>NC_091064.1:139213318-141613318 GCF_000393655.2 Nicotiana sylvestris | reverse complement strand
GGCCTCAGGTACCCCGGGAAATGCTCACACCAGAATTAGATATTTAACAAATTCACCAAGGATTGGAAAACTAGCCCCAATGTGTCAGAGTTCAGAGGAGTCTCATGGACACTAAGTAGTGCTCACATTAGGGGTGCCAAGACCCTAGTTAAATAAGAGTAAGAGTAGGAAAATAGTATACAAGAGTAGGGATGGTTTTATGAGAAAAAAAGTTTATTTTCATAAGTGAATAGAAACAGGTTGCAAGAAGAATAGGACCATGTTTCATCAGATTGATTTAGACTTAGTTACCAGTAGTTAAATAAAACAGGAACACTGGAATCATAGGCAAATCAGAGTCACAAACAAGGTTTCACATTGCTGGAGCTAATTTAGACTGTTAACTATTACCAAATAGAATCATATAGACATGTATTTAATAGATAGATACATGCTAAAGTCAAATGGATAATCTGTTAGCCATATAGAAAAGATAGTGATAATCTAAAGCACATTATCCTAGAAAGGAGTACACATAAACCATGAGTTGATCAGGAACATGCTAAGGCAGACTATCAGCACATAAAACAACACCGAAATTGGGGTATGCTAATTGAGAACTGGGTAAATAAGTGTCATGGATCAAACAGGAATATATTATCATATAGAACAGGACAAAACCTAAGTTATGATGGTTAAGATAAATAGAAGCATGTTGAAACACTGACCACATAGCCACACGGGGACAAAGAGGTAACAAGACTAAAGCATACTAGTTAAAATAAAAAAGCATATAATAAACATGCACATATTGAGGTTCAAGGTGAACTAATCATATAAGTCATAGAGAATAGGAAAAGAAGCATAGTAGTTGAGAAAGAGATGGCTAAGAGGCAAGTATCAAAGCAGAAGTATACTGAGACACATAGCACTTAGAAAGATTATGGTAACAGAAATAGGGGCATACCAATTAAGAGGTAGAAAACAAGAAGGTGAAGGAAAGTTGAATCCAATGGCCTAGCCATGGCTTTCAACCGGCTAGACAGTGCAGCAAAAACAAGTAACAGAAAGAACTACAATGGAGAGTGTGTGTGAATAAGAGTTTTTGTGTGTGTGTTTCTATATCTTTCTGAGTGTGTTCGTATGTTTGAAAGAAGTCAGAATGGGGGAATTATATAGCACTTAGCAGGGTGAAAAAAATTAGGTAAAGAATAATTCAGAGTTCACAAATAAGGTATACAAATAAACTCAACCAATTAATTGGGGCTAAACTAAATCAAATGACTCAACATAATCTGCGAAAGACCCCTTAAAATAGGGGAAATCAATTAAAAACCCAGATTGGAGGTTAAACAAGGCAATGAAATCAATCAAAGACCATCTAGTCACAAATATGGAAAATAGGTAAAAAAAAAAATCACAGAGAAGTATCAATCTCGGCTGAAAAATAAAATTTGAACTCTAATAAAATTAGTCAATCTCTTCTAATTGACAGAGATGAAAATAACAGGAAAATATTGAAATAATCAGTGAAATAAGCAGAAACCCTAGGGTTTAGAACATAAGCGGCCAAGCAAACAATGAATAACGGAATCAAACACTCAAACTTCTTTAGAAAAGTTTTACAGAAATGCAAAGAAATGAAGTCCTAATTTTAGAGAAGCACTAGAATCGGTTAATAATAAGGAAGAAACAGAAGGTTTTTGAAGAAAATATCAGATAAACTTAAAATCATCTCAAATCTACATGAATCTGATTAGACTCAAGTAGAAAGAGATTAGGGTTTTTTTAAAAAATGGAACGAGTGAGAAAAATTCAATTAAGAACCGGAGTTTCAAACTATAATCATAAAGATAATAATACTCACAAACATAGCGATGAACACAAGGCGGGTTCATCGAAGAAATGAAGAGTTTAGGTCGACTGTGAGTTGAATCTCTTAGAGATTCCTTCAAATAATATCAAAATCGAACAACCAGAAGAGGTAAGAGGTCGGCTGGGGCCTAATGTCAAAGGGAACCCCCATAGAACGAAGGGTTTTCCGGTAACGGCGGCTAGGGTTAGGGGAGCGCCTGAGAGATAAGAGAGAAGATATGGATTCAGGGGCGGCGGTTTGTGTAAAATGAGGTAGGGTTTGGGGGTTTGGCATATTAAAAAAGGAAAGCGTGTCCTGGACTGTTGATCTCTTGAGATCAACGGCCAGGATTGAATCTGGTATTGGGGAGGGTTAAAGTAATTGGGTTATTGGATTTGGGTTAGATTAGGGTATTGGGCTAAGGTTTAATTGTCTGGAGTCCGAAATTGATTAAGGAAAAGGGGCTATTATTGAAATACCCAATTAACTTAATAAAATAATTTTATAAAATAAATAATAAATGATAAAAATATCATTTATACATAAAATGATTAAAATAATTACTTAGTATTATAAAAATATAAAAGGTTATTTTTTTGTGAAATAAGGTATTTATGCACACACGGGGCCATTATTGCAAAGTTATTACAATTATAATCCTAACATGTACATATGGCTTTTATAGAATAATTAAAGCTTAGTACAAATATAAATGATAAAATTAAGCAATAAAATTGTCATAAAACCATTTGTGATGCAATTAGTAATTATTTATATAATAAAACGCTACAATAAATTAATTAAAATCCTTTTAAAATTACAGAAAAATTATGGAAAAATACAGGTTTATGCTCATGCACAATTTTGAAAGTATATATGTATTTTGAAATATATGAGAAAAAAATTGGGTATCAATAGCTGCCCCTCTTTACCCAAGAAAGATGAAACAGTTTTCGGGTAAAGAAATGATGACCGATTTTGACCGAATGGGATGTTTCGAAAAATATAGGCCGCACCCTGGTCTCTGAGCTGCCTACGTATCCCTGCTTTTATAGGAGTCAGGCCGTGTGTAGTTCTGGACCCAACGGTGAATAAGGCCAATGGAATTGTTATAGGAATGGTAGCAAGTTTCAAAAAATGTTCTTTTGTGAAGGGTAGTATCGAATGGGTTTGCATGGAGTTATGAAGACAAATATGGATCGTAATGGGTGTGTCACATGGCGGGTATCTAAACAGTCATAGAGTAGGGGCGGATAATTGATGGGAGTTGGTTCCGTTATAAATAATGGCAAGGTATAAGTGGCACGAGCGAAAACCGGAGCAAAGGTTGGTCCTGTTTGAAGAACGGTTACTTCCTGGATTTCTTGCAAAAATTAAAACACAATGCACGCAAGTATATATATTATTGCGAGAATTTAAACATGATGAAAATTCCTTTTGGACCATGAAGGTTGTCTTTGGACAGTGAAGATGACGTCCTTAGACCATGACGTCCCGGGCCATGAATCATGAGACAAGAGATTCACAGACCATGAAATGATGTTCTCAGGACATGAAAATTATGCCTCTAAACCATAACGCCTTTGAATAATGATGTGAAATATTGAGAGATCCTCAAGCCATGACATAATGTCTTCAGGCTATGAGGATGATGACTTCGGACTATGACGCCTTTGGACAAATTGGTTATGCATCAACCCATGAAGTGCAGAGGCTGATAACAAGGCAATGCTTAGCCTCGTGCAGAGTTTGGGGGCAGAGCGTAGCCCCAATAGAAGAAGATAATTCAATGTTTAGAATACAACAACACTTATGCAATGGGAGACAATGCTTAGTCCCATGAGAAGGTAGTGTTTAGCCTTATGCGAAAATGGAGGCAGGGCTTAGCCGCATGAAAGATTTGAGACAGGGCTTAGTCTCATGAGAGGAGAAGGCAGTGCTTAGCCTTATGCAAATAGGGAGGCAGGCTTAGCCTCATGCAAAGATTTGAGACAGGGCTTAGTCTCATGTAGAGAGAAGGCAGTGCTTAGCCTGATGCAAATGTGAAGGCAGGGCTTAGCCTCATGCAAGGAGAAGGCAATGCTTAACCTTATACGAATGTGGAGGCAGGGCTTAGCCTCATGCAAAGCCTTATGCAAATATGGAGGCAGAGCTTAGCCTCATACAAAGAGAAGGCAATTCTTAGCCTTATGCAAATATGGAGGCGGGGCTTAGCCTCATGCAAGGATCGAGACAGAGCTTAGTCTCATGCAAAAAGAATGCAGTGCTAATAGAAATAGAATATTTCTTAGCTGGAGATATATTTGTATTTGATGACCTGATTGTTATGATTTTGGTATGTGTATATTTGCGAATACTCCTGTTATGTCCATCGTGCTTGCATCCAAAGAAAAATTATGAGTTTTGTAAGGGGAGGCTGGTTCGTGCCTTTATCTGCTTGCTTTGCTTTGCTTTGCTCTAGAGACCATGTTCGAGTCGTCCTAGGTAACATCTGGCTGCCAAAAAAATAAATTTTTCAAAAATACGCACTTATTGGTGAAATAGAGTTATTTCAGAAAATATAGTGGTATCAAGTAAATTAGATGAACTAATGACTCTAACACTTTAGAGACATTGCGGCTTCCTTGCACTAGAATTTTGAGAGTCCTCCTCAAAATTCTGCCCCAGTTTGATCTTTTGGTCGTTCTGAGTGCAGCAAAGTTTGTTGGATCTGCTCCGGAATTTTTAGAATCCTTCTCAAAATTCTTCCCTGGTTACTTAACTAATTTCTGACTTTCTGGCATATGATGGCATTGGCTAGGCTTGTTTCAGAATTTTGAGGGTCCTCCTCAAAATTCTACCCCAGTTTCTTGTTCTAGGGGAAATGATAATTTTATTAAGATATGAACGAACCCACAGGTCTGCCTAAGTATCCCCTCGTATATGGGAATCAGGTCAAGCGTAGTTCAGTTACATCATATGAAGGAATGTAAACAATCTAAACATAGTATCTCTTGACTACGTCTGAATTGATTGGTTTTGGCCAAATTCTCCGTCCATTTTTGCAAGTATGAGCGCTCCTCCTGTTAGCACCCGATGAACCATGTAAGGACCTTGCCAGTTGGGTGAAAATTTTCCTTTGGCTTCATCCTGATGCGGGAAGATCCGCTTCAGCTCCAACTGTCCCCGTGCGAATTGTCTTGGTTTGACCCTTTTGTTGAAAGCTCTGGACATTCTATTCTAATAAAGCTAACTGTGACATACTGCACTCATTCTTTTTCGGTTTATGGGGGCTAATTTCTCATAGTGGATCCTTATCCATTCCGCATCACTGAGTTCGGCTTCTTGTATGATCCTTAAAGAAGGAATTTCTACCTTAGCTGGAACGACAGCTACGGTACCATAAACCAGTAAATATGGAGTTGCCCTAGTTGACGTGCGGACCATAGTGTGGTATCCTAATAGGGCAAAGGGTAACTTCTCATGCCATTGTTTGTTATTTTCTACCATCTTCCTTAGTATTTTCTTGATGTTCTTGTTGGTAGCTTCCACAACTCCATTCATTTGAGGCATATATGTTGTTGATTTTATGTGCTTGATTTGAAGGTTTAACACATGGCTTTCATCAGGTCATTGTTGGCGTTGTCGGCATTATCAGTGACAATGGACTCAGGAACCCTGAATCGGCAAATAATACAATCCTTGACAAAATCTGGGATGACTTTCTTGGTTACAGCTTTGTAAGATGCAACCTCTACCCATTTTGTGAAATAGTCGATAGCCACTAAAATGAATTGGTGCCCGTTAGAAGCGGTGGGCTCGATTGGACCGATGATATCCATCCCCCAAGCAGCAAAAGGCCAAGGTGCACTTGTCACATTGAGCTCATTTGGTGGTACATTTATCATGTCTGCATGTACCTGGAATTGGTGGCATTTCTGGACGTACCGGATGCAATCCGTTTCCATGGTCATCCAAAAGTATCCAGCTTTGAGTATCTTCTTGGCTAAAACAAATCCATTCATATGTGGTCTGCAAGTTCTGGCATGTATCTCCTCAAGCAATCTGGAAGCCTCCTTTGCGACAACACACCTTAACAACCCCATATCAGGAGTTCTTCTATATAGGGTTCCTCTGCTTTGGAAGAACTGATTGGACAACCTCTGCAGTGTGCCTTTTTGAGTATGGTTCGCCTGTTGTAGGTATTCTCCTTTTTCCAAATATTCCTTGATGTCATGGAACAAAGGTTTTCCATCCGTTTCTTCTTCAACATGAGCATAGTAAGCCGGTTGATTATGGATCCTCAACGGGATGGGATCGATGAAATTCTTATCTGGATGTTGTATCATTGATGACAAGGTGGCCAGTGCGTCTGCGAACTCATTTTGAATTCTCAGCACATGTTTGAATTTTATCTTTGTGAATCTCTTCACCAATTCCTGCACATGATATAATTATGGCAGCATCTTGGTATTCTTCGTAGCCCATTCTCCTTGAACCTGATGTACTAAAAGATCTAAATCGCCAATTACTAGCAACTCTTGTATATTCATATCGATGGCCAAATTGAGTCCCATGATATAAGCCTCATATTCTGCCACATTGTTGGTGCATGGAAACCTAATCTTTGCGAATATCGGGTAATGTTGAATCGTTTCTAATACCAAAACTACTCCAATGCCCACTCCTTTGAAGTTTGCAACCCCATCAAAGAACATTATCCAACTGGCGTAGGCTTCAACAATGTCCTCTCCTACGAATGATAATTCTTCATCATGAAAATACGTTTTTAATGGTTTGTATTCTCCTCCCACAGGATTTTCAGCAAGATGGTTTGCCAATGCTTGTTCTTTGACCGCCTTCTGAGTTACATAGACGATGTCGAACTCGCTCAACAATATCTGCCACTTTTCTAACTTCCCGGTTGGCATGGGCTTCGAAAAGATGTACTCCAAAGGGTCTATCCTGGATATGAGGTATGTGGTATAGGAATAGATATAATGCCTCAATTTCTGAGTTGTCCATGTCAAAGCACAGCAAGTGCGTTCCAGTAGAGAGTATCGTGCTTCATAAGGTGTCAACTTCTTACTCAAGTAGTATATGGCTTTCTCCAATCTTCCTATCTCGTTATGTTGTCCCAAAACACATCTGAAAGCTCCATCTAATATGGATAGATAGAGTAGCAAAGGTCTCCCAGGTTCTGGCATGACTAGGACTGGTGATGTGGATAGGTATTCCTTGATTTTGTCAAAAGATTTTTGACAATCCTCGGTTCAACTTGTTTCAGCATTTTTCTGCAACATTTTGAAGATGGGCTCACATATTACCGTGGACTGTGCTATGAAGCGGCTGATGTAGTTGAGGCATCCTAGGAAGCTCATCACGTCTTTTTTGCTCTTTGGTGGTGGTAACTCTTGGATAGCCTTAACTTTGGAAGGGTCCAACTCGATTCCTCGGCAACTGATGATAAATCCCAACAACTTTCCTGCAGGAACCCCGAATGCACATTTTGTGGGGTTTAGTTTTAGATTGTTCCTCCTTAGTTTGTCAAAGAATTTTCTCAAGTCTACTATGTGGTTTGCGGCCCTCTTGGATTTGATGATGATATTGTCAACATACACCTCTATTTCCTTGTGTATCATATCATGGAAGATGGTTGTCATGGCTCTAATATAGGTACCCCCAGCATTCTTTAGACTGAATGACATCATTATATAGCAGTACACTCCCTATGGTGTAATGAAGATTGTTTTCTCAGCATCTTCTTCGTCCATCTAGATCTGGTGGTAACCCACGAAGCAATCTATAAAGGATCATGCTTGGCGCAATTGTCGATTAGAATATGTATATTTGGTAGTGGGAAATCATTTTTGGGACTCGCTCTGTTTAAATACTGATGGTCAACACACACTCTGACTTTCCCATCTTTCTTCAAAATCAGCACAATGTTGGCTAACCAGGTTGGGTACTCAACTACCCTAAGGACTTTGGCTTTGATATGCTTAGTGAGTTCCTCCTTGATTTTCAGACTCATGTCTGGTTTGATATTTTTGAATTTTTGTTTCACCGACGGACACATTGGATTGGTAGGTAACATATGCGCCACTATGGACATGCTCAGACCAGTCATGTCATCATATGATCATGCAAAGATATGCTTATATTCCTTCAAGAAAATGAATGTACTCTTCCTTCTCTGATGGTGATAAGTGAATACTTATACGAGTCTCCTTAACAGTTTTGGCGTCTCCTATATTGATTGATTCGGTTTCGTCCAGGTTGGACTTAGGTTTGCTCTCAAAGTTCTCAACCTCTTTGACAACTTCCTCAGGTATTTCATCCTCTTCTTCTGAGTCACTATCCTTATGTTGCGTTGTCTCATTACATGCTACAGTCATCGGTTCATCAAGAAACATAACAATAACGTTGTAGAAAGAAAATGTGAAATATAATAATGAATAATAAATAGCAATGCATTGATTAATTTTGAAAATATCCCAAAAAAAGTACGGCTCGATGACTCGAGCAATTATTTTGAAACAAAGTGCGTCTTTAAAATAGAATTACTAAAAATATCTTAAATGCCTAGCATGGTTACAAAACAAATCAGGCTAATTGCCAAGCTACACAGGAACTCGGCAGACCCGAGATGGTGTGGCAGTCCAATTCCTTAGAACCGCTCCCTTCTCCACAACTTGAATGGTGAGGCCTTCTTCCTCCACCTCCTCAATTATCACATTGTAATTCATATTCTCGTATTCTAGGAACAGGTTCTCAGCCCATCTAAAGCTTCTTCCTCTGTAGATCCACATATTGTATCGGCCTGGTGAAAATTCTAACTTAGTGTGGTACTAGCTGCTCGAGGGGATAGTAAGGACCACTACATGGAGGCGACCAATCATCATATTCTTGCTAGGTGTATGGATACCCCAACCCAAAAGTTGTGCCGTGATATTTCAACTGTATCAGTTTGGTAATGCCCTGAAGATATTTCCCAAGCCATTTGCCGTGTTCATACCCAGACCATGCTAGTATGCTTTCTATTTTGTTACTCCACCACTTGTCCTGCTCAATTGCGTTGACATGTTAAATGTGGTGATAAGTTTCTCCTCCCAGCCTTCTTCTATTCTCTATAATCGAGATAGTTTGACTGGTGTAAATGGGGTTGCTTCCATCTTCGTGAATGATTACCTCTTAATGGTTCCATTCGAACTTCACGACCTGGTGTAACGTGGAAGTCACGGCCCCAGCGGCATGTATTCAAGGTCGACCTAATAGAAGATTGTATGTAGCTGATATGTCTAGAACTTGGAACTCAACATCGAACCAAGTTGGTCCTATCTGCACACGAAGGTTAATCTCCCCAAGCGTGGACCTTTAAGACCCATCAAATGCTTTCATGTTCATACTCCCTGCCCGTATCTCATAGAAACATTTGCCCAATCTTTTCAGAGTAGTCAATGGACAAATGTTGAGGCTTGAACCCACATCTATTAGGACCCTGGCAATAAATTTGTCTTCAAACTGTACTGTGATATGCAGTGCCCTGTTGTGATTTAACCCTTCAGGCGGTAATTCATCCTCGTGGAAGATGATCCTGTGACTCTCATGTACTTGCACTACCATGTTGGCCATCCCTCTACTAGTGATATTGTTGGGAACATAAGCTTCGTTCAACACCTTCATCAAAGCATTCTTATGCGCCTCTGAATTTTGCAATAGTGGCAGTATGGATATCTGGGTGGGGGTCTTGTTTAAATGATCGACGACAGAGTATTTCCTCGCATGTACTTTACTCCAAAGATCGTCCGGTCCAGTTTGAATGACAAGTTGTTTAGTAGCAGCCTCTTTGCTTGTTTCTCCCAAATTTTGGGTGTATAAATCCTCTAGTTCTGGTCATTCCCTATGCGGCACAAGATTCTTCCATCTTTGCTTTCCCTTTACGCCTAGCTTCAGCATCATAATCCCAAGATATGGCATTGGACTTGAAAGGAGGCATAGTAGCTATTGTTACTGTGAAAGGTGTGGCCACTTCTACCTCAAATGGACAGGTGTGGTTGCAGGTGGTGTTACTTCTCCCTCAGATGGAACTAATGTGGATACCTCAACCTCAACTGATGAATGTACCTTGACCACAATAGAATTGAGAGTGACTGCGTGTTTTTTAGGATCGTCGCCCTCTTTGATAAGTGCAATTGATCCCTCAGGATCCTACTCCTCATCAGTTTCTATCACATTGATCCCTTTGCCCCTATGATCTGGAAAAGGATTGTTGCGGATGTTGGGTGCAGCTTCCTTTGCCTATATGACCATGTTATCAATCAATGTCTGAATCTTATCCTTCTATGCCCGGCACACGTCAATGGTGTGCCCCTTCATACCGGAATGATATGCATAGGTATTATTCATGTTGACCTATTGAGATGAATTCTCTATTGCCACAGCGGATATAGGGGTGACATAACCGGTAGCCCTCAACCTTTCGTCAGTTGGTCGATAGGTTCAGCAATGGCAGTGTACTATATAGGTAGTTTGAGATCAAAATTAGGTTGGGGTTTCTGGTAATTTGGACGAACTAGAGGTGAATGATAGTAGGCTGGCTGGGTGTTATAAGTGTGATAGGCGGTGGCGGGTTGAGAATATCTAGGAGGTGAGGGTTGGTATGTAGGTGGAGGTGTTTGGTATGTGAGTGGAGATTTTGGGCCTTGGGCCACCATTATTGCCCCTACTTCTTTCTTTTTTGATATGCCACCTAATTGTAATGTTTTGTTTGTGGCCTGCAGTGCCTCAAAATTTGTCACCATCTCGCTTTTAATGCCCTGTTCAATCTTTTCTCCGAGTTTGATGATATCGGAGAAGTTATAATTCTCAATAACCATTAGTCTTTCATAATACTATGGGTCCTGTGCCCGGACAAAGAACTTGTTCATCTGTTCCTCGTCTAATGCTAGTCTGACCTTGGCTGCTTCTGACCTCCACCGAGTGGCCCACTTCTTAGGATTCTAGCTTATGTACCAAGATAGGCCATCTCTGGTAAGACTTCTCATGAAGATCTTCATTCGAATCCTTTCATCTTTTCCGACCCCCACGAGCTTGTCACAATAAGTTCTTAAATGAACCTTGGGATCACCCGTTCCATCAAACATTTTGAATTTGGGAGGTTTGTAACCCTCCGGCAGTTCCACATCTGGTTGTATGCATAAATCATCATAGTTCAGACCTTATATCTCTTTACCTCCTTCAACACCTTGAACACAACGTGTTAACTTCTTGAGCTCCTCGGCCATGTTCTTGATGAGCCAGTCCTTCTCAGTGGATTCTGGTTTATAGGAGATTGGTTGAGTTGAGTGAGGTAGGGTATCCACGTATATGGGGTTGTTTTGGTGGGTGCCAGGGATTTGGGTGTAGTGGTGGTCGTTGGTCGAGTTTTGAGGATCAGGAGTAGGTTGTGGTGTGTTATGAGTAGTGCGATAGGTAGTGGTTTGTGGGTACTGGGTTGGTTGATGATGTTATTGTGGAGGAGTTGGTACCGGTAGAGGATTGGGATTTTAAGGTGGTGTGGTGTACTGATGGGGTGCGGTAGGATTTTTTGGACGTTGGTTTGGCGTATTTTGAGGAGGTTCTCGGTTTTGAACATTTTGTTGGTTGATGTCTGTGACATTCAAAGTGAGGGAGAGGTTTGCCAAGTTGCGGACCTGCTCAAGTTCCCCTTGTAACTCCAGTATTTTCTATTCCAATTGTAGGACCAAATCATTTTGAGCCGGAGTAATCCGACCGTCTGAAGTTTCAATATTCTCAGCATTTTCTTTTCGTATGCCACTCAAGTCATCCAGCTTAGTTTTTCCTTTGCTTTTCAGATTACTCGGAGGAGGAGGAGGGCCTCTAGATCTGGTGTGATATAATGATGATGCCAGTATGTGCGAACCAACCCTAGGGGATGGGAATAATAAAAATAAAGAAAAATAAAAGGTAAACAAGTCAGTAATGATTCTGAAAGTGTTTGCAGTATTTAAAAACATATTGCGAGAATGTAAATTCGCGTCCTAATTTGGGAGCCTCATTGTGCCCGAGGTAGGCCTAGCGACAAATAAATTTGGAGAATTTCAGTGCCAATAATTGCCTCATTTCATTAATGTAAAAATAGATTAATCTAAAACGACGCTAAACAAGATAAGTCATTAATGGAACTTGGCCTTATTATATTTGAAAAGCAAATAAACCTAATCTACTTGGTCCAAGAAGGACCTTCTCTAGGCTGGTGTCTTTGGCTTCGTCGATCAAATTCCCCAGTTCACGTTGGTTCAGCAGTTGGTATGCCTTTGCTAGATGTCCTCCTTCACTTCCTTGGACATTCTAGCAATCGGTGACTCTCTTCCTCATTTTTCCCTCCAATTTCATCAGACTGTACTCCATATATTCCAACCTTTCGCTTGATTTAACAGCCATCTCCCTCCATTCATTAATTAGTTCCATGTCAGTCTTGTGTCGCTCCATGTGCTCGGCCTCGGACTCGTGAACTCTTTTATGTAGTTTGTTGTACTTCACTTGTGCCTCGGTAACTTCATCTATGACTCTATTTCTTGGACCAACCCTTGTCTCGAATATTCATGCTATGTTATCCTCCAACCATGATGGGTAAAAGTACACATGACCGGCATGATACCGGTCTGGCTCGATGGTGTCCTTTTCCACGATAATTTTCAAATGCCATATATGCTGAGCTTCACACTTGTATGGGATGTCGTCATCCAGAAAATCTGCACTGTAGTGACTCATTTTAGCAACTCGCGGTATGATCTACTTCCTGCCTGCCTATCTCATAACTCTGATGGGAGCATAAGGGTATATGACCCTCGACCCGATCAGTACCAAGTATGGAACATCCCTAGATCTAATGATGAACTCATTGGTAGGTAACCATTCAAACATCCATTGAACCTGATCCTCAGTCAAATTGCTGAAAAACTTTACCCATCCCACAACATTCTCGGGTTGAGCAAACATGTCTGGGATATAAGTCGTTCTCTTAGGATGATGAAAAACTATGTGATCATTCCACGACCTTCGCGGAAGCTCTTGACGGTATTGACCCTTTTGGAGATGCTCTAACAAACAAACTTGCAATAGAAGATTACAACCTTCGAAGTATTTGTACCCCTTCTAATAGCGTTCTAAGGCCCAGTATATGTCTGCTATGATCATAGGTACAATGGTATATGTTTGCCCCTCGATCACATCCATCAAGGTTTTGTCTACCATGGCCAGTCTGGTATGGATTCGGTCCCCTTGGATTGGGAACAATAACATACCGAAGAAACAGAAAATGAACACAAAAACTCTACGGTGGATCCAACCCAAGGAAGTGATGAAGAATTCGTCATCGAAAATAGGATAAGATCTGATATCACCATATCGTTCATAGAGGAAGTCAAAGGGTATGTAGGAATTTTTCAGGCACTCCAAGTCATCATTCTTCTTTAATCCCATCATCTTTAGAAACCCCCTAGTAGAGTGATTTCCAGCACCAATAAACCAAGACTATCCCAAGGTAGCCCAGTGAATCCCCCTATTTCTTCCAAGAGAGGGGTCATTTCTATGTTTCCGAAGGGAAAACGACTCTTTCTTTGCCCCAGAACATTCTGCAGCTTCGAACAACATATTGTTCGGCTGGAGGCCCAACAGAGAAGGCAATTTTCCCAATACCCTTTTCACATGACTTTTATCACTTGTTGGAAGATCTTACCACCAATCTAGCAACAATGGTGGTATGTTACGGACCATGCCGAACCTGGGGACTTCGTGCCTCATTTTCTGCAAAACAAATATGGTTAGGCCCTTTCTCCCTCCAGATCCAACTATTTATACAACAATGATTAGCATATTGGCACTTATTTCTCAAAAATTAATGCACATAATCGTGGTTGCGTTCGATGGGATTATGAAAATCCGGTGGACCTTTGGACGAGGCTTGTCTTAGAGGGTTATTATGTGAATAACATATTAACCCAACTAGGTTTGACTATGATGCATGTACAATTGATCAGAGTAAGGTTTGTAGAGGGGTCTAGACCGGTACCCTCAAGTGGACAACTTGAGGGGAAAGGCACGGAACCATCGACTGCATCGCTGATCGACTAGTTTTACCGCAAATACGCCATTCCGAATTTAAAAGGTGATATATAGGAAGAGCGCAAACACTCATCAAGCGTTGCTATAGAATCGATTATGCACGAGTGAAATATTATGTCGAGCATGATGTATGCGACAATAAATTGCATGTTGTCACGTATTTGCACGTTAAAAAATGGTAAATGCGGTATTTAATAATTTAAAGACATTTAAGAAAGGAAACAAGTAAACAAGTCAGTTTCCGTAATAAAGGAAATCATAAATGCTTAAATATACAGGCAATTAAATCCAAATAAGGGGGAAAGAGATATGGTGCACAGGTATTAAAAAAACAAAGCATACTTAAGACTAATTCACAAAAACAAGTTTGTTATGGTGAGAGCCTAAAAATATCCCCAGCAGAGTCGCCATGTTGTCGCGCCCCCTTTTTCCTCGCGGAGTCCGGGCTTCGACATTTTTGGGACAACTCCTTTCATTTTGGGAATTGGGTAAGAAATTTGAAGAGTCGCTACCTAACAGATTAAGGTGCGTTAGTGCATCTATAACAAATAACTAGTGAACTAGTTTACATTACCAGAGATTGGATAAGGGCTCGAAATTACCTTGAGGGAAAGATGTTAGGCACCCCTCGAGGTCCATTATGGTGGGTCCCGGCCAAACTCAATGTAAGCAAATTAGTTTATAGGCAGGTAAACAAACAGATATCGTGTTTAAGAACCAGGAGTAAAAGGGTCCTAGGTTTTTTAGCCTATAGGATCACTTCTGTGCAATACATGGCAATCGTCCCCAAATTGGAGTGCTACACATAGAATTAGCGCACAGGTTATCATATCCTTTACTACCTGATTACCTTCCCCTTAATTATTACCTAAGCATTTTAACAACATCGAATACGTATCTTATGCGTGCACTACCCGTCCCTTAACTGTGACCCTGGAGGTGTTTAGGACCACTACTTAAGGTGGTTCTAGACTCACCTATGGTGCTTAAAAGAAAAAAACTAAGCACCAAACAAAAACAAGTAGGACTGACACATAAAAGATCACTTAAGGGGGCTCATATTTACCTCTACAAATAGACAAATAGATGCACGCTATTCAAACAAGTAGTTTTAAAACGATTAAGGTCCTAGAGGCAGGATATCTAAATGGGCTCAAAATATGCAGTAGTTTTGTTAAGATGAGGCAGTGAACACTTATCAATTTGCCTACTGATTTTTTATCACTTACTGAATCTGAGCACGTTTCAAGCAGCAAGAAAATCAAAATTTCAAACCCATGATTTAAATGTCCTACAGGCTTGCCTAAGTGATAACTAGCAGAATCTTATAAACATGACATCTAAACTTTAATTATACCATAATTTTATAAACCAGTGATCGATTCTTAACATGTAGATTTTATCTTTTAGACCCTACATGCATGTTCTCTAAGTGTTGAAAACTGTTCACAAACGTTATTTCATGACACAGAAAACTGCTTTTATACATTTTTCTCTATAGACATGATATCTAATGTTGAAGCTATTTTTACACTTATTTCCTACATGCATGATGTCTAAGTGTCAAGACTGATTTTTATATGTGTTTCCTGTAGGAATGATTTCTAGGCATGTAAAAGCATTAATCAGTTGCCAAGCGAGTTCGACAAGGAAATTTCTAGAAACATGATTTCTAATGCACACATGAAGATTTTGAAAACATGATTATTGAGGTAGAATTGAGAAACGACCTATAGGCATGATTTCTAATGTATATAAATAATCACGACAATCCTATAGGCATGATTTCTACTCGATCCCAACAAAGATATATAAAAATCCCTCCCAGATTTACTAATAACCCTAATATCTATTTTTACAAAGATTATTATTACAGACCTATATGAATAAATTACATAATGAAAGAACTATTATACTATAGGGAACCATCATGGGCCTAATATCACCCTGTGATCTAGGCCTTCAGACATAGCATCTCTGAGTATCGTGGCAACCCATCCATAAAGCATAAAACTGGTTTCCGGTGTATCAAAGTTCCCAAGGGCCTCTAGCACCCCGAGCAATGCTCACAACAGAATCAGATATTTAACAAAATTCACAAATGATTGGAAAACCAACCCAATGTGTCAGAGTTCAGAGGAGTCTCATGGACCCTAAGCAGTGCTCACATTAGGGGTGTCGGATCCTAGTTAACTAAGAGTAAGAGCTGGAAAAAAGTATACAAAAGTAGGGCATGGTTTTATGAAAAAACAATTATTTTCAGAAGTGAATAGAAACAGGTTGCAAACATAACAGGACCATGTTTCATCAGATTGATGTAGACTTAGTTACTAGTAGTTAAACAAAACAGGAACATTGGAATCAAAGATAGAACAGAGTCACAAACAAGGTTTAACATTGCTGGAGCTAATTTAGTCTGTTAACTATTACCAAATAGAATCATATAGACATGTATTTAACAGATAGAAACATGTTGAATTGAAACACTAACCACAAACCCACATGGGACAAAGAGGTAACAAGACTAAATCATACTAGTTAAAATAAACAAAAAACATATAATAAACATTCACATGTTGAGGTTAAGGCTGAACTAATCATATAAGTCATAGAGAATAGGAAATGAAACATAGTAGTTGAGAAAGAGACGGCTAAGAGGCAAGTATCAAAGCAGAAGTATACTGAGACATATAGCACTTAGAAAAGATTATGGTAACAGAAATAGGGGCATACCAGTTAAGATGTAGCAAACAGGAAGGTGAAGGCAAGTTGAATCCAATGGCCTAGCCTTGGCTTTCAGCCGGCTAGATAGTACAGCAAAAACAAGTAACAGAAAGAACTATAATGGAGAGTGTGTGTGAATAAGAGTTTGTGTGTGTGTTTCTGTATCTTTCTGAGTGTGTTCGTATGTTTGAAAGAAGTCAGAATGGGGGAATTATATAGCACTTAACAGGGTGAAAAAAATAAGGTAAAGAATAATTCAGAGTTCACAAATAAGGTATACAAATAAGTTTAACCAGTTAATTGGGGCTAAACTAAATCAAATAACTCAACAAAATCCGGGAAAGACCCCTTGAAATAGGGGAAATCAATTAACAGCCCAGATTAGAGGTTAAATAAGGCAATAAAATCAATCAAAGACCATTTAGGAGTCGGCTAAGGCAATCAAATCCCATAAATCTGGTTAATAAACTAATTAAGGCAAGTAGTACCAATTAGGTGTCACAAATAAGGAAAATAGGTAAAAAATCACAGAGAAGTATCAATCTCGGCAGAAAAATATAATTTGAACTCTAATAAAATCATTTAATCTCTTCTAATTGACAGAGATGAAAATAACGGGCAAATCAATTGTGGCATAACAAGCTGCCAACTAGTCCATGCCCATGATAGCATCAATATCCTGCATCTCTAGCTCAACTAGGTCGACTGAGGTATGACGACCACAAACTGTCACCGTACAACCTTGGTAAACCTGTCTAGAGATAATCGATTCTCCAGCCGGTGTATATACCGCAAAAGGATCACTTAGTATTTCAGGCACTATCCCAAATTTCCCTAGATGGTAGAGAACGTTAACATCGTAGTCTTTCAATAATTTAAGCCACCGCCTCTGTCAAAAGTTCAACTCTTTTTGCTTGAAGATATATTGCAGGCTTTTATGATCTGTGAATATATCAACATGAACACCGTATAAATAATGTTGTCATATCTTAAGTGCGTGGACAACCGCAGCTAATTCGAGGTTGTATGTTGTATAATTCCGCTCATACTTCCTTAACTTCCTTGAAGCATACGCAATTACTTTCTTGTTTTGCATCAGGACACATCCTAAACCAACACATGAGGCATTACAATACATGGCATAACCATCTGGGCCCTCTGGAAGTGCTAGAATTGGCGCTGAGGTCAACCTATTCTTAAGCTCCTGTAAACTTTGCTCACGGGCCTCTGTCCACTGGAACTTAGTTGCTTTTTGCGTCAACTTTATTAATGGTGCTGAAAGAGAATAAAAACCCTTTACGAACCTCCGGTAGTATCCTACTAAGCCTAGAAAGCTACGAATCTATGTCGGAGGGGTAGGTCTAAGCCAGGATTTCACAGCCTCAATCTTTTGAGTGTCTACCTTTATACCTCTGTCGGATACAATGCGCCCTAAGAATGCTACAGACTTTAACCAGAACTCACACTTAGAAAACTTAGCATACAATTTATTATCACGGAGGGTTTGGAGTACCGCTCGCTGGTGGTCCACATGCTCATCCTCTAAACGCGAATAAGCCTGAATATCATCAATAAAGACTATTACGAACAGATCTAAATATGGCCGAAATTGGCTATTCATCAAGTCCATAAATATGGCAGGTGCATTCATCAACCCGAAGGACATGACTAGCAACTCAAAGTGGCCATATCGGGTCCTGAAGGCTGTCTTGGGAATATCTTCCTCCCAAACCCTAACCTGGTGGTACCCTGACCTCAAATTTATTTTTGAAAAGTATCTAGCTCCATGCAATTGATCAAACAAGTCATCTATACTTGAAAGTGGATACTTATTCTTAATAGTTACCTTGTTCAGTTGCCTATAATCGATACACATGCTCAGCAAGCCATCTTTCTTCCGTACAAATAGTACTAGTTCACCCCAAGGTGAGGTACAGGGTCTGATGAAACCTTTCTCTAGTAAATCTTTTAACTGCTCCTTCAACTCCTTCAATTCGGCAGGTGCCATTTTATACGGAGGGATGGATATTGGTTGCATTCCCGGAAGCAAATCGATGCCAAAATCAATCTCTCGCTCTGGAGGGATACCAGGAAGTTCATCTGGAAATACATCTGCGTACTTCTTTACTACAAAAATAAACTGAAGTGTAGGTATCTCAGCATCTGCATCATTAACTCGCACAATATGATAAATGCACCCTTTTGCAATCATTTTCCTCGCCTTCAGATAGGAAATAAACCTGCCTCTGGGTGTCGCTATATTACCTACCCATTCAAGGACTGGCCCACCCGGAAAATGAAATCTTGCGGTCTTTGCTCGACAATCAACTGTGGCATAACAAGCTGCCAACCAGTCAATGCCCATGATAGCATCAAATCCAGCATTTCTAGCTCAACTAGGTCGGCTGAGGTCTGACAACCACAAACTGTCACCGTACAACCTTGGTAAACCCGTCTAGCGATAATTGATTCTCCGGCCGGTGTATATACTCATCAATGCCCCTTTATTATCATTTATGTGAGGCTTCAATCCTAGGATGTTGTTTCCCTAGGCATAGCTATAAATAGCAGGCTCACCCGCCACTGTAACACACGAAATTCTTGGCAAAAACATATGCTATATTTCACTTTCGCTCTCAATTAAACAACTTCATTTGCTCTTCTATATTGCTTTCATTTCTGGAGTCTGAAACCTAAATGTTATTATTTTGGACTCAAAATATGTTTTTAATGCTAAAAATAAGTTACATTTCGATATATAACGCGGTATTACACCGCGCTATATTTTAACGATGTTTCTGCCATTAAAGTATAGTGCGGTCTAATACTACATTATATATAGCGCGGTGTAATACCACGCTATATCTTCTCATTAAAACCCCTTACTTCTTCCCCCAACGACAGAAACCAGACCCCTTCCCCCATTTTTTAAAAAACAGAACAGCGGTCCCCCCCCCCCTTCTCCATTTTTCTCAAAAAAAAATCCAAATGGACCCCACCCGTCACACAAAAAGGTACGGTTGTAGGTCCCACATCCTACCCAAGCCTCTATTGTTGTGGTTTCCTCGTTTCGGGCTCAAAATTTCAATTTAACGACTTTTCTAAAAACATAAATCGAGGTATTCCGATTTTGTTTATGTCGAAACTCGTATAATAATGCATATTAGTTGCCTTGAATGTGTTTCTATGTTGTTTTGTGTTTTGTTTGCGGTTAAACTAGTATGTTATTTTTATCCGGATTAAGATATTGGTGTTTTAAAAAAATATTTAAAAATTGAAAAATCATTTTTTTTAAATAAAAATGTTCATAAATTTCTTTTACTGTTTTATATGTAATTTCGTAAATGTCATGTTATTAAAATATATTTGTTGTTTTTATTTAGTTTAGATTATTTATTTGCTTAAAGACTAGTGTCATTTTAACGTAGTAAAATGTAGAGCCTTTTAGCGTAGTAAAATGAAGAGCCATTTAACATAGAATGATTGTAGTTTAAGTATCTATTATATTGATAGATCAAACAGAAACTCTGTCCAATTATATTTTACAAAAATTAATTATTTAATTTATACAACAAAGATACAAAATTATGAAAATATTAAAATTGACACACATAAGAATTCAGGATAGCTTGGTGCTGCTGGGCCTCAAATATCGAGCATAGAACTCATAGATATATACTCTGTTCAATTACAATTTACAAAAATTAATTATTTAATTTATAAAACAAAGATACAAAATTATAAAAATATTAATTTTGACACACATAAGATTTCAGGATAGCTTGGTGCTAATGAGCCTCAAATATCGAGCCTGAAACCCATAGGTATATACTCTGTCCAATTACAATTCACAAAAATTAATTATTTAATTTATAAAACAAAGACACAAAATTATGAAAATATTAATTGTCACACACATAAGAATTCAGGATAGTTTGGTGCTACTAGGACTTAGATATTGAGCCTGAAATCCATAGGTATATACTCTATCCAATTAAATAATTAAAAATTTATTATTTAATTTATAAAATAAATACACAAAATTATAAAAATACTGAAATTGACACACATAAGGATTCTGGATAGCTTGGTGCTGTTGGGCCTCAAATATCGAGGTTGGAACTCATAGGTATATACTCTGTTCAATTAAAATTTACAAAAATTAATTATTTAATTTATAAAACAAAGATACAAAATTATAAAAATATTAATTTTGACACACATAAGAATTCAGGATAGCTTGGTGCTACTGGGGCTCAAATATCGAGCATGGAACTCATAGCTATATACTCTGTTTAATTATAATTTACAAAAATTAATTATTTAATTTATAAAACAAACACACAATTAATATTGTTTAATTTACAGTAGATGACATGGACGTGCCGCTTGTGCATCCTGGACCTTTCTCCGATGAGCTATTAGTGTTACAGGGTGATCATAGGTCCGCCTACGTATGGGAGGGAGAGCTACTGGTCCAGCCTCTCCGCGCCAGGAGAGTGGTCGACTTGTGGGACTTTATGAGGGGCAAAGATTTCCATCCCCGTGTAGTCCAGTGCCTGCGGGATACGGGCTTCTACAGGATTTTTGAGATTGGGAGGCTACAACTCGACTAGTATCTTATCACGGCCTTGATAGAGCGGTGGCGACCGGAGACACACACTTTCCACCTGCCTATTGGTGAGGCCACCATCAACCTGCAGGATATTGAGATTTTATATGGGATTCCTGTTGATGGACTGCCCATTGGACTGCCTCAGGGTATGAGATATATGTGTGTGTCCAGTATTTGGACTTGTTGTAGCAGTTCACTAGTTTCAGGCCACAGGATGAGACTGTATGTTCAAGGGCCAGTCGCATTGGTTTGACAGCTATACTAAACAGCATTTGGAGATATTGTACCCCCGATATCACCGGCGAGATAGATGATCTATATATTCACCAGTATACGAAGTTGGTGTTGCTCCTTCTTTTTTTTGGAGGGGGGGGGTCTTGTTCCCGAACACTATGGGAAATCTAGTGAGTTTGTAATTTCTACATCATCTTCAGCAGCTAGGTGTTTTACCCCAGTACAGCTGGGGTGCTGCTGTTCTCGCTTACATGTACAGGCATCTATGTCGGGGGAGCATGGGCATCCAGAGCGACATATGTGGTTTTATGCCGCTTCTACAGGTGAAAACATATTCGAATACTCTGTTCATTAATTCTAATTCTATCTAGTCAAAATTTATCTTAAACTTACGTCAACGTTGTATGTTAGGTTTGGGCCTGGGAGCGGTTCCTACCGTTGCATCCACCTCTGCCACCATTACCTCTGAATGTACCACTTTCGTTTCTCCCTCTAGCTAGGAGGTGGGTTCTCCGACGGGGATATGTACGAGATTATGTTGCTCATTATAATCTCCCCATTTGCAGGGATATGTTGGATATACTGGAGGGTGCACTGGTAAATGTGTACCTAAACTTACTTGGTATAGATTCACTTATGTTGTGCATACTCACTTTTATGTTCTTATTTGATAGTTCATCTGGACGCCATACAGCGACGACTTGATAGGTAGCCTTCTTGATTATTGCTCGGCCGGCTGACTGATTTGGAGCACTTCTGTCCCACTGATGTGCCTCGATATTGTGGAGCATCATCATGCCACGGAGCGGGAACTTCACCAGTTTGGCCATCCGCAGTATATACCGAGGGGGCCTACATGGGAGGCTACACATTATTAGCGTGATGATCGTTCCAGGGCGGACAACGCATTTGTAGCATGGCTAGAGGCACAGATCCATACTTGGGACCGGCGAGAAGACCTGATTCCGCCCCCACCTTCAAAGATCCAGACGGCGACTATTCAGTCTATATGTCCAGGTACCGCCGCGTTACCCGACTTTTTGTCAGGAATCACAATCATTAGGTTGGCGATCGGTACAGACCATACGCCAGAAGGCACGAGGCACTAGTATGTTATTTGGTACTCTTACTTATAATTGTGATATAGTGCTATGTAGTTAATATTTCACATGTTCTGCAGGCTATTGGTCTACATTTATTCCACCAGTTGGGACTGTAGATGCAGCAGCATGCCTGTGATCTTACGGTTTCTTTGCAAGAGTATGGCCAGCAAGTGACAAAGTTGGCTGTCCGTACACTGCAGCGAGCCAGAAAGAGCGAGCGCTTAGATCATGACCCTGAATATATGGCGCCAGAGCACTACCATCGGGGTAGGCCTGTAGCATGCCTAAGGGGACGGGGATGAGGCAGGGCTATCCTACGAGGAAGGGGTGCCCCATGGGGTCGTGGGGGCCAGCGAGGAGGCAGTCCCCAACAATGGGGCGTTGAGGAACCTGATGAGGAGGTTGGAGCTAATCTGCTGGGTGACATTCCTCAGCCAGACGAGCATCCTAGTAGCATGTCGTCGTATAGCCTTCAGCTGTCCCTGCCAGCATTGCAGGTGACCCCGTCAAAGCCATTGTTGATTATGGGCGCTAGCTTCACCGGAGGTTGGGAGCAGTTCTTTTCAAGCCCATCGACCGCAACTGAGGATCGGCCGAACTGAGACGTGGATGGTGGGCGCAGGTTGAGTTTTGGCTCATCGTCGTCGGGTGCAGTGGATCTATCATAGGCGGAGGTATGTTTGTATTACAATTAAATTTTAATTTGTTTTTTTTTTTCTCATTGATTCTCCATAAATTAATTTTTAATTTTCTTATTAAGGCTTCATCCCAGCCCGTCACGAAGGCCACTTTGTGCGATGCTGAGGACACCACAGATGCTTATATTCAGGAGCCCGATGAGACCATGGTAAGAAAATATTTTTGACTTAACACGTACATTAGTAATATACATTTTCATATACTGAGCTTACTTTTTGTTTTGTAGGTTGTTGATGGATAGACGGTCCCTTCTACAGATCCTGCCAGTCCTACTAACGATCATGTTATAGCTCATCCTCATATAAAGAGGCAACGTGATGAGGATGATCCTGATAGCATACCCGGGCGAGAGGGGATGCGCCTCAGGCTAACAGCTGCATTGAAGCACACAGGCTGTGGGACACATTGATTTTCTTTTTTATTGTATTTTATGTAAATAATAACAATAACTTTTTATGGTTACATAATATGCGCATTATGTTTTTATTACCTCGTTTCTTCTTTATTTTAACACTACAACACAAACATAAACATAGAAACTTAGCATAACTTATATACAGTACAACTAATGAAAACACATGACACGGGAAATATAAAGATACACTATTATGCTCAACACGTACATGTCAGTGTTTAGTCATCATCGCCTAGTATTCTCTACTCCAACCACTTAAATTTTTCTTCCAGCTTATTTTTTTCTTCTTCCACCTCTTTGAGTTTCTCCTTCAACTCCGAAACTTCTCTTTTGTATTGTCGCTCTCTTTCCCACTGTTTCTAGGTCAAATAATGAAGATGCTGCAACTTTTCTTTGTAGTATTCTTGCTGACAGGGTTCATCAATCCATACCTCAAAATTGTAAACAGGTTCGTCGGGAACCCTATAAAACTTGTTCATACACGCCCAGTAGCGGCTTCCAGCTCACCATCATCCCAACAGTCTTGCATCATGTATTTTTTGTCGCACTCGCACATTGGTACATAAAGAGGTTCAGACATTTGTTAAAGCGTAAAAAAATCTTGCTTTTATGGAAATATTTCCTATTGGTTATTGTTAAATGCATAAAATAACTAGAATGCGACCGTTATTATAGTCAAGGCAACACAGAAAATGTAGTAGTTAATCGCGCTATACATATTGACTTTTTCTGAAACGAAACAGCTTTTTCGCAATCGTTCAACTTTTCAGACCGACAAGACAACACAAAAAAACGTAGTATTTAATTGTTCTATATATATATTGACTTTTTCTGAAACGAAACAGCTTTTTCGCAGTCGATCAGCTTTTCAGACCAACAAGACAATACACAAAACGTAGGATTTAACCGCGCTATACATATTGACTTTTTCTGAAACGAAACAGCTTTTTCGCAGTCGGTCAGCTTTTTAGACCGACAAGACAACACACAAAACGTAGTATTCAACTGCGCTATATATATTGACTTTTTCTGAAATGAAACAGCCTTTTCACAGTCGACCGGCTTTTCATACCGACAAGACAACACACAAAACGTAGTATTCAACCGCGCTATATACATTCACACAAAACGTAGTATTTAACTACGATATGCTCTGTGTATCCCTGTATATATAGTCACGTACTCAAAACATAAAACACACTCACAAATTCAAACTCTAAACTATGGATGACTCTTCCTCTACTAAACGAGCCCTATCTTAATCTTCTACTAGCATTGATGCTTACTCTTCTACTAGCAGTGATAATAAAGAAGAGAATCCTCCAACATTTGATGTGGTTATGACTGATTCATGTGTCGACGACAACGATATGGTAAATTATTATGTCCATAAAACTTTATTTCTTTAATATAAAATACTTTTGTTTGTTATACCTTAACTACAGAAAATATATATATCGGTATTGTATATCTTTATTCAGTTTCATATTCTTCTTAACTTAATAGTAATGCTTTTTTTTAAAGTATATTCCAAGAAAAAACTGCAAGCATCTTCCTCCAACATTAGAACACGTGTATCTTCACCATCGTGGCGAAGAGTGGCATGTAAATATAGCATTGGTGATCAAAGAAGGTTCAAGGTAGGCTGAAGACTTTTTGTATTGGAGAATTTTATCAGTCGAGGTTTCGTCGTCAAATTTGAGTTGGTTGATATTTCACCACTGCGTGATATCTTTAATGTAGACTTGAAGGGAAACGGATATCCTGTTTGTACTAATTTGTTTTTTACTTCAATAAAGATACACCACTATGTGCTATCTTCAATAACGATACACTACTACACGCTATATATATTTAAATTACTGTTATGTCAGTTAAATGCAAGAGACTAATTAGTGGGCCCACAAACATGTATAGTGCGGTATTACACAGCGCTATATATAATGTGGTATTATAAAGTGACGTACTTTAACGGCTGAAATACTGTTAAATATAGCGCGGTATAATACCGCGTTATATATAGAAATATAACTTTTTTTAGTATAAGAAACGTATTTTGAGTCCAAAACCACAACATTTAGGTTTCGGACTCTTCATTTCTGTCCTCGAAGATATTGCGCTCAGAGTCAGGCTTGTCATTTTCTTCAATTTCAATTGCTAAGTCTTATTTTTAATCTTATTTTTTAACATTTCTGGATCAAATTAGTTCGTTTATCTATAAATCACGTAACAAATACAATTGTACCATTTTACGGATAAACATAAAAGTATTAAATAGTTTTTAGAGAATCGAACAAGATGTAGGGTTAACGAGAAGTTTTATTTTGTGTCTCATACAATTTACACTAGTTCTATAAGGCTCCTTTTTGTCTCACAAATTTGTGGACCTCAATCTTACACTTCTGGGTCCACAAAACTGTGAGACAAAAAAGTTGCCTCATACAACTAGCACTAGTTGCAAAATAAATTTTTCCGGTTAACATATGCGTGGTACCTTTGCCAGGTACATTTACCTTTCACCTACATATCTTATAAGTATTTACTGTAGTGGATGATTCTTTATTTTCATCTCATTTACCTATTTCCTGCACATTACTGCTAGTATTATCAGTTATGAAACAAAATCTGGAAGGCACTCTCTTAAATTATCCGTAGCAAATATTATTTTAGTTATACCAGTATTTATGCGTTGCACGTGCATTTAAAGATGTGCAAGTACATTGCACACACATGTGCTTCATGGTACTTATATAAAAATAAAGAATATAAAATAATGAAAGACTTATACTTTGAAAGTAACTTATATGAAATAAAAATAATTAATTTTGAAATTTAAAGGAAGATAACTGCAAATTTTAGTTTATAAAGAAGTAAAGATGGTTTATTCCTGTATGAAAGGGACCAAATAAGTATTGACACTGTCCAAGAAGAAAATAAATAATAAAGGTAAATTATATTCTTCAATTTAGACGTAAACAAAAAATATTTAAAGGTACATTCGTAAAAAATACTGAAATGATAAAACGAATATTAGAAAATATTTTTCCAGAGCATGTTTGAGACCCACGGTTGATGTGTTTACCCGTAAAACGAAACAGTAGAATTTATATGTGGTTTCTAGACAAGTGAATTAATTTGATCCTGAAATAATAGGTGAATTATAGAAATATACAAAATCGGTATTGATATACCGATTTGATCCAACTTAGCCTTGAGATGGAGACGAAATAGCAGAAATAATAGTTCTGCGAGCAGGGTTTTCGGGCACAATAGCAATGAAATCAAAAAGCAAGAAGATATGATCATATTAAGTTGTGAATACAATGTAGTATATGTTTGCCAAAAAATTCGTGTCCTTTACAATGATAATAGAGCTCACTATTTATAGTTGCACCTAGGGAACAAGTCCTGGGATCAAGCCCTTCTTTAATGTCAATTATGAGGGCCGTTGAAGAATGTATAACGGCGGACATGTATGCCATATTCTTTGTAACGGGCAGTGTACTTGGTGTTGTAGGATATTATTCATTAAATGCTACCGGATGGTAGGCATTTATTTCGTCGTTGTGAGTATCATTCTCTCCGGCAATAGACGGGATTGTTGCCTGCGATTTCAGCTATCCTCTGTTTTCGGCTCCACGTGTCACTTCCTTATGTAATCATTTAATATAACATACTTTACCCTATACACATAGTCCCCCTGCTTTCCGGTGACATAACTTTGTATCATCGGGAAGTTGGTAGAAACATTTTTTTTTTGGCGAAAATTTTACTGACCTCTCTGAAAAGTTTCTGACGGTTGATTAGACACACATCTCTCCGCATTTAATGTCTCGAACAAGCGTCATCCTACAATTTAGCATAACTTTTTCCGGCTATCGAGGTAATTATGGCCACGAGTTTAGCCGCCTAAACCTTTACTTATACGCATCAACCTCCTTCAATCTCACTTCATAATACTCTTAATTTTCTAAGATCTTTTACTTAACTCATACTTCGCCTTTTAACCTTTCTTTAGTTTCCTTCTTTGAGTGAAAAGACCATTCCCTTGATAAAAAATTGTATCTTCTTCAAGAAAACCTAGTTCTTCAAAGAAGAAAGGCAAAGTTAATGATGTTGCTCCCCCTACGGTGAGTACCATTGTCCTAAACAAAATTATTACCACCAAAGACTTTGAAGAGAAGTACCCTTCTGCTCACCCTCGTACATGGGTTGTTAGCGTATACCCTTCTTCTATCTGTCCTTTTAGTATCTCCGCTGTGAAGGAAAACTTTCATTGTCAGGATTTGGGCATTATCAGTCCTGACCTGACGGAGTGCATAACTTTCCCCAAGATGGGCTATATATATTTTTACATATATCCCTTTACTTTGGGAGCGTTTTCTTTGAGCTGAAAGCTTGACTTCGTCATTGTGGAGTTCTGACTCTGCTGTCAAGTATGTTTGGCAAAGGTAAGCCCTTCCGTGTGGAGGAAAATTGCTTATCTTCGGCGCCTGTGCTAGGAGAAAAGCTATCCTTAGCTCAAGTGATGAACCTCTATTGCCCCAAAATCTTCCGTGGGGGAATGATTAACTTCAGCAAACGAGGCCACCATGCACTGCTGTCTAGCATGAATGATGATAACGACTGTGGGTAGATGCAGCGGTTCGTCAGTCGCCACCAGTGACATCATCCCGGCCTCGGCTGTGGCTTTTCCGAAATTATGGAACCGCACTCGTAAGTCTATCATCCTTTTCTTCTTCTGTTAAAGATCATTCTTCATCATTATTGAGTTTTCCTTCTTTACCTGTCTCAGTGACTCAGTGGGTTCCCCTAGGGTTGAGGGCTTGGACTAATGGGTCCAAGAAATTTTGGATGTTGCTATGCCGAAAACACGCACGTGGAAAGAGGTGTACCTAAAATACAGGTGGAAGGCCAAAAATCATGGTAAGTTGAACTCATCTTGTTTTTACCTTTTCTCATAAGGAAGTTGTTTGACTCTTCTCTGCTATTGAATATAGGTCTACCCTTGGGCTCAGTAGTTGTCCTCGAGGAGGACGTTTTGGCTAACCCTGTTGATGCGGCGAGGCTGCTGCAGGAGTCTTTTACACAGATAGGTGTCTCTGGGCCTGTTTTTGGTGCGAGTGTTTCTTCTCAGAGTCCCTGGCCGGAGAACAAGCAACCAAAAAGAAGGTATTTCTCCGTGGCCGGGGGAAAGAATAAGAGGTCGAAGAATGCCACTCCCGAGTCATCTCCGTAAATTGTGGTAACGAGCCCCCCGCTCGGGTCGGCCATAGATACTGAGATGATTGACGATAATGGGGAAGCCAACGAGGAGGTGGTTTCTCTACATATAAGACGATGATCTTTCTCAACTCAACAGACTGCTCAATTTGTTGAGTTGGTTACACCAACTGAGGATGATGCCATGGTGCTTTGGGGAGTTTAAAATCGTGAAAAATGTCAACTCCCATTTTCGGATGTCAGTCGTTGCGCCCAGTACCATGAGGCTGAGTGTCGAGTCCCTGCTGTCTTCGGTTGACGAACAACCAACACCCAGAACTACATTTGCCGCAACCACTTCCTCTTCTCATCCTTCGATGCCATCAACTTCATTTCCTTCTTCACCAACTCTTCCACCAGAAACTCCTACATCATCTCCACCGGCCGCATCTGTCCGAGAAGAGAATGTTCCTTTCCCCTAGTACCACGTTCATGGGAACTTGGGACAAAATTATAATGCCCCCTCATAAGACCCACAAAGGAGAAGAAGCATTACTATCTCGGTTTCTACTGGATGCAAGCTGATGTCCCGGCCGGTGGAACATACTAACCATCTGATGCTTTTTGTCACGACACAAATTGGAGGGCCGCAATGGACACCCAGTGCCTTACTTAACCGAGCAGCAAAGTAACGTATCTTTGTTAGCACACCATCATGGGTAAATGGGACAGAAAGGCCATTATGAGATAACAAGAATAAAATATTAGGGAATACTAGACATAGGATGACCCAACATGAAATAAAAACTTATACATATGACATACAGGCCTATAAGGCCGACATGATCATTTGTACAACCAAAACATAGGCCGCCGAGGTCATACAAGTATCCATATACATGACATCTATCTACCAGCATCTAAGAGTACATAAACATCATAAAGGTGGGGAAGGTCCCCACCATACCAATCGATACATGTGCAAATTATACTGATAAAATAGGCAACTCCGGAGCAAGTGGATTGTCAACGTGTCAATCGGGACCTGTGGGCATGAAACGCAGCGTCCTAAGGCAAAAGGGACATCAGTAAAAATAAAGTATCAGTATGTATGGCATGAAAGCAGTATGTAAAAGAAATGAAAGAAACATGGAGTAAAGAACTCAACTTGTAAGTTTGATTAGCTCTGTTAATCATGAAACGTTTATAATGTCACACATATGTGTATAAATGTCATATCTTGCATAGATATATGCGTACATAACATCATCAAGACTCTAAGGGCATCCCATTATATCATCTCGTCCTCTGTGAGCGAAATTTTCAATGTATACCAACTGATCAGCTGGTGGTGCATATATAACACTATAACATTTTCCCATACCCTATATATATATAATATACGCATGTATAATGCCATCTGGTTAGGTCAATGTACATATATACATGAATGCAATGCATAATGAAGTAAGTCAATAAGATCTCTTGGAATGTCATAAGATCAATATGACTCCAAATAAACTTTATCATCTAATGTATTTTCTGAGATCGTATGAACAAACGAAATAATAATAGGACACATGGAGAATCAAGAACATATGCACCCCTAGTACTTATATGAATAGAGTCATTTATGAAATTTGCGCATTTGCTCGTTTTGTTTGTATCATATGGATCATGCCAAAAGGAAAGAATGGATGGCCTTAATGTACCTTATAGAAATATGTTCAATAACAATGCTAAACCCAGCTCACTGCACCTTAATATACAGCAATGACAGTGAAGCTATTGACAAGTTATGAATGACTCTCTCATTTATATAACGAAAGTAACTTAATCTGTAACAGAAAAAAGGGGCAGCATTTCCCCTGATTTTAATGCTCCTTCAAGACTACTATAGGCGAGACAACAACACAATACAATCAGCAACTTAAAAACAACCTAACTATAATATGGGACCTTTAATACCACAAAAATCCCAAATATACCATAACACACCCAATTAACAAGTTATCAAGTAGCATGAAACTGCAACGACGAGCGACCAACCCACTACCCTACCACATGTGGTGTTTATCCATGCCCTTATCCTTCCAAACTCTATAAATCAATAGCACAAGAGGCTAACACGAGTGGACTACAAAACAGTCCACTAAAAGTGGAATTAATCGATTTCACGACTTTCGATCACCATCTTGTGAGTTCTAACTATTATTACACAAATTTATCATCCTTCCTTGATATTTAAAAAGCTTAAGTACAGAAATTAGGAGTTTTTTTAACTAATAAGTACCTTCCAAAGTTCAAACTACAATAAAAAAGAGAGGCGGTATAATGATACTTACGTTGTAGGTATCGTTCTAATGTTATCGCTTCTTGATTTCGTACCCGGGTTGTTAATCTTCTTTGAACCCCTTGTAGAGAGTTAAGGATAGGTTTATAGGGGTCCTCTGTTCATGTTCTATGAAAAATGAAGATAAAGAAGACTTAAGACCTATATATATCAATTTTTGAAAAGTCAAAGAGGTGCTAGCTTGGCACCCTTGCATTGGCCCTTCTTCATACGCTCATATCTTTTTATCCGGATGTCGTATGAATGAACGGTTCAGAGTGTTGGAAATTAAATTCTAAAACTTTCCATTTAGTATATAATATGTCCCAAAAAGACCTTATATAACACATGAAATGTATTGTTCAAAAAGCTTGTTACAAGGCAAATCTTTAGTCGGTTTTTCCGCAACTTAAATCTGATTTTTCCAAACATTATATTTAACATATAAACATCATATATAGTCATATAATGACTTTTTACTCTTTTAAATCATGATTAATAAGTTTCATATTCATTATAAGTCACCTTGAGATGCACAGGGTATAACAACTTTGGCTTCAGAGAAAGATTGAAAAAAAATACGGGCTCTCTCCGGAGAGTGCTTGTTGAAAAATGCTATGCACAATGCCATAGCGGTATACTCTTCATTTACTTTACTTCATTTCCTTAACCTCATTTCCTTTTTAATCCCTTCTATTTTTGATTTAGTAGCATTTTGAGTTTTCCTTTTTTGTTTCACAGGCCAATTTCTTTGCTTTCGAGTGCCTCCAGAGGTTGATTCGGGATAAGAAGGAACTTACCTTTGAGTGGGATCAAATTTTGGTTGAGCGGGACCAAACTGTTGCTCACCTTCCAGAACAGAAAGCCAAAGATGAAGCGGCAATGGTGTTGGAGGCTCGTTTGCATTAAATCGAGCAAGAAGTAGAGACCCTTAGCCAAGAGATTTCCCCGATAAGGGTTCAATTTAAAGAGGCTAGGGCCAAATGGGCTGAAGTTCAAGTTTCGTTCTTGCTGCATTCGATCGCGAGGCTTCCTCCGCTGAAAAATAAATAAGTTGGAGGCAGCCTTAAACTCCAAAACTGAAGAGCTTCCTGTTGTCGGGGCGAAATATGCCCAACTAGAGGAGAAGTATAAGAAACCATTGAGCATAATAGACTTTTCAGCTCTACTGTCCGCAAACTCGATGTTAGCCTCAAGTCCATTAGATCCGCCCAGGAAAATCTTTCTGCTAAGGTTGACCAACTTAAAGAAGAACTCAAGCGTCGAGCTGCTTTCCTCGTTGTTGAAAAAATATATGTTATGTACAGCATGAGGAAAAACACCATGGAAGAGGCTAAAGAGGGTTTCATTGACTTTGATGAGGAAATCGATAAAGGCTGTGAGAAGGAGTCAGCTGCTAAAAGGGGTCTCCAGGTCGAGCCTGATGCTTCCAGTTCTTCTGCATCCGGTTCCAAATACTCGGGAACTGAAGAGGAACCGAAGGGAGAAGATGTTGATGGACAAAATAATAAGGTTCAAGATATCGAGCCGGCGGCAGATCTACCCACTTCCTCTAGGGGTGCGGATGCTTCTCCTTCTCCGAATTCTGGAGATACAACAGCTTAGCTTTTCATTTCTTTTCCCAAATTTTGTACTTGCACTGTTTTGGCACATTTATTGTGAATAAAAAAATATTTTGCTCAATTATTGCATGAGTCTTTCGGCGTTCTTTTGTTTGAACATTTATGCAAGTTTTAATTTTTGCATTCTTTCTTGCTTAAGTGTTTTGTGCAAGTTTTACTGTTTGTGTCTGATTATGCAAGGCGTTGGGTGTATTTTCCCCTGAAAGCATTTAGGTTTTGGACACAAGTTCTTCTAAAACCAACCCTTTATCGTGAGGGTTTTTATAAGAGTGGGCAGTTTTATGTTTACGGTCCTCTTAAAGAGGACGTTTCATGTTCATTACGACACTAGCATTTGAAGTACTTATTTAACTTTCAAACGACAAAATCAATTCATTATTTAGACAAGAAATGAAATAGAAATAAAATGACTTTACTTTATTCCTTCCATTTCCTAAAAGTACAAAAGCATTCGTTATGCTAAAAAGAAATTGCCATTTCGTGTGGTTACTTATACAACTTGTTTCTACGAGGCTAGTCGTGTAGTCCCCGTTTCCGATATTACAACTATATTTTTGGTTTTTGTATTTAGGTTGACGTGGCAGTCATTGTTTCTGTATCCTCATATCATCCCCCTCCCCTAGTGTTCGAATGCGAAGAATGTGAATTAGAACACTAAAAGATTTGCAACTTCGAGGATTCCACTAGTGAATTGCTAGATAATCTTCAGTTCGATAACAAACTTCACTTACCCTAAGGAATTTATGTTATCAATCCAAAAACTATCTAACAAACCCCTAGGGGATTGCACTTGTGAACGATCGGTAACCTTTGTTCGATAGCAAACTCAACTCCCGGGTGGGAACTTAGCTACCAAGCATAGACTATCTAACCGCTCCAGAGTGGTTCTTCACTTGTGTGCCTTTTTATTAAAAGGTCTAATTGTTGATGTTGAAACCTTCTTCGTAGTATGCTTTCTGTTGTTGTCTCATTAAAACCTTCCCAGAAAAATCTAATTTGGACAAAAATTGGACGAAGGGAAAAAGAGTGCAGCACCTACTTTCAATACAGGTGAAGCTCATAAGTAATAGTATCTCTTGAGATGTGCCAAGTTCCAGTTTCTTAGCAACTTTTCTCCATCTCGATTCTCCAACTCGTATGAACCTTTCTCGGTGACAGCTGAAACCCGGTAGGGGCCTTCCCATGTTGGAACTAGCTTACATGCATTAAGTTCTCGAGTGTTTTGAGTTACTTTCCTTAGGACCAAGTCTCCCACTTTGAAATAGCGGAGGTTGGCTCTTTGATTACAATATCTTTATATTCTCTGATTTTGAGCTGACATCCTTATATGCGCCAAGTCCCTGCTCTTATCGAGCAGCTCCAAATTGACTAACATTGATTCGTTGTTTGCTTCTTCATTTTCTTGTAAATATCTCAAGGTAGGATCCCCTACTTCCACCGGTATCAAGCCTTCTTCTCCGTACACAACAGAGAAAGGATTCTCTCCTATGCTCGATTTGGTCGTTGTTCCATACGCCCAAAGTACTCCAGGTAGTTCTTCTGGCAATTTGCCTTTAGCTGCATCCAATCTCTTTTTTAGATTTTATAATTACTTTGTTCATTGATTTTGCTTGACCATTCGCGCTCGGGTGATATGGCGAAGATGTGATCCTTTTGATTTTCAAGTCTTCAAGGAACTTTGTGATCTTTGCGCCTATAAACTATTGCTCGTTATTGTAGGCTATCTCTTTTGGTATCCCAAATCTGTAAATTATGTTCTCCCACAAGAAATCCACCATATTATGTTCTCCGATCTTCTGATAAGGACCTGCTTCATCCTACTTAGAAAAATAGTCAATTAAAATCAAAATAAACCTTACCTTACTAGGGGCCAGTGGCAGCGGTCCGACGATGTCCATCCCCTACTTCATGAATGGCCATGGAGGCAAAACCAAGTGCAATGGTTCTACTGGTTGTTGTACCAATGGTGTGTAACATAAACACTTATTAAATTTTTTCTACAAAAGTTTTGGTGGCTTGTTCCATTCGGGGCCAATAGTACCCTACCCTTACCAATGATTTCCACAGATCCATTTGTGAACTTCTTGCATAACATAATTAGCTTCGGAGGCTCCCAAACATCTGCGCAGCGATCCTTGGAAAGATTTCCAGTACAATTGGCCTCCTTTGAAACTATACCGTGCTGCTTTGGTGTGTAGCGCCTGAGATGCCTTGGGATCTTCAGGGAACTTTTCGTACTCGAGGTGATCGATGATCTAATTCCTCACGTCCCAGACCAAATTAGTCACATTTATCTCGTAATAATTTCCTGCATCCAGAACTGAGTGCATAAGCTGTATGATCGTACCCGAAGCCGATCCCTTCATTTCCATCGATGAGCCAAGGTTAGCTAATGCATCCATTTCTGCATTTTCTTCCCTCAGCATATGCGTAATTGACTACTCTCGGAATCGATAAAGTAGAACCTTAACCTTCGCTATGTAATGTTGCATGCGCTCCTCTTTGGCTCCGAAGATCTCGTAGACCTAATTTACCACCAACTGGGAGTCTCATTTGATTTCTGTGACCTCGGAATCTAGTCCTCGGGAAAATTCGAGTCCTGCAATTAAAGCTTCATACTCAGCCTCATTATTAGTTAAAGGAACTGTTCTTCTGTCTTGCCTTAGGGTTTCTCCCCAAGGAATGATTAATACTATGCCAAGCTCGGACCCTTTTACGATCCATAAATAGGATCCAAATTCCTGATGTCGATTCTGACACAATCACTGCTTCTTAGGTTGCCAGAGGCTGCAATCCCAAACTCAAATAGGCCACCAAGTCGGCCAAAACATGTGACTTAATCGCAGTCCTAGGTTTATATTCTATGTCAAATTCACTCAATTTAATGGCCCATTTGGCCAGCCTACCCGAGAGTTCGGGCTTATGAAGGATATTCCATAGGGGAAATGTGGTCACCACAGCTATCGGGTGACATTGGAAGTAAGGCCTTAGCTTCCGAGCGGTGACTACGAGAGCTTAGGCTAACTTCACTAAATACGGTTAGCGAGTTTTTGCTCCCGTTAAAATTCTACTAACATAATAAATAGGATATTGTGTACCTTCTTCCTCACGGACTAAAATGGCGCTTATTGCTACCTCCGAGACTGCTAGGTAGATTAACAATTTTTCACCTTCCACCGGCTCTAATAGTACGGAGGGCTTGACAAGTACCTTTTCAGATCCCTCAAAGCCTGCTAACATTCCGAGGTCCATTCGAAGATGTTCTTCTTTTTTAGTAGCGCGAAGAAATAGTGGCATTTCTCTGATGAACGGAAAATGAACCTGCTCACCAATCTCCTTGTGAGCCTTTGAACCACTTTTACGCTTGATAGCTTGTCCGGGATGTCTTCGATGGCAATGATTTTATCAGGGTTTTCCTCAATCCCCCTTTGTGAAACCAGAAAACCTAGGAACTTGCTGGAGCTGAACCCAAACGTGCACTTTTCAGGGATAAGCTTCATGTTATGCTTACTTAGGATGTCAAAAGTTTCTTTGAAGTGTAAATATGATCACCTGTGTTCAAAGACTTAACAAGCATATCGTCTATATAAACTTCCATGGTTTTCCCTATTTGTTTTTCGAACAACTTGTTTACGAGCCGCCGATAAGTGGCTATGGCATTCTTTTTCCTGAAGGGCGTCACATTATAGGAATATGTGCCGAAATTCATTATGAACGAAGTTTTTTCTTGATCCTCCGGGTTCATCTTTATTTGGTTGTACCCGGAGTAAGCATAGAGAAAAGTCATTAACTCGTGCCCGGCTGTTGCATCAAACATTTGATCAATGTTTGACAGTGGGAATGAGTCCTTTGGGCATGCCTTATTCAAGTCATATAGCCTACGCACACACAAAATTTATTGTTCTTATTAGGAACTACTACTATGTTAGCTAGGTAGTCCGGATACTTTACCTTTTGAATCGAACCGATATCAAGTAGGCGAGTTACCTTTTTTTTGATGTGAGCACGTGATTTTTGTTTTTGCGACAATCACTCCAAAAAGAAACGAAAATAATAGCAATTGATCTTGCTGTACAATTTTTTTGATTTTTACGTGGTACGTTGTTAATTATTTATGATTTTTTGCCCATTTTATTTTTATTAAAACAAATACAAAAAAAATGTGTATCGTGTGTAGTTGAACCGTCAGTGGTTTTTTTTTAAAAGGAAAATCATAAAAAATATGCGTCTTTTATTCTATTGTTTTGTTGTCTTTAAGTGATTTTATTTTAATTAAATGTCAATGTGAGTGATAATTGTTGTTTTGAGTATTAATTAATATTGGTATAATTTTATTAGGAATTTTATTTTTTTTAAGTTATAAGAAGAAAAACATTGGATTTGGGCCATAATTTCAAATGAAATCAGGCCCAAACTCATGTAAATGACCCAGTCCAACCAGGCTTTCTGCGGGATGCCCCAAACGATGCCGTATGGGCATCATCCTTTTGAGCCGTTGATTGGTTCAGGGGAACGGCCCAGATCAGACCAGTCCTTTACCCAAACGACGCCGTATGCGGCCGTCCAATCTCAGTCGTTCAAGCCGGGCTGATCTAACAGCCCTCATTCCATCTCCTTTACCTATTATCATACCCGACCCAATGAACCCCAACCTAATCCACCAGTATGAAAGCAAACAACGTCGTTTCACTTAAACCTCCAGATCCAGGCCGCTGATCTCGATTGATCTAACGGCTGAGATCAGGCCATCCACCCCATATATAAGCTTTCCACCCGTACCCCACCCCCTATCCAAATACCCCTCCTTCGTCTTCATCCCTTCCAACAGACCCAACCCCGGAACCCTAGAGCCGCCCCCTTTCCCCTCACCAAAAACCCGGCGGCATGGATGTCGATGACCCCCACCTTAACACCCTAGGACCACCTTGACACCCTGAACATAGATCTGCAAACCACTGATCTCGAACCTTCCCCCATCGTCTCGAATCTTCATTTGAAGATTCGAGCAGAACCTCGACTTACACCGATGTACCGCAGCTTCACAGCAGACAGTCCCCGAACCTCCCTCGTGACCAAACCATGCTTGGTTTGGTCCGAATCTAACCATGGAAACCCAAATCCCAAATCTACCATCTATGAACCCCAGAAACCCCAAGCCTGGCCTGTGTCCGTTTGAGCTAAAGTGATTAGGGTCTAATGGACCTTAATCGAAGTGTTCTCAGCTGAGAACACTTCGATTAAAGTCCTTTCAACCCTAAGAAGGGTCCGTTCAAACACGAGCTGATTTTTCTGATTTTTCTTTCAAAGATTTTAAGGTAAGTTTGTTTTCTTTTCTTTATTTCATTTCGTGTGTTTGTTAAAGGTCTGTTCGTATGGCCAAACATCTTGTTTAATTTGTGTTTTGAATTTTACCAACTGTTTTTGCCCACCTTGCCTGGACCTCTGTATTTGGTCAAATGTTTCCTCATTCACCGATAATGTGTGTGTATGTAAACTGCCTAGTCGACTGAATTGAAATTGTTTGAGTAATCAATCCCCAAGTTAATCTTTGTTTGACAGTGCACTCTGAACCCTTGGTGCAATACTGTTTGATTCCAATCCTTGGTTTTGATTGTATATGTTGTAATTAGTATAGTCGATTCGATACGTGTCGTCAAATAGTTCAGTTGTTTGAATGATAACAACTTGATCTGTTTCTGTTAAGCATTGTCTGAATCAATTAGGAATTGAATTAGTTACTTATAGTTAGTGTATTTGAATCATAAATTTAAGGGTCTGGTCGTTAGCTGCCATCTGAATTGGTGGCATGTGCATTTGTGCACAACATGTGCATAAAGGCCCTTTTGAGATGAGGAATAACTTGACAGCATATGCTGTCAGGTTACATTCCTGCTGCCCATGTCTGCTTTCTAGTTTAATTAGGTGATTAAAAGGGGTTTGTCAGGGAATATCATGGGAGGGCTTTATTTTGAGTAGTTGAGTGGAAAGAAAACAGGTCACATGGGAGGGGTTCTGATTTGTCTAACAGGCTGTTAAAGGGCTGATGCTAGGCTTATAAAACGGGGGAACTTCCATTAGAAAAGGGGGAGAGATTGATTTTGGGGGAAAGAGAAAAAGAGAGAATTTTTTCAGAAAAAGAAGGAAGAAGAGTGATACACATTGAGAGATACACACACACAGACACACATAAGGAACACAGATAGATAGAGGGGGGAAGATTGAGAACTGAAGGGTTAAAAAAAAATAGAAAACTGAAAAGACTCAGACAGATTTTGAGACTGGAAATTGACACTGGATTTTGAAGGAGAGGAAAATATCTTTGAGAAAAAAATAGAGAGGTATAGACAGATATACATTGAGAGAGGCATAAAACGAAATACAGAAGCTTTCATTCTCATTCCTGTTTTGATTTTACTAATTTCGATTTGCTTGATCAATACTGATTTCTTCCAAGTCTCGAAAAAAGTTTACTGGTTGTGGTTCGCACTGGTTGGTTTTATCCTGGGTTTGGTCTGTCTTGGACTTCTATTTCTACTACACTGTTTGGCTGCTGTCATTTTGCCATTTTTCATCGGCCATAGTTGTATCTTGCACTGGGACTTGTTCTTGTTTGTTACCTGTTGTCACTGCTGCTGTTTGGTATTGCTTCTGTTGCTCTACTGACCTCCCTGCTTCTTCTGTTGTATCCGACATCCAGGTACACACTAGAACTTCGCATTGATGTAACATTGAAAGCATGAAATGAAAGATATGCGGGAGTTTAATCACTTGTTGCTGTAGTCACAAGTTTTATGAGTGTTATTAGATTTGTGTAACTTGTTTAGTTCGTAACTCAATAAAGGAGCACATTAGGTAGCATGTACTTAATTAAAGTTTAGTTTCCTTTAAAATTTGTGATTTCAGTTATTTAGTTAGTTGTATGATAAGGAATGCATGAGTGTTGGCATACGGATAATTAGGCTTCCTCTTCAGCTATATTTTGTATGTACAGGGCAGAATGCCTTAACCTTGCCGAATATAATGTAGTCTTAATCTGTCAAGTTCTAACTTTATCGAACCTCGTTAAGCAGTTTATATGATCACGTTCAAACCCTATTAGTAGCAGTTTTCGATAGTTAACTCCACTGACCTAGTTTAAATAGGCGAGTCTTAAATTCGGGTTTGAAGAACATTTAACATAGGTTTTAGCAGTTTTTTATTAATCTTGTACATTAACCTCCTTTAGCAATTTAACAGCATGTTCATCCATGAAACAAGGCATGAAACAATTCACGCCCCATAAACGACTAATCAGATAATCAAATAAGAATTCGAAGTTGTTCAAGCATTGTTAGAGACGAACATAATAGAAATGTAGTCACTTTAGGATATCCCTTCTAAAATAAGCGGGACGAGCCTCGTCAAATAAAGATACACATTGCTAGGCCCTCAATAACTAATCGTAATAAATATTTAGAATTTGGGATGGACTGTTTAGTGAATTTCACTGCCTTCCCCAAAGATAATAACGCGTTAGACTCTTTAGGCGCGACTTAATTAAATTACATTCTTAAATTCGGGTGCGCATTTATGTGACCCAAATTCAAATCTCAACGGAGTCGAAATGTGTTAACAACTACGGGTGCATTGATTGTGACGTGGTTCGAGATGCATTTTCACGACGTTGCAATTCTATAAAAAATAAATGATAATAATAAAAGCGGTTTAAACTTAATAAAAGCACATAAGTCACAACATGTATTTAAATCAGATATTTAGCCATTATAACAATTTAAGCGACCGTGCTAGAACCACGGGATTCGGGGGTGCCTAACACCTTCCCTCGGGTCAACAGAATTCCTTACTTAGAATTTCTGGTTCGCAGACTTCATTTGGAAAGTCGAATATTTTCCTCGATTTGGGATTCAAGATAAACCGGTGACTTGGGACACCAAAAGCCAAACCTTTCCCAAGTGGCGACTCTGAATTAAATAAATAATCCCATTTCGAATATTGTCACTTAAATTGGAAAAACTCCCTCGCGCATTTTACCCTTCGGGGCGGGCGCGCAAAAAGGAGATGTGACATTTGACTAATTTATTTTTGGCCTCGGCAATAGGACATTTCCTTTGTCTCACCAGAGGGATACTGGGATTCAAGCTTAGCTTGTGTACAACCATTTTCTTCGGGATACCTATCATATCCGCATACGACCACGCAAAACAATTGGCATTAAATTTAAGAAATTCAATAAACCCAGACCTAAGCTCGGGGTGCACTCCTGTCCCCTAGTGGAATTTCTCTTCAAGAACTTTTCGAGCAATGCGACTTGCTCAAGCTCTTCTTTGTGGACTTCGTTGCATCTGCCTTTTCTAGTACCTAAAAAAATCCATGCACCTAATAAGGTCTCGATGCCTGTTCCCCCTGGTAAACTTCACTTGATTCGGGAGCAAGCGTTGGTTCCTGTAATTGCTATACTGCATGCTCCTTCCCTTTGGTACTAGAGTCTGAGATAGCATTCATCTTCCTTGCTGCAGGTTGATCACCTTTTATCTGTCTAATCCCCTCGGTAGTTAGGAACTTCAGCAGCTGATGATACATCAATGGTACGACTTTCATCTCATGTAACCACTGTCTTCCCAGGATAATGGTGTAACCCATATCACTATCCACAACCTATAAAAGGGCCGTCTTCATCACTCCCTCGGCATTTGTGGGCAGCAAGATCTCTCCTTGGGTTGTCACGCTTGTGAGGTTGAACCCGGCGAGGAGTTTTGTGGCCGAAATAATGCTTTCAGTAAGTTTGGCTTGTTCCAATACCCTCAATTGTATAATATTGGCCGAACTCCCCGGATCCACTAGAACACCTTTGATTTTCAAATCTAATACATGTATAGAAATTATCAGTGCGTCACTATGCCATAGCAAGAATCCGTCTGCATTTTCCTCTGTGAAAGTGATGTCATCTTCAGCGATTTCGCGGAGCCTCTTGCTGCGGGTTACTGATACCTTCATCTTTTTTGCTATCGAGAAAGTAACACCGTTAATATCATTCCCCCCAAAAATCATGTTGATCATCTGGCGTGGGGAATTTTCTCCTAATTTTGAGGGCTCCGTATTATCACGGTTGTGATCGTAATTGTTTTTGGCCCGGTCACATAAGAATTCCCTGAGATGGTCATTTTTCAGTAGTGTCGCCACCTCTTCACGTAGATATCGGCAGTCCCTAGTCTGGTGGTCGTTCGTCCCGTGGTATTTGCACCACAAATTAGGGTCCCTCTATATGGGATAGGACCTCATCGGCTTTGAGAACCATGCTTTTTAATGCTCCTCATAGTCGATACCAGTTCTACTAAACTGACGTTGAAGTTCTATTCTAATATTCTGGGGTAGGAAGGATCTCGAGAACCTAACATTTCCTTGTCCTGTTATGATCTATTTTACTGGACGCGATCAAATCTTCTATTGGTAGCAAGCCTGTATTTCGACAGGAAACCTCTGATGCGTCCTTCGTCCCGCTCACAGAGCAAAAAACAGCCCCTTGAAGTTCGTTTATCTGTGTCAAAATCGTCTTTTGATTTCTCTTTATTCTTCTCTCGGCCTTTAGCTGACGTTGGGAAGCCAATATGATGATCCTCAATCCTTATCACTGACTCATACCGGTTTAAAACATCCTCCCAAATCGTCGTTTGGAACTCGAGCAAGATATTCTTCAATTTCCGGGAAGCATCAGAACTTCTCGGATTCAAACCCTTGGTGAATGCTTCGGCTGCCCATTTATCCGAAACAGTCGGGAGCAACATCCTTTCCTTCTGGAACCGGGTTACAAATACTCGCAACAACTTGAACTCTTCTTGTTCAATTCTAAATATGTCAGCCTTCCGGTCCTACATCTTTCTAGCCCCAGCATGTGCTTTAATGAAAGAATCTGCGAGCATCACAAAGGAATTTATAGAATGCTCGGGCAATAGCGAATACCACGTCAATGCTCCCTTCGTGACAGTCTCCCCAAATTTTTTCAACAAAACTGATTCGATCTCATGGGGAGCTAAATGATTCCCCTTCACCGTCGTTGTATACGTCGTAATATGCTCTTCAAGGTCCGAAGTCTCTGTAAGAACGTAATTTTTGAGCCGCACAATTTTTAAGAGTTGTTTTTAGTATTCGTAATATTTATTAGTATCTAGATTGTATAGAATTTTAACATATTTTATCTTCAATTTTAATTGTTTAACACAAAAATTGAAAATACAAAAATAGTTCATTACATATTTTCTTATTTTTTTTACTTAAGACCATTAGTATTTTATAGTAATATTTTGGTTTTCACTATGATTTCAATTTATTTCTTTTTCTCTACCCTTACTTGAAAATATATAAAAAAAATAATAGTTTCATATTATGATACAGTTTTACTTTAATTAAATTGAATTAATTTTATATTTAATAGTATTCTATATTATATTATTGAATAGGAGAATGAAATTTGAGTTGGGTTGTCCATCTTTGTCCAAAGGTCCAAAAGAGAAAGTCCAAATTCGGATAGCAGCTCATTACCCAATCCTTACCTATCTGACCCATCTACCTTAATAATTCAATCTTGTCCATTCATCTATTTCAAACCAATGACCACTATTAATTCCAACACCCCAAATATAAACCCTAAGGGGTCCTTTGGTATAAGGTATAAGAAGGTATAGAAGTGGTATAAAAATTTAATATTATCTTAACACTCTGTTTGGTTAGAAAATCAGGTATAAGTTATCTTGGTATTAATTTTAACACCGAGATAATTTATGCCTTAAAGAGGGTGGGGTAATTAGCATCGGTATAACTTATACCTTCTTCTTAGAAATTATGCAATTGTCATTCTTAATACAACATACTAAACAGTGAATAAATAACAATCCCAGCATAACTTAACCTAATATAACTTATACTGGCAAAATTTATACCGGCATAAGCCGTATTCCAACCAAACGACCCCTAATATAACACAAACTAAAACCTAATCTCTAGGAGCTAGTAGCAGCACCCCTACAAAAATACACACGCATATGCCCCCCATTTTCCAAACCCATTTTCCACCAAACCTTTGAACCTTCTTCACAAGATCTTTTCCCATATAAAACAAAAATAAATATACCCCAAAACACACATAGAAAGAAGGAGAGCAACAGTGAGAGAACGAGAAGAGAGAGGAGCGAGCGGATAAAAAGGGATAAAAAAAGCGAAAAAATACACATAGAGATTAACAGGCAGTAAGAGGGTAAAGGTAAAATGGGGTTCTGATTTTGTAATCTTCTTAAGAGTTCAATCAAGAAGAAAAGGAAAACACTTCCTTATCCATCTTGACCAAGGAGACCGAATAGTGTTTCAATCGCTTTTCATTCTTGGGTCTCCTATTGTGGAGTATTGCCAAGAAATTTGTTGTCAAGAAATCACTTTTCAAATATTATTTCCTTGTGTCTCTCTCGTTATTCCTTGTGTTCCTTCCGAATTTGAAGCCTTTTTTTACAAAAGAATTTGGTGTTGCTCATTGTTTTGGTTGCGGTTCCCGTCAGATTCTTGTCGTTATTTCCTCGTTCAAATTTTGGAGTTAAGATCTGTGTAGTTGCTGAATTTTATTGCTATTTAGGTTCAACATATCTCCCTTCTCTTTATTTTACTTGTTAGTAGTGGTGATAAATGCTAAATTGCTTATGTGATTTTTTGTTCTCCTATGAGTTTCTTATGAATTTGGTGTTAGTTGTAGAGTTTATTGTGTGTTTTTAATGTTGAGTTACTGAAGTAGTTTCTTTTCTTTAGTTTTTAATGTTTGGAATTTAGACGTGATTTAGATTTTTAAACAAAGATTAGGCCAAGAAATAAAAGGCATTGTTTCTGATGAATCGATTTCGAAAATTGAGTTACGGGAGTGGACTAAAAGAAGAAAACAATGGTTCGGGCTTAGTGCAATGAAGGAGAGATTTGGATTACATGTTTATTGCCTTATTTATTTTGTGTTGATCGTTAGGAGCATGCTTAGGCCGACCACATCAGGGTAGTCAAACCTTAGGTCTTTTATTTTGTTTTTATTCGAGTTGAGAGGTCGTTCCCTTTAGTCTATACTCAAGGGGAATGCCCCGTGGATTTTGTATATATTTTAGCCGCGGTATACCCCTTAGTGAATGTAATTACAGGATGTGACGGACATCGTGGAGTGAGTACAGTATAGACTTTTAGTATTTTCCTCTTATTTTATTTTCTTTTATTTAGGTGGGGACGACCTCGAACCTCTCGTGTGTTTATTTTTCATTTGTATGTTTTAACCTCAATTAGAGTAGCCTTTAAAGCAAACAAGATCATGTACGCGACCATGACCTTCACGGGACTTGGAGAATGCCTAACACCTTCTCCCCGAGTCAAATGAACCCCTTTATCTAAATTCTCTGGAACAATGAGTTTAGATTCAAAATGTGTTTTCAAAGGAAAATTGGTTTTAAATGGTGACTTGGCACACCGAGATACATTCCAAGTGGTGACTCTGAGAAAATCCCTTTTAACACAATTTTGTCACTTTTCAATTTTGAAAAACCTTTTTGAGCTTTACAAACATTTTTATATCTTTTAAGAGGATTAGTGAGGTGGAAAAAAATAGGGTGTGACAGTTTTGGCGACTCTGCTGGGGAGATGTTGGTTCGAGTGTCGCGCCCCCTTTTTCCCACGAAATCGGGTTTATGACATTTTGGTTGGGACAACTCTTTCCTTTTGGGAAAGGGGGTTTGCAGTTTTGAAGAGTCGCCAACTAACGATTTAAGGTGCGTTAGGGCACCTATAGGGTTCATTTATAACTACGTTTGGTAACCAGAGACAGGGTAAGGGCTTGAAATTATCCCAAGGGGAAGATGTTAGGCACCCCTCAGGATCTACTAGTGTGGTTCCCGGCCAAACAATTTTTGTAAATTTGTACAATTAGCAAATAAACAAGTATGGCTCAAATAGTAGGGGATTTAATCTTAAGAACACAAATGTTTGAAAAGCAATTAATGAAAAGCAAGAGTTTAAAAAGAATTACAACCTAAGCATATTTGCGAATGTAAAAGCGGGTGTCCTAGGTTTGTTTATAATATGGATCATATCAGTGTAATACCCGGTATGACACTCCTCAAAGAGGAGCTACATGTGGTATTAACGCACTGGTCATCATATCCATATCTACCCTTTCCTGCCCCGTGAAGGTAATTAAAGCCAGGGTTGGTCTCGACCCCTATTGCATGATGTTACTCGTCCATTGCTATCAGTCCCGGAGGAATTTAGGACTCCTATCCTATAAAAGGGGGTTTTAGGTAGACCCTCAAGTTTAAAAGCAAAATACTAAGGGAACATACAATAAACAAGTACGACTTCAATTAAGGGGAGCATGGAAAATAAATGAAGGCACAGATATACCTTCACACACAGTACACATAAACAGCACGACTCATACACATTTGAGGTCTGCATTCAGATCCTAAACATGATATCTAAGTGATAACAGTATAACCCGATTCATTGCATGACTCAGAAAAAAAATTTGAATCAGGCTTGCCTACTGATTTTAACACGTTGATAGTTGAACGCTAATCACAAAGACGGTTCTGGTTATATTTTAAAGTTGATTGCCTAAGGCTTGCCTAGGCATAAAATAATATGCAGCAGTTACCAGAATTATTAAAACAGTTTGAAAATTATTTTTACCTAGAACATGTTGTTCTAAATGTTGCAAAAAACATGCAGGGATTGTGACCAGTTTCACTCAAACAAGATAATCAAACATGGGACTGTTTTATGTCTTTTTTCATGCTTTATTGGTTTAACTATTTGTGACTGAGCGAGTGTGAACAAAATCCTAAAACAGGGTATCTAATATGCACATATGAAAAATGCAGAAGAATTTCAGGACATGCAGAATTCCTAAAGCATGATTTCTAAATTCTCAAAGAGTTACAACATGATTTCAAGATGTGCATGAGCAATATTTTATGTTAATGTTGTTATTTAGCCTAAAGCAGGATTTCTAAGTGGTAAAATGATGTGAAATGAGATGCTGAAACAGTAAACCTAAAAACATGGTATCTAATGCATGACATGCTTTGAATGGGTTGATCTTACACATGGATTCTAATGCACACATAGGAAATGTAAATCTAAGGCATGGTTTCAACCCATTGATGTTGATAGCATGTATAACTACCCTCCCATTATCACTAGCCAGCCCCAATACTTATTTACAACAGGTTATTACAGACCAACATTGAAATGAATTACACAAGTAGAAATGAAAAATAAGAAGTTACACTATAGAGAGCCTGATTAGGACTTCCTCCCCGAGTTATGTAATAAATCACCTCAAGTGCCAAGATTGTTTCATAGCCTTTCTCATATCCAAGTGTGTCAGAGTTCCTTAAGGACCTCAAGGGATCTCGGGCAGTGCTCACACCCAGATTTCATATCCAAGACAAAGTAAGTGTAGTGTGGAAAGGCCAGCTTTTGTGTGTCCAAGTTCAGAGGGAGCTCAAGGGTCCCAAGGCAAGGCTCACACAAAAGAGGCAGAACCTAGTGGTCTAAAAGTATATGTGAGAGTGTTTGACATAGATTTAAAAGAGTTGAGTTGGAAACAGTTTTGACAATGATTAGTTTGAAATAAGTTTTGGAAAGTAATAAAAGAGTTTGCCTTAGTGAAAACCAGTTTGAAGCAAAAAAGAAACAGGACAATCAGCAACTCAAAACCAAATCAACATACATAGTTCAAACACAAACAGGGAAAGGAGGAATTAGGGACAAGTAGTCCATATGTGAAAGCATATTTGCACACAGGTTAACCCTAGAGAAGTGCTACAGAACTTAAATAGTCACAGCAATAGTCTATCCCAAAGTATTCATTCCAGGAGCTTAACAGCATTAGACTTAAAGGGGTGCTAAACAGAGTTACACATTAGGTTTAGGGGGGAAGGGTTCAAGATCACATAGTAACTAGGTGTCATGCTTATAATGTATTGAGGTTAGGGGGTAGGGTAGAATAGTAGTAGAAAAATGTAAGGAAGCAGTAGATATGCTGAATTACAGGGAAGGGGTAACCACATGGCAAAATAGTCATGTTAATTGTAAGGGAGACAGCAGAACCACAAGTAAAAGCATAAGAGAAACAAAAGGAAATGCAATACAAATAGGTACATATTATTTTGGATGTTGTAAGTTAAACTGAAAATATACCCGTAAAAATGAGAGAATAAGTACAGAGTGAGGAGTGAAAAGCAGTACAATGAAGGGAAGTAGAGCAGTAATGTGTAGAGCAATAGAACAATAGAGCAGTAGAGCAATGTAATCACTCAGTTTTGGCTTGCAACCGACTGAGTATCAAGTAAACAACAAGAGAAGCAAGAGAGTATGTATGTGTGTAAGAGAGAGTTCAGAATAGTGTAATTGTTCGTGTGTGTAATGAAAAGAGAAGAGTGTATATGTAATAGTTTGAAAGTCAAGTCAATAAGGCAAGAAGCAATTATAGAACTGCAGAATCAATTATGAATCGAAAATCAGCGAAGTCTCCCTTAATTAAGGGAGCAATTTACCAACGGTAGAAAGCAGGTGACAAATAAGGAAGGGGATCATATGAGACTGGAATATAACACCTAAGGAAATGAGCATAGTACAGAGCATGTAATAGAGGCTCGGTTCGACAAATTTTAATTAAGGAAAATGTCTAAGAATCAATTTGACAACACAATCAACCACAAAATGAGGCAAGAAAATATTTAGAGGTTGAAAATCAGTAGGGAACAAAGTATAGCAATCACAGGGAATCAGGGATTCCATTAAAGGTATACTGACCAAGGGAAAGTACCACAATTGAACGAAGCAAATATAACACAAACAAGAGTAGGGTAATAGAATCACATAAATCCAGGATTCAAAGTAAAGGATGGTACTGATAAGGGGAAATAACCACAAATTTCTAGGAATAAACATATAATAGGCAGGCATAGTCGAAGTCAAAGAAATTAACAAGCAAATATAAGGTAAAGGTCACATAATCACAGAATGTTCATGAGAAACATATAGACTAATTGAACATATTATCAAAACACACTCAGAAACCCAGGATTAGAACTAGGAAATTAGGGTTTTCAACATAATAAATCAGATAAAAGAAAAGCTTAAATAATACGTTTAAACATAGTAAAATCATAGATTAATACCAACAATCAGAAGGAAAAGCGTTTTAAAAAGGGGTTATGAACCCTAGTTTGAAAACGAAAAGTCATTTTGAGAAAATCAGCAAACCTTTAAGGGAAAATAGCAAGATAACTCTGGATATACCTAGATCTGAGACTGATCTAAAAGAAAAGTGGAAAATATCAAGAGTTAGGGTTTCAGAGAACCCAGAGAAGATGAGAGGACCTTAAAATGTTACCGGTTTTAGTCGAAAAAGTTATAGATCTTACTCGACCAGCCATGGATGGCCGAAAAATGGCATGACAGACCATGGATAGGAGTTGAACCGCTCCAGGTTCACCTGAGGACTTTAGGGTAGTGGCAAAACGGCATGGGGTGAAGCAGAGGCCAGGAGATGATGAGAGGTCATGGTTTCCGGCGAGGGAGGTGGCCTGAGAAGGTGAGAGACAGAGCTTAGGAGATGAAGGTTTTGGAGAGAGTTGAGAGGATTCAGAGGCGGCACAAATGAGAGAATGGGGTAAGGTTTATGGGGTCGTTGGATTAAAAAAAGGAAAGGAATAACGTGGGCCGTTGATCTGGGAGATCAACGGTCGAGATTCAAAAGGGTAGGTAGGTTCCAGGTTTGGGTATGGGTTAATAGGGTGCGGTTCAGGTTTTTTAATTGTAGAATTGGGCTAGGAATTGGGGTCTGATTTTCATATTTAATTTATTAAAAAAATAGTATATAATTTTTAAAAAATAATTTAAAGTACTAAAATGATTTAGAATACAATATTAGCAAATTAAAAATATAGGATCCAATTTTATGCATATAAAACATAATTATATCTTAAAATGGGCTAACATTGCAATTATATGCAATTTAGCTTTAAAAATACTAAATGTAATTGCAAAAATATATAAAAATTATCTTAGCCATATTTTGGCATTATTATAGGAATACAATAGATGAATTATCAAAATAATAATTTTGGAAATAATTATTGGGATTTTATTGATAAAACGGGAGAAAATAAATCAATTTAGACCCTTAAAATTATGAAAAAAATAATAAAAACCTTGGGCATGTTTATATATGAATATATATGCTACTTTGAAGGTATGTTTCCATATTTAAAATACATAGGGAAAAATTGGGTATCAACAACTGCCCTTCTTTACCCGGGAAGAATGAAAGAGTTTCCGGGTAAAGAAATAATGGCCAATTTTGACCGAGTGAAACGGTTTGAAGATGTTAGGTTGCACCCTGGATTCTGAGCTGCCTACATATCCCTGGTTTCACAGGAATCAGGTCGTATATAGTTCCAGATCCACCGGCGGAGTATACCGATGAGGCCATTTCAAGAACGAACACAACACCCAGGGATGGGTGAGTGAACGATTTATGGGAATGGTTAGGTTTGATACGGCTAAGGGAACTGGAGCGGGATCACTCCTGCTGGGGTAGCCGTTACTCGTCGGCTTACCTGCAAATAGAAACAATACAAGAGTATACTGTGCATAAATTTAAACATGATGCAAATTCCCGTCGGACCATGAAAGTTGTCTTCGGATGATGAGAATGTTGTCCTTAGACCATGATCTCCTGGGCCATGAAGTGTATGATAAGGGATTCGCAGGCCATAAAATGATGTTCTCGGGCTTTGAGGATGGTGCCCCGAACCATGATGCCTTTGAAATATGCAAAAGATTGAAATAGATCCTCAGACCATGATATGGTGTTCTCGGGCTATGAAGATGGTGCCTCCGAACGATGACGCCTTTGGATGAGTTGGCGATATTTTAGGCCATGAAGGATGCAGCAGTATGATGCGGACAAGACAGAGCTTAGTCTTGCGAATTGAAGGGTAGAGCTTAGCCCGTAAGAGAAGCGAGATAAATAGTGCTTGGGATAGTGCTTAGTTTCGAAGAAAATTGGAGGTAGAGCTTAGTCTCGGAAGGCATAATGGTAGCCTTATGCAAATCGGAAGGCAGAATGATAGCCTTATGCAAGTTGGAAGGCAGAATGGTAGTCTTATGTAATGCAGATGTAGATGGAGGTAGAGCTTAACCTAGGAAGGCAGAATGGTAGCCTTATGCAATGCAGATGCAGATGGAGACATCATTTAGTCTCGGAAGGTAGAATGGTAGCCTTATGCAAATTGGAAGGCAGAATGGTAGCCTTATGTAATGCAGGTGCAGATGGAGACAGCGTTTAGTCTCGGAAGGTAGAATGGTAGCCTTATGCAAATTGGAAGGCAGAATGGTAGCCATATGCAATGCAGGTGCAGATGGAGACAGCGTTTAGTCTCGGAAGGCAGAATAGTAGCCTTATGCAAATTGGAAGGCAGAATGGTAGCCTTATGCAATGCAGGTGCAGATTGAGATAGTGTTTAGTCTCGGAAGGTAGAATGGTAGCCTTATGAAAATTAGAAGGAAGAATGGTAGCCTTATGCAAGAAATAAAATAACAAATGACATTAGAGTTTTCTTAGCTGATAGCAGATTGCAGCATTGTGATTATTCAGAGCATTGTAACATACGGGACATCACTGGTGTGTGCTAATAGCAAATGTTGGCAAGTGCAACGGTTCGGAGAGTCGTATTCTTAAACAATGTTTGTTCCATGGGCGTACAGTATGTTTAATGATTTCACAATCCTAGTGCCTGCATCCAAAGAAAAATCGGGAGTTTTGTAAGGGGGGGTTAGTTCGTATCCCCGCTGGCTTTGCTTGACTCGTTCGACTTTGATCAGGTGATACCATCTGTATCGTTGGGGTAGCGTTGCTAAACAAAGCAGTTTCAATAATAATCATGCATGATTTTGTAAAAATATGACATAAATTAAAAATAGCTTTTAGATGAACCGACGATTGTGACGTGGTTCAGGACATTGCAACATCTCTTGCTACGGAATTTGAGGGTCCTCCTCAAAATTCTGCCCCAGTTTGATGGGTTGACGTTTCTGACTATTGCTCGTGCGGCAATCGGCTAAAATTACTTTGGAATTTTGAATTGTGACCAAACCCATAGGGCTGCCTACGTATCCCCTCTTAAACAGGAATCAGGTCAGGCGTAGTTCAATTTACATCATATAAGGAAAGCATAAAGATTACACATAGTAACGCTTGACTGCATCTGAATTGATCGGTTTTGGCCAGACTTCTCTATCCATTTCTGCAAGTATGAGGGCTCCTCCTGTCAAAACCCGGTGAAGCATGTATGGACCCTGCCAATTGGGAGAGAACTTCCCTTTGGCTTCATCTTGATGCAGAAAAATTTTCTTCAACACCAGTTGTACTGGTGTGAACTATCTTGGCTTGACTCTCTTGTTGAAGGCTCTAGACATTCTGTTATGGTAGAGTTGACCATGGCAAACTGCGTTCATTCTCTTTCCGTCTATAAGGGCTAGTTCCTCATAACGACTTTTTACCTACCCTGCGTCGTCGAGCTCAGCTTCTTGTATAATCCTTAGGGAAGGAATTTCTACCTCAGCGGGAATGACAGCCTCTGTACCGCAAACCAGCATATAGGGGGTTGCCCCGGTTGATGTGCGGGCAGTGGTACGATACCCCAGTAGAGCAAATGATAACTTCTCGTGCCACCGTTTGTGATTCTTTATCATTTTCCTCAATATCTTCTTGATATTCTTGTTGGCAGCTTCTACAGCTCCATTCATCTGAGGCCTGTAGGCTGTGGAATTCTTGTGTCTGGTCTTGAAAGTTTCGCACATAGCTTTCATCAAGTTGTTGTTGAGGTTGGAGCAATTATCAGTAATGATTGATTCTGGAATCCCGAATCGACGAATAATGCGGTCGCAGACAAAGTCTGCCACGACTTTCTTAGTTACTGCTTTGTAAGATGCTGCTTCAACCCATTTGGTGAAATAGTCTATGGATACCAGGATAAACTTGTGTCCGTTGGAAGTGGTAGGCTCGATTTGTCCAATAACATCCATCCCCCAGGCGGCGAACGACCACGGTGAGCTTGTTGTGTTAAACTCGCTTAGAGGTACCTTTATCATGTCTGCATGTATCTGACAGCGGTGGCATTTCCGGATATACTGGATGCAGTCTGTTTCCATAGTCATCCAAAAGTAACCAATCCGGAGTATCTTCTTTGCTAAGACAAAACCATTCATATGTGGATCGCAGGTCCCAGCATGAATTTACTCTAGTAGCCTGGATGCTTCCTTTGCGTCGACACATCTTAATAATCCTAAATCGGGAGTCCTCCTATACAGGATTCCTCCGTTGTGAAAGAAGTTGTTGGACAATCTTCGAAGTGTTTTTTTCTGAGTAGGATTAGCAAGCTCTGGGTACTCTTTGTTTGCCAAATATTCCCTGATATCATGAAACCAAGGCTTTCCGCCTACTTCCTCTTCAACATGGGCACAGTAACCTGGCTGATTATGGATTTTCACTGGAATGGGATCAATGAAATTCTTGTTAGGATGTTGTATCATAGATAATAGGGTAGCTAATGCATCGGCGAACTCGTTCTGGATTCTGGGAACATGCTGGAATTCTGTCTTTGTGAACCTCTTTCTCAATTCTTGTACGTGATGCAGCTACGGGAGTATCTTGGAGTTTTTAGTTGCTCATTCTTCTCGTACCTGATGTATAAGTAAGTCTGAATCTCCAATTACTAGCAGCTTTTGAACGTTCATGTCAATGGCCATTTTGAGTCCTAAGATGCAGGCTTCATACTCAGCCATATTATTGGTGCAGGGGAACCTGAGTTTGGTAGACACCGGATAATGCTGACCGGTTTCTGATATTAGGACTGCTCCAATGCCAACTCCTTTGAAGTTTTCTGATCCATCGAAGAACATTCTCCAACCGTCATAGGATTCCGCAATGTCTTCTCCTATGAATGATACCTCTTCATCAGGAAAATACGTTTTCAGGGGTTCATATCCTTCATCCACGGGGTTTTCAACAAGGTTGTCTGCCAGTGCCTGTCCCTTAACAGCTTTCTGAGTTACGTAAACAATGTCAAACTCACTCAATAGGATTTGCCACTTGGCTAGCTTGCCAGTGGGCATGGGCTTCTGAAAGATGTATTTCAAAGGATCCATCCTCGATATGAGATATGTAGTATAGGTGCAGAAGTAATGTCTCAACTTCTGAGCTACCCAAGTCAAAGCACAACAGGTGTGTTCCAATAGAGAATGTCGGGCCTTGTACGGGGTGAAATTCTTACTGAGATAATAAATGGCTTGTTCCTTCCTCCCTATTTCATCATGCTGCCCCAGAACGCAGCCAAAAGCTCCATCCAACATTGCAAGGTAGAGTAATAAGGGTCTACCTGGCTCAGGCGGGACTAAGATTGGTGGTGTTGGCAGGTACTCCTTGATTTTATCGAAGGCCTTTTGGCAGTCATCAATCCATTTGGTGGCGGCGTCCTTCTTTAACATCTTAAAGATTGGCTCATAGATAATTGTAGACTATGCTATGAATCGGCTGATGTAGTTAAGCCTTCCCAAGAAACTCATCACATCCTTCTTGTTCTTTGGCGGTGGTAGTTCCTGAATGTCTTTGACTTTTGATGGATCCAGTTCTATTCCTGGCGGATCACAATAAACCCAAGCAAATTTCCCAGCAGGAACCCTAAATGTGCACTTTGCGGGGTTTAGTTTTAGGTTGTATCTCCACAGTCTATTGAAGAACTTCCTCAGATCTTCTATATGGTCAGTGGCCTTCTTGGATTTGATAATAACATCATCCATATATACCTCTATCTCCTTGTGTATTATATCATGAAAGATGGTAGTCATGTTCCTCAAGTAGGCGGCCCCTACATTCTTCAGGCCGAATGGCATCATCTCGTAATAGTACACTCCCTACGGCGTAATGAAAGCTGCTTTCTCAGCATCTTCCTCATCCATCCAGATATGATGATAACCAGCGAAGCAATCTATGAATGACTGTAGCTCATGTTTTGCGCAATTGTCAATCAGGATGTGTATGTTTGGCAAACGGAAGTCATCTTTCGGACTGGCCTGGTTGAGATCCCGGTAGTCGACACAGACTCTGACCTTCCCATCCTTCTTTGGCACTAGCACAATATTGGCTAACCATGTTGGGTATTCTACTACCCTGAGAGACTTAGCGTTGATCTGCTTGGTGACTTTTTCCTTGATTTTCAAACTCATATCAGGGTTGAAGTTTCTGAGCTTTTGCTTTATCGGTGAACACATTGGATGGGTTAGCAGTTTGTGAGCCACAACAGACGTAATTAGACCAGTCATGTCATCATATGACCAGGCACATATGTCCTCATACTCCTTTAGAAATTCTACATATTCTTTCTTCTCTGATGGCGATAGGTGAATGCTGATCTGCGTTTCCTTGGTGTTTTCTGCATCTCCCAGGTTGACAATCTCGGTCTCGTCCAGGCTGGACTTAGGTCTGTTCTCAAAAGTTCTTAACTTTTTTGACAATCTCGTCAGGTATATCATCTTCTTCTGAATCCATGTCCATTTGTTGTGTTGTCTCATTTCATGTCACATTCATTGGTTCATCAAGACAAGTAATAGTAATGTTGTGTTGGTAAAGCAAGGAGAGAAAACGATAGCAATAAATATTAATTCATAAGAAAAATAAAAAATGCTTTTGATAAATTGAATGACTATTTTGAACATCAAAGATCTTATTTCAGGAATTGAAAAATGCAGAAAAGAAAATCGTTTAGTAAAAACAATGAATAATGCTTGTTTCAGCCTTGCTACCCCGAGGCACGTCGGGCTTTGGTTGTCCTGATAGTCCAATTATTGAGATGTGCCCTTCTGCTCACAGCCTGTATGGAAGGGCCTTCCTCCCCCTTCTCCTCGAGAATAATGAAACAGCCTATATCACTATCCTCTAAAAATAAGTTCTTCATTGCTGCAAGTGCTTCTTCTTCATCTGACCCATAAATAATGTCACCCGGTTGGAAGGTCTGTTCCAAATGCAGTATTGGCTGCTCTAATGTATAGTAACAACCGCGCCATGGCGGCGATCAGTTATTGAATTCTTCCCAGGTGTATTCATATCCCAAACTGAAAGTAGTGCCATGTTTCTTGAGTTTTATGGGTTTAGAGATTCCTTGGAGGTTATTGTCGAGCCCTAGGTTTGTACACACTCCAATTTAGTATACTCTCGATTTTGCTATCCCACCATTTGCCTTTGTCGATAGCATTGACCCGTTCAATGTGGTGGTAAGTTTCTCCACCGAGCTTCCTTCTTCCCTTGATCGCCGAAATGGTCTGGCAACTGTATATAGGGTTGCTACCATCACCGTGAATGATCACTTCCTACTGATTCCATTCAAACTTTACTGCCTGATGCAGCGTTGACGCTACGGCCCCAGTAGCATGAATCCATGATCGTCCCAGTAGCAAGCTGTAAGATGCTGGTACATCTATCACCTGGAAATCGACCTCGAACCAGGTTGGTTCCATCTACAAGCATAGACTAATCTCACCAATGGTGGACCTTTGAGAACCATCGAAGGCTTTCACATTGATTGCTCCATCCTTTATCTCAAGCAGCCCTCTACCCAACTTCTTGAGTGTTACCAGCGGACAAATGATAAGACTGGAACCTCCATCTATCAGGATTCTAGTGATGAAATAATCTTCGCATTGCACGGTGATGTGCAGTGCTTTATTGTGCCCCAGCCCTTCAGGTGGCAGCTCGTCCTCATGAAAGGTGATCTTATGGCTTTCCAGCACTTGTCCTACCATATTAGCCACTTCCCCGCTAGTGATGTTACTTTGTATGTATGCTTCATTTAGCACCTTAAACAGAGCATTCTTATGTGTCTCAGAATTTTGCTACAAAGAGAGAATGGATATTTGTGTTGGCGTCTTGTTTAACTGGTCGATGACCGAATATTCCTTGTCCTATATTTTCCTCCAAAGGTTGTCCGGACCTGTCTCAATGAGCGGCGGCCGATTGGAGGCCTTCTTGCTTGATTCAGCTAGATGTTCAGGGGTATAGACTCTACCAGTTCTTGTCATACCCTATGCTGCGATAGTTTCTTCAAATCTGGCCTTGCCCTTCCTTCTCGCCTCGACTGTATAGTCCAAGGGTATGGCATTTCTAGAGAATGGTGACATGGTAGACATCACCACTAGGACCGGCGCGGCTATTTTTAATTCGAATGGAACATGTGCCTTGGGTGGTAAGACTGCAACCTGAAATGGTGTGGGTGCATTTGCCGGAGATACAAATTCAACCTCAATTGGTGCTGGTGTCTTTGCGGATGGCGCCGCTTCAAACTCAAGAGGTATAGACAAATTCACCCCAGCGTTCTCAAACGATTGGATCTGGACTATGATTGGATTGAGAGTAATTGTCGGTTTCTTCGGGTCATCACCTTCTGCGATCAACCCAATTGATCCCTCGAGATCCAGTCATCTTCTACTTCAATCATGTGGATACCTCCACCCTTATGGTCTGGCAGAGGTCTGTTGCGGATGTTTGGAGCGGGTTCCTTTGCCACAATGATCTTGTTAAAAATCAAAGACTGCATCTTGTATTTCAAGGAGTGGCATTCATTGATGGTGTGCCCTTTGATAATGTCGGAGAACTTGTTGTTCTCAATCATCATCGGCCTTTCATAGTACTGCGAGTCCTGAGGCCGGACAAAGCACTTGTTCATTTGCTCCTCTTCTAAGGCGGGTCTGACTTAGCAACTTCGGACCTCCAGCGAATAACGTACTCGTGAAATGTCCCTGTGGGCTTCTTCTTCAAATTCTGGATATAGAACACATCTGGTGCGCTCTCTGTATTAAACCTAAATCTGTCCATAAAGTCATATGCCATGCCTACCCAGCTTGACCACTTCTTGGGGTCTTGGCTGATGTACCAAGATAATTCACCTCCTTTCAGACTCCTCATGAACAACTTCATGCAGTTTCTTTCATCCTTCCCTACTCCAACCAGCTTGTCGCAATATGTCCTCAGATGGACCCTTGGATCACCCGTACCATCAAACATTTCGAACGTAGCAGGTTTGTACCCCTCAGGCAGTTCGACATGAGTCTTTATGCAAAGATCCTCATAGTTCAGCCCCTCGATTTCTTTGCTTGCCTTAATGCCCTGAATCTGGCTGGTCAGTTTCTTAAGTTCCTCGGCCAAGTTCCTGATAAGCAAATCCTTTTCATCAGACTTAGATGTGCCTGAGATAGGTTGGGTGGAGTGTGGAATGGTCTCTGGCGTAGATAGGAGTGTTATGGTGGCCTGGTGTATGGGTATGGAAATGATCGTTTGTGGAGTTCTGATGTTCTGGAATGAGTAGTGGAGTGTTGTTTGGGGCATGGCAGGTGTTACATTGGTTCTTTGGTGGAGCAGTGTGATGAGGCGCGAGATGATTCTGTTGTTTTGGGATATTTTGAGAAGGTGTAGGGTTTTGAGCATTGGGGAAGTTGATATCTGAGGTGTTTAGGGAAAATGACAGGATTGCCAGATTCCGAACCTGATCGAGCTCTTCCTGGAATATCAACAGTTTCTGTTCAAGTTGCGACACATTCTCGTTAGGAACATGAATACCCTGGCCATCAGTGGCCTCTACCCGTTCAGTTGTGTTCTCCTTCCTAATGTTGTTTAAATCTTCCATTTTATACTGCCTTTGTTCTTGCCTTTTATGGGACTAAGAAGAGGAGTGGGTGGAGGGCCCCTGGATCTTGTGAAATAAGATGATGATGCCAGAGTGCACAAACTAACCTTTGGGGAGGGGAATAATAAAACAAAAATAAAATAAAAGGTAATCAAGTTAGTGAGTATTATAAAAGGTATTGCAATATTTAAACACATAGTGCGGGAATGTAAAGCGTGTCCTAATTTGGGAACCTCTTTGTACCGAGATAGGCCTAGCGACAAATAGATTTGGAGAACTTCGAATGCCAATAATTGCTTCATTTCATAATATAAAAATAGATGAAGACCAAAAGGATACTAAGATAATAAGTCACTACTGGCACAAGGCCTTATTACATTTGGAAAGCGAGTAAACCTAATCTATTTGGCCTCAGAAGGACCTTCCTCAGGTTGAATGCTCTAGTTGATCAAATCCTCCAGTTCGTGTAGGTTCACCAGTTAAAATGCCTTTTCCAGGTGTTCTCCTTCATTTCCCTCAGTTTTCTGGCAGTCGATGACTCTCTTCCTCACTTTTCCTTCCAATTCCAGCAGACTGTATTCCAGATATTCCAACTTTTCGCTAGCTTTGGAAGCCCTATCTTTCCAGTCATTGATTTGTTCATTCGATGGAAGACTCCTCCACCAGTCTAGCAAGAGTGGGGGCATGCTAACCATACCGAAACTGGGAACCTCGTGCCTCATTAAACAAAAGGGCTAGACCCTACCCCCACCGGACTCGACTATTTATACATTTATGATCAGCATATTGACATTTAGTTCTCCAAATTAATACACAAAATGTGGTTGCGTCCGTTGGGATTATGAAAAACCGATGGACTATGGATAAGTCTTATCTTAAAGGATCATTATGTGGACAACATAACTGATCCAACTAGGTTTGGCCATGATGCATGCACAATTTAAATAGAGTAAGGTTCTATGGGGTTGCAGACTAGTACCCTTGAGCGGACAACTCAAGGGGGAAGGCACGGAACTATCGACTGCACCGCTGATCGACTAGTTTTACCGCAAATAAGCCTTTCCGAATTTAGGGGTAATGATATAGGAAGGGCACAACCACTCATCAAGCATTACTATATTATTTGTTTGGCACGAGTGGAGTATGATGTTGAGCATAATTATGCAATAATTAAAAGCATGTTGACATGTATTTGCACGTTAAGAAAGCGATAAATACAATAGTTTTATAATTTAAAGCAGTTATAAAGGAAGGAAACAAGAAAGAAATGTCAGTTTCCTTTTGAATAACAAATTAAATGCTTAAAGAAAATAAACAAATAATTGCACATGTGGGGGGTACAAACTCACAAAAACAGTATGAAATGGTAAAAGACTAGATATCTCCAGCATAGTCTCCATGCTGTCGCGCCCCGTTTTTCTCGTAAAATCAAGTTTATGACATTTTGGTTGGGACAACCCTTTCCTTTTGGGAAATGGGGTTTGAAGTTTTGAAGAGTCGCCACCTAACGATTTAAGGTGCGTTAGGGCACCTATAGGGTTCATTTATAACTACGTTTGGTAACCAGAGACAGGGTAAGGGCTTAAAATTATCTCAACGGGAAGGTGTTAGGCACCCCTCAGGATCCACTAGTGTGGTTCCCGGCCAAATAATTTTGTGAATTTGTACAATAAGAAAATAAACAAGTATGGCTCAAATAGTAGGGGATTTAAGTTTAAGAACACAGATGTTTGAAAAGCAATTAATAAAAAGCAAGAGTTTAAAAAGAATTACGACCTAAGCATATTTGCGAATGTAAAGGGGGATGCCCTAGGATTGTTTATAATATGGATCACATCAATGTAATTCCCGGTATGACACTCCTCAAAGAGGGGCTACACGTGGTATTAACGCACCGGTCATCAAATCCATATCTACCCTTTCCCGTTCCATAAAGGTAATTAAAGCGAGGGTTGGTCTCGACCCCTATTGCATGATGTTACCCGTCATTTCCTATCAGTCCTAGAGGAATTTAGGACTTTTATCCTATAAAAGGGGGTTCTAGGCAGACCCTCAAGTTTAAAGGCAAAATACTAAGGCGACATACAATAAACAAGTAGGACTTCAATTAGGGGAGCATGGAAAACAAATGAAAGGCTCAGATATACCTCCACACACAGAACATATAAACAGCATGACTCACACACAATTAAGATCTGAATTCAGATCCTACACATGGTTTCTAAGTGATAATAGTAGAACCTGATTTATTACATGACTCAGAAAAGAAGTCCGAATCAGGCTTGCCTACTGACTTTTAACACGTTGAAAATTGAACGCTAATCACAAAGATAGTTCTGGTTTTATTTTAAAGTGTATTTCCTAAGGCTTGCCTAGGCATAAAATAATATGCAGCAGTTACCAGAATTATTAAAACAGTTTGGAAATTATTTTTACCTAGAACATGTTGTTCTAAATGTGGCAAAAGAACATGCAGGGATTGTGACTAGTTTCACCCAAACAAGATAATCAAATATGGGACTGTTTTATGTCTTTTTTCATGCATTATTGATTTAACTATGTGTGATTGAGTGAGTGTGAACAAGATCCTTAAACAGGGTATCTAATATGCACATATAAAATATGCAGAATAATTTCAGGACATGTAGAATTCCTAAAGCATGATTTCTAAATGTCCAAAGAGTTACAACATGATTTCAAGATGTGCAGGCGCAACATTTTATGTTAATGTTGTTATTTAGCCTAAAGCAGGATTTCTAAGTGGTAAAATGATGTCAAATGAGATGCTGAAACAGTACACCTAAGAACATGGTATCTAATGCATGACATGTTTTGAATGGGTTGATCTTATACATGGATTCTAATGAACACATAGGAAATGTAAACCTAAGACATGATTTCTACCCATTAATATTGATAGCATGTATAACTACCCTCCTATTTTCACTAGCCAGCCCCAACACATGTTTTCAATAGGTTATTACAGACCAACATTGAAATGAATTACACAAGTAGAAATGAAAAATAAGAAGTTACACTATAGATAGCCTGATTAGGACTTCCTCCCTAAGTTATGTAATAAATCACCTCAAGTGCCAAGATTGTTTCATAGCCTTTCACATATCCGGGTGTGTCAGAGTTACCTAAAGACCTCAAGGGATCCGGGGCAGTGCTGACACCCAGATTTCATAGCCAAGACAAAGTAAGTGTAGTGTGGAAAGGCCAGCTATTTAGCGTCAAAGTTCAGAGGGAGCTCAAGGGTCCCAAGGCAGGGCTCACACAAAAGGGGCAGAACCTAGTGGTCTAAGAGTATATGTGAGAGTGCTTGACATAGATTTAAAAAAGTTTAGTTGGAAATAGTTTTGACAATGATTAGTTTGAAATAAGTTTTGGAAAGCAATAGAAGAGTTTACCTTAGTGAAAACCAGTTTGAAAAAGAAAAGAAACAGGACAATCAGCAACTCAAAACCAAATCAACATATATAGTTCAAACACAAACAGGGAAAGGAGTAATTGGGGAAAAGTAGTTCCTATGTGAATGCAATAGTCTATCACAAAGTATTCATGCCAGGAGCTTAACAACATTAGACATAAAGGGGTGCTAAACAGAGTTACACATTAGGTTTGGGGGGGAAGGGCTCATGATCACATAGTAACTAGGTATCATGCTTATAATGTATTGGGGTTAGGGGGTAGGGCAGAATAGTAGTAGAAAAATGTAAGGAAGTAGGAGATATGCTGAATTACAGGGAAGGGGTAACCACATGGTAAAATAGGCATGTTAATTGCAAGGGAGACAGCAGAACCACAAAAGCATAAGAGAAACAAAAGGAAGTGCAATACAAAAAGGGACATATTGTTTTGGATGTCGTAAGTTAAACTGAAAACATACTAGTAAAAATGAGAGAATAAGTGCAGAGTGAGGAGTGAAAAGCAGTACAATGAAGGCAAGTAGAGCAGTAATGTGTAGAGCAGTAGAGCAGTAGAACAATAGAGCAGTAGAGCAATATAATCACTCAGTTTTGGCTTGCAGCCGACTGAGTATCAAGAGAAGCAAGAGAGTATGTATGTGTGTAAGAGAGAGTTCAGAACAGTGTAATTGTTCGCGTGTGTAATGCAAATAGAAGAGGGTATATATAATAATTTGAAAGTCAAGTCAATAATGCAAGAAGCAATTATAAAACTGCAGAATCAATTAAGAATCGAAAATCAGCCAAGTCTCCCTTAATTAAGGGAGCAATTTACCAACGGTAGAAAGCAGGTGACAAATCAGGAAGGGGATCATATGAGACTGGAATATAACACATAAAGAAATGAGCATAGTACAGAGCATGTAATAGAGGCTTGGTTCGACAAATTTTAATTAAGGAAAATGTCAAAGAATCAATTTGACAACACAAACAACCACAAAATAAGGCAAGAAAATATTTAGAGGTTGAAAATCAGTAGGGATCAAAGTATACCAATCACAGGGAATCAGGGATTCCATTAAAGGTATACTGACCAAGGGAAAGTACCACAACTGAACGAAGCAAATATAACACAAACAAGAGTAGGGTAAAAGAATCACATAAATCCGGGATTCAAAGTAAAGGATGGTACTTATAAGGGGAAATAACCACAAATTTCTGGGAATAAACACATAATAGGCAGGCATAGTCGAAGTCAAAGAAATTAACAAGCAAACATAGGGTAAAGGTCACATAATCAAAGAATGTTCATGAGAAACATACAGACTAGTTTAACATATTATCAAAACACACTGAGAAACCCAGGATTAGAACTAGAAAATTAGGGTTTTCAACATAATGAATCAGATAAAAGAAAAGATTAAATAAATCGTTTAAACATAAAAAAATCATAGATTAATACCAACAATCAGAAGGAAAGGCGTTTTAAAAAGGGGTTACGAACCCTAGTTTGAAGACGAAGAGTCATTTTGAGAAAATCGACAAACCTTTAACGGAAAATAGCAAGATAACTATGGATATACCTAGATCTAAGACAGATCTAAAAGAAAAGTGAAAAATCTCAAGAATTAGGGTTTCAGAGAATCCAGAGAAGATGAGAGGACCTTAAAATGTTACAGGTTTTAGCTGGAAAAGTTATAGATCTTACTCGAACAGCCATGGATGGCCGAAAAATGGCATGAAAGACCATGGATAGGAGTTGAACTACTCCAGGTTCACCTGAGGACCTCAGGGTAGTGTCAAACCGGTGTGGGGTGAAGCAGAGGCCAAGAGATGATGAGAGACCATGGTTTCTGACGAGGGAGGTGGCCGGAGAAGGTGAGAGACAAAGCTCAGGAGAGAAAGGTTCTAGAGGAAGTTGAGAGGATTCAGAGGCAGTGAAAATGAGAGAATGGGGTAGGGTTTGGGGGGTCGTTGGATTAAAAAAGGAAAGGAATAACGTGGACCATTGATTTGGGAGATCAACGGTCGAGATTCAAAAGGGTAGGTGTGTTCCGGGTTTGGGTATGGGTTAATAGGGTCTGGGTTGGGTTTTTAATAGTAGAATTGGGCTGGGAATTGGGGTCCGATTTAGCTATAACTGAAAGCCAATTTGGCTATAATTTAAATAGCCAGTTCTTTCCTATTTAATTTATAAAAAATAGTAGATAATTTCTGGAAAATAATTTAAAGTACTAAAATGATTTATAATACATAATTAGAAATTTAAAAATACAGGATCCAATTTTATGCATATAAAACATAATTATATCTTAAAATGGGCTAACATTGCAATTATATGCAATTTAGCTTTAAAAATACTAAATGTAATTGCAAAAATATATAAAAATTACATTAGCCATATTTTGGCATAAATATAGGAATCCAGTAGATGAATTATCAAAATAATAATTATGGAAATAATTATTGAGGATTTTATGGATAAAAAGGGACAAAATAAATCAATTTAGACTCTTAAAATTATGGAAAAAATAATAAAAACCTTGAGAATGCTTATATATGCATATATATGCTATTTTGAAGGTATTTTTGCATATTCAAAATACATAGGGAAAAATTGGGTATCAACATCGAGTTGATACTATGATCTTGCTAGCTTTTTAGAATATTTAGTTGAGGTTTTTATGTTTTTTTTTGCTTTATCTGAATTTTTATGTCATTTTATTATTTGCTAGTTGTTTATGTGTTTACTACTTTATAGCTGTCATTATTTGCATAACCATGGGTCTTCTTTCTAAAACAAGTCTTCCAAAGTACGTTTGAGCTTTCACGGCCTTTTGTGAGTCACCCGTGTCTTTAGGAGGGTGTCTTGGGAGCGTGGAGTGGGCGGATAGCTAGAGCAGCCGTCATCGACCACATGCCACCCCGAATTGCCTTGTCTAGTGAACCCCAAACTTAGGTCAGCTTTTAGGTCATTCTTATTTGCATCATGTCATTTAGATCTAGCAGTGCTCGGTCCCAAGCACCGTGTCCCTTCATAGGAGGTCTATCCAAATTATGTCAAAATGGGCCCGTGTCCCAAAAAGACATGTAATCATCCCTATGTTCTACATGTTACATTCTTTAAGGGTAAAAGGGTCATTTGGTGGATCAATGATGGTTGAGGGTAAATGAGAAATAAAAGAGGGTGAAGTGTAAAAATAAAGCAAGTAGGGCCCAGTTATATTTTTCTTTCACAAATTTTTCAAGAAAAAGATCTAAAAATGAAAAGGAAAAATTCAAAAAACTTTTGCACTTTCCTATCATTTTTCAGAAAAAAAAAAAGAGGAAGACAAAAAATTTGTTTTCTCCAATCAGTTGCTTTTTTTCAAATTCTCTCCCATATCCAATCTTCCCGAACTACGCATACCTGGTTCTCGTCTTTCGGGGCGGGATACATAGGCAGTCCACATAGGGTCCGATCTTCCTAGTGAGTCATAGGTTCTTGGCTTTAGGGGTCGTAGCCAAATCTTGCATGTCTAGCCATGTTTGGCCAGATTGGTCATTTTGCAAAATAGGTCTATGTTCTCAAAGTGGCTTGTTATCCCATGTCTTAGAGCCCTAAGTCCACAACAAGGTTTCCTCCTAATTTTAAGGTCCGTTCCTATTGAATTTGCATGTCTATCCACTTTTGGCCACATCGACCATTCTTGCAAAATGAGGTCATTTTTGCAAAAGTGGTTCAGTGACCCATATCTTAGAATCTTGAGTCCACAACTACGTGTAATATTACTTTAACGATCATCCTTGTTGAATTTGCATCTCTAGCCGCGTTTGGCCACATTGGCCATTTCTATAAAATGGATCATTTTTGCGAAGTAATTTCTAGGGCCATAATTATTGGGAGTATGAATCCATATAAGCCCTAGTTAGGGTTACCTTTGTTGAGTTTGCACTAATAGCCACCCTTGGCCGCGTAGGCCATTTTACAAAAATAGCCTAATTATGTCTTGCATGCGTCCAATAGGAGGTATTTTGGCGTCGCATAGTGTCTCGAGTCACTAACTCTATTTGGTCTTATTTTTATCATTCAGGTATGGATACATGTACCAGACCTCGAGCATGACAGACAGCCTAGGACCATTGCATCCAGGAGCTGCTTGAGGAGATTTTTTATGTTTTGAGTCTGTTTTTTATGTTGTCTTTTACTTTCTAGTATTGTCTAGTAGTACTGAGTCTTTTAGGTGGTGTCAGAGTCTATCATAGTCTAGTTGAGTCTGTCGAATCTTTTGTTATCGTACTTCATATGATGTATTAGAAAACCAAAAAAGTTATAAATGAAAAACCCAAAAGATTTTTATTTTTAGTTTATTTTTGTCCATTACTTTTCCAGAACTGCGCTTGGTCTGATTCATGTGGAATATGATACGTAGGCAACCTACATCGGATTTGATCGAATCTTTTTTAAAATTAAAAGAAAAAAGAAGAAGATGAAGTTGTGGTATATGAGAAGTGAGAGGAAAGAAAAGAGTGATAATCAGAAAGAAAAGGGAGATGAAAGAAAATGAGCAAACCAAGGAGTGCTAAAGAGAAAAAATGAACAGGAAAAGGGGCAATAAGAGTGAACTTGGGATGATGCTAATATGACCTTCGTACCCTCGAAGTCATTTTAGAACCGAAAATTGTGACTAGGTGCATTGCACATAATGTGTGATTATCTTATGTTAATGCCCTAACGCTAAGGTGATGACTTTATTTTGTTCCTCTTTGTTATCCTCTCTATAACAGAAGGGTGGTTGGTTTGTGATTCTTAAACTGTGACTCTTCCCTACAACATAAAGTCGAAAGGCAATGACAGACGATAACGGAATTGAGTTGGTTGATACTGGTACCCAAAAGTAATTAGTTGAACAAGACAATGGGTTGGTTGAAGAGGTAAGGATGTTAAGACAACACATGGCGGACATGTATCAGGCTTGGATGACTGGGAGGCACCACCCCCGCCACTACCTAGCTTCCTAGATGCTACCCTCACCCAAGCTCTAGTCATAATGTTAGATGATCCACCATATTCTCCTGATTTTCCTGCTTATCATAGCCTTCCCAACCTCCCTAGCAGCTCCATTATTCATCCTCCAACTACATTTCCCAAAAATATCCCTCTTGTCATATCCACTATCCCCACTATCACAACTTCTCAACAACCTTTCTTTCATAGATCTAATAATGAATACCAGTTCAACCATCTTGATAGCCAATACTACCCCCCCCCCACAAAGTTGGCCTACTAGGTCTCTAACTCATATAATCATAGCCATCAAAATGATTCTCATTTTGAAAATGCGAAGTTCACAGGGAAAGAAGCGCGAGATGAGATATCCATAAAGCTGAAAGGTATAGAACAATCCTTAAAGAATATGCAAGGGACGAGAAATCAGATTAGCATGTCTTACAAGGACTTGTGTATATTTCCTAATATTCATCTACCTGCGGGGTTTAAAATGCCAAAGTTTAACTTGTATGACATGCGTGGAGATCCAGTAGCCCATCTGAAGGGTTATTGTCATGAAATAAGAAGTGTTGACGAGAAAGGTGAGCTACTGATGGCGTATTTCAGTGAGAGCTTGAGTGGGGAAGTCTTGGAATGGTATACTCATCAAGATATCAGTAAGTGGCATGCATGGGATGACATGGATCAAGATTTTGTTTGACACTTCCAGTACAATCTATACATTATCTCAGACCGCACCTCCCTATCTAAGATGGAAAAGAAACCCGAGGAAAGTTTTAGAGAGTTTGGGTTCATATGGAGGGAACAAGCTACTCGGGTCAGTCCCCCAATTGATGAATAAGAAATGGTTAAGCTTTTCCTACAAGCTCAGGGACCCACTTACTTCAGTCATTTGATCCCTGCTTTAGGAAAACCTTTCAATGATGTGGTAAAATGGGGAAGATGGTAGAATAAGGGATCAAGTCAGGAAATATCATGAGCTATTCTGCAACGAAAGATACTACGGAAGACATTCAGAATATCTTAGTAAGTTTGGGTGGAAGAAAGAGAAATAGAAAAGATGTTGTTTAGCCCCGCCAACGGCAAGATTCAGTGGGTGTTCCTTCTCAACGCTTTTAGCCTTAACATCGACCCTATGAATATCCACATACTCTAGATAATCCTCCCTGATGCTACTTCTATACACACACCTTACCTTTCCAGTACTCTATCCACAATGCACCACCATATATTCCACATCCACAAGACTTGCAATTCCCTGCATCGCCTCTACAAATGTCTTACCCACCTCTACAAGCAAATCAACCACCTACCTACAAGAGATTCCCACCGAGGCCGGAGTACAAAATGAAAAGGCAGCAGCAAAGAGAGAAGTCCTTCACTCCTATGGGAGAATCATATGCTAGTTTGTTCCAAAAGTTGAGGCAATTGGACATGTTGAAGCCCATTCAGATAAAAATATTGAAACCCTTCCCAATGAATTTTAATTATTCTCAAAGGTGCGCATATTTCTTTAATGCCCTGGGGCATAGTATAGAAAATCTTGGCATCTCAAAGAGCAGTCCAGAAGTTTATTGATGCAGGTGACATTACCGTGCAAAATCCTGATGCAACAGATACTAGCCAAAGTCCATTGCCTGTTCATAATAAGATGCATATGTTGGGCATGATTTGTGTTGAAAAGGAATATGAAAACTCTTCTGAATCCCTTGGAGGGCCACTTACCGCAAAGTTTTCAGTGCTATCAGTCTCAGTTCTAGAAGTTGATCTTAAGAACGAGTTGGCAAAAGGGACCCAGAAGCTATTTGCAAAGGTCAACATGATGGAGACTTGTGAATGTCCTATTAATGTAGATGTGCGACTCAGTGGCTAAGATGTCGATCTTGGTTATTAGAGAGACTCCTTTCTTGGCTGGCCAGGGAGGAGTTTTGGTGGTTTAGTTTGTTGTCATTTGTGTTGTCTGGGGTATTTCAGGGTTGTATTCCGGATTTTGTTTTGTGGCTCAAACCCTTCTTCCTTTTATTTTTCCTAGTTCGTTTAGTTGTTGTAACTCGTCTAGTGTTATATAGGATTGTTCTAGGGTTGTAACCCAAGTTTATTTTACTTGTTTTGTTATTCAAATCCTCTCACCATCTATCTAATGCAATCTCATATTTTCTGTTATTTCTAGTCAGTTTTTGTTTAGTTCTCTTTTCCTGTTATAGTTCTTTTCAAGGTGACTCTAGTGACATGATATGCACGTGGAATTCTCAGCCTGGTCTTAAAAGTTAGCCTAATCATGAAACAATGAAACAAGGGTTAAAGATAACAGGGACATTTGAGGGAAATAAGTAAAGCTTTGGACATTTTGAGATCATTTAAATCCTTAATTGTGTGAAATTGGTGCAGATAGTTGGGGAAGTTAATAGGACGACACGAACATTTTATTAGAGAGTGCGTCCTAGGCAATTTGAAGCGACCAACTTTGAGTTCGAGTGCATCTCCTGTGATAAGATAATGCCAAGGTAAATTTGTTCCAAACTGACGGGGGACATGTATTGTGGAAAAGAATTACCCAACAAGAGTTCAACACTCGACAAGGCACTAAAGAAAATTGGGAGGCATATCAGTAAAATCAATGCCGAAGCTGTAAAAGAAATATTGTGCATGATCTTCATTTTTCATCCTCGAGTTGCTTACGTTTTGCTTGGAATTTTTAGAGATTGGGAGGCCCTCTATCAGCTACCTAAATACTTTGTACTCTTCGATACTCATTTTGAGTCTATGCTAATTTCTTTGATCTCCCCTCTTTTGGAGTCAAGTTAGAGTCATAAAAAGAATGAAAAATATACATGCCCCATAAGGTTTTATTTATAAAGTTCATTCCAAAAAAGGAATAAAAAGAAACACGAAGTGAAAAAGAAGAAAAAAAAAAAGAAAAGAAGAAAAAGAAAAATAGCAACAACAAATAATATTCTTTTGAACTACGTTCGACCTGATTCTTGTCACCACAAGATATGTAGGCAGCCTTACGGTTCGGTCGCACCAAATAAAATATTTCATAATCTCACGAATTCAAGAGTGTGGCAACTTTATTAGAAATTCCATCAGAAAAACAAAAAAAGAATCAAATTCTCTTGTTTTAGAAACTGGGGCAAAGTTTTTAAAATTGATTCCAAAAGTTGTAAATAAAGTAACCATGTTGTCTTAGTTATTTTGAGCCTTTATAATATCCTTTGTTTCTACCCTGTCCAAAAGCCACATTACAGTCCAAAAAAGACATTCCATATAATCTTTGAGTATGCCGAGTTAGACATGCCAGGAGCATATGATATTTCTACCATGGTTAATACCTTGTCATCTGCAGAATCAGAGGAAATAATAAGAAAAGAACAAAATTATAGAGTCTTATTGGTGAAAACACTCACGGGCACCATAAGGCGACAGTGAGTTGAGAGAATGAACAAATGGGAGAGGCTTGATGATGAAAACCCCTCGGGGAACCACAAATCGAATAAGGATTGTGAATCTAATAGAACAATTGGAACATTGAAGCCAGTTTCACAGCTTGAAGGTATGACAAGAATTGAAAATTAGACTTATTGGATAGATTAGGCCACTTAACCCAAAATGCATATCATGGTCATTAGGGTTGGTATCCACATTAGATAAGTTTCAACTTTGTAATTTTGTTGTTAGATATCACCTCTTTCTATTGTCCCCTTACTATGTTCCTCTTGTTTTGTTTAAGTCCTCTTTTTGAGTCTGTTTGTTAGAACAAGTGAGAAATAACTTCAAAATTTGCTACCGGTTTTCTAATTGCACAAAGTAGAGTCTAGCTAGCATATCAAAGTGGCATGAGTCAAGAAAGATCAGTATGCGCACTGAGTTGGCGACAATTGATGAGCTTTGGGATTCATTTGAAATGCAAAGGTTCGGTAAATGTCAATTCATGAGCACAATACAATAGATAAAGGGTATTGGGCTTGAATGGATCAGAGGTGTTACCTGTGATAAGAGTTGACAGAAAAATGGTTAGTCAATAACAAGGTCTTCCAATTTAAAATCAAAGTTATCATGGCAAGTGAAGCAGCAATCGCCCTCAAGGTCAAGGCCATAAACCAGCCATTATCTTCTAAGGCTACAAGTTTTCTTTGTTTGAAACAGGGACGACGACAATGTCCAAATCAAAGATTGCAATTTTGAAACTTTAGGGGGTCGTTGTCACGACCCAAACTGATGAGCCGCAATGGGTGCCTGAGTACTGCTTGTCAAACACCTCTAAGCATACGACTAGGATATGAACCCGTATAACATCTTCTGAATTACAAAGATAATGTACATGAAGGAGACGAAACCTGCCAACAAGGCATATGTACGTATATCTGCAAAATACAGGGGGCGAGCCAGCAAGGCTGCTATAGACAACTATACATCCAATAACTGAAAGGTGACAAGGCCACATACATCCCAACTAGACATACTGTCTACAGACCTCTAACAGAAACATAACTGTACAAAGACAGGACTGAGCCACGTCATACCCATATACATATATATGTACAAACATATCATCCCAATATCAAAAGCAGCTCTAGATCAAATGGAGCACGCCAACTCTCGCTGATCAGGGATCCTAAAAAGAAGGACCATCAACTTGCCTACCTACACCTACGGGCATGAAACGCAGGCCCCGCGAAATAGGACGTCAGTACAAAAAATGTACTAAGTATGTAAGGCATGGAAATTAGTAATTAAAAGACATAGATGAAACATGGAATACTGAAACACATCTTTAAATCTGAATAACTTTGTAAATTCTGAAACGTTTATAATGTCATGCACGTGCGTATAAGTTTCATGCCATGCATAGGTATGGGTGTACATAATATCATCAAGCCACTTAGGGGATCCCATCATATCATCTCGGCCACTGTGGGCAATATCATCAACATATACCAGTTGATCAGGTGGTGGTACATATATAACATCGTAACCTCTTCCCATAAACGTCGTCTGAGTCATTTTCAGCCACTGTGGGCAACATCATCATCATATACCAGCTGATCAGTTGGTGGTGCATATGTAACGCCGTAACCTTTTTTCCGTATCCTATATTAATATAATATACATATATACGTGTATATAACGTCATCTGGTCATAGGTCAATGCACATGTATAAATGTGTGAAATGCATGAAAAAATACGTAATAATCTCAATATTCCTTCTGGATAAACTTTTTCAACTGTGTATTATTCTGGAACCCATGAATAGAAGATAATAATATTTTTCATGGGGAATCAAGAATATAGATACCCCTGCTGTTTCTATGAATAGAGTAATTTATGGCAACTGTGTATTTGCTCGTTTCTTCAGTATAATTTGGACCATGACAAAAGAAAGAAGGGAGGGCCTTAACATACATGTTCCTGAAATTATTTGAACGAATCTGCTTCTGCGAAATTTATACTGGATTTTCTTGAAATTGGTATGAACTTTTTCTACTTGAACGTTTTTTTGAACTAGAGAATTGATTTAAATTGTAAGCTTGATCCAACATGTTTTTGAAGCTTCTGTTTCCAACGTTTTTTATCTCAAATCAAGGAATGAATTGAAGCTTGGTTAAAGCTTTTGTTTGTTCCTAATGTCTTTGGTCTTTTAACCAAAGATAGAATATGTGTTTCTTCTATTGAATTTGGTTACTAAGTTTTAAGATAAGACTTAAATGTAAGTCATATCTTGTCATCTTCATAGTTAGTCATTTGGCAAAGTAGTATACTTAGTCATTTTTCAAATCTTGTGGCTTCTTCCCACGTGGGGTGGGGTGAGATGAATTATTAATTTTTTTAATCCACTTATTAGTTAATTGGGTAATGTCCTGTTACCCCGTAATTAATCAATTACCCGCATAATTTAAAAATTACCACAAATTACTTAAGATTCTATTTATTTTTAAAAATACTTCATATATACTTTATATATTATACTACCATGGTCATATGGTACCTTGCATGGTACTAGTTCATAATTATCGGGTATTATCTCTAACCCGTATTTTATTCCAAATTGGCCACTTTCGACGAAACTCGTTTTCTTTAATCTGTGTACTCATTTATCCTTCATAACACTTATCTATCGCTTGTTATAAATAGCATAAATACATTAACGTCAATATAATCTCATCCCCAAGTGTACGTCAGTTAACTGAAAATGAGATTTTAACGTACGAAAACGTAAGATGTAACAGTCGTGCCCAAATTTTGTCAGCACAAAGGCTGTTTGAGAAGGGTTTTACCTCCTATACATTCCCCTAGTTAAGAAGATCAACACCTCTTAAGAATATTTCCAATTTGAGAAGAACCATACCTCTTAGGCATTCCCCCTAGTTGAGAAGAACCATACTTCCTAGGCATTTTCCCTAGTTGAGAAGAATCTTTAGCTTTCTTTAAGTTCAAGGGCCCCGCCTGGAGAATAATTAGTTTTAATTTCCTTAAGTTGTAAATCTTTAGCATTACTTTGGTTTAGGGGTCCCGCATGTATAATAGTATCAGTTTTAGTTTCCTTTAAGTCGTTAATCTTTAGTTTTCCTTCAGTTCAAAGGTTCCGCGTGGGAAATAGGGTTAGCTTTTAATTATTTTAAGTCGTTAATTTTTAGTTTTCCTTATGTTCAGGAGTCCCGCCTGGAGAATAGTATCACTTTTTAGTTTTCTTAAGTTATTAATCTTTAGTTTCTCGTGAGTTCAGGGGTCCCTCCTGGAGAATAGGGTCGGTTTTAATTTCCTTAAGTTGTTAATTTTCCTTAATAGCATTCCTTAAGTTCAGGGGTCCTGTCTGAAGAACACGGTCAACTTTCAGTTTCTTTCAAGATCAAGCAGAAGGATCCAGCCTGAAGAACAGGGTCAACTTTTGGTTTTCAAGTTCAAGTTAAAAGAAGAACCAGGAGCCCCGTTGAAGAATAGGGTCAACGTTCAGTTTTCAAGTTTTAAGTCAGAGAGGCACCAGGAGCCCGCCTGAAGAGCAGGGTCAACTTTCAGTTTCTTTCAAGATCAAGCAGCAGGATCCTGCTTGAATAACAGGATCAGCTTTCAATTTTCAAGTTCAAGTCAGAGAGGCACCAGGAGCCCACCTGAAGAACAGGGTCAACTTTCAGTTTTCAAGTTCAAGTTAGAGAAACATCAGGAGACCGCCTAAAGAACATGGTCAACTTTTAGTTTTCAAGTTCAAGTCAGAGGCAGCAGAATCCCTCCTGAAGAATAGGGTTAACCTCTAGTTTTTTCAATTCAAATCAGAAGTAACACGAGCCACCTGAAGAACAAGGTTTGCAAGATCAAGTCTACTCCAAGTTCGAGTTTATTTCAAGTGCAAGCAGCAGGGTGCCCGCCTGAAGAACAAGGTCAACTTCTAGTTTTCTTCAAATTCAAGTCAACAGGATGCACACCTGAAGAATAGAGAGAATTTTCAGTTTCATGTTGGAAGCTCAAGTGGAGATTCAAGGAAGATTCAAGACAAAAAGTATATAGGATCTTGTATTTTTATTTTATTTTTGCTGTAATTTTTCCTTTTATTTTGATGTAACGGCAGGAACCGCGGACCGGAACCTCGACGACACCTCAATAAGCTCTCGACCTTGGTATACTCCATCACTCTTCTTACTTCTGAAGAATACATGGCTTGATTCTTCTATAGGCAATGTAGGCAGCTCAGATACAAGGCTCGGTCACAATTTTTTGTCCATCTTTGTTTTGTTTTGAATAAGTGTCGGGTCATAAATCAATTACATTGCTTACTTGATTCCTTGCTCAAAAACACTTTGTGTTTTCAACCAAAGAGGGGAAGCTGTAAGCACGTAATTTTTAACCCACACGATTTTTAAGAGTTATTTTTAGTATTCATAGTATTTTTAGTATCTAATTGATTTTATAGATTTTTAGTATATTTTGTCTTCAATTTTAATTTTTGAACACAAAAATTAAAAATACAAAAATAGTTCATTACATATTTTCTTATTTCTTTTAGGCCATTATTTTTTAGTAATATTTTGATTTTCACTATAATTTTAATTTATTTCTTTTTCTCTACCCTTACTTGCAAATATAAAAAAAAATAATAGTTTCATATTATGATACAGTTTTACTTTAATTAATTAAAATTAATTTTATATTTAATATTATATTTTATATTTTATTATTGAATATGAGAATGAAATTTGAGTTGGTTTGTCCATCTTTGTCCAAAGGTCGAATAGAGAATGCCCAAATTCGGATAACAGCCCATTACCCAATCCTTACCCATCTTATCCATCTCCCTTAATAATTCAATCTTGACCATTCATCCATTTCAATTCAATGACCACTATTAATTGCAACACTCCAAATATAAATCCTAATAAAACAAAAACTAAAACCTAATCTCTAGGAGCTAGCAGCAGCACCCCACAAAAATACATACACCTCTTCCGCCCCATTTCCAAACCCTTTTTCCACCAAACCTTTGAACCTTCTTCACATGATCTTTTCCCATAGAAAACAAAAATACATATACCCAACACACACATAGAAAGAAGGAGAGCAACAGTGAGAGAACGACAAGAGGGAGGAGCGAGCGGACAAAAAGGGATTAAAAACGGAAAAATACACTTAGAGATTAACGGGCAGTGAGAGGGTAAAGGTGAAAAAGGGTTCTGATTTTGAAATCTTCTTGGGAGTTTAATCAAGAATTAAAGGAAAACACTTCCTTATCTGTCTTGACCAAGGAGACGGAACAGTGTTTCAATCGCTTTCCATTCTTGGGTCTCCTATTGTGGATATTGCCAAGAAATTAGTTGTTAAGAAATCACTTTTCAAAAATCATTTCCTTGTATCTCTCTCGTTATTCCCTCCGTTCCTTCAAAACGTGAAGCCTTTTTTCACGAAAGAATTTGTTGTTGCTCATCGTTTTGGTTGCGGTTCCCGTCAGATTCTTGTCGTTGTTTTCTTGCTCAAATTTTGGAGTCAAGATATGTGTAGTTGCTGATTTTTATTGCTGTTGAGGTTTAACATATCTCCCTTCTCTTTATTTTACTTGTTAATAGTGGCGATAAATGCTAAATTGCTTCTGTTATTGTTTGTTCTCCTATGAGTTTCTTATGAATTTGGTGTTAGTTGTAGAGGTTATATAGTGTTTGTTAATGTTGAGTTACTAAAGTAGTTTCTTTTGTTTAGTTCTTAATGTTTGGAATTTAATCGTGATTTAGATTGTTAAGAAAAGATTAGGCCAAGAAATAAAAGGCATTGTTTCTGATGAATCAATTTCGAAAATTGAGTTACGGGAGTGGAATAAAAGAAGCTGTGATGACCCAAAAAGTCATCACTCGTTTTGAAAGTAAAGTCTGTGTTCCAAGACCTTAAAAATTTCTTTTTGTCTCACCTCAATTTGCGTGCACAGTCCGAGCGCTTTTCCGCATGTGAAATTTAAGTAAAATAAGGAAATTGGCCTCTAAAATTGATTAAAATTAATTTTGGTCAACATTCTTGGTAAACGAACTCGAACCCATGATCCAACAGTCTCGTGGGGTCCATAGTAAAATATGGGACTTGGGCGTATGCCCAAAATTAAATTCCAAGGTCCCAAACCCGAGAAATGAATTTTTAAAGAAAATTATTTGCTAGAAAATATAAAGACTTTTAGAAGTGAATTGATGCAGTTTCTTGATGGTATCGAGCCCATATCTTGGTTCCGACCCGGTATAAGTTTAAAATAATAATTTGGTTGAATCTGTAGAATTTGATAAGAATCGGAGTTTGTTTGGTATAAAACGGACGTATAAATAGTAATTTTAATGTTCTTGAGTGATTTCATGAATTTGAGGTTTAATTCGTAGTTGTTAATGTTATTTTGGTGATTTGATTGCACGAGTAAGTCCGTATGATGTTTTTAGACTTGCGTGCATGATTGGTTTGGAGCCCCGAGGGCTCGGGTGAGTTTTGTATAGGCCACGGAGTGAATTTGGACTTTGGAAAAATTGCAGGTATCTGGTATTTTTGCCCAGGCCTCTGATCTCGCAATTGCGAGACCAGGCTTCCCAAATGCGAAGTTCTCAGGCTTGGGAAATGCGACCCAGGTGTCGCAAATGTGAACCAAGCCTGGCAAGCCATGATCGCAAATGTGACATTTTGGTCGCAAATGCGAAAGGGGCAGGTGTCGCGCCCCCTTTTTCTCGCAAAATCAGGTTTATGACATTTGGGAGGACAACTCGTTCCCTTTTGGGAATTGGATTTTTTGATTTGAAGAGTCACCACCTAATGATTAAGTGCATTAGGACACTAGGAAGAATTTGTTTTGAAAAACCAGAGTTTGGGTAAGGGCAAGAAATTATCTCGAGGGGAAGGTGTTAGGCACCCCTCAAGATCCACTAGTGTGGTTCCCGGACATGCTACAATTATGACTCAAGTACAAACAATAAATAAGCAAATAAGGGTTTCAAATATGAGGGATTGTCACATTGTGATTGCAAATAAGTTAAAGTTTGAAGAAACAAGGAAGCTGAAAGTTGAGAAAAAGGTGTTTTGAAATTTTGAAAGTAATAAAATAAACAAGTAAAGGGAAGGAGGTCCTAGGTTTATAAATAATATGGATCACATTAATGCAATACCCGGTAATCACTCCTCGGAAGAGGGGTTACACGTGGTATTAGCGCATTGGTCATCATATCCATATCTACCCTTTCCCACCCTGTTGAGGTATTAATAGCGGAATGGTTTCATTTACTTATTGCATGCTAGTACCCGCCCCAATCTTATCAGTCCCGGAGGCATTTGGGACTACTAGTCCTAAAGGGAAGGGAGATTTGGCTTTGTATGGTTTAAAAGAATAAAATTCTAAAGCGACAAACAAAAACACATAAGGAAGATATGGGAAACACATAACAATTTAAAAGGCTCAGATAGGCCTCCTCACTTAAAGACAGAATGTTTAGCATGTCTTGCAGATACTGGTTATTGTCTGAATTAAACTTAAACGTTAAGGACGTAGACTGGTCTATTACACATTTCAGATAAGAAACCGGAATCAGACCTCCCTGCTGATTGGAATTAACAGAGTCTGATTCAAATAGCTAATTTACTTATAGCTTGCTTAGGTGAAACCTATAGGCATGATATCTAAATACGAGAGAAAGATATTGATTTCAGAAGCAGATTTATTAATAGCAGGAACATAAGTTCTGCAAGCGTTTAAGCAATGCTATTACTGATTTTAAACTTATAAGCAAGTTGAGGGATTCAGATTAGTTGCTTATTCCTATAGGCATGCTTTCTAAGTGTGACTGATTTTAACCTTTACGAAAATGCAGAAATCCTATAGGCATGGCGTTTAAAACGTTGGTTTTATTATTTAAGCCTATATATCATTTGCCTAGTGATGGATACGTATGCAGTATTCAGAAACCCTATAGACATTCTTTCTATATGATAGGCAAAATGCAGAATCATATAGTCATGTTCTCTATATGAGATGCAGAAATGCAGAAGCTATTGATATGATATATATGCAGAACTTATAGGCAGGATTTCTAAGATGCAAAAGTGCAGAAGTTTATAGACATGATTTCTATATGAAAATGTAGAAGTGCAGAACCTAAAACAGGATTTCTATATGAAAATGTAGAAGTGTAGAACCTAAAACAGGATTTCAAAGATGCTGAAATGCAGAACTTGCCATGATTTGCAGAAATAAAGACCTAATGAGCATGATATCTACCTTTATGCATACATGAGTACCCCTCCCCTTTTCACTATAACCCCCATGAGTTATTACAAATTATTATAGCCCAGAATGAAGAAAAGAAAGTAAAAATTACATCAGAAAGCTAAAATCCCAACCAAGGAGAGCCTGATTCAGACTTCTGTCTGAAGCATGAAGTAAACCAACTCCAAAGATCAAATTCCAAAGCCTTTCTCCTATTTGGGATGTGTCAGAGTTCCCTAAGAGTCTCAAGTGGACTCCGGGCAGTGCTTACATCCAAATATATTGTAGAATTGGATTATAGTGCAGTGTGGAAGGGTCGGCCCCCAAATGTCCAAGTTCAGAGGAAGCTCAAGGTCCCAAAGCAAGGCTCATAGGAAGGGGGCAGAACTTAGAATCTAAGAGAGAGTGCAAGTGCATAGAGGGGATTTTGGGGAAGGCCAAGATAGGCTAGTGGTCATACCCAGCAATTAGAAGTGCTGGAACACCCTAACCAGCCTGTTAGCTACATTGTTTGGGAGTTAGGATCCATTAAAGGATCAGGTCCAGACATGAGTAGCAATTTGGATACTGCCATGCCTGAACCTTAAATCAAAACACAAAAGGGAATAAGGGTATGGGGAATTCACACAGCAACAGATGCAAAGAGAACAACATATTCAATACAGAACATAAACAGCAAAGTAGACAAGATTGTTGAAACTGTAAAGCAAACACATAGGGATGAAGCCGAAAGTTAAATTAGAACATACCAATTTTAGGGAAATAGGAAGAGAAGAGCAGTAGTAAAGCCACATTGCAAACACACAGCTAGAAGATTTCAGAAGAGAGTTGAGTGTTGAATTGAAAATGTAGGAGTATCGAAATTCAAAGTGTTCAATAAGTGTTGAACTCACTGTCTTAAAGAGTATTGAATTTTTTAATTCCCCAAAAAGTGCAGAAGGGTCGTGCCCTTTATAGTGCAGAAAGCAAGTAGAAATAGGTAAGAAAATAATTTTGAAATCAATCACATAAGGTCTCCCTTCAATTAAGGGATTCTGATTTCAAACGGGCAAGATAATTAAGGAAAGAGTTTGATCAAAATATTTTCCAAAGTAGTACAAGAAGGGCAGATTCACAGAAACTATATAAGGAAAGAGTTTGATATCAACATGGTTTGTGCAAATAAGGAAGGCAATCAATCAACAGTTAGTAAAAATCAGAAATTGATTTTTGGTATGAATAAATCCAACCAAAAAAGGTGAAGAAAGTTTTAATTAAAGAAAATCAGTAGTAATCAATCGATCCTTATTGAAAGGAATTCTGAATCAATCACAAATTGGCAAAACCTTTTTTGAAGGAAGAATTCGTCATATATAAAGTGCACAGACATGTGAATCAAGAAAGAGTTTTCATGCTAATTAGAAAAGCCTAGCATAGAAAAGTTCAGAGTCAAAGATGTTCGAGTTTAGTACAAAGACTCAAAACAATTCTGAGAAACCTAGAGTTCCAAAATAGAACCGTAGTCTCAAATACAAGATCGAAACTCGCCAAAAACCCCAAATCCTAGGGTTTTCAACTCGAGTCAGATACAGAGAAAAGAAGACAAATAACGGAAACAGGCTTAGCGGTCTTCTATCAGGGATTCATGTGAAAACAAACAGATAAAATAGCAGGTTCAAGGCAAATAGAATGAAGAACTAATTTGAAGCATAAAGAACACATTTTAAGAAAGGCTTGGGACCTAAACAAGTTCAAAAGAGAAAAGAGGTAGTATAAACTTAGGAAAACAGTAGAGGGAACATGTGTAGAGAGAACTCAAATAAGGTTCAGTAAAAACAAAGAAAAACTTAAGGACTCACTGGGAGATGCATACAGTAGAAGAACACAAAATACTGGAAAAGGATAGCAATAGAACATATAGGAAGACACAGCGATATGAACATGTGAGCATGGTGTAGAAGCACAGTAGAACACAAAGCACGGAAGAATCATGTATAGTAGAAAGAAAGCAGAAGAGAAACACATGTGTGGTAGAAAAGAAACATACGAACATAGTATAGACAAATACACATAAAGAAACGAAAAGGAAGAATCAGAAAGACATTTTGAAACTTTTTCAGAAACCCTAAATCGAAGAGAAACAAATTTTGAAAGAAAAAAATGGGGAAAACGTTTTAAAACTCCAATAGAGCACAGATATAGCATAGATTTAAGAAAACAACCAGATAAAAACCTCGAATGGCTAGGGTTTAAGAGAAACCTTAGAAATGAGAAAGGCTTGGAAGAAAAGTTCGATCTTGAGTTGGATGAGTTAGAACCATGCTCGAAATGCTTTAGATGTGCCGGAGCAAGGCTGGAGAGGCTTCAAAACCATCTGAGAGGATCTGAACGGACACCACTAAGGTCAGGCCTCAAAGCTTCAAACCCCAAACGTTTGAGAGTGGAGGGAGGTGAGTACAGGCCATCCATGGCCTGAGAAGCCATGGATTCCGGTGAGGTTGTGGTCGGAGACGATGAGAGAGGCTAGGGTTCTAGGAATCTTTGAGAGAGTTTGAGAGTGGGAGAGTATTCAATGATGGCCAACTGATTGAAATGAGGGGATTAGGTTAGGGTTGGGGAATTAAAAAGGCAAGGGACGATCGTGGTCGTTGATCAAAATGATCAACGGCCTGGATTGAAAGAAGGAGCGTGCGAGTTAATTGGTTGGATCGGGGGTTGGGTTAAAATTGAAATTGGACCGGTCCAATTGGGGGTCAAGATTGGGTCAATTGTACGGTCAGTTTTAGCTATAATTGAAACAAATTGGGGTTATATATTAAATAGCCAGTTTTTTCCTTTTATTTTACAAAAAATAGTAAAAGGGATTTTGAAATCAAATTAAAAGCATTGGATAAGTTAATAACACATAAATATTAATTTAAAAATACTGGAACCAATTTTTTGATTATAAAAATGCTATTAAATCTTAAAGTAGGCTAGATTGCAATTATATGCAATTTAGCTCTAAAAATACCAAATAAATTTGTAAAAATATATAAAAATTACATTAACTATATTTTGGTATAAATATGGGAATAAAATAAATTATTCACCAAAATTGATGATTTTGGGAGTAATTATTGATTTTGTACTGCTAAAATGGACAATAAATTGGTTTTAAAAATCTTTTAAAAATTGGGAAAAATACTAAAACACTTGGGCATGCTTATATATGCATGAATATGTTATTTTGGAAGTATTTTGTATATATGAAAAATATACAGGGAAATATTGGGTATCAACAGCTGCCTCTCTTTACCCGGGAAGGATGAAAGAGTTGTCGGGTAAAGATATGATGGCCAATTTTGACCGAACAAAATGACTTGAAGAATTTGACCGTGCTATGGTTCTTGAGCTGCCTACATATCCCTGGTCTTACAGGAATCAGTCCATATGTAGTTCAGGATCCATCGGCAAAATCTGCTGACGGAGATTTTTTTAAGAACGGACGAGATATTCGGGTTGGGTGGATGGTTATAGTCTAGTAGGGCTGCGGGAACTGGAGCGGGATCGCTCCTGCTGAGACGGTCGTCGCTAGTCAGTTTACCTGCAAATAAGCAATACAAACATATATTGTGCATAATTTTAAACGTGATACAAGTTCTCGTTGGACCATGAATGTTGTCTTTGGATGGTTAAGATGATGTCCTCAGACCATGACGTCCTGGGCCATGAAGCGTATAATAAAGGATTCGCAAGCCATGAAATGATGCTCTCGGGCTATGAGGATGATGCCTCCGAGCTATGATGCCTTTGAATAATGATATGCAAAAGATAAAATGGGGTCCTCAGGCCATGGCATGGCGTTCTCGGGCTATGAAAATGGTGCTTCCGAACAATGATACCTTCGGACAATTTGGTGATCTTTCAGCCCATGAGATGCAGAAGGTGGGGATCTTTCAGCCAATGCAAAAATGTAAACGAGGTGACGGTATTTCAGTCGATGCAAGATGTAAATAGAAAATGGCGATATTTCAGCCATGCAAGAAAAATAAAAGTGGTGATATTTCAGCCGTTCTAGATGTAGATGAAGGTGGCGATCTTTCAGTCATGCGAGACATAAATAAAGTGGCGATATTTCAGCCATACGAGGCATAAATAAAGTATTGATATTTCAGCCATGCAGGTGGAGACAGGGCTTAGTCTCGAAAGGCAGAGTGGTAGCCTTATGCAATGCAAGAAATGCAGGTGAAGACAGAGCTTAGTCCCGGAAGGCAAAATGGTAGCCTTATGCAATGCAAGAAATGCAGATGGAGACAGAGCTTAGTCTCGGAAGGTATAATGGTAGCCTTATTCAATGCAAGCTCTATCTCCGAAGGCAGAATGGTAGCCTTATGCAATGCAAGAAATGTAGATGGAGACAGAGCTTAGTCTCAGAAGGCAGAATGGTAGCCTTATGCAATGTAGGAAATGCAGATGGAGGCAGAGCTTAGTCTCGGAAGGCAGAATGGTAGCCTTATGCAATGCAGGAAATGAAGATGGAGACAGAGCTTAGTCTTGGAAGGCAGAATGGTAGCCTTATGCAATGCAGCGAAATGCAGATGGAGGTAGAGCTTAACCTCGGAAGGCAGAATGGTAGCCTTATGCAATGCAGAGAATGCAGATGGAGGTAGAGCTTAACCTCGGAAGGCAGAATGGTAGCCTTATGCAATGCAGAGAATGCAGATGGAGGTAGAGCTTAACCTCGGAAGGCAGAATGGTAGCCTTATGCAATGCAGATAATGCAGATGGAGGTAGATCCTAACCTCAGAAGGCAAAATTGTAGCCTTATGCAGGAAGTAAAAATGGCAAATGGCAATAGAGTTTTCTTAGCTGATAGCGGATTGCGGTATCGTGATTGCTGGGGATATTGTGCCTGTTGGGGACACTTTTGTGCGGATAGCAATTGCGAGCAAGTGCAACGGTTTGGAGATTTGTATTCCTGAACTTTGTGAGTGAGCGTATAGTATATTTGATGATTTTGAAACTCAAGTGCCTCTATCCAAAGAAAAATCGTGAGTTTGTAGAGGGGGAAAAGTTAGTTCGTATCCCCGTTGGCTTTGCTTGACCTACTCATCTTTGATCTAGTGATACTGTACGTATCATTGGGGTAGCATTTCTAAACAAGGCAATTTTAGTAATGAACATGCATGATTTACTAAAAGCATAATATAAGTGCATAATTAAGAATAATTAATTTTTTTTAGATGAACCAATGACTACGACGTGGTTCAAGACATTGCAATTTCGCTTGCTCTAGAATTTTGAGGGTCCTCCTCAAAATTCTGCCCCAGTTTACTAGGCTGCTGCTCCTAACGGCCATTAATGATAAATGGCTGGAATCAACTTCGGAATTTTCAGAGTCCTCCTCAAAATTCTGCTCCAGTTTCTAATAGCGGGGGAAATGGAAATTTTATTGAATTGTGACTGAACCCCTTGGGCTGCCTACGTATCCCCTCTTAAACGGGAATCAGGTTAGGTGTAGTTCAAATTACATCATAAAAGAAAGCATAGAGGTTACACATAGTATCACTTGATTGCGTCTGAATTGATCAGCTTTGTCCAAACGTCTCCGTCCATTTCTGCAACATCTTAAAGATTGGCTCACAGATGACAGGAGATTGTGCTATAAACCGGCTGATGTAGTTAAGTCTTCCCAAGAAACTCATTACGTCCTTCTTGTTCTTTGGCGGTGGAAACTCTTGAATGGCTTTGACCTTTAACGGATCCAGTTCTATTCCACGGTGACTCACAATTAACCCAAGTAGTTTTCTGGCAGGAACCCTGAATGCACATTTTGCGGGATTCAGCTTCAAGTTGTACCTTCTTAGTCTATTGAAGAACTTCCTCAAATCTTCCATGTGATCAGTGGCTTTCTTGGACTTGATGATGATGTCATCTACATATACCTCGATCTCTTTGTGTATCATATCATGGAAATTGGTAGTCATGGCCCTCATATAGGTGGCCCCAGCATTCTTTAACCCAAACGGCATCATCTTGTAACAATACATTCCCCACGGCGTAATGAAGGCCATTTTCTCAGCATCTTCTTCATCCATCTATATCTGATGATACCCAGCAAAAACAATCAACAAACGACTGCATCTCATGCTTGGCGCAGTTGTCAATTAGAATGTGTATGTTTGGAAAGGGGAAGTTGTCTTTGGGACCGACCCAATTGAGGTCCTAGTAGTCGACACAGACTCTGACCTTCCCGTCCTTCTTTGGTACTGGCATGATGTTGGCTAACCATGTTGGATACTCTACTACTCTAACAACCTTAGCTTTGACTTGCTTGGTGACTTCTTCCTTGATTTTCGAACTCATGTCAGGCTTGAACGTCCTGAGCTCCTGCTTTACCGGTGGGCATGTCAGATCAGTTGGCAGCTTGTGTGCCACAATAGATGTACTCAAACCAGTCATGTCGTCATACGACCAAGCGAATATGTCCTCATATTCCTTCAGAAATTCTGTGTATTCTTCCTTTTCTGCCGATGACAAATGAACGTTGATCCGAGTTTCTTTGACATTTTCTGCATCTCCCAGGTTAACAATCCCGGTCTCGTCCAGGTTGGACTTAGGTCTGTTCTCAAAATCCTCAACCTCTTTAACAACCTCTTCTGGTATTTCATCTTCCTTTAAGTCCGTTTGTCACGTTGTCTCATTACATGTCACAATCGTTGGTTCATCAAGATAAGTAATAGTAATACTGTAAATAAAGTAAATGAGAGAAAGTAATAAGAGTAAGATTCATAAGAAAAAATAGAAATGCTTTGAAAAATTCCATAACTATTTTGAACATTGAAGATCTTATCGCGAAATTAAAAGGCAAAAGGAAAGTCAACTAGTAAAAAATGAAAAATAGTGCATGATGCTTGTTCAGGCTTGCTACCCCAAGGCTTTCCGAGATCTGGTGGTTCTGATGGACCAATTGTTGAGGCGCGCTCCTCGGCTCACGGCTTGTATAGAAGGGCCTTCCTCCCCCTCCACCTCGAAGATGACACAACAATCCATATCATCCTCTTCCAAAAACAAATCCCTCATCGCTGTTAGTGCTTCCTCTTCTTTTGACCCATATATAACATTAGCTGGCTTGAAAATCTACTCCAAGCAAGGTATCAGATGCTCTAGTAGATAATAAGGCCCGCGCCATGGCGGAGACCATTCATTGAACTCTTTCCAGGTGTACTCGTATCCCAGACCGAAGGTGGTGCCATGTTTCTTTAGTTTGATAGGCTTAGCGATTCCTTGGAGGTTCTTGCCAAGTCCCTTGTCTGGCTCATATCTGCACCCATTCAATATGCTTTTGATTTTGTTGTCCCACTATTTATCCTTGTCAAGGGCGTTGACTCGCTCGATGTGGTGATAGGTTTCTCCGCTTATCTTCCTTCTTCCTCCGATTGCTAGGATGGTCTGGCGACTGTATATGGGATTGCTACCATTGCCGTGGATGATAACCTCTTGGTGATTCCACTCAAATTTCACTGCCTGATGTAGGGTTGAGGCTACAGCTCCGGCATGAATCCATGGTCGTTCCAAGAGCAAGTTGTAAGATGCTGGCTCGTCTATTACTTGAAAGTCGACATCAAACCAAGTAGGCCCCATTTGTAAACACAGGCTGATTTCCCCAATAGTGGACCTTTGGGAACCGTTGAAGGCTTTGACGTTAATGGCCCCGTCTTTGATCTCATGCAGCCCTTTCCCTAATGTTCTGAGTGTTACTAGCAGACAAATGTTGAGGCTGGACCCTCCATCGATCAGGACCCTGGTGATAAAATAATCCTCGCATTGCACAGTGATGTGCAACGCCTTGTTGTGGCTCAGCCCTTCTGGTGGCAACTCATCTGCATGAAAAGTGATTTTGTGACTCTCCAATACCTGTCCCACCATATTTGCCATTTCTCCTCCGGTGATGTTGCTTGGTACATACGCCTCACTCAGCACCTTTAATACGCCATTCTTATGTGTGTCAGAGCTTTGTAGCAGAGCTAATATAGAAATATAGGCTGGCGTTTTGTTTAACTGATCAATGACTGAATACTTTTTGGCCTGTATCTTTCTCCAGAGGTCGTCGGGCCCAGCTTCAGTGATGGCTGGCCATCCAGATGCCTGCTTACTTGACTCAGCCAAGTGTTCTAGAGTATAAACCTTGCCGGTCCTTGTCATACCCTGTGCCGCAACTGCTTCTTCGAACTTGGTTTTCCCTTTCTTTCTTGCCTCGGCTGTGTAATCCCATGGTATGGCCTTTGGTATTATGGTTGGCATTGCTACCGGAATGGGCACCCTTGCTTTGGAAGGTAACACAGCAACCTTAAATGGCGCAGGTGCCTTTGGGGACCCAAACTCGATCTCGATTGGTGTTGGCGTCTTTGTAGGGGGTGGTGCTTCAAACTCTAGTGGTACAGACATATTCACCTCGGCGTCCCTAGAAGGCTGAATCTGGACCACAATCGGGTTAAGGGTGACTATTGATTTCTTTGGCTCGTCACCTTCTGTGATTAATCCGATCGATCCTTTGGGGTCCCAATCATCCTCTATCTCAATCATGTGAACGCCTCCACCCTTATGGTCTGGTTGAGGGTTGATGCGGACGTTTAGAGCAGGCTCTTTTTCCACAATGATCTTGTTGTCAATCAAAGCTTGGATCTTATCCTTCAGAGAGCGGCACTCATCAATGGTATGCCCTTTCATGCCGGAATGGTATGCACAAGTTTTGTTTGGGTTGACCCATTGGGATGGATTTTCGGGGGTTATGGCAGAGATAGGGGTAACATAACCATCAGCTTTGAGCCTTTCATACAGCTGGTCAATTGGTTCGGCAATGGCGGTATACTGTTTGGGAGGTCTGCGGTCGAAATTTGGTCGGGGTCTAGGAAAGTTTTGGCGAGGGAGAGGTAATTGATAGTGGGCTTGTTGGGTGTTGTAGGCTTGGTAGACGTGTGCGGGTTGGGAGTATCTGGGTGAAGTAGGTTGATATGTGGGTGGTGGAGGTGATTGGTAAGTAGGTGGTGGAGCTTGGTAAAAGGGTAAGGGTGCTTGGTAATTTGGGGTAGGTTGATAGGTGAGTGGAGGCATAGGGTAGGCTTGGTATTTAATAGGGGATTTGGTTCTCTGTGCAACCATCACAGCGCTCACGTCACTCTTCTTGGACGTGCCACCAGACTGTAGAGCCTTGTTGGTAGCCTGCAAAGCTTCAAGGTTTGTGACCATGCCACTTTTGATACCTTCCTCGATCCTCTCCCCCAACTTGATGATGTCGGAAAATTTCTGGCTTTCAATCAGCATCAACCTTTCATAGTAATGTGGCTCTTGAGATCGGACGAAAAACCTATTCATTTGTTCTTCTCCTAAAGCCGGTCTAACCTTAGCATCTTCTGATCTCCAACGAGTGGCATACTCGCAGAAAGTCTCTGTGGTTTTCTTCTTTAGGTTCTGGATATAGAAAATATCTGGCGCATTTTCCGTGTTGAACCTGAACCTGTCCATGAAATCGGATGCCATACTTACCCAGTTCGACCACTTCTTCGGGTCTTGGCTAATATACCAAGACAAAGCATCTCCTTTCAGACTTCTCATAAAAAGCTTCATTCAAATCTTTTCGTCCTTCCCTACTCCGACCAGCTTGTCGTAGTATGTCCTTAAATGGACTTTGGGATCCCTTGTACCATCAAACATTTCGAACTTAGGAGGTTTGTACCCCTCGGGCAGTTCGACATCTGGTTGTATGCAGAGGTCTTCGTAGTTGAATCCCTCGATTCCCTTGCTTCCTTCAATACCCTGAACTCGGCTAGTCAACTTCTTGAGTTGTGCGGCCAGGTTCCTGATAAGGGAGTCTTTGTCATCGGACTCAGGTGTGCTTGAGACGGGTGGAATGGAGTGTGGTTTGGTTTCCACATAGATGGGGGTGTTATGGTGAGTGTGGAGATGATCATTTGCGTAGTTCAGTGGTTCAGGGATGAGTAGCGGGGTGTTGTTGGAGGTGTAAAAGTGTTACAGTGGTGATGGGGAGCGGGATGGTTTTGTTGTTTCGGGATGTTTTGTGGAGGTGTGGGGTTTTGAGTGTTAGGAAAGTTGACATCTGGGGTGGTGGGGGAAAACGACAAGCTTGCCAAATTTCGGACTTGATCAAGTTCCTCCTGAAATTTCAGCAGTTTCTGCTTGAGTTGGGATGCACTTTCTTTGGAGACATGAGTACCCTAAGTGATTTCTACCCGTTCAACCGAGTTTTCCTTTCTGATGTTGCTCAAATCTTCCATTTTTCCCTTGTTCCTGTTTCTAATGGGACTAGGAGGAGGAGTGGGTGGAGGACCCTTGGATCTTGTGGAGTATGATGACGATGCCAGAGTGCATGAACTAACCTTTGGGGAGGGTAATAAAACAAAAAGGTAGCAAGTTAGTGCGGATTATAAGGAAACGATGTTGCGATATTTAAACACATAGTGCGAGAATATAAACCGTGTCCTAATTTAGGAGCCTTGTTGTGCCCGAGGTAGGCCTAGCGACAAATTGATTTGGAGAACTTAGAATGCTAAATGTCTCATCTTATTGATAAAAAGCAGACGAATCCTAAAACGACACTAAATAACAAGGAATAAAATGTCACTAGTGGCCATTGGCCTTATTACATTTTATAAAGTAAAAGAAAACTCCTATCTATTTGGTCCCAGAAGGACCTTCCTCAGGTTGAATGCTCTCGTTAATCAAATCCTCCAGCTCACGTAGGTTCACCAGTAGAAATGCCTTTTCCATGTGTTCTCCTTCGTTTCCTTCAGCGTTCTGGCAGTCGGTGACTCTCTTCCTCACTTTCCCTTTCAAGTCCAGCAGACTGTACTCCAGATATTCCAACTTTTCGCTAGCTTTAGCGGCCCTCTCTTTCCACTTGTTGATTTGGTCATTTGATGGAAGACTCCTCCACCAGTCCAGCAAGAGTGAGGGTGTGCTAACCATACCGAAGTTGGGAACCTCGTACCTCATGTTTCTGCAAGACAAAAGGGTTAGGCCCTTACCCCCACCAGACTCGACTATTAAATACCAATAATTGGCATAAGCAGCATTTAGTTCTCCAAATAAATGCACAGAACGTGGTAATGTCTGTTTGGGTTCCAAGGAAACCTAGTGGACTTTGGACAAGGCTATCTTAAAGAGTCATTATATGGACAACATAACTGACTCGGCTAGGTTTTGATAGTGATGCATGCACAATTAAACAGAGTAGGGTTTCTATGGGGTATTAGACTTGTACCCTTGAGCGGACAACTCAAGAAGAAAAGGCACGGAACCGTCGATTACACCGTTGATCGACTGATTTTACCGCAAATATGCCTTTGCCAAATTTAGGGGGTAATAATATTGGAAGGGTGCAACCACTCATTATAAGCGTTGCTATGGTATTTTATTTGGCACGAGTGGAATATGATGTTGAATATGCAGTTACAATAATTAAACAAATTGTCAGGTATTTGCACATTCATAAGGTAATAATTACAATAATTGCTCAAAATTACAACAGTATTAAAGGAAAGCGGTAAAAGAATGCATTAAGAGAAATAAAGAGAAGAAACGAAGAGCCAAGTCAGTTTTCGAAGTAGGAGAGCAAAATAAATACTTAAAGGCATTAAAGACATTCAAGGAAGCATAAAGTCACAAATAGTATGAAATGGTAAAAGCCTTAAAGAAATCCCTAGCAGAGTTGTCATGTTGTTGCGCCCCCTTTTTCTCACGAAATCGGGTTTATGACATTTGGGAGGACAACTCGTTCCCTTTTAGGAATGGGGTTTTTTGATTTGAAGAGTCTCCACTTAATGATTAAGTGAATTAGGACACTAGGAAGAATTTTTTTAGAAAAACTAGAGTTTGGGTAAGGGCTAGAAATTATCTCGAGGGGAAGGTGTTAGGAACCCCTCAAGATCCACTAGTGTGGTTCTCGGCCATGCTACAATTGTGACTTAAGTACAAACAATAAATAAGCAAATAAGGATTTCAAATATGAGGGGTTTTCATATTGTGATTGCAAATAAGTTAAAGTTTGAAGAAACAAGGAAGCTGAAATTTGAGAAGAAGGAGTTTTGAAATTTTGAAAATAATAAAATAAACAAGTAAAGGGAAGGGCGTCCTATGTTTATAAATAATATGGATCACATCAATTCAATCCCCGGTAATCACTCCTCAGAAGATGGGTTACACGTGATATTAGCGCATCGGTCATCATATCCATATCTACCCTTTCCCACCTCGTTGAGGTATTAAACGCGAAATGGTTTCGTTTACTTATTGCATGCTAGTACCATCCCTAATCCTATCAGTCCCGAAGGCATTTGAGACTACTAGTCCTAAAGGGAAGGGAGATTTGGGCTTTGTATAGTTTAAAAGGATAAAATTCTAAAGCGACAAACAAAAACACATAAGGCAGATATGGGAAACACATAACAATTTAAAAGGCTCAGACAGGCCTCCTCACTTAAAGACAGATTGTTTAGCATGTCTTCCAGATACTGGTTATGGTCTGAATTAAACTTAAACGTTAAGGAAGCAGACTGGTCTATTACACATTTCAGATAATAAACCGGAATCAGACCTGCCTGCTGGTTGGAATTAACAGAGTCTGATTCAATTAGCTAATTTACCTTATAGCTTGCTTAGGTGAAACCTATAGGCATGATATCTAAATACGAGAGAAAGATACTGATTTCAGAAGCAGATTTATTAACAGCAGGAACATAAGTTCTGCAAGCGTTTAAGCAATGTTATTACTGATTTTAAACTTATAAGCAAGTTGAGGGATTCAGATTAGTTGCGTATTCCTATAGGCATGCTTTCTAAGTGTGACTGATTTAAACCTTTACGAAAATGCAGAAATCCTATAGGCATGGTGTCTAAAACACTGATTTTATTATTTAAGCCTATATATCGTTTGCCTAGTGATGGATATGTATGCAGCATTCAGAAACCCTATAGACATGCTTTCTATATGATAGGCAAAATGCAGAATCCTATAGTCATGTTCTCTATATGAGATGCAGAAATGGAAAAGCTATTGATATGATATATATGCAGAACTTATAGGTAGGATTTCTAAGATGCAAAAGTGCAGAAGTTTATAGACAGGATTTCTATATGAAAATGTAGAAGTGCAGAACCTAAAACAGGATTTCAATGATGCCGAAATACAGAACTTGCCATGATTTGCAAAAAAAAGACCTAATGAGCATGATATCTACACTTATGCATACATGAGGATCCCACCCCTTTTCACTATAAGCCCTTATGAGTTATTACAAATTATTACAGCCCAGAATGAAGAAAAGAAAGTAAACATTACATCAGAAAGCTAAAATCCCAACCAGGGAGAGCCTGATTCAGACTTCTATCTGAAGCATGAAATAAACCAACTCCAAAGATCAAATTCCAAAGCCTTTCTCCTATTTGGGATGTGTCAGAGTTCCCTAAGAGTCTCAAGTGGACTCCGGGAAGTGCTTACACCCAAATATATTGCAGAATTAGATTATAGTGTAGTGTGGAAGGATCGGCCCTCAAATGTCCAAGTTCAGAGGGAGCTCAAGGTCCCAAAGAAAAGCTCTTAGGAAGGGGGAGAACTTAGAATCTAAGAGAGAGTGCAAGTGCATAGAGGGGATTTTAGGGAAGGCCAAGACATGCTGGTGGTCATACCTAGTAATTAGGAGAGCTGGCACACCCTAACCAGTTTGTTAGCCACATTGTTTGGGAGTTAGGATCCATTAAAGGATCAGGTCCAGACATGAGCAGCAATTTGGATACTGACATGCCTGAACCTTAACTCAAAACATAAAAGGGAATAAGGGTATTGGGAATTCACACAGCAACAGATGCAAAGAGAACAACATATTCAATACAGAACATAAAATACAAAGTAGACAAGATTGTTGAAACTGTAAAGCAAACATATAGGGATGAAGCCGAAAGTTAAATTAGAACATACCAGTTTCAGGGAAATAAGAAGAGAAGAGCAGTAGTAAAGCCAAATTGCAAACACACAACCAGAAGATTTCAGAAGAGAGTAGAGTGTTGAATTAAGAATGTAGGAGTATCGAAATTGAAAGTGTTCAATAAGTGTTGAACTCAAGGTCTTAAAGAGTATTGAATTTTTTAATTCCCCAAAAAGTGCAGAAGGGTCGTACCCTTTATAGTGCAGAAAGCAAGTAGAAATATGTAAGAGAATAACTTCGAAATCAATCATATAAGGTCTCCCTTCAATTAAGGGATTCTGATTTCAAATGGACAAGATAATTAAGGAAAGAGTTTGATCAAAATATTTTCCAAAGTAGTACAAGAAGGGCAGATTCACAGAAACTATTTAAGGAAAGAGTTTGATATCAACACGGTTTGTGCAAATAAGGAAAGGCAATCAATCAACAGTTAGTAAAAATCAGAAATTGATTTTTGGTATGAATAAATCCAACCAAAAAAGGTGAAGAAAGTTTTAATTAAAGAAAATCAGTAACAATCAATCGATCCTTATTGAAAGGAATTCTGAATCAATCACAAATTGGCAAAACCTTTTTTGAAGAAAGAATTTGTCATATATAAAGTGCACAGACATGTGAATCAAGAAAGAGTTTTCATGCTAATTAGAAAAGCCTGGCATAGAAAAGTTCAGAGTCAAAGAAGTTCGAGTTCAGTACAAAGACTCAAAACGAGTCTGAGAAACCTAGAGTTCCAAAATAGAACCGTAGTCTCAAATACAAGATCGAAACTCGCCAAAAACCCCAAATCCTAGGGTTTTCAACTCGATTCAGATACAGAGAAAAGAAGACAAATAACGGAAACATGCTCAGCGGTCTTCTTTCATGGATTCATGTGAAAACAAACAGATAAAATTGCAGGTTCAAGGCAAATAGAATGAAGAACTGATTTGAAGCATAGAGAACACATTTTAAGAAAGGCTTGGGACCTAAACAAGTTCAAAAGAGAAAAGAGGTAGTATAAACATAGGAAAACAGTAGAGGGAACGTGTGCAGAGAGAACTCAAACAAGGTTCAGTAAAAGCACAAAAAACTTAAGGACTCAGTGGGAGATGCATACAGTAGAAGAACAAAAAATACTGGAAAAGGATAGCAAAAGAACATATAGGAAAACACAGCGAGATGAACATGTGAGCATGGTGTAGAAGCACAGTAGAACACAAAGCACGGAAGAATCATGTATAGTAGAAAGAAAGAAGAAGAGAAATACATGTGTGGTAGAAAAGAAACATACGAACATAGTATAGACAAATACACATAAAGAAAAGAAAAGGAAGAATTAGAAAGACATTTTGAAACTTTTTTAGAAACCCTAAATCGAAGAGAAACAAATTTTGAAAAAAAAAATTGGGGAAAACGTTTTAAAACTCCAGTAGAGCACAGATATAGCATAGATTTAAGAAAACAACCAGATAAAAACCTCGAATGGCTAGAGTTTCAGAGAAACCTTAGAAATGAGAAAGGCTTGGAAGAAAACTCCGATCTTGAGTCGGATAAGTTAGAACCAGGCTCGAAATGCTTTAGATGTGCAGGAGCAAGGCCGGAGAGGCTTCAAAACCATAAATCTAAGAGGATCTGAATGGACACCACTGAGGTCAGGCCTTAAAGCTTCGAACCCCAAATGTTTGAGAGTGGAGGGAGGTGAGTACATGCCATCCATGGCCTAAGAAGCCATGGATTCCGGTGAGGTTGTGGTCGGAGAGGATGAGAGAGGCTAGGGTTCTAGGAACCTTCGAGAGAGTTTGAGAGAGGGAGAGTATTCAAAGGCCGCCAACTGGTTGAAATGAGGGGATTAGGTTAGGGTTGGGGAATTAAAAAGGCAAGGGACGATCGTGGCCGTTGATCAAAATGATCAACGGCCTGGATTGAAAGAAGGATCGGGCGGGTTAACTAGTTGGGTCAGGGGTCGGGTTAAACCTGAAATTGGACCGGTCCAATTGGTCAAGATTGGGTCAATTGGAGGGTCAATTTTGGCTATAATTGAAACAAATCGGGGTTATATATTAAATAGCCAGTTTTTCCCTTTTATTTTACAAAAAAATAGTAAAAATGATTTTGAAAACAAATTAAAAGCACTAGATTAGTTAATAACACATAAATATTAATTTAAAAGTACTGGAACCAATTTTATGATTATAAAAATGCTATTAAATCTTAAAGTAGGCTAGAATTGCAATTTAGCTTTAAAAATACCAAATAAATTTGTAAAAATATATAAAAATTAACTTAACTATATTTTGGTATAAATATGGGAATAAAATAAATTATTCACCAAAATTGATGATTTTGGTAGTAATTATTGATTTTGTACTGCTAAAATGGACAATAAATTGGTTTTAAAAATCTTTTAAAAATTGGAAAAATACTAAAGCACTTGGGCATGCTTATATATGTGTACATATATTATTTTGAAAGTATTTTATATATATGAAAAATATATATGGAAAAATTGGGTATCAACAGCAGGGTCGCAAATGCGACTATTTCTTCGCAATTAGAAGATAATAGAAATTCCCAAGGTTGGCAATTGCGAACCCCTGATCGCAAATGTGAAGATGACAGGTTTCTCAAGGGTTCGCAATTGCGAACCCCTGGTCGCAATTGCGACATCAGACCCGTTAAGTGGAATTTCAGACTGGATTTTATTCATTTTTACAACTTTTTAAATCCTAAAACATCTTTTGGCGATTTTTCAAAGGCACCAACTCTTCCAAATTATTAGTAAGTCATTTCTAACTCATTTCTTTCAATCTAATCCATCTTTTTACATAATTTCATTTCAAAATCAAGAGTTTTTCATGGAAAATTGGGTGATTTTGGGTAGAACTTAGGATTTTTAAATGTTGGGGATTCGGACCTCGATTTGAGGTCCGATTTTAAAACAAATTATATATTCAAGTGGGTGAATGGATGATCGATTTTTGGTTCGAACTTTGGGTTTTGACCAAGCGGGCCCAGGGTCGATTTTTGACTTTTTGGGGAAATCATTAGAAACCCTATTTTCATGCATTAGAATTGGTTTATTTAGAATTTATTGATATCATTAAGTAAATTACAACTAGATACAAGTGGTTTGGTGGTGGAATCAAGAAGAAAAGCGATATTTGAGGCTTGATTGTGTTCATTGTGATCACATGATTTTTGCCCTATATGAGAATTACTCCCAAAAAATTCAAAACAAAATAATTTTCCTTTGTGTGCAATTTTGAGAATTTTTGTGGCATTTTTGGATAGTTATTTGTATTTGTCTGTGCATGTTTATTTTTTTTAATTAATAAGAAAATACAAAAAATATGTCGCATTTGCATTTAGGATTTAATTCTACAATTAGGAGTAATTAAGTTTTGTTTTACAAAAATGAAAAAATCACAGAAAAAAATGTATTTTACATTTTTAGCATTTGATGTCCAAGTTGTGTGATTTTATTTAATTGTGTGTGTTAATTGTTATTAAAAGTTAATTAGTACTTTTATAAATTAATCTAGTCCTATAAGTTAATTTAGGATTTTTGGAATTTTTAGTTTTATTAGTTTCAGAAAAAGAAAAGCAAAATAAAAGAGTTATAAGTCATATTTGGGCCAAATCAATTTAAAGTCCATCATCCCAAACAATTTTCTTCCCCTTGAAATTGAAACCCGTCCAAGACAGCCCAGATACCCAGCCCATACCCCATCCCCGACCCGGTCTGCCTCACAGCCCAAACGACCCCCCCCCTTCTCCATTTTCATTTTCATTTCCAAATCACTAACAAAAAAAAAACCTAAACCACCCGCCCCCTCTTCTCTTCATCTTCTCCAAACGACCTCTCCAGCTCCCTCGACACCCATGGCTGCCCTCCTTCTTCTTCTTCGAACCAACGACCACCCGTTCATCCGCCTTTACCGACCACGACCAGCTGACCCCATAGCCACCACCCCACTACCATCTCCAAGCTCTCGTCGACAACCTACATCCCAACAACCCTCCAGTCGCGAGCTCCAGCCAGTCCCCCCGTCGCTGCACTGCTAACCAATGGCCAGCCTTCTCCATCGACGTCCAACGCCACCAACAGAAACAGCCCACCTTACGTCCACCACGACCACATCCAGCAGCCACCACCAGCTTCGTCCAAATGACCACCTCCCTTCACGCCAGGCCTACTACCAACGACCATCGTCGACTCCATCAATTCTTCGACCACAGACGAACGACCAGCGAACAAAATGACCCCCAACCCATTGACTCACCTTCTCCATAACCACCCTCCAGTCCAAAACGAGACCAGCCATCCGAGGTCGTGCTCAGTCGTACGTCGAGGCAGTGCGTCGAAGTTCCGTCCGAGTCCGTGTTTGTTAGTCAAGCGTCGAAACAGTATTGTGAACGAAGCTGTGTTTCATCGGAAGTTCAGAATTGTTCGACGTCGGATCGTTAGCATAAAGGTCAGCCATAGCTCATTCACAGATTTTTTGCTTTTTCTTTGGAGTTTCGTTTTCACTGTGCGTAACGGAGCAAGAAAGTGCAGTAGTAAAGGTCATATCTCTTACCTCGAATCTATGTTATTTAAGGATCTATTTGTGGTTTCGTTTTAATGTGGTTTCATTTTGATAAAGTTTTCGCATGAAGTATCCTACTGCATATTCGTTGAAATTATATGTGTATGCGTTTTGACGACTTTCCTACTATTTTGAGTTCAATTGATGATTGTGTTTAGTGATTTGGATATACTTGTTTGTTCTGTTAAGTTTGTTCTGATATGAATCTGGCCTTGTTGAATTGTCCTAATGTTGTTGATTGGGAGTTAGTTTCATGTGTTTAATTAGTCAATTGTTAGGATTTCTCACTTAAGATTGGTTATAGCTGCTATAGTTTGGTTAATTGATTAGGAGGATTGGATATAGCTGATGGGGTAGAATGGTAATTTCAGTAGTTTCAGAGGTATTTTGGGATTTAAAGTTTTTAAAAAATGATTAATTTGAGTGCTCTGTCCACTAAGCACTAATAATATTAAAATAAGGCATTGTTTAATACATAGTCGGAAACAAGGCATGCAAGTGTGGGGAACAAGGCATGCAAGTGTGGGGAACAAAATAACTTCAAATAATAAGACATTAAGTAATGGGATTGAAAGGGGGATGGGCAGTTAGAATCTGATAGTTTCAAGGCAGAAATAGCAGGCCTGTTTTTGGGTTATAAATGGAGTCATTTAAGACAGATTTGGGGGTGGGGGTTTAAGGAAAAAATCAGTTCTCTTTCAGTTTTTTTTAGAGAGTCTAGGCTGGATTTTTAACATTTAAAAGTTCAGTAATTTGAAAGTAAAAAATAGGCTGGTTTTTTTTAATCCTAAAAGGTTCAGTGTGGGAGAGCGAAGAAACTGAAAAGTGAGGTCTTTTCTTTCACTGCTGAATATCAGAACTAGTACTGTTGTTGTTTCATTGGTGTTGCTGGTTGGTATTTCTGGGATTTCAATTGGTTCTTCCTGAGTTTGCTATTGGTTATTTGCTACTGTTTCATTGGGTGTTGCTGGAATTCTGCTGGTTCCTTTATTTAAATCTGTTACTGGGTTGTTCTGTCACTGTGTTGCTGTGTTATTACTGTTGCTGACTGTTCCTTCATCTTCTTGTATTTCCATTATCTAGGTACACGTTCTAAAGCTCTCAAATTTAATGGAAAGGAAGTAAAGAGTTGTTGGAATGGATTTCTGAACTTCCCCTTTTCTTTGTGTTTACTTTAATGTATAAGCAGTAGTTCACTTGATATTTAATAGCATGTATTAGAATGACTTGGGAATGCATAAACTGGACTGATTGAATCTATTTCTACAAACATGTGAATATCAATTGTAATTAATCTTAGTTGGTAATTACTAGTTATGAAATATACCGTACTTAATTCTTCTTAAGTAGTCGTGAAATAGTTTCAAATAGTTTATGTCCCAAAACAGGTTCAAATAGTTTATATGTTGGTTTAATAGGTCTAATTTCGAAATTGCGAGTTCACTTGAGTAAATAACATCCTTTTAAATAGCAATGTAAATAATGTTAGTGACTAATGTTAGTTCTCAAACGTTAGTGATTAATGTTAGCTTGATGTCAGTTTTTAGGCATTGATGCATTTTTCAACAAGTTGTTAGAAGAGTTCAAAAATGGTTTTGTATTACACATAGTTAATTCCAATATTCCAGTTCATATAATAAAGCTAGAGTTGAATGGGATCGAAATGGTAGCTGGTTTGTTAATATTTACAACGGCAGGCGGCGGATCTTAAGTTAGGTAGTGGGTTCAAACTAGAAGGTGTTTCCTTTTGTTTGGACCCGGACTTGAACTTAAAGCCCGAACTTTTAATACTAATTGATTAAGATTTTCCTTTATTCATAGAGACAAATAAATAGAAAATCATAGTCTCTTTAGGATATCCTTGAATAAAAATGAGATGAGCTTCGCCAAATAAAACGCATAGATTGCGGGGCCCTCACAAATGTATGTATTAATAACATAGAACTCGGGATCGTCCGCTTAGCGAACTTCACGGCCATTTCCCAAAATAACCCCGCGTTAGTCTCTGTAGGCACGTACTTTAAATAACATTACCTTTTTAAACCCGGGTGCACATTTATGTGACCCAAATCCAGATCGCAACGAAGTCGAAATGTGTCGCTAATCACGGGTACATTGATTGTGACGTGGTTCGAGATGCATTTCCACTATGTTGCAAATTCCTTTTAAAAAATAATGAATGAGACGAGCCTCGACAAACGAAATACACGAGCTGCGGGGCCCTCTATACGTGTTGGTAAAATTACTTAGACTTCGGGATGGGCCGTTTAGCAAAGTTTCACGGCCTTACCCAAAATAATGATACGCTAGTCGCTTTAGGCGCGCCTTTAATAATTTACTTTCTTAAACTCGGGTGCACATTTATGTGACCCAAATCCAAATCTCAACAGAGTTGAAATGTGTTCAATAACCACGGGTGCATTGATGTGACGAGGTTCGAGATGTATTTTCACGACGTTGCAATTCTCGTTAAAAATAACAATAATAAAAGCGGTAAACAGTAAAAAAATTGCACATAGGTTCAACATGTATTAAAATCAGATAAACAAGCCGAATATGACAGTTGAGCAACCGTGCTAGAACCACGGAACTCGGGAATGCCTAACATCTTCTCCCGGGTTAACAGAATTCCTTACTCGGATTTCTAGTTCGCGGACTGTAATACAGAGTCAATCTTTTCCTCGATTCGGGATTCAACCAGTGACTTGGGACACTATAAATCTCCTAAGTGGCGACTTTGAATCTTTAAATAAAATCCCGTTTCGATTTTCCTTTAATTGGAAAAACACCCTCTGCGCTCTTTACGGGTGCGCGGGTGAAAAAGGAGGTGTGACAGCTCTGGCGACTCTGCTGGGGATATAAACCCAGAATCTCTGGTTCAGGGTTCAGAATTCGAGCTTAGATAAATTGTTATATTTGCCTTTATCTGATTTTGTTACATGTTTGGGCCTAATGTGCTAAGTGATTATTTTACCGCTTTGATATTATCTTGAACTGTATATAAACTATTATGAAACCCTGCTCTTCTCATCTTCGGGGATGTGCTCACTGGTTGAGACTCCCTATTCTATTAGTGTCACACCCTAAAATAAGAAAGTCACGGGTCCCCAGTACGTAGCCCCCTCCCCGACTCGAGTTGTCCGCTCGGGTACGCAGTCTAGAACAAATACCCAGGTTACGAACCTAGAATAACTCAGCTTCATCCCTAGTAGGAACGTTTGTTTGCATCATGTGCATTTGACTTAGGAGGCTCAAGACAGGGGTTGGGTCTGTCTAGGACAGGTGTACCAAGACAACAAAAGACCATCCTGATGCATCCTACTTGCTACCTGTGCATTTGTTTGCTTCGGACTTGCATGTTAACCGGCTTTTGAATACTTTGAGGAAAGATAGATAGAGGTAGTTAATCGCCTATTTTGGAAAAAAAAATCAATGTCCAAATAGCGTCGAAACTCTGTCGAATTTTTGAGAAAATGAAAAAAAAGAAAGGGGGTTTTGTTTATGAAAAATGGTTTTTATTTGTCATTGAAAAGAGTCTTGTTTTCAAAAGAACTTTGTTATATCTACCCGAACTAAGCCGGTTTGATTCTCACAGGGTGCGGGATACGTAGGCAACCCTCATCGGGTCCAACCTCCCCTTTACAAAAATGTTAAAATTTTAATTTTTCTCATAAATAAGTCGGGTGACGCTGTTTTTGTCAAAATAGCTGAATGTTCCCAAAAGGGACGCCGGAAGGCTGACTTTGCATAAACGGCCACTCATAGTCGTTTTTTGGATTTTTGACCGGTTGACTCACCCAGCCTCAAAATCTTCGTTCCCGAAGTGCTGAAAGGTCGTGTTCGGAACCGGATCTTTCTTTTAATCTGTGAAAACATAAAAAAAATAGCCAATTGGTTGAGTCAAATAAATTTTATTTTTTGTTTAATCACCTTAATAAACGTGCAGGATGATCACGATGCAAAATGAACCTTTTTCAATAATGACTATAATCCCTTTCAAGTTGCGGCTATGGTGGGATGATTTAGGTGGTGAAGGGCAAGATGAGGTCAAGAAATATCTAAAAGGTCTTATGGGTTTATTGGAAATCCAGTCTCGGGGGGATATCATAAGAGCTTTGGTCACCTGCTGGGACCCGGCACACAATGTCTTCCACTTCTCCGATTTTGAACTCACTCCGACTTTGGAGGAAATAGCCGGGTACATCGGAAATGCTGAAGTTCCGTTGAGGCAAAAATATCGGGTTGCTCCAAGAGCTGTCACTGTGCATCGGTTTTTAGATTCGTTAAAGATACCCAGGACGGTCCATAACCCAGATTTGGCCGCAGGTTTTTGTAATCCGCGCTTCATATACGACAGATACGGTCATGTCGGAGGATTCAACAACCCGGGTAACAAGTTATGCAGCAAAAGTAACCATCAGAAATGGGACGAGCATAGACGAGTGGCTTTTATGATAACCTTTTTGGGCCTTTTGGTATTTCCAAGGAAAGACGGAAACATTGATCTGAAAATAGCCGGGATCGTCAGTACCTTGCTCATTCAAGATGAAAGCACTCTTGCGCCTATGATAGTATCGGATATCTTCCGAGCTCTCACAGCCTGCAAAGCCAGAGGGAACTTTTTCGAGGGGTGTAACTTGTTTCTACAAATATGGATGACTGAGCATCTTTGCCACCGTTCCCAGCTCTTGAGTTATGGCTCCTCGAAGAAAACTTGCATAGAAGAGTTCTACACAAGAATCAAGGGGGTCAGTCTACCCGAGGGAGTTACGGCATGGACATTATTCTTTCGGACCTCATCGCCAGCCAAATACAGTGGACACTAGGATGGTTGCCCGTTGACGAGGTCATCCATATGCCGGCAGCTAGGACCCACTTTTTATTGATGGGGCTCAAGAGCATTCAGCCTTACGCGCCATATCGGGTTTTGAGACAACTCGGGAGATGCCAAACAGTGCCACAGGAGGAAGATCTTAGTGCTCAAGTAATTGAGATTAGCCCTGACGAACAGTTCCCTGAAGCAAGAGTCCGTCAGATCTGGAGTAAATGACAATGTTTAAAAGCAGATACTTGCGTGCAGGATCAGGCCAAAGGCGAAGTGGCGCCAGGATACCTTGCTTGGTACATGAGAGAACTTGAGCATGAAAGGCCGGCTAAAAGACCCCATCTCCAGGAATTCGTCAAGGCGTCGCAAGAATAGTGGGATTGGTTAGCTAGAGAGCACGAGTACAGGGTTGCAATAGGCAAGTTGGAGAAGCAAGTTATAGATTTGAAATTTGAGAAAGATTTGCATATCGCTGCAGATGAGGGAGACAAGATAAAACTAGCTCAGGAAAACGAGGTCCTCAAAGCTCAAATCCAGGAAGTGAAAATAGCTACCAGAAACCCGAAGAGAAGTCGGGCCAATGAAAGGCTCATAAACGGTCTAAAGAAGAAAGTCCTCGAGTATCAAGAAGATCTGGAAAAATCTAAAGCTAGTCTAGCAAGAATCCAGGTGAAATGGATAAAGAAGGCGGAAGAGCGAGCCCGGTCTATGCAACAAATGAAGAGGGACTACGAAAGGAACATCGTCATATTGAGAGAAACAATATCCACTCTCAAAGAGCGGATCTTCAGACAAGCCCGAGATGCCAGAGCAGATAGGAAGCGCTACTATGATCTAATGGCCCGAATGGAGAAACAGATGAATGAGTTTCAGGATCAACTCCTTTACAACGCACAAATGTTGGGGACGCGGAATCAACAAATAGAGCGATTGCTTATGGAAAGGGACAGAATAAAGGAAGAATCGACGATATCGGGCACTACATCACCGTAAAGTGCCTAGCTTGTGAGGATATGTCCCGTATCACCTTCTTTGCTTCAATAATGATTTATGTCCACCAGATCATGGAAGATTTGAAAGATCTGCAAAGGGGCCTTGCACCAAATCCCACGGCGAGGCCGAACGACGCCCCGCGGGCGCCAAAATTCAAAACTCTGAAACATTCATAGTTTGAGCCTGTATTTTCCTTGTCTACAGAGTCTGTTGTCCGTCGGAGTTTGTATTTCACTTTCTGGCATAAAGTCTGTAGTTTGTATCAAGTCTGTCAATTTCCTTTCAAAAAATGTTTTGCCTTGTAATAAAACGTCTTGCTAGTAAAGGTTGAAAAATCCAAAAAATGGTGTCTTTATTTTCCGCGCTTATGGCAGAACTATGCGCGGTCTGATTCATGCGGGGACATGATACGTAGGCAATCCACATAAGATTCGACCACCACTAAAAAGAACAAGAGAAAAGGCAAAGTGAATAAAAGAAAGGAAAAGAAAGAAATAAAAAGAGAGATAAGAAAGTTTCAGAAACACTTAAACGAGGCACAAACAACGTAAGCCGGAATGACGCATGCGGTCGAAGCAAAGACATGTTAGAAATGGTTAAACTGCCTAGGAACATTACATTCCCCAACGTGAAATTGCAATATGTGTTAAACTCTAACGCTAACAAGTGTGTTGTCCATCCAGAGGTTTCGAACCAGTTAGTTTGTTAGAACGTTCTGGCAGATTACTGTTACCAAACAAGATCCAAAGGGCCCATACTAAAAAGCATGACTAGTTCAGACTAAAATGTCAAGGATGAAAGAATGGAGAATCAATTGCTGAAGGAGGAAATGGATAAGATGAGACAGAAGATGAAAGAAATGCAGCTGGCCTTAGCTAGGGTACAAAAAGTGCCTAACCCTCCCGTTATTCCCACTCTCCCACCAGGACACATGCCGGAATACCCTCCCCGGCCCTTCGGCAAGCTTCCCCAGTCACCAATACTATCAGGGAAGAAATACCTATGACCCCCAAGCTTCACAACCCCATCAGAACCCTCATCCACCAAATGTTCCTGTTTTCGTGGCACCCCCACCAGCCATGCTGCAAAGATCATCCAGCGAGCCGTTGTTTCAGGCTCACGATAACCAATATTACCCCCCTGAACCAACATTCAAATCACCCGAGCCTCATACTTATAATACTCACTTCGAGATCCCGGTAGAGACTGAAAAACCGGCTAAGAGCCCAGAGCAAGACGAAGTGCTTCGAAAATTTAAAAGCCTGGAGCAGTCCTTCAGGAATATCCATGGGTTAGGAAACCAAGTCAGTGTGGCCTACAAAGATCTGTGCCCATTCCCCGATATTCAATTGTCGGCAGGGTTCAAGATGCCAAAGTTTGATCTGTACGAGGGGCACGGCAATCTAATGGCACATCTGCGAGGTTTTTGCAGTAAGATGAGAGGGGACGGGGGAAAAGACAAGCTGTTGATAGCTCATTTTGGTCAAAGTCTAAGCGGGTCTGCACTGGAATGGTACACAAGACAGGATCCTAGTAGATGGTACAACTGGGATGATCTGGCACAAGCCTTTGCAGGCCACTTCCAGTACAACCTTGAGATCGTCCTTGACCGTCTCACATTGCTGAAACTTGAGAAGAAGCCCGGGGAAAGATTCCGAGAATTTGGGTTCCGCTGGAGAGAGCAGGCGGCAAGAGTTGATCCTCCGATGAGAGAGGGGGAGATGGTGGACTACTTTCTGCAGACTCTGGAGCCAACTTACTTCGGTCACCTAGTGACGTCAGTTGGCAAATCTTTCAACGAAGTAGTAAAAATGGGTGGTATGATTGAAGAGGGACTTAAGTCCAACAAAATCCTAAGCTATTCGGCGATTAAAGAAACCACTCAGGCCATCTAGAGCGGCACGGGAGGTGCGCTCGGAAAGAAGAAAAGGGAAGATGTCGCAACAGTCGAGGCAGGTACTTGGTCCAGATCCAGAGGTCCCCCCCACTACCAACCTAGTCCCCATCACTCAAATTACCCACACATTCCATACGGCCCTCCACAGCCCTACTACCCACCACAAGAGCCATATTTCTCTGTCCATCACGCCCAAACTTACACCCAGCCCCCGGCTCGCCCGCAATGGCGTGCGCTGGCTCCCTAAAATACATATCCACCTCCACAAAACACATATCCACCTCCACAAAATACATATCCACCTCCACAAAACACATATCCACCACCAAGGGCCTAGAGGAGTCCTTCGGGACCAGGTTTCCGTGGGAATCAGACTTTCATGAATGAAAGGGTGCAGAGACAGAGAACCTTCACTCCGCTGGGAGAAACCTATACTACTCTGTTCCACAAATTGAGGCAGTTAGGCCTATTGAGTCCTGTGGAGCCCAAATTGTCAAATCCCCTTCCCAAAAATCTGGACCACTCGGTAAGCTATGAATATTGTTCGGGGGCTCCCGAGTATGATACTGAGAAGTGTTGAAAGTTGAAGACTGCAGTACAAGATCTTATTGACACAAATAGGATCGAGGTCCAGGAGCTAGAGGCACCTAACATCAATCAGAACCCGTTGCCGGCACACCATGAAGCCCACATGATCGAACTAGTGCACGAAGGAGGGAAGCTCAAGAAGCCCTAACAAACGATAATGATGATCCGTGCCAGCCCGAAAGAAAAGTCGATCAGTGGAGAGGCGGTAGTACAGTCGGAAAGGGAAGAAGGCAAGCCAGTGGTAGTGATGGGGAAGAGTTCGTCTGATGTTGCCAAGAATCCAGAGCCGGTCAAAGTAACGGTGCAAGGGATATCAAGCAAGCCAGTAGCCGTGAAGGGGGCATGCACAGGACCAGTTGTTATAAGGCCAGTAAAGCGGTTGCCAATAATCAGCGAGAAAGCTGTGTCATGGAGCTACAGTCAAGTAATGGTAATGCATAAGGGGAAGGAAGTTGTGGAGTAAATATGTGAGGCACAGGGGTTAACTCGTTCGGGAAGGTGTTTTGCTCCCACAGAGTTAAGAAGGGCCAATCCAGTAGCGAGAAAGAACCCAGTTACTGAGGAAGAGGCGGAAGAATATTTAAAGAAAATGAAGGCGCAAGATTACTCCATTGTGGAGCAGTTGAGGAAGACCCCGGCACAGATCTCATTGTTATCATTGTTGATCCATTCAGACGAGCACTGCCGGGTATTGATGAAAATTCTGAATGAAGCCCATGTTCCGGATAAGATCTCTGTGAACCATCTGGAGAAAATAGCAAACAAGATTTTCGAGGTCAACAGGGTCACTTTTTCAGACGATGAGTTGCCCGTGGAGGGTACAGAACATAATAGATCCCTTTATTTGACTGTGAAGTGTGAAGACTCGGTAGTCACTCGAGTACTGATTGATAATGGGTCCAGTGCCAATATCTATCCTTTGGCCACATTGAACAAACTGAAGGTCGATGGTGAAAGGATTCACAAGAACAACATCTATGTTCGAGGGTTTGATGGTGGTGGTACAGACACAGTGGGTGACATCATACTTGAATTGACAATTGGTCCAGTCGAGTTCACCATGGAGTTTCAAGTGTTAGATGTGGCAGTGTCATATAATCTTCTGTTGGGGCGACCCTGGATCCACGCCGCCAAAGCAGTGCCTTCTACATTACATCAGATTGTCAAATTCGAGTGGAATAGGCAAGAGATCGTAGTACAGGGGGAAGACAATGCAAGCGCTGTAAGTGATGCCATCCTGCCCTTCATAGAGACTGATGATGATAAGGGACCGTGGGTTTACCAGGTTTTCGATACGGTTTTAGTGGAAAAAGTTCCCAAAGGTGAAAGCATCCCACTTCCCAAAATAGAAGCTGCAACTGTCATGGTAGCCTCGGAGATATTGAAGAACGGGTTTGTGTCAGGCAAAGGTTTAGGGGCTGATCTTCAGGGTATTGTTCAGCCGGTTTCTTTGCCCAAAAATCTGGATACCTTTGGGTTGGGGTTCAAGCCTACAGCGGCGGATGTGAGACGGGCCCGCAAGTTGAAGAAAAGAGTCTGGGTCCTTCTCAAGCCAATCCCGCGCCTATCCAGATCATTTGTCAGAGCAGGTATCAGAAAGTTGTCGGTCCCGAAAGTTCTCGGACCACTGATTGGGCCAGATGGAGATTTGAATGAGGGTTTTGAAAGGCTGTTCGCTAATGTCAAAATGATAGAAGCTGGAGAAGGGTCCAGTAGGTTAGATGTACAATTTGTGGGGCCTAGGGCAAATATCAACAATTGGATGGCTACTCCCCTTCCTACCCGGAGGGAGTCTTGGTAGTGGGCTCTGATTTTTCTTTCTTGTCTTTTTGGATTATTACGTAGTAATCCAGTTTTGTTTTGTATTCGGCAAATTGTGAAACTCTGTTATCCCGTATTTTAATAAAGTGAAAGCTTTTTTTTTCTTCTTATTTTGTTATAATTTTGTTTTCTTCTTTTCTCTTTCTGAACAGTTCTCTTTATATTGGTTCTAATGACATGACATGCACAACGGATCTTCAACCCAGTCTAAAAATCAATCTGATTCCGAACTAATTGTACAAGAGGTCGATTATGATGATGAATCAGAATACGATGAGGATGAAGCCTTCGAAGAGATAAACAGAGAGTTAAGCCAGTTTGAAGAGAAATCCAAGCCCAACTTAAATGACACATAAGCCATCAATTTAGGGGATGCAGATGATATCAGGGAAACTAAAATAAGCTTCGACATTGCACCGAATATCAGGGAAGAACTAATCAAAGCACTTATTGAGTTCAAAGACATTTTTGCATGGTCGTATGATGACATGCCGGGGTTAAGCACGGATTTAGTGGTTCACAAATTGCCCATTAACCCGGCATGCCCTCCCGTCAAGCAGAAATTGAGGAAGTTCAAAACAGACATGAGTGTGAAGATTAAAGAGGAAGTAACCAAGCAGCTGCAAGCAAAGGTTATTCGGGTCACTCGATATCCTGATTGGTTGGCTAATGTGGTGCCAGTGCCGAAGAAAGATGGGAAGATCAGGGTGTGTGTCGATTACCGCAATCTGAACAGGGCAAGCCCAAAGGATAACTTTCCATTACCCAACATCCATATCTTGATCGATAATTGTGCCGGACGTGAGATCGGGTCTTTTGTGGATTGCTATGCTGGGTATCATCAGATTCTGATGGATGAAGAAGATGCGGAAAAGACGGCTTTCATTACGTCGTGGGGGACTTATTGCTACCGGGTAATGCCATTTGGTTTGAAGAATGTTGGGGCAATGTACATGAGAGCAATGACTACTGTGTTTCATGACATGATACATAAAGAGATTGAGGTATACGTGGACGATGTGATCATAAAATCCAAGCATCAGGAAGACCACGTAGCAGACCTGAGGAAGTTTTTCCAAAGACTTCGAAGGTATGATATTAAGCTCAACCCGGCCAAATGTGCATTTGGTGTTCCATCGGGAAAGCTGCTGGGATTCATCGGTCGGTGAGGCATTGAGTTGGACCCATCAAAGATCAAATCCATCCAAGATTTGCCACCGCCGAAGAACAAGACAGAAGTAATAAGTCTGTTGGGAAGGTTGAATTATATTAGCAAGTTTATTGCTCAACTTACAGCAACTTGTGAACCCATTTTTCGGCTACTGAAGAAATATGCTGCGGTAGAATGGACGGAAGAATGTCAGGAAGCATTTGACCAAATCAAAGGATATTTATCAAATCCACCTGTGTTGGTTCCACCTGAGCCTGGAAGACCGTTAATTCTTTATCTAACGGTCCTGGAGAATTCGTTTGACTGCGTACTGGGGCAGCACGACATTACGAGAAGGAAGGAGCAAGCCATCTATTATCTCAGCAAGAAGTTTACAGGCTATGAGGTTAAGTACACTCAACTCGAGAAGACATGTTGCACCCTAACTTGGGTGGCCCAGAAATTGAAGCATTATCTGTCATCATATACTACTTATCTCATTTCACGCTTGGATCCACTGAAGTATATTTTCCAGAAGCCTATGCCCACAGGGAGATTGGCGAAATGGCAGATATTACTCACAGAATTTGACATCGTCTGTGTGACGAGGACGGCCATGAAGGCCCAAGCATTGGCTGATCACTTGGCTGAGAATTCTGTTGATGAAGAATACGAGCCCTTGAGAACATATTTTCCTAATGAAGAAGTGATGCATATAGATGAGTTGGAAATAACCAAGGAACCCGGATGGAAGCTTTTTTCGATGGAGCCGCCAATGCGAAGGGAGTTGGAATAGGAGCGGTACTTATTTCTGAAACAGGACATCAGTATCCTGTTACGGCTCAGCTGCATTTCTATTGTACCAACAATATGGCTGAGTATGAGGCATGCATTTTGGGTCTACGGCTAGCTGCAGACATGGATGTCTAGGACGTCTTGGTCTTGGGAGACTCGGACCTCCTGGTGCATCAGATTCAGGGTGAATGGGAAACAAGGGAATTGAAGCTCATACCATATCGACAATGTTGCATGATATGAGCAAGCGATTTCGATCAGTGGAGTTCAGACACATCCCAAGAGTTCATAATAAGGTTGCCGATGCTTTGGCCACCTTAGCATCGATGTTGCACCACCTAGATAAAATTCATGTTGACCTGTTGCATATTCAGGTTCGTGATCAGCATGCTTATTGCAACATGTTAGAGGAAGAATTGGATGGAGAACCATGGTTTTATGATGTCAAGGAATACCACAGGATGGGGATATATCCGGAGCAGGCCACCGGAGATTAAAAGAGAGCCATTCGGCGACTCGCAAATGGATTTTTCCTTAGTGGAGGAGTGTTGTACAAAAGAACACCAGATTTGGGATTGCTGAGATGTATAGATGCTAGTCAAATCATGACAGTTATGACAGAGGTACATGCTGGAGTTTGTGGGCCACATATGAGTGGATATGTATTGGCAAAGAAGATTCTTCGAGCAGGGTACTATTGGCTCACTATGGAGGGTGATTGTATCAGTTTCGTGCGGAAATGCCATCAGTGTCAGATACACGGAGATCTGATTCATTCTCCACTGACAGAATTGCATACAATGTCAGCACCATGGCCATTTGTTGCCTGGGGCATGGATATCATTGGACCAATTGAGCCAGCAGCATCCAACGGGCATAGGTTCATTTTGGTGACCATCGATTATTTCACTAAGTGGGTTGAAGCTAAAACTTTCAAGTCGGTAACCAAGAATAATGGTGCTAATCTTAACAGCAATTTGATGAAAGAGGTATGTCAACAGTTTAAGATTACACACCGCAATTCCACCCCATATCGTCCCAAGGCGAATGGAGCAGTTGAGGCAGCCAACAAAACATAAAGAAGATACTTCTGAAGATGGTAGAAGGTTCAAGGCAATGGCATGAAAAATTACCATTTGCATTATTGGGTTATCGCACTACCGTCTGTACTTCAGTAGGGGCAACTCCTTATTTGTTGGTATATGGAACTGAAGCAGTAATACCGGCGGAAGTTGAAATTCCATCCCTTCAGATTGTCGCTGAAGCTGAGATTGATGATAACAAGTGGGTCAAAACCCGTTTGGAGCAGTTGAACTTGATTGATGAAAAACGAATGGCAGTTGTGTGTCATGGCCAGTTATATCAAAGGAGAATGGCAAGAGCATACAACAAAAAGGTGCGTCTCCGAAAGTTTGAAGTGGGCCAGCAAGTACTGAAACGCATCCTCCCACATCAGGCCGAGGCAAAGGGCAAGTTCGCCCCGAATTGGCAAGGGCCATTCATTGTAACCAGAGTGTTGTCCAATGGCACTTTATGTTTAACAGATATCGAAGGGAAATGCGTCGACATGGCTATCAATTCTGACGCAGTTAAGAGATATTATGTATGATTTCTTTTGATTGTAATTGTTGTTTTTTTGTATTTGGCATGGTATCGGAGAATGAAATGATGGAGGCAATTTGTTCTTCCATCCAAACACTTCAAACTTTGCTTCCCCTTTTGAGCCTTATTTATTCTGTCATACCCCTCTTTTGGAATCAGTAATGAAAATGAAAGAAAAAGAGAGGAGAAAAATAATGATAATAAAGATAAAGGAAAAGTCACAAGAAAAACAAAGGAATTGGGAACTACGTTTGACCTGATTCCTCAAAAGGATACGTAGGCGCCTCACGGCTCGATCATAGTATAAAAAATAAAAATCCCCAAGCAAGAAACTGGGGCAGAAGGTGTGTTTGTAATTTTGGGAAGGAAGTTTGATTCCAAGAGTTGTAATGTTTTACTCAGCAAAATTATTTTGAACCTTTTGATACCCCTTTTTCTTTTAGCCATACACAAAAACTCATATTGATGTGCAAAAAAGACCTCCTGATCAGTATCTGAGAAGTGCCAAGTCATGCAAACGGAAGTCGGGAATAACACTCTGATCCCCAGCAGAGAATAGGATCATAAGCTGGAAATGAATTGGTAGCCGAAAGAATCCCCAGCAGAGAGAGTCATATCGGTAACACTCCAAACCCCAGCTGGAAAAAAAAATAAAATGAGAGAGTCTTATCGGTGAAAACCTTCACAGGCACCATAAGGTGACGTAAGTTGAGAGAAATAAAACGAGAGTCTTATCGGTGAAAACCTTCACAGGCACCATAAGGCGACGGGAGTTGAGATAAATGATAGAGTCTTATTAGTGAAAACCCCTCGAAGGGCACTATGAGGCGACAAGACAAGACTGGCGGAAAGGATCCGCATTTGGCAAAGAGTTGAGTGCCTGTTTATCCCCAGCAAGATGAGGCCGTCCGAAAGATTGATTGATACAAGTAGACTGGGTTGATTAATCCGGAATGCATGACATGATCGTTGGGATCGGTTATATCATTCAGATAAGTTCTTTTCTTTCTTTTTCCCCAGCATTTGTTCAGAAAGACTTCTTCTTTTTCTATCTTTTGAAATCATCACTTTTTCATTTCTTGGTCTAAAGACTTTATCTCCCCGGCAGTTTGTTTTTGAAAAGTATTTTCAGAGCTTATTGCCAGTTGCCAAGATGGTGCAAAAACACAATGTGGATAAGACGGGCCAAAGATAATGCAATGGAACGAGAAAGACGTTCGTTGCAAGACCAAATGATGGATTGGTCTAGGATTTCAGGGAGAGTATGGAGAAAAGTGGGAAGCACAATTGGTGAATAAAGAATCGTCAAGAAACAAGAGCATCCCTGGCAGATTATCGACCAAGTCCCAAGAGGGTCGGACAACATGGAGCAGGGAAAGAAGAGAGGGAAAACCATCCCCAGCAGGAATATGATCGCCAACAGGAATATCATCCCCAATAAATAATCTCATCCCCAGCAAGCTTTGGTAATGTAATGGAACACAAAGCTGGGAAAGGAGAAAGAGAAAACCATCCCCAGCAGGAGTGGCACGACCATTCACCACATTTTAAACTAACAAAATTTTTGTCTTTGATTTGAAGCAGGGACAAGAAATGTTATAGATGATGAAAAGACATCATGATACAGGAAAGATTGTCAAACTGGGGCAGAAAATTTTCTTTCCGGTACCCACTTGGGGAAGAAGCAAGATAACATAAGTTTGGGGAAAATGGTATCCCCAGCAGTTTTCGGAAGAAGGCCAAACAAGTTTTAAAGGAAGCAATTTCAGAAGGAAGATAACACAAGTCTTAAGGGAAGTAGTTCCAGTGGAAGAAAAGCACCAGCTTTAAGGGAAGTAGTCTTTGAAGGAGGAAAATAACATATTTTAATAAAACACCGGTGTTATCCCCAGTAGTTTTCAGAGGAATGAAACACCAGTTTTGAGGGAAGAAGTTCTGAAAGAAGATAATTTCAAGTTAGAAGGAAAATGGTCCAGGAGGAAGGAAGGAGCAACAGCAATAAAACGCATTTTTTAAGAAGTTGTTGAAGTCATGAGCCTGCCTGGAGAATGGAGGTATTATCTTTGAGTTGTTTACTGAAGTCAGGAGCCCTCCTGGAGAATGGAGGTGTTGTATCTTTAAGTTGTTGAAGTCAGGAGCCCACCTGGAAAATAGAGGTGTTATATTTTTTAAGTCATAATTGAGGTCAGGAGCCTGCCTGAAAAATGGAGGTGTTATATTTCTTGAGAAGGTTGAAGTCAGGAGCCCGCCTGGAGAATGGAGGTGTTATGTTTTTAATAAATTGTCGAAGTCAGGAGCCCGCCTGGAAAATGGAGGTATTATCTCTAAATTGAAGGTTGAAGTCAGGAGCCCGCCTGAAAAATGGAGGTGTTATCTCTAAATTGTTTATTGAAGTCAGGAGCCCGCCTGAAAAATGGAGGTGTTATATTTCTTGAGAAGGTTGAAGTCAGGAGCCCGCCTGGAGAATGGAGGTGTTATGTTTTTAAGAAATTGTCGAAGTCAGGAGCCCGCCTGAAAAATGGAGGTATTATCTCTAAATTAATTATTGAAGTCAGGAGCCCTCCTGGAGAATGGAGGTATTATATTTTTAAGAAGTTGTTGAAGTCAGGAGCCCGCCTGGAGATTGGAGGTGTTATGTCTTTAAGAAATAGTCGAAGTCAAGAGCCCGCCTGAAAAATGAAGGTGTTATATTTTTGAGTTGTAGTCGAAGACAGGAGCCCGCCTGGAGAATGGAGGTACTATATTTTAAGAAGTAGTTGAAGTCAGGAGCTCGCCTGGAGAATGGAGGTATTATGTTTTGGGAAGTAGTGAAGTCAGGAGCCCGCCCAAAGAATGGAGGTATTACATTTTGAGTTGTAGTTGGAGTCAGGAGCCCGCCTGGAGAATGGAGGTTGTTGTCATTTCAAGTTGAAGTTGAAGTCAGGAACCCGCCTGGAGAATGGAGGTGCTATATTTTTAAGAAGTAGTTGAAGTCAGGAGCCCGCCTGGAGAATGGAGGTATTATGTTTTGGGAAGTAGTGAAGTCAGGAGCCCGCCTGGAGAATGGAGGTATTACATTCTGAGTTGTGATTGAAGTCAGGAGCCCGCCTGTAGAACGGAGGTTGTTATATTTTAAGTTGAAGAAGTCAGGAGCCCGCCTGTTAGAACGGAGGTTGTTATATTTTAAGTTGAAGAAGTCAGGAGCCCGCCTGTTAGAATGGAGGTTGTTATATTTGAAGTTGATGAAGTCAGGAGCCCGCCTGTAGAACGGAGGTTGTTATATTTTAAGATAAAGAAGTCAGGAGCCCGCCTGTTAGAACGGAGGTTGTTATATTTGAAGTTGATGAAGTCAGGAGCCCGCCTGTAGAATGGAGGTTGTCATATTTTAAGTTGAAGGGGTCAGGAGCCCGCCTGTAGAATGGAGGTGTTTACTTTAAAGTTGCTGTTGAAGTCAGGAGCCCGCCTGGAGAATAGAGGCTGATTTATTTGCAAAGTCGCTATTGGAGTTAGGAGCCCGCCTGTAGAACAAAGGAGTACACATTCAAGTTGAAGTCAGGAGCCCGCCTGCAGAATAGAGGAATACATTTCAAGGTCAAGTCAGAAGTCAGTAATGCGGAGGGTTACAACAAAAATACCCCCAGTATGAATCCCATTTCAGAAATCAGAAAGAAGACTACAAGAGCAAGTCGAAGATAGATAAGATTCTGTAATCATTAGTTTAGTCTAGCTTTTTGTTTTCTTTCTAGCAATGGTGTAATAAGGAGGTCGGAAAGCAGTAGTAACAGCATGCAACAGCAGTAACAGCAACATTGCAGTCCCATGGTAGTCCCAGCTACCAAAACTTCCCGAACTACATTAACCTGATTCCCTTTTAGCCAGGGATATGTAGGAAACCTTTGAAGCAAAGGTTCGGTTAAGCCTTTCAAAAAATGCTTCGCACGGAGTAGCCGAACGGGCGAAAATCGCTCGAATCCGCTCACTTTATCTTTGTACGAAAACCCTTTATGTTTTTGGACAAAGAGGGGCAGCTGTGAGCACATGATTTTTGCCCTATATGAGAATTACTCCCAAAAAATTCAAAACAAAACAATTTTCCTTTGGGTGCAATTTTGAGAATTTTCATGGCATTTTTGGATAGTTATTTGTATTTGTCTGTGCATGTTTATTTTTTTTTTAATTAATAATAAAATACAAAAAATATGTCGCATTTGCATTTAGGATTTAATTCTACAATTAGGAGTAATTAAGTTTTGTTTTACAAAAATGAAAAAATCACAGAAAATAATGTATTTTGCATTTTTAGCATTTGATGTCCAAGTTGTGTGATTTTATTTAGTTGTGTGTGTTAATTGTTATTAAAAGTTAATTAGTACTTTTATAAATTAATCTAGTCCTATAAGTTAATTTAGGATTTTTGGAATTTTTAGTTTTATTAGTTTCAGAAAAAGAAAAGCAAAATAAAAGAGTGTTAAGTCATATTTGGGCCAAATCAATTTAAAGTCCATCATCCCAAACAATTTTCTTCCCCTTGAAATTGAAACCCGTCCAAGACAGCCCAGATACCCAGCCCATACCCCATCCCCGACCCGGTCTGCCCCATAGCCCAAACGACCACCCCCCTTTCTTCATTTCATTTTCATTTCCATTTTCATTTTCATTTCCCTAACAAAAAAACCCTAAACCACCCGCCCCCTCTTCTCTTCATCTTCTCCAAATGACCCCTCCAGCTCCCTCGACATCCATGGCTGCCCTCCTTCTTCTTCTTCGAACCAACGACCACCCGTTCATCCGCCTTCACTGACCACGACCAGCTGACCCCGTAGCCACCACCCCACTGCCATCTCCAAGCTCCCGTAGACAACCTACAGCCCAACGACCCACCAGTCGCGAGCTCCAGCTAGTCCACCCATCGCTGCACTGCTGACCACTGGCCAGCCTTCACCATCGACGTCCAACGCCACCAACCGAAATAGCCTGCCTCACGTCCACCACGACAACGTCCAGCAGCCACCACCAGCTTCGTCCAAATGACTACCTCCCTTCACGCCAACCCTACTACCAACGACCACCGTCGACTCCATCAATTCTTCGACCACAGACGAACGACCAGCGAGCAAAATGAGCCCCAGCCCATCGACTCACCTTCTCCATAACCACCCTCCCGTCCAAAACGAGATCAGCCATCCGAGGTCGTGCTCAGTCGTACGTCGAGGCAGTGCGTCGAGGTTCCGTCCGAGTCTGTGTTTGTTAGTCAAGCGTCGAAATAGTATTGTGAACGAAGCTGTGTTTCATCGGAAGTTCAGCATTGTTCGACGTCGGATCGTTAGCATAAAGGTCATCCATAGCTCGTTCACGGATTTTTTGCTTTTTCTTTGGAGTTTCGTTTTCACTATGCGTAACGGAGCAGGAAAGTGCAGTAGTAAAGGTCATATCTCTTACCTCGAATCTATTCTATTCACGGATCTATTTGTGGTTTCGTTTTAATATGGGTTCATTTTGATAAAGTTTTCGCATGAAGTATCTTACTGCATATTCGTTGAAATTATATGTGTATGCGTTTTGACGACTTTCCTACTATTTTGAGTTCAATTGATGATTGTGTTTAGTGATTTGGATATACTTGTTTGTTCTGTTAAGTTTGTTCTGATATGAATCTGGCCTTGTTGAATTGTCCTAATGTTGTTGATTGGGAGTTAGTTTCATGTGTTTAATTAGTCAATTGTTAAGATTTCTCACTTAAGATTGGTTATAGCTGCTATAATTTGGTTAATTGATTAGGAGTATTGGATATAGCTGATGGAGTAGAATGGTAATTTCAATAGTTTCAGGGGTATTTTGGGATTTAAAGTTTTAAAAAATGATTAATTTGAGTTCTCTGTCCACTAAGCACTAATAATATTAAAATAAGGCATTGTTTAATACATAGTGGGGAACAAGGCATGCAAGTGTGGGGAACAAGGCATGCAAGTGTAAGGAATAAAATAACTTCAAACAAGAAGACATTAAGTAATGGGATTGAAAGGGGGATGGGCAGTTAGAATCTGATAGTTTCAAGGCACAAATAGCAGGCCTGTTTTTGGGTTATAAATGGAGTCATTTAAGACAGATTTGGGGGGGGGGTTGAAGGAAAAAATCAGTTCTCTTTCAGTTTTTTTTTAGAGAGTCTATGCTGGATTTTTAACATTTAAAAGTTCAGTAATTTGAAAGTAAAAAAAAGGCTGGTATTTTTTTAATCCTAAAAGGTTCAGTGTGTGAGAGCGAAGAAACTGAAAAGTGAGGTCTTTTCTTTCACTGCTGAATATCAGAACTAGTATTGTTGTTGTTTCATTGGTGTTGCTGGTTGGTATTTCTGGGGTTTCAATTGGTTCTTCCTGAGTTTGCTATTGGTTATTTGCTACTGTTTCATTGGGTGTTGCTGGAATTCTGCTGGTTCCTTTTTTAAAATCTGTTACTGTGTTGTTCTGTCACTGTGTTGCTGTGTTATTACTGTTGCTGACTGCTCCTTCATCTTCTTGTATTTCCATTATCCAGGTACACGTTCTAAAGCTCTCAAATTTAATGGAAAGGAAGTAAAGAGTTGTTGGAATGGATTTCTGAACTTCCCCTTTTCTTTGTGTTTACTTTAATGTATAAGCAGTAATTCACTTGATATTTAATAGCATGTATTAGAATGACTTGGGAATGCATAAACTGGACTGATTGAATCTATTTCTACAAACATGTGAATATCAATTGTAATTAATCTTAGTTGGTGATTACTAGTTATGAAATATACCGTACTTAATTCTTCTTCAGTAGTCGTGAAATAGTTTCAAATAGTTTATGTCACAAAACAGGTTCAAATAGTTTATATGTTGGTTTAATAGGTCTAATTCTGAAATTGCGAGTTCACTTGAGTAAATAACATCCTTTTAAATAGCAATATAAATAATGTTAGTAACTAATGTTAGTTCTCAAATGTTAGTGATTAATGTTATCTTGATGTCAGTTTTTAGGCATTGATGCATTTTTCAACAAGTTGTAAAAAGAGTTCAAAAATGGCTTTGTATTACACATAGTTAATTCCAATAGTCCAGTTCATATAATAAAGCTAGAGTTAAACGGGATCGAAATGGTAGCTGGTTTGTTAATATTTACAACGGCAGGCGGCGGATCTTAAGTTAGGTAGCGGGTTCAAACTAGAAGGTGTTTCCTTTTGTTTGGACCCGGACTTGAACTTGAAGCCCGAACTTTTAATGCTAATTGATTAGGATTTTTCTTTATTCATAGAGACAAATAAATAGAAAATTATAGTCGCTTTAGGATATCCTTGAATAAAAATGAGATGAGCTTCGCCAAATAAAACGCATAGATTGCGGGGCCCTCACAAATGTATGTATTAATTACTTAGAACTCGGGATCGGCCGCTTAGCGAACTTCACGGCCATTTCCCAAAATAACCCCGCGTTAGTCTCTATAGGCGCGTACTTTAAATAACATTACCTTTTTAAACCCGGGTGCACATTTATGTGACCCAAATCCAAATCTTAACAAAGTCGAAATGTGTCGCTAATCACGGGTACATTGATTGTGACGTGGTTCGAGATGCATTTCCACAATGTTGAAAATTCCTTTTAAAAATAATGAATGAGACGAGCCTCGACAAACAAAATACACGAGCTGCAGGGCCCTTTATACGTGTTGGTAAAATTACTTAGACTTCGGGATGGGCCGTTTAGCAAAGTTTCACGGCCTTACCCAAAATAATGATACGCTAGTCGCTTTAGGCGCGCCTTTAATAATTTACTTTCTTAAACTCGGGTGCACATTTATGTGACCCAAATCCAAATCTCAACAGAGTTGAAATGTGTCAATAACCACGGGTGCATTGATGTGACGAGGTTCGAGATGTATTTTCACGACGTTGCAATTCTCGTTAAAAATAACAATAATAAAAGCGTTAAACAGTAAAAAAATTGCACATAGGTTCAACATGTATTAAAATCAGATAAACAAGCCGAATATGACAGTTGAGCGACCTTGCTTGAACCACGGAACTCGGGAATGCCTAACACCTTCTCCCGGGTTAACAGAATTCCTTACTCAGATTTCTGGTTCGCGGACTGTAATACAGAGTCAATCTTTTCCTCGATTCGGGATTCACCGGTGACTTGGGACACCATAAATATCCTAAATGGCGACTCTGAATCTTTAAATAAAATCCCATTTTGATTGTCCTTTAATTGGAAAAACTCCCTCTTCGCTCTTTACGAGGGCGCGGGTGAAAAAGGAGGTGTGACATTCGTGACATTGAGGTAAGCGTTTGGTCTAACTTTAGCTGTAGGGAATAGGAGTTGTAGTCTTAATTGCTATGTGTTAATTATTGAGTACGAAGTATAGGTGTGGTGACGAGTATCTATACCTTGGTGTCAAGCATGCCCGTGAGTCTTATACTATGGTTGACTCTTATACTATGATTGTAAATCTGTTATGTATTGTATATGATAATTTTCATTGTGCAACAAGGATTATGGAAGTATTCTTGGCAATTAAACATTGTAGAGCATTGGATCAAGTTGAGATTTATGTTGTGAAGTGATTGTGGAAATGACTAGAGGTTGATGATATTATTTCCCTAGCTGGGATGTTATTGCTTATGATATTGTTTCCCTTGCGGGATATTGTTATTATACTATTGTTCCCTTGCCGGGATTCTATTGTGATTTTATTGATTCCCTTGCCCGAATTGCTTTGTGATTGTTGCTTGGGTAAGGAAGAGTTGAAAGCACAAAGGGTGATGTCGTGCGTGATATTTGTGAGTGAGTGTTATTGCACGAAGGGTGATGTCGTGCCGATATTGTAAATGTAAAAGCACGAATGGTGATGTCATGCCATGATATGAGTGATAATGCCCGAAGGATAATGCCCTGACATGATTATGTGAGGTAAAAGCATGAAGGGTGATGTCGTGCTGAATATATTGATTCTTATGGTGAGAACAAGAGTAAAAGCACGAAGGGTGATACCGTGCACTTGTTACTGTTTTCCTTATTCTTGCTGATAATGGATTTATGGTGTTCTTTGTACTTATCTACTAAAATTCTGTTAGTACTTGTTGTCCCCCGCAGCATGTTCCCCCTTACCATCTTTAAATTTAGTTATGTTGTTATTATTTGTTGTACATGATATAACTGCACAAGTTTATTTGGTAGTTTTGTCCTAGCCTCATCACTACTTCGCCGAGGTTAGGCTCGACACTTACTAGCACATGGGGTCGGTTGTGCTGATACTACACTCTGCACTATGTGCAGATCCTGGTGCTAGAGCTTTTGGACCACAGTGAGGTTGTTGCCTTTAGTCTAGCGGCGAAGACCCGAGGTAGTCCTGCAGACATTCGCGGGCCTTGGCATCCCCTTCTATCTTTTCCATTCTGTTTTTATGTATTTCAAAGACAGTCTTGTATTTTCCATTCAGACCACTATTTCTAGTATTCGTAGATGGTCCATGACACTGTGACACCAATTCTAGGTAGAGTTGTATTTTGTATTTTCGTACTAGTATTTAGTTAAACTATTAGATCTCGTCTTCCGCATTTCTGTTCATTATGATTATTTCCGTTGTGTATCACATGTTAATTTGTAAATGTTAAAAGGTTAAGGAAAAGGGGTAATAAATATGTAATACTCGGCTTGCCTAGCTTTCATGAGTAGGCACCATCACGACTCCCGAGGGTGGGAAATTCGGGTTGTGACAAGTTGGTATTAGAGCTCTAGGTTGCTTAGGTCTTACAATCCACGGACAAGCTTAGTAGAGTTTGAGGGATCGGTACGGAGACGTTTGTATTTATCCCCCAGAGGCTACAAAGTTAGGAAAAAAAATCACATCTATTCTTTCCTGTCATGCGACTTGACTTCTCAATGCTAATTGAACTTCCACTCTGTTCTTTCGAGATAGTGAGAACACGTATCGCTTCATCAGCTGACCACCAGCCAGAACCCCCAGTAGCAGATCCTACGAGGGGCAGAGGTCGCGGCCGTGCAAGGGCCCGAGGTAGAGGCAAGGCTCAGCCCAGAGCTCAAGTAGTAGCACCAGCGGCGGAGCCTCAGGTTGAGTTTGACGATGAGGTTCCAGCCCAAACAGTTCCAGCAGGACCAACTCAGGTTCTAATGAGGTTCATTACCACCCCGGTACTTCAGGATGCTCTAGTCTATCTAGTGGGCCTTATGGAGAGTGTCGTATAGGTAGGCTTACTTCCTGTAGCACCAGCCGTCTCTCAGGCTGGGGGAAGAGTATAGACTCCTGCTACTCGCACTCTGGTGCAGATGGCTCCCCAGTTTCAAACTCCAACAGCTCAGCTAGTTGGGGTAGTTGAGCCGGGTGTTGTGGCACAGACCGGTGAGGGGCCAGCTATGTTTGTTGATGCCTTGTGGAGATTGGACAGCTTTACCAAGCTTTTTACTACCACTTTTGGTGGTACATCTTCTGAGGATCCCCAGGATAATTTGGATAGCTTTCATGAGGTTCTACAGAACATGGGATAGTGGAGACTAATAGGGTCGACTTTGCTGCTTTTCGTCTGTCTGGATCCTCCAAGACTTGGTGGAGAGACTATTGTTTGGCTAGACCAGCTGGGTCACCGGCTTTGATTTGGGATCAGTTCTCTCAGCTATTTCTGGAGAAGTTTCTTCCTATCACTCAGGGGGAGAACTATCAAAGGCAATTTGAGCATCTCCAGCATGGTTCTATGACTGTCACTCAGTACGAGACCAGATTTATTAACTTGGCTCGTCATGCTCTTCTTAACCTTCCCACTGAGAGAGAGAGAGAGTGAGGGGGTTCATTGAGGGACTCATTCAGCCTATTCGATTGCATATGGTCAAGGAGACGGGGAGTGAGATTTCTTTTCAGGATGCGACCAATGTGGCCAGGAGAGTTAAGATGGTTCTATCATAGGGGAGTGGTCAGGGGTCTGACAAAAGGCCTCGTCATTCTGGCAGGTTCAGTGGTGCCTCTTCTGGAGGTAGGGATTCTTTTGGTAGGGGTCATCCTTCCAGGCCATTTCATTCAGCACTACAGGCTTCTCACGGTGCTCCAGGTGGTTGTGGTTCTCATATGTAGTATTCTGATCAGCTACCCTACAGTGTATCGCCAACTCCTATCAGTGCTTCTCCACTTCAGAGTTTTTAGGGTCACTAGTTCCAGCAGCCGAGGGCCTATTATGCTTGTGGCGACACGAAGCATATTGCTAGATTTTTGTCATCGAGCACTGAGCATCTCTCAGCATCAGGGTTCCCATGCCATGGTTCAGGCACCGAGTGTTCCACCGCCCGCTCAGCCAGCTAGAGGTGGAGGTAGAGGCGCTAGAGGTGGAGGTAGAGGTATCAGAGGTGGAGGTCAGACCGCTAGAGGTAGAGGCCAGCCAGTAGGAGGCTGTCCCCGAGATGTAGTTCAGAGTGGTAGGGCCCAGCCCCGGTGTTATACTCTTCCAGCCAGGCATAAGGCTGAGGCCTCCAATGCAGTTATCACAGGTACTGTTCTAGTTTGTAGTATAAATGTTTTAGTTATATTTGATCCAGGATCTACATATTCTTATGTGTCATCTTATTTTGCACCGTATTTGGTCATGCCTAGTGATTCCTTGATTGCTCCTGTATATGTGTCTACACCGGTTGGTGATTCTATTGTGGTAGATCGTGTCCATCGTTCATGTATAGTTGTGATTGGGGGTCTTGAGACCTGAGTAGATCTGTTACTTTTGGATATGGTTGATTTTGATGTCATATTGGGGATGGACTAGTTATCACCTTACCACGCTATCTTGGACTATCATGCCAAGACTTTGACCTTAGCCTTGCCAGATTTACCTTGTTTAGAGTGGAGAGGGACACCTGGTCATTCCACCCGTAGGGTTATCTCATATATGAAGGCTCGGCGTATGGTTGATAAGGGATATTTGGCCTATTTGGCGTATGTTCGTGATTCTAGTGCTGAGGTTCCTTCTATGGATTTTGTGCCTATTGTTTGTAAGTTTCCTGAGGTATTTCCTTCAGACCTGTCGGGGATGCCACTAGACATGGATATTGACTTTTGCATTGATCTGGCTCCGGGCACTCAGCCCATTTCTATCCCGCCATATCATATGGCCCCACCAGAGTTGAAAGAATTGAAAGAGCAATTGCAAGACTTTCTTGATAAAGGCTTTATTAGACCTAGTGTCTCACCTTGGGGTGCACCGGTGTTGTTTGTTAAGAAGAAGGATGGATCGATGAGGATGTGTATAGATTATCGGTAGTTGAACAAGGTCACAATCAAGAATAAGTATCCATTGCCGAGGATTGATGATTTATTTGATCAGCTTCAGGGTGTCAAGGTATTTTCGAAGATTGATTTCAGATCTGGCTACCATCAGTTGAGGATTAGGGCATCTGATGTTCCTAAGACAGCTTTCTGCACTCGGTACGGGCATTATGAGTTCTTGGTGATATCATTCGGGTTGACCAATGCCCCGGAAGATTTCATACATTTGATGAACCGAGTATTAAAGCCTTACTTGTATTCCTTTGTGATAGTCTTCATTGATGATATTTTGATATATTCCCGCAGTCGAGAGGAGCATAAGCAGCATCTAAGAGTTGTTCTTCAGACTTTGAGAGATAGTCAGTTATATGCTAAGTTTTTGAAATGTGAGTTCTTGTTGAGTTTAGTTGCATTCTTGGGTCATGTTGTATCAGCAGAGGGTATTCAGATGGATCTAAAGAAGATAGAGGCAGCCAAGGACTGGCCTAGACCCGCATCAGCTATAGAGATCTGGAGTTTCTTGGGTTTGGCAGGCTATTACCGTCGGTTTGTAGAGGGGTTTTCATCTATTGCAGCCCCGATGACCAGGTTGACCCAGAAGGGTGCCCAGTTCAGGTAGTCGAGCGAGTGTGAGGCGAGCTTCCAGAATTTCAATACATCTTTTACTGCGGCACCGGTGTTGGTATTACCTACAGGTTTAGGGTCATATACAGTGTATTGTGACGCATCTTGTATTGGACTTGGTGTGGTGTTGATGTAGGATGGCAAGGTCATTGTTTATGCTTCGCGATAGTTGAATATTCACGAGAATAATGATCTAGTTCTTGATTTGGAGTTAGCAACCATTGTTCACAGATTGGATTGGTGTTCAGTGTGGGAAGTCTCCTCTATCAAAATAGTAAGAGAAACTAAAGATTTGGAGGCACTATTTATATGGCATGTCATGTGAGGTGTTCACGGATCATAAGAGTCTATAGTACTTGTTCAAGTAGAAGGAGCTAAATTTGAGGCAGAGAAGGTGGTTGGAGCTATTGAAAGACTATGATATTACCATATTATACCATCTGGGGAAAGGGAAATGTAGTGGCCGATTCTTTAAGTAGAAAGTCAGTCAGTATAGGCAATCTTGTGTATATTCCGATCGGTGAGAGACCGCTTGCTTTGGATGTTCAGGCTTTAGCCAATCAGTTCATAAGGTTGGATATTTCTGAGCACAGCCGTGTGTTAGCTTGTACAGTCGCTTGTTCTTCATTATTTGAGTGTATCAGAGATCGGCAGTATGATGATCCTCATTTGTGTGTCCTTAGGGACACATTGTGGCACGGTGATTCCAAGTAGGTTACATTAGGAGATGATGGAGTTTTGAGGATGCAAAGCCGAGTTTGTGTGCCTAATGTCGATGTACTTCGAGAGTTGATCCTAGAGGAGGCCCATAATTCCCGATATTCCATTCATCCGGGCGCCGCTAAGATGTATCAAGACTTGCGGCAGCATTATTGGTAGAGGAGGATGAAGAAGGATATTGTTGCATATGTGGCTCGGTGTTTGAATTATCAGCACATAAAGTATGAGCATTAGAGACCTAGTGGTTTATTCCAGAAGATTGAGATTCTGAGTGGAAGTGAGAGCGTATCACAATGGACTTCGTTGTTGGACTCCCACAGACTTAGAGGAAGTTCGATGCAGTGTGGATTATTGTTGATAGGCTGACCAAGTCAGCACATTTCATTCCTGTGGCAGTTTCCTATTCTTCTAAGAGGTTAGCCGAGCTCTATATCTGGGAGATTGTTCATCTTCATGGTGTGCCCGTGTCTATCATTTCTGACTGAGGTATGTAGTTTACATCACATTTCTGGAGGGCAATTCAGCATGAGTTGGGCACACGGGTCGAGTTGAGCACAACATTCCACCTTCAGAAGAACGGACAGTCCGAGCGTACTATTCAGATTTTGGAGGATATGCTTTGAGCTTGTGTTATTGACTTTGAAGGCTTGTGGGATCATTTCTTGCCTTTAGCAGACTTTGCCTACAACAACAGCTATCAGTCTAACATCCAGATGGCTCCCTATGAGGCTTTATATGGTAGGCGGTGTCGGTCGCCGGTTAGGTGGTTTGAGCCGGGAGAGGCTAGATTGTACGGATCTAGTGCAGGATGCCTTCGACAAGGCTAATATCATTCAAGATAGGCTTCATACAGCTCAGTCTAGGCAAAAGAGTTATGCCGACCATAATATTCGTGATTTGGCATTCGTGGTTGGTGAGCGGGTGTTGCTTCGAGTGTCGCCTATGAAGGGCGTGATGAGATTTGGAAAGAAAGGCAAGCTAAGCCCTAGATTCACTGGTTCTTTTGAGATTCTTGATCGAGTGGGAGAGGTAGCTTACAAACTTGCATTGCTGCCATGTTTATCAATTGTGCATCTAGTGTTTCATGTGTGCATGCTTTGGAAGTACCACGACGATCCATCCCACTTGTTAGACTTTAGCACTGTCCAGTTGGACAAGGACTTGTCCTATGAGGAGGAGTCGATAGCTATTCTAGACCAGCAGGTTTGTCAGTTGAGATCGAAGAGTTTTCCTTCGATTCGTGTTCAGTGGAGGGGTCAGCCTATTGAGGCAGCGACCTGGGAGTCTAAGTCTGATATGCAGAGCCGATATCCCCATCTTTTTCCAACTCCGGTACTTTTCTTATATCTATTCGAGGACGAATGGTTGTTTTAGAGGTGGAAAATGTAAGGTCATCACTCGTTTTGAAAGTAAATTCTGTGTTTTGAGGCCTTAAAACCTCTTTTTATCTCACCTCGATTTGTGTGCACAGTCTAGGCACATTTCCGGAAAGCTCTTATGTGAAATCTAAGTAAAATAAGGATATTGGCCTTTAAAATTGACTAAAGTTGACTTTGGTCAACATTCTTGGTAAATGAACCCAGACTCGTGATCCGACGGTCTCGTAGGGTCCGTAGTAAAATATGGGACTTGGGCGTATGCCCAAAATCGAATTCCGAGGTCCCAAACCCGAGAAACAAATTTTTAAAGAAAATTGTTTGCTGGAAAATATAAAGACTTTTAGAAGTGAATTGATGCAATTTCTTGATGGTATCGGGCTCGTATCTTGGTTCCAGAGCCCGGTGCAAGTTTAAACTAATAATTTGGTTAACTCTGTGGAATTTTGTAAGAATCGGAGTTCGTTTGGTATAAAACGGACCTATAGTTGAGAAAATAGTAATTTCAATGTTCTTGAGTGATTTCATGAATTTGAGGTTTAATTCATAGTTGTTAATGTTATTTTGATAATTTGATCACACGAGCAAGTCCGTATGATGTTTTTAGACTTGTGTGCATGATTGATTTGGAGCCTCGAGGGCTTGGGTGAGTTTTGGATAGGCCACGGAGTGAATTTGGACTTAGGAAAATTTGCTGGTATCTGGTATTTTTGCCCAAGCCTCTGATCTCGCAATTGCGAGACCAGTATTTGCAAATACGAAGTTCTTAGGATTGGGAAATGCGACCCAAGCGTCGCAAATGCGAACCAAGCCTGGGCAGGCCATGATCGCAAATATGACATTTTGGTCGCAAATGCGAAAGGGGCAGGGTCGCAAATGCGACTATTTCTTCGCAATTGCGAGGATAGTAGAAATTCCCAGGGTTTGCAATTGCGAACCCTTGATCGCAAATGCAAAGATGACAGGTTTCTCAAGGGTTCGCAATTGCGAACCCCTGATTGCAGTTGCGACATCAGAGACCTGTTAAGTAGAATTTCATACGAGATTCATTCATTTTTACAACTTTTCAACCCCTAAAACATCTTTGGGCGATTTTTCAAAGGCACCAACTCTTCCAAATCATTAATAAGTCATTTCTAACTCATTTCTTTCAATCTAATCCATCTTTTTACATAATATTTCATTTCAAAATCAAGGGTTTTTCATGGGAAATTGGGTGGTTTTGGGTAGAACTTAGGATTTTCAAATTTTGGGGATTTGGACCTCGATTTGAGGTCCGATTTTAAAACAAATTATATTCGAGTTCGTGGGTAAATAGGTGATCGAGTTTTGGTTCGAACTTCGGGTTTTGACCAAGCGGGCCCGGGGTTAATTTTTGACTTTTTGGGAAAATCATTAGAAAACCTATTTTCATGCATTAGAATTGGTTTATTTAGCATTTATTGATATTGTTAAGTAAATTGTAACTAGATACAAGCGGTTTGGTGGTGGAATCAAGAGGTAAAGCGGTAGTTGAGGCTTGATTATGTTCGTAGCATTGAGGTAAGTGTTTGGTCTAACCTTAGCTTGAGGGAATAGGAGTTGTAGGCTTATTTGCTATGTGCTAATTGTTGAGTACGATGTAAAGGTATGGTGACGAGTATCTATACGTTGGTGTCATGCATGCTCGTGAGTCTTATACTATGGTTGAGTCTTATACTATGATTGTTGTGACTCTGTTATGTATTGTCCATGCTTAATATGATAATTTCCAATGAGGAACAAGGCTTATGGAAGTATTCTTGGTAATTGAACATGGTAGAGCATTGGCTCAAGTTGAGATTTATGTTGTGAAGTGATTGTGGAAATGAGTAGAGGTTTATGATATTGTTTCCCTAGCCGGGATGTTATTACTTATGATATTGTTTCCCTTGCCGTGATATTGTTGTTATACTATTGTTCCCTTGTCAGAATTCTATTGTGATTTTATTGATTCCCTTGCCCGAATTGCTTTGTGATTGTTGCTTGGGTAAGGAAGAGTGGAAAGCACGAAGGGTGATGTCGTGCGTGATATTTGTGATTGAGTGTTAATGCACGAACGGTGATGTTGTGTTGATATTGTAAATGTAAAAGCACGAAGGGTGATGTCGTGCCATGATATGAGTGATAATGCACGAAGGATAATGTTGTGCCATGATTATTCGAGGTAAAAGCACGAAGGGTGATGTCGTGCCGAATATATTGATTCTTATGGTGAGAACGAGAGCAAAAGCACGAAGGGTGATGTCGTGCACTTGTTACTGTTTTCCTTATTCTTGCTCATAATGGATTTATGGTGTTCTTTGTACTTCTCTACTAAAATTATGTTAGTACTTGTTGTCCCCCGCAACATGTTCCCCCTTCCCATCTTTAAATGCTAGTTCTGTTGTTATTATTTGTTGTATATGATATAACTACACAGGTTTATTTGGTAGTCTTGTCCTAGCCTCGTCACTACTTCGCCGAGGTTAGGCTCGACACTTACCAGAACATGGGGTTGGTTGTGCTGATACTACACTCTGCACTGTGTGCAGATCCCGGTGCTGGAGCTTTTGGACCACAGTGAGGTTGCTGCTTCAGTCCAGCGACGGAGACTCGAGGTAGTCCTGCAAATGTCTGCATGCCTTGGCGTCCCCTTCTATCTTTTCCATTCTGTTTTTATGTATCTCAAAGATAGACTTGTATTTTCCATTCAGACCAATGTTTGTAGTATTCGTAGATGGATCGTGACATTGTGACACCAATTCTGGGTAGAGTTGTATTTTGGATTTTCGTACTAGTATTTAGTTAAACTATTAGATCTCGTCTTCCGTATTTCTGTTCATTATGATTGTTTCCGTTGTTGATCACATGTTAATTCGTAAATGTTAAAAGGTTAAGGGAAAAGGGTAATGAATATGTAATACTCAGTTTTCCTAGCTTTCATGAGCAGGCGCCATCACGACTCCCGAGGGTGGGAAATTCGGGTCGTGACAGAAGCAAACAATGCTCCGGGCTTAGTTCAATGAAGGAGAGAGTAGGATTACATGTTTATTGCCTTATTTATTTTGCTTTGACAGTTAGGAGCATGCTTAGGCCGACCACTCCAGGGTAGCCAAACCTTAGATCTTTTATTTCATTTTTATTCGGGGTGAGAGGTCATTCCCTTTAGTGTATACTCAAGGGGAATGTATATATTCTATCTGGGGTATGCCTCGTAATGAATGTAATTTGAGGCCGTGATGCACATCGTGGAGTGCATATAGTAGACTTTTAGTATTTTTCTCCTATTTTATTTTTTTTTATTTAGGTGAGGACGACCTCGAACCCCTCGTGTGTTTATATTTCTTTTGTATGTTTTAACCTCAATTAGAGTAGACTTTAAAACCAACTAGATCATGTACGCAACTATGATCTTCACGGGACCCATAGAATGTCTAACACCTTCTCCTCGAGTCAAATGAATCCCCTTATCTAGAATCTCTGGTGTAGTTATGTTTTTAAGGGAAAATTAGTTTTAAATGGTGACTTGGCAAACCAAAATTATATGCCAAGTAATGACTTTGAGAAAATTCCCATTAACACAATTTTATCACTTTTCAATTTTGAAAAACCTTTTTGAGCTTTACAAACCTTTTTATATTTTTAAGAGGGTTATTGAGGTGGGGAAAAAGGGTATGACAATCCCATCATATTTCGGCACGTCGGGCATTTTGAACTACTTCGGGATCAATTCTGGTGTCGCGCTCAATTTGTACGGAAATTTAATGTGCTTCTTTGAGTCAGATCTTTTTAGCACCGGTGGTGCACCCGGGATTTAGTCCATGCTGGTGTTCACTTCCCTCATAAATCGTATGAGTTAGCTTTTGAAGGGATCACTCTCATTGTTGTGACCGAATCTGCTCCCCCCGACCCCATCGAAGTCGACCTCACCCCTCGGGGTGTTGTTGTCAACCCTCTGCGTTGTTTGATTTATGGGAGCACCAGGAAGAACTGGACCTCGCCTGTTTGTATTATTGGAAGTACCTGATAACGCCTATTTTAGTTCTGTCATAACTTTATCCTGTCGTGTGAGATGGACTAGGATGACCTCTTGTTACTCTTGCAAGACCCTTATCGCTTCAACAACATGCTCCTCTTAAGCATCATTAGGATTCGATTCTCGAACATGTCGCGGGTATCGCCTGCGATGGACCGGTGTGGCATCATTCCCCTTAGTGGGGGTATCACTAACTGAATCCTCGTGATGAGGCTGGTTTCCTTGGGCTTCAAGATTGTGTGTGTTGTTAACACCATTTTCTATGATTTTTTGCTAAGAACAAATAATCAAAACACGTTAGTAAAAGAGGCAAGGACCAACTTAATTATACAACTGTCTACGCCCCCACGGTGGACGCCAAACTGTTTACACGTAAAACAATACAGCTCAATTTATACGTGGTTTCTAATCAAGTGAATTAATTTAATCTAAAATAATAGATGAATTATATAAATATGCAATACATAGCCCTGAGATGGAGACGAAATAGCAGAAATACTGTGAGCAGGGTTTTCGGGCACAACAACAATAAAATCAAAAATTATGAAGATAAGGTTATATTAATATTTGAACAGAGTGTAGCGTATATTTTCCAGAAAATTCATGTCCTTTACAATGATAATAGAGCTCACTATTTATAGCTACACCTAGGGAACAAGGTCCTAGAATCAAACTCTTCTTTAATGTCAATTATGAGGACCATTAAAGAATGTGTAATGGCGGGCATGAATGTCATATTCTTTGTAACGGGCAATGTACTTAATGTTGTACGATATTCTTCATTAAATGCTACCGAGTGACAGGCATTTATTTTCATCTTTATAAGTATCATTCTCTCCAGTAACACACAGGATCGTTGCCTTCGGTGCCAGCTATCCTCTGTCTTCGGCTCCATGTGTCACTTCCTTATGCGATCAGTTAATATAACATATTTTACTATATACATGGTGCACATTTTAAATACAGTATTATGTATTAGATACTACAATACTAAAGAAATATTTTATTGTGTCCAGGCTGAGTTTAAGAAATTAACCACTAGGCGAAGACAGAGCCAATAGATGGACGAGCATATACCACGGGAGGAGTCTTTGCTTTAAGTATTCTTCTTCTTATCTTATTCTTCATTTTAAGATAGATTTATATTAACGCAAAAGAGGAGAGAGAGACCTCCATGGAGTGAGAGGGAAAGAAATCTTGGATAGATCTCCATCGAGGCTTCCCATAGAGAGGCATGTTATGATGAGACATCCTAAGGCCACAAATCTATTTGGCACATTCCCCTCCTGTTTACTTTCTAGGTAAGAATGTGCAAATCGTGACACATGTACTAAATGTCGATCCAGGTATGAAAAGGGGGAACTCGTGCAAGTTTTTCCTTTTTTTGAAAATAGACTTTCAGCTAAATTCGCTAGGAAATAGAAACTTTCAGCTAAATTCCTAAATAATGTGGCCTTTTAGCTAGGGATCTGATTTACAATTAAGCACAATGTGAAACACCACCTCCAAACACCAAATGTTCATCATATATAGAAAGTAGTTGCATCCATTACACTGTTGCACCAGCTCCGTTTTAACAACCCACCCCCTCCCCTTCCCCTCCAGAAAATTAGGAAACCACCACATTCATCTTGATCCCTTCTCAACCGTCCATTAACAGAGCTAGATTGGCCATCTGAACAGTACCCAATAGCATAGGTTTTGTCGCAAGAGTTATTAAACTCCGATCTCAGTCCATGATTCCTGAACAAATCATTATAAATCGATTATAACTATAAATTGACTCTTACCAGTCTAAATCATCTTCAATCTTCCTCAAATTTTGTATATTGCCTCATTTATGTGTTGTCAGCGAATTCCAACCATACCTATTGAAATTCCTTTTCTTGATTTTTAAATGCTGTATATATTGGTAATGGATTTTAACTCCAAGGCATTCCAAATAACTTCTAATTTTTCTCAATTTATGTATATTGCCCGCTATTTTTGTGGTTCTCTCTTTTATTAGGGAATTTTTACCCATCTATACTATATTAAACTTATTTATCCCTCGTAGAGAGGTTATTACTTAATTAAATTAGCATATATAATTTACTAATATACAAAATAATATATTGGACTTCAGTCTTACCCATTTTAAGCTTCATTCTATTTCTTTCTCCGTATAGATATTTTTCTCTCTGTTTCTCTTCGATACGGCTTTTGCAGATGAACATGCTCGGAGGTTCGAAGAATGGTGAACAAAAATGATTTAACTAGTTAAAATCCATAGAATACATACATGAAGCACCAATACAAATGGGTTACCAGAACTTTTTTAGATGCATAAACAAGAAATTATCAATAGGAGTGGCGTTTGGAACTAAACTAAAACTAATTGACTGTGTAACTGAAACTAAACTAAACATGAGCTTAAACTATATTGATAGCCATTAGAAAGCTTAGAAGCTTTGAATTCGAAAATTAAAATTTGCAAAATTATTTTTCGTTTGGATTGGTTGTCGTTGCAAATGATTGAAAATATCCTTTGTAGTTTATATCTCAATTTGAGAGGATCTGTTGAAGATTCAAGGTGGTTTTGGCTGGAAATTCAGATTGAAACTCGAAAAAAAAGACATAAATAAATTTTATATATTTTATATGTCGAGTGTAGAAAGAGTATACAAAATATCTATAACTTATATGTAAGTGTATGTAAATTGTAGCTTTTGTACAAAAAAATATATTTAAGTTGTAGATAAATTGTAGATTTTGCCTGGACTTGTATATATTTTATAAAAAACTTTAGTTATTTTTTGTAAATATGAAAGACAAATCGGGTAAATAAGTTTAAAATCTCGTATGCATACGAAAAAGTCTCTTTTATTAGTGGGTGTAAAGAGTGGCTAGTTGTCCATTTCTCCCTATCTATTGTATGAATTACTGGCCTCTTAGGTTTGGCCCATTTGAGAAAATTCATTTGGATCATTATTCATTATCGTTCAGCAAATTGAAAGGCTGGTAATGATATAGTAGTCTGACATGTAAATATTACATGCTTCGTCGACCATTATCATACCCCGTTTTGATGTTTTGAATATTCCCTTCTCAGATCAAATGTTGTTTGACTGACTTATCGACTAATATATATAGAACTCTATACTATAGTTAGTTTCTAAAATTTGGACTCTAAAATGATTTGTTTTATGGTGTTTTTGGATTAATCTCTCAAAATTTATTCCGAATTTAGAAAGTTTATTATGAGAACCATTAAACTTCTGATCATGTTTGTTAAGTTGTTCGAAATAAAAGGGATATATGTTTCTCTATGACCAAATAAGGTTGATAGCATTAGAAAACATGAAAATCAAGTCCCATGTTATTTGCGCATCCCGTAAAATTTGCCCCAAAGCCCATAGAAAGAGTAGGATATGATTTGGGGACTTGAAGTTCACATAGCAGCGATTGACCAATAACCAATCCTTTCCAAATGAGAAATGGTTCGACAGTCTTAACGCATTTTCTTGAAAAAGGACTTTACAAGTATGATTATTCATCTTCTACAAACAAAACGGAAGGTCCCAAAAGAATGGCAGATAAAACAAATTGGCGGATTTAACCCTGGGTTCGTGTGTCCAAGCAGAAATTAATACAGGTGGAATTGGAATTACATTTCAAACACACTCTCTCAACTCAAAATCCACAATTTAAATTCTGGATCCATCATTGTTAAGAGATTAGTTTCTAGGTCAGTGTATGCACACATTGAATATATGAGATTCAATTGCTCTGTTAAAAGGGCTTCTCTCCTACCACATTACCATGAGGATCATAGTTGCAACTAATCAAAGTATCCCCAGTTTTGCATACAACTTTTGCACAGCCAACTCTTGTGCTTTGCTTCCAAACAATCTGTGTATAATGCAAGCATTGCTCATTTTTCTTGCAAGAATTACTCTTATAATCATAATAAGGTCTTTCTCTCGCCCACGTGGTGACAGCATCGCGCGGCTTCCAATCCTTGCCGCTCCCCCAAAAGAGGTTTTCGCCGTAGTCGCCTTGGGAATGCACCAACTCACAATTCCCCTGACGTTGGTGTCCCCACCAGCTTGCGTAATTTGCAAGTTTGTTGCTCCATTTGAGGGGTGGGAGTCCAAGTTTTGCTCTTACTTTGTTGTGTGGAGTAAGGTATTGTTTCACTATGTTTCTTGGGGTGGTTGTCAAAAGGCGCCTTGCTAAAGGTTGATGGGGAGAAGAGAAGGAAGTTTGAGATATGCAAAGGAGAAGGAAAATACTATATTTGCCAACGAGACTTCTTGGTATCAAAGATGCCATATTTGGGAGTTTGTGGTTGGTGGGCTGAGGGAGTGAGTCTAGTAGTTTATATAGGTGATTAGTTGCAATATCTTTCTTTCGCAAGCTGTAAAATAATAATGCCAGGTGCAATTTCTTTAGTTGTCTTATTTATTTGGCTCGATGACATGGTAAGCCACAAGTAGTCAAGCCCAGCTTATACTACCGAGGAGTGTGGTGAAATTAATAAAATATTTCTACTCTTACTCAGAAGTTTCGAGTGATTAAGTTTTAAAATGGAGAAATTTCAGGTATAAAACACTTCTACCTTTAGTGTGTTATATGCGGTACAAATTTAGATTAATTGAACAAGTAAATTTCCAGAAAAAGAAAACAAAAAAGCGAGCCAAGCATATAATAATAGTAGCTTATAACAATGTATGCACCATAACTATTAATAATGTTAAGAGTAATTCTTTATCATGTTATAACATTGGTAGACGAATCAAATGCACATGGTATGACATAGATTATGCACATCTTACTTTATTAATTAGAGTTCTAAACTCTGACAAGATTTTTAATAATGTAACATTTGCAATTAAGTGCATATTACTATGAGAGAAAAAAAGTTGTACAAATGGTGAAGGAATCATATCACATGTGACACTAAGGATGAGGTGGAAAATCACGTTAATGAATGTGAAAATACTATTCAAATGTCAAATGCATAACTTCCGAAACTGTTTCTAATCATTGGCATGTGACCAACAAACTCTGTAAGCTATCTAAGCAAAGACTAATTTAAACAAATTCCACTCTAAGTTACAAATAGATCATTGTGTACAATTATTTATTTAACTATTATGGTAGAAGTAGTACTCCCTTTGGTCCACAATAAGTGATTTTTTGATTTTTTTTGTAGTCCAAAATATTTGATTTTTTTAAATTTCAAGAATAAATTAGTTATTTTTTTTTTACATTGCCCTTGGAGTAAATAGTGTTGGAGTATGTGTTAGATGTGTTTATGTGAAAAGATAGTAAAAGTTAATATGGCGATATTATTGTTAATTAATGTTAAAGGTTGAATTTCTTAATTTGTGTGAAAACAACCAAAAAAATCACTTATGAACCGGGGGAGTGTACATTAAAGAACATTTATGTAGCCTTAAATAATTGAACTTTGTGCTTGATATATGTTGCTTAATCAAATGACCTGTTTGTTTATCTTTTTCCTCTCTTTTTTTAGTTTATTTGATACCCCTCATTGATATTGCCAAAAAGGCAGTCTTTTTCTTTCGTGTAGTCCAAAAGTAGGTACTGACTACCTGTAGTTTTGTCAGTCATCTCCCATGTGATGGACAAAAAAAGTTGGATTATAAAATGAACAAAGCAAGTAATAAAGCAACAGTAACCACATTATTCAATAGTTTACAATAATCCTAAACTATACTCAAAACCTTGTGACATTAGAGGACGTTTTAAATGGGTGTAAGTTGCAATCATCAGAATTAATAACTTGTAATTTAACACACAAACTTGTGTGTGTTTGTTGCCATTTCAGCTGAAAAGGTAATTGTTCTAAGGTTGCAAATAGATCAACATTTGAATTCGTACTAATTTTCAACTTGACCTTTACACTTTGATTGATAAACTGTCAACTTCGTATTGTTTCTTTTTTTGAGTGTTTTTTTGTTTGAAATTAAAAACATTTTGAGTATGAAAAAAAAATATTTTGAGTGGTTAGCCAATTCTTACCTACAGTCAACTTATGGCTGGGCTGACAAAGGATTTTTTAAGGCCTTTCAAATGAAAGTGAGAACGAGTTTGCACTAAGAGACTGTTTGGCTAAGCTTATAAGCTGGTCAAATTGGCTTATAAGCATTTTTTGGCTTATCTATGCGTTTGGTAAAATTAAAAGTGCTTATAAGTTAAGTGCTTATAAGTCAAAAATAAGCCAAAAGTTATAAGTTGGTCTCCCCTAACTTATCAAATTTCAGCTTATAAGCACTTTAGATTTGACCAAAATATTTACTATTCTATCCCTAAAATACTTTTTTTAAAACAAAACTCTTCATATACTCAATTCTTCAGTTGCTTATTATTTATTTCAACACTTTTATCCAAACACGTAACTGCTTACTTTTTAAATCAGCTTCAGCACTTAAAAGTACTTTTCAACACCTAATGCTTATCAGCTACTCTAAATCAGCTAAGCCAAACGGGCTCTAACTCGTTAAAGTCTATAGCCCATGTTAGTTGGGATGGGCTGGGTCAGGTCAGGCCAATCCAATTTGACAGCTTTAGAAACGGCTTTTGTGTTTCTTTTCCACATAATATCTATTCTATTGACATATTGCATGATTCCAAATAGCCAAAAACGACGACTCAACCCTCTCTGGATTTGTTGTGGTCTGTCTGACATTAGCGGAGGAAAATATACATCCTACTCTCCCTAGACTCTACTAGTGGAATTTTATTGGGTATGTTGTTATTGTTGTGTAACATTAGGACAAGAATGGTGCCTTGAATTTAATTGTTCTTCGTGGAGGAGAAGTTGGTAAATGACTTGATGGCCTCGAGGCAGAAAAGTTCTTATCTTCTTATATCACTGTATGGGTCAAAATATGACTATGATGGTTGTCCTTAAGAGGAACGAAAACGGGTCGACCAAGCCGCAATCATGCCCACGGGGCGAGATAGCAAAGAGCACCTCGGCCATCACCGGGGTCAAATCGTCGGAATCTCACATCACCGAACAAACATAATGTTCGAGCAAACGACAAAAGGTACAATCGTTAGAAAGTATGCCGGTCAAAGACTATTGGATAAAAGGGAAGATTGTTTATATATATATATATATATATGTATAGGGAGAGCTGAACCCAGAGAAAGGGGATTGTTTTTTGAGAGCTTCCACTACAGAGTCAACAAGAGGAATCCCTTCGTCATCAACAGTTCCCTCTTTTCCCCTTCCTAGCTTCCACGATTATGATGCAAACCTGTCTTAGATGTAAGCTTATCATTCATGTTTTGATGTATGATTATTACATTAAGAAACATTACACATTTTTGTTCTTTTTTGATTTTCGTACTCTGTACATTTGGATCTATGATTAATTATATTTGGCTAAGATTTACCTTCTATACTTCTGATAACTAGTTCGATAAAAGGGTTTTATACTTTTTGGTCAAACAATTTGGCGCCGTTTTGGGGATTTCTTAGCCAAATTTCTTAGTTCCCTCTAGATCCAAAACCGGCGAAATATCACTGCTCACTTGAAAGAGCGATAAGTAAGCCTTTGAGACAACCATACCGATCTAGGTCAGGTTGTTACATAAAGTAGAAGTTATAACCAATGTCTATGCAAAATTCATGTCTCGCCTGTAACGATAGGTTTGGCACGACGGATGCACGTTCAAAATAGAATCACGGTCATCTGGCATGACCACAACCCCATTTGACGTATTTACCTTATATATCGACCCGCATTCCCACCCCTTGGGAGGGGACGACAGCTTGCTACACGGTCTTTTGAAAGAATGGGCACACCCTGCCCTATTTTCACATTCCCCCACACAGTAGATGATCTATGAGCGAAGCATGACATGTTTCCCTTGTTGTTGGTACAAATCAGACGAGATCGGACCGGGACTCGACTTCAACACTTCAGCGAATGAGGTGGACCCAACCCATGCGAAGCCTAGACGCTGTTAACGATGAAGTCGAACATGGCCGCCAAATCTAAAACCACCATTCAAGCACCAGGCGGAGCGAGCAACACTACAACATCACTCCCTCTTTCACTAACTCGTTGGGTTGAGGTAACGGAAAAATTTCATTTTGGTTTATCTTCACTCTTATGTTGGTTCAAACAGGAATGCGAGCACTCGCATGGGCAAGAAAGCAAATGAGCATTCCAACTAGAAACCATGAAAGAAAAGCTACCACAAAACGATTGGAATATCGCCCACTTCAAATACTTTAACTTCCGAAAAAACATACCCCTCAAGTCGTACCCTTTTTTCCTCACCCGGGTTTTATCCCAATTGGGTCTTCTCAGGAAGACTTCTGGCGAGGCGATGAGAAGGACGTCTCGAAGTTCAAGTATGATTCATCGCCCCGCCTGCCGACTGCCTCTCCAGGCCAATCGATGAAAGGACTAGATACATTGAAACTTCTCCAATATATATGAAGCGAACATGTATAGCGTTCTCCAGTAAATGATACAGAGCAACAATTTGTACTTTCCACCAAGGTATTCTCCAATGCAAGCAAAGTAAAGCAAACTGGGATTCACCCAGGAAACGCATAGTATTCCCCAATGCAAGTAGAGTTAAGCTGTAACGACCCGACCGGTCATTTTGAGTATTTGTACTTCACTTGGTAGTTTGGGGGCAGGAGTAGCTCCGTATGATGTATTAGGACTTGTGTGCAAAAATTTTGGGTTCATTCCGAGTTGATTTGATGTGTTTCGGCATGAGTTTTTGGAAGTCAAAAGTTCAAAAGTTCATTAAATTTGGTTTGAGGTGTGTTTCGTCGTTTCGATATTATTATGTGTGTTTTGTGGTTTCGAGTAGGTCTGCGTTATGATATGGAACTTGTTGGTATGTTTCGACAGGGTCCCGAGTGGCTCAGGTGAGTTTCGGATAGGTTTGGGTTGTGTTGCGCTCGTTTTTCTTATGTTTCGACGTCGTTTCTTCAAACATAAATGGTACCACATTGAACAAATAAGCTTCGATTTCTCTTTTTATTGAAGCGTTAGATCCATATCGTAATTACGGATCCATAACAAAAAGAATCGTCAAATTTAGACATCGTATGAGGATTTTATGGTCTTTTTACTAAATACTGTGTTGCCAAATTTTTTTCAGATTAATTACGAAATTACCATGCTACGTATTTAAAATTCTGCACTATTTCCAAATATTGAAACCAACATATCTCCTTCAATATAAGGTCAAATGGAGTGATTCAAAAGCTTAACTTGACTAGAATTTCACAAGAAATCTATTGGAGGTATCAAAAGTGAGTTTCGATATCTTTTGGAACAAGAAACGAGGCAGAATAGTGTTAAAACGAGGGTTTGGTGCATTTAACATATTTTGAGTTGGGGAGATCGGAATTGTGCAATTTTTCGAGGCGCTTTTCAAAATATGAATTGGGGTAAGTGTTCTCTACTTGGTTTTAGTTATATTTCATGAATCTATCTTCGCTTTTAGCTTTTGGTTGATGAATTTTAAAGAAGAAATTGAGGGTTTTGGCCTAAAGTTTCATAATATGAATTTTTGAGTTTTGAACACTAATTTGGAGTCGAATTTGAGTGAAACTAGTATGGTAGAACTCGTAATTGAATGGGTCGACGAATTTGTGAGTTTTTTCTGGGTTCCAAATTGCGGGCATGGGTTGGGCTTTTTGGCCGATTTTGGGCTTTTGATTAAAGATTCGACCTTTTTCGATTGGGATTGGTTCCTTTAGCATTGTTTGATGTATTTGAGTTGTTTTTGATTAGTTTCAAGCCATTCGGAGGTTAGAAAGCACGTGATGGGATTCTTGGAGCATCGCTTCGCTTGCTCGGTGTCAGAATTGGCTTGTTTAAGATAAGTAACTCTTCTAAACTTAGTGTTGAGGGTATAAAACCCCGAATTATGTGCTATGTGAATGGTGTTGAGGTGACGCACATGCTAAGTGACGGGAGTGCACCCTGTGAGTTGTGATTCTGTTGTTTCTAAGGCACTGAATAGTGGCCCTATTTTATTGATATCTGTGTTTTCACCATGTGATAAGATAAATGAGTTGTACATCATGCTAGATATCATGTTTCGGCTTTATGCTGATAATTTTGGGACCCATAGTGGTCGTTTCTTGCTGTCATCTCATTGAATTCATTGATATTTCGTACTCAGTCACATTCATACATTCATATCATATCTCAGTCTCAGTTGTTACTTATTGATACATCATATCATTATTCCGGGTCAGTTATCATAACATTATGAGCCCGTGGGTGAGACTGGAGAGATTGATGCCTGAGTGAGGCCGAGAGCCTGATTATGAATGACAGTTATGGGATCAGGCTGCATGCCGCAGCAAATTATTGATTATGCATTTGTTGGCTTGTTATAGCGCTTGGACTGAAGGAGCCCCTCCGGAGTCTACACACACCTAGTAAGCGCGAATGATAATATTGAGGGATGGATTTCCCTGGACATGGATTTGTCCGAAGTACTTGATTATATTCAGGGATGGATCTTCCCTTGGTATGGAGACGGATCTTCTCCATAAGGCTGGATTGGCCTGTTTCCTCGGTAATGGGTGACTTATAGTCAGTGATGTATATATTTCGGGATGGATCTTCCATGGGCCGTATGGGCCATATACAGTACCGAGTGGTTAATTATGATGAGTGAAAGGTGTGATACATTGAGGTTGAGTACTCTAAGAGTGTGCATACATGATTCATCTATGAGATACATGACATTGACATGCATATATGGCATACATGCATAGAGATATATTTTCCTCATATTGTACGGTATCTCATCATTCATGACTTTTTACATACATTGATATGTGGTTATAGAGAGGTATTTTACACTCGTTATTTGAAAAAGGAAATGAAATATGTTTACCTATTATGGAAAGGATTTTCAGGAAAAGTTACAGTTTTTAAAATTTACTCATATTTTTAACGATTTCAGTAGAGGATTTGGGCTTTCATTGATATACTTGAAAAGTGGAATTATATTTGGAAAACTATAAAAAAGGCTAAGCACTTTATTTCTGAGCTATTTCTTTATTTATTGGTTGTACACTGTATGAACTACTATTGGTTATGTGTGTTGAACCCGACCTATGTTCTAGATTGTCACTACTTTCAACCTAAGGTTAAGTTTGTTACTTTTTGAGTACATGGGGTTGGTTGTACTCATACTGCACTTAGATCCCGGATGGTGATACTGCTGCGATCGTTGGTTGATGGATTTCGAGGCATATATGTGTTCCTGTTGTGGCTGCCTCTTGTTCACGGTAGCCTTAGAAACAAAAATTCTGTTTATGTACTTTTCAAACAGAAGATGTATTTTCTTCATAACAACTTTGTAAACTCTATTCTTAGAAGCTCATGATTTGTACTACCAATCCTTGGGAAATGTAGAAGATTTAGATAATTCTATTGTTTAAATGTTTTATTAATTTAAGTAGAATTGGATCATTATTAATTGGCTTACCTAGCGGGTTGGGTTAGGTGTCATCACGACTGGTGGATTTTGGGTCGTGACAGATTGGTATCAGAGCTCTAGGTTCATAGGTTGTACAAGTCATGAGCAAGTGTCTAGTAGAGTCTTGCGGATCGGTATGATGAAGTTCATATCTATCTTGGAGAGGCTACAGGACATTTAGGATATACTTCCCATCTTTCTTTCCTTATCGTGCGGTATTGATTCAGCTTGAAGCGTAACTCTTTGAATTCCTTCCACGCATTCGTATGCGCATGTGAGTGCTCGGTATCAGCTGTACATCGACGGCTTGTGATTCCATAGAAGAGGTGCGAGATGTAATTTCGGTATGCTGATGATGGGCCAGTCTTAAGGATTTGAGGCTGGGTTTTGACTGTAGTTTGAGAATAGAGGTGTTGATTGACTGAGACGCGCTTTTGTGTTATATGTCCGGAAGTGTCCTTATTAGTGTAATTTGTGGCTGGATGGCTACGTGATGAGTATGATGTGGCTGCGAGATGTGTTCATATGATTTAAATGTGACGGGAAAGGTTTGCTTGAGGTGTAGAAAGAACTATTTGGTGCTTGATTTCCATCTTGATTTGACGTATAGTTTCGAGTTATGGGTGTGTTGAAGGATCATTTTCATGTTGATTAGTTGAGGAGTGAGTAGATTTCATGTCGTGATATGAGTTCAGACTCAGGAAGATTAAGTGATTGCGTAATGTTTATGACCGTGGAAGGGTATAGAGAGAGGTCGACTTGAGGCAAATGTCATGACCCCGGTTCGCCCTCCATGAATCATCGTTATGGCACCTAGTCTCTATGACTAGGTAAGCCTAACAATGCGGAAAATAAACCAATTTGCGGAAGAAAACAATTAAAAACCGAAATAGAAAAGTAAAACAGCGCTTAAAAGTGCCGCTCGGCATACACAATATCAACTCTCAAAAACTAATACATTTCCACAAACCCAGAATCTCATGATCACAAGCTTTTGAATGTCTACAAACATCTAACTCTAGGAAATCTAACAAAGAAACGAAAGTACATAAGGGCTAATAGAAAAAAAGGGAGAGTAGAGAGGGACTCTTCGGTCTGTGGACGCGGCAGATATACCTCGGAGTCTCTACAAGCGTCTCATCTCAAGTGTGATAAGACTGAGTAGAAGTACCTGGATCTGCACATAAAAAACATGCGCAAAAAGGGCATGAGTACACCACAGCGGTACTCAGTAAGTGCCAAGCCTAACCTCGGTCGGGTAGTGATGAGGAAGTTCAGGGCCCTACTGAGGTTAAATAAAATATAAGGTTTAACAGTGTAGAATAAAACAGTATAAATAAGTACAACAGTAAAAAGTAATACAGGATATAAAAGATAGCAACAACTACTACAGAGGCAAAGTAAACACAGAAAGAAATACAGCTCAACACAAAGATAACAACCGGGGATTTCCCAAGATGCCGTTTTGTAGTCCCAAATGTAAATATCCAGTGGATCTCCCGGGATATCGTCCCGTAGTCCAACTCATAATGTGAGGGGATCTCCCGGAATACCGATCCGTAGTCCCAAATGTAAATACTCAATATACGGGGAATCTACCGGGTGTAGTCCTGTAGTTCCAATGTAAATGTGCAGGGGGATCTCCCGGAATACCATTCCATAGTCCCAAAGTAAACATACAGGGGGATCTCCCAGGATACCGTCCCGTAGTCCCAAAGTAAGCACACAGCAATAGCAAGAAGAGTACACAGTTCAATTCAAGCTCCATACCAAGGTAAAACAGGTATTTCTAACCTAGCATGTTGCACGTAATCCAAATAAGGCAGTTTGAACAAGGCAATTAAGTCAATTAGACATGCTTTCCTAATCTAACAACAAGCTTAAATTACAAGTAATATAAACAGGAAAAGGAACATACTAGTAATTACTTAATGAAAACCGGATTTTCAACAATTAGCACAAGTACGCACTCGTCACCTCACATACAAGGCATTTCAATTATCAATAATACCAAATTCTAAGGGGAAGTTCCCCTACACAAGGTTAGGCAAGCCACTTACCTCGAACCGGCTCAAAGTCAACCCGAAACCACGTTCTTGCCACGAGTACTCGACTCCAAATGGCACAAATATATTCAATTCAATTGCATAATATAAATAACACTTCAAGTAACTGATTCTACAGAGAAATTCTAAGCTAATACGTGAAATTAGGTAAAATAACCAAAACGCCCCTCGGGCCCACGTCTCGGGATCGGGTAAAATTTATATTTCCAGAATCCTCACACTATCACGAGTTCAGTCATACCAAAAGTACCAAAATCAGACCTCAAATGGTCCCTCAAATCATCACTCAAAGGTCTCTAATTAATCAATCCCTAATCCCCAAATTACCACTGATTTTTCTTAAATTTTCATGCTTATAATGATAAAAATCACCTCAATAACGATTTTAGGGACCAAAGACCTTACCCCAATGAATTCCTCTGAAAATCTCCCTTGAAAATGCTCCCCAAGGCTTCTTCCCGTTTGAAAAGAGGTGAAATTAACTCAAATTCGCGAAGGCAACTATTTATATGTTCTGCCCAGCTAATCCGCTTCTACGGTCATGGGACCGCACTTGCCGCCCCGATTTTGCGGAACAAAGGTCGCATCTGTGAAAAATCACTAAACTCGGCTTTCCGCACCTATGACTCCCCATACGAAGATGCGGTACCGCTTCTATGGTAAATCTCCCGCTTCCGCGGCTCCTGCTATTTCTCCCCTTTTCCGCTTCTACGATGATGTCGCCGCTTCTGCAGCTACGCACCTATGGAACCCAACAACAGGTGCGGTTATGACAGAAGGTCAGCAGCTGAAGATGGTCAAACAACTCTCAATTCTTCCGACAACCTTCCGAAAACATCCCGAGGCCCCCGGGGCCTCAACCAAAAACACAAACAAGTCTAATACCACTGTCCAAACTTCTACCAATTCTTAAAACACCTAAAACAACATCTAAACGACGAATCAACTACGGATTCAAGCCTAAGAACTCCCAAACTCTAAATTTACGCTTTCGATCAAAAAGTCTATCAACCCTCGTTTGAATGACCTGAAATTTTGCACACACGTCACATTCAACACTACGGAGCTACTCCAAATTTCGGAATTCCATTCCAACCCTAGGATAAAAATCTCAGTATCGAACCGAAAACTTCAAAATTCGACTTTCGGCATTTCAAGCCTAAATTAGCTACGTACCTCTAAAAAACAATCTGAACACGCCCCTAAGCCCGAAATCACCCAACGGAGCTAACGGAACCATCGGAATTCCATTTCGAGGTCGTCTTCACACTATTCTAACTATGGCCAAATTTCCAAAACTTAAGCTTTCATTTAGGGACTAAGTGTCCAAAACTCTCTGAAACTCAAAACCGAACATCCCGGCAAAACAGAATAGCAGAAATAAACACGGGAAAATCAGTTAATAGGGTATCGGGACATTAATTCTTAAGACAACCGGCCGGGTCATTACATCCTCCCACACTTAAACATTCGTTCGTCCTCGAACGAGCATAGAGACATACCTGAAGTAGTGAAAAGATGAGGGTAACGGCTGCACATATCATGCTCGGTCTCCCAGGCCACCTTCTTGACCGGCTGACCCCGCCACTGAACCTTCACTGATGCAATGTTCTTTGATCTCAGCTTTTTGACCTGCCTATCCAATATTTCCATTGGCTCATCAACATTAGATAGATCCTTGTCCAACTGAACTGAACTAAAATCCAACACGTGCGACGGATCACCGTGATACCTCTGGAGCATCGAAACATGAAAAATCGGATAAACTCCTGCCAAGCTGGGAGGTAAGGCAAGCTCATAAGCAACCTCCCTAACACGCCTCAATATCTCAAGAGGGCCAATAAACCTTGGACTCAACTTCCCCTTCTTCCCAAATCTCATAACGCCCTTCATAGGTGAAACCCGAAGTAGAACCCGCTCTTCAACCATATAGGAAACATCACGAACCTTCCGGTCTGCATAACTCTTCTGTCTGGACTGGGCTATACGGAGTCTATCCTGAATCACCTTAACCTTTTCCAAAGCAACCTGAATTAAGTCTGTGCCCAATAATCTAGCCTCACCCGGCTCAAACCAACTCACCGGGGATCGACATCGCCTATCATATAAAGCGTCAATGGTGCCATGTGAATGCTGGACTGATAGCTATTGGTGTAGGCAAACTCCGCCAATGGCAAGAACTGATCCCAAGACCCTCCAAACTCAATCACACACGCACAAAGCATATCCTCAAGAATCTGAATAGTGCGCTCGAACTGTCCGTCCGTTTGAGGGTGAAATGATGTACTCAACTCCACCAGAGTACCTAATTCATGTTGAACGGTCCTCTAGGACCGTGATGTGAACTGAGTACCCCTATCTGAAATGATAGAAACTGGGATATCATGTAGACGAACAATCCCTCGGATATAAATCTCGGTCAACCGCTCCAAAGAATAAGTAGTACACACAGGAATGAAGTGCGCGGAACTTTCTCAAAGTCTGTGGGAGCCAACTACAAAGTCCATGGTTGTAAATGCCTAATTTTTGCCTTGTATATATATATATATATGTGTGTGTGTGTGTGTGTGTGTTTGTTCTTATTTGTGTATGTATTAGTTTTAAGAGTTAAGTAATGGTTTGATAAATGGGATAGGGATTGGGCTAGTGTAATTTAATTAAAATTGTGCCAAAATTGGCCCAAAATTTGAGCCCAAAAAGCCCAAATCCGGTCCAAAAGGGGGCTGCCAAGAAGAGCTTAAAACAACGTAGTTTTGTCTTGAAACTACATCGTTTTGGTTAAGTGACAAGATTCAATCTCATCCACCCATCTTGATTTAATCCAATGGTCCTAGTTTGATCTTCATACTAGGTATTTAAAGCCTGAAATCCCCCAAAATTTGCCCCATTTCCCCCTTATATCCTCTCTTTTCTTTCCCTCTCATCACTCCCTCTTCTCTCTCTCCCTAAGCCGCCGCCAGAAATCGCCCACCGGCGGCGGCCGACCTCCAATCCGCCCCAAAATTTCACCACTTCTTCCGCTCAACCTCCTCTCCATGAATCTGAACCCCAAAATCCCATAACCCTTCTCAATCTCCGTAGATCTAAGCTTAAACGACACCTTAGCCACCACCCACCACCTCCAAACTCCGAAAATTTTATACCACTGGACTCGTCTTCTCCCCCTCTTTCCATATCTCCAACTCAAAATCCGAAAAAACCCGACCACCGCCGGCAGCCGCCCCCACTGTCGTCGGTCTGCTGCCTCCACTGCCGTCGGTCTGCCGCCCCTCTGCCGCCACTACCTCTCGCTTATCTTATCAAACCGACCTTGAGCAAGGTTGTGTCATTGATATCGTTGAAACCGGACTCGGATTCGTTGGAATATTTGGTTTCAAGAATATCAACAATAGAAGCTTGCTCGAAGTCGTACCACTGCCTATCGTCATTTCTGGGATGCTCGAGTATGTGGTAAAATTGTAATCCTCTGCCCCGTTATTAATTTTATGATTTTTTGGTCTTTTAGTTAGAGTTAGTTTCTGTCTTGTTTCTTCATTTAATCCATTTTTGATTATGTTTGTCTAGTTGGTTTTATTAAATCGCTTCAGCATTCCGTTTGGCTTTAATAGTTAATTTTTGTTTGCTTACGATTGGTTCATAACACATGTGTTGAAGTTTTATTACATGTTTTAATACTTGGTTTAGTTTGAATCAACAGGGTGATATTCATGTTGTTAAAATCTGAAGTTTATGTTATTTTATCATAAAATAGGATGCTAGTAGCTTACTTTTACTAGTTAGGGTGGCTGAAATGACATTTTTTTCTCCTTGTTTCTGACATAGTAGATTTTCTTTGATCTTTGGACAGATTTTGAATAGTGTTTAGTACACAATGTTAGATTTTGTCGGACAGACTTTTGGTAAACCAAAATCTATCCAAGTTTGCCTATTTAAGGGCTACCCTTTCCTCACTTTGGGGGGACTCCATCACTTCCATAGAGCATTTTATTTTTGCCTTGAACATACAAAAAAAAAATCAGCAGCTGAAGCATCCTTTAGTAAGTTGAAATTGTAAGTCTTAAGAGTGAATATTAGAGTGCAAACTTTTTAGAAAAGTATAAGTCCTCTTTAGAGTTCGTTTCTGGGTTTCTTCTCTGAGTTTTCGGGCTGTTTTAACACGAATTTGCTGCTGGTTTTTTGGTTGTTGTGCTGCTATTTTTATGCTGCTTTAATTGCTGGACTATTGTTTATTCTTTTGCTATCCAGGTAATCCTTTAAGACTCGTAATGTATGTATTTTCAGCAATGGGAACAACTTGAACATGTTGCACCATTTAAATGTGTTTGATGTGATGAATAATTTGACAACAAAAGAGCTTGTATGTTATTGTTATGTATCAAGCATGTGATAATGTGAATATAGTCCTTTATATTACTTGAATAATGAGTTGCAAGTTTTTGAATGTGATATGTAAGTAGTTTATGGATTTTTAAGCATGTTTTCAAGCTATTGTATCCGAGTAACAATGTTAAGTATGCCATGAATGACTTTAGGCGTATAACACATAGCATGAGTTCGTTTTAGTTGCTGAAATTTTACTGCCAACATATGCTTCTAGGAATGCTGTGATAATTTATTTAGTTTTTGAATCTGGCCATTTTGCTAGATTTGCAAAAGTGGCTATTTTTGTAAAGTGTGCGTTTATACAATTGTGACTATGTATTTAATGGTCATAAATGCAAACTAAGTAAAGAACCAAGATTGTATCAATTTGGGCCTTTTTGAACCAAAAAATAAAAGCTGACCCATTTACCTTTAAACAACAAAATTACCTCTTTTCTTTTATATAGCATTGGGCCAATTAAAATTCATTTCTTGGCCCATTTTAATAATAAATTCTAGTAGCCCAAGAGCTCTTACAAGCTGAAGTTGGCTCATTTCTTTTAAAATAAATTAAGTTGGTCCAACTTTTATTTGCAAAATTTTTCCAAACTATAAAGCTAGAAAATAATAATAATATCAGATTTTTCTACTATTTTTAATTAACTCGTTTTCTTTTAAATAATTTAAATGCTAGGCAATTAGTAGGTGCGCTTTAACTCACGGAATCACTTGTGTAGCGTGATGTTTTAACATTCGATAAATTAATTCAATAATCTCATACCATGCCCATTAATTTTAGTTAATTCTTAATTTAGTTAATCTTTTTGTTAAGATCGCGGATTCGCTTGCGTAGCGCGATAGTTGATTTTTTTAAAATAATTTTCAAAACTAATTTCTTCGAATGTAGTAATTTTCCTAGAAGTAAATAACGTACTAACAATCGTTTGTCATGACTGCGGATTCGCTTGCGTAGCGCTTTGATGACTAAACAATAAATTTCGCCGATCACGCATTCGCTTGCGTAGTGTGGTTATGACATCTTCTTATTCAAAAATATTCTTTAATTTTTCTAATAATCAAGAGATAAAAGCGGATAGTTAAAACATGAAAATAATATAAATCACAGTTTGTCCAAAATTAATTCAAGCCAAATATAGTTGATAAAGCGACTATGCTAGAACCACGAGACTCGGGGAATGCCTTACACCTTATCCCTGGTCAACAAAATTCCTTACCTGGACTTGTTTTTGCAGACCAATAATAATAGAGCCAAACATTCCTTTGAATAGGGATTCAAATAAAAGATGACTTGGAACACCGGTAAAAATCAATTCCAAGTGGCGACTCTGTAAATAAAATAATCCCTATTTCAAATTTGTCACTTCAAATGGAAAAACTCTTTAACCCACAATCCATAACACGTTACATTTTGTACATATCTTTTGGAGGGGTAAAAAAAGGGGTGTGACAGCTCTGACGACTCTGCTGGGAAAAACCAGAATTCGAGCTTGTACATGTTAACTTTTATTTGGCTTTATTAATTTTGTATATACTGTAATTTATTTGGGCATAATGTGCTACTTGTTTGCTTTTTACCGCTTTGATATTTTTGAACTGTACATATAAATTGTCTTTTCACGCACCCCCCTGAGTCTTCTTGAAATTAAAATTGGGCATTTGCTTGACTTAGCCCGCTTTCTTTGAGATAGTCGAGGTGTTTGTCACCCGGTGAAGGATTTTAGTCACACCTGTTTTAGGCGGGGAACACCACCAGTTAAGCCGGAAAGCAATGCCACTGGTACACTAACCCTCCTCGGCTCGAGTTATCCGCTCGAGTAAGCCAGTCTAGATACCTTTTCCACCAAGATTTAAACCTAGAAGAACAAACCTCATGCCGGATTTCCCTAGTAGGTTCGCTCTATGTGCATCACGTGCATTTGACTTAGCGAAACTCGGCATAGGGGCTAGGTCCGTATAAGACAGGTATCCTATTTGAGACCATCATGTTCACGTATGTGCTACTTGATACATCATTTGGAAGGCTTACTTGCATTGTCGACCGACTTTAGAATATTAGTGTAGCGGAATTATTAAAGAAAAAGGTACCCAGTTTTACCGAACTATGCGGGTTTAATTCTCACCGGATGTGAGATACGTAGGCAACCTCCATCAGGTTCAACCCACATATTTCAAAAAAAAAGGGAGCATAAAATTTTGCATGTGCATAAAATTTTCAAAAAAAAAAGAAGCCTATTTTTGTCACCTTTTTACTGTCTTACCCTCATGTTACAGCTGTTTTGCCAAGACAGCCTTAAAATTTTCCTGGGAAGTGCTGAAGGACCATTTTTGTAAAAATAGTTACTTTATCCATATTTATTCACCTTTTACCATTTTGCCCTTATGTCTGGCCATTTTTGTCGAAGCAACTTTAAACCTTTCCGGAAGTACCGAAAGACTGTTTTTGCAAAAAAGTAGCCATTTTTATCTAGTTTTGTCTGGTTATATTTGCTGACACAACTTTTTAACCCCTATAGGAGTAGCAAAGGGTCATTTTTGTAAAAATAGTTTTTTATTTATTATTTTGTCTATTTTTATCATTTTGTTCATGTGTTTAGCTGTTTTTGCCGAGACATCCTTTATGCCTTCTATGGAAGTATCAAAGGGCAGTCTTTATAATAATAGCCATTTTTCCCGCTTTTATTCTCATTTTGTGTCCGGTAATTTCAAAATATATATTGTATTAAAAAAAATCGAGTCCTAAATTGGCCAAAAAATAAAATAATGAATGATCATAATTTGCATATAGTTTAGATAAGTCCTAACCTCTTTTATCTTATTCTTAGGATCACCATGAGTTCTCCACAAAGAAGTAGTCAGAAAAGGGTAAGGGACGAGACACCTCCTATGTTCTCGATCAGAGATAAGACCCCGAGTAGTCTCTGTAATTGGTGGGCTAGTTTTGCTACATGGGAACGAAATCGAGTATTTAAGCACCTCAATTTCCTCACAAACATCATAGGAATTAAGCCTAACAGAGATTTAATCGAGGCTCTAGTGGGGTTTTGGGACCCGCGAACAATGTCTTCAGGTTCAAACATTGTGAAATGACGCCCACATTGGAAGAATTAGGTGGGTTCACCGGATTGGGGAGAGACCTTCGTGGGAAAAAGCCTGCTGCTCCGAGAAAAGTTGGTGTGAACAACTTTTTAAATAAATTATGCCTCCGTCGAATTCCAATGGTTTGCTTAAACGAAGGTTGGGTTCCGTTGGAATATCTCTATTACAGGTTTGGGGACGAGAAAGGGTTTGAAAATTTCTGGGGCATAGAATTTGTCAACCGGTTGAGTTACGACGCTTGGAGGGAGTTGAGAATCTTCGCGTTCATGATATCATTTCTAGGGACCATGGTCTTTCCAGAGCGTGGTGGGCACATCAGAATTCGATTGGTTGCGGTGGTCTCATATTTACAAAGTAGCGAGGGTCATACCATTCTTCCCATGATTTTAGGAGATATTTTTCAAGCTTTGACCCGCTGCCAAGAGGGTGACGATTACTTCGAGGGATGCAACATTCTGCTGCAGATGTGGTTCATAGAGCACCTTTATCATCATCCAATAGTAATAAATTTCAATGAAAACTAGCTGAATTACATTGGATGTCACCCAGACAGGGCCGCAAGTTGTAATCTTCCAGAGGGGGTCAGGGCATGGCAGAAATTACTTGGTTCATTGAATGCTGATAGAATCACTTGGAACTATTATTGGTTCCCTTCTGCTAGGGTCATGCATAAGTCAATGTATCGCCCGTTCTTTATACTCATGGGTTTTAGGGGTTTCCAACCTTATGTGCCTCTACGCGTCATGCGCCAGTTAGGGAGAGAGCAAAAGAGGCCCCCGATTGAGGACATGTGCCCGTTCATGTGGTAATTCAAGGGAGAGGAACCTCCAAGGGAGTCATATGCACAAAAGATTTGGTTTGGTAGTCGATTTTCCGATTTAGACGAGATGGTAGCTGATCGTGAACGTGAAGAGGTAAGCCTCGCATACCTTAAGTGGTTGCAAAACCAGGCAATCCCCGAGCAAAGGACAGAAAGATCCATACGGCACGCAGTTGATTGGGAGAAAGTGATCGAGGTCAGAGTTAGATAAACCAGAAGGGAAGTGGCACAAGAGTTCCAATCTCGTATTGACACTTTACAAGAAGATAAGGGCATTATGGAGACAGCCATGGACGTACAACAAGTTAATTTTGAGCGGGAAAAGGCTAAGTGGGCACGAGAGAAGCAAGCACTCAAAGATCAAATTTGAAAGAAGAACATAGTCACAACTACTCAGCAGCAAGAAGAGAAAGAAGCTCAGTTCAGGGTAGTCCGTGATCATGAGCGTAGAGGTTTTGCTCCATTAATCCAAGGTCTGAGGGATCAGATAGGGGGAGTTGAGTCAAGCAAAGAGAGCCAGATCGTAGAGTTTGAAATAGAAAGACACCACTACCAAAAGGTGATCAATCAGTTAGAAGCGGAGTCGCTAGAAGTTTGGCGCTAGAAAGATATGGCCTTGGACTGCGAACGTGATGCGTTGGATCTAGCTGAGACTAGTGGTCGGCAGAATCAAGAGTTCCATGTGGCTCAGGAATACATTAAGGGAAAGATCCTTGAGGTAGCCACATATACCTCAAGAGCATGCAGGAGTTGCTAGGGAATGACTCCTGAGCGGTTTGCAGAAGTATCATTGAATGTTGCTCGTCATATATCTGCAGACTTGAAGAGGATATACCGCAATATTGGGGGTCAGCGGTAGGAACAAGAGCCATGATTACAGTAATGCTAGTGGATTCTACTACAAAGATCAAAGTCTTCTTTTAGTTATCAGTCCTTTTCATTATGCTTTTGTTGTTTCTAAGTCTATAAGAGTCTTTTGGTGTTTTGAGTCTTGTTGTTTTGACTTTTATTCTAAAAAGACTATTTGAGTCAGGTTTGGTCTCGTTTATCTTTATGTAACTCTTGATTTTTGAGTCTTGTATCAAAAATTATATCGAAAATCAATGAAAAAGTTTTTGATGTTTGTTTTGTAAAAAAAGGTCATATATCTGAACTACGTAATGATCTGATTCATGCGGCGACATGATACGTAGGCAACCCACAAAAGGCTCGATCAAGTATTTATTTTAAAATGGATCTAAAGTAAAGGATCAAATAAGGCGAGTGAAAAAAAAAACAAAAAAGAAGAAGAAAATAACAGTGTCAATAAGCAACAAGCTGATAAGCCATAATGAAACATTGAAGCCTTCCAAAAGCATTTTAGAAATGGTGGCGATGTTAGGAGCATGACATATTACGTGTAATTCATATTTATAAAATGCCTAACCCTAACATGTTTGTTGTCTCTTAATCAGTAAGTTTAAGGTGGTTGGTTTGTGGTAATTTGGCAGCACATCATTACTTCACAAGATCTAAGGGACCAGTAGTAATGGATAACAGTGATGAAATCGAGTTGGTCAGTGACAATCCGCAGGGTCAGTCAGTTGAGCAAGAGTCTGAGGAGATAAGAAAATTGAGACAGCAACTGTTAGATGTATATCAAGCTTGGGTTTCCGGCCGACCTCCACCCTAGGGTCCCTCAGAGGGCACTTACACCATACCCCAGGCTACTCAACCACCGCTCTATGCAACGAGCGATCCCATTCTACCACCAGGGTATATGCCGAACTACAGCCTCCATGCTGCCCCCAGTACCTCTAATATGCGACCTCCAGTCGCACCGGTTAGGAACACCCCTCTCGTCGTGTCTGGCGCACCGGTATATACAATCCCGCCACCACCTCCTGTGATGAGGCCAAACAATGAGCCACCATCTCATGCTTATGATGGAAAATACTATTCTCTAAATATGGCTTTTGGGGTCTCGGCTCCATACAATCAAACTCCTCGATATGAATCACCAGTGGAAAATGAAAAGCCTAGCACGACGATTAAGCCAGATGAGATGGCCAGGAAAATGAAAAGTCTTGAACAGAATATACATAACATACATGGACTAGGTGGTGACAAAAGTGTTTCATTCAGTGATCTATGCATGTTCCCTCACATCCATTTGCCACGAGGGTTCAAGACCCCAAAATTTGAGAAATATGATGGACACGGCGACCCTATTGCCCACTTGAAAAGGTACTGCAACCAGCTGAGTGGTGCAGGAGGAAAGGAAGAGCTGCTAATGGCTTACTTTGGGGAAAGCCTTTTGGGGGTAGCTTCCGAATGATTCATTGCCAAGACATCTCTCACTGGCATGTTTGGGATGACATGGCCCAGGCCTTCGTCAAGCAATTCCAATACAACATTGATATTGCACCAGACCACAATTCCCTATCCAATATGAAGAAAAAGACGACGGAAAGCTTTAGGGAGTACGCCATCAAGTGGAGGGAGCAAGCGGCCAGAGTTAATCCACCCATGGATAATCATGAGTTGATCACTGTCTTTTTGGAAGCTCAAGGGCCTGATTATTTCCAAAACATGATGTCTGCAATGGGTAGGCCTTTTGCTGAAGCAATCAAGATAGGGAAAATGGTCGAAAATGACCTAAAGACTGGCAGGATTGTAAGTCAGACTGCTCTCAAAGCCACCACCCAAGCGATCCAAAATGGGTCGGGAAGTTTTGCAAATAGGAAAAAGAGAGATGATGGTTCTATGATGACTTCGGGATCTAGGAAAGTTCAAAGAGGGGCATCGCACCCTTATGTGCAAGTTCAGCAGGGGTAATCCAGCTACCACCAACATTACTATCCCCCGCCAATTCCTTAATACTTTGTGGGCCCACCACAATATACAGTGTTCAATGCTCAATCATATGCTCGGCCTCCCAATCAGCAGGTATAGGCACCAGCTCCAAGGGGCCCCCGACCTCAACAACAAAATTTTCGAGCACCCTACAATGCTCCTCCCAGGCAGGATTATGGCCGAGAGCAGAAGCCGGTAGAAAAATTTACTCCTTTGGCTGAATCATACTCTAGTCTATTCCAAAAGCTAAAGCAAATGGGTGTGATTGGACCCATCGCTCCCTACCATATACATCCGAATTCACATGGATTTCAAGCAAATGCTAGATGTGAATATCATTCAGGTGCCCCGGGGCATAGCACCGATGATTGTTGGACTCTGAAAGGAGCCATATAAACACTCATTTCTAAAAAATTAATTGTAGTAACGAATGGCAAGGACCCTCCTAATGTGACAAACAAGCCGTTGCCGGCATACAACAATGTTCATTGCGTGGGAATGATTGGCCGAGATCAGGAATACAAGCCGGTCGGCCATACAGAAATGACAGTGGGAGCAATTCAAGAAGGAACAAGTCTGGAAGTAATACCAAGTCGAGATGTGTCGTTGATTGTGAAAGGCGCCCCGAACTCAGAAAAGGTAACTTTATTTGTGCCCAAGGTCTCGAAGTTAGAGGTTCGCTCCAATGTTCCAAGCCCAAGGTTGTATGTCATTGGAGGCCACCCTATCACAAAGCAAAATCAGGGTGGTACGAATGGTATAACAGAGCCGATCATAATCAAACCTGCCGTGCAACCTCCTGTGACAAACACGAAAACCGTTCCCTAGAACTACAACAAAACTGTGATGACCTACAAAGGCAAGAAAATCATAGAGGAAGTGGGGGAAACTGGAGGTTTGACTCGATCATTAAGGTGTTATTCTCAAGAATAGTTGAGGAAGGCCAAGCAAATCAGAGGAGGCCAATTGCCAATAAAGAAGCCAGTTACTGAAGTAGAGGCAGAAGAGTTTTTGAAGAAAATAAAAGCTCAGGATTACTCAATCATTGACCAGCTAAGAAAGACTCCCGCCCAAATCTCTCTACTATCTCTGCTCATACATTCCAAAGAGCATGCCCGTGTACTAATCAAGGTCCTGAACGAGGCACATATCTCAAAGGAGACCATAGTGAATGAGTTAGAGAAGATGGCCAACAGATTTTTTGAGGTAAACAGAATCTCGTTTACCGATGATGAACTTCCCGAGGAAGGAGCTGGGCACAATAGGGCTTTGAAATTGATGGTCAAATGTGAGGGTCATAATGTAAAGAGAGTCATGGTTGATGGAGACTCAAGTGTAGATGTATGCCCTCTCTCTACTTTGCAAAGCATGAAGATCAATACGGACAGAATCCGGCCCAGCAATGTTCGCATCCGGGTTTTTGATGGCTTAGTGAGAGATACCATGGGGGAAATCAACCTCACCATGACGAGTGGGCCGGGGCACTTTGAGATTGTTTTCCAAGTAGTGGACATGGTCACTTCTTATAACTTTCTTCTTGGAAGGCCATGGATCCATACGGCCCGAGCTGTGCCATCCATATTACACCAGATGCTCAAATTCGAATATGACGGGCAAGAAATTATTGTTCACGGAGAAGACGAGTCTTCCGTTTATAAAGACTCGTTAATCCCTTGTATTGAGGCCAAGGACGGTTCTGAGTCCATTTTCTATCAGGCTTTTGAAGTGGTTGTTGTCGACCATGTCGAGGAAGGAAAGCCTATTCTGCATCCTCGTCTTTCCGCCACATTTGTAATGGTGGATATAGTTATGATAAGACAAGGTTATGAGCCAGGAAAAGGTTTGGGGGCATCATTGCAAGAAATTTTAGAGCCTATCTCTCCATTAGGAAACCAGGGTACTTTTGGCTTAGGCTTCAGGCCAACACAAGCAGACAAAAACAAATCCAAACACCGCAAAAAAGTGGATGGGTCTTGCAACAGTCTATCCCTCATATTTTCTACACTTTTGTCAAGCCACGACTCCTAGAGGGTCAAAATTCCTCAGCGCATGCAAATATTGATGAAATTTGCCATGACCTCAGCGAGATGTTTTCTGAAGTCAATATGATCCAGGCTGGTGAAGGCACTAGTCGTGCCGATGTGCAACTAATTGACCCAGACACCATGCTCACCAAATGGGAAGCAACTCCTCTCCCCACAAGGAAGGAGTCTTGGTAGTTTGCTTTTGCAGCTTCTTTTTCGTATTTTGGGTTACTTTCAGGGTTGTAATCCAAATATCTAAGGATGATTGTTTTGTTTTGATGTTAACCCTTCTATCCTTTCGAATTCAATAAAATGCAGTTCAGTTTTTTATTAAGTTTCCTATCTTTTCCTTTTCCTAATTCTTGTCATTTTATTTCCATTTCAGTTTTGTTAATGTCGGCTTTAATAACATGACATGCATGCAGATTTCATGCCCAGATCTTGAAAAGCTGTCTAATATCGAAATAACGCATCAAGAGGTTGAATATGATGAAGATGAGGTTGTTGAGGAAATAAAAAGAGAGTTGGAACAATTTGAAAACAAGCCTAAGCCAAACCTCAATAAAACTGAGCCGATTAATATCGGAAGTCCTGAAGAAGTTAGAGAAATGAAGATAAGCATTCACACTGAACAAAAAACCAGAGATATCTTGATTCAACTTCTATTTGAATACAGAGATGTGTTTGCTTGGTCTTACGATGATATGTCGGGTTTAAGTGTTAATCTGGTGGTTCATAAGCTTCCTACGTATCCTGGCTTTCCACCAGTCCAACAAAAGCAACAAAAATTTAAAACAGACATGAGTGACAAAATCAAAGAAGAAATAATGAAACAACTAACCGCCAATGTGGTCAGATCTGTCAGATACACAACCTGGGTGGCAAATGTTGTGCCCGTGCTAAAGAAGGATGGAAAAACTAGAGTTTGTGTCGACTATAGGGACCTGAACAAAGCAAGTCCAAAGGATAATTTTCCTTTGCCAAACATCCACATTCTTGTAGATAATTGTGCAAAGCATGAAATCCAATCGTTTGTGGATTGCTATGTTGGGTACCACCAAATTCTAATGGATGAGGATGATGCAGAAAAGACCACTTTCACCATGCCATGGGGTACTTATTGTTACAGGGTCATGCCATTCAGTTTAAAGAATGCAGGGGCAACTTACATGAGGGTCATGACCACCATTTTTCACGACATGATACACAAAGAGATTGAAGTATATGTCGACGATGTCATCATAAAATCAAAGACATAAGCCGATCACGTGTATGATTTGAAAAAGTTCTTCGAACGGCTTCATAGGTATGACCTTAAGCTTAATCCAGCCAAGTGTGAATTTGGGGTTCCATCTGGGAAACTCCTCGGTTTTATAGTCAGCCAGAGAGGCATCGAATTGGATCCATATAAGATAAAGTCCATTCGAGATCTTCCACCCCCAAAGAACAAAAAGGAGGTCATGAGTTTTCTCGGGAGGTTGAACTACATCAGTAGGTTCATTGCTCAGCTCACAACCACGTGCAAGCCCATCTTTAAGTTGCTGAAAAAGGATGCCGCTGTCAGATGGACAGACGATTGCCAAAAGGCTTTTGACAGGATCAAAGATTATTTGTCAAAACCCCTTGTACTGGTCCCACCTGAATCTGGTAGGCCTTTGTTTTTATATCTATCAGTGATGGATAATTCCTTTGGATGCATTCTGGGGCAATATGATGCAACTGGCACAAAGGAACAGGTAATCTATTATTTGAGCAAGAAGTTCACCGATTATGAGGTTAAGTACACCCTTTTAGAAAGGACATGTTGTGCCTTTACTTGGGTCGCTCAGAAGTTGAGATATTATCTTTTGGCCTACACTACTTACCTCATATCTAGAATGGATCCTTTGAAGTACATCTTCCAAAAGCGCCCACTGACAGGTACACAAAATGGCAAATCCTGCTCACAGAGTTTTACATCGTCTATGTCACTCGCACCGCGATGAAAGCACAGGCTTTGGCAGATCATTTAGAAGAGAATCCAGTTGATAATAAGTACATGCCACTTAGCACATACTTCCCGGACGAAGAGGTCAACTCGATAGAGGAAGTGGTTTTAGACGATCACCCTGTATGGAAAATGTATTTTGATGGGGCTGTCAATATAAAAGAAGTTGGGATCGGGGCAATCCTCATCTCACCTATTGGACACCATTACCCTGTGATGGCCCGACTTCGGTTCTTCTATACTAATAATATGGCAGAATACGAAGCTTGTATCATGGGTTTGAAAATGGCCATCGATCTGGATGTGCATGAACTATTGGTTATCGGAGATTCTGACTTGCTTATCCGGCAAGCCTAAGGTGAATGGGAGACTCGAGACATCAAGCTTATTCCGTATAGAAAATGTGTGCAAGATTTGAGCAAAAGATTCAAATCCATCGAGTTCAGGTACATTCCCAGGGTTCACAACGAGCTAGCGGATGCCTTGGCTACTTTAGCCTCGATGCTCCCTTATCTAGGCAACACTCATATTGAGCCACTAGAAATTCAAGTTCAGAATCAACATGGTTACTGCAATACAATTGAGATAGAATCAGATGGTGAACCATGGTATCATGACATAAAATGATTCCTGAAAACAAGAGAATATCCCGAGCATGCCGAAGGAGATCAAAAAAGAACTATAAGGTGGCTCGCTAGTGGTTTCTTCCTGAATGGGGAAATTCTGTACAAGAGGACCCCAGATTTAAACTTGTTGAGGTGCATAGATGTTACAGAAGCAGAGCGGATCATGAGTGAAGTGCATTCAGGGGTATGCGTACCTCACATGAATGGATATATTTTGGCAAAGAAGATTCTGCGGGCAAGGTATTACTGGCTTACTATGGAGCGAGATTGCTCCAGATTTGTTCGCAAGTGTCACCAATGCCAGATTCATGGTAACCTGATTCACTTACCTCCTTCGTAGTTGCATCCCATGTCCTATCCTTGGCCTTTCGTTGCTTGGGGAATGGATGTTATTTGGCCGATTGAGCCAAAGGCTTCAAATGGGCATAGATTCATTTTGGTTGCAATTGATTACTTCACCAAGTGGGTGGAGGCTGTCACTTTCCAAGCAGTCACCAAGAAAGCAGTGGTAGACTTTGTTCATTCCAACATAATTTGTGGCTTTAGTATCCCAAACACCATTATCACTGACAGTGCAGCCAATCTAAATAGTCATTTGATGAAGGAGGTATGCGAACAATTTAAAATCATGCATCACCATTCTACCCCTTACCGGCCAAAAGCCAATGGAGCCGTTGAAGCGAAAAACAAGAACATCAAGAAGATTCTCAGGAAGATGATCCAAGGTTCCAGGCAATGGCATGAAAAGTTGCCTTTTGCTCTTTTGGGATACCGTACAATTGTTCGTACATCTATTGGTGCAACTCTGTATCTGCTTGTATATGGCACTGAAGCTGTAAGACCTGCTGAAGTCGAAGTTCCCTCTCTCTAAATTATTGTGGAATTAGAGATTGAAGACACTGAGTGGGTCAAGACCCGATTAGAACAACTGATGTTGATCGATGAAAAACGGGTAACAACAGTGTGTTTCGGCCAGTTATACCAGCAAAGAATGGCCCACACTTACAATAAGAAAGTGCGCCCAAGGCAGTTTGAGGTAGGCCAGCTGGTTTTGAAATGCATCTTTCCGCACCAGGTAGAAGCTAAAGGAAAATTCGCCCCGAACTGGCAAGGACCCTACATCATCAAGAAAGTGTTACCAAAAGGGGCCTTTCACTTGGTAGATGAAGAGGGATGGGTACCAGACATGACTATTAAGGCAGATGCAGTCAAAATATTATGTCTGATATATACCCATTGTAGAATTTTCACGCATTGATTTTCTCAGATTGAAGTGACGAAGGCTATCATTTGCTCGCTATTCCAAATAAGTGTCACCCTTTTGTTAATCCTTTTGAGCCGTATTTGTCTTCCTTGTTTCTCACTTTTTGGAATTGTGTACTTGTAAAAAAAACAACAAATCTTTGAGTCACTGAACTACGTCCGACCTGATTTCGAAAGGATACGTAGGCAGCCTTACCCTGGGTTCAGTCCCATCAGAACAAAAAATCCATATTCCCAATACTCCAAAACTGGGGCAGAAGTTTGTTTTATTTCACGTTTTTTTCTGTAAAGACGATTCCAAAAGTTGTAATTCAGTTCAAGGTTCATTTTGCCCTTTTACCTTTCAAGAACTTCTGATCGATGTTTTTTAAGAATGATTGAAGTCCCCATGCCTAAGGCGTTGGGTAACCTCCCTCATATAGTATTTTAGTCAAAAAAAAAAGAAATGAGAGAGTCTTATCAGTGAAAACTCGTCCAGTCCAAAATGCATGTCATGATTCATTAAAATCGGCACATACCTCTAGATAAGTCTCATTATTCCTTTCCCCTAAAGGAACACCTTTTGTTTAAGCACAGTTCTTTTTCGCTTCCAACTATTATTCTGTTTTTACCCATAATTTTTCTTTGAGTCCCTTTTAGTCTAATCCTGCATCAAAATCGAAGCAAAGAAAAAGTTGCAAAACTGTCTACAGTTTCCATGTAATGTCGAGCACAATTTGGGGCATATATGGCATTGACGAAGGCACGAATCCTCTGTGATCTCATTTGATAAGGCGAACAAAGTGTCTCAAAGAAACTGAAAAGGTCGCCTAAGCAAGACCTGCTTCATGATAAAAGTTGATAAGCACTACGACACAAACTGATACTGGGCGCAAGACAACTGAGCTTGATTTTAAAGAAAAATAGCCTTGCCTTAGAGACAAGGGTAGTGGTACCATGGACATCTGGGTATGAAACAGTTGGGGGCAACATTGTAAAGCCAAGGTCTCTAGAAAATGATATAGAGAGGCAGAGCATCTCGGTACCTCGCTGACAGAATCGGTTTTTCGACAGCAGTGGCCGTGAATCAAGCTACTCAGGGCATCAAGGCCACAAACCAACCACCACTTTGAAAACTCATAAATTTTTCTTTGTTTGAAGCAGGAACAAAGCAGTGCAAAATGTCAATCCTAAATGAACGAATGTCACCAAACATAAGCTCCTTAAAATCTCCATTTTTCTTTTATTTTTAGCATGTATCATGATTGTTCACACCTCCTATTTACGTAGCTTAACCCAGGTAGAACCGTTTCTCCTAGAGGATCTAGCTCATAGTTTTCGGGTAGAAGTACTCTTCGCTTAGGGTGTTTTACGTAGCTTAACCCAGGTAGAACCGTTTCGCCTAGGGGGATCCAGCTCATAATTTCCGGGTAGAAGTACTCTTTGCTCAGGGTGTTTTATGTAGCTTAACCCAGGTAGAACCGTTTCGCCTAGGGGGATCCAGCTCATAGTTTCCGGGTAGAAGTACTCTTCGCTCTAGGTGTTTTACGTAGCTTAACCCAGGTAGAACCGTTTTGCCTAGGGGGATCCAGCTCATAGTTTCTGGGTAGAAGTACTCTTCGCTCAGGGTGTTTTTGTAGCTTAACCCAGGTAGAACCGTTTCACCTAGGGGAATCCAGCTCATAGTTTCCGGGTAGAAGTACTCTTCGCTCAGAGTGTTTTACGTAGCTTAACCCAGGTAGAACCGTTTCGCCTAGGGGGATCCAGCTCATAGTTTCCGGGTAGAAGTACTCTTCGCTTAGAGTGTTTTACGTAGCTTAACCTAGGTAGAACCGTTTCGCCTAGGGGGATCCAGCTCATAGTTTCCGGGTAGAAGTACTCTTCGCTCAAGGTATTTTATGTAGCTTAACCCAGGTAGAACCGTTTCGCCTAGGGGGATCCAGCTCATAGTTTTTGGGTAGAAGTACTCTTCGCTCAGGGTGTTTTATGTAGCTTAACTCAGGTAGAATCGTTTCACCTAGGGGGATCCAGGTCATAGTTTCCGGGTAGAAGTACTCTTTGCTCAGGGTGTTTTACGTAGCTTAACCGAGGTAGAACCATTTCTCCTAGAGGGATCCAGTTCGTAGTTCCGGGTAGAAGTAATCTTCGCTCAGGTTGTTTAATACAATTTAACTCAGATCGAACCTTTTTTCACCTAGAAGGATTCAACACTTTATCAATAATACATGGTGCTAACACCCGATTCTATTTCCTTATAGTACAAGAAGGTACCAGCCCCTGATTACATTTCCTTTCAGTAGTACGGGGTACCTATCCATGGTTACACAATTATTCGTTACCAAATTTTATCCCTTTTAGCTAGTTTTTACTACTGTTTCTGTCTGCCTTTTCAATTAATTAGATAATTTACAAATTTCTCTAATAACTCACAAAATTTTTCTAGTGCTAGACTGGGGCAGAAAAATTTTGTTCATTTTTGTTTGTCTTTGATGGCTTTGCAGGCTCTACCGTATAGCACAAGTGACGATTAAAGCTTGCAGTTTCAGTTTCTCATCAGAAGAAAGAAATCCTTCGATCACAAGATAGTCGGAGTTTAGCTTTGATAATGTGTCAGCAGCCCAGCTTCTAGAGATTCATCTTCTCAAATTCTGATCCAGAAAGCAAGCCACCGAGATTGAGTCATAATCTTTTCTTCAAAAGAATTAAGATCCAATCTAAGGTCATAATTTTTCCATGGCATTTATTTGTCTTTGCACGAAAACTTTTCATGTTCTCGAGCAAAGAGGGGCAGCTGTAAATGCATATATGTATATATATATATATATATATATATATATATATATATATATATATATATATATATATATATATATATATATATGTGTGTGTGTGTGTGTGTGTGTGTGTGTGTGTGTGTGTGTGTGTGTATATATATATATATATATATATGTATGTGTGTGTGTGTGTTTGTTCTTATTTGTGTATGTATAGGTTTAAGAGTTGAGTAATGGTTTGATAAATGGGGTAGGGATTGGGATAGTGTAATTTAATTAAAATTTTGCCAAAATTGGCCCAAAATTTGAGCCCAAAGAGCTCAAATCCGGTCCAAAAGGAGCTTCCAAGAAGAGCTTAAAACGATGTAGTTTTGTCTTGAAACTACGTCGTTTTGGTTAAGTGACAAGATTCAATCTCATCCACCCATCTTGATTTAATCCAACGGTCCTAGTTTGATCTTCATCCTAGGTATTTAAAGCCTAAAATCCCCAAAACATTTCCCCATTTCCCCCTTATTTCCTCTCTCTTCTTTCCCTCTCATCACTCCCTCTTCTCTCTCCCCCCAAACCGTCGTCACCGCCCCATCGCCACCACCGAAAATCATCCACCGGTGGCGGCCAACCTCCAATCCGGCCCAACTTTTCACCACTTCTTCCGCTCAACCTCCTCTCCACGAATCTGAACCCCAAAATCCCATAACACTTCTCAATCTCCATAGATCTAAGCTTAAATGACACCTTAGTCGCCGCCCACCACCTCCAAACTCCGAAAATTTTACACCACCGGACTCGTCTTCTCACCCTCTTTCCATATATCCAACTCAAAATTCGAAAAAACCCGACCACCACCGGCAGCTGCCCCCACTGCCGCTGGTCCGCCGCCCCTCTGCCGCCACTGCCTCTCGCTTCTCTTCTCAAATCGGCCTCGAGCAAGGTTGTGTCATTGATATCGTTGAAACCGGACTCGAATTCGTCGGAATTTTTGGTTTCATGAATATCAACAATAGAAGCTTGCTCGAAGTCGTACCACTGCCTATTGTCATTTTCGGGATGCTCGAGTATGTGGTAAAATCGTATTCCTCGACCCCGTTATTAATTTTTTGATCTTTTGGTTTTTTAGTTAGAGTTAGTTTTTGTCTTGTTTCTTCATTTAATCCATTTTTTATTATGTTTGTCTAGTTGGTTTTATTAAATTTCTTCAGCGTTCTGTTTGGCGTTAATAGTTAATTTTTGTTTGCTTACTATTGGTTCATAACACATGTGTTGAAGTTTAATTACATGTTTTAATACTTGGTTTAGTTTAAATCAACATGGTGATATTGATGTTGCTAAAATCTGAAGTTTATGTTATTTTATCACAAAATAGGGTGCTAGTAGCTTACTTTTACTAGTTAGGGTGGCTGAAATGACATTTTTCTCCTTGTTTCTGACATAATAGATTTCCTTTGACCATTGGACAGATTTTGAACAGTGTTTAGTACACAATGTCAAATTTTGTCGGACAGACTTTTGGTAAACCAAAATCTGTCCAAATTTGTCTATTTAAGGGTTGTCCTTTCACTTTAGGGGGGACTCCATCACACTTCCATAGAGCATTTTATTTTTGCCTTGAACATACAAAAACAAAACAAAAAAAATCAGCAGCTGAAGCATCCTTTAGTAAGCTGAAATTGTAAGTCTTAAGAGTGAATCTTAGAGTGCAAACGTTTTAGAAAAGTATAAGTCCTCTTTAGAGTTCGTTTCTGGGTTTCTTCTCTGAGTGTTTGGGCTGTTTTAACACGAATTTGCTGCTGGTTTTGTGGCTGCTGTGCTGCTGTTTTTATGTTGCTTTAATTGCTGGACTACTGTTTATTCTTTTGCTATCCAAGTAATCCTTTAAGACTCGTACTGTATGTATTTTCAGCAACGGGAACAACTTGAACATGCTGCACCATTTAAATGTGTTTGATGTGATGAATAATTTGACAACAAAAGAGCTTGTATGTTATTATTAGGTATCAAGCATGTGATAATGTGAATATAGTCCTTCATAATACTTGAATATTGAGTTGCAAGATTTTGAATGTGATATGTAAGTAGTTTGTGGATTTTTAAGCATGTTTTCAAGCTATTGTATCCGAGTAACAAAGCTAAGTATGCCATGAATGACTTTAGGTGTATAACACATAGCATGAGTTCGTTTTAGTTGCTGAAATTTCACTGCCAACATATGCTTCTAGGAATGCTGTGATAATTTTTTTTTTTGAATCTGGCCATTTTGCAAGATTTGCAAAAGTGGCTATTTTTGTAAAGTGTGCGTTTATACAATTGTGACTATGTAGTTAATGGTCATAAATGCAAACTAAGTAAAGAACCAAGATTGTATCAACTTTGGGCCTTTTTGAACCAAAAAATAAAAGTTGGCCCATTTTAATAATAAATTCCAGCAGCCCAAGAGCTCTTTACAAGCTGGCCCATTTTAACAAGAAGTTGGCTCATTTCTTTTAAAATAGATTAAGTTGGTCCAACTTTTATTTGCATAATTTTTCCCAACTATAAAGCTAGAAAATAATAATAATATCAGATTTTTCTACTATTTTTAATTAACTCGTTTCCTTTTAATTAATTTAAACGCTAGGCAATTAGTATGCGTTCTTTAACTCACGAAATCACTTGTGTAGCGTGATGTTTTAACATTCGACAAATTAATTCAATAATCTCATACCATACCCATTAATTTTAGTTAATCTTTTTGTTAAGATCGCGGATTCGCTTGCGTAGTGCGATAGTTGATTTTTTAAAAATAATTTTCAAAACTAATTTCTTCGAATGTAGTAATTTTCCTAGAAATAAATAACGTACTAACAATCATTTGTCATGACTGCGGATTCGCTTGCATAGCACCGTTATGACTAAATAATAAATTTCGTCGATCACGCATTCGCTTGCGTAGTGTGGTTATGACATCTTCTTATTCAAAAATATTCTTTAATTTTTCTAATAATCAAGAGATAAAAGCGGATAGGTAAAACATGAAAATAATATAAATCACAGTTTGTCCAAAATTAATTCAAGCCAAATGTAGTTGATAAAGCGACCGTGCTAGAACCACGGGACTCGGGAAATGCCTTACACCTTCTCCCCGGTTAGCAGAATTCCTTACCCGGACTTGTTTTTGTAGACCAATAATAATAGAGTCAAACCTTCCTTTGAAATGTGATTCAAATAAAAGGTGACTTGGAACACCGGCAAAAATCAATTCCAAGCGGCGACACTGTAAATAAAATAATCCCTATTTCAAATTTGTCACTTCAAATGGAAAAACTCTTTAACCCACAATCCATAACACGTTACATTTTGTACATATCTTTTGGAGGGATAAAAAAAGGCGTGTGACAATGGTGATCCGCTCCCACTTCCACTCCGGAATCTTTATCTGCTGAAGCAACCCACCCTGTCTCTAGTGCTCATACTTTACCTGCTGAGAGTTGAGGCACCGACTATATCTTTCTTCATCCACCTTCACCAATAGTGATGTCTCAAATCTTGATACATCTTCGCGGCATCCGGATGAATGGAATACCGCAAACTATGGGCCTCCTCTAGAATCAACTCTTGAAGCCCATCAACATTGGGTACACAAATCCGACCCTGCATCCTCAATACCCCGTCATCACCAATAATCACATCTCTGGCATCCCCATGCTGAACCTTGTCCTTGAGGACAAGCAAATGAGGGTCATCATACTGACGCTCCCTGATACGGTCAAATAAGGAAGACCGAGAAACCACGCAAGCTAGGACCCGACTGGGCTCCGAAAGATCCAATCTCACAAACTGGCTGGCTAAAGCCTGAACATCCATTACCATAGGTCTCTCCGATGCTGGTAAATAAGCCAAAGTACCCAAACTCTCTGCCCGGGTGATACAAAATAGTGATATCATAGTCCTTCAGCAACTCTAACCACCTCTTCTGGCGCAAATTAAGATCCTTTTGCTTGAATAGGTGCTACAAGCTCTGATGATCAGTATAAGTCTCACAAGGAACACCATACAAATAATGGCGCCAGATCTTCAGGGCGTGAACAATGTCAACTAACTCTAGATCATGGATAGGGTAATTCTTCTCATGCACCTTCAACTGTCTGGACGCGTAGGCAACCACCCTACTGCCCTGCATCAACACCGCTCCAAGGCCAATCCTCGAGGCATCACAATAGACCATATAAGACCTCGAACATGTAGGCAATATCAAAACTAGGGCTATAGTCAAAGCTGTCTTCAGCTTCTGAAAGCTCGCCTCACACTCTTTTGTCCACTAGAACGGAGCACCCTTCTGGGTCAGCCTAGTCATAGGGGCTACAATTGATGAAAACCCCTCCACAAAACGACGGTAGTAACCCACCAAGCCAAGAAAACTGCGAATCTTTGTAGTTGAGGATGGTCTGGGCCAACTCTGCACTGCCTTTACTTTCTTCGGATCCACCAGAATACCTTCACTCGATAACACATGGCCTAAGAATGCCATGTAATCCAACCAAAACTCACACTTCGAGAACTTAGCATATAACTTCTTTTCCCTTAGAGTCTGGAGCACTGTCCTTAGGTGCTAGGCCCATATTCTTTTGCTTGAAATTAATGTGAGCACGTGATTTTTGCCCTACATGAAATACTCCTATAAATTCAAAACAAAGTAATTTCGTTTCATTATTTGCAACTTTGTGGATTTTATGGCATTTGCTGTTAATTATTTGCATTTTTGTCTGAGCATTTCGTTTGTTAATTAATGAAAAATACAAAATACGCTGCATTTGCATTTAGGATTTAATTTTTGCATGTTTGAAATAATTAGTAATTTAGTGTTTTATAAAAATGAAAAAATTACAAAAAATAGTTCATTTTTGCATTTAATTTTAATTTCTCGAATTTTGTTAGGTTTCTTTAATTTGGTATTTAATTAGTATGGTAATTATTTTTAGAGGTTAATTAGTTTAATTTGATAGGATGATATTAGTTTTAATAATTACTTTAGGATTTATTTTTAATTTTGGAAAGAAAAGAAATTTGGAAATTGAAAAAAGAAGAAACGATTCAAAAAAACAAAGGGAAATTCAATTTGGGCCATTTATGTAAACCCCCCTTCAGCCCAATTGCCCTTTCCCCCTCGTACCCGCCCAATTCTGGCCCAAACCCGCCCATACCCTGTCCGGATCCCCCTTTTAGGCGAAACGACACCGTTTTGACTAGTGCCAATCTGAGCCGTTGATCCTCACTTGATCGAACGGCTCGAAACTAAAGCTGAGGGAGTATATATATGTCCGAATACACACACACCCTCAGTTCATCGTCCCCAACATCCCCAACTTCAGAACCCTGCCCCCAAACCCTAGTAGTTGCCCCAGAATTCCCCACCGTCCGGTGGCGGCGCCGGCGTCCAATCGCCACCAAATTAACACCATGAACTCCTCTCCACCTCCCCATCCCAAATCTCCAAATAGTTCCTCTCGAATCCCCTTCCAACGCCTCGAATCTCAGATATGAGGTTAGCACCGAAAACCCTAAAATTCCCAGATCCACCCAAAATCACACCATGCAACCCCTCATCTCCCTCCTGCCTCAAATGCGTGTTTGTTTCGTTTCAAAAGGTCCGTCAGTGGTAAAGCAGAAGGCGGGATAGCCAAGTTTCTCCTTGGGTTCCTTTCTGGCTTAGCAAGGTCAAGTGAACCTAATACCGTCATTAATCGTTTGTCTTTTGCTAAGGACAACCGATTAATGACCGTCAAAGGTTCACTGTCTCCTCCAAGATTGGTCGGGTTCATGCAGTTCTTGTCGAAGTAGGTTTGAGAAAATTTCCTTTGCGTCGATTGGTTTCTGTTGATCTCTTCTGTTTGTTTGCTTGGTTGTTTGTTTTCCAGTTTTTCTGAATTTCGTCTCTTGATTAATTGCATTATGTTCTGGTTTGTAAGTTTGTTAGTTAGCTTGTTTGCGTAGTTGTCGATGACAATCGGCTTCATAAGGTTTGGGTTTAATTTGGTTGCAATTCACGAGATTTTATTTTTCCTCTGGGCTTTATTTCACATTTGCGAATTAATTTTGGAACTGAGTCAAGTGTAGTTCATCGTTCGCATTAATTATTGTTTCAAGAACATTTTCTGAATTCATGTTTTTGTGTGAAGGGTATTCAAGCTAGCTTCTCATAATTTCAATAGTTGTTTCGAATTTCAATTTGTTTGAAAGTGTCAGCCCGTTTGTTTGCTGTTGTTGTGATTGTGAGCATTCATAATTTAATGGGGGTAAGTGAATAATGGGGAACTTTAGGGGGTAATTTTGGAGATTGTTTCAACCTAAGGAATCTTTAATAACTGATGGGAAGCTTCCTAAATGGACAGGTGCCCAAAATGGTTAGGGAAAACAGGCTGTAAGTTGAAAATATCTGAAGGAAATGGACAGCTGTCCAAAAATCAGTTTTGAAAGATGCCCTATGAGGGTATTTTTAGAAAATCTGACTGCCTTGCCTTGGAAGGCACACAGTAGACCCTCAACCTTTAAAAAGAAATCTTTCTTCTCATTCAAGTCAGTTTTTTACACCTTAGAGAGACTAAAAAGGCTGAAATACAGGAGAAATCAGAACAACTAAAAAGTCACTGTTCCATTGAAAGTTTTTTTGTAATTCTTGAGGCTCTCACTTCTGAAATGATCTCTGAACAATCGAGGGCTAAGATGGCTTGAGACTTAGTCATTAGGGCTAGGTGTTGGGTGTTTGCTTGTGTGAAAGTGTGTTTGACACTGCAATCTGGTCTGCTGAATTGCATTTTCTGGAAATTTGAGCTGTTTTGGTACACTGTTCCACAAGATTTGAGGTCCACTTTGCTACTTGTTACTGCTGCTGGGTTTTCTGATTATCTCGATGTTTCTTTCTTCACATTTTCAGGTATGTAAGGACATTTGAACCCTGAGTCAATCTAGATTGGGACACCCTAAATTATCCCAAGTGGCGACTCTGATTTTGAATAAATAAATGATCCCGTTTCGATTGTCCTTTAATTGGAAAAACTCCCTTGTATTTATACCCTTTACGGTGGTGTAGTAAAAAAGGAGGTGTGACAGGGAATACACCAGAATATCATCAATAAAGACAATGACGAACGAGTCAAGATACGACCAGAACACATTGTGCATCAAATACATAAAGGTTGCTGGGGCATTGGTTAGCCCATATGACATAACAAGGAACTCGTAATGACCATACCGAGTCCTGAAAGTAGTTTTCGGGATATCTGGCTCCCGAATCTTCAACTGATGGTAACCTAAGCACAAGTCAATCTTAGAAAACACCCGTGTGCCCTGGAGCTGATCAAATAGATCATCAATACGAGGCAAATGATAACGGTTCTTCATTGTAATTTTGTTCAACTGGCGATAATCAATACACATACGTATAGAACCATCCTTTTTCTTCACAAATAAAACAGAAGCACCCCAAGGTGATACACTAGGCTGAATAAACCCTTATCAAGAAATTCCTGTAACCGATCCTTCAATTCCTTAAACTTAAGATGAGCCATACGATACTAATGAATAGAAATGGGCTGAGTGGCCGGCAATAGATCAATGCCAAAATCAATATCTCTATCAGGCAGCATACCCGGAAGATCAGCTGGAAACACATCAGGAAAATCTCGTACTACTGGGGCTGAATCAACTGAAGGGGTATCAATACTGACATCTCTCACATAAGCTAAATACTTGTCACACCCCTTCTCAACCATACGCTGAGACTTAAGGAAAGAAATAACTCTATTGGGAGTGTGATCTAAAGCACCCCTCCACTCAACATGCGGTACACCTGGCATAGCCAGCGTCACAGTTTTGGCGTGACAATCAAGAATAGCATAATGGGATGACAACCAGTCCATGCCCAAGATAATATCAAAATCTACCATGTTGAGTAACAGTAAATCGGCTCTGGTCTCAAAACCACTAAGAGCAACCAAACACGACTGATAAACACGGTCCACAACAAGAGAATCTCCCATAGAAGTAGAAACATAAACGGGGAACTCAAAGAATCCTGAGGTACACCCAAGTGCGGAGCAAAATAAGAAGACACATAAGAGTAAGTAGAGCCTGGATCGAATAGAACTGATGCATCTCTGTGACAAACTAGTATAATACCTGTGATGACAGAATCGGAGGCAACAGCCTTGGTATGGGCAGGAAGGGCATAGTATCTGGCCTGGCCTCCCCCTCTAGGGGGACCTCTACCTCCCCGACCTCCACCTCTAGCTTGGCTGAGCAGGTGGGGTAGCAACTGGAGCTGTAACCATAGCCTGAGAACTCTGTGGGGCACGCTGTGGTTGAGAAGTCTATAGAGGTGCACCCCTCCTAAGTCTGGGGAAATCCCTCACCATATGGTCTGTATCACCACACTCAAAACAAGCTCTGAGAGGATGTGGTGGCTGTGAGTGGCTCGGACTAGGTCTACTGGACTGACCATTGAAAGCACCTCGCGCAGGAGGCGCACTAGATATTGGTGGTGCATAATAAGGCTCCTAGGGCCTAGGAGGAGCTGGAACACCACTGGCTGCTGGAAGAGCAATGAACAGGGTGACTCATATAACCCCTACCATGACGACCTGCTACTGGGGCACGGGCACCAGAATAATGGCCCGACTCTTGAGACCTTTTGGCCTTCCTCTCCTCTCTCTCCCTAGCATGCATACCCTCAATCCTCCTAGCTATGCTCACCAGCTGCTGATAAGAAATATCCATCTCCAACTTACGAGCCATGCTAGACCTGATGTTGGAAATAAGCCCCTCAATAAATGGGTGAACCCTCTTGCGAACAGTAGAAACCAAGGCTGGGGCATATCTATCCAAGCTAGTGTAACGGACAGCATACTCCAAGACAGTCATAGCACCCTGGCGCAAATGCTCAAAATCTACACGTCATGCGTCCCTAAGGCTTTGAGGAACAAACTCTCTCAGGAACATATCTAAAAACTGAGTCCAAGTCAGTGAAGCTGCCTCGTCCGGACTATCTAACTCATAGGTACGCCACCACTCATAGGCGGCTCCTCGAAGCTGGAAGGTAGTGAAGGAAACCTCACTCGATCCTGATATACCCATAGTGCGGAGGATAAGGTGACACTCCTCCAGAAATCCCAAGGCATCATCGGAGGCTAACCCACTGAATACAGGAGGATCATACTTCTTGAACCTCTCAAGTCTCCGCTTCTCATCCTCTGAAGTCGATGCCCTGTCCTCAGGCTAACCTGGGGCTACATGCTATATAGGAATAATCTCTAGGACCTGATCAACATGCACTCACTGCTCAAGAGTGCAGGCGGAGGGAGTCTGTGTTCCACCCCCAACCTGAGATGTAGCTGAAACAAGGGGGAGCAACCCTGCTTGAGCCAAAGTGGTGTACATGCTCATGAGCTGCGCAAGAGTCTCCTGGAGAGCTAGAGTAGTAGTAGGCGTATCAGGTGCCTGGACTCTGGTTGGAACTGCTGGTGGTACCTCGGTTGCAACTTGCGCGGGTGCTCTAGCTGTACCACGTGCGCGTTCTCGGCCTCTAACGGCTGCAGTAGGGGCCACTGGTGCCTGATCGTCTCGGGTAGTGTGTGTCCTTACCATCTGTGAGAGAATAGAAGACAGAAGTTTAGAATTATGATGTTAAAATCTCGCACGACAAGGAAATCAAATGAAGTGAAATTTTCCTAAGAGTTACATAGCTTCTCGTAGATAAGTGCAGACGTTTTCGTACCGATCAGTGAGACTTTAATAAACTGGCTTGTGAATTCATGACTCCTATGAACCTAGAGCTCTGATACCAACTTGTCACGACCCCAGTTCGCCCTCCGTGAACCATCGTGACGACACCTAGATTCTACGACTAGATAAGCCTAACAATGCGAAAAATAAACCAATTTGCAAAAGAAAATAATTAAAAATTGAAATAGTGAAATAAAACAACGTTTAAAAGTGCCGCTCAACATACACAATATCAACTCTCAAAAACTAATACATTTCCCAAAACCCAGAATATCTAACAAAGAAACGAAAGTATAGAAGGGCTAATACAAAAAGAAAAAGTAGAAAGGGACTATTTGGTATGCGGACGCGGCAGATATACCTTGGAGTCTCTACAAGCATCTCGTCTCAAACGTGATAAGTCTGAGTAGAAGTACCTGGATCTGCACATGAAAAACATGTGCAAAAGGGGCATGAAATACACCACAGCGGTACTCAGTAAGTGCCAAGCCTAACCTCGGTCGGGTAGTGACGAGGAAGGTTAGGGCCCTACTGAGGTTAAGTAAAATATAAGGTTCAACGGTGTAGAATAAAATAGTATAAATAAGTAAACAGTAAAAGTAACACAGGATATAAAGGACAGTAACAACTACTACAGAGGCAAAGTAAACACAGAAAGAAATACAGCTCAACACAAAGATAACAACCGGGGATCTCCCAGGATATCATCCTATAGACCCAAATGTAAATATCCAGTGGATCTCCCGGGATACCGTCTCGTAGTCCAACTCATAATGCGAGGGGATCTCCCGGAATACCGATCCGTAGTCCCAAATGTAAATACTCAGTACAGGGGGAATCTACTGGGTGTAGTCCTGTAGTTCCAATGTAAATGTGCAGGGGGATCTCCCGGAATACCGTTCCGTAGTCCCAAAGTAAACATATAAAGGGATCTCCCGGGATACCGTCCCGTAGTCCCAAAGTAAATACACAGCAATAGCAAGAAGAGTACACAGTTCAATTCAAGTTCCATACCAAGGTAAAACAGGTATTTCTAACCTAGCATGTTGCAAGTAATACAAACAAGGCAGTTTGAACAAGTAAGGATATTAAGTCAATTAGACATGCTTTCCTAAGCTAACAACAGGCTTATATTGCAAGTAATATAAACAGGAAAGGAAACATACTAGTAATTACTTAATGAAAATTGAACTTTCAACAATTAGCACAAGTACACACTCGTCACCTCACGTACAAGGCATTACAATTATCAATAATACCAAATCCTAAGGGGAAGGTCCCCCACACAAGGTTAGGCAAGCCACTTACCTCGAACCGGCTCAAAGTCAACCCGAAACCACGTTCTTGCCACGAGTACTCAACTCCGAATGGCCCAAATCTATTCAATTCAATTTCATAATGTAAATAACACTTCAAGTAACTGATTTTTCAAAGAAATTCTAAACTAATACGCAAAATTAGGTAAAATGACCAAAATGCCCCTCGGGCCCACATCACGAAATTGGGTAAAAATTTATATTTCCAGAATCCTCACACTCTCACGAGTTCAGTCATACCAAAAGTACCAAAATCATACCTCAAATGGTCCTTCAAATCATTACTCAAAGGTCTCTAATTAATCAAGCCCTAACCCCAAAATTACCACTGATTTTCCTTAAGTTTTTATGCTTATAATGATAAAAATCACCTCAATAACGAGTTTAGGGACCAAAGACCTTACCCCAATGAATTCCTCTGAAAATCTCCCTTCAAAATGCTCCCCAAGGCTTCTTTCCGTTTGAAAAGAGGTGAAAATAACTCAAATTCGCGGAGGCAACTATTTATATGTTCTTCCCAGCTAATCCTCTTCTGCGGTCATGGGACCATACCTCCGGTCTTGCTTTTGCGGAACAAAGGTCGCATCTGCAACAAATTACTAAACTCAGCTTTCCGGACCTGTAACTCCCCATATGCAGATGTGGTACCTCTTCTGCGGTAAATCTCCCGCTTATGCGGCTCCTCCTGTTTCTCCCCTTTTTCGCTTCTACGATGATGGTGCCACTTCTGTGGCCACACACCTGCGGGACCCAATCGCAGGTGCGGTTATGACAGAAGGTCAGTAGCTTAAGCTGCTCAAACAACTCCCAATTCTTCCAACAACCTTCCAAAAACATCCCGAGGCCCCTAGGGCCTCAACTGAAAACACAAACAAATCTAGTATCACTGTCCAAACTTATACCAATCCTTAAAACACCTAAAACAACATCAAAATGATGAATCAACCACAAATTCAAGCCTAAGAACTCCCAAACTCTAAATTTACGCTTTCGATCAAAAAGTCTATCAACCCTCGTCCGAATGACCTAAAATTTTGCACACACGTCACATTCAACACTACGAAGCTACTCTAACTTTCGGAATTCCATTCCAACCCTCAGATCAAAATCTCACCATCGAACTAGAAACTTCAAAATTCGACTTTCGGTATTTCAAGCCTAAATTAGCTACAGACCTCCAAAACACAATACGAACACGCCCCTAAGCCCGAAATCCAACGGAGCTAATGGAACCATCGGAATTCTATTTCGAGGTCGTCTTCATACTGTTCCTACTATGGTTAAATTTTCAAAACTTAAGCTCTCATTTAGGGACTAAGTGTCCCAAAACTCTCCGAAACTTAAAACCGAACATCCCGGCAAATCAAAATAGCAGAAATAAACACGAGAAAAGCAGTTAATAAGGGATCGGTGCGTTAATTCTTAAAATGACCGGCCGGGTCGTTACAACAAAGTAGGTTGGCTATCTCCTACGGGGTATCCTAAGGTTTGTGTGATCCCTATGATTGCTTGTTGGGAGTTCTCTTTTACTAGTAAAATATTTGTTGTAATTTGATTTTGTATGCTTATGAGAGTTGGCTTGACTATTACGAGGATGAATACGAGATTTGCAAATGATTTGAGTTATTATATGGTTTGTGTTACATGAGCTTAAGAAGGATTTAGTTGAATCCTATTGCGATGTTATGCTAGTATGGGGTGGTTATTTTAAGTTATCAGATTCTTTATTCTTTAGCTTTGAGCCAAGTGGGGGAGTCTGTTATCGACGGATTGATTGCATTGTTATGTGTTGTATTGGTTTCAGTTTGAGGTATGCTGGTAAATCAGTTATGGCTTATAGAGGTTGTGATCGAGGATGACTTGAGTAAAGGAAATTTTGGGTAAACTTTAAGAGTATATGAGAATCACGGAATGATTTGAGTTGTTATTGGTGAAGGATGTAATGTGTGTGGAGTAGGAATTTATTTGGTTGCATTAAGGTGGAGTTACTTTCTTGGGTGTTGGAGTGCTAATGGGTCACCGGTCATTTGGTCCATTTGGTTAGTCTAATTGAGATTTGAGTAGAGTGGAAGGCTCTCGAGAATGGTTCAAATGAATTTAAGATTTGAGCGTGGCAATTGGGAATCTTCAGGATGTGTATTTGGTTAGAAACTGAGATTTATATTGGAGGATGTCATGACTTGTGGCATTTCTATGTCATTATAGATTCTACATATCAGTATTAGGAAGGCGAAAGTAATGGCTTTATATTTGTAGAAGGTCTCTTCAGAGTGGGTATCTCGGTTGTGGTACTTTTGGGGTGATTAAGAGAGCATTCAGCGGCTTATGAGCCTTAGGGCAGTGTGGTTTATGCTAGGGTCTCGTGTGGTGAGTCTTGGTTAAGGATTGTGGTATTATGGCAAGGAGAAGTATCAATTTGAAGGTAATTCAGAAGGAACTAGGATAAATAGGACAGTTTGGTAGTAGGTTGGATCAGCATGGTAATGGATGTGATTGGCTCTTTTGGTCCTCATGAGGTAGTGAGTTTCTACAGGTGTTTTGTGGTGGTACTCTTGGGTTTTGGTGGCATGCGTGGCTTGGTTGAGTTAGAGAGATTCAGTTCTGATTGTTTGGTTATGTGCAAATGGGTTTCGGAGAGTTCTCAATAGTTTCTACCACGGTTTGAGATGTATATTTTCTACTAGCGTGAGGAGCATGTGATATATAGTGATTTTCTCCGGATGAAATCAAATGGAAAGTTCTTGGCTAATTGAGTGAGTAGTTTCTTGTGACTCGGAGTGGATTACGAAGTTTTCGTATTTTTTGTATGATGGCATAGTATATGCGGTGTGTTGTGTACGATTGAGATTTGCATGTGTAAGATCACGGTTCAGTTTTGAAGGGGAGGTCATGAGTCCTTAGGCAACATGGACAGTTTCAGATGACTAGGTAAATAACATTACTATTTAGTATGGCTTGATGAGATTATACATTTCAGAAGAGGGGATGTGTTTTCATTTATGGATACTTCATTGGTATTGCGACATTCCCCTAGTTGATCGACTACTGGTGTTCAAATTTTGCTTTATGACACAGAAGAATTATAGAAGTATTCCTCGCGGGATGATTGTGTATGAGAGATGTGTTAGACATTCAGGCAATGGAGTTGGGATGAGATATGATGATTCATGAGTTCTATGAATTTGGAGACTGGGAGCTCTCAGGAGTAGATTGTTGCATGGTTGTGGACTGTGAAGTGTGGGCGAAACTACCCAGGTGATAGTATGTGTTATGATTCAGTCATTGTGGACTTTCGAAGGATTATTTATCTATTTGTGGGTGACTAGAGTTGATTTGGGGGTCCATTGGTAGGCCCAATTAAGATGTGTATTCTACATCGAGTTGGATTGGTTGGCTCCATACTGCTATTAATGAGGTATGTGCAATTTCGTTATTGTTGAGCTTATTCGTATTCTGAAATGATCTATGAGTTACTTTTCTATGCCATGAGGAGTTGTGATTCGTTGGTTATATGCATATATGGTGCGGTTCTATTTGAGCTTTATCGCGGAATTTGAGCGAGATGAGTATTTGGGTATTGCATGATTGATTGCACATTGGCTATGTTCTTTCCTGATTGTGGTATTATGTTATTTGCTCTTCGTGGTTATGGTAATGCACCTTGGGTGCTTGATGTCGAATTTTGCGTGGTTATTGAATTTGAGCAAGGTGGCTCGAGGTACATAATATGGACCAGTGTTTGGATGGGTCATGCATTGTAGCGGAGTTATGTTGAGACATGATCCTTTGCGTTAGATTCATGTGTTTTGGTTATACGGTGTGTGATAGGTTCTTAGCATTGCTTTGTGGCGGTACCTGTTGAGCTTGTGAGATACTTCTTTCGTCTGAGTCATTTTCCACTATTGAGTAAATTTTGAATGTTGCTTATTGGTGCACGAGTTGCGGCTTTAGACTGTATTAATGTGTCATGTCACTAGAGTGATTATGTTAGATGGGATGAGGTCATTGTACCTAGAATGGGTGCTATCGGATCAGATTGTAGTATATTTGGAAGGATATTGATGCTGATTGGCTTACAAATTTACTATAGTTCCTATCAAAGGAGAGGGAGTTCCACAACTTGTTGGTCTGACGAATGGTTATGAGATTATGCATGTTTCTTTCATCGTTGGCAGTATATGAAGGTATTAGAATGAGGCTCTATTTGATAAGAGGTTTATTACCGGTATTGGGTTGTTTTGAGCAGTTACTATGATTAGAAGTTATCGCTATGAGTATTTTTGAGTTATATGGTATATAATGTGATTTCATCTTGAGTCATGGCTATGGCTTGATACAGCTTGTTCAGACTTATACAGTGTGTAGATGTGAGATTCTGATCTTATAGAAAATTTTGGATGTGGAAATTGGATTCGAAGGCTTATGGGCTAGGTTGGATTAAGAAATTTCAGTCATGTTGTGTTATCAGATCTATATGGGATAGGATGACGTGGGATCACCTCCGGGTATGTGCATTGTGAGGTTACACGGGGATTTGATGGCTTTTGAAACAACTCAAGGCACGTTCGAGGACAAACGTATGTTTAAGTAGGGGGGAATGTAATGATCCGACCGGTCGTTTTGAGTATTTACACTTCGCTCGTTAGTTTGGGGGCAGGAGTTGCTCCTTATGATTTATTAGGACTTGTGTGCAAAAATTTGGGTTCATTATGAGTTGATTTGATATGTTTCGGCGTGAGTTTTTGGAAGTTGAAAGTTCGAAAGTTCATTAAGTTTGATTTGAGGCGCGTTTCGTCATTTCAATATTATTATGTGTGTTTTGAGGCCTCGTTGCATTATGATATGAAACTTGTTGGTATATTTCAATGCAGTCCCGAGGGGCTCGGGTGAGTTTCAGATAGGTTTGGGTTGTGTTGCGCTCGTTTTTCTTATGTTTCGATGTCATTTCTTAAAGCATAAATGGTACCACATTGAACAAATGAGCTCCGATTTCTATTTTTATTGAAGCATTAGATCTGTATCGTAATTACGGAGTCATAGCAAAAAGAATCATCAAATTTAGACATCGTATGAGGATGTTATGGTCATTTTACTAAGAATTGGGTTGCCAGATTTTTCAGATTAATTACGAAATTGACATGCTGCGTATTTAAAAATCTGCACTATTTTCAAATATTGAAACCAACATATCTCCTTCAATATAAGGTCAAATGGAGTGATTCAAGAGCCTAACTTGACTAGAATTTTACAAGAAATCCATTAGAGGTATCAAAAATGAGTTTCAAGATATTTTGGCTCAAGAAACGAGGCAGGATAATGTTAAAACGAGGGTTTGGTGCATTTAACATATTTTGAGTTGGGGAGATCGGAATTGGGCAATTTTTCGAGGCTCTTTTTAGCATATGAATTGGGGTAAGTGTTCTCTACTCATTTTTAGTTATATTTCATGAATCTATCTTCGATTTAACTTTTGGTTTATGAATTTTAAAGAAGAAATTGAGGGTTTTGGCCTAAAGTTTCATAATATGAATTTTTGAGTTTTGAACACCGATTTGGAGTCGGATTTGAGTGAAACTAGTATGGTAGAACTCGTAATTGAATGGGTTGATGGATTTTGTGAGTTTTATCAGGTTCCGAATTGCGGGCCCGGGTTGGGCATTTTGGTCGATTTTGGGCTTTTGATTAAAGATTCGACCTTTTTCGATTGGGATTGGTTCCTTTAGAATTGTTTGATGTATATGAGTTGTTTTTGATTAGTTTCGATCCATTCGGAGGTTAGAACGCGCGTGATGGGATTCTTGGAGCATCACTTCGCTTACTCAGTGTCAGAATTGGCTTGTTTAAGATAACTCTTCTAAACTTAGTGCTGAGGGTATAAAACCCCGAATTATGTGCTATGTGATTGGTGTTGAGGTGACGCACATGCTAGGTGACGGGCGTGCACCCTGTGAGTTGTGACTCTGTTGTTTCCAGGGCACTGAATAGTGGCCCTATTTTATTGATATATGTGTTTTCACCATGTTATAAGATAAATGAGATGTACATCATGCTAGATATCATATTTAGGCTTTATGTTGATAATGTTGGGACCCATAGTGGTCGTTTCTTGCTGTCATCTCATTGAATTCATTGATATTTCGTACTCAGTCACATTCATGCATTCATATCATATCTCAGTCTCAGTTGTTACTTATTGATACATCATATCATTGTTCCGGGTAAGTTTTCATGACATTGTGAGCTCGTGGGTGAGACTGGAGAGATTGATGACTGAGTGAGGCCGAGAGCCTAATTATGAGTGACAGTTATGGGATCGAGCTGCACGCCATAACAGATTATTAATTATGCATTTGTTGGCTTGTTATAGCGCTTGGGCTGAAGGAGCCCCTCCGGAGTCTACACACCCCCAGTGAGCGCAGATGATATTATTGAGGGATGGATTTCCCTGGACATGGATTTGTCTGAAGTACTTAATTACATTCAGGGATGGATATTCCCTTGGTATGAAGATGGATCTTCTCCATGAAGCTGGATTGGCCTGTTTCCTCGGTACTGGGTGACTTATAGTCAGTGATATATATATTCCGAGATGGATCTTTCCTGGGCTGTATGGGCCATATACAGTATCGAGTGGCCGATTATGATAAGTGGAAGGTGTGATACAGTGAGGTTGAGTACTCTGAGAGTGTGCATACATGATTCATCTATGAGATACATGACATTGACATGCATATATGGATACATGCATAGAAATATATTTTCCTCATGGTGTACGGTATCACGTCATTCATGACTTTTTACATACAGTGATATGTGGTTATAAAGAGGTATTTCACATTCGTTATTTAAAAAAGGAAATGAAACATGTTTACCTATTATGGAAAGGAATTTTAGGATAAGTTACAGTTTTTAAAACTTACTCATATTTTTAACGATTTCGGTAGAGGATTTGGGCTTTCATTGATATACTTGAAAAGTGGAATTGTTTTTGGAAAACTATGAAAAAGGCTAAGCACTTTATTTCTAATCTATTTCTTTATTTATTGGCAGTACACTGTATGAACTACTATTAGTTATGTGTGTTGGACCCGACCTATATTCCAGCTCGTCACTACTTTCAACCTAAGATTAGGTTTGTTACTTTTTGAGTACATGGGGTCGGTTGTACTTATACTGCACTTCCTGCACATTGTGTGCAGATCCCAGATGTTGATGCTGCTACGATCATTGGTTGATGGATTTGAAGGCGTACTTGTGTTCCTGCTGCGACTGCCTTTTGTTCACGGTAGCCTTAGATACAAAAATTCTGTTTATGTACTTTTCAAACAGAAGATGTATTTTCTTCATAACAGCTTTGTAAACTCTATTCTTAGAAGCTCATGATTTGTACTACCTCCTTGGGAAATGTAGAAGATTTAGATAATTCTATTGTTTAAATGTTTTATTAAGTTAAGTAGAATTGGATAATTATTAATTGGCATACCTAGCGGGTTGGGTTAGGTGCCATCATGACTGGTGGATTTTTGGTCGTGACATAAGCAAACTGGGATTCACCCAAAAAACGTAGAAGCTAAGAAAAATTAGGACTCACCTAGGGAACACCCGATATTCTCCAGTAAAAAGAAGACCGAGATAACGGGTTAACATTTTGACCTAAGTGCGAAATGACACCCCTACGGCCAACGGCCATCGCCAAATGAAGAATTCGACGTCGCTCGAATTACAATGGGTTAACATTTTGACCTAAGTGTGAAATGACATCTTTACGGCCAACAGCCATCACAAAACAAAGAATTAGACCTCGCTCGAATAACAACGGGTTAACATTTTGACCTAAGTGTGAAATGACACCCCTACGGCCAATGGCCATCGCCAAACGAAGAATTCAACCTTGCTTGAATTAAAACGGGTTAACATTTCAACCTAAGTGTTAAATGACACCCCTACGGCCAACGACCATCGCAGAAAGAAGATTCGACCTCGCTCGAATAACAACGGGTTAAAATTTCGACCTAAGTGCGAAATGACACCCCTACGGCCAACAACCATCGCTAAAAGAAGAATTCGACCTCGCTCGAATTACAATGGGTTAACATTTTGACCTTAGTACGAAATAACACCCTTACGACCACCAGTCATCGTCAAAATAAAAGAAAAGTTCGAACGCATTCAAATAAAAGTTAGAAATTGACTTCCCTACAAACTGTAAATCCAAGTTCGACCCTGCTCGAATACATATGAAAAAGTTGACTTCGCCTAAATTGGCAAGTCTGAACTCAATCCCACTCGAATGGCCAAGTCGAAACTGACTTCGTTCAAAATGGAGAATCTGAATTCAACCTCGTTTAAACCAAGGATGATTTCGCCTAAAGCGACAAATCAGAAGTCAATCTCGCCTGAATATGCAAGTCCAAAGCGACTCTATTCGGACACACACGACGAGACCCTACTCGATCCGATCAAGGTCGGATTCCCAAATAAAAAAATTAGGGACTCACCACACAAAAATTCGAAGGTCTACGCCAAAATAAAAAGATGTAACAAGCAAGAGGAAGGGAAAGAAAATCAAAGGACGTACAAAGGCAAAATAACTTTTTTATTTATATATACGTCCACAACAGCCGCACCTTACATAAGGCCAAAACGGGCACAATAAAAAAAAAGATGAAAATGAACAAAAAAATACTAAAGCAACAAATTTTCACTCGGCGCCATCACCAACATTCTCCCCGCCGTTGTCGTCAAGAAACTCCTCCTCAACATCAGCATCCTCGCGGGCCTCCGGTGTCGTAGGGTCGTAGCCGCAGTTGACACGAGCCTCTCGTGTCTTCACCCGGGCTCCTTCATAAGCAGCCTCAGAAACATTGCCCACCTCCCACAAACCCTAGTATATATCTTGTTGGGCCTTGGCATGAACCCAAAGCTCATGCAAGTGGCGAGGAATAGCGACAAAGGCGGATTCAACTTGGGCCAACAATTGCGCCTTTTCAGCCTCGAGGATTGCGACCCAATTACCCAAGTTCGGAGCTTCCCGGTCAATTTTACCAATGCGCTCTTCGAGCCTCGCTTCCCTCAGTACGGTCGTTGCCCTCTCAAACTCCTGCTCAGATTGAAGGACACGGATAGTGTCCTCCAACGCCGCTGCTCTTGCTAAACCTGACGCTCGAGCATTCTTGGCATTCTCCAGCTCAGTCACTTTTCTCTCCAGCTCGGCTAACTTCCCCATACATTCTGCACTCAAAGCTTCAACTTTGGCATCTTTCTAATCGGGTTCAGATTGCAACAACAACACCTTCGCCTGAAGATGCTCGCACTCTACAGCGATCCCCTTTCCCAACTCAAGTTCCTCATCCTTAGCATGAAGTAGCTCCTCGAGCTCACTGCACCTGCGGATGGACTGCATCAGTTCCTGATCCCTTTTCTCTAGCTCCTCCCCAAGAGATTGATTGTCAGTGCTTGCTCTGAGCCACTCATGCATCTCACGGCATTTGTTGCGATAGCGCCGATACTTTTCAAGCATCATCAGAAAAATCTTGGACCGAGTCTCGGCCCTACGCGCACTCTCGATCTCCCGCATGTAAGACTTAAAATAAAGAAAAAAGTTAGTGAAGGCCAAGGCCGCAAAAAGGGGGGGGGGGAGAAAAAGCAAAGAGAAGAAACCCTCAGGCCCATCGTGGCCACCTCCTGCGATAATTCGATTTCACTGACGTCCTGAAGAGCCTCACACTCTGCGGCAGAGCATGGAAGATCGAACTGCGGCACTAGATCCACTGTGTCTCGCAGAAGATTGAGGTCCGATGGAATCTCAATTATTCAGGAAGGACCTTCCGCTCTTAACCACAGTCCGAGTAAAGCCTTCCTCGAACATCCTAACATCATCAGGATCAAGATCAGAGTCAGACTCATAATCATCAACCACGACACCTTTTCCCCTCTCTGTGGACGAAGAAGAGGCACAATTCAGTCCGGATGACGAAAGGCCACCCAAGATGGCAACGACAACCTTGGGACTCCGTCCTTCTGCCACAATAGTCTGTTGACCACTCACAATGAGCGTAGCCTCTGCTCCCGGGTTAGCGCCGCTGTCAATGTCGGACACCGCCAAAAGAGGGTCGCCCCCCAAAGATGCTTCGACTGGAAGAGCCACTTCTAACACCACTCTCCATCTCTTCGAAGGGCCCTTTCCACTATTATCACCGGAAGATTTGCCCGTTGAACAGATGGTAGGAGCCGGGGTCTCAAGTTGAGGAGTTGCCTCTATGCTCACGGCCCCAGCCACAAGAGCAGATTGGATAGTAGATCTCGATGTAGGACGGATGGCAGCCCTCAGTGCAGGACGAGTAGGAGGCGCCGATTGACAGAACGCAAGTGGAGGAGCCCTCGCCCTTCGCACCCTCCCTGTTAGTAAAGAAAGACATTCATACAATGACGAGATCGAACAATAAGGCAAAGAAAAAAGAACTGTAGTGGGCAGACTCACCAGTAAGAGGCTTATGCCCATATCTCTCGTAGAAGGACGCCCACTCGCGAACCCTCACTATACAGGGAAGAATGGCGTTTACCCACTCACGGATGTCGTCGACTGGAAGCGGAGGTAGTCTCTCAGCTACGAAAGTGAACAAAAATTATCAATGCCACCTAAAGAAGAATGATTGGCCACCGCCTCAAGAGGAATCACGAAATAAACAAAGGAAAACTTACATGCGAAGTTCCACATCTCAGGGAACCCTGCCGAGTCCACCACAAGGTGTGCCATCCGCACGTAAAAATAGCTTTCCCAAAAGTGGCGATTAGCCTTATCGTCCATCTTCACCACCAAACTCTTTGTTCCTCGATGGCGCATATGGATCATCATGCCTCGAATAAATTGAGGGGAAAAAATATTAAGCATGTGCCCCAAAGTGATCCCTAGACCGACAAGCTCCGTGTACTTGAGAAGCATGAGGAAGAGCTTATACACGTATGGTGAAAAGCTGAGCCGGGCACACTTCGTAGAAGCAGCAGAAGTCTATTACCAAAGAGGGGAGAGGAAGCGTATACCTGACAACAAAAGGATACGTGAAAATGCGCAGTACCCTGGGCGGTGCAAATGTATAATGTCCATTCCCGTTGCCAGCACCATTTCAATATGGTTTGGAATTCCCCACTTGGTCTTGAGCGCCACTATCGCCATTTCATCCATAATAGAGAGTACAGGTTTCAGTTCTTCTCCGGCAAGGCTGTTGAAGTCAGTCCATAATTTCCCCGGACGGGGCAGTATCTCAGCCACTGTTGGAACTCCCTCATCTTCCGTCGCCTCCACCCCCTCTCCGAGAGGAGGTGTATCATTTTCTGGCACCGGAGCTTCGACAAACCTATCAGTCTAGGAAGAAGTACCAGCCATTTGTCTGAATTGATTGGAATAAACAGGTATGCTGAAGGAAAAGAGAGGATAGTAGCGTCAAACTTTGACAAGAGCAGAAATATGAAATCAGAAGTATGAAATACTGAAGAAGGTGGAGGTTTGAAAAATTCCTCAGATGAATCGAAAAGCGTAACAATCGAATGGTGGTTTCCCCTATTTATAGGAACATACATGTCCTGAGCGGGAAACCCAAGATCCACCAATCAAAAATTGATAGGGCACGAGAAATGATACGGTGCTTAGGGAATGTGCGCCATAATGATGCATAATGGGTATTCGTGATGTCTCGAAGCAATGCAACGATTCAGCTCCGAACTGATATAACGGTCCGATGGTACCATTGAAGCGTCATGTCGCCACCTCGACCTAGGGATCTCGTTCAACGCATAACGATCAGATTTATCCTAACTTTTGAATCAACAAAGTCCATCCGTTGAGCCCGCCAAGAGGCAACCCCGACGGACGGAGGCACTAACTGTATGGGTCAAAATCTGACTAGGATAGTTGTCCTAAAGAGGAACGATAAGGGGTCGACCAAGCCCTAATCATGCCCACGGGGCGAGATAGCAAAGAGCACCTCAGCCATCGCCGGGGTCAAATCATCAGAAAGCTCACATCACTGAACAAACGTAATGTTCGAGCAAACGACAAAAGATACAATCGTAAGAAAGTACACTGGTCAAAGGCCATTAGATAAAAAGGGAAGATTGTTAATATATATAGGGGGAGCTGAACCTAGAGAAATAGGATTGTTTTTTGAGAGCTTCCACTACAGAGCCAACAAGAGGAATTTCTTCGTCATCAACAGTTCCCTCTTTTCCCCTTCCTAGCTTCCACGATTATGACGCAAACCTGTCTTAGATGTAAGCTTATCATTCATGTTTTGATGTATGATTCTTACATTAAGAAACATTACACATTTTTGTTCTTTTTTTATTTTCGTACTCTGTACATTTGGATCTAGGATTAATTATATTTGGCTAAAATTTATCTTCTATACTTCTAATAATTAGTTCGATAAAAGGGTTTTATACTTTTTGGTCGAACAATCACCTGTTTCATTGTCTTTCACACATAACTTCGCTTGAATTTAGTAAACGTTACTCTGAAACTCAATCATTCTCTATTAAGCTTGTTTGGTTAAGCTTTTAAAATCTGTTTATTTTAAAAAGTATTTTTTTTTGTCAGAACAATTTTCCAAAAAAGTACTTTTGGAGAAAAATTATTATATTTGTATTTGAAAACACTTTTTCCAATATTGAAGTCGCAATTTGTGCTTGGCCAAGGTTCCAAAAGTGTTTTTAGGAAAAAACTATTTTTTTACTTTTGAAAAACGTGTACTGCTACTCAAAAGTACTTATTTTTGTCTTAAAAACTTGGCCAAAAAACTTAATTCTCCAAAATAAGCACTTCTTTTGGTTAAAAAAATTAGTATTTTTAACTTCCCATAAGCTTAACCAAACATGCTGCAAGTCTAAAATGATCCCTATCTTACAGTCGCCAAAGATTAGATATGTTAGATTGGGCACATATGCTTGTCGGAGCATGCGCCGATGCTTAAGTTAGTGCAGTCCTTAATTAGATCGCACGATAATAGTAGAGGCAATGGAAATCCAAGGAAATAAAACAAGTAACAAAGAGAAGAACAATGTCACGGCATGCCCAAGTTATGTCTAAGAGGAATTAATGGAATGTTTGATTGTTCTTCTGCCCAAATTATGTCCTGGAGGAATTAATGGAATGTTTGATTATTCTTCCCATGATGTTGCTTGACATTAGTTCCTACATTCTCTTAGTAATGCTTTGTATGTCGCTATGTAACTAAATCTTTTAAATATATGGTCATCTAGATGAGATACTTAGATACCTAACCTCTTATGTCAATATGTTACTGTTGGGATTAAAGATTGCTGAATGGGAAATGGAGGAAAGAAAGTGGAGAAAAAGTGAGCTCTCTTTTGCTTTGGAGGGAGCAAGTGTCCCTCATTGATGGTGGAAAGAAAAGTGAATGTGCTTATATTGAAAAAACACTTCTCTTGGTGTTAAATGAGTTGGAAAGAAAGTAAGCCTCGCGTCGTCGTTGCTCGACTCAACTTGATCAATCTTTTAGGACAATTTTTTTTAATTATTTAATTAATTAACAAAAATTTAACGTTGAATAAGCCAGGACACGCGACGCGATCCAGTCCGTTTTCTTTTCTGGATTATTTTAAATCCTTTTTCCCCAAATATTTCAAATGTGATGTTCTCACCTGTTCCAACAGCCATGACTGTTCTTGAAAGATTCAAACCTTTTCAGAAACAGTGCCAGAAAATGACTATAAATATACCTTGATCACAGATTTTTTTCTTACGAAATTTTCTAATCTTCTTCTTCTTCTGCACAAAATTTTCCAGTATGTTTTACAACCATTGAGTGGTTCGAAGTTCATCAGAGTTTTTGGTACCAATACACTGATGAGTTAAATCGTTCTATCCTGAAGTATAATTTTCCAGCACATCGGATACTTGAGGGGAATAATTTCCTTAAGAATACACTGTGCATTCATTGGGCTTTTCAGATATTATTTCGACATTCTGTTGCTGCTAACTTTCAGTTTCTGTTTCAGAAAGTTTACTGTTTTATTATTCATTACAGTAACACAGATTGGCTAACAGTTACTTCATCCACTTTTTATGACATATGATCTCTATTGCTATTATACGTTCTTCTCTTTTGCTATTTCATTTTGAAGGCATTTTACTGTATGTGATATATATATATATATATATATATATATATATATATATATATATATATATATAATCTTGAACATAATTATTCGAACTACATCTTAGAATTCACAAATTGACAAGTTTGTGTGGTCCTCTGTAACCATGTAATTGATGGTAACAGTTCTTTGATGATAACAAGTGCTCAGGTATCCATTTCACATTTGGTGATGGATTAACCAATTGACATCCCTCGAGCTATCCATTATTTATTATTTCCGAACTTCTTCTCTGATTGTTGGTAGTCGTTGAACGTTAATTTCTGGTATTCGCGCGTCCAGATTTTCCAATCGTTCTCTAGGACAAGCTATACACCAAAATGTGCATACAATCTAACTTGGCTTTGAGGAACTTTTGATAATCATATTAACATGAAACAAAGCATTAAATGAGAAGTTTTGTGCCCCTCCTTTGCAGCGGAGAAACACAGAACTAATTGTCACCAAGAAATTGATCACAAGTTGAATACTTTTTTTTAATACCGGAAATAAAGTTTTCCTACAAGTATATTGAGTTGCAAACATGGGCAAGAAACTTGAAGAGGAGTATTTAATGTACGTGCAAGCTAACCCCAATATCATTATTAAAAAAAGGTTTTTCAAGAACCTTGTCACTCAAATTGTAAACTCTAACTTTTTAAATCGAATTAGGAAATATATGTTAAAATTTCTCTCAATTTCTCATAAGAAGTAATTACAATGTTTAACCGCCTTAAATTGAAAAAAGAAAAGACTTACTCTTTTTTCTTTCGAATGGATGGATTTTGATCATTCTTTTTGTATCACTTATTTCAATCAACGGGTAAAAACTTTATCGGTAACATTTGATATTTAAATTTATCAAAAGAACTGCACGATCTCTACGGAAGTATAAGTTACCTAACTAATTAAGTGTACCAACAAAGAAAAAGTTACGTAACTTAACTACCCAACAAAATCTAGACAATTGATCTGTTTGTTTTCTAAAGTATAAATTTTTCCACAAAAAAAAAAGGAATCATAAAAAATTGATACTGCACCAAATATCTACTAGTATTAGTTTTCCAATTTTTAAAAATTTCCACCCTAAAAATCACAAAAAATTGATGCCATACTAGACGGTACATCCTAATTTAATGATATCCATGCAAAATAACGGTTAAAAAATCGAGTGCGGGCAGAGTTTACCAAAGAAAATACTTGTCAAAAAAAGAAAAGAAAAAAAGAAAGAAGAAGCAGCAGCAAAAACAAAAGAAACCAAAAAGTAATGGGTATTATATGTTGGCGATAAAACGCATAGAATCTTTCATTTAGTTACCCGCCAATTGTCCAATTCTGTGTTCCACATTATCCATTGGTGTGCTCCATTCACAGCTCTTAGAAGCCAACTGAACCTTCAATTCCCCCCAGAAATTGCAGCCACCGATCAAATGTGGAGCAATGGTTAGTTTTTCTATCAACCAAATCAATGCAAATATGCATCAGTTTCACGCCTTGCCTGCTCACGATATTCATGTGCTGTTTCCTACAAGAAGGTGCAGCTGGAAACAAAATTACTCTTTTTATATACCCGCTTTATCGTCGTCGTCTTGTTGCTTGCCAGTGTCTCGCCGTCAGTCGAGTAGGTATTATTTGGGCAGATTCAAAAGACGCTTCCGTTCTGAACCTAATCTTAAAGCCCTCACTTCCCGCATCGTTGAGCTCACTCGCCGAAGACAACTCCACCAGGTACAATTCAATATAGGGTTTATTTTCCTCAATTTCTGCTCTCATTGCTTTTATTGAACAACTGCTTTTTAACTTCTAGTAGGACTCTAAGAGCTCGTATGAGAATGCTAGGACGAAGCTTAAGAGATATACCTAAATTGGATAAAACATGAAAAATTATATATGGTGACCAAGAGAATGTCAAACATTGCAGTAGTATACAACTAAATCGAACTGTTAACCTTGGAACATTTGATTTTCTTACAACTTGTTTTAACTCTCAAAATTGTTAACTCGTCTGTAGATATTTGAGGAAATTGAGATTGCGAAGAAACGACATGGGCAGTTGAACACCATTGTGATGAATGCGGTGATGCAGGCTTGTGTTCACTGTGCTGATATAGAATCGGCCTTAAGGGTATTTGATGAAATGTCAGGCACAGAGGGTTGTGGTGTTGATTATATCACTTATGCTACGCTTCTAAAGGTATTTGGTGCACAGTGAATTCCCTATAATACTACATGAAAAATTATACCCGATGAATAGGTTTAGGGGTGTGCATCCGAATCAGTTTATCGATAAATCGAATCGATTATTTGTTATCGGTTTATCGATTTATCGATTTCGATTTCGAAATTTTTCTTATCGAGTTATCGATTTCGATTTTGTCCTCTTCGATTATCGGTTTATCGATAAACCGATAAGATATACTTAATTTTTTTTTCTTTTTACCCTTATTCTATAATACCCTTTCCTTTACCCTAAGTCCCTAACCCTATTATTTTATCTACCACATTTAAGAAATGATCATATTTAAAGCTCAAGGGAATGAAGTTCAAATTAATGGAAAATAGAATTAGTGATGATGTATTTTTATTTTTTTTATACCGTTGGAGTGTTGGTGGCATACATTTGATCCCTTACTTTAGTTTCGTTGCATGTGCTTGTTGACACAGCTTTTATGTTATAAACGGTGTTCGTCTTATTTTAGCTTATTTTTGTCCATATTAGCTAGGCGTGTTTATAGCAATATACTTTCCGTGGAATCCCGCAAATTTTCTTATTGGTGTAATCGATAACCGAATCGATAAGCCCCAAAAATCGATAAATCGAAATCGAAAAAATCGAAACCTTATTGAAACGATAACGATAAGCATATGTACAAATCGATAATCGATAAGTAATTATCGATAAGGGTCAAAATCGAATTGATAAATCGAATGCACACCCCTAAATAGGTTATAGTCTGGAAGCAATTGAAGTATTGAACATATCTAAGCATGCTTACTATTTTTCCTGGAAGGGTTTGGGTGATGCCCGAAGAATTGATCAAGCATTTGAATTACTTGAAGCTATTGAGCAAGGTACTGCTGTTGGAAGCCCAAACCTTTCGCCACCCCTTATTAGTGGTCTGCTGAATTCCCTAATTGAAGCAGGTAAGTTTTTTCTTGGAGTAAATGGAATTTCATTACATGCTTTTACTGTTCTCCAAGATCTATATTGCTGGCGCAAAGTTTGGAGGCTGTAGGACTAACCCGTTTTCCGTATTGCACATGTACGAGGTAAAGCTGGATGTGTGCGCGCACACACACACACACACACATAAACAGACATGAATACGTACAATATAGTAATGCCTCCAAGCGTAACCATTTAACATAGCTATATGCCTTGTTTATTGGTATATTTTTGATAACAAAGGCAACAGCGCGAGATAGTTTTTCTACACTAGCCTTGTTGTAGCATCATGTATCATGCAGTGGCCTTTTCAAGAATGAGATGGCTGACGAGTTTGTGGAAGAAATAAAACAAGAGGGAAAACACTTCTTTCATTTTTCTTTACTTTCTCTACTAACTACTCTTTTTATTTCCCTTCCTTTTCTTTTGAATGCTTCTACACAAAATGTCAGGTGGTGATTTATTATTGGATATAGTTGCTTGTGTCAAGATTAATGTCTTGGCTTTCTGAATATACCTCCTTTACTTCTGCCTTTCTAGTGCAGGGGATCTACGCCGTGCTAATGGTCTTCTTGCACGATACGGCTTTGTACTTAACGAGAGCGGATATCCATCCGTCTTGGTATACAATTTATTGATGAAGGTCTTCTGCCTACCCACGAGTTTAACTTCCCAATTTGTTAGATCTCCTGTTTTTATCATTCTTTTTAAAAAAAAATCATACATCGAATTATTTCTCAGAGCCATTTCCAAAATTTCAGGGGTACATAAGCACAGGTTGTCCTGGGGCAGCATTAAGTTTGCATGATGAAATACTAAGACATGGACTGAACCTGGATAAGCTCACATATAATAAACTAATCCTTGCATGTGTGGAGACTGGAAAGTTGGATGTTGCAATGCAGTTCTTTGAGGACATGAAGGTTTCATCTTTGATACTTGAAAGGCCAATTTAGAGCCTCATTATTTGCTCAAATGATTTAGCGCACATTATTGTTTACCTGAAAAAGTGTATATCTAACTGGTGCAGGACAGAGGAAAAACTGTTGGTAATGATGACATTTTTCCGGATGTAGTCACCTACACTACGTTGCTAAAGGTCCGTGGGCATGATACTCTTTATACACAGTTAAAAACCATTGCTTTGGTCTCCTTCTATGGAAATGAGATAAACACGTGACGGATAAAGTGAATAATCGTTAAGAATCTGAGATGTGGTGCTAGGTTTTTTAATTAGATTCACAATGTAGTAATTCTTTCACAATATAAGTATATTGTTTTAACGTAAAGACTAAATTGAAGCTCTGTCGGGAAACCTACATATACTCTTACATTAATATAGATGAAATTAGGTTTTCTGCTATCATTACTTGTTAGCGTTTAGGAGTTTTGCTTCTTTTTTTTGTGTAGGGTTTTGGTCATGCCCAGGATCCTCTTTCAGTTCAAAAGATTGTCATAGAAATGAAATCATCCAACAACTTGCGTATTGATCGAGTTGCTTACACTGCAATCATTGATGCCTTTTTGAACTGTGGGACAATAAAAGGTATGCTCTATGCACAGATATTACTGAAACTTCTATAACTCATGGTTATGAAAGTATACTTGAATAACTCATGCCAATTCCAAATGATAATAAGAGTGAGGTGGCTATCACTGGTGAAATGGAAATAACATTTAACACACAATTGTAAATATTGAATCTTAGTATCTGCGATGAAAACAAAAATCTTAGTATCTGCAGAACAAAGTCTAGAAGGCATGGAATTGAGACAAATTGCTACCACGAGAAATTTATTGTGTATATCATGTGGCGTCTTCTATGTGCAACTGCATCTGCTTGCTTTGAGTTCCTCCACTCACAATTTGATAAACTGATTCAGGTCACACACGAGAAATTTACTGTGTATATCATGTGACGTCTTCTTTCTATGTGCAACTGCATCTGCATGCTTTGAGTTCCTACACTCACAATTTGATAAACTGATTCAGGTCACAAAGACCAAACTGATCAGTTTGGAAAGCAACTTTAGATGTTGACTGGTATGTCTTTCTGAAACAAAATTTATAGATTTAGAAGTGACATATAAACTTATTTGGGACTGTGTGCCTATGAAGTGATAAGTGTGAGATTTATTGAACATCCTTTTTCGAATTCCGTAACCCCAACTTTCTTGGGATTGAGGTGTAGTAATTTTTATAGAGAACATGTACAAAGTTCTATTACCACAAGTTTTCGCATTAAGAAATTTTCAAAAGATTATTTGAAAAATTCGTGGCAGAAGAGAATTAACTTTTCGGATTGTAAGTAGGTCAATTAAAATAGGATACAGTGAGCACCTCTTAAGTTGTCATCAAAAGTACATTTGTCTCTATGAAATAAATAAGAAAAAAAAAATGTAAAACTCCAGCTGATAAAAGAAAGAAGAGTAGCGTTCCTTTTTGACCTTTATCAGTTTACCTCCTCCTATCACTGCCTTATTTTCCAAGCATAATCAGTAATCTGTTGTGAGGAGTCCATTATTTGAGTTCAGTTCTTCCCCGGTCTATGCCTATGTCTTTATAAACTGGTTTCAAAACAGAATAAGTCCTTAAAAACTGGAACCTTTTCAGCATTGTCAAACTATTTGATTTTCCCACAAGCAGACTGCGTTTAAGTTTTGAAGTTTCTAAAATTCAAACCCTGAGAGGTTTAGTGGTTCAGATTTCAGATTTATGTGTCAGTATGGAAAAGTAAGTTAAATGACGAGCTTTCAGTTTAAGAAGCAAGGTTTTTAAATTAAGTAGCTAGAAGATGCAGATCAGGAAACAGGAAACCGGATCTTAAGAACCTTCAGAAGAAAGGTTAGACAAATTCCAATGTTCCATTAAAAATGTAACTTCATATGACATATGCCACTAAAGAAATACAGCTAGACAAAAGATCTACTGTTTGTTTGGTAAAATCAGCAGGAGATTTCACACTTTTAGTTCGTTCAGTAATCGAGTAAAAGCAACTGTGTTAAGGTTTTGACAAGAACGAAAAACTTGCTAGAGTGCAGAAAACATTGGTAAGTGTTGTTGGCAAGCTTCTTTCCACAATGATGAGCTTCTTGACAAGTCTAAAGCTTTTATGTAACTATGTCGCACTGGCTCTTCATTTTCGGCACCACACCAGTGTCGACACGACACTAGTAGTGTGGGTTTTGTACCTGATGTGGTCAACCCGACATCTGATACTTTGACCACAATCCATGGACAAGTTTGAGGAAAAAATTGATACTTTACTTTCTCAAGATAAAAGCTAGTACAGATTTGAAGACATGGGAAATGGCATTCCTTCAATATTAGCTACTTCCCGGTAGCAATTTATTCTAGTCCTTTTGTCTCCTTTTCAGATATTCCTCTTTGTCACCATGTTTCGGCCGAACAGAAAGTAACCAAGAGCTCAAGGCGCTGTTCTAGAAGGTGTGAGATCTGTACCAAGAGTTAGTGGATGGAGCTTGTGGTTGTGGGTACGCCACCGCTGGGAATGCCTTGAATGTGTTCTGTATTTCTTGCCATTTTTTCTTTTTAGGGGGAAAGAACAGAGAACTTTAAAGAGGCAAGTTGGGGAAGACGACTCAGATGTGAATGGGAGAAGTTCAATTCTTAAATGACACTGTAATTGTGAATTGGAGAGTTTGTGTGTTAAAGTATTCCACCCCTTATATCTCCACTATATGCAATGTGGTGACACGTTTACACATTGCATTACTGAAGACACATAGTATTACTTATTATAGTGCGGCTTAGAGAGTTTAATTTTTATACTAATTAGAGATTTAATCTAAGGGAAAAATCAAAAATTAATTACAAATAAAATATAATTATACAGATATTATTTCTTATAAGTATTGACTTAAATTACAAGTAAGTTTTCCACAAAACATCTCTCGTAGTTTAGGATATCTTTATTAATCTATTTTTAGAATTTTAAATTTTTTTTTCCAGATCCCTGCACTGCTATCCGTATCTGGATCTCATATCCCCGAATCTTAAAATTTAGATTACGAAGGATCCGCCCTTTGGATCTGCACCCGGATGGGATACCCACACCCGAGTCCAAGCAACATTTTAGGTAAGTGAGGCTTCCTCCTGCTTCAGAGTTGTTCTCAAAGAACAAAACCGCTAGCCCAACTGGGATTTGGGCTGAAATTGAGAGTATCACCTCTCCCACAATAATATATCAGGCATAGTAAGTGGTGCTTGTTGCTAGGCCTCCTGGCTTTCACAGATCAACCAGTACTATATACAACAGGAGGTCATTAAGCTTTGACAAAAGTTCGTTTCGTTGAAAGGCTGATATCTTGGGACAGTCCCACATTACTAAGGTAACTGAAGTTTAATTAACACCTTCATAAGGGTGAGGTGCATGTTAGTCCATAGAAGTGCCTTATATAAAATGGAAAAAGTGAGTGACTCCGGTAATACCTCTCATGCTGCAAACAGATGTAGTCTATTAAGATCTGTCGTCATTTATAAATATGAGTATTATTCTTTTTGAAAGAATTAGTAATCACTTAGTTGTTTATTGTTATCGGTATTATGGGTTCATGCAAATGAATTTTGGAATATTTGCCAGGTTCGTATGTACAATATTCTGAAATTCCTATATTTCTAGACTAATGACCTTTATCGATATTAATTGGTTTATGTGTTTAGATTGCTAAACAAATTGATGCACTAAATTATTCGATGAGGTGAATTAATCTCTTAATGAAGCATGTTTCCTATAGCATGAATATGCATCACCATCTCTTAAGGAGTTGAAGTTCTCCATATTGTGGAGATTCTTGCTTAAATGCTAAATTCAATGTGCACTCTCTTGTTGTTTATTCTGTTTCAGTAGCTTATAGTGTGTAAAATTATCTAATTAAAGAAAAGGAGTATGTAAGTTATAATTTTGTTGATCATTCTCAAGAAAAAGTTATAATTACGTTGATGGTTTTTCTGCTACCTCCATTGTCACTTTGCATATTGAATATTTGTACTCAATATAATAGGCGCTCTGATTGTATATGGGGAACTAGTAAAGAGAGCTGGAGAAGATTCTTGCTTGAGGCCAAAGCCTCATCTCTTCCTTGCTCTGATGCGCGCTTTTGCTGTTAGAGGAGAGTATGAAATGGTTAAAAAGCTGCATGGACGCATGTGGCTGGATTCATCTGGAACAATCACCTCTAAAGTTCATGAAGAGGCTGATCATCTCCTTATGGAGGCAGCATTGAACAATGCGCAGGTACTTCCTGCATACAATTGGTCTTGATTTTGAAGTTCTTATACACCATCTCAAGTAAGTCTAGATTGTTATATATGTACCACTTCCCATGGAAATCAGCTTGCAATGGTACACTCTTTCATGGACATTGTTCTTGATTTAGGTAAAGAAGAGGTTACGCTTGGTGTTGCGGATGAAATTACTTTATAAAGTAAAAGCAACGCTAAATAAGTTGGAGAAATCGAATGCGCTGGAGGTGAAAGGTGGATATCCCCTCCTAGTAGAGACAATTCATATTTGCAACTTGCAAAAAGTCTAAGATGAATTAAATGAAAACTTTTTCACTGATATTATTGTCACCACCCAAACCCAACTACCAAGGTATTATCTGATTTGACCCGACCTCTCTTGGCAGTTCAAGGCTTTTGAGCCTCATGGTTTAGTCCCCTTGGGGTTTAACCCAAAAGGTGCCTCGACAGTTAATTCCTGAACTCGCCTTTATATGGTCACTAAACTTTTCCTTCATTCTAATGTAGGATCTGCCTAAGGCAAGTTTCATAGTTAACACCCTTTCGAGTTCAACCACAAATGATCGGGGCGTTGTTACACTCTACCCTCTTAGGGACTCAGCAGCCAGCATACTTTTTGAGGTTTGCCCACCACCGTACTAGGGCAGATACCGGCTCTGGTACCACCTGTCACGGCCCAAACCCAACAACAAGGTATTGTCCTCTTTGGTCCGGCGCTGTAGGCCACCTCACGGCTTTTAGGCCTCACAGTTTTGTTTCCTTGGATTTTAACTCAAAAGGCGTCTTAACGGTTGAATCATGAACTTGCCCTTGTATGACCATTAGCTTTTCACTCATTCCGATATGGGCTTTGCCTAAGGCAAGTTTTACAACGAAGCCCCCTATCAAGCTCAACCGCCAGCGGTCCGTGGACTATTACAATTATGATGATCTCTATTGTTTAATATTGATTTCTTTAAGGTTCAACTGCCAAGATCTCAGCTATAGGAAAAATTGTTCCTATGAGAAAATTTGGACCATAACAAGTTCATGAAAATACCTTCCACTGTGATCGACTCATCTACAACTCATCTTTGAAAACAAGATGTGCTCCTACACAGGAGTGGGGAAATGAAAGAAAGTGTCATGCACATGGATGGAAGAATGCACTTTCAGGTCCTACTATGTTGAGGCAAAGCACCCAATCTGCTTGCTTGTTGGCACGTTATGAGGTGGCAGGATTGACCTAGAGTCTTATGGGAATGATGGTTGGTCTTACTACTTCAAATTCCTTATACGCTTAGCATAAAAAAGAGGCGCTTCTACAGCTAAGGTGGTAAAGAAGATGTTCTTCAAGTTTCCAAACCCACTTCATCTTTCTAAGATTGGGTTGGTGTTCTGGTAGGCAAGAGGTATAAGCACTGGGAAGTGTGAAGGCAGATTGAGAACAGACTGCTATTGACGCTTCACCTATCTTTTCTGGAGATATCAGTAGAAGACCATCATCTCTATCCGTGTACAAGCAGATTAGGATCTTATGCCGCCACCCATTAGTGACCAGCCTGTCTATTTAGTATCTAGTACTAGGACTATCTCAATGGTTTAAGTTTCTTTAATCCTTTGGCCTTTGTTTTTCTTGGGTTAAAAGCAAGTTCTTGTTAAGATAGTGGTAATATCTTTGTTGTCCCATCTTTCAAGATAGTTTGAGAAAGTAACTAAAGAAACAATGATTTATTTCTCCTTCTTTCTGACACAAAATCAGTTTTAGCATTTGTTTGAACTTTGATCATCATCTGGACATTTTCTACTGTGTAAGCTGAGCAGATATTGGAACCTATTATCTGGTTATTTCTCTTACTGTTTTATCTCTTTTTGTCACTAAATAATCCATCTTTTATTTCAAAATCATGAGTGGTAACAACAACAGTTGCTATATGAAGTGTTACGCACAACTCTTTTAATGGTTTCAACATGAAACTATCGCTGTTCTTCCTCTATTATGCTTTCTGATTTTTCATTGAATGAAACTCTGCTTGGTTGCTCAAAACTGGATTAGAAACACCATGCTTCTACTTCGTAAGCCATTTGTTTTTTGTTGAATTATGTGAACCGTCTCATCCGGTTAAACCATTAAAAGATGATCAATTTGTATATTTTATTTAGGTCTGCAACGTGCCCCTTCATGTGACCTATTCTTTTTCCTTGACGATGATCAGTTTTATACAGTTATTTTGGGTCTGCAACGCTGTATTTCCACCCATTTGACATGCAACAACCTTGCGTCAATTTAGTTGTTTTTATTAAATCAATCAGCTCATGGACTTGTTATATCTTATCTTTAACGTTTAATTATGTTCCAAAAGCGCACTTCTCAAGTTTTGGATCCACCCTGTTGTACATAATTTATGGACATAATTACCTGTGCTAACTGTTGCTCAACTGTCCTTTCTCAGTTGGATTTGGCCCTACAGTACATGAAAGGCATTATTGGGAAATGGAAGCAAATACCATGGGCTAGTCGAGGTGGAATGGTAAGCCCTAGTCTCTAATGATTTCATCTATTTGAGCTCCAAATAATAAAATTACTTGTCACATATTTTTAATAACCCCATTACTTTGCTCCTTTATGATATGCTAGATTTAATTGGTGCTTAAGCTTAGCGTTTTTCAACTTCATGGGCCACATGTTAGTGCCGACCTTTCAAAAATAAGGGCTCTAGAAATTGCACCGAGTATTTATCCATGTTATAAAGTGGTAGATCGTATCATGTTATCCTTGACACCTCTCCACATGGAAAAAAGAAACTAAAATTAAAAAAACCACAGTAAATCTGTCTGGAACTGGAACTTTATTCCCTTGGAAATCCTTTTGGCTGTCACCAGTTCCTCTTTAGAGAACAAACTCAAGGCTTATCAAGGAAGAAGTGTCCATCCTTTGGTCATTGTTTCTCTTGTACTTTGTGAAATTGATAGAACCGACTGAGCAATGCTTTTAACAATCTTCCAATCATGTCTAAGAAAACTGTCAATGGTCTGAAGCTGTTTGATGCTACCATATCTCTGAGTATCCAATTTTTGTGGAAGATTCAGGAATGTACTCCTGATTCCTTATCGTTCCTGGCAGTATTCCTCATCAGAGAGAGTATATTGTTGTCCAGTTAGTCTGACTCTTTGATTTTTGGTTTCTTTCTAACGTTGGCGACTTGTGCCCTTCTATATGTCCCAGAACATGATTTCTTTCATTCTCTGGAGTCTAGATTCTCCAACTAATCTATGCCTTGGGTCAGTATGAAAGTGGGGCTCCCAGCAATTAATTCTCCTCTCATTCCTAGGTATAGAAATGTATCAATTGAACCCAAAATGAGTTTCTTGTAGTCTTTAAATCTTATGCAGTAACTTAGAATCCATAAGAGTAATTCATGAAAACTAGGGTAAGAAAGTGTATAGATTTCAAGTTTTCAGGCAAACAGAAGCTTAGACATGGGATAGTTTTCTCTTGTTCCCTTTTTCTTTTCCTTTAGTTTCTGGTTTTCCTTCTCTTTGGTGTTTCACGTGGTATTTTTGCTGATTCTAGGACTTCCTATTGATATCTATTTTCATATTATTTCACACCACCTACGTTATATTACAGTTTAGTACTGTTGCAGGTTGCTCTGCGAATTGAGGCATTGCTTGGTTCCAGTGTTTCTATACTTAGCCCTTGCATATTGCCAGAGGTATGCTATCTCATTTTGCACTCGCAGATACATTAATGTCAACCAATTCCTTTCTTTGCCAGGCAACCACTGTATCTGTACTTATGGTAGAGATGAGCTTTCATTACCTTTTCTATTTCAAGCACCCATCATTGTGATATCTGTAATATTTGCGTTTCTCCTCTGAAACTGAGCTGATACACTCCCCCTTAAGTCTCAAATTCAAACTGAAGAATTTGTGTAGAGAATTAGGTAAATGCAGTAGAAGTTGAGTTTGTGCTATAGATTGCTCTAAAGATAATATAAGTTGGCCATCTTCAGTCTGTTGGTAGTAATTTTTTGGTTTTGTTTAGTTTATATGTATATAAACTGTTGATACATTAATTTCCTCTTTTTGTGGTCCAGCTGTCAGTACGTGATACTATCGAGCATATCATGGTGCCATTTTCTGAAGCACGGCCACTGCAAGCTACCCTGAAACTGACGCAAGTGGTCATGCGTTTCTTTAAGGATTTGACTGTTCCAGTCGTAGATGATTGGGGAAGTTGTGTTGGCATACTTCATCGTGAAGACTGCAATGAGGTACTTTATCTATGACCTGTATGATCTATTTGGCTATATTGGTTCACTGCATGACATTATTCTCTAGTTCGTCTCCATGTGCTTCTGAAACATTACACACTCTTGTACAGTTACAATCTTAATATCTTTGGCATTCGGCTACATGGACACTGTATGTTTAGGTGCTTGCAGAGACTGTTCATCTATTAGCAGCTTGCGAATTTTATCCCTGACCTGGCAATCTAATCACTACCACTCTTCATGCGTGACAAAAAGTTCATACATCCTTGAGAATATAGAGTTTTAATGGTGAATGACTGAATTAGCTGTGGGCCTGTCACCTGTGGGTTGAATATTGGCGTGATAGTTTCTATGATGTTGGGTCTAATAGGTTTTTGACTTGAATCACACGGGGGGGGGGGGGAAGGGAAGTCCCAAGCATGAAAAGACAGGCTGCTTATATAAACTGGCCATCCAAAAAATTCACTTGTGTGAGGACTGTAAACTTAAACATTACAGATACTCTCTCAATCAGCAAGTCATAGGACATTTTTTCAAGATGATGTAAGGGATTCAGTTACTGCTTCAGTCAGCCCTTCCTAAATATCTCCATCCTGTCAATGGCATCCATGTCACAGAGAAAGCAAAAGAACGAGAGCTTTTCACTGGATACTAATAGAACACAAGCCAAGGAACATTTATCATTTGTTAACCCCAAGGAAATAAGCAGGAAAACAGAAGCAGCTCTTATTAATTCTGCATTTTTCACCCTTCCATTTTTTCCAACTTCATGGAGAGGAAATTTATGATCATTCCTGATGGAAAAAGTCAACCTCCTTGAAGGTATGCTGGTTGTTCTTATCCAGATAGTTTGAAAAAAATACAATCGACTAAGGTGGGAAGTATTGTCTTCATTTTAAGCAATCATCATCCTACCTTCTCATAGGGTGGAGTTATCTGCTTCTGCATTGGTTATAAAAAATTTATAGAAAATATCAAGCTCCAGAAGACTAGTGAGTGAGAGAGTTCATCAGTGGATCAGACGACAAAAGCTGCTTAAGATTGTGACATGTAAGAACAGATACTTACTGCTCTATTTAAAGGTCTTTGAAGAGGTGCAGCTGGTTCAATGTGAAGAAGAAATGCAGAAGCATCATAATGAGTGAGTCCATAGTTGTTCTAGGATTGAAGGAGGATTTTAGAAGGAAACAAACAAGTCTGGAACTGGAAGATAGTTATGAATTTGAAGACAAAAGATAACTAAGGTAGTGCCATAAGTAAACTTGTGAAAAAGATCTTTTATGTTTTTGGGAAAAAGATCATGTAGATTGTGGAATAAAATGGAAAGAAGCATCTTTTTGTCCGGTGGTAGTTAGGCCAATAGTGGGACTATGTTATGTCACATGGAAGTTGGACTAGATGTATATACTGAGGTAGGCCTTTGAAATGAATTCCTGTTATTACCTAGTACCTACCTAATGCCAATCTGAACAAGCCAAGTATGTGTATCTTTTGAGGGTATGAAGAGCATCATGACCACATATTTTGGTAAAGTAATAAAAAGCATAATTGGCTGCACATTTTTGAGCTATAGCGCCCAAGAAACAGCTTCCCAACCAAGTGGCTTTCTACACCATACTTGTTAATATCTGGATGCTTGGTAACAACTCTTGGAACTGTTAGGAAGAAGACTGTAGTAGGCTGATTTCTGTTTCCTTGTTGCTCTGTTCCTTTTCCGTACCATCTTGGTACCATTCAATAAAATCCTTACCTTATCAAAAAAAGGGGTTAGATACTGCTGAAAGAGAAAAAGAGTGAAAGATATGGTTGATGACTTCTTGTCCTCTGTCAAGTTGCTTTAGAACCTGTTCATAGTCATGTTAGTAGTAGTATCCTTGCTGGTGCCATAGAGACGATTGTGAAGATAATAAGAGTGCTAGTATGCTTTGGTGGAATCAAAGGGAGGAAGGAAAGCCATCAATGAACATCAGACTACTAGAAGTTCAGTAGAAAGACGGCGATCCTAGAGCAAAGACACAGCTAAGTGGTTGGCGTATTCTAATCTCCACGCCTTCACTAATATAGGGCTGTGTGGACTATTTCTCATCCTTTATTCTGTTTATCATTTGCATGAACTTGACTTTGAACTTTGGTCTCAGAAAAATTTTCTTGAGTTCATTGTGGAATATTAAAGAAGTTAAATAAAAACAGTAACCAACATCCTAGGTTCATGCTTTGATTGCCTTACTGAGTAGTTAATTTGGTTGTCTACTAAACCACTGATAACCCTGGGCTGTGGAGTTAATTCTAATGCTTTCTGATGCCTAATATGGCAGCTGGATGCGCCACTTTCAGCAATGATGAGAAGTCCACCTCCTTCTGTAACAACCTCAACATCCATCGGTCGTGTTATTGATCTAATGCTAGAGAAGAGGTACAAAATGGTTATTGTAGCAAAATATGAAAATGTGCGCGGAATGTTTTACAGCTCCAGTGTAAGGGCTGTCGGAGTTTTTACATCTGAACAGCTATATAAGCTTGCTCCAACTTCATCAGAGCTAGCCGTTCAAAATTCTTCTGCCTGTAGGGAACCTATTGAAATTTATAGATAGTATACCTCAACAAAGGAAATTTGCATGAGCGTATTCTTTTTCAGTTTAGAGTAGGCTATCATTTCTTTCAGGCTGCTGAGTTCTTCATGTGTCTTTTATCGCATTCTAGATTGCAATACTATCGGCTTTGAGTGGTTCGATTATCTTCTCAACTATATATAATGTTGGTGCTGGGTTGGTGATAGAAATATTCATGTATATGCGAACTTTGGAGTTGTTAAGGCATGATTAAATAAGTAAATTGTTCCGGGCAGGCATGGTTGAGCCTCGACTGGACCAGCATTAAGGTTCTCTTTCACGTGATTATCAATCAAGTTTTTAGATGATTCAGGAAATTTAATATGGTGTCAAACCAGGTAGAGTTTAAGAGCCTATTTGGCCAAGCTTTTGGGAGGTCAAAAATATTTTTTCTTACAAAAAAAAGTACATTTGGAAAATTTGAAGTGTTTGGCCAAAATGGAAAGTGCTTTCAAGTTGCAGCGGAAGCAATTTTTTTTTTTTGCTTTTGGGGAGAAGCTACAAATTCTGGTTTCTTCCAAGAAGCAGAAGCAGAAAATTAATTTATTCAAGATAAAAATAACTTACAATAAATTTATATATTTCAAATTATTCCATTATTTAACCTTTTTCTTTTCCTTTTTATTTCTCCCATACTTTTCTTCTCTTTTTTATTTCAATCATATTTTTATTCTTTTTCTCTTATTCCTTTTTGGAATAGTCTCGCACGAACAATTTTTTATTTATATTGAATGGTGTATTTTAATATATTTAAATTATTATGTAAACAATAAGCGATACTACATACTAAATGTTGTTACTTTGGAATAACTATATTGATTTGAATCTTTAATTTATGTTTTTACTTTATGTTTTATATTTTAATTGAATTCCTTTATAGCAAAAAACTAATGTCTTTTTCTAAATAATACTAATTGCAAATTGAACCTTTACTGTCCTTTTTAATTTGTTACTTAAAAGTACTTTTTGGAAAGATTGACCAAAGACAATGTGCTTGCAAGAAGTACTACTCAAACGAATTGGTCAAACACATTATTATTTTGCGGAAGTACTTTTTCAGAAAGGACTTTTAATTAAAATCACATTTAAAAATAAGCAGATTTTGACGGCTTGACAAACGGAATCTAAGTACCTTCACATAGTTACGAAAAAGAGGGCGTGTCATGACATAATCAATTAAATAAATGTGTCATTTTCAACAATTTAGACTTTAGATAAAAAGATGACACAATTGAATATGTATATTGATCATTATGTGACTTGGGCTTCCTCAAATAAATTTGGTTTGATTGAACTATTGGAAACTAGAAAAGTGGTGCCCCAAGAATTTAGACTTTGGATAAAAAGGTTACTTTTTAATTTTTTTCCTTTTCATTTTTATTTATTTTCTTTATAACTTATTTATTATTTCCATTATTTTCTTTTTATTTTTTATTTTATTTTATTTACTTTTTAATTTTAAAACATATTTTGCTTTGTACATTATTCATCTTTTATTCCTTTACTTTTACTTTTTGTGATTCCATGTAATGCTTGTATATTTTTATTTTCTTTATTTAGCGTAACTGTGTTATTATTCTAGTTTTTGAAACTACACCTAATATTAGAAATAATGAGTCACTAACAAACTTGGCATACAATGAGTGATGTCATTAAAGTATAATTTTATTGTTGAATGAGGTTATAAACTTATTATGTTTGCTAATATTAAGTTGTATTGGAACTTATTTTTATTATGTTGGAATTTGACATATATATGTTAAACTTTTTTTTTTTGGATTTTGATTTTGAAATTGTGTTATATTTATGGTTCCAGTTTATTTTTTTTTAGTAGTATTGGCTTGTTATTTCACATTGCATGTTGTTCATTTTTTAGTTAGAATTGATAAATTCGTTTTGTCAAACATTTGAATAATGTTATGACATTATATTTATAGATATTAATTTATTTTATCAAATATGCATTCCATGATGTTCTTAGAATACGTATGTTTTTAGTTTTTATAATTAATTAAACTAAATATTATTAATTTGAAAAATATATATTAGTTATTTTTACAATATTAGTTATAAATATATGATTACTAATTGATGTATATTAGGAAAAAAATGCATCTTAAATACCAAATCTAATATCATTTATACTTATACAAAATCATTTATAGGAATATATTTATTATATTAACTTTTAAATTTTGATAATTGCTTCATTTATAATTTAATCTAGTTATGTAATTACACTTGTGCAATCAAACAATATACTTGTAATTACACTGTAATTACATTATGACAAACAAACAAATCGTCGTAATTACTATATTGTGTAATTACTAGGCTGTGTAATTACACCAATTTCAATTACCGGGTTGTTAGGATTTGCCCTAAATTTTTAATCTATTAGGACTCTCTTTCTTGAAGGACTGGAAAAAGACTCCTAAAAAGATTAAATTTCCTTAATATGGCTTATCCTTTTCTTGGAGGACAAGTTTTGCATATCTATAAATTAAGGATCTCTACTTCTCACAAGAGGACAACAAAAAATATCTACAATGTAATCATTAAAGAGCTTTGTTTAGGGGGAGATTTTTCTCTCGATAGTTTTCTTCTTTTATATTAGTTTTATCATACGTAGATCAATTGACCAAACCATTATAAACTATTATGCTTAGTTTAGTATATTTTTCTTTTGTCGTCTGATTTATCGTCCACCAAGCTTTGTATTGTTAGTTTCCGCATGCACCATGTTATTTCGATCCCAACAAGTGGCATCAGAGCCAATGATTCAGAGTCAACGGTTGAACGAGGTTGAAGACAGATTCAATGCGTGTTTAGATCAGGACGATAATGAAGATTTATTCAACATACTACATGTGGAGATAAATTTACAATCACAATTGTATTCAAAACGCCTGCTGCTACATCTCTCTTTTTAACCCATATTTTGGCACTTTTAACCAATGCCAGTTTTAAATCATGCCTACTTGTAACGCATGAGTTCCAATTAGGGGTGGACGTTCGGTATTTCGGTTCGGTATTTAAGAATTTCGGTTCGGTATTTCGGTATTCGGTTTATCAATTATATATACCAAATACCGTACCATAATATTTCGGTACGGTTCGGTATTTCTTATTTTGGTTCGGTACTATTTCAGTACGGTTTCGGTTTAAACCAAATCTTCATTGTCTCCCCCTCCATTAACTAGCAAAATCTGGCGCCAACATTATTTTACCTTCAATTACTTTAATATTGTGCTTTCTTTTTCTTGATCCTCTAAAGTTGTTCACAGAATCTTTTGCCATTTGTTTGATACCTACATTTATGTGCTTGAGCCTTCCACAAAATATATGGTTTTAAAAAACACAATAGTAAATAACAGTAGCAGCTAGCAAGGAAAAGGTACTAAATAAAATCATGCCCCTCAAAACTTTATCAACCTTTTGAAAAACGTTAAAAAAAAAGGGGGAATCACCACTATGCAGAATTAATTTCCTGGAAACATCATAACTTAATAAACAAAATCAAAATTTTGTCGTGCAATTTGCAAAGCAACAGGAGAATCTTTTTGGAGCCTAGTGCCATTTTAGCAATTTCATTTATAGTGCTTGTACAGCAGCACTACCTCTATAAAACCCAACACAATTCAAGATTTTTATTTCAGCTATAACACAGTTTCAACATATATATAGAGAGAGCTGAGAAAATTATAATAATGAGGGTTGTAGCCACAAACTCAACCTCCATCTCTAATGGTAGTACTATGGGCTCAAATGGTAGTACTTCATTGTTGCATTGGAAATCTCCACTTCCTTACCTTTTCGGAAGTTTAGCATTAACGTTAACACTCATCGCCGTGCCACTTCTCTTCCTCGTTTGTTCCTATCGTAAACGGTCGTCTTCTACGGCAACTGACGAGGAAAAACCTGCATATTCTGATCACAAAACAAGTGCAAGTGTGGAGATGACCGAAATATTGATCTCACCTCATTAAACTATTTCGGTATTTCAGTATACCGAAATACCGAAATATCAATAATCCAATACCGTATACCGTACCGAATTACCGAAATACCGAAATTTTTGTACCGAAATAAACCGAAATACCGAAAAAACCGAAACCAAAATACCAAATTAATTCGGTTCGGTTCGGAATTCGGTTTTTCGGATTTTATGCCCACCCCTAGTTCCAATGTCAGTTTTAACTCACGCTTCTTTTTAATGCATGAGCTTCTTTTACCCCATGTTTATTCTTAACACGTGGGATCCTTTTAACCCATACTTGGGCTTCTTTTAATCAATACCAAGATTTTCAACCTTTATCGATTTTTAATCATGGCAAGCAGCAGTGATGAAGATTATGTGAAGAAGGTGAATAAACTTTGTCAAGAAAATTCAGACCAAGGGGAGATTGTTAGGATTTGCCCTGAATTTCTAATCTATTAGGACTCACTTTCTTGAAGGACTGGAAAAAGACTCCTAAAAGGATTAAATTTCCTTAATATGTCTTATCCTTTTCTTGGAGGACAAGTTTTGCATATCTATAAATTAAGGATCTCTACTTCTCACAAGAGGACAACAAAAAATATCTACAATGTAATCATTAAAGAGCTTTGTTTAGGGAGAGATTTTTCTCTCGATAGTTTTCTTCTTTTATATTAGTTTTATCATACGTAGATCAATTGACCAAACCATTATAAACTATTATGCTTAGTTTAGTATATTTTTCTTTTGTCGTCTGATTTATCGTCCACCAAGCTTTGTATTGTTAGTTTCCGTATGCACCATGTTATTTCGATCCCAACACGGATGACTTTCCAAACATACCCTAAATGAAAAAGACAACCAATCATCAAACTGTAAATGCATGACTTAATATTGGGACAAAAGACCCCTAGTTGACCTTCGGGAGCTTATAGCGTCAAAGAGTGATAATAGTAACCATGACATTTATAAGTAGCATTAAAATTAACCACCTTTTCACATTATGTATGAAAATAAATACTACAATTCCCACTTAAAGAATTTAAAGTACATAATTCCGAAAACTATAAGCACACAACAAGGGATGATTCCCAAGCTTAATAATAGAAATACTCATTTTGGTTCTTGCAAGGAGATGACAGTTTCAAAGGCACCAGCCAATGCTCTTACTTTGTTCTTCCTTTGCTCCCTAAGTTTGCTTGCAGTCTCTTCAATCACATTATTTGAAACCACAGATTCCTTATTCTTGCCTTGCACCACTTGAAGTTGAGATTTTGATGATGCCACTGTCGTTTTTTTCTCCGGCACTGCTTCAGTTTCTTCAATGTCAACTTCAACTTGCTTGGGATTTTGGCATAATTCTTCTTCTTGCACTGCTTCAGTTTCTTCTACCATAGGAGTTTCTTTTCCTTCATCTTCCTCTTTCAATTCTTGATTCTCCTCTGATGATGTATTTATAACCATTTCTTCCTTTTCCTTCTCTGTTGAATCATGTTTATTAGGCTCATTTCTGATTTTTTCTTGTTCTTCAACTTGTACTTTTTTATCTTCTGCTTCTTCATATATGAATTCTTGCTCTTCCTCAACTAAAGTTGATGATTCAGCTGCAGCCTTGATATCCTCCAATTCAGCATTGTTTATATTTCCATTATTCTCTTCATGATCATCCATGGCTGAATCATTGTCCCCTGCATCAGAATTAGAAGCCATTTCGCTATCACTCATGATCATTTCCTTTGCGCTCTCATGGATTGTTACTTCTTCATGAACTTCTTCTGGCTCTGACTGTTCACCTTGAGAATTTGTTATTATTGATGCTTTTGTATTTGAACCATTAGTACTATCATGTTTCCTTATCGTGGTTGTGGTCATGATCGTCTTCTTTTTGGTCACTGGCCTAGAATTTAGGCCAGCGCTACGTTGTTTCCCAATGGCATCCTTGCTAGTTTTCGAGAATTTATCCAAAAGGGGTTTCTGTGAAGTGGAAGTCTTGGACGATAAAGATGACGATGAACGAGGAATTCTCTCCCTAGGATTAGGGGAAATTCGAGTTTTTGGGGAGGAAGAAGGAAGTGGAGGCTTATTATCAAATGATCTTCTTCGAGTTAGAAGAGAAGATTTGTTATTATTATTGTGAATGTTGTGAAGGTCACTTGAGGAAGCAGACTTCTTGGATTGAGCAATTGTTGGTTTGAGGTAGCTGGGAATGTTATTGTTTAAGGTAGTTGTTGGATCAGCTTGTTTTCGGACAGGAGAAGTTGTCTTTGATGTGTTGGTGGTGCTTCTCTGGTTATGTATTGGAGATGGAGATGTCCCTCTCTTCTCCTTTCCAGGAGGAGCAGTGTCCCTTGACCTTGTTGCCATTGTTTTTTGCTTTTGGAAAGATTTTACACCTGCAGTTTGTTGCGAAAACAGATAAAAAGGTGAGGTGGAATTTTCAAAAAGAGTCTAAATTGTATGCACTAGTAGGAATAGTAGGAATAAGATATGTACATAACTAAGTCACTATAAGATAAGTACAAGCATGCTTGTACGATAAGCGTTATTTTAATCACCTGCACCTGCAGTATGGTGGAGGTAAACATTCATTCAGCTTTAACTAGAACGGTCGAATTGGAGTTTAGGAATGAAGTTATATTTTATTGGGACTTGGGAGCTCGAAGTGCACTTAGCGGCGAAGCTAAGAATTTATTCAAAGGTATCCAAATTTGAAAGAAGTGAAAAAAATTCTGATAAATGGTGTTCAATATATGTTATATACCTCTAAAACATAATATTTTATTTATATACACAATATAATTTTTCGACGAACTGACCACCTTTGTAACCATGTGGCTTTGCCACTGAGTGAACTAGTAGCTACATTTAAGCCCGCTATTTAAAATATATTCACAATTTACAATGCATTTAAAAATTAGCCAATTTATCTAAACTTCAGGATTAAATATCCATTGTATCCTAAATTTTTGAGCATGCTAATTTGAAATTTGGGACTAAATATCTTGAATTTTTGAATTGCTAATTTGAAATTCAACACTAAGTATCCTGAATTTTTGAATAGCTAATTTTAAATTCGGGACATAAATTTTAATTTCTCGGCACAATATTCGAACTTTAGGACACGATGTCCTGAAGTTTGAACCTCGAGGTTTAAACCTCAGGACGCTATGTTCTGAAGTTTGAGCATTGACTAATCTTTAAATACATAGTAAATTGTGAATATATTTAAACCAATATGCTTAAAAGTGACTATACTTTATCATCTCCACCGCTAAAACCGAACATAGTGGGCTTCCCAATCGAATCCAAGTTAGTCAAGCTAGTGAGGTTCAAACTTCAGTATGTTGTGTTATGAAGTTGGAGCAAGTTGGCCAATCTTTAAGTACATTATAAATTTTGTATATATTTTAAACAACATGCTTAAAAATGACTACCTGACCGCTAAAAACCAGCACAGTGGGCTTTCCGGCCGAATTCAAGTTAGTCAAGCTAGTGCATTCCAAAATCGGATGGTTAAAAAAATATAATCATTACTTCCTCCATTTCATTTATATGAAGACGTTTGACTAAATATAGAATTTAAGAGATAAAGAAAGTTTTTAATACATACCAAAAGTACTGTTACAATTTGTAATCTATGTCATAATATTCTTATAGTTGAACATGTTATTATGGTAACTGAGAAGTCAAAAGTTAAAACTACATAAAAATAATACTCTCTCCGTTCCAGTTTACGTGAACCTATTTTCTTTTTGGTCCGTTCCAAAAAGAATGAACCCTTTCTAAATTTGGAAACAATTTAGCTTAAACTTACAATTCTACCCTTAATGAGAAGCTTTTACAACCACACAAATATTTTGGGCCCCTTTTTGACTTGTTTAGGACCACAAATTCCAAAAATCTTCATTTTTTCTTAAACTTTTTGCTCAGTCAAACAAGTTCACATAAATTGAAACGGAGGGAGTAGTTAATTAACATGATATCACAAGGGTAAAACACCTTTGCGTTATCAGTATATATTGAGTATGGCCGTTCTTACTGTCCAAGCAACTAATATCACGTTTAAGTGCATTAAAAAGTCAAATTTCTTTCATTACTTTTCTATATAAAGCACCACAAATTATGTACGTACTAGTAAATTTGTCCGCGCTTCGTGCGGTTAAATTATTGATATATTCCTTTTTGAAAATAACTGAATAAAAACAATGCTATTGAAATAGCCATGTTATTATAGAAATTATTTTTATCTAACAAACAGTTAAGTCAAAAATTATTCTTGGTCTACTTCTTTGAATCAAAATTCTATGCATTTCTAGTTAAAAGGGACAGTTGCAGAAATTTAAACATAACCCTCCCATCTCACTTTTGTTGTTAAGATTTCTAGTATTTCTAAAAACTTCTATTCGATTTTATATATTTTATAAAGGAAAAGCAAAAAGAATGCTTTTCATTTGATCGTATTCTCATTATCTCCTTGATAATTTTTAAATTTCCTTTTTCCTTTTTTGATATTTTTTCTCTTTATCAGGCCTTACTTTCCTTATATTTTTCATATTTTTTCTTGATAATAATCCTTTCACTTCCATATGTATATTCATTCAAAATACTATTTATCGATTCCTATCCTTCCTCACTCTCTTTTTCATTTCTTTACCTTTTCTAATCCTCTTATTTTATTCTTTTCTTTATCATATTCATGTCTTTCTATTCCTGGAAACAGCCTCTCTACCCTTCGGGATAGGGGTAAGGTTTGCGTACATATTACCCTCCCCAGACCCCACTTGTGGGATTATACTGGATCGTTGTTGTTGTCGTTGTTGTATTCATGTCTTTCTATTCTTCTGTAAATTAGGAACTACTATTATCCTTCCCAAATATAATCAACTCAATTCTCATTTTTACTTCTACCGATCTTATGAAAAATTACAAAACTCGACTTCTTCCCTCTTGATTAACTTTTCATCGCAATGTTCACAATTTTTGTGATACATTAAGAGATCCAATAGTCATTTCTTCAATAATCTTAGTTATAATTCTTTATCTTTCTCTTCTTTCACTGACATCTCTTTTTTAATTTATAAAAATCACATGCTAATAAAATGCATAATTGAATGCTCGAATATTTCTCAAGTGTTATTTTCTTTTTCTTTGTTCTTCTTTTCTTTTCTTTCTCATTTTTTTCAAAACCTCAAGCAAATGAGAAATTGTTATCCTTTCTTGAATAATCAAATTAATTACCTTTTTTTTTACTAATCTTACAAAAGTTCTAAAAATCAATCTTGATTAATCACTTATGGCACTACAACACGCCTATCTTATATATTAATAGAGAGGAGTCAAGAAATATATATATATTTTGAAGAAATTGGCGAGATAGTCTCTTTAAAACTGTCAAAGTGCCACCAAAAGGTACCATAACACAAATCATGTCATTTATTTTCGGATGAGAAAAATAATCTTATTGTCGCAAATTATCATTTGTTTTGAGCATTTTGTAGTCATACTTTATCAATTCTTTCTAAAATAATGAAAAAATATTAAAAAATTCAACGTAAATCTATCATAATCATTCCTAAATATTTTTAAATAAGTATAGCATTTTACTGCAAGACAAAAAAGCAAATTTATTACTTATTACATGTATATTCATACTATAACTATAAGCAACATACTAAACGAGTAATAATAATGGTAGTGTACTTATCAAGGTTAAAGTTGAATACCTACAATATTATCCACAAATAATACGATATGTTCTTTTCTTCCTCACTTCCTAAATAATTTACTTGCAGAAGTTTCCTTTGTGTATGGATATTTCTGCTCTCTAGCAAGGTAGGATCGAATGGTACCGCAAGCAACACGGTTGATAATTCTCCAATCTTCTTCTCCAATAACATCTGGTTTCTTTTCTTCAATGGCCAGATCTAGCCCTTGTTGAAAAAGGACATCTAGAACCTCGCCTTGCCACATCCCAAAATGTCCGGACCCGTCAAAAATTTCTACCGCAAATTTCGCATTTGACACAATTCTTGTCATAAGCGAAGATGCCAATGATGACGTATTGTTGACACTTGATGTAGATTCTTCTTGTTTATTGTCCCCCATATTTGACACAAATATTATTTAATAGCTGACGACACAAATCAAGATTATTTCCTTTCTGATGTAGAAGATCAGACTAAGCTGCAACTACAGAGCATACTCAGACAGAACCTTGACTCAGTTACCAAGATAAATCTTTTCTGATGTGGAAGATCAGACTATGCTGCAACCACAGAGCATACTTAGACAGTACCTTGGCTCTGATACCAATTGTTGCGGAAGCCAAATGTATATAGTGTGAATAAGTCACAACTACTATACCAAAAATTATGACAGCCACCAAATAATAAATAAGACAATAAAACAATAATAAAGGGAACACCAGAATTTACGAGGTTCGGCTAATTTTGCCTACTCCTCGGACACAACCAATATTTTATTTCACTCCAAAAATACAAGTGAAATAATACTAAAGAGAGAAGATACAAATGCCTTAAACAGATGAGAAGGCAAATGAGAGGTGTGTTTCAATCCTAAACATTAGGCCTTCTTTTATAGGGGAAAAATCCCCCCAAACTTAACTCCCAACCAATGTGGGACTTTGGCATTTTGCCAAACTTCAACAAATCTCCACCTTGGCAAAATTCCACATTTTCAATTCTCTCTCAATAACAAATTTTGGTTGTGTCTTCATCTTCAATCTTCAGTGTTCAACAATGTTGATCAAATCCAAACAATGTTGAAACTTGACCGCAGTCACCACCTTTGTCAGCATATCAGCAGGATTCTCTGTAGTATGAATTTTCTTCACCGTGACTCCACCTTCTTCTATGATTTCGCGTACGAAATGATACCGAACATCAATGTGCTTCGTCCTTGCATGATAAACTTGGTTCTTCGCTAATTGAATAGCACTTTGACTATCACAAAAAATTGTGATACCTTTTTGTTCAACACCAAGCTCCTTTAGCAATCCTTGAAGCCAAATTGCCTCTTTCACAGCATCTGTAATAGCCATGTATTCTGCCTCTGTTGTAGACAAAGCAACTGTTGACTGCAAAGTAGACTTCCAACTAACTGGTGCCTTTGCAAAAGTAAACACATAACCAGTAGTTGATCTTCGTTTGTCCATATCACCCGCAAAATCTGAGTCACAATATCCAACTACAGACTGATTGTCTTCCTGCTCAAAAACTAACCCGACATCTACAGTATTATGAATATACCGTAGAATCCACTTCACAGCTTGCCAATGCTCCTTCCCTGGATTGTGCATATATCTGCTAATAACTCCAACAGCTTGTGAAATGTCAGGCCTTGTGCAAACCATTGCATACATCAAGCTACCAACAACATTTGCGTATGGTACCTTTGACATATACTCTCGTTCAGCTTCATCCATTGGCGACATAGTAGTACTTAGCTTAAAATGGGAAGCAAGTGGAGTACTAACTGGCTTAGTCTTGTCATCTATGCCAAAACGTTGAAGTACTCTCTTCAAATATTCCTTTTGAGATAAACAGAGTTTCTTTGAACGTCTATCTCTAATTATCTCCATGCCAAGAATTTTCTTTGCCTCACCCAAATCCTTCATCTCGAACTCCTTCTTCAGTTGAATCTTCAACTTATCAATTTCTTCCAAATTCTTGGAAGCTATCAACATATCATCAACATATAGGAGAAGATATACAAAAGAACCATCTTTAAGCTTGTGCAAATACACACAATGATCGTATTTGCTTCTCTTGTACCCTTGCCGCAACATAAACTCGTCAAATCGCTTGTACCATTGTCTAGAAGATTGTTTCAATCCGTACAACGATTTTTCAAGTTTGCACACCATATTTTCTTTTCCAGCAACTTTGAATCCTTCTGGCTGAGTCATGTAGATTTCCTCCTCCAAGTTTCCATGTAAAAACGCAGTTTTTACATCCATCTGAACTAGTTCCAAATCCAATTGTGCTACCAAAGCCAACATAATTCTAATGGAGGAATGTTTTACAACTGGAGAAAACACTTCATTGTAATCAATTCCCTCCTTTTGAGCATATCCTTTGGCCACCAATCTTGCTTTGTAGCGAACATCTACTTGGTTAGGAAATCCTTCCTTCTTTGCAAATACCCATTTGCACCCAATTGCTTTCTTTCCCTTCGGGAGATTGGCCAATCTCCATGTATGATTCTGATGAAGGGACTGTATTTCATCATTCATGGCAATCCTCCACTTATCTTCTTCTGAACTTTGGACAGCGTCTTTATAAGTAGTAGGAACATCATCAGCTACAATTGAGGTTGCACAAGCAACCGTCTCTATGAGACGAACAGGTTTCGTTATTGTTCTTTTTGGCCTGCTGGTTGCTATTGATTCAAGTTGTTGTTGAGATTCCTGAGTTGGAATCTCCTCTACTGGCTCTCCTTCCAGAGGGTAATCTTCATTTGTTTCCTCCTCTGCTTCTTGTGTAGGAAAAATAAATTTTCCCTCAAACTCCACCTGCTTAGAAGCACCTTCATTTTGTTTGGTATCTTCTGTTACCTTATTTACCATAGCAAATTCATCAAAGGTAACATCTCTGCTGAATATTACTTTCTTTGTCATAGGACACCATAAGCGATATCCTTTGACTCCAGAAGTAATTCCCATAAAAATAGCCTTCTTTGCCCTTGGATCCAATTTTGACTCTGTCACATGATAATATGCAGTTGAGCCAAACACGTGCAAAGAGTTATAATCTACAGCAGGTTTTCCGTACCATTTTTCAAATGGTGTTTTGCCATCAATAGCAGCAGATGGTAGACGATTAATGAGGTGGCATGCATATGTAATTGCCTCAGCCCAAAATTCTTTGCCCAAGCCAGCATTGGACAACATACACCGTACCTTCTCCAGCAAGGTCCGGTTCATACGTTCTGCCACTCCATTCTGTTGTGGTGTATGTCTAACAGTGAAGTGTCGGATGATGCCATCATTTTCACAGACCTTATTGAAATGATCATTTTTGTATTCACCTCCATTGTCTGTGCGAATACACTTGATTCTCCTGCCTGTCTGATTCTCCACCATCGTCTTCCATTTGAGAAAAATTCCCAACACTTCATCTTTGCTCTTCATTGTATACACCCATACTCTTCGGGAAAAATCATCAACAAAGGTTACAAAATAGTGCTTCCCACCCAATGAAGGTGTTTTGGAAGGACCCCAAACATCAGAGTGTACATAATCCAAAATGCCTTTAGTATTATGGATCGCTGTACCAAATTTAACCCTTGTCTGTTTCCCTTTAACACAATGCTCACAAAACTCCAAGTTGCAAGCCTTTACTCCTTTTAACAATCCTTGATCTGATAGAGTTTTCAAGGATTTTCCTCCAGCATGTCCCAAGCGCATGTGCCATAGCTTGGTTGCTTCTGCCTCTTTGTCGTCACTGGATGTTACTGTCGCTGTCCCAATAACTGTACTGCCACGATAGCGGTACATATTATTATTCTTCCGATTAGCCTTCATTACCACTAGTGCACCGGAGCATACTCTCATCACTCCATTTTCTGCAATGATTTTGAACCCTTTTGATTCTAGGGCTCCCACAGAGATGAGATTCTTCTTTAAATCCGGTACATATCGAACATCTATCAATGTTCTGATCATTCCATCATGGTTCCTTAATCGTATTGAACCAATGCCATATGAGGTAAGAGGGCTGTTATCCGCTGTGTGGATGACTCCATATTCTCCTTCTTGAAATTCCACGAACCAGTCCCTGTTGGGACACATATGATAGCTACAAGCCGAGTCCATCAACCATATGTCTGATGATGTTGATGACTCTGTTGTAACTAATGAGAAGTCTGAATCATCACAATCAGCTACATTTGAATCCATAATAGCCTTTCCATTGTTATGTTTGGCCTTATTCTTCAACTTCGGACAGTCTTTCTTCCAGTGCCCTTTTTCTCGACAAAAGGCACATTCATCTTTGCTGGGTCTGGATCTTGACTTGGATCTTCCCTTCTTTGTCCTCGTTTGATTTTGAGGACGACCCCTCACAAACAGTGCTTCTCCTTCTCCGCCCTTCTGTTTTTCTCGCTTTCTTTGTTCATAGCTGTACAAAGCTGAACAAACTTCTCTGAGAGAAATTTCGTCATTTCCATGGAGTAGAGTAGTTTCAAGGTGCTCGTACTCATCAGGAAGTGACGCCAACAACATTAAGGCCAAGTCACCATCATCATAAGTTGTATCCATATTTTGCAAATCTGTGACCAACTTATTGAAACTGGTGATATGTTCATTCATCGTGGTACCAGGAACATAGGTGAAGTGAAACAGTCTCTTCTTCATGTACAATTTATTTTGACTGTTTTTCTTCAAAAATTTATCCTCCAGTGCTTTCCATAATTTACTTGCAGAAGTTTCCTTTGTGTATGGATATTTCTGCTCTCTAGCAAGGTAGGATCGAATGGTACCGCAAGCAACACGGTTGATAATTCTCCAATCTTCTTCTCCAATAACATCTGGTTTCTTTTCTTCAATGGCCAGATCTAGCCCTTGTTGAAAAAGGACATCTAGAACCTCGCCTTGCCACATCCCAAAATGTCCGGACCCGTCAAAAATTTCTACCGCAAATTTCGCATTTGACACAATTCTTGTCATAAGCGAAGATGCCAATGATGACGTATTGTTGACACTTGATGTAGATTCTTCTTGTTTATTGTCCCCCATATTTGACACAAATATTATTTAATAGCTGACGACACAAATCAAGATTATTTCCTTTCTGATGTAGAAGATCAGACTAAGCTGCAACTACAGAGCATACTCAGACAGAACCTTGACTCAGTTACCAAGATAAATCTTTTCTGATGTGGAAGATCAGACTATGCTGCAACCACAGAGCATACTTAGACAGTACCTTGGCTCTGATACCAATTGTTGCGGAAGCCAAATGTATATAGTGTGAATAAGTCACAACTACTATACCAAAAATTATGACAGCCACCAAATAATAAATAAGACAATAAAACAATAATAAAGGGAACACCAGAATTTACGAGGTTCGGCTAATTTTGCCTACTCCTCGGACACAACCAATATTTTATTTCACTCCAAAAATACAAGTGAAATAATACTAAAGAGAGAAGATACAAATGCCTTAAACAGATGAGAAGGCAAATGAGAGGTGTGTTTCAATCCTAAACATTAGGCCTTCTTTTATAGGGGAAAAATCCCCCCAAACTTAACTCCCAACCAATGTGGGACTTTGGCATTTTGCCAAACTTCAACAAAATCAACTAAATATTTAGGAATTCTTTGAGATCTTATATGAACTGGTGGTATGCATAATGGAACCCTTTATGGACGAAGGGAAGTTATATGTGGTATAAATGGTAACGGTTAAGTGAGAAAACGATTATGAACAGAGAGTGGCTAATTAAATGGACTAAAAGGCGCAAGTTTTGGTTTTTATGCCATTAAAACATGATGTTTGCTTAATTTAGTAATGATAGAGCAATTTCCAATTACTAACAATTTAATTTAAATGAAAAGAATGAAAGGGAAAAGGCAAAAAAAAAATGAGAAAAAAGATAAATAGGATCCTTGGCTAAAGAGAGGTGCCAAGTCACCTTTTTAATTCTCTCCTTTATATATATAGATATATAGATTAGAGAATAAGAACTTTTCTTAAGGTATAGATTTGTATATATTGCAGCCTAAATTCGAAATTGAACTTTATGTGTAAACAAATACGTGGGAATGTAAGAATAAAGAGAATCACACTACAATTAAAAGAGCAAAACGTATATGGCTCTGCCCTCTCATTTTATTAAGAAATTCAGCTTTCTTTATTAGTTTAAGGGCGGAAGGTTTTCTTTCAAACTTTGCCAATGGATTGCGTATATCACCTAGCAGCTCAAGCGATGACACTATTTTCACTAAGAAAAGGAGAGATAAGTTATTTATGATGTTAACTAAAGAATATTAACTCCTTAACCTTTCGAGGTTGGAAAATAACACTCCCGAGAATAAAACCCCTTTGACCAAACACTAATTCCTCAAAGATAAATTTGAAACTCTAGAGAAAAAGGTCCCACAAAACACAAATTATTTTTGGTACTTAGAACATCTCATAATCCATAATAGGGGTATTACTAAGGGTTGTTTCTTACCTTTTGAATAGTTTACAACTATTATCACCTTTTTTATGAACATAATGTCCAGATCAATTTGTGCACATCTCAGTTAATTCTACGGAGACAACCATCATTTCATTTTGCTTGTTGACTTTAGATGCACTGTCGTTTTCCACCCCATTATATTAGTGAATGGAGTATTCAATAGGGTTGTTCATTCGGATCGGATATCCGAAATTCGAACCGATCCATTCAATTTTGAATTTCGAATTGGATCGGATTTCGTATTATGTTTATTAAAATTTCGGATTTCGGATCGGATTTCGGATTAGTATATTTTAATCCAATCCAATCCGAAATTATTAGGACATGTATAAATACTACACTTTAATTTACATCAACCTCCAAGTTATTACCTTTACAATTGCTTTGCTAGATTTAGCTATATTGGCATCATAGTACTCTCATAATTGCATAAACATGAATTTTTTTTAATGTGTTGCCTCTTTTACAAAGAAAATATACATATTAGTTTAACTTTGAGGCATAATAATACGATCCGATATCCGATCCGATCCAAACTTTAAAATCCGATCCGATCCGATATAATTCGGATCGGATTCGGATTGTATTTTCTAGAATCCGAAATCCGAAATTCGAATCCGAAATATATTAAATCCGATCCGTGCACAGCCCTAGTATTCAACATGTGAATGAAGTATTTTTTCCAAACCTCAAAAAATTAAAGGGGTTCGCTACGCCAAAAAAAAGAAAAAGAAAAAAGAATTCTTATATCAAATATAATTCTTTTCCATTCTTTCTCTTTTTTTTCCCCAATTCATAACATGACTCGTGAGAAGAAACTTTGCACGTACTTTAGTCCCAACCAAATTTACAAAAGAGGACAACTACTTCTCTGACCAAATTTCCAGCCAAATTCACTTGTGCACATTACAAATATAGGTATCAAGTTCAGCACACTGGAAATACACTTTAAATTAAATATCAATATTCTCAATAATTGATGGCGAAAAGATTTTTATTAAATATTCCTTTTTCTCATCCTAATTAAACCATTTCCTTTTTATTCATCTACCGCTGAGGTGAATACTTTTCCGAAAAGGCTGTTTCCAAAATGTAGATTAGCCATTCCCACCACTAACCAACCCATAAATGAAAAATGTAAAGATATAAAATCAATTTTCTTTTAAGACATACACTTTCAAGAAAAGTTGTATGAATTAAAGAATGTAAAAGACGATTCATCTTAGTGTTCATATCTAAAGCAATATCACAAATTTTTGAAACAAAATGCATAAATTCCAAAAACAAGGAGAGGGAGGAAATTAAAGGAGAAACTGAAAGATAAGAGGAAAGCGCACCTTTTTTAATGAAAGGAGATTATGAAAATCCCTCATCATTAGAGATAGTTGATTGTTAGGGAAGAAAATAAATTAGGTATTTAGGAGCAAAGGAGCTTAAAAGAAGGAAGAAAAGGAAAGCAAAATATTGATTTGAAAAAAATTACAGCATTTTTGGTATTTTGGTTGTTATATTTCACGCGTAAATTATGGACATCCCAAGGTTGTGAGAAACACATAAAGCACAGAGATGGGATCCTATCCAGATAAGAGACAATACAGTATTGAATTGTTTTGGTTTGATCATTTCAAAAAGTGTTATGAATACAATTCTATTTACAGTGAATGTCTATCTTGTAGAGAGTTTTACTTTGTGGCTAAGTCATTTTTCCCCTATAAATAGAAGGGTCTTACCCCATTGTAAATCATCCCAAAATTCAATAAGAATTTCCTCTCTTTCTTTCTCTGCAATATTGTTCTTCTACTTTTATTGTTTTATCACACGTTATCAGCACGAGACTCTACCGTCTCAAGAAGATTAAGGTACAACTTTTCTCCTCTTTTAATTATGACTGATATTATGAAAAGAAAGTTCGTTGCCCTTGAAATTTCGGGCAAGAACTATATGACATGGGTGTTGGATGCTGAAATCCATTTAGATGCAATGAGTCTTGGAGACGCCATTAAATACAAAACTAAAGCATCCACCCAAGACTGTGCTAAAGCCTTGATTTTCTTGCGCCATCACCTTGATGAAGGGTTGAAAATAGAATATCTCACAGTCAAAGATCCACTTGTTTTGTGGAATGACTTAAAGGAAAGATATGACAACTTAAAGTTGGTCACTCTTCCACAAGCACGATATGATTGGGCTAATCTGAGGCTCCACGACTTTAAGTCTGTTTCTGAATATAATTCTGCGATGTTCAGAATTACTTCTAAATTGAAACTCTGTGGAGATACTATCACTGATTATGATATGCTTGAAAAAACGTTCACAACGTTTCATGCCTCCAATATGGTCTTGCAACAGCAATATAGAGAGAAAAGTTTCAAAAAGTACTCTGAGTTGATTTATCTTCTCCGTGTGGCTGAGCGAAACAATGACTTGCTCATGAGAAATCACGAAAATCGGCTCACTGGGTCTATATCATTGCCTGAAGTGGATGAGGTGTATTCCCATTATGCTAAGCGTAGAAAAGGCCGTGGCCCTATTCGTGGTCGTGGCCGTGGGCGTGGCCGTGGACAAGGAAGAAATTTTCCTAGTGCTGATCAGCTCCCAAAGAAAAATAACCACCAAAAGTGGAAAGGGAAAGATGAGAAACCAAAGGCAAATGGTTCAAAAACCGAATGTTATCGTTGCAGTGGAAAAGGCCATTGAGCAAATATTTGTCGTGTACCAAGATATTTGGTTGAGCTTTATCAAGCATCTCTAAAGAACAAAGGCCCTGAAGCTAATTTTGCCTCGACAATGATTTTGACATCACCCACTTGGATGTGGCAGACTTCTTTGAGTGCCCTGATGGGAAAATAGATCACTTGATCGGTGATGAATCCGTGGTTAAAGATAATTGAGTAGTTTAATTTTTATTTTTCCTATTCGTAGTAGCTAGTGAATAAATATCATGTAATCATAATTTTTTTTACATGAGTAGTAGTCATTAGTATTATTTATTTTATAAAATAGTGTTAGTTCATTTTGATTAAATATAATTTTATGGGATAGTATCAGTTCGCTTTAAAATAATGTTTCGGCTTGCTCAGTCTTCTCAAAACAAAGTATCCAAATTGATCAGTTTGCTTAATATCCGTTTTAAAACAATGTGTGTTAAATCACGTTACATGTAAAACTTACATTATTCATACTTCATTACATAATCTGTTATGATCCCTTGTTACTTTATCCTTACGTGTTCGTACTTCCGAGAACATACAGTTATGGTTTGCGAATGTTTATATTTTATACATTTATTATAACAACAAAATGATACTTCAAGTTACTAGTTTTGTACCAACAAATAAAGAAAAAAATGTGTTGTTATTCGTACTAATGTTTATCGTATATTTTTTTTTGTATGTCAAACAATGGGAAGCAAATATGGATATCTCACAAAACAAACTTCGATCAAAGTTCAATTGTAAAAATATTTGTTTAATTGATTCATGTACGGCACATACAATATTCAAAGAGAAGAAATATTTCTCTCATTTAAATATGTGTAAGGCAGATGTTACTACAATTTCTGGTAGTAGTAAATTAATTGAAGGCTCTGGAAGAGCTACTATAACTCTGCCTAAGGGAACAATACTTATCATAGAGAATGCAATGTTCTCCTCCAAGTCCAAGAGGAACTTGTTGAGTTTTAAAGATATCCGTCGAAATGGATATCATATTGAGACAATAGATGAGAATAATCTTGAATATCTCATCATTACCAAGAATGTCTCTGGCCAAAAGAGGGTTATTGAGAAGTTCCCATCTTTATCTTGTGGTCTGTATTAGACAAGAATTAGTGCAATTGAAGCACATTCTACCGTAAACCAAAAGGTTACTGATTCCAATACTTTTGTACTTTGGTATGATCGATTGGGACACCTTGGATCAATTATGATGAGACGAATTATAGAAAACTCAAATGGGCATCCATTAAAGAATTTAAAGATTCTTTTAAATGATGAATTTTCTTGTACTTCTTGTTATCAAGGCAAGTTAATTATTAGACCATCACCAACAAAAGTTGGAATTGAGTCCCCTGCGTTTTTGGAACGTATACAAGGGGACATTTGTGGACCTATTCACCCACCTAGTGGGTCGTTTAGATATTTTATGGTCTTAATAGACGCATCTTCTAGATGGTCTCATGTGTGCCTATTGTCATCTCGCAACCTCGCGTTTGCAAAATTAATGACACAAATAATTCGATTACGGGCACAACTTCCCGATAATCCAATTAAGTATATTAGACTTGATAATGCTGCTGAGTTTTCATCCCAAGCATTTAGCGATTATTGCTTATCAATTGGGATAAAAGTGGAACATCTTGTAGCTCATGTTCACACTCAAAATGGTCTTGCAGAGTCTTTAATTAAACATCTGCAATTGATAGCAAGACCGTTACTCATGAAAATAAGGCTGCCCACTTCTGTTTGGGGTCACGCCATTTTGCATGCAGCAATGCTAGTTTGTCTTAGACCGATAAATTATCATAAATATTCCCCGTTGCAATTAGTTTTGGGTCATGAACTTAATATATCCCATTTAAGAATTTTGGATGCGCAGTATATGTGCCTGTAGCACTGCCATATCGCACCAAAATGGGTCCGCAAAGAAGGTTAGGAATATATATAGGGTTTGAATCGCCTTCCATTATTCGCTATCTTGAAACATTAACGGGGGATTTATTCACTGCTCGATTTGCTGACTGTCGATTCGATGAGACACTTTTCCCAAAATTAGGGGGAGAAGTTGGTGAAACCAAACGGGAAATTTTGTGGAAAAATCCATCATTATCTCATCTTGATCCACGTGCCTCTATTTGTATAAAAGAGGTGCAAAAGATTATCCATTTGCAGAGAATAACAAATCAAATGCCAGATGCATTTACGGATTTGAAAAGGATAACAAAATCACATATCCCTGTAGAGAATGTCCCAATCCGTATTGATGTCCCTGTTGGACAATCTTCTAGTGTCATAGCTAATGAGTCAAAAGTACCCCTAAAACGTGGTAGACCATTAGGTTCTAAGGATCGAAATCCTAGAAAAAGGAAAACAAATGATCAAAATGACACTACGAAAGAATCTCATGAAGAAATCCACAATTTAATAAATTCTGAGATTCATAAGGAATCCACTAAGCCCGAGACTCAAGAAAATAAGGAACTATCAATAAATCCAATCGATATTGAGACAAAGTTGAATCGAGTGGATATAGTGGTGGATTATTTCTTTGCATATAATGTTGCATCTAGCATTATGCAAGAAAGTGAGTATCTTGAACCTCAATCTGTTGGAGAATGTCGACAAAGACTTGATTGGCCAAAATGACAAGAAGCAATCCAATCGGAGTTGAACTCACTTGCAAAACATGAAGTTTTTGGGCCTGTAATCCAAACACCTAATGGTGTTAAGCCTGTTGGCTATAAGTGGGTTTTTGTACGCAAGAGAAATGAGAAAACCGAGGTACAAAGATATAAGGCACACCTTGTTGCACAAGGATTTTCACAAAGGCCTGGTGTCGATTATGAAGAGACATATTCACCCGTTATGGATGCTATAACTTTCCGCTATCTCATTAGTTTTGCTATCCATGAAAAGCTTGACATGCATTTAATGGATGTGGTTACCGCCTACCTTTATGGCTCACTTGATAATGAGATATATATGAAATTCCCGATGGATTTAAAATGCCAAACGCAAATAATTCAAAGTCCCGGGAAATGTTTTCAATCAAATTGAAAAGATCGTTGTATGGTCTAAAGCAATCATGACGAATGTGGTATAATAGTCTTAGTGAGTATTTATTAAAGGAAAGCTATATAAATGATGCCATTTGCCCATGTATTTTTATAAAGAGAACAACATCGGAATTTGTTGTACTTGCCGTATATGTTGATGACATAAACCTTATTGGAACTCCTATCGAACTCCAAAAGGCAATTGATTATTTAAAGAAGAAATTCGAGATGAAAGATCTCAGAAATACAAAATTATGCCTTGGTTTGCAAATTGAACATTTGGCAAACGGAATTTTCATCAATCTGCCTACATAGAAAAGGTATTGAAACGGTTTTACATGGATGGAGCACATCCATTAAGTACTCCGATGGTTGTTCGATCACTTGATGTGAATAAGGATCCATTCCGACCTCAAGAAAAGAATGAAGAGCTACTTGGTCCGGAAGTACCATATCTTAGTGCAATTGGTGCACTAATGTATCTTGCTAATACTACAAGGCCTGACATAACTTTTTCAGTTAATGTCTTAGCAAGATATAGCTCTGCTCCTACAAGGAGACATTGGAATGGAATCAAACACATATTGCGGTATCTAAAAAGGACTACCGATATGGGCTTATTTTATGACAATAATTGCAGTCCGATCTTGTTGGTTATGCTGATGCTGGGTATTTATCTGACCCACACAAGGCTCGATCTCAAATAGGTTATGTGTTTATCTGTGGAGGCACTGCCATATCTTAACGACCGACTAAGCAATCAATTGTGGCTACTTCATCTAATCATGCTGAGATAATTGCTATTCATGAAGCAAGTCGAGAGTGTGTGTGGTTGAGGTCTATAATACATCTTATTCGAGACAAATGTGGTTTGAAATGTGACAAGTTACCCACGATTTTGTATGAAGACAATGCAGCATGCATAGCTCAATTGAAGGGAGGATACATAAAAGGAGATAGGACAAAACACATTTCACCAAAGTTATTTTTCACACATAATCTTCAAAAGAATGGTGATATCAATGTGCAACAGATTCGTTTAAGTGATAATATGGCTGATTTGTTCACAAAATCTCTACCGACGTCAACTTTCAAGAAACTAGTGCACAAGATTGGGATGCGAAGGCTCAAGGATGTGAATTGATGCTCTCATCAGGGGGAGTTAATGCGCGTTGCACTCTTTTTTCCTTACAAGATTTTGTCCTACTGGGTTTTCCTTGCAAGGTTATTAATGAGGCAATCAAAAGGGGTATTGTTAGATATGTGTACTTTTTTTCCTTTACTAGATTTTTTTCCCATTGGGTTTTATTTTAATTAAGGTTTTAACGAGGCACATTACTTATCGAGTAGACATTCAAGGGGGAGTGTTATGAATAGAATTCTATTTAGAGTGAATATCTTTCTTGTAGAGAGTTTTACTTTGTGGCTAAGTCATTTTTCCCTTATAAATAGAGGGGTCTTACCTCATTGTAAATCATCCCAAAATTCAATAAAAATTTCCTCTCTTTCTTTATCTGCAATATTGTTCTTCTACTTTTATTGTTTTATCACAAAAAGGAATATTTGTTTCGTTTTAATTATTTGCTTGTTTCCATACTCATGTAACACTAGCGAACTTGTGAAAGACCTCATTATATTTAAAGAATAAATTTCTTCTAATATTTAAAAGGTTGATAAAAGAAAAAAATAGGCTGTGAATATCTTACTTCTGACTTTCTAGTTTTTATATGACTAATCTTAGGGTATGCGCTTTGCGCGTGTACACCGTCTGAATAAGATTATTTTTTAAAAAAAATTACATAAATATTATATTAGATTTTTAATTTCTTACTTAGAAATTATGGAGACAAAAAGCTGGCATGTTATGGTTCAAAGATGGCGATAGAAACACTTAGAAATAATTAGGGTTCCATTTTTTCTCTGTTTCTTACTTAGAAATAATTTTTAATTTATTTTATAAGTAAGTCTATAACATAGATTTTAAGGGGGGAGGGGGGGGGGGAATCGTGATATTAAAAAATTAAAATAAAGGTTGATACTTGATAACAATCTGAGCTTAAAGTTTTGAGATTGGAAGGAGAAATGTGTATCTATTATTCAAAATTGTTTGAGAACTTTGATTGTTAAAGTAAAAAATTGTAGAGGAAAAAAACATGATCACAAATGTTGAATCTATCTTATACCTTGAATAATGTATAAAAATTTGATTGTCAGACACTGTTACAGCTTATATGATAACTAGGTTAGCCCGGGCCCAAAAAATATTAAGTGTTATTTTAACATTATTTTCAAATGTGACGCACCTTTGCATATAGTTATGCTGTGTTAGTTTTGTCTATGACGATAGAATTATGACTTTGATGGCTACTTGTAGTCACATTCAAATTTGAATAAAATCCATCAAAAGCCAAACTAAAATGAAACAAATAAAAAATATATACAATGTGGGTGTCTGTCCCTAATAGTTTTCATGCTCTTAATCTTTTTGCCTTACACTCGAGACAATAAGCTGATCTGGAAAATGCAAAAGTTGAATAAGTATTAGTACATATGCATAATACAAATTATCAGACTGAAAAGTAGAAAGTAGCACCTACATCACATTCGGATATATTAGGTTAGACGATAGCTGCATTAACATGTCGTGATTTAATAAAATAGTAACAATAGCTTCACCATTAGTAGATTAAGATTTTTCTATATAATGGTAGATCAAAGGCATAAAAGGAACTGCATTGTAGCACAGAAAGGAGAAAACAGGACAGTGAGCAGATATCATTCAAAAAAGAACTTTAGATAACTGTAGAGTTCAAATGTGACATGACGCAGTTCAAGAATCACCTTATTCCCTCAATAAGTGAGATCTATGAGTAGCAAAAATGTATACCAATTTCAATTAATCCCAGACACGAAGTATGAGCTAGCCAATTTGGGAGCCTCTTCTTCTTTGTTTCTGGAAGGAAGCAGCCTAATATGATAACATGTAAGAAGTGACTTAGTCAATATCTTCTTTGCTAATTACTAATATTTCCTATTCTTCAAGTTATGTCTATACTAACCGTAAAAAGGAGCAACATGGGAAGCAATTCCACACCTGATAAAATAGTAATGGAACGTCATGCGTCTTTCTCGCAGGAGATGGTAGAAACTATATACAATATGCCACAACATGCTTGTAAGTGAAACAAGTTTTTCCAACATTCATGTTACTGCATAGTTATCTACACAAGATGTGAGATATTGTACTGCAGCGAACAACTGTGTTAAAATATGGTTTAAGCAGAAGCATAACTACTACTCTACGACTCTAGTTACCAAAAGTAGTCGCAGATGCCAAAGTTTTTACGCGAGCTTCATTGAACTTGGGTTGTGTCTCTTGGCCTAATAGTATAAACAATAGATTCAGTATGAGCGAAAAATAAGACTTCAAAATATGTAGTTTCAAGTATAAACAATACATTCAATATCCGCTTTCCTATACTGATTTCAAGAGTAAAAATGTTCCAAAAAGCTTGATGGTAAGAAAAGTTGGAGAAAATAAAAAATATACCATGAGCCTCAATCAGGACAGAAAATACAGAAATGAAAACATATAACAAAAACAGCTAGAGTGGATACAGTATTTTAGTCAAAAATGATTGAGAAGCCACTACTAAATGAATATCCTTTTTGTCACATATAATTGTTGATAGGCATTTGTAGGACAATTTTCAGATGTTCTTTAACTTTTTTCTACAATAAAAACTAAGGAAAAACTTAAAGGTAAATACTAATATGAATAGTCAGTTAACCATTTGCTCCAACCTAAAATTCATAAGGTTCTTACAGTAAGAAATTCACAGAGCTTATGTAGCAAGGCCAGTGAAGATAAAATTGTATATAATTTCACAAACATTTGCAACCAAATATTTATCCAATTTGAATAATTTCTAGCCAGCAGAAATTCCGAAAATTAGGAAAAGAAGAAACCAAAACTTATCTTATAACTATAAGCGAAGCATAAAGAGCAAAGACATATAATTTCAAGGAATTTTTGGTCAGGCAAATTAACTGGGAATAAGAGCTCCGTAAGTTTAACCTAATAAGTTATAGCCTGTTTTTCACTGTACTATTTAACACCATATTTCTTTTAAACCTTTGTCAAGAAAAAAAAAAACTCAAACTATTTGAAAAGGAATTCACAAAGTTAGTCTTTTCAGTTGGGAGGGGTAGATGGCATCTTATTTCAATATCGTAAAAGCTTAAAATCTTTTTAATAAAGTAAAGAATTTCAAAAACAAAAATATTCAAACACCTTTAGAAATAAACACCATCACATCCTCTGCATTGCAGAAATTGCTATTGAATCATTGGCAATAATGAAGAAGCTTATTAGCTGAACTATGGCTAGTAAACACAACATTCGAATACTAAATTTATTTCCAGAGATTATTTCTGGTAGAAAATGAAAATTTTAAGCTATAGTAAAACGGCGGCAACCCAATTCAAACAATTTCTACGCAACAACTATTTCAAAAAGCAGGAAAATAAGAAAGCCGAGAAATTCAGCAATACAATTTGGAGGTTCACACAAGACATGCCAACCATCTCGAGTGACGTCTAAGTTTATCTTCCAGTGTTAACGATTTATTAACTTTCGTGTGTCGACTGTCCTCATATAAGAATGGAAAAAGACAGCTATTGAGCAAGTCTACTACTCCAGCAACGAAAAACGTAACCTTATTGTTATTCAGTGAAAGTCTGCTCTAGCAAAGAGTAGTAACTATACCATCAAAACTGAAAATTGACAAGCTATATATGAATGACTTTATTAATAATACACAACTTTAACAAAATAATCACAGTAATTCAATTTTCCCTTTCGGTCTTGGAATAACATGCATTCGAGAGTTTTATTATGAAAAATTTATCAGTGCATAAGCTACAAATGTTGTGCATTACCACCAAGCCTAAGATGACATATGAAGATATAATGAAAGGATAAAAATGTAATACTGAAATAAGGATTGCTTAAGGAAACAGATAACAGGGTAAACTTTTGATGTTCTACCAAGAAGAAACTTAGAAAGATAAAATTAGTAATCAAAAGCATAACAAGATCCAATAATGGTCAAGATGGCATTGTGAGGTACTCAAAGGAGGGCTGAAACATAGAAAAAATCAAGAATGGTGCGAATGCCATAACAGAAGTGATCAAAGAGGAGAAATACATCAGAAGAATATAACTGGTAAATGAGAAAAATGTGCTAGCAGTAGTCCAAAAGTAGATAACAGCAGGACATGGTCAACTACCATATCTAGACATCAGAGATAAAATAATTCATATTTTCACAGAGAATTCTATTGTTCCACCAATTGGAGTTATGATTCTTTACCTTGTAAGCACGGAGAATTTTTCCTTTTTCAGTTACATTGACAAAGATGTCTCACAAAATGATATAAAGCCACTCGTTAATAATATTATCAGAGGTCATGTATTAGATATTTGGAGATAACACTGTACCGTTTGCGATCTTATTAAATTGATTAATCTACGCTATAATCAAGAGAGAATGGAACATGATGTACCTTTATGATGCTATCCAGAGCAAACAATAAAAGCAACTTGCTTTTTCACTCCCAACACAATCATGAGGACCCTAAGAAAATAACATTTTGAGTAATCTGCTTGTTACAAGTTTTATATGTAAAATGATAAGTCAACGTAGTCACATTTAAGTATAAAGAAACACGAAATTCCGTGCTTCTTCAAGTTGAGCTATTTGCATTTGATCACATTGAATGGTAAGACTTGATTTTGGGACGTGGATAAATGATACATAATGTGAGTATGAATGCAAGCTTAATTATAATTTGGAGAAGAAATTTATATTATACATTACATATTTAAGATAATAGTTCATAGTAAAATTCAAAAATCAAACAACAGAGTGAAAAATAATTCTGACGAAGCAACCTCATTGCTCCAAGCAACCTAATTGGATGCAGTTTGAAAACAATGCATATATGAGAAGAAAACGTCGATGTATAGTCTATTTGAAAAACTTGTGTATAACAGCAAGTTACATTTCATCATCATATGTAGAAACTGCTAAATATGCTTTACCTGTGTGCGTCGACCTTATTTTGGGAATTCCGAAGTACATGTGCCACAAACAAGATCTGTATTCTTGTGCTAAAACATTATGTCCAACTCTGTAACGTGTGAAAGATTCACAAGAAGCCTTTTGAATGATTTCATCATAAACTATGTTTATGTTATATGTAGAATGATCGTCATCACTATCTGGGTTTGGGGGTCGAATTAATAACTTGACACAATTGAAAGCTTTTGCTCTCTACAATGCAACATAAAGTTGACCATGTGAAAACACTTGTTCTCGTAAATATATTCCAACAAAATCTAATGTTTGACCTTGTGCTATATTTATAGTCATAGCAAAACAAAGTCTGTGATGACATCAATGGTATTCTCGGAATGAACACATGTGTATTTTTAAAGTCACCGCTTACAATTTTTGCACTTATAACATGTGTTTTAAAATCACAACATGTCAATCTTGTGCCATTGCATAAACCTTCACAAGGATTCAAATTTCGTAGTAATATAATTGGACAATTTTCTTTCAAAGTTAATCTGTAAGGAGGTAAACCAGCAGGATTTAAAGAATGCAAAAAATCTTCATACTGACTTTGATCATTCGATTCACATATTTCATCAATTGCAACAAATGTTTTATCTTCTTTTGGAAATTTGCCTATAAGCATATCATTTATTTCATCCACAAAATCATCTTTCGTCAAAATAACACGAGAAGTCATAGAAGATGCATCACAGAAGAAATCATGCATATTAGGAAATGTTATTTCAAATAATACATTCAAAGATTCATGTTCAGTAGTATAAGGGACAATAAATGAATTTGGAATTTCAATTTTGTTTTCAGAACTAAGAGGTTCTTTTCCATTTCCTATTCTCATCAAATATTCACAAAAGACAGGATCAGTTTTCGCACGCATGTTTTCTGACAATTGCAATTTCTCAAGTCGGGGCCAAATATCATAATATAATAAACTCTCATGAATAAAATCTTTTTTTTTTCCGTTTCGAACTACTGGTAGAGTTTGTTTAAAATCACCACCAAAGACAACAACTGTACCACCAAAAAGCACATTATTATTCAAGAGATCTTTCAAAAGTAGATCAAAAGTTTCAATTATTTTCTTTTTTGCCATTGATACTTCATCCCATACAATTAATTTTGCATCTCGAATCAAACAGGCAAGCGAACTTTGTTTTCTAATATTGAAACTAAAGTTTTCATCAATGTCAATGGGAATTTTAAAACGCGAATGAGCTGTACGGTCACCTGGAAGAATCGAAGCCGCAACTCTAGAGGTTGTTATTGCTAGAGCAATAAATCCTTTAGATCGTACGGTAGCTAATAAGGCACACTATAAAAAAGTTTTACTTGTTCCTTTCGGACCGTCAACAAAAAAAACTCCTGCTCTGTTCGAAGATATTCTGTCTATAATCACATTGTATGCTATCTGTAATTCATGTTCAACTTTTGTCGCAATAATAGCTCTTCTTCAGTAACGATTATGTTTCTTTCAAAGAATATTTCTCTTGCTTTTGGCAGCCTTTGAAGCCTTGAAATTTTCAGGGATAAATTATACTCATTAATGTTATGTCCCATTGAATGCAAGATGTCATTGAGACAGTCTAAAACTTTATATCGAACACTTTTTGTTTCGATGTCTGGTAAAGTTTTGAAGTCTTCAGATATAGAGTTCTCGAATTTCTCCCATAATTCTCTTGGATTAGCAGGATCACAATACACTAATAATGTAGCAAACAAATGTCTCAAGATGTATGGTATTTGATAACTCTCAGCTTCTACCATACATTCAGCTAAATTATTGTCACAATGAAGTAGTCCTCTTGAGCAGATTCTCTAAATGTATTGCAACGTACTTCATTTACAGTTAATAGGTCTCCATATGATTTTGATCCTCTTATATTCATTAATAATAATCTCAAATAATATCTTTCACTTTTCGTTGGATGACATGTTACAACACATCCAATGACATTACCCTTTATTCGACGTGTCCACATTTTATATCGTACTGACCATACAAAATATTGTGAAAATTCTTTATATAGTAGATTGAGCTTTATTGCATCTTTATTTGTTTTGTTCATATCAAAAAATTTTGTTAACATTGTTTTTCTAACCAAAGGATTATTCATAATTGAGTTTACACTTGAAGCACTCCTAAAGGAAACAAATTGTTGTCCTTCAAGATGTAATTGCAAATGATAAACAATTGGTGTCATTTCATTAATAGGGAAACCAAATAAACGCCATGTAGCTTCAGGTGGTGATACCCATCGAGCAGATTGATATTCTTTTATTTCATCTACTTTAACATGTGCGCCATTGTCGTGTATATGAAATACAGTTTTATCATGTCCTTTGCAAATATATTTAAAAATATATTTAACAGCTTTAATATCTGAACAAATTTCCACATTTATGTGACAATTGAATTTTCCAAGTAAGAATGGATTATAAGGATGTCACGACCCTAACCCCGACCCCGGTCATGATGGCGCCTCTCGTAAAGACAAGGCCAGCCAGTTCAATCCAACTCAACTTTTAAAGCAGTTAATCAACATAAAAATAGTCTAAACATGATTTAATGATAATAAGTAGCAGAGATACAACCCGACACAGCCCTAACCGGGGTCTCACAAGTCACGAGCATCTACTAGGGTATAAATACAACTGAAAGTCTGAAGTGTACAAATACAGACTAATGAAATGAAGAGAGAGAAAAGTCTACCTTGCTAAACTCCGATGACTCTGCCTCAGATCAACCAAAACCCGATACCGGGTGTATAAATACCTGAATCTGCACACAATGTACAGGGAGTAAAGTGAGTACTCGAATTCAGTGAGTAACAAATATAAATAATGACTGAAAGTAAGAAATCACGTAAAACACAAGGCATTCCATACTGAAGCAGTAAAATCACTTAAAACAGTAAAACAGTGAAAATTCAAGTGAAAGTCCCTTTCTCAACAAGTAAAACAAGTAATTGACAGGTAAGTAAACAAATAGAAATTTGCCCCTCGGGCACAGTATCAACAAATCCACCCATCGGGCAATATCTCAGAATGGTACCAGCCCCTCGGGCTCAAATCTCAGAACAATACCAGCCCCTCGGGCTCAATCTCACATCACAATGGGTACCCGCGCTCACTGGGGGTGTACAAACTCCGGGAGGGCCCTTTACGGCCCAAGCGCAATATCAAGCCATCTCGTGGCATCAAATCTAGGCCCTCGACCTCATATCAATCAAGCCACCTCGTGGCATATTTATGTATCTCAGACCCTCGGCCTCATATCAGTATCGATGTATCCTCACAACTAGGTCCTCGGCCTTACTCAGTCCAAAAATCATCACAAGCCCCTCGGACAATAGTAAAACAGTATTTCTCAGCCCAAAATATCATTTAAGTCTCAAAATTGAGTAGTAAAATAGTGGAAAATAACATGATTAAGTTCAAGTAATAAGTCAAAACAGTGAGGAAATAGTAATAAAAATCCCCGAAGGGTTCAAATAGTTGGCACAAAGCCCAAATATGGCAATCAACCCAAATCATGATGATAGCAAATACGTTTCAGTCAAATACGCGGTAAAATCATCAATCGAGACGGACCAAGTCACAATTCTCAATAACGCACGACCCCACGCTCGTCGTCAAGCATGTGTCTCACCTCAATATAGCACTACGATGTGCAAATCCGGGGTTTCAAACCCTCAGAGCATCATTTACAATCATTACTCACCTCGAACCGCCTAAATCTCTAACTCACGATGCCTTTGCCCCTCGAATCGGTCTTCACACGCGTCGAATCTATCCAAAATCATAACGAATACGTCACAATATGCTAAGGGAATAAAGCCCAAGCAAAAACAATCAACAAAGGGCACGATTCCCGAAATTACCAAAACCTGAGCCCCGGGTCCACGTCTCGGAATCGGGTAAAATTTACATTTTCAGAATCTTCATACCCTCACAAGTCTAACCATACCAAAATTATCCAATTCCGGTACCATTTGGTCCTTCAAATTATCATTTTATATTTTTGGAAGATTCCACAACTTTTCTTCCCAAATTCCATCCCAAATCACGAATTAAATGATGAATTCAATGATAAATTCATGTATTCTAGCCTAATCTCAGTTAGAATCACTTACCCCAATGTTCTTGAAAAACCTTCGAAAAATCGCCAAAATCCGAGTTCTCTAGGTCAAAATATTAAATAAAACCCAAAACCTCATATTTATAGAGTACCCCACAGATTTCCACCTTTGCGGACTGCACAAAAACGACCGCGGTCCGCACAAAAATGACTGCGGCCGCACAGGTTTTCATCTGCAGTGAAAAGCTTTAGTATTTTGGCCATAACCTTCGCTACAGATGTTCAAATTGCGATATCTTTACCTTACTTGAAACTAGACACGAAGGGCTACAACTTTTGTTTTTTAATCATCTCAACATTCCTTGTATATCAAAAGATATGAGCTTCCGAAATAGGACCAGTGAAATGTTCCCTACCGCGGCCGCACTTCATTTTGTGCGGACCGCACTGGTGGGTTCTGAGGCCTCCAACCCTTCTGGACCTGCTACAGCTATGATTTTCGGCCTAAAACATCCCAGAACCTACCCGGAACCCCTGGAACTTCAAACCAATTGTACCAACACATCCCATGACATCGTTCAAACTTGTTCAAAACTTCGAAACACACCAAACAACATCAAAATGCCAAATTTGCATCGGATTCAAGCCTAAGAATCCCGAAATCTTTTAGATTACGGTTTAGATCAAAAACCCAACCAAAACACGTCCGAATGTCCTGAAATTTTACACACACATCCCAAATGACACAACGAAGCTACTGCAATTCCGACCTCTATATCAAAATCTCACCTATCCACCGAAAAATGCCAAAATCTCAATTTCGCCAATTCAAGACTAAACCTTCCACGGACTTCCAAAATGTATTCCGATCACGCTCCTAAGTCCCAAATCACCTAACGGACCTAACCAAATCATAAAGATTCCAATCCGAGATCATATACAAACAAGTCAAATATTGGTCAACCCTTTCAAATCTCAAGCTTCAAACTGGGAACTGTTCTTTCAAGTTTATTCCGATTATCCTGAAAACCAAAACCAACGATTTATATAAGTCATATTTCATTACACGGGGCAAGTCATGCTCGAGAACTGGCGAGCAAAATGCAAAATCTCAAAATGACCGGTCAGGTCGTTACATCCTCCCCCACTTAAACATACGTTCGTCCTCGAACGTGCCTAGAGTTGTTCCCAAAGTCAACCAATTGCTGAATAACCTCACCATGCACATACCCGGGGGTGATCCCACATCACCCTATCTCACATAGGTTCGATAACACAATATAATTGAAATTTCACAATCCTTCCTAGTCCATAAACCATAGAACCACATTTCCACTTCTAAAATCATCAACACGATCAGAATCTCACATTTATACTATGAATAAATCCGAACAAGCTGTAACAAACCATATATACTATCTCCGGTACAATCACATGATATACCACATAACTCCACACTTGTAGTGATAACTTCTAACCACAACAACTGCACACAACATCTGCATACCGATAGAAAAACTCTTATCAACTAAAGTCTCATCCCAACACTTTCATATACTGCCAATGATCAATAAGACACGCGGTAAGCCATAACCATTTCCCAGATCAACCATTCATGAAGCCACTTATCCTTGGCAAATACCACATCAAATTTCTGAACCGAAGCTTGATACTATCCTTCCAACATGCTGAAATCGCATCCATTCGTATTTATTAATGATCCCCAACGATCTCCTCTAATCCAACACATTACTCTGGTGACATGACACATCCATACAGGCCTAAGCCACAACTTGCACAATACACGCACCAATACACAACAGTCCGAACATACTCAAATCATGAAAATGGCTCAAATAAAAGAGTTGTACCTCAGGTTCACCAGTACCACCACAACACAAGGCTGAGAACCCGTCTAACATTATAGGAACAAAACACACGAATCTAACCCGCAAGGTCATACCTCCACATAACTTCGTTGCGATGTGAGATCCTATCCAACACTGCTCCACATGAACCACCTTAAGTCATATTGCTCGAAATCGACAACCACGCACAATTCGATGTCTGGAACCAAAGAAAATCATCATACCTACGATGAAGCAAATAACATACACCACACTAACCCGAAAGGACATAACCGATACGCCATTCACTGAGCAACACCCAATCACTCTTCCTGCTCGACTTCCACTATGAAACCCCAATAGAACCGCACCATATGTGCCCATAACCAACAAATCATAACATCTCACAACATAGAAAGGTAACTCATGGATCTCCCCATATTACTAATAAGCTCAATAACAATCGAATCAACACATCCCTCAACAGTACAATTCGGAGCCAACCAAGCCGACCCAGGTTAGAACACGCATCCATATTGGCCTGCCAACGAACTCCTTATCAAGGAAATCCTGGAGCTGCTCCTTCCACCCCTTTAACTCTACCGGTGCCATACGATATAGTGCCCGACATCAACTTAATACCGAAATCAACAACCTTGCCCAGCGACATGCCCGACCACAGGAAACACATCCGAAAAGTCCCTCACCACCGGAACTGAATCAATAGTAGAAGCCTCTACAGTAACATCCATCACGAAAGCCCAAATAAGAAAGACAATCCTTCCCAGCCGTCCGCTGGGTCTTCGAAATATAAAACCACTCCACTAGGACATAATCCATCGAACCTCGCCACTCAATTCGTGACATTTTCCAGCATAGCCAACAGCGTCACATTAGCGCAATAGTCCAGAATGACACCACACAGAGACAAACAATCTGAACCCAATATCACATCCAAAATCTAACATACCAAGCAACAAAAGATCCGCTCGGGTCTCCAAATCCCGATAGTCACTAAACAGTGCCGATACACACGACTCACAACCACCACATAGCCTGAATATGAGAACTTCCCGTCTCCAACTCTATATAGTCCATGAATCAACATATCTGGTCCTAATCCCGCCGTCCGAATGAATACCATACCTCAAATGCCCAATCATTCCACGAGAGATAATCTAGAATTCCTCTGTGCCACCAAGCAAACTCGAATATTAGCAGTCGAGCTAACAAGAAAAATGCCGCAAAACTACCGAAGTATTATCAACTTAATCTCATTGCCCTTTCTGAAACATATGCCCTCGTCAAATCACCCCAAATTATCAATACCATTTCCTTAATCATCCAAAGACCCTTTCTCTAATTATCTGAAGCTCGTTCCTCTAATTGTCTGAAACTTCCTGCCGCCTAAGAGTTTGTGACCTTCCTTTCAGAACCGAATCGCAACCTTACACACGCGATTCTCAATCCTTAACAACATACCGTATAACCCGAACTATCCTAGGATAACCATGAGAACTTCATATCCCTTCCAAACCATAAGCAACTATGCATTCCACTAGCCAAGAACTTCCTATTGATCCCATCTAGAAGAGAACCACTATACATCTCATGCTCCTCACGCCAATAGGAAAAATATACCTCTCTAACTGTGGTGGAAACTATCTAGAACTCCCCGAATTCCTTTTACACGACACTAACTCATCAGGACTGAATCCTTCTAACTCAACCGAGCTATACATGTCACTAAAACCCAAAAGAATTGCTGCGAAACACCTGCAGAGACTCGTTACCTCGTAATCAGCCAAGGAACTAATCATATCCTTACCATACTGATCTGGCCTACTACCATGCTATCCCATCTATCCGAGTTTCCTTCTGATTTACGTTCAACTTGATATCCCCTCTTGCTGTGGCACCATAGTTCCTCAACCCAGACTTACCACACGAGACCCAAGCATAAAACCACACTGTCTAAGGCTCATAAGCCGCTGAGTACTCTCTTAAATGTTTCCAAAAGCACCACATTCAAAATACCTACCTCGAAGGGACTTCCTGCGAATTTGGAACCATTACCTTCCTAATACTGATATATAGAATCCCATAGTTAATATAGAAAGTACCACAAGTCCTGACATCTTCCAAATGAAAGCTCAGTTCCTAACCACATATATAACTTTAAAATACCCAATTGTTACATGTAGAATCTTGAACACATTAGAACTATTCTCGAGAGTCATTCACTCTATTCAAGATGCAATTAGTCTGATCAAATGAACCGAACAACCCGTGCCTCATTGGTACCCCGACACTGCAGAATGAAACCTCATCCCAATACAACCAAGCAACTTCCTGCTCTATGCAACGAGCATTCTTGCCAATAACAACTCAAGACATCACGTGATTCTCACACACCTATGAAGCATAATATAATCTTCGTCAAAATTTTCCTTTACCCGAGCCATCCTCGGTCTCAACCTCCGTAGGCCATAACCGATTCACCCGAACGTCTCAAACCGGAAGCACATAACCATGCAATCGCTTAATCAATAGCAGACTCCCCCACTTGGCTCAAAGGCATAGACCAAAACACACACAATAACTCATAACACATACTCTATTGCTGCCACAATACTTTAGTGAGATTAAACTCAAACTTTCACAAGCTCGTGAAACACAGACCATCTGGTACCTTGAATCTTCTGCAAATCTCACATTCATCCTTGCAACAGTCAAGCCCACTCTCTTAAGCGACTCAAAATTCAAATTTCAACAACTATATTTCACTTGACCTTCTAAAAGACACATAAGGATCACACAACCTCGGAACACTTCGCAGGAGATAACCCACCTGCCTTGTCTTCAACTAACATTTCTGTATACCTTCAACCATCACAAACATTATGCAGTCACTTAGCCTTCCTGAGTCTGAACTCATACCGCAACATGAAATTTACTTCACTCCCAACTTGGACACATGAAAAGACTCTTCGCACACCCATAATTCGGGGCTATACCTCAAATCAAGATGAAAATCAAGCACCTAATAGTCCTTCTATCCTCCAGCAGACCCTCCTCATCGCCTCCAAATCATATGGATACATCTAGCAGTACTAGCATACTCATCACATAGCCATGCAGCCGTCACTTCCACTAATAGGGACACTACCGAACATATCAGTTCGAAGACACTTGCTCACACAATCAGCACATCTGATAGAGATCATGTCTCGCCCCTTGATTAGGGAATCACAAGCCATCAATGCACATCTGATACTAAGCGCTCATGCGCGCATACGAACGCGTGGAAGGCATTCAAGAGTTACTTTTCAAGCTGATTCAAGGACGCACAATTAGAATTCAAGAATGTGAAGTTTTCCTAAAGGTTCTGCAGCCTCTCGAGGATAAATACAGATGTCTTTGTACCGATCCGCGAGACTCTACTAAACCTGCTCATGACTCGTGATACCTATGTAACCTAGGATCTGATACCAACTTGTGAGAACCCTAACCCCGAACCCGGTCGTGATGGTGCCTTTCATGAAGACAAGGCCAACCAGTTCAACCCAACTCAACTTTTAAAGCAGTTAATCAACATAAAAATAGTCAAAACATGATTTAATGATAATAAGTTGCAGAAATACAACCCAACACAGCCCTAACCGGGGTGTCACAAGTCACGAGCATCTACTAAGGTATAAATACAACTGAAAGTTTGAAGTGTACAAATATAGAATAATGAAATGAAGAGAGAGAAAAGTAGTGTTGAGAACGCCGACAACTACCTTTCTAAACTCCGGTAACTCTGCCTCGGATCAACCAAAACCCGCTACTGGGTGTATAAATACCTGAATCTACACACAAGCTGCAGGGAGTAAAGTGAGTACTTGAACTCAGTGAGTAACAAATATAAATAATGACTGAAAGTAAGAAATCACGTAAAACACAAGGCATTCCATACTGAAGCAGTAAAATCACTTAAAACAGTAAAACAGTGAAAATTCAATTGAAAATCCCTTTCTTAACAAGTAAAACAAGTAATTGACAGGTAAGTAAACAAATAGAAATTTGCCCCTCGGGCACAGTATCAACAAATCCGCCCCTCGGGCGACATCTCAAAACGGTACCAGCCCCTCGGGCTCAAATCTCAGAACAATACCAGCCCCTCGTGCTCAATCTCACATCACAATGGGTACCCGCGCTCACTAGGGGTGTACAGACTCCGGGAGGGGCCCCTTACGGCCCTCGGCCTCATATCAATCAAGCCACCTTGTGGCATATTTATGTATCTCAGGCCCTCGGCCTCATATCAGTATCAATGTATCCTCACAACTAGGTCCTCGGCTTTACTCAGTCCAAAAATCATCACAAGCCCCTCGGGCAATAAAAAAAATAGTATTTCTCAGCTCAAAACATCATTTTAAAAAATCATTTAAGTCAAAACTGAGTAAAAATGGTTGAGTAGTAAATTAGTGGAAAATAAGATGACTGAGTTCAAGTAATAAGTCAAAACAGTGAGGAAATAGCAACAAAAATCCCTGAAGGGTTCAAATAGTTGGCACAAAGCCCAAATATGGCAATCAGCCCAAATCTTGATGACAACAAATAAGTTTCAGTCAAATACGCGGTAAAATCATCAATCGGGATGGACCAAGTCATAATCCCCAATAGCGCACGACCCCATGCTCATCATCAAGCGTGTGTCTCACCTCAATATAGCACTACGATGCGCAAATTCGGGGTTTCAAACCCTCAGAGCATCATTTACAATCATTACTCACCTCGAACCGGCCAAATCTCTAACTCGCGACGCCTTTGCCCCTTGAATCGGTCTCCACGCACGTCGAATCTATCCAAAATCAGAACGAATATGTCACAATATGCTAAGGGAACAAAACCCAAGCGAAACCAATCAACAAAGGGCACGATTCCCAAAATTACCAAACCCGAGCCCTGGGCCCACGTCTAAGAATCGGGTAAAATTTACATTTTCAGAATCCTCATACCCTCACGAGTCTAACCATACCAAAATTATCCAATTCTGGTACCATTTGGTCCTTCAAATCATCATTTTATATTTTTGAAAGATTCCACAATTTTTCTTCCCAAATTCCATCCCAAATCACGAATTAAATGATGAATTCAATGATAGATTCATGTATTCTAGCTAAATCTGAGTTAGAATCACTTACCCCTATGTTCTTGAAAAACCTTCAAAAAATTGCCAAAATCCGAGCTCTCTAGGTCAAACTATTAAATAAAACCCAAAACCTCATATTTATAGAGTACCCCACAGATTTTCACCTCTGCGGACCGCACAAAAACGACCGTGGTCCGCACAAAACCAGTGCGGTCCACACAAAAAGGACTGCGGCCGCACATGTTTTCATCTGCAGTGACATGCTTTAGTTCTTTGGTCATACCTTTCGCTACATATGTCCAAATTGCGATATCTTTATCTTTCTAGAAACTAGACACGAAGAGCTACAACTTTCGTTTTTGAATCATCTCAAAATTCCTTGTATATCAAAAGATATGAGCTTCCGAAGTAGGACCAGTGAAATGTTCCCCACCATGGCCGCACTGCATTTTGTGCGGTCCGCACAACACCTACCAAGGCCGCACTTCATTTTGTGCAGACCGCGCTGGTGGGTTCCGAGGCCTGCAACCCTTCTAGACCTGCTACAACTATGATTTCGGCCTAAAACATCTCGGAACCTACCCGGAACCCCCGAAACTTCAAACCAATTGTACCAACACATCCCATGATATCGTTCAAACTTGTTCAGAACTTCGAAACACACCAAACAACATCAAAATGTCAAATTTGCATCGGATTCAAGCCTAAGAATCCCGAAATCTTCTAGATTGCGCTTTAGATAAAAAACCCAACCAAACCACGTCCGAATGACCTGAAATTTTACACACACATCCCAAATGACACAACGAAGTTATTGCAACTCTCGGAATTCTATTGCGACGTCTATATCAAAATCTCACCTATCCACCGGAAAACGCCGAAATCTCAATTTCGCCATTTCAAGCCTAAACCTTCCACGGACTTCCAAAATGTATTCCGATCTCGCTCCTAAGTCCCAAATCACCTAACGGAGGTAACCAAATCATAAAGATTCCAATCCGAGATCATATACAAATAAGTCAAATATTGGTCAACCCTTTCAAATCTCAAGCTTCAAACTGAGAACTGTTCTTCCAAGTTTATTCCGGTTATCCTGAAAACCAAAACCAACGATTTACATAAGTCATATTACATTACATGGGGCAAGTCATGCCCGATAACTGGCAAACGAAATGCAAAAGCTCAAAATGACCGATCGGGTCGTTACAAAGGAACAACCCATGAGTTATCAAAATAGTGATCTTTAACTTTCACAAGTCCCATGTTTCATCTTTTATAAATTGGGTAAGAATTTTTTCCTTTTGATGTTTGATCAACAAAGCTTCTTGGATATTTGAATTTGCATCAACCTTTTTTCTTTTGCATACATGAATTTATAGGATTTAACTTACCACAAGGTCCATGTATCATATGTTGGACAACAAGTTTATATAAGGTTTCTTCAGCGTTACAATCATGTAACTCAGCACGAACAATATTATCATAAGATTCTGGAGTAAGTAGTTTGTATTCATTAGTAAGTATAATAAGGAAATGAGCATGTGGTAAGCCACACTTTTGGAATTCTATAGTATACATAAAAGTTGCAACTTTTCCAAAGATATTTCTTTTTAATATATCTGTTTTAGTTCTTCTATCTTTGGTCAAAAAACTCGACTAATTAAATCAGGTCTATTCTGTGCTTCATCAGTTGATAGCAAGTGCTCTTTTATCTCAGGCCAAGATGGGTTACAAGTCATCGTTATGAATAAATCAGGTTTTCCAAATTGTTGTACTAAAGAAATAGCATCCATGTAGCGTCGATGCATGTCTCTTGGTCCTCTTATAAAGGTAACCGAAAGGAATGTTTGCTTTCCTTTATTGGAAGCATCTCTTTCTCCAAGTCTTAAAACATCAATGAGTCCTTATAGCATTTCAATTCTAAAGAGATTTGGGTTGAATGAAAAAAAGTCTAATCTTTGTGTTTCTAGTTTTATGTGTTTATCTACTGAATATTGCTGAAATAATCTTCCAAAATGCAAAGTTTCATTTGTTTCGTCTTCTCTCATTTGGAATTTGTAACAGTAATATTTACAAACAGAAATATTATCTCTTTTTTGTTTTCCTTTTTCAAAATTTTGAGCTTCCATGTCAAGGTATCCATCAAGAGAACACATATTTCTAATACTTGGTAATTCTTCATGTTCACAATAGGCTCGATGTTTAGAAGTATCTTTTGGTTGTATAATTATTTTGATGCCATAGTGCCATCCACTTTGACCATAAGGAAATAATAATGGGTACTATAATAGGTCATAACATCCGTAATAGTAGTTCTCTATTTGAGATCTATTGCTATGAGTGTAGATTCAGATATGAGGTGCAGAACTAACTTCAATGATTTCTTTTTCAATCCATATACCTGCAACTTCTGATGTAGTAGGAATATTGTATACACATTGATCCAAGCCTGAGTCAGATTTAAGTTCAATATTGTAGTTTGATAGATTTGGAACATCTATTAGGGATTTTAAGAAAGTAGAATATGGATTAATTCTCAGTATATTCATTAGTTTTTTGACTATTGATTCATGGATTTTGTCTGAGCAAGCCATTATGTTAGCTAATTCGTTATCGTTGTCGTAGAAGTATAGTTGTAGATTTCTTGCTATTCCACTCGGAGGGAGTAAATCATTGAAAAAATGGTACATCTTCCCTTGAACTCTAAATGTATATATACCACGATTTTTTTTTTGCTAGTTCTTTGTCATAATTTGTGAGTTATAACCTGTATATTTAGGTATCATTGGCATAAAACTACCAATTAGGTAATATACAACACTATCATAATAAAATATTATGGCAAACCTTTTTTTCGAACCGTTCTTGAGCTCATACCATTGGCTTCATTAGATGCATGTGACGTTGAGCCTAATGCCAAAAAGTAATAAATTAACAATAATAAAGACGTTATGTATCATAGATATATAACTCAATGTTGGATCCCTTATACTTGCCTACTTCAAGTGAGTAGAAGGGATAAGTTATATTCTTTTGCTTGTCAATGGTAACTGCAAAAGCATCAACGTGAGGCTCGTTGGCTAATAGGGAAACATCACACATTTAGCATCATTTAATTAAACTCACATGCAAAGACCGTGAAGCAACACTTCTACAAAAAGTAAAACAACAAATGATGTATTCTAACCTGTTGCTCAAGAGCCCACCAGAGGAACAGTTTGTTGCTGAAACTCAAATGCAGCTTCAATAGTGCCGTGGAAACCAACATTGTCCGACAAACTACTTCTTTTTGACTCTTGTCTTTTTGTTCGTCGTTGTAGTAATAATGCTTCTTTTTTTCCGGCAGATATTAATCTATACGCTTCATGTCGCCTAAGTTTCATCTCAGCTTCCGACTTTGCTGAGCAGGCATGTTTGTTCTTTTGGTCAGAAGTCATTAGTCCTATAGAAGCACAATTATAAGAATTAAAACACAAGAAATAAGTGGAAATAGCTTGCTGCAGAGGTACCAGCAAAAGCGAATAGTATCAAGATTAATCACTTGTTAATAAAGAGATCCTGGGTACAAGGTGCAATGACGATTTCAACATTAGCTATGTATTCCTAGGTCTATTAACATGTTCTATCTCTGAGAATGAGCTTAAAATCAGTTAAGTGTACCTCTGTGGGAAGAGGAAATTAACAGCCAATTAATGAAGCTATGAAAATTTTATTTTGGAATATAACAACAGATTATAGATATAAAGTATCAAACAAGATCAACATAAATTTAATATGTTACATGACAAGATAACTCTAGTACCCAAAGATAAAGAGAACCTAGAGAAGGCAAACATTTTCAGATTTTTTTTAAAAGATTCTGACCTATATCATTTTCCAAGTAGTAGTAATGATATAATTTAACTCCAGACAAATGACAACAAAACCTGTTGATATTCCTCAGAACAATAGAGATAGAAATGAATCACAAACACTTCAAAAATAGAGAATCTAATTACCAAAACAAAAGCTAAGTAAATTGATACTGGATGGCATATCAAGAGACAAAATCTTTAAACCTCTATTTCAGGTCAATTTGGTTCTAAGCAAACTAAAACTGAAAAATATCTTCAGAAACTTAGCAAAAATAAAAAATAAAAAAAGGGCATATATAAAGACATAATCTTTACATGGATTAAATCAAGAATTCAAGAAATAATCAAAACCATTAACTCAACATAGATGATTACTGTAAATGGATCTATTAATATTAGAGAACAAAAAAGAATCAGAATACTATGAATTGACATGGGATTAGCTCATATGTAAAAAAGAAGAAAACGTTACCTTTTCGAATTTAGATAGAAGTTTGATGAAATTCAAATGAAGTCACATTCAACAAATATAAGAAGTAGATGGGGCTTCTTCTTTATCTTCTATAACTGTAATTTCTGGGGGAATTAGAAAACAACTTAAGTCTATTTTAGAATTCCTAACAAGGGATTTGCCATAAGAACTTTTTCATACACTATTATACTTCAGAGGATTCTGATAACAAATCTCACTCCTTTTCTTTGTATATTAATTATGGTTAAACTTTCACTTTATAAAAGCTGCAAAGAGAATCAAATTACCCTTCGCTAAGGAGATTCGACGGTGAAGATCCTCTCCCAAATAAAGTCTATTGCAATAACCCTATCCATGATTTTGTTGGTTTAGCCAACAGGTTTGTCACTTTTTTTTGTCTTCTACAAAGTCTTAATTGCAAATTAAATAAATTACTAAAAACAGAGAAAAAATCAGAATCCAACCTTAGTTTGTTTTTATCTTTATGGAAGAAAAGGCTAATCAAGCGAAAACCCCGAATATCTTTTTGCAGAAGATCTGAAGCTTTGAACAGAGGAAAACACAATAAAGCTGAAAGAGGAATTTATGAAGAGGGTAAAGAAGAGCACAAAGGAAAACTTGGTACTAAACAAAAGCAGACCAAAGAATAAAAAATTTGAAAGCGATGCTTTCTACCTGGCATTTTAGGGTGTCAAGAAAAGAGAAAATGACAAAGACACCCTTATGATGAAGCATACATGTTGACCATCAAATGCCTGCTTATTCTCTCTTATATTATAGTAGTAAATATGAGGAAATATCTAAATTAACATAAGAAAAAGCTAAATCAAACAATAGTAAGATGAAATCCTAAACCTATATACATAATTCATAAATATTGCATAATTCTTTCATATTATTTATTTTTGGCTAAATTTTATTTTGGAATTGCTACGACCCGGCCAGTCGTCTCATGAGTTACCGCTACGTTTCTCCCATTTCAGCTTCTTTATGCTTCGTTATCCATGTTTTTGTGGTATCGGATTGGTCGGATCGAGTCCGGAATGAGTTTGGTGAAGTTTGAGACACTTAGTCTCTTTTAAGAAGGCTTAAGTTGGAAAAGTTAATCGGATGTGGACTTATGTGTTAGAAGGCTCAGAAGTGAGTTCCGATGGTTCGGTTAGCTTCGGGAGGTGATTTGTAACTTAGGAGCGCGATCGGAATGAGTTTTGGAGTTGTAGAGAAGATTTAGGCTTAAATTGGCGAAGTTGATATTTTGGCGATTTCCTGTTGATAGGCGAGATTTTGATATAGGGGTCCGAACGGAATTTCGAGAGTTGTAGTATCTTCGTTGTTTCATTTGGGATATGTGTGAAAAATTTCAGGTCATTCGGACGAGATTTGATACACTTTTTTATCGAACCTATAATTTAAGAATTCTTGGAGTTCTTAGGCTTGAATCTTATGTTAAATTGGTGACTTGATGTTGTTGTGAGCGTTCTGAAGTTTTGAACAAGTTTGAACTATGTCATGGGATGTGTTGGTACAATTGGTTTGAAGTTCCGGGGGTTCCGAGATGTTTTAGGCCGAAAATCAAAGCTGTAGCAGGTCCGGAAGGGTTGCAGGCCTAGAAACCCACCAGAACGGTCCGCACAAAATGAAGTGCGTCCGCGGTAGGTGCTGTGCGGACCGCACAAAATGCAGTGCGGCTGCGGTAGGTGCTGTGCGGACCGCACAAAATACAGTGCGGCCGCGGTGGGGAACATTTCACTAGTCCTAATTCGGAAGCTCATATCGTTTGATCTACAAGGAATTTTGAGATGATTCAAAAACGAAAGTTGTAGCCCTTCGTGTCTAGTTTCCTTAAAGGTAATGATATTGCAATTTGGACATTGGACATCTGTAGCGAAAGTTATGGACAAAATACTGAAGCATGTCACTGCAGATGAAAACATGTGCGGCCGCAGTCGTTTTTGTGCGAACCGCACTGGTTTTGTGCGGACCGCGGTCGTTTTTGTGCGGTCCGCAGAGGTGGAAATCTGTGGGGTACTCTATAAATATGAAGTTTTGGGTTTTATTTAATATTTTGACCTAGAGGGCTCGGATTTTGGCATTTTTCAAAGGTTTTTCAAGAAATTCATCGGGGTAAGTGATTCTAACTCAGATTTGGCTAGAGTACATGAATCTATCATTGAATTCATCATTTAATTCGTGATTTGGGATGGAATTTGGGAAGAAAATTTGTGAAATCTTCCAAAAATATAAAATGATGGTTTGAAGGACCAAATGGTACCGGAATTGGATAATTTTGGTATGGTTAGACTCGTGAGGTATGAGGATTCTGAAAATGTAAATTTTACCCGATTTCGAGATGTGGGCCCAGGGCTCAGGTTTTGGTAATTTCGAGAATTGTGTCATATTTTGATTGTTTTCGCTTGGGCTTTGTTCCCTTAGCATATTTTTACGTCCACGTTCTGATTTTGGATAGATTTGACGCGCGTGGAGGCCGATTTGAGGGGCAAAGACATTGCGAGCTAGAGATTTAGCCGGTTCGAGGTGAGTAATGATTCTAAATGATGCTCTGAGGGATTGAAACCCAGGATTTGTACATCGTAGTGCCATATTGAGGTGAGACACACGCTCGATAACGAGCGTTGGGTCGTGCACTATTGGGGATTGTGACTTGGTCCGTCCCGATTGATGATTTTACCGCGTAATTGACTGTAACTTATCTGCTATCATCATGATTTGGGCTGATTGCCATATTTGGGCTTTGTGCTAACTATTTGAACCCTTCGGGAATTTTTATTACTATTTCCTCACTGTTTTTGACTTATTACTTGAACTCAGTCATGTTATTTTCCATTGTTTTACTACTCAGCCATCTTTACTCAGTTTTGACACTTAAATGATATTTTGGGCTGAGAAATACCATTTTACTATTGCCCGAGGGGCTTGTGATGATTTTTGGACTGAGTAAGGCTGAGGTCCAAGTTGTAAGGATACATTGATACTGATATGAGGTCGAGAGCCTGAGATACATAAATATGCCACGAGATGGCTTGATTGATATGAGGCCGAGGGACTAGATTTGATGCCACAAGATGACTTGATATTGCGGTTAGGCCGTAAGGGGCCCTTCCCGGAGTCTGTACACCCCCAATGAGTGCGGGTACCCATTGTGATATGAGATTGAGCCCGAGGGGCTGATATTGTTCTAAGATTGAGCCCAAGGGGCTGGTAGTCTTCTGAGATGTTGCCTGAGGGACAGATTCGTTGATACTGTGCCCGAGGGGTGAACTTCTATTTATTTACTTACCTGTCAATTACTTGTTTTACTTGTTAAAAAGGGAGTTTACTTGACTCTTCACTGTTTTACTGTTTTAAGTGATTTTTACTGCTTCAGTATAGAATGCCTTTTGTTTTACGTGTTTTCTTACTTTCAGTCGTTATTTACATTTCTTACTCACTGAGTTGGAGTACTCACTTTACTCCCTGCCCCCTGTGTGCAGATTCAGGCGTAGCTGGTATCGCTCCAAAGTGCAGATTCCTCCAGTTCCAGGCAGTTTTTCGGAGACTGTGAGGTATTTGTTGACGTCCGCAGCCTCGTGTCTCTACTTCTCTATCATTTATGTTTCCTTTCAAACACTTGTAATAGTTTATGACTTTAGCAGACTAGTATTATGGTTTAGAGATGCTCGTGACTTGTGATACCCCGGTTAGGGCTGTGTCGGGTTGGACGTTCCGCATTGTTATCAATATTTCCGCTATTTAGTATTGTTAAATCATGTTTAGACTATTTTTATGTTGATTAACTGCTTTAAACGTTGAGTTGGGTTGAACTGGCTGGCCTTGTCTTCACGAGAGGCGTCATCACGATCGGGTTCGGGGTTAGGGTCGTGACAAGTTGGTATCAGAGCCTAGGTTACATAGTTCTCACGAGTCATGAGCAGGTTTAGTAGAGTCTCGCAGATCGGTATGGAGACGTCTGTATTTATCCTCTAGAGGCTGCAGAACCTTTAGGAAAACCTCAGATTCTTGAAATTCTTGTCACTCTAACTTGTTGATCCGAGTACTAAACTTCTGTTATTCCATTCTCTCACAGATGGTAAGGACACGCGCTACCGGGCGGGGTGGATGACCACCAGTGCCACCAGTTGAGACCACCAGAGGCCGAGAATGCGGTCGTGGTCGTGGTAGAGGCAGATCAGCGAGGGCAACACCTGTTGATCTACCAGCTGCCCCATCTCAGGATCAGACTCCAGCTATGGATGCTCCAGCAGCACCAGTTCAGGCACCAGCTGTGCCCATCGTGATTCCAGGTCTTTAGGAGGCCTTGGCACAGATCTTATTAGTTTGCACTAGCCTGGCTTAGGCGGTTTCAACCACTACAACCGTAACTATTTCACAGGCCTGGGGAGGCACTCAGACTCCTACCGCTCGTACACCTGAGCAGGTAGTGCAAGGACTTCAGATGCTGGGGGCACATCCAGCCTAGCCGGTCACAGCTGCTCAGGACTATGTGGTTCCTATCATGTCGGAGGATGAGCAACATATATTGGATAGGTTTGGTAGATTACAGTCTCCGACATTCAGTAGCATAGAGGGCGAGGATGCCAGGGCTTTTTGCATAAGTGTCAGAGGATGCTTCGTACTGCCGGTATTCTGGAGACCAGCGTGGTCACTTTTACCACCTATCAGTTTTCAGGAGCTACATTTACTTGGTGGGAGGATTTTGAGAGGTGTAAGCCTGTTGGTGCTGTGCCCCTTACTTGGCATCAGTTCTCCATTCTCTTCTTGGAGAAGTATGTGCCGCAGTCCCGCAGAGAGGAGCTACGTAGACAGTTTGAGTGGTTGCGACAGGGGGATATGATGGTGTCACAGTATGAGTTGAGGTTTTTTGAGTTGGCTCGTCATGACATCTGGATGGTTCCGACAAATCGAGAGAGGATCAGGAGATTTGTTGATGGTCTTACTTACCACCTCCGTATTCTTATGACCAGAGAGAGGGTGACTGGTGCTACCATCGAGGAGGTTGTTGATATCTACCATGAGATTGAGACTGTTCGCAGTCAGCAGCAAGAGGAGAGGGAGGCCAAAAGGCCTTGAGGATTTGGCAGCTATAGCGGTGCTCCTTCGAGGGGCCAGCTCCAGCACAGCAGAGGTCATTCACTCAGGCCTACTTAGTCAGCTCGCCCAAGTTATCGGGGGGCATCTTCAGGTCATGGTTATCATGGATCTCAGTAGGGCCAGTCTTCACTCAGCGCCCTTCTAGATCAGAGTTCATCTCATGCCCCATTAGTTCAGGGTTCTTCTAGGCCGAGTGCATCAGCTAGTCACTCCGGTACGAGGGGTTCCCTTCAGTCCCATTTTCCAGCATCTGGGTGTTGTTATGAGTATGGCGAGATGGGCCACATGTGGAGGCAGTGTCCTCGTCGTGTTGTTAGTTCATCCCAGCAGAGGGGTCAGTCTTTGGCTTTAGTGTTGTCGGAACTGAGACTCCCAATATTGATTCTGTTCTAGTTGTGAGGGATTTTCCCGATGTGTTTCCTGCAGTCCTACCGGGCATGCCACCAAACAGGGATATTGATTTTGGTATTGACCTGGTGCTGGGCACTCAGCCCATTTCTATTCCGCCGTATCGTATGGCATCAGCGGAGTTGAAGGAATTGAAGGAGCAACTTTAGGAGCTCCTAGATAAGAGGTTTATTCGGCCTAGTGTGTCACCTTGTGGTGTGCCAGTTCTGTTTGTGAAGAAGAAGGATGACACAATGAGAATGTGCATTGATTATAGGCAATTGAACAAGGTAACAATTAAGATCAAATATCCTATGCCTCACATTGATGATTTATTTGACCAGCTTTAGGGAGCGAGGGTGTTCTCCAAGATTGATCTCCGTTCAAGTTATCACCAGTTAAAGATCAGGGACTCGAATATTCATAAGACGACCTTCAGGACCCGATATAGTCATTATGAGTTCTTGGTGATGTCTTTTGGGCTGACCAACGCCCCAACAGCGTTCATGCATTTGATGAATAGCGTGTTCTGGCCTTATCTGGATTCATTCGTCATTGTCTTCATTGATGATATTCTGGTGTATTCGCATAGTCAAGGGGAGCATGCAGAGCATTTGAGAGTTGTATTGCAGAGATTGAGGAAGGAGAAACTTTATGCAAAATTCTCCAAGTGTGAGTTTTGGCTTGGTTCAGTAGCTTTCTTGGGGCACGTGGTGTCCAATGAGGGAATTCAAGTTGATCCGAAGAAGATAGAGGTGGTTCAGAGTTGGCCCAGACCGTCCTCAGCCACACAGATTAGCAATTTTCTTGGTTTGGCAGGCTATTATCGATGGTTTGTTCAGGGATTCTCCTCTATCGCATCGCCTTTGACCAAGTTGACTCAGAAGGGTGCTACATTTGTATGGTCGGACAGGTGTGAGGAGAGCTTTCAGAAGCTCAAGACAGCTTTGACCACAATTCCAGTGTTGGTTTTACCATCAGCTTCAGGTTCATATACCATGTATTGTGATGCTTCGAGAGTTGGGATTGGTTGTATATTGATGCAGGAGGGTAGAGTTATAGCTTATGATTCTCGTCAGTTGAAGTCCCATGAGAAGAACTACCCCGTTCATGATTTGGAGTTGGCTGCCATAGTTCACGCATTGAAGAATTGGAGGAATTACTTGTATGGTGTATCTTGTGAGGTGTTCATTGATCATCGCAGTCTTCAGCATTTGTTCAAGCAAAAGGATCTTAATTTGAGGCAGCAGAGATGGTTGGAGTTGCTTAAGAATTATGATATCACTATATTGTACCATCTGGGAAAGGCCAATGCGGTGGCCGATGCTTTGAGCCGAAAGGCAGTGAGTATGGGGAGTTTGGCATATATCCCAGCTGGGGAGAGACCTCTTGCAGTTGATGTTCAGGCCTTGGCCAATCGGTTTGTGTGATTAGACATTTCGGAGCCCAGTCAGGTATTGGCTTGTGTGGTATCTCGGTCTTCCTTATATGATCGTATCAGAGAGTACCAGTACAATGATCCGCATTTGCTAGTCCTTAAGGACAGAGTTCAGCATGATGACGCCAGAGATGTGACCATCAACGATGATGGGGTGTTGAGCATGCAGGGCCGGATTTGCGTGCCCAATGTGGATGGGCTTCAGGAGTTGATTCTGGAGGAGGCCCATAGTTCGCGGTATTCCATTCATTCGGGTGCTGCGAAGATGTATCAGGATTTGAGGCAGCACTATTGGTGGAGAAGAATTAAGAAAGATATTGTGGGATTTGTAGCTCGGTGTCTTAATTGTCAGCAAGTGAAATATGAGCATCAGAGACCGGGTGGCTTGCTACAGTAGATGGATATTCTTGAGTGGAAGTGGGAGAGAATCACTATGGACTTTGTTGTTGGACTTCCACGGATTTTGAGGAAGTTCGATGCTATTTGGGTGATTGTGGATCGGCTGACCAAGTCCACACACTTCATTCCTGTTTGTACTACCTATTCTTCACAGCGGTTGGCAGGGATCTATATGCGAGAGATTGTTCGCTTGTATGGTGTCCCAGTTTCCATCATTTCAGATATAGGTACTCAGTTTATTTCGCAATTTTGGAGGGCCGTGCAGAGAGAGTTGGGTACTTAGGTAGAGTTGAGCACAACTTTTCATCCTCAGACGGACGGGCAGTCCGAGTGTACTATTCAGATATTGGAGGACATGTTGCGTGCATGTGTCATTGATTTCGGAGGATCATGGGATGAGTTTCTACCGCTTGCAGAGTTTGCTTATAACAACAGCTACCAGTCGAGTATTCAAATGGCTCCATATGAGGCTTTGTATGGGAGGCGGTGTAGATCTCCAGTTGGTTGGTTTGAGCCCGGTGAGGCTAGGCTATTGGGGACTGATTTGGTGCAGGATGCCTTGGAGAAAGTGAAGGTGATTCAGGAGAGGCTTTGTACAGTGCAGTCGAGGCAAAAGAGTTATGCTGATAGGAAGGTTCGAGATGTGTCTTACATGGTTGGCGAGAAGCTTCTATTGAAGGTTTCACCCATGAAGGGTGTTATGAGATTTGGGAAGAAAGGGAAATTGAGTCCTCGGTTCATTGGACCTTTTGAGGTGCTTAGGAGGATTGGGGAGGTGGCTTATGAGCTTGCTTTGCCACCCAGCTTGTCGAGTGTGCATCCGGTATTTCATATTTCTATGCTTTGGAAGTATATTGGGGATCCGTCTCATGTTTTGGATTTTAGCACGGTTCAGTTAGATGATGATCTGACCTATGATGTGGAGCCAGTAGCTATTTTGGGTCGTTAGGTTCGGAAGTTGAGGTCAAAGAATATAGCTTCAGTAAAAGTGCAGTGGAGAGGTCAGCCCGTGGAGGAGGCTATCTGGGAGACCGAGCGGGAGATGCGGAGTAGATATCCTCACCTATTTGAGGCTTCAGGTATGTTTCTTGACTCTTTCAAGGACGGACATTTGTTTAAGCTAGGGAGGATGTGACAACCCAGCCAGTCATCTCAAGAGTTACCACTTCATTTCCCCCATTTCAGCTTCTTTATGCTTCGTTATCCCTGTTTTTGTAGTATCGGGTTGGTCGGATCGAGTACAGAATGAGTTTTGTGAAGTTTGAGACACTTAGTCACTTTTAAGAAGGCTTAAGCTGGAACAGTCAACCGTATGTTGACATATGTGTTAGAAGGCTCGTAAGTGAGTTCTGATGGTTCGGTTAGCTTTGGGAGGTGATTTGAGACTTAGGAGCGCGATCAAAATGGGTTTTGGAGTTGTAGAGAAGATTTAGGCTTAAATTGGCGAAGTTGATATTTTGGCGATTTCCGGTTGATAGGCGATATTTTGATATAGGGGTTGGAATGGAATTCCGAGAGTTGCAGTAGTTTCGTTGTGTCATTTGGGACGTGTGTGCAGAATTTCAGGTCATTCGAACGAGATTTGCTAGACTTTTTGATCGAAAGAATAATTTAAGAGTTGTTGGAATTCTTAGGCTTGAATCCTATGTTAAATTGGTGATTTAATGTTGTTGTGAGCGTTTCGAAGTTTTGAACAAGTTTGAACGATGTCATGGGATGTGTTGGTACAATTGGTTTGAAGTTCCGGGGGTTCCGGGTAGGTTCAAGGATGTTTTAGGCTGAAAATCATAGCTGTAGCAGGTCGAGAAGGGTTGCAGGCCTCGGAACCCACCATCACGGTCCGCACAAAATGAAGTGCGTCCGCGGTAGTTGCTGTGCGGACCGCACAAAATGCAGTGCGGCCGCGGTGGGGAACATTTCACTGGTCCTACTTCGGAAGCTCATATCTTTTGATCTATAAGGAATTTTGGGATGATTCAAAAACGAAAGTTGTAGTCCTTCATGTATAGTTTCCTTAAAGGTAAATATATTGCAATTTGTACATGTTTAGAGAAAGTTATGGCCAAAATACTAAAGCCTATCACTGTAGATGAAAACCTATGCGGCCGCAGGTTTTTGTGATTTTTGTGCGGTGCGCAGAGGTGGAAATCCGTGGAGTACTCTAAAAATACAAGGTTTTAGATTTTATTTAATATTTTGACCTAGAGGGCTCGGATTTTGGCAATATTTCAAAGGTTTTTCAAGAAATTCATCGGGGTAAGTGATTCTAACTCAGATTTGGCTAGAGTACATGAATCTATCATTGAATTCATCATTTAATTCGTGATTTGGGATGGAATTTGGGAAGAAAATTTGTGGAATCTTCCAAAAATATAAAATGATGATTTGAAGGACCAAATGGTACCGGAATTGGATAATTTTGGTATGGTTAGACTCGTGAGGGTATGAGGATTCTAAAAATGTAAATTTTACCCGATTCCGAGACGTGGGACCAGGGCTCGGGTTTTGTTAATTTCGAGAATTGTGTCATATTTTAATTGTTTTCGCTTGGGCTTTGTTCCCTTAGCATATTTTTACGTCCACGTTCTGATTTTGAATAGATTCGACGCACGTGGAGGCCGATTTGAAGGGCAAATGTGTCACGAGCTAGAGATTTTACCGGTTTGAGGTGAGTAATGATTGTAAATGATGTTCTGAGGGTTTGAAACTCTGGATTTGCACATCGTAGTGCTATATTGAGGTGAGACACAGGCTCAATGATGAGCGTGGGGTCGTGCACTATTGGGGATTGTGACTTGGTCCATCCCGATTGATGATTTTATCGCATATATGACTGAAACTTATTTGCTATCATCATGATTTGGGCTGATTGCCATATTTGGGCTTTGTGCCAACTATTTGAACCCTCCGGGGATTTGTATTACTATTTCCTCACTGTTTTGACTTGTTACTTGAACTCAGTCATGTTATTTTACACTGTTTTACTACTCAACCATCTTTACTCAGTTTTGAGACTTAAATGATATTTTTAAATGATGTTTTGGGCTGAGAAATACTGTTTTACTATTGCTCGAGGGGCTTGTGATGATTTTTGGACCGAGTAAGGCCAAGGGCCTAGTTGTAAGGATACATTGATACTGATATGAGGCCGAGAGCATGAGATACATAAATATGCCACGAGGTGGCTTGATTGATATGAGGCCGAGTGCCTAGATTTGATGCCACGAGATGGCTTGATATTGTGCTTGGTCCGTAAGGGCCCCCTCCCATAGTCTATACACCCCTAGTGAGCGCGGGTACCCATTGTGATGTGAGATTGAGCCGAGGGGCTGATGTTGTTCTGAGATTGAGCCCGAGGGGCGGATTCGTTGACACTATGTCCGAGGGGTGAACTTCTATTTGTTTACTTACCTGTCAATTACTTGTTTTACTTGTTGAAAAGGGATTTTACTTGACTCTTCACTGTTTTACTGTTTTAAGTGATTTTTACTGCTTCAGTATAGAATGCCTTGTGTTTTACGTGTTTTCTTACTTTCAGGCGTTATTTACATTTGTTACTCACTGAGTTGGAGTACTCACTTTTCTCCCTGCCCCCTGTGTACAGATTCAGGCGTAGCTGGTACCGCTGCTGAGTGCTGATTCCTCTAGTTCCAAGCAATTTTTCAGAGACTACGAGGTAGCTGTTGACGTTCGCAGCCCCGTGTCTCTACTTCTCTATCATTTCTATTTCCTTTCAAACACTTGTAGTAGTTTATGAATTTAGCAGACTAGTATTATGGTTTAGAGATGCTCGTGACTTGTGATACCCCGGTTAGGGCTGTGTCGGGTTGGACGTTCCGCATTGTTATTAATATTTCCGCTATTTAGTATTGCTTAAATCATGTTTAGACCATTTTTCTGTTGATTAACTGCTTTAAAAGTTGAGTTGGGTTGAACTGGCTGGCCTTGTCTTCAAGAGAGGCGCCATCACGATCGGGTTCGGGGTTAGGGTCATGACAGGAATGTCAGACCTAGGTCCAATTATCTTGTAAGAGTAGTGAAATTATTTCAAATTTGATATTATTGAAACTAAATCAAATTTCGTATAGCTATACTATCATGTACGATAGTAGTGTTAGATTATAAATAAAAATTAGAATAGAAATAGAAATAAAAAATATTAAACGAATTAAGGAACAATCTTATAATACTTTGGGGGGAAAAGGATAAAATGAAAATTATAAAAGGAGCGAGGAACCAAAGGACAACAATACAGGTTTTAGGTGGTGGAAGAAAGGCACATTTGCATCTATACCGCTTTTTGGGTCATGTTTTAACTTGTGACCGCTTTGAAAAAAAATTGCAAGCGTGCCCACTTTTTCGCGTAACTTCAGCATACGTGGCTGAAGTAGCAAAGGCAATCACGCAAAACTTCAGCATCCTAGTAGACGGGCCTGAAGTAGCAAGTGTGCTGAACCAAAGTGTTCTGAAGTTTTTGTTTGTAATTGCTAAACTTAAGCATTGTAGCAGAAGTTTTTTTCTCTATTTGCTAAAGTTTTTGTTTGTAATTGGTGAACTTAAGCATAGTAGCTGATGTTTTGTTCTCTATTTGTTGAAGTGTTTTGTTTGTAAGCACTAAATAAGCTGAAGTTTTTTTTGTCCTACATTCATTAGTTGTCATTATGCTTTTTCAAAAACTTCAACAGAAGATGCTGAAATTATTTAGTTCATTTATAAAAACTTCAGCACTAAATAAGCTGAAGTTTTTTTGTCCTGGATAAGCTTTTTCAAAAACTTTAGTAGAAGATGCTGAAGTTATTTAGTTCATTTGTAAAAACATCAGCACTAAAAGCTGAAGTTTTTTTGTCCTGGATTCATTAGTTTTGTCATAAATCTTTTTCAAAAACTTCAGCAGAAGATGTTGAAGTTATTTAGTTCATTTGTAAAATTTCAGCACTATATAAGCTGAAGTTTTTGAAAAAGCTTTCTCACATACTAGATAAATAATCAGGTTGCCAACAGTATCTAAATCATAAATTTTGGAAACAATAAATATGAAAAGAACAGAATTATCATTGTCTGCTAAATTATGTATGTGAAAATATTCACAAATTTGTCACGACCCTAAAATCGACCTGGTCGTGATGACGCCTATCGTGAAACTAGGCCAGCCGACACAACTCCCGAATTAATTATTTATCAATAACAATCATTTTTAAGCTTTAAATTAATTAGATGTTTCATAATGTAATTCTAAATGAACAGTGCAGAAATAATACATAAACCCAACATCGGGGTGTCACAAGTCACGAGCATCTGCTAAGGTCTGAATACAACGAAGTGTGTGAAAATATACTAAAAATAATCTAAGAAAGACAAGAGGGAGAAGAGTAGAGCTGTGAACGTTGGACAACTACCTTGCTAACTCCGATGACTTTGCCACTAAGCAATCAACACCCGCTACCGGGTTTAGAAATACCTGAATCTGCACACAAGGTGCAGGGATTAATGTGAGTATGCCAAATTAGTAAGTAATAAAAGTAAATGAAAGCTGATTAGTAAGAAAACACGAAAGCCACGTCATAACGCTACAACAACTGCAGTACATTCCAAAATAGTACAGAAATCATTTTCGTCGTAAATCAAGTTCAGTTTCAGTAAAATCTTTTAAAACAACCTTTAATTGTTTCAAACGAGTGATGAAACAATGAGTAAAAATGATAGAAAACGTAAACAGCCCCTCGGGAAAAATATTTACCATAAACCACCCCTCGGGCATAATATCAATAGAATCAGCCCCTCGTGCATAACATGAATCAAGAACCGCCCCTCGGAAAAAATATGGATCAAGAACAGCCCCTCAGGCAATAATATGAAACAACAACAGCCCCTCGGGCTACATCATATAACTCACACTGGGTACCCGCGCTCACTGGGGGTGTACAAACTCCGGGAGGGGCTCCCTATAGCCCAAGCGCAATATCAAACCATCTCGTAGCATAATCAATATATCACTGACTCAGGGTATCCGTACTCACTGGGGGTGTACATACTCTAGGAGGGACCCCTTATGACCCAAGCGAAATAATAAGCCATCTCGTGGCATAATCAAACAGGCCCTCAGCCTCGTAACAAGCTACCGCGTGACGTAGCAAATCAGGCCCTCGGCCTCATAACCATAAATCAGTAACAACCTACTGCGGCGCACAACTCGATCCCATAGTATCCTCACAACACAGTCCCTCGGCCTCACACAGTCAGAAATCTCTCAAGCCACTCGGGCAACAGTAAAACATGATGCTCAGCCCAAAATATCATTTAAAATATCAAAACAGAGTAAATATGGCTGAGTTATAAAAATAGTAGAATACAGCATGACTGACTACAAATAAGAAGTCAAAATAGTGAGGAATAACAGTAAAAAGGCCATAAGGGTCCAAAATAGTTGGCATGAGGCCCAAATATGGTAATAATTTCCATAACACAATGATATCAAACAAGTGTTGATACCCAATTTTTTCCTATATATTTTCAATACACAAATAATTTCAAAATAGCGTATATATACATATATAAGTATGTCCAAGTGTTTTATTATTTTTCCCATAATTTTAAAGGTTTAAATTGATTTATTTTCTCCATTTTTATCCATAAAATTCCCAATAATTATTTCCAAAATTATGGTTTTGATAATTCATTTATTTTATTTCTATATTTATACTAAAATATGGCTAAGGTAATTTTTATATATTTTTACAATTTTATTGTGGTATTTTTAAAGCTATATTGCACATAATTGCAATATTAGCCATTTTAAGGTTTAATTGTGTTTTATATGCATAAAATCGGATCCTGTATTTTTAAATTGTTATTTAGGTATTATAAATCACTTTAGTACTTTCAATTTATTTTTCAGAAACTATTTACTATTTATTTATAAATTAAAAAGGAAAAACTGGCTATTTAAATAACATCCCCTTTTGTATTTCAATTCTAGCCAAAATTGGACCCCAATTCCCCAGCCTAAATTTTAATTTAAACCCGACCCACACCCTGTAAATCCTACCCAAACCCGGATCCCCACCTACTCCATTCAATCTAGACCATTGATCATTCAGATCAACGGTCCCCAGCTCCCCTTCCTAAATTAAACCAAACGACCCCTCACACCCTTTCATTCTTCACTCAACCGACTCTCATATCTCTCTCTCTCTATCTCTGGTACTCTCTAGAACCTTCCCCCATCCACTCCTCTTCGATGAACTTCACCCACTTTCTACGACCATCTCCTTGCCTGAATCTATGGTGGTTTCACCACCTATCAGCCTTATGGCTCTCTCTTGAATGTGTGTCATCGTTTTGAGGCTTTCAAGTGAACTAGAGGTGGTTTACTCGCCTCCCATGGTTTCCCATGCCATTTTTTGGCCATCCATGGCCGTTCGAGTAAGATCGGTGACTCTTCCGGCTAGATCGGTAACTTTTCGAAGTTTTCTCACTTTTTGGGGTTCTCCGAAACCCTAACTTTAAAGACTTTCCGATATTTCTTTCAGATCTGTCTTAGATCTGTGTATGTTATGAACCTCTTGGTTTTCTTCTCAAAGGTTTTTCTGATCTTTTTTCAAAGTGACTCTCCGTCTTCAAAATTAGGGTTTTCTTAATCCCCTTTAAAAGACTTCTCCTCTGATTTTTAGTGTTGTCTTTGTCGACACCTCCTTTTCCTCTAACCGTGGGGTCAGAAATCGGGTATACGACATTGGGACGACAACCCTATTCCCTTTCGAGAATTGGGTTTAGAAGTTGAAGAGTCTCCACCTAATGATTATAGTGCATTAGGACACTTTAAGAAGGGTTTGAGATGAAGGGACCAGAGATTAGGGTAAGGGCTAGAAATTATCCCGAGGGGAAGATGTTAGGCACCCCTCAATATCCACTAGTGTGGTTCCCGGCCATGTTGCAATTGTGACTTTACAAGTAAACAATCAAGGCTCAAATAAGGATTCGCACATAACATTGCGACCAAGTTGAAAATTTTCAAAGGTAAGTAGAGAGGGCAGAAATTTATGAAAAAGAGATTCGAACAGTTTTACAAGAAGAGATGAAAACAAATAAAGGGAGGGGAGTCCTAAGTTTATAATTAATATGGATCACTTCAATGCAATACCCAGCAATCACTCCTCAGAAGAGGGGTCGCACGTGATATTAACGCATCGGTCATCATATCTATATTCTACCCTTCCTACCCCGTTAAGGTATTTAAACGCGATCAGTCTCGTTTACTTATTGCATGCTAGTACCCGTCCCAACCTATCAGTCCCGGGGTATCAGGACTTCTGATCCTAAAGGGGAAGAAGAGGGATATAGGCATATATGGAGTTCAAAGGTTAAAATTCTAATTGCGACATACAAAACATGTAACAAATATAAGGATGAACAAAACAAATAGGTAAGGCTCAAGTAAACCCCTTAATAAAACAAACACTTAGTTTAGCATATCTTGACACATACTGATTTGGTCTTTAAATTAAACTTAAACAACGAACGGATTGGTTAAACCCATATGTTTAAATAGAAAGTCTGCATTAGGAAACTTGGATACAATTGTCAGAAATTAAGGTATTTCAAGCGAGTGATTTAAAAGGTACTGGTTTCAGGAAAAGTAGTCTAATGCAGAGGAGTTTTGAAAAAAAAGTATAGACTACAGTAAAAATAAAACAAAGAAATGGTTGTGAAAGAGTTTTAGAGATAGAAATATCTAAGGAAAGGGTAAGTGGAAACTATTTTGAAAGACAATTTCAGGGTCTGAGTAAAACGTTTAGGCAGAATGTTTAGAAAGAAATGTTTCAGAAAAGATGCCGATTTGAGGGATTCAAAAGCATACTGAGTCAAGAGAGTTTTGTCAAAGAATTAAGACTTCTGAAATCGTTGTTGTATTAAGACGTTAAGGACCAGTTAATAGATCTTTATTACTTTAAGCGAATCAGACGAGTTTGATGCAAATCCTATAGGCATGATATCTACTTTGATTTTTAAAACCTATTATTGAACTTGTAAAAGATGATTGTGTTAATTAACCCTACAGTTTGCCTAATGCATATGCATTCCTTATAGGCATGATCTCTATATGCATTGATTACATGAACGTTAAGTCCTATAGGCATGATTTCTATGTGATTTGTAACACAATGAAGCGTTGACCCTATAGGCATGGTCTCTAGGTGATGTGGAACCAGAAACATTGAATAACCCTATAGGCAGGATTTCTAAAAAATTAAAATCCTAAAGCATGGTTTCTACCCCTACTGATGCAAGAATGTAAAACCCCTCCCACACCCTTTTACTATATTCCCCAAATCATTTATTCAAATTATTACAGACCAAAAGCATCTCAAGGATTCCCGGCATTGCTTACACTCAGGATACCATTTAGAATAAGAATAGTGCAGTGCGGAATAGCCAGCCCTCAGGCATCCAAGTTCAGTGGGAGCTCAAGGGTCCCAAAGCATGGCTTGCAAGAGAGGGCAGAACTTAGAGCTAGGAGTAAGTGCAAAGTGAAAAGGAATTGGGGAGACATAACAAATGGTGGTCATACCTAGCCACAGGTGCAGACTGGCACACCCATGACCATTTGTTTGGTCAAACAAGTTAGGAGCAGACCCCTGAGGGTCAAACCTAGGTTTGGATGGTGATTAGGACACCACCAGCCACAGGTCCAGGCTCAAGCACATAAAGGGGAGAAAGGAGTGGGGATTGATTGAGTTAGGAGGTTCAAAGAACCCAGTTCAGAGTCATAGACAACAATATCAAAGTGTTGTTATGGCTAGAACTATACTCACATACAAAGGGGAAAAGGGAAAGGGAGTTCCCATAAGAAAAGCACAACAGGGTTGCAGAAACATAGTAAAGAAGAACATAACAGACTAGGAAGTAAACACATAATGAAGAAACATTATTCAACTAAGAATGACGTACCAGTTGCAAAGTAAGAACAAACAGAAGAATAGAGCAATCACGGCAAGCAAACACAGTAGGAGCAGACTTAAGTTCAGCAGAACACTTGAGAGTTTTAAAGAGAGAGCCCAAAATTGTTTCAGAAAGCACAAAGTAGAAGAAGAGAGTAGATTTTTTGTGAAAGAACTCAGCATTCGAATGTGTAAAAGCCTGTGTTTTTGTGCAGAAAAGTCTGTGAAAGCATGTGTAAAAACCCTTTTTTTAGTGCAAAAGAGCAGTCCCTTTTATAGTGCAGAAGGTGAGTAAAAAAAGGTAAGAGAATAGTTTTGAAATCAATCACAAGCTGTTTCCCTTTGGTTAAGGGATTTGATTCAAACGGGCAAAATAAATAAGGAAAAGATTTGTTTTAAACAACCTTTTCTAAGGCAGTATAACAGGGGCAAATACACAGAAACCTATTTAAGGAAACAGTTTAGTAGTACACGGTTTAGGTCAAACAAAGAAAGACAATCAATCAACCAGCCAGTAAAATCAGGATTCGAATCTTAGTGTGAATGAATCCAACCAGAAAAAGGTGAGAAGGGTTTAATTTAAAGAAAATCAACAACACACAATCAAACCTTTTTAAAAAGGAACTCAGAATCAATCACAAGCTGGCCAAAGGTCTTTTGAAAGAAGAGAATTTCATATAAAAACCATACAGAGACAAGAGAGAGTTGTTGCAACACTAGCAAAGAAATCAGAGTAGCAAGGAAAGTTATGTTCGTAGACTCAAAGTGAGTCTTTGAAAGAGGGCCAGGGTTCTGAATGGAACCCGAACCCAAGCACACAGCCAAGCTTGTCAAAAAACCTCCAACACTAGGGTTTTCTAACTCAAATCAGATACATAGGCGAAGAACAACAAGTAGAATAGGCTCAATAGCCTATCTCAGAAACTCATGAGAGAATAAGCAAACAGAGAGAACAACAAGTTTGAAACACAGGGAATACATTTAGGCAAAGCTTTGTTGCTTAAACAAGTTCAGGAGAGACAAGAAATACAGGTTTAGGAAAACAGTAGAAGAATCATGCTTAGGGCTTTAAACAAAAAATGCAGTGAAGGCAGGCAAGGAGCAAAGGTTTAGTGAAAAATACAGTAAAGGGATATACGAGGGAGACACATAAATCATGCTTATAGAACCCTGTAGGAGAAAGAACAAAACACAAAACAGACGAACATGCGTAATAATGGAAAAACACAAGAACATAGGAGAAGACATGCGAGGAAAGAACATAAGACATAAGCGAAAAACTCGTAAGAAACATGGCATATACGGATTCACACAAAGAAAAGAAGAAGGAGAAGAAACAGAAGTCGTTTTAAGATTTTTGAAAACCCTAAATCGAAACAGACTAGTTTTTTAAAAAAGAAAAATTGGGGAAAAGTTTAAAAACTTCGAGTATAACACAGATTTACCACAGATCTAAGAAAATAAAAGAAAAAGGAACCTCGAACAGCTTTAGGGTTTCTCAGAAACCCTAGAAATGAGAAGGCTTGGAAAGGGTCTGGTCTCGAACAGGTCTGAGCCATAGCTATGCCTTTTAAGGCTCAAACACGTCTGAACGGAGCCGGAGAGGCCATAGGACCTCAGATCTGTGGAGGATCTGAACGGGAATCGCTGAGGTCGAACCTCAAAATCTCGAACAACCATGATTTGGGGGTGAAGGGAGGTGAGCATAGGCCGTTCATGGCCTGAGAAGCCATGGACTCCGGTGAGATTTGGTCGGAGAAGACGAGGAAGACAGTTAGGGTTTTTGAGTGTTAGAGAGCGTTTGAGAGAAAGGGCGGGGGGGTTTGAGGGCGGCGGTCGAAGAGAAATGAGAGATAGGGTTAGGTCGTTCGAAATTAAAAAGGAAAGAATGGACGAGGGCCGTTGATCAAAATGATCAACGGCTAGGATCTGAAGATACAAACAGACGAGTTTAGTTAATGGGCCAGGGGTCAGGTTAAATTTGAATTGGGTTGGTCCAATTTGGGCTTGAAATTGGCTGAGATTGAGATGGAATTGTGGTTAAAAATTGAAACGAATTGAGGCTAAAATTGAAATAGCCAGTTTTCCCCTATTATTTTATAAAATAGTAAAAATGCTTAAAAAAAAAAATTAAAGGTACTGAGTTAATAAATATTATATAAATATTAATTCAAAAATATTGGAATCAATTTTGTAATTATAAAATGCTATTAAATCTTAAAGAGGCTAGTATTGCAATTATATGCAATCTGCCTTAAAAAATACCAAATGAATTTGTAAAAATGTGCAAAAATCATGCTGAATATATTTTGGTGTAAATATGAGAATAAAATAAATTATTCTCCAAAATGGCAAGCTTTGGGAATAATTATTGGATTTTATGGGGTAAAAATAGGCCATAAATTGGTTTAAAAATCATTAAAATGCCAAAATATTTTGGTGTGCTCATATATGCACATATGTGTTATTTTGGAAGTGTTTTGGGTATAAAAATACATAGAGAAAAATTAGATATCAATAGCTGCCCCTCTTTACTCGAAAAGGATGAAAGAGTTGTCGGGTAAAGACAAGATGACCAATTTTGACCGGATCGGCGATTGAAAAGCGTTTTGACCAAGATCTGGATTCAGAGCCGCCTACATATCCCTGGTTTTATCGGAATCAGGCCATATGTAGTTCAGGAACCATTGACGGAGTGTGTCGAATGAGGGTTCGAAAAGAACGGACTTGATGATTAGATTTGGAGTCGGAAAAACTGTGGAGAACCGGAGCGGGATCGCTCCTGCTAAGATGGCCGTTTGCTAGCCGGTGTACCTACAAGTGAGAAATGTATCGTGTATTGTGCATAATTTGAACATGATGCAAGTTCCCATTGGACCATGAATGCTGTCTTTGGACGGTTAGGATGACGTCCTCAGACTATGATGTCCTGGGCCGTATAGAGCATAAAAAATAAAAATTCGCAGGCCATGAAATGGTGTTCTCGGGCTATGCAAATGGTGCCTTCAAACTATGACGCCTTTGAATAAGTTGGCGATCTTTCAGCCCATGAAAAGGTGGTAATCTTTCAGCCAAATGAATGCAAAGGGTGGCGATCTTTCAGCTAGAGCGAAAATTTAAATGCATATGGTGATATTGCAGCCATTCAAAATAAAGTGGCGATATTTCAGCCATACAGGATGGAGACAGAGCTTAGTCTCGAAAGGCAGATAAGTAGCCTTATGCATGATGGAGGTAGAGTTTAACCTCGGAAGGCAGATAGGTAGCCTTATGCAAAATGTAGATGGAGACAGTGCTTAGTCTCGAAAGGCAGATAAGTAGCCTTATGCAGGATGGAGGTAGAGTTTAACCTCGGAAGGCAGATAGGTAGCCTTATGCAAAATGTAGATGGAGACAGTGCTTAGTCTCGAAAGGCAGATAAGTAGCCTTATGCAGGATGGAGGTAGAGTTTAACCTCGGAAGGCAGATGTAAGCACGTGATTTTTGCTTCACGGACAGTCACTCCAAAAGAAATAGTAACAAAGGACCTCGCTGTACAATTTTCAAGTTTCCGTAACATGTGCTGTTAGTCATGTGTGGTTCTGTCCATTTTGTCCATTTTTACATTATTAAACAAAATACAAAATGTGTATGTCCTGGTAATTAGACCATAATTCATTCAGTAAAAGAAAAATTCACAAAAATATTCTAGGGTACGATTTAACCTATTTAAATATTTTGATAATTATGTTTGTTTGAATTTCATTTTTTCTTAGTTTTAAAATTAGAAAAAAAAAGGAAAAAGAAAAAAAAAGAAAGGGAGAAAAGAATGAAGGAAGCGGTTTGGGCCAAGGAAATAAACCAAAAATAGGCCCAAACCAACGATCTGACCCGGTCCGAACCAGGCCTGCCCAGGCACCTCCTGAAACGACGTCGTTTCAGGGACGGTTAATCTGGGCCGTTCATTTCCATTGATCCGATGGCCCTTATTAGCCCTCATGACCCGACCCATTCCCGTTTTTGACTGACCCCTTGATTAACCAAACGGCACCGTATGGTCTAGCCTACCCAATCCTGGCCATCAATTTTAATCAATCCAACGGCCAGGATTGAATCAGCCTCCCCGTATATAAGCCTCCTATCACACCCCACGCCCCTATTCTAACCCCCCCCACTCATCGTCTTCATCCAAACACTGAAGCCCCCCCCAAACCCTAGCAGCCGCCCTAGCTTCCCTTTCACCAGAACCCGGCGGCACGAACGCCGGTGACCGCCTCCTGAACACCCTAGGACCACCTCACTGTCCTGAACACAAATCCACTAACCACGAGCCTCGAATCACTTCCGTTCGTCTCGAATCTTCATTTGAAGATTTGAGTCGAACCTGGATCTATGCCAAACCATCCCATCTTCATACCAGACACTCCCCTGACTTTCCTCGTGACCAAACCAAGCTTGGTTTGGTCCGAATCTACCCACAACTCCCTAAAAATCAGATCTGGAAATCCAGACTTTAGAACACATGCACCTGGGGAATCCGGCCGGTTTGGACATGGGTTTGAGGTCTAATAGACCTTAATCAAGGTGTTCTCATGTGAGAACACCCTGATTAAAGTTTGTTCGGCCTCAAAAGGTCGAAGATGAATCAGATTTGGGTCTGTTTGATTTAAACATTTTCGGTAAGTTTTCCTTTCTTTTGTGTTAATTTTGATTAAGTGGTCAGCATGTTTCGTTGTGTTTGTTTGTTATTTTTGTTATTTTTCATCCGGATTTCTTTCTTCTCTGTAAAGACCTTTTTATTTGGTCGATTGTGTTCTGTGTATGATTCTGAATGTACTCTGTGATAAACATGATCGTCGATTAGTTTAATCGTCAGATAAGTTAACTCATATAGGCCCCCAGTAATTGAACAAAAATTGTCTGATGCCCTTTAGGTCCCTAAATGTATTGTTTATGTGAGCGATTGATTATTACCTGCTATAATTAGTATAGTCGACTCGATAAATGTCGTCGATTAGTTTTCTATAACTAATAAACCGAATGAGCTAATAATGTCGCATGACTAATTGAGCTTTGCCACTGACTGTATGACCCAGGATTGTTTGAAATGGGTCGTTTGCACTGTAAAACTGACTGAAAAGGTACAGCCCAGGCAGTCTTAAGTTCGAACTTTCATCAGATAAAAAATGCCCTGATGCTGCAATAGGCAGGGGCAGTAATAATCAAGGTTGACAGGGGTATTCTGGGGTGTTAAAAAGAACAGAAGTAATTAGTTTAAGTGAGCTGACAAATGGGGTACTAAATTAGGATTAAACTAATGCCAATGGGGGGACAAGACATAAGAGTATGGGGCTTAAAATGAATAAATAAAACAAGCCCATAACTCTTGATTAAACAAAGCCAGGCGTGGGGAACCAATGGCTGGCATCAAGAGATGCTCAAGCATGGGTTTAACAGAGTATGGGCAGGCTGCAAGTTGCAGCAAAAAGGCAGCTTAACTGCACTGGTTCATTTGGCTTATAAATAAGCCATTTGAGAACTTAAAAGAGGGCTGGAGTTTTGAGTCTTAGGCTGGACTTTTAGTCTTCAGAAAAAGAGAAAACAAAAGGTTGGAATTTTTAGTCTTAAGGCTGGAATCTTTAAGTCTTAAGAAAGAGTGGTGAGTTAAAAGAAAAGATTGAAAACATAAGAGAGGCTCGAGTAAGACATTGTAACCAAACACTGCCTGAAAGTGGTATAAGAATGCATTTTGGTCAATCTGTCTTGGCCAAGTTCTGTTGCTTGCATTGACTGAGTTGTTTGTGGTTGATTAAACTGGTGGTTTTACTGCATTTGAACCCTCAGTTACTGCTGCTATTTCTTTACTCTTTCCTGAGATTACTGGCTTGGCACTCGACTACTTGCTAGTCCTTGTATTCTGGGAGATCATTGTTGGTTGTCTGTGGCTATGGAAAACATTTGGTTTAGTTGGTTGTTGCTGTGTTGTTGCTGTGTGTCTGCCGCTGCTGTATTCACTGCATATTGCCTAGCTGATCATTCCTTTCTTCTTTGTCCTCCTTACCAGGTACACAATCGATACCACTAATGTAACTGAGAGTTTGAACATGAATGCAAAAGAGAGGACCTGCAGATTGTTTTTATATACACGTGGACTGTTGTGTTAAATGTCATGTAGTATATAGTAGTTACATTTTCGTTTGGATAATAGAAGTAGCCTACATGCTTAGTGTATCAATGTAGGTTAATGAATGCTAGTCATGTATGTGTGCTGTTAGGTGAAAAACATTCCCAGTGTAATAAGTTGTATTTTTAGACTTAGTCTGAGGGTGTAATATATTCTCTAATGTAAGCCAAATAGGAAAACTATCCACTTTAGTTAAATTTCTTTCTCCTTTTGCCAGATTGTCCCATATAAATTGATAAACTCATTTCACAGAACAAAGAATCAGTTCTAGGCCTCAATCTCATGAAGGCCGAGCCCAAATCGAAACAAATCAGTTAGGCCCATATCGAAAAACAGGGGCCCAAGTCTGGCCATCTCGCATGAGCTAGGTTTGGGCCCATAATTGTCGACTAGTTGTCCATAATCGCAGTCACATTTTATTATTCTGTAAAAGCATTTTAAATCCTGTTATAAGTAAGCTCGCAATCATGTAATCGATTAGGGCTATTTACTGCTTTCAATTAGTAGAGACAAACACCACAAGAAACGTAGTTGCTATAGGATATCCTTTTAAAATAAGGACGAGACGAGCCTCGATGAAAATAAACAAAACGCGCAGGTGCGGGGCCCTCGTTAAATGTATATTATTGAAGCATTTAGTTTCCAGGACGGGTTGCTTAGCAAATCTCACAACCCTCCTAAAATAACAACACGTTAGTCTTTTTAGGATACGCTTTAATAAACCTTACCTTCTTAAACTCGGGTGCACATTTATGTGACCCAAATCCAAATCTCGACGGATTCGAAATGTATTTCTAATCACGGGTACATTGATTGTGACGTGATCCGAGAGGCATATCCATGACGTCGCGAATTCCTTTTAAAAGTAGAACGAGACGAGCCTCGTCAAATAAAATAGACTCAGCTGCGGGGCCCTCTAACTGTATATACATTACAACACTTAGAATTCGGGACATGCCGTTTAGCAAATTTTACGGCCTTCCCCAAAACAACCATACGTTAGTTGTTTTAGGCGCGTCTTAAATAATTTATTTTTCTTAATTCGGGTGCACATTTATGTGACCCAAATCCAAATCTCAACCGAGTCAAGGTATGTCAATAATCACGGGTGCATTGATGTAACGTGGTTCGAGATATGTTTTCACGACGTTGCAAGTCCTATAAAAATAACAGTGAATGATAAAAGCGGTTTAAAAGATAAAATTGGCACATAAGTTCATGCTTGTATAAAATCAGATAATCAAGCCGAATATAACAATTGAGCGACCGTGCTAGAACCACGGAACTCGGGAATGCCTAACACCTTCTCCCGGGCTAACAGAATTCCTTATCCGGATTTCTGGTACGCAGACTGTAATATAGAGTCATTCTTTTCCTCGATTCGGGATTAAAATTGGTGACTTGGGACACCTTAAATCTCCCAAGTGGCGACTCTGAAATAAATAAACCAATCCCGTTTCGATTGTCCTTTAATTGGAAAAAACTCCCTTGCACCTCTCGGGTGCGGAAAAAGGAGGTGTGACAGCTCTGACGACTCTGCTGGGGATTTTATACCCAGAACCACTGGTTCAGGGTTAAGAATTCGAGCTTAGAATAATTGTTATTATTTGGCTTTATTTATTATCTGATTATTACATGTTCTGAGCCTAATGTGCTAAATGCTGCTTTTACCGCTTTGATATTATTTGAACTGTATATAAACTGTGCCGAAACCTTTCTCTTCTTACCTCCGGGGATGTGCTCACTGGTTGAGACTCCCTATTCTGTTAGTGTCATACCCTAAATAAAAAGAGGCTCGGAAAGTTTCTAAGCCGGCTGGCCTTTTGGTTCCCGGAAAGGAGCTCCTTCCTCAGCTCGAGTTGTCCGCTCGGGTACACTGTCTAGAACACCGACCCAGGTTTTGAACATAGAATAACGTGACTTCATGCCGGATCCCTAGTAGGAACGCTTATTTGCATCATGTTGCATATGACTTAGGGGACTCAACACAGGGGTTGGGTCCGTCTAGGACTAGCAACCTGATATGAAAAGACCATTCTGATGCATCCTATCGTTTTCCGTGCATTTATTTGTCTCATGCCCGCATGCTGACCGGTTTGAATATTTGGAATATTGTGAAAAAAAGGGAAATAAAGGTTAGGAGTTGATTGTTTATTTTTGAAAAAAAAGAAGAAAAAACAAATGCTGTCAAAACTCTGCCAAATTTTTTTTTTAAAAAAAAAAAAAAAAAAAGTCGTTGTTCTATAGAGTTTGTCTTGTCATAAAAATTAAAAAAAAAAAAGAGATCTTATTTTTAAAATGTTTTTTTTTATAATAATCAAAAGGGAGTCTTATGTTGTCTTTACTTTTATTATTTGTTGCAAATATATGTATATATATGAAAAATTCAAAGTTTTTCTTTACTTCAAGATGTATATATATCTTTATTTGTGACAAAAGTATTTGTCTTGCTGAAGGTCTAGAAAAGTCCTTTCTGGCTCCCAGTTTTCGAAACAAAATCCAAAATATTTTCCGTTATTGACATCTTTAGAAAGTTTTTATATATATACGAAAATTCAAAATTCACAAAAATCGCATATATTTTTGTTTTTATCAGGATAAGTGTCGTTTGTTAAAATCTTATTAATAAATGTGCAGAATGAGCACGATTCCGAATGAACCCTTTTCAATCATGAATAAAATTCCCCTCCAATTGCGGCTCTGGTGGAATGATTTGGGCAAAGAAGGGCATGACGAAATCAAGAAGTATCTGAAAGGCCTCACGAGTTTGTTGGATATCAGGCCACGAGGAGATATCATAAGGGCACTAGTCCCCCACTGGGATCCTGCGCACAATGTCTTCCGTTTCTCAGATTTTGAACTTACCCCAACTTTAGAAGAAATAGCAGGGTATATCGGCAGCACTGAGACTCCTTTGAGGCACAAATATCTGATTGCTCCAAGAGCTGTAGCAGTACACCGGTTCCTGGACTCCTTAAAGATAGTCAGAACAATTCATAACCCTGACTTGGCAAAAGGTTTTTGCAGCATGAGTTTCATATATCAAAGATATGGTCACATAGGAGGATTCGACAAGCCAGAAAACCAGTTGTGCAGCAAAGGTAATCGCCAGAAGTGGGAAGAACATAGACGAATTGCTTTCATGATAACTTTCTTAGGACTACTAGTATTCCCAAGAAAAGATGGGAATATTGACATAAAGATAGCAGGGGTCGTCAGTACGTTGCTCACACAGAGTGATAGTACGTTGGCGCCCATGATAGTATCTGATATATTCCGGGCACTCACTTCTTGCAAAGCCGGAGGAAGCTTTTTCGAGGGTTGCAATTTGTTGTTGCAAATGTGGATGATCGAACACCTATGTCACCGAGCCCAGTTTCTGAGCCATGGATCCGCTGGAAAGACCTGCATAGAGGAGTTCTATACCAGAGTTGATGAAACCTACCTACCAGAAGGAGTTATAGCATGGACCTCATATTTCCATACCCTCAACGCCAGTCAAATACAGTGGGCGCTAGGGTGGCTACCGATCGACGAAGTCATATACATGCCAGCAGCCAGGCCCCATTTTCTCTTAATGGGACTTAAAAGTATTCAACCATACGCGCCGCATCGGGTTTTAAGGCAACTTGGGAGGTATCAGATAGTGCCGAAAGACGAGGATCTGAGCATCCAGGTAATCGAGATCAGTCCCGACGGCCAGTTTCCTGAAGCAAGGGTTCGTCAAATTTGGAGCCAATGTCAATACTTAGAAGCAAATACTTGTGTAATGAATCGGGCAAAAGGGGAAGTTTCGCCCGGGTATCAGGCCTGGTACAAAGGGGAGACATCATCTGGAAGACCGACCAAAAGACCTCACCTGCAAGAATTTGCCAAATCTTCACAAGAACAGTGGGGCTGGTTGGCCAAAGAGCAGGAATATCTTGTCAAAGCAGGCAAACTGAAGCAACAAGTTCAGGATATGAAGTTTGAGTGCCAATTACAGTCTGCTGCCCACAAGGGAGAAAAGAACAAGTTAATCAGAGAAGGCGAGATCCTCAAAGCTCAGATCCGGAGAATGAAAAAAGAGGCTAATAGCCAGCTAGGAAGCCGGGCAGATAAAAGATTGATAGCAGGGTTAAAAGATCAGGTTGCGGAATGCCAGGAAGATTTGGAAAAAGCCAGGGCCAGCACAGCAAAATTGCGAACCAAGTGGGCAAAGGGTGCGATGGCTCGGAGGCAGCGCCTGCAACAAGTCATAAGGGAGTATGAACTGAGCGTCGGGACATTAAGGGAAACGAATGCCTCTCTTCGAGAAAGGATCCTCAAGCGAACACGAGATGCCCAAGCCGACAGAAGGCAATGTTGCGATGCAATGACCAGAATGGAAAGGCAAATGGAGATGTTCCAGGATCAGCTTGCCAACAATGCGCAAACACTGGGATTGAAGAACCAACAGATAAGGCATTTGTTCACAGAAAGGGACAACATCCGGGGAAAGATCGACGAGATTGGGCATTACATCTACATGAGATGCCTGGCATGCGAGCAAAAGCCTCGAAAGACCCTCCTTGTTTCCATCATGGGTTGCGTCCACCGAATCATGAATGAGTTGAAAAACCTGCAGAGGGACCTCACACCAAGGGCCGCGGAAAGGCCGAATGATGCCTCGCGGGTCCCTAAGTTGGAAAATTAATCTTTGGTTGAGTCCTGTTTATTTGGCTTTGTCGTTTTTCCATATGTTATTTTCCTTTCTTTTAGTCAAAACGGGTTAAGAACTGTGGAGTCTGTACTATTGCTATTCCTTGCTTGATGTAATTTGTAATAGCAAAATTTTGAGAATGAATTTAATGATTTCACAAGAATTGTGTGTTTCTTTACTTTAAGGCAGAACTACGCCTGGTCTGATTCACGCGGGGACGTGATACGTAGGCAATCCCCATAAGATTCGACCGCTTTTAATAAATAAAAATAAAAATACAAAATAAAACACAGGGTTTCCCAAAGTACTTTAAAAAGGGATGAATGAGCAAACCGGGATGACGTATGTTGTTTGAGGCAAAGCATGTAGAAACGATTAACTGCCTAGGTGCATTGCATCCTCTATGTGTTATGATCAAATCTGTTAAGCTCTAACACTAACAAAGTTTGTTGTTGTCTGATACCAGACAGTTAGTTGTTAAAGAATTCTGGCAACACATTCATACCAAACCAGATCCAAAGGACCGGTAGCAACAAGCATGACTACTTCAGAGAATAGTAATGAGGAAGAAAGGCCGATGAGCCAGTTGCTAAAAGAGGCAATGGAAAAGATTGAAAGGATGGGACTAGAGATGCATGCAATGCAGCTAGCCCTAGCCAAAACACAAAAGAGTCCTGAAACACTGGGACACGTGCCGGAGTACCCTCACTCTGGCCCTTCCACAAGCCGCCCAAATCCCCTCTATCATCAAGAAAGAAGCCCTCATGATTCCCAAGCTCCACCACCCCATCAACCTCTCCCAACACCCAATATTCCCATTTTTGTGGGACCTGCATCAGCCCCTTTGCAGCGAACGACCAGTGAGCCATTGTTTCAGGCTCACGATACACAATACTATCCCCCTGAGCCTACATTCCACGCACCGGAACCACAGGCTTACAATCCCCATTTGGAAGTACCGGCAGAGGTTGAGAAGCCGATTAAGGCCCCTGAACAGGATGAAGTGTTGAGAAAGTTCAAAAGCCTGGAGCAATCCTTCAGGAACTTACACGGGCTGGGCAATCAAGTCAGCGTGGCATACAAAGATCTGTGCCCTTTCCCAGATGTCCAACTCCCGGCTGGGTTCAAGATGCCCAAGTTTGATTTATATGAAGGGCACGGTGATCCCATGGCACATTTGCGGGGATTCTGTAGCAAAATGAGAGGGGCAGGAGGCAAGGATGAGCTTTTGATAGCTTATTTCGGCCAAAGTCTGAGCGGATCTGCACTGGAATGGTATACCAGGCAGGATTTCAGCAGGTGGTACACGTGGGATGACCTGGCGCAGGCTTTTGCAGGTCATTTCCAATACAATCTGGAGATAGTCCCTGACCGTCTCACGTTATTGAGAACTGGGAAGAAACCCGGGGAAAGTTTTCGCGAGTTCGGGTTCCGCTGGAGAGAACAAGCAGCTAGGGTCGATCCTCCCATGAGAGAGGGAGAGATGGTAGACTACTTTTTGCAGACATTGGATCCAACCTACTTTGGTCACTTGGTGACAACGGTTGGAAAATCTTTCAACGAGGTGGTCAAAATAGGGGTCATGATAGAAGAAGGTTTGAGGTCGGACAAGATCTTAAACTATTCGGCACTTAAGGCCACAACCCAGGCTATTCAAAGCGGCACGGGAGGTGCGCTAAGAAGAAAGAAAGAAGAGGTTGCCACGATCGAGGCAGGCAGTTGGCCCAGGGCTGGCAGGCCACACTACAACCAACCCAGGCCTCACAGGTCAAACTACCCATACAACCCACCACAAAATTTCTATCCACCTCGAGAACCACATTGTTCCGTACACCAAGCCCAGGTATACACTCAGCCTCCGGTTCGCCCACAATGGCGCGCACCGGCTCCCCAGAACATATATGCACCACCACAAAACACTTACCCTCCACCAAGGGCATATAGAAATCCTTCAGGGGCAGGTTTCCGGGGAAATCCAGATGCCAGAAATGACAGGTTGCGGAAGCAAAGAACCTTCACCGAACTGGGAGAAACCTACACCGCTGTGTTCCACAAGCTGCGGCAATTGGGTTTGGTTAGTCCCGTCCATACTCGGGAACCAAATCCCCCGCCTCAGAATTTGGATCGTTCAATCAGTTGTGAATACTGTTCAGGGATGCTCGGGCACGATACCGAGAAGTGTTGGAAGTTAAGGCATGCCATACAGGATCTTATTGACACCAATAAGATCGAGGTCCAGACACCGGAGGCTCCTAACATCAACCAAAACCCACTGCCAACGCACCACGAAACTCACATGATTGAGTTGGTGTGTGAGGGAGGAGAATTAAGAAAACCCTCACAAACAGTGATGATGATCCAAGCTGCCCCAAAAGAAGTCTTAACCGGTGGAGGAACAAAGGTACAGTCGCAGGGAGAAGGCGTCAAGCCGGTAGTAATATGGGGGAAGAACCCGTCCGTCATAACAAGCAAACCCGAGCCAAGCAAATTGGTAATACCAGGGATCCTGCCCACACCGGCAGTCATGTTGAAAGGGGTATGTAGAGAACGGGTGACCATAAAGCCGGTGGTCCAACTGCCTATGCTTGACAGCAGGGCTGTGCCCTGGAAATATGAAAAAGCAGTGGTGACGTACCAAGGAAAACAGGTGGAAGAAGTCAGTTGTGAAGCGCAAGGGCTGACTCGATCAGGTCGATGTTTTGCTCCGGTGGAGTTAAGAAAAACCAACCCAGTGGCAACCAAGAAGCCAGTGTCAGAAGAAGAGGCTGAAGACTTCCTGAGGAAGATGAAAGTGCAAGACTATTCTGTGGTTGAGCAGCTGAGAAAAACACCTGCCCAGATCTCACTATTGTCCTTACTCCTCCATTCCGAGGAACATCGCCGGGCCCTGTTAAAGATATTGAACGAGGCCCATGTACCCAGTGAGATTTCTGTAAACCACCTGGAAACCATTGCTAGCAAGATTTTCGAGGTGAACAGAGTGACATTCTCAGATGATGACCTGCCGGTGGAAGGTACGGAGCATAACAAAGCTCTATACCTAGCTGTCAAATGTGAAGACTCGGTGGTAACCCGAGTATTGGTGGATAACGGCTCAAGCGCCAATATTTGTCCATTATCCACCCTGGACCAGTTAAAGATTGACCGTGGAAGAATCCGGGAGAATAGCATCTGTGTCCGGGGGTTTGACGGAAACGGAACCGCCACTGTGGGGGATGTTGTACTTGAACTGACCATTGGTCCGGTCCTGTTTACCATGGAATTCCAGGTATTGGATGCCATGGTATCTTACAACTTGCTGTTAGGACGACCCTGGATTCATGCAGCTAAAGCGGTGCCTTCCACCCTACATCAGACAGTGAAGTTCGAGTGGGAAAGACAAGAGGTCGTGTTGCACGGCGAGGATACGACATGCACCATGGGCGGAACCATTGTGCCTTTCATAGAGACCACTGATGACAAGGGTCCTTGGGTCTACCAGATTCTCGATACAGGGTCGGCCAACAAAATCTCTGAAGGAGAAATCATCCCGCACCCTAGGGTAGCTGCCGCAACAGTCATGATGGTATCGGAGATGCTGGGTAACGGATTTGTGCCGGGAAAAGGCCTGGGAGTTGAACTTCAAGGGATAGTCCAACCTGTTTCCCTTCCTAAGAATCTGGAAACCTTCGGGTTGGGGTTCAAACCAACCGCAGCAGACAGGAAGGAGGCGCGAAGAATGAAGAAGAGGGTCTGGTTTCTGCCTAAACCAGTGCCACGCCTCTCAAGGTCTTTTGTTAAAGCAAGTGCCAAGGGGTCAGCGATCCCAAAGATTCGAGGACCTTTGATCGGTATAAATGAAGACCTCAATCAGAGTTTTGAAAGGCTATTTGCGGATGTCAGTATGGTGGAAGCTGGAGAGGGTTCCAGCAGAGCAGAGATACAATTCGTGGGGCCTAAGGCCAAGACCAACAATTGGACGGTTACTCCTCTTCCTGTCCGAGGGGAGTCTTGGTAGTAGGCTTTGATTAATGTTTTGTTTGTTTGTTTGTTTGATCGGATTATTCAAGGGTGTAATCCCAGTTTTACTTTCGTTTTGTAAAAGTGTGAACCCTTTTTATCCTGCAAATTTAATAAAGTTCTTTTCTTTTGTCCCATTTTAATTTCTTGTTTTGTTCTTTTTCTTTCTGAACAGTTCTCTTTTTACTGGTCCTAATGACATGGCATGCACAGCGGATCTTCGACCTAGTCTAATAAATCAATCTGAATCTGACTCAACAATGCAAGAGGTCGTTTGTGATAATGAATCCGAAGGTGACGAAGGGGAAGCCTTCGAAGAAATAAACCGAGAACTGTGCCAATTTGAAGAGAAACCCAAGCCTAACCTAAATGACACTGAGGCTGTGAACCTAGGAGACGCTGATAACATCCAAGAGACCAAAATTAGCATCCACATTGAGCCGAATGTCAAAGCAGAATTGATCGAAACTCTCAGGGAATTCAAAGATGTTTTTGCATGGTCATATGATGATATGCCTGGATTGAGCACCGATTTAGTGGTTCACAAATTGCCCACTGACCCGGCATACCCTCCGGTCAAGCAAAAACTAAGGAAATTTAAAACAGAAATGAGTGTAAAGATCAAAGAAGAAGTGATTAAGCAGTTGCAATCGAAGGTCATTCGGGTCACTCGATATCCCGAGTGGTTGGCCAATGTGGTACCAGTCCCAAAGAAGGATGGAAAAATCAGGGTGTGCGTCGACTACCGCAACCTCAACAAAGCAAGTCCCAAGGACAATTTCCCGTTACCCAACATTCATATCCTGATCGATAATTGCGCTGGGCGCGAGATCGGATCCTTTGTGGATTGCTATGCAGGTTATCATCAGATCCTAATGGATGAGGAGGATGCTGAGAAGACAGCGTTTATTACGCCATGGGGAACCTACTGCTATCGGGTAATGCCGTTCGGGTTAAAGAACGCTGGGGCAACGTACATGCGAGCAATGACTGCTGTGTTTCATGACATGATACACAAAGAAATAGAGGTGTACGTCGATGATGTGATCATCAAATCTTGGCGTCAGGAGGACCATGTGGCAGACCTAAGGAGATTTTTCCAAAGACTCCGGAGGTATGATATCAAGCTTAACCCGGCCAAATGCGCATTCGGGGTTCCATCAGGAAAGTTGCTAGGATTCATCGTCAGTCGACGGGGGATTGAGTTAGACCCATCCAAAATTGAATCCATCCGAGACTTGCCACCGCCAAGGAACAAAACAGAGGTAATGAGTTTGCTGGGTAGACTCAATTACATCAGCAGGTTCATCGCTCAACTCACAGCAACTTGTGAGCCCATATTTCGGCTACTGAGAAAGGATGCTGCAGTAGGTTGGACGGCAGAGTGTCAGGAGGCTTTCGACCAAATCAAAGGGTATCTGTCTAATCCACCCGTATTGGTCCCGCCTAAGCCCGGGAAACCCCTAATCCTTTACCTGACGGTCTTGGAAAATTCATTTGGTTGTGTACTGGGGCAACATGATGACACAGGAAGGAAGGAGCAGGCCATTCTACTATCTTAGCAAGAAATTCACAGTGCATGAGGTCAAGTACACTCAACTCGAGAAAACATGCTGCGCCCTAACTTGGGTAGCTCAGAAGTTGAAGCACTACCTGTCTTCATATACTACTTATCTCATATCCCGCTTGGACCCATTGAAGTATATCTTTCAGAAACCTATGCCCACGGGAAGGTTGGCAAAGTGGCAAATTCTGCTCACAGAGTTTGATATCATCTACGTAACGAGGACGGCCATGAAAGCCCAGGCACTGGCAGACCATTTGGCAGAGAATCCCGTTGACGAAAAATACGAGCCCTTAAGAACGTATTTTCCTGACGAAGAGGTGATGCACACGACTGATTTGGAATTACCTGAGGAACCGGGTTGGAAGCTTTTCTTCGATGGAGCTGCAAACGCAAAAGGGGTTGGAATAGGAGCAGTACTCATTTCTGAAACAGGGCGCCATTATCCTGTCACGGCTCAACTACGCTTCTATTGCACCAACAATATGGCCGAGTATGAGGCTTGCATTCTGGGTCTGCGCTTGGCTGCTGACATGGATGTCCAAGACGTCTTGGTCTTGGGAGACTCGGACCTCTTGGTACATCAAATTCAGGGTGAATGGGAAACACGAGATCTAAAGCTCATACCATACCGACAATGCTTGCATGATCTGAGCAAGCAATTTCGATCGGTGAAGTTCAAACACATCCCGAGAGTTCACAATGAGGTTGCAGATGCCTTAGCCACCTTAGCATCAATGCTGCACCACCCTGACAAAATGTATGTTGATCCTCTGCATATCCAAGTCCGTGATCAGCACGCCTACTGCAATACCATAGAAGAAGAAGCAGATGGCGAACCCTGGTTTCATGATATCAAGGAATACCTCAGGATGGGGATATATCCAGAACATGCCTCTGGGGACCAAAAAAGAGCCCTTCGGCGTTTGTCGAATGGTTTCTTCCTCAGTGGAGGAGTATTGTACAAAAGAACCCCGGATTTGGGATTGTTGAGATGCATAGATGCCGGGCAGGCAACGACGGTTATGGCGGAAGTACATGCCGGAGTTTGTGGGCCACACATGAGCGGATATATATTGGCAAGAAAGATCCTTCGAACAGGGTGTTATTGGCTAACCATGGAACGCGACTGTATCACTTTTGTGAGGAAATGCCATCAGTGCCAGATACACGGAGATTTGATTCATTCTCCGCCAACAGAGTTACATACGATGTCAGCACCTTGGCCGTTTGTGGCCTGGGGCATGGATGTCATTGGGCCCATCGAGCCAGCAGCGTCCAACGGTCACAGGTTCATTCTAGTGACCATTGATTACTTCACCAAATGGGTTGAGGCTAAAACCTTCAAGTCGGTAACCAAGAAGGCAGTGGTGGACTTTGTTCACTCCCATATCATCTGCAGATTTGGGATCCCAAAAGTGATCATCACGGATAACGGTGCGAATCTTAATAGCAGCCTGATGAAAGAGGTATGCCAACAATTCAAGATTACACACCGCAATTCCACCCCATATCGTCCTAAGGCAAATGGAGCAGTCGAAGCAGCCAATAAGAATATCAAGAAGATACTGCGAAAAATGGTGGAAGGGTCCAGACAGTGGCACGAGAAATTGCCCTTTGCTTTGTTGGGTTACCGCACTACCGTCCGGACTTCCATAGGCACAACTCCTTATTTGTTGGTGTATGGAACTGAGGCCGTGATACCAGCGGAGGTCGAAATTCCGTCCCTCCGAATTGTCGCTGAAGCCGGAATTGATGATGATGAATGGATCAAAGCTCGCTTGGAACAGTTGAGCCTGATAGATGAGAAAAGATTGGCAGCAGTGTGCCATGGTCAGCTGTACCAGAAGAGAATGGCAAGAGCGTATAATAAAAAGGTGCGCCCCAGGAAGTTTGAAGTAGGGCAGCAGGTATTGAAGAAGATCCTCCCACATCAGGTCGAGGCAAAAGGCAAATTCGCCCCAAATTGGCAAGGGCCTTATATCGTGACCAGAGTCTTGGCCAATGGTGCTTTGTGTTTGACAGATGTCGAAGGTAGATGTGTCGACATGGCTATCAATTCAGATGCAGTCAAGAGATATTATGCGTAATTTCTTTAAATTATGGCAATTTTGGTTTATTTGTTTGTATTTGGCATTTGTTGAATAATGAGATGACGGAGGCAATTCTTTCTTCTATCCAAACACTTTTAACCCTCGCTTCCCCCTTTGAGCCTTAAGCAAATTCTTTCAATACCCCTCTTTTGGAATCACTAATGGGAAAGATACGAAAAAAAAGAAAAGAAAAGAAAGGAAAAGAAAAGAAAAAGAAAAAGAAAAGGAAAAGAAAATGAAAAGAAAAGAAAAATCAAGGAATATAAAACCGTGGGAACTACGTTTGACCTGATTCCTCAAAGAGGATACGTAGGCGCCTCACGGCTCGGTCATAGTATGCATCATAATAAATATAGGATGCATAATGTACATAGTGTGCATAATAGACACAGCGTGCGTAACGCACGTAGCACAACATAAGAGTAAAAAATAAATAAATTCCCCAAGCAAGAAAACTGGGGCAGAGGTTATGTTTTAAGTTCCAACAAAGGTTTGATTCCAAAAGTTGTAGCACATCACCCTTCAAGTTGTTTTCATTTTATAGCCTTTCTTCAATCCCACACCAAAACCAACATCGACATCCAAAAGACCTCCCGATCAATGTTCGAGAGATGCCAAATCCGGCAAATAAGGCCGAGAATAATACACTGATCCCCAGCAAAGAAAAGGATCGTAAGACTGGGAATGAGTTGATAGTCAAAAGAATCCCCGGAAGAGAGGGTCGTATCTACAACACACCGGATTCTCGAAAGAAATAAAATGAGAGAGTCTTATCGGTGAAAACCTTCACAGGCACCGAGAGGCGATGTAAGATGAGGGATGTGAAATGAGAGAGTCTTATTGGTGAAAACCCTCACAGGCACCATAAGGCGCCGGGAGATGAGAGAAAAGAGAGAGTCTCATTAGTGAAAACCCCTCGAAGGGCACTATGAGGCGACAAGATAGAGCAGCAAAAGCTACCACATTCGCAACAAGATGAACATCCATTTATCATCCCCAGCAAGTCAGACCGTCGGACAAATCGATTGATACAAATAGACTGGGTCGGGAATCTATGGTGCACGTCATGATCATGGGGACCAGTTGTGTCCTCCAGATAAGTTCTTTGGATTGTCTCCTCCCACAAAATATTGGTTCAGAAAGTTTTTCTTTTTTTCCATATCTTTATTTCTTTTCCTAAAATGTGTCTTGAAAGGATTTTTCAAAGCTTACTACCAGGAACCAAAGGGGAATTCATCCAGTGCAGGATAATACAAACAGTCTTAAAGGCCGGTCCCGGGCAATGCAGTGATTGTGCCCGGAAATTTTGGAAGAAGTAAGCTCCAAAAGGGAGTGGTTTCAGGAGTTAGAAGCAGACTCCCACATCATGTGTTTAAAGAGAAAGAAGAAAAGGGGATAAATTGAAAACCAATCCCCAGCAGGCTAGAGACCCCCAACAGGCAACTTTGCCCGCCAACCAATTATGGGGACAAAGAGCAAGAAAAGGGGAAGAGAGAAAAATGGCTTGCCAGAAAGGCACCACCACGATTAAAACTGACTAAATCCTTTTGTCTGTTGCAGGAGATCAAAGAATTGATGATGGCAGCAAGATGCAACGCCATGGAAGTCACCAAAAACCGGGGCAGAAAATTTTCTGCCGATTGTCGAAAATTTTCTGGAAGAACGGGAAAGCAATTTCAATACATTTAAGTTCTAGGTCGCCCACCAGTATAATGCGGGAATACTTTTAAGTTCTAGGTCGCCCACCAGTATAATGCGGGAATACTTTTAAGTTCTAGGTCGCCCACCAGTATAATGCGGGAATACATTTAAGTTCTAGGTCGCCCACCAGTATAATGCGGGAATACTTTTAAGTTCTAGGTCGCCCACCAGTATAATGCGGGAATACATTTAAGTTCTAGGTCGCCCACCAGTATAATGCGGGAATACATTTAAGTTCTAGGTCGCCCACCAGTATAATGCAGGAATACTTTTAAGTTCTAGGTCGCCCACCAGTATAATGCGGGAATACTTTTAAGTTCTAGGTCGCCCACCAGTATAATGCGGGAATACTTTTAAGTTCTAGGTCGCCCACCAGTATAATGCGGGAATACTTTTAAGTTCTAGGTCGCCCACCAGTATAATGCGGGAATACTTTTAAGTTCTAGGTCGCCCACCAGTATAATGCGGGAATACATTTAAGTTCTAGGTCGCCCACCAGTATAATGCGGGAATACTCTTAAGTTCTAGGTCGCCCACCAGTATAATGCGGGAATACTTTTAAGTTCTAGGTCGCCCACCAGTATAATGCGGGAATACTTTTAAGTTCTAGGTCGCCCACCAGTATAATGCGGGAATACATTTAAGTTCTAGGTCGCCCACCAGTATAATGCGGGAATACTCTTAAGTTCTAGGTCGCCCACCAGTATAATGCGGGAATACTTTTAAGTTCTAGGTCGCCCACCAGTATAATGCGGGAATACTTTTAAGTTCTAGGTCGCCCACCAGTATAATGCGGGAATACATTTAAGTTCTAGGTCGCCCACCAGTATAATGCGGGAATACTTTTAAGTTCTAGGTCGCCCACCAGTATAATGCGGGAATACATTTTAAGTTCTAGGTCGCCCACCAGTATAATGCGGGAATACTTTTAAGTTCTAGGTCGCCCACCAGTATAATGCGGGAATACTTTTAAGTTCTAGGTCGCCCACCAGTATAATGCGGGAATACATTTTAAGTTCTAGGTCGCCCACCAGTATAATGCGGGAATACTTTTAAGTTCTAGGTCGCCCACCAGTATAATGCGGGAATACATTTAAGTTCTAGGTCGCCCACCAGTATAATGCGGGAATACTTTTAAGTTCTAGGTCGCCCACCAGTATAATGCGGGAATACATTTAAGTTCTAGGTCGCCCACCAGTATAATGCGGGAATACTTTTAAGTTCTAGGTCGCCCACCAGTATAATGCGGGAATACTTTTAAGTTCTAGGTCGCCCACCAGTATAATGCGGGAATACTTTTAAGTTCTAGGTCGCCCACCAGTATAATGCGGGAATACATTTAAGTTCTAGGTCGCCCACCAGTATAATGCGGGAATACTCTTAAGTTCTAGGTCGCCCACCAGTATAATGCGGGAATACTTTTAAGTTCTAGGTCGCCCACCAGTATAATGCGGGAATACTTTTAAGTTCTAGGTCGCCCACCAGTATAATGCGGGAATACTTTTAAGTTCTAGGTCGCCCACCAGTATAATGCGGGAATACATTTAAGTTCTAGGTCACCCACCAGTATAATGCGGGAATACTTTTAAGTTCTAGGTCGCCCACCAGTATAATGCGGGAATACTTTTAAGTTCTAGGTCGCCCACCAGTATAATGCGGGAATACTTTTAAGTTCTAGGTCACCCACCAGTATAATGCGGGAATACTTTTAGCTCTAGATTTTGGAATCAGTCACCCCACCTGAAGACGGAAAGGTTACAACAGAGATCCCCAAACGGGAAACAATAAAATCCCCAGCACCAAGAAGCAGACAACTGCAAAAGCAAGCGCACATTCAAAGGGAAGAAGGAACGCGTCTCAAAAGAAGTAGTTTGGGAACGTTGTAGCATGCCCAGTATAACAATTCTGATGAAAAGCCATACCACTGAAGAAACCATTGGAAGATTTAAAGAAGAAAGCCGTATCCCCAGCAAATCAAGCAAAGTGATGAGAACTGACATTCAAAAAGGTGAAGGACCAGCATCATCTCCAAGTTCACAAAATAAAGGCGTCAGAGGAAAGCGTTAGCCGACAAGAAAGCAAGGCAGCAAGAACAAGTTGAAGATGGATGAGATTTCAGGATCCTCAGTTTAGCTTAGCTTCTTGTTTTCCTTTTAGAGCAATGTAATAGGGAGATCGGTTGAGCAGTAGCATCCTACAGCAGCATACAACAGCGCACAACAACAGCAAACACTACAGTCACACGGTAGTCCCAGCTACCAAAATTTCCCGAACTACATTGACCTGATTCCTGTTCAGCCCAGGATATGTAGGAAACCTCTGAAGCAAAGGTTCGGTCAAATCTTTTTTCAAAAAACGCTTCACACGGAGTATTCGGACGGGCAAAAATCGCACGCTTTATCTTTGCGCGAAAACCCTTCGTGTCTTCGAGCAAAGAGGGGCAGCTGTAAGCACGTGATTTTTGCTTCACGGACAGTCACTCCAAAAGAAATAGTAACAAAGGACCTCGCTGTACAATTTTCAAGTTTCCGTAACATGTGCTGTTAGTCATGTGTGGTTCTGTCCATTTTGTCCATTTTTACATTATTAAACAAAATACAAAATGTGTATGTCCTGGTAATTAGACCATAATTCATTCAGTAAAAGAAAAATTCACAAAAATATTCTAGGGTACGATTTAACCTATTTAAATATTTTGATAATTATGTTTGTTTGAATTTCATTTTTTCTTAGTTTTAAAATTAGAAAAAAAAAGGAAAAAGAAAAAAAAAGAAAGGGAGAAAAGAATGAAGGAAGCGGTTTGGGCCAAGGAAATAAACCAAAAATAGGCCCAAACCAACGATCTGACCCGGTCCGAACCAGGCCTGCCCAGGCACCTCCTGAAACGACGTCGTTTCAGGGACGGTTAATCTGGGCCGTTCATTTCCATTGATCCGATGGCCCTTATTAGCCCTCATGACCCGACCCATTCCCGTTTTTGACCGACCCCTTGATTAACCAAACGGCACCGTATGGTCTAGCCTACCCAATCCTGGCCATCAATTTTAATCAATCCAACGGCCAGGATTGAATCAGCCTCCCCGTATATAAGCCTCCTATCACACCCCACGCCCCCTATTCTAACCCCCCACTCATCGTCTTCATCCAAACACTGAAGCCCCCCAAACCCTAGCAGCCGCCCTAGCTTCCCTTTCACCAGAACCCGGCGGCACGAACGCCGGTGACCGCCTCCTGAACACCCTAGGACCACCTCACTGTCCTGAACACAAATCCACTAACCACGAGCCTCGAATCACTTCCGTTCGTCTCGAATCTTCATTTGAAGATTTGAGTCGAACCTGGATCTATGCCAAACCATCCCATCTTCATACCAGATACTCCCCTGACTTTCCTCGTGACCAAACCAAGCTTGGTTTGGTCCGAATCTACCCACAACTCCCTAAAAATCAGATCTGGAAATCCAGACTTTAGAACACATGCACCTGGGGAATCCGACCGGTTTGGACATGGGTTTGAGGTCTAATAGACCTTAATCAAGGTGTTCTCATGTGAGAACACCCTGATTAAAGTTTGTTCGACCTCAGAAGGTCGAAGATGAATCAGATTTGGGTCTGTTTGATTTAAACATTTTCGGTAAGTTTTCCTTTCTTTTGTGTTAATTTTGATTAAGTGGTCAGCATGTTTCGTTGTGTTTGTTTGTTATTTTTGTTATTTTTCATCCGGATTTCTTTCTTCTCTGTAAAGACCTTTTTATTTGGTCGATTGTGTTCTGTGTATGATTCTGAATGTACTCTGTGATAAACATGATCGTCGATTAGTTTAATCGTCAGATAAGTTAACTCATATAGGCCCCCAGTAATTGAACAAAAATTGTCTGATGCCCTTTAGGTCCCTAAATGTATTGTTTATGTGAGCGATTGATTATTACCTGCTATAATTAGTATAGTCGACTCGATAAATGTCGTCGATTAGTTTTCTATAACTAATAAACCGAATGAGCTAATAATGTCGCATGACTAATTGAGCTTTGCCACTGACTGTATGACCCAGGATTGTTTGAAATGGGTCGTTTGCACTGTAAAACTGACTGAAAAGGTACAGCCCAGGCAGTCTTAAGTTCGAACTTTCATCAGATAAAAAATGCCCTGATGCTGCAATAGGCAGGGGCAGTAATAATCAAGGTTGACAGGGGTATTCTGGGGTGTTAAAAAGAACAGAAGTAATTAGTTTAAGTGAGCTGACAAATGGGGTACTAAATTAGGATTAAACTAATGCCAATGGGGGGACAAGACATAAGAGTATGGGGCTTAAAATGAATAAATAAAACAAGCCCATAACTCTTGATTAAACAAAGCCAGGCGTGGGGAACCAATGGCTGGCATCAAGAGATGCTCAAGCATGGGTTTAACAGAGTATGGGCAGGCTGCAAGTTGCAGCAAAAAGGCAGCTTAACTGCACTGGTTCATTTGGCTTATAAATAAGCCATTTGAGAACTTAAAAGAGGGCTGGAGTTTTGAGTCTTAGGCTGGACTTTTAGTCTTCAGAAAAAGAGAAAACAAAAGGTTGGAATTTTTAGTCTTAAGGCTGGAATCTTTAAGTCTTAAGAAAGAGTGGTGAGTTAAAAGAAAAGATTGAAAACATAAGAGAGGCTCGAGTAAGACATTGTAACCAAACACTGCCTGAAAGTGGTATAAGAATGCATTTTGGTCAATCTGTCTTGGCCAAGTTCTGTTGCTTGCATTGACTGAGTTGTTTGTGGTTGATTAAACTGGTGGTTTTACTGCATTTGAACCCTCAGTTACTGCTGCTATTTCTTTACTCTTTCCTGAGATTACTGGCTTGGCACTCGACTACTTGCTAGTCCTTGTATTCTGGGAGATCATTGTTGGTTGTCTGTGGCTATGGAAAACATTTGGTTTAGTTGGTTGTTGCTGTGTTGTTGCTGAGTATCTGCCGCTACTGTATTCACTGCATATTGCCTAGCTGATCATTCCTTTCTTCTTTGTCCTCCTTACTAGGTACACAATCGATACCACTAATGTAACTGAGAGTTTGAACATGAATGCAAAAGAGAGGACCTGCAGATTGTTTTTATATACACGTGGACTGTTGTGTTAAATGTCATGTAGTACATAGTAGTTACATTTTCGTTTGGATAATAGAAGTAGCCTACATGCTTAGTGTATCAATGTAGGTTAATGAATGCTAGTCATGTATGTGTGCTGTTAGGTGAAAAACATTCCCAGTGTAATAAGTTGTATTTTTAGACTTAGTCTGAGGGTGTAATATATTCTCTAATGTAAGCCAAATAGGAAAACTATCCACTTTAGTTAAATTTCTTTCTCCTTTTGCCAGATTGTCCCATATAAATTGATAAACTCATTTCACAGAACAAAGAATCAGTTCTAGGCCTCAATCTCATGAAGGCCGAGCCCAAATCGAAACAAATCAGTTAGGCCCATATCGAAAAACAGGGGCCCAAGTCTGGCCATCTCGCATGAGCTAGGTTTGGGCCCATAATTGTCGACTAGTTGTCCATAATCGCAGTCACGTTTTATTATTCTGTAAAAGCATTTTAAATCCTGTTATAAGTAAGCTCGCAATCATGTAATCGATTAGGGCTATTTACTGCTTTCAATTAGTAGAGACAAACACCACAAGAAACGTAGTTGCTATAGGATATCCTTTTAAAATAAGGACGAGACGAGCCTCGATGAAAATAAACAAAACGCGCAGGTGCGGGGCCCTCGTTAAATGTATATTATTGAAGCATTTAGTTTCCAGGACGGGTTGCTTAGCAAATCTCACAACCCTCCTAAAATAACAACACGTTAGTCTTTTTAGGATACGCTTTAATAAACCTTACCTTCTTAAACTCGGGTGCACATTTATGTGACCCAAATCCAAATCTCGACGGATTCGAAATGTATTTCTAATCACGGGTACATTGATTGTGACGTGATCCGAGAGGCATATCCATGACGTCGCGAATTCCTTTTAAAAGTAGAACGAGACGAGCCTCGTCAAATAAAATAGACTCAGCTGCGGGGCCCTCTAACTGTATATACATTACAACACTTAGAATTCGGGACATGCCGTTTAGCAAATTTTACGGCCTTCCCCAAAACAACCATACGTTAGTTGTTTTAGGCGCGTCTTAAATAATTTATTTTTCTTAATTCGGGTGCACATTTATGTGACCCAAATCCAAATCTCAACCGAGTCAAGGTATGTCAATAATCACGGGTGCATTGATGTAACGTGGTTCGAGATATGTTTTCACGACGTTGCAAGTCCTATAAAAATAACAGTGAATGATAAAAGCGGTTTAAAAGATAAAATTGGCACATAAGTTCATGCTTGTATAAAATCAGATAATCAAGCCGAATATAACAATTGAGCGACCGTGCTAGAACCACGGAACTCGGGAATGCCTAACACCTTCTCCCGGGCTAACAGAATTCCTTATCCGGATTTCTGGTACGCAGACTGTAATATAGAGTCATTCTTTTCCTCGATTCGGGATTAAAATTGGTGACTTGGGACACCTTAAATCTCCCAAGTGGCGACTCTGAAATAAATAAACCAATCCCGTTTCGATTGTCCTTTAATTGGAAAAAACTCCCTTGCGCCTCTCGGGTGCGGAAAAAGGAGGTGTGACAGCAGATAGGTAGCCTTATGCAAAATGTAGATGGAGACAGTGCTTAGTCTCGAAAGGCAGTTAAGTAGCCTTATGCAGGATGGAGGTAGAGTTTAACCTCGGAAGGCAGATAGGTAGCCTTATGCAAAATGGAGGTGGAGATAGTGCTTAGTCTCGAAAGGTAGATAAGTAGCCTTATGCAGGATGGAGGTAGAGTTTAACCTCGGAAGGCAGATAGGTGGCCTTATGCAAAATGCAGGTGGAGGTAGAGCTTAACCTCGGAAGGCAGAAAAGTAGCCTTATGCATAATGGAGGAAATGCAGATGGAGACAGAGCTTAGTCTCAGAAGGAAGAAAAGTAGCCTTATGCAGTGCAAGAATGTAAAAGGATGATCAGTAGTAAGATCTCTTAGCTGATAGCCGATTATGACAATATGACTGCTGGGGAGATTGGGTACGGATAACAATTGCGAGCAAGTGATGATTCTTAGAAGTTGCATTCTTGGGAAAGTATGCGTACATAAATATACCTGACGATATTGCAAGTCGGGTGCCTGCATCCAAAGAAAATCGTGAGTTCTATGAGGGGAAGGGTTAGTTCGTCTTCCCCGGGCTCTTGACGTTGTGTATTGTTGGGGTAGAGTGGCTAAATGACAACAATTCAAATGATAGTTATGCATGATTTAGTAAATATAATGTAAGTATATATTTGAAAAAAAAAGATTTTTCTTTCGGATGAACCAACGTCCGCAACGTGGTTCAAGACATTGCGACCTTGCTTCCTCCGGAATTTTGAGGGTCCTCCTCAAAATTCTGCCCCAGTTTACTGGGTTGGCTCTTCCGGCGATGAAGAGGCTGAAGAACTGACTTCGGAATTTTGAGGGTCCTCCTCAAAATTCTGCCCCAGTTCCAATAGCGGGGAAAATGGAATTTTTATTAAAATGTGACCGAACCCATAGGGCTGCCTATGTATCTCCTCTTAAATGGGAATCAGGTCAGGCGTAGTTCAAATCACATCATGAAGGAACATGCGATCAAATATAATATCGTTTCACTACGTCTGAGTTGATTGGCTTCGGCCAGACTTCTTCGTCCATTTCCGCAAGAATAAGGGCTCCTCCGGTTAGAACCCAGTGAACCATGTACGGACCCTGCCAGTTAGGAGAGAATTTCCCCTTGGCTTCATCTTGATGCAAAAATATTTTCTTCAACACCAGCTGCCCTGGTGCAAACTTCCTCGGCTTGACTCTTTTGTTGAAGGCTCTGGACATTCTATTCTGATATAACTGACCGTGGCAAACCCATTCATCCTTTTCCCATTTATAAGGGATAACTGCTCGTAGCGACCTTTTACCCATTCTGCATCATCCAATTCTATTTCTTGTATGATGCTTAAGGAGGGGATTTCTACCTCGGCGGGGATGACCGCCTCTGTACCATAAACCAGCATATAGGGAGTTGCTCCGATCGACGTACGGACTGTAGTGCGGTATCTCAATAAGGCGAATGATAACTTCTCATGCCATTGTTTGTGCCTTTCGACCATCTTCCTTAGTATCTTCTTGATATTCTTGTTGGCTGCTTCCACAGCTCCATTCATCTGAGGCCTGTAGGCTATAGAGTTCTTGTGTTTGATCTTGAAAGTTTCACACATTGCTTTCATCAAGTCGCTGTTGAGATTGGAACCATTATCGGTGATGATTGATTTCGGAACCCCGAACCGAAAAATAACGCGGTCGCGGACGAAACCCGCCACAACCTTCTTAGTGACCGCCTTGTATGATGATGCTTCGACCCATTTGGTAAAATAATCGATTGCCACTAGGATGAACCTGTGCCCATTTGATGTGACAGGCTCGATAGGTCCGATAACATCCATTCCCCAAGCGGCGAATAGCCATGGTGAGCTTGTCGCAGTAAGCTCGTTTGGAGGTGCCTTTATCATATCTGCATGTATCTGAAAGCGATGGCATTTGCGAACATACTGGATACAGTCTATTTCCATAGTCATCCAAAAATACCCTGCTCGGAGTATCTTCTTTGCCAAAACAAAACCATTTATGTGCAGTCCGCAGGTCCCTGCATGCACCTCATCCAATAGTTTGGTTGCTTCTTTTGCATTGACACACCTTAACAAGCCCAAATCGGGAGTCCTCCTGTACATGATTCCTCCGCTGTGAAAGAAGTTGTTGGATAACCTCCGAAGCGTGCGCTTCTGAGTAGTATTGGCAAGTCCCGGATATTCCCCTGTTGTCAAGTACTCCTTGATGTCATGGAACCATGGTTTCCCATCCGCTTCTTCCTCAACGTGGGCACAATAAGCTGGCTGATCATGAATCGTTACTGGGATTGGATCAATGAAAATTGTATCTGGATGCTGGATCATGGACGTAAAGTAGCTAATGCATCAGCAAACTCGTTCTGGACTCGGGGGACGTGCTGAAATTCTGTCTTTGTGAACCTTTTCCTCAATTCCTATATGTGATGCAGATAGGGAAGTATCTTAGAGTTCTTGGTTTCCCACTCTCCTCGAACCTGATGTATGAGCAAGTCTTAGTCTCCGATCACCAGTAACTTCTGAATGTTCATATCGATGGCCAATTTGAGCCCTAAGATGCAGGCTTCATACTCGGCCATGTTGTTGGTGCATGGGAATCTGAGCTTGGCAGATACCAGGTAGTGCTGGCTGGTTTCTGATACTAAGACTGCTCCTATGCCAACTCCTTTGAAATTTGCAGCTCCATCGAAAAACAACCTCCAACCATCATAGTATTCTGCAATATCTTCTCCTATGAAAGATACCTCTTCATCGGGAAAATATGTTTTTAGGGGCTCATATTCTCCGTCTACGGGATTCTCGGCGAGATGGTCCGCCAAGGCTCACGTAAACAATGTCGAATTCACTTAGTAGGATCTGCCACTTGGCGAGCTTGCCAGTGGGCATGGGCTTCTGGAAGATATACTTTAGAGGGTCCATTCTGGATATGAGATAAGTAGTGTAAGCACAGAAGTAATGCCTCAACTTCTGCGCGACCCAAGCTAGAGCACAACAAGTGCGTTCTAAAAGAGAATACCGGGCCTCGTACGGTGTGAACTTCTTACTAAGATAGTAAATGGCTTGCTCCCTTCTCCCTATTTCATCATGTTGTCCTAAAATACAACCGAATGCTCTATCCGATACCGCAAGGTAAAGCAATAGGGGTCTTCCTGGCTCAAGCGGAACTAAGACCGGCGGCGTTGATAGGTATTCCTTGATTCTGTCAAAAGCTTTCTGACAATCATCAGTCCATTTGGTAGCAGCGTCCTTCTTCAACATTTGGAAGATAGGTTCACAAATCACCGTGGATTGAGCTATGAACCGGCTGATATAGTTGAGTCTTCACAGGAAACTCATCACATCCTTCTTGTTCTTTGGCGGTGGTAGTTCTTGAATGGATTTGACCTTTGACGGATCCAATTCTATTCCTCGGTGGCTCACAGTGAAACCCAATAACTTTCCGGCAGGAACCCCGAATGCACACTTGGCGGGATTCAGTTTCAAGTTGTATCTCCTCAATCTGTTGAAGAATTTCCTTAGATCTTCCATATGGTCTGCAACTTTCTTGGATTTGATGATGACGTCATCCACATATACCTCGATCTCCTTGTGTATCATGTCATGAAAGATGGTAGTCATGGCTCTCATGTAGGTGGCCCCAGCATTTTTCAATCCAAACGACATCATTCTATAGAAATACATCCCCCACGGCGTGATGAACGCCGTTTTCTCTGCATCTTCTTCATACATCCATATCTGATGGTATCTAGCAAAACAATTGACGAACGACTGCAACTCATGATTGGCGTAGTTGTCGATCAAGATGTGTATATTCGGCTAGGGGAAGTCATCCTTGGGACTGGTCCGGTTGAGATCCCGGTAGTCGACACAGATTCTAACCTTCCCATCTTTCTTTGGTACCGACACGATGTTGGCTAACCATGTCGGATACTCTACCACTCTGAGAACCCTGGCTTTGACTTGCTTGGTAACCTTCTCTTTGATTTTCAAACTCATGTCGGGTTTGAACTTTCTGAGCTTCTGTTTTACTGGCGGGCATATCGGATCTGTTGGCAACTTGTGAGCTACAATGGATGTGCTGAGACCAGTCATATCGTCATAAGACCATGCAAAGATGTCCTTATACTCTTTTAGGAACTCGGTGTACTCTTTCTTTTCTGATGGTGACAAATGCATGTTGATGCGCGTATCCTTGATATTCTCTGCATCCCCTAAATCAACAATCTCAGTTTCGTCCAAGTTAGATTTAGGCCTATTCTCAAAGTTCTCGACCTCTCTGACAACCTCTTCTGGTATATCCTCCTCCTCTGAATCTATATCCGTTTGTTGCATTGCCTCGTTGCAAGTCACAGTCGTTGGTTCATCATCAAGATATGTAATAGTAATGCCCGAAGCTTTCTGAGCACTGGTGGTCCTGACCGACCAATTAGTGAGGCGTTCCCCTCGGTTCACAGCTTGTATGGAAGGGCCTTCCTCCCCTTCCTCCTCGAAGATAACATAACAGTCCATATCTTCTTCCAGAAATAGGTTCTTCATTGCTGCCAATGCCTCGTCTTCCTCTGATCCATATATAATGTCAGCTGGCTAAAAGGTTTGCTCTAGACGAGGTATAGGGTGCTCCAACGGATAGTAGGGACCGCGCCATGGTGTCGACCAATCATTAAACTCCTACCATGTGTATTCATACCCCAGGCCGAAAGTGGTACCATGTTCCTTTAGCTTGATGGGCTTGGTGATGCCCTGGAGATTCTTGCCAAGTCCTTTTCCGGGCTCATACCCACTCCAATTTAGGATACTCTCGATCTTGTTATCCCACCATTTGTCTTTGTCTACAGCGTTGACTCTTTCAATGTGGTGGTATGTTTCTCCGCCTATTTTCCTTCTGCCTCCAATCATCGGTATGGTTTGACGGCTGTATATAGGGTTGCTACCATCACAATGAATGATCACTTCTTGATGATTCCATTCAAATTTTACAGCTTGGTGCAAAGTTGATGCCACAGCCCCAGCGGCGTGGATCCAGGGTCGTCCTAGCAATAAATTGTAGGATGCTGGGATGTCTATAACTTGAAAGTCCACATCGAACCAGGTAGGTCCCATCTGCAAGCATAGGCTAATTTCCCCAATGGTGGATCTTTGGGACCCATCGAAAGCTTTAACATTGATAGCTCCATCTTTGATCTCGTGCAAACCTTTCCCCAATGTCCTGAGAGTTATTAGTGGACAAATGTTAAGGCTAGATCCCCCGTCAACCAAGATTTTAGTGATGAAATAATCTTCGCATTGCACGGTGATATGCAACGCCTTGTTGTGACTCAGTCCTTCTGGTGGTAACTCGTCCTCGTGGAAGGTGATCTTGTGGCTTTCCAGCACTTGTCCTACCATATTCGCCATTTCGCCTCCCGTTATGTTGCTGGGAACATAAGCTTTACTCAATATTTTCATCAAGGCATTTTATGTGCCTCAGAGCTTTGCAAAAGAGCAAGGATGGAAATCTGCGCTGGTGTTTTATTCAGTTGCTCAACGACCGAGTATTCTTTGGCCTGTATCTTTCTCCAAAGGTCATCGGGTCCAATTTCGACAGACCGTCTAGAGGCTTGCTTACTGGACTCAGCTAAATGTTCCGGAGTGTATATCCTGCCGGTTCTGGTCATACCCTGTGCAGCGATCGCTTCTCCAGTATGTGTCTTCCCTTTTCTCCTAGCTTCCATTGTGTAATCCTAAGGTATGGCGTTTGGGTTGAACGACGTTACTTCTGTCATGGAAACCGGAATAGGCATCCTTGGGGGTAACACAGCAACTTCAAATGGTGCAGGTGCTTTTGGGATCCCAAACTTAACCTCAATTGGCTTCGGTGCCTTTGTAGGAGGTGCTTCGAACTCGAGTGGTACAGACATATTTACCTCATCACCCTCAGAAGGCTGGATCTGAACAACAATGGGGTTGAGGGTGACCGTTGGCTTCTTAGGCTCATCTCCTTCAGCAATCAACCCGATTGACCCTTTGGGGTCCCAATCATCCTCAATCTCGATCATATGGATGCCTCAACCCTTGTGGTCAGGCAGAGGGTTGTTGCAGACATTGGGAGCGGGCTCCTTTGCTATAATGACCTTATTGTCAATCAAGGTCTGAATCTTGTCTTTCAACGAGCGACACTCGTCGATGGTATGGCCTTTCATTCCGGAATGGTATGCGCAGGTTTTGTTCGGGTTGACCCATTGGGAGGGATTTTCTGGAGTTATGGCTGGGATAGGGGTAACATAACCGATTAATTTGAGTCTTTCATATAGTTGGTCAATTGGTTCAGCAATGGCGGTATATTGTCTAGGAGGTCTGCGGTTGAAATTTGGTCTGGGTCGAGGAAAGTTTTGGCGAGTAGGTGGTGATGGGTAATGAGAAGGTTGGGAGTTATATTCTTGGTACACAGGCGCGGGCTGGGAATATCTTCGTGAAGTGGGCTGATACGTGGGTGGTGGAGGTGATTGGTAGGCAGGTGGTGGAATTTGGTATGTGGGTGAGGGTGCTTGGTAATTTGGGGAAGGTTGATATGTGAGTGGATTTGAGGGATATGTTTGGTGTTTCATAGGGGATTTGGTTCTTTGCGCAACCATTACGGAATTCACGTCCTTTTTCTTTGCCGTGCCACCAGACTGTAATGCCTTGTTGGTGGCCTGTAATGCTTCGAGATTAGTGACCATACCATTCTTGATACCTTCTTTAATCCTTTCTCCCAACTTAATGATGTCAGAGAATTTCTGACCCTCTATTAGCATCATCCTTTCATAGTTTTGCGGATCCTGAGCCCGGACAAAAAACCTGTTTATTTGCTCTTCCTCTAAGGCTGGTCTGACCTTAGCAACTTCTGACCTCCAATGAGTAGCATACTCGCGAAAGGTTTCTGCAGGTTTCTTCTTCAGATTCTGAATGTAGAACACTTCTGGTACATTTTCTGTGTTGAACCTAAATCGGTCCATAAAATCGGATGCCATGCTCACCCAACTTGTCTATCTCTTTGAATCCTGCCTGATGTACCAAGATAAGGCATCACCTTTCAGGCTCCTCATGAACAACTTCATGTGGATCTTCTTGTCCCTTCCAACTCCTACCAGCTTATCACAATACATTCTTAGATGGACCCTGGGATCACCTGTACCGTCGAACATCTCGAACTTGGGAGGTTTGTACCCCTCCGGGAGTTCAACATCTGGCTGAATGTAGAGGTCATCATAATTCAGCCCCTCTATGCCTTTGTTTCCTTCCATGCCCTGGACTCGGCTAGTTAACTTCTTGAGTTCAGCGGCCAAAGTCCTGATAAGGGAGTCTTTGTCGTCTGAGTCAGATACACCTGAGATTGGCTGGGTGTAGTGGGGTATAGTGTCCACAAAGACAGGAGTGTTGTGGAGGTGGTCGTTTGTGGTGTTTTGCGGTTCAGGAATGAGCAGTGGAGTGTTATTACATGTGTTGTAAGCTTGGGTTTGAGTGGGTTGTACTGGTGTTTGTGGGGTGTTCTGTGGAAGTGCAGGGTTCTGGGCGTTAACATCAGGAGCGACAAGAGTGATTGATTAGCTTGCCAAGTTCCGGACTTGGTCCAATTCCTCCCGAAATTTCAGCAATGTCTGCTCAAGATGAGTAGCAGTTCCCTTGGTAATTGGAGTATTCTGAGAAGTCTCCTCAATTTCCTTTCTAGCATTTGCATCTCCCATTTTGCTTTTGTTCCTGTTTCTGGTAGGACTTGGAGGAGGAGGAGGTAGAGGGCCCTTGGATCTTGTTGAGTATGCTGATGGTGCCAGAGTGCACGAACTAACCTTTGGGAGGGGAATAAAAATAAAAGAAAAACTAAAAGGTAAAAAGTTAGTGCGAATTCTGAGAAAGAAAATATTGCGATATTTAAACACGTCGTGCAGGAATATAAGCCATTTCCTAATTTGGGTGCCTCGTTGTGCCCGAGGTAGGCCTAGCAACAAATTAAATTTGGAGAACTTATAATGCTAAATGCCTCATTTTATTGATAAGAAATAAGACGAATCCAAAGCGACGCTAAATAATGGAAAATAAAATGTCACTAGTGGTCATCGGCCTTATTACATCATTAGAAGCAAAATAAAAGACTCCTAACTACTTGGTCCCAGACAGACCTTCCCCAGATTCGGTATCTTTTTCCCCCTCGAATAGCTTCACCAGCTCGCGCAGTCCTAGCAGTAGATAAGCTTGGGCCAAATGTCCACCTGCATTCCCTTCAGCGTTTCGACAATCTTCAATCCTCTTGAGGAACTTTCCTTCTAGCTCCACTAGACCTCGCTCCAGATACCCTAGTCACTTGTTGGCGCTGACAGCCATATCCTTCCATTCCTCGATCAACTTCTGATGGGCTTCTTGTATTTCCCAATGCTCACTTTCACACTCTCGAATCCTCTTGCGCAGTTGATTGTACTTAACCCGTGCTTCAGCTTTCTCGTTGATGATTCTGTGTCCGTGAATGAACCCGGGCTGACCTATACCATTGTGATTATCTTCTAACCAACTCGAATAGTGCGGCACGCAACCAGCGTGATACCTGTCTGGCTCAATAGATTCTTTCCCCAAAACGAGCGTGCAATGCCACATGTGTTGAGCTTGGTATTTGTGAGGGCTATCATCGTCCTGGAAATCGACCCTAAAGTGACTCATTTTGTCGACCCTTGGTATTATTTGATTTCTTCCAGCCTGCCTCATGGCTCAGAGGGGAACATAGGGATTAGTTCCTCTCAGACCAATGAGTATGAGAAATGGTGCGTCTCGGGATCGAACAATGAATTCTTCCGTAGGGAACCATTCGACCATCCACTGTACCCGGTCTTCTTTTAGATTCTCAAATAGCTCCACCCATCTTCCAGCGTTCTCTGGCTGAGTGAACATGTTAGGTATATAATTCATACGCCTTGGCTGGTGGAAGGCAATATGATCATCCCAGTCTCTGCGTAAGATCTCTTGTCGGTATTATCCTTTCTGAAAGTGCTCCATGAGCCAGAGCTGAAGTAATAAATTGCATCCCTCAAAATGACTGGCCTTTCGCTGACAGTTGTCCAGAGCCTGGTATATCTCAGCAACAATCATGGGCGTTATGCTGAAAGGCTGTCCGCCGATTCCTTCCATCAGAGTCTTGGTTACCATGGCCAATCTGGTGTGGATCCTAGCCTTCTTCATAGGGAACACTATCATCCCCAGGAAACAAAACATGAATACGAAGACCCTTCTGTGAATATGCTCCAGTGAGGTGAGGGCAAATTCATCTGAGTAGGTGCGGTATGACTTGCTATGGCCGTACCTCTCGTACAGATAGTTGAATGAGATGTAGGAGTCTTTCAAACAGGTCAATTTTGGGTTCTTATTCAGTCCCATCATCTTAAGGAAACCCCTACCCTTGCGATTCTCTGGCATAAGCAAACCCGGAGTCTCCCAAGGAATACCAGCTAAGCCTCCTATTTCTTCGAGCAAAGGAGTCATTTCAAGGTTCCTGAAGTGGAATACAGACCTGTCACTATCCTAGAACAGAGTTGTAGCCTCTATGATTTTGTTGTCAGGCTGAATTTCTAGAAGAGAAGGCAGATTCCCTAAGTATTTGCGGACGAGTGTCTGATCACTAGAGTGAAGATCTTCCCACCAATTCAGCAGCCTTGGATGAATGTTGGTTACCATGCCAAATCTGGGGACTTCGTGCCTCATTTTCTGCAAAACAGAGTGTTAGACCCTTACCTCGCCAGACTCGACTATTCAAACCAATAATTAGCATAAAAAGCATTTAGTTCTCCAAATAAATGCACAGAACATGTAGGTGTCCGTTTGGGTTTCAGGGAAACCCGATGGACTTTGGATAAGGCTATCTTAATGAGTCATTATGTGGACAACATAACTGACTCGACTAGGTTTGACCATGATGCATGCACATTTAAACAGAGTAAAGTTTCTATTGGGGTATTAGACATGTACCCTTGAGCGGACAACTCAAGAGGGAAAGGCACGGAACCGTCGACTGCACCGCTGATCGACTGGTTTTACTGCAAATACGCCTTTGCCGAATTTAAAGGGTGATAATATTGGAAGAGCGCAACCACTCATTATAGCGTTGCTATGGTGTTTGTTTGGCACGAGTGGAATATGATGTTTAAGATGCAGTTTACAAGAATGAAACAAATTGACATGTATTTTCACGTTCATAAGAGAAATGATTACAATAATTGCAGTAATTACAACAATCATTGAAATAAAGTAGTAAAGGAAAGCAGCTAAAGGAAAGAAAAGACATGAAGATCCAAGTCAGTTTCGTAGTGAAAGAATAAAAGACAGTAAATAAAGCAATTAATGAGATAATAAAGTCACAAACAACATGCAATGGTAAAAGCCTAAAGAAAGTTCCCCAGCAGAGTCGCCATGCTGTCGACGACCCCTCTTCCTCTAACCGTGGGGTCAGAAATCGGGTATACGACATTGGGAGGACAACTCTATTCTCTTTCGAGAATTGGGTTTAGAAGCTGAAGAGTCGCCACCTAATGATTATAGTGCATTATGACACATTAAGAAGGGTTTGAGATGAAGGGACCAGAGATTAGGGTAAGGGCTAGAAATTATCCCGAGGGGAAGGTGTTAGGCACTTCTCAAGATCCACTAGTGTGGTTCCCGTCCATGTTGCAATTGTGACTTTACAAGTAAACAATCAAGGCTCAAATAAGGATTCGCACATAACATTGCGACCAAGTTGAAAATTTTCAAAGGTAAGTAGAGAGGGCAGAAATTTATGAAAAAGAGATTCGAACAGTTTTACAAGAAGAGATGAAAGCAAATAAAGGGAGAGGAGTCCTAAGTTTATCATTAATATGGATCACTTCAATGCAATACCCAGCTATCACTCCTCAGAAGAGGGGTCGCACGTGATATTAGCGCATCGGTCATCATATCCATATTCTACCGTTCCCACCCTGTTAAGGTATTTAAACGCGATCAGTCTTATTTACTTATTGCATGCTAGCACCCGTCCCAACCTATCAGTCCCGGGGTATCAGGACTTCTGATCCTAAAGGGGAAGGATAGGGATATAGGCATATATGGAGTTCAAAGGTTAAAATTCTAATTGCGACATACAAAACAAGTAACAAATATAAGGATGAACAAAACAAATAGGTAAGGCTCAAGTAAACCCCTTAATCAAACAAACACTTAGTTTAGCATGTCTTGACACATACTGATTTGGTCTTTAAATTAAACTTAAACAGCGAACGGACTGGTTCAACCCATATGTTTAGATAGAAAGTTTGCATTAGGAAACTTGGATCCAATTGTCAGAAATTAAGGTATTTCAAGCGAGCGATTTAAAAGGTATTGGTTTCAGGAAAAGTAGTCTAATGCAGAGGAGTTTTGAAAAGAAAGTATAGACTGTAGTAAAAATAAAACACAAAAATGGTTGTGAAAGAGTTTTAGAGATAGAAATATCTAAGGAAAGGGTAAGTGGCAACTGTTTTGAAAGACAATTTCAGGGTCTGAGTAAAACGTTTAGGCAGAATGTTTAGAAAGAAACTGTTTCAGAAAAGATGCCGATTTGAGGGATTCAAAAGCATACTGAGTCAAGAGAGTTTTGTCAAAGAATTAAGACTTCTGAAATCGTTGCTGTATTAAGACGTTAAGGACCGGTTAATAGATCTTTATTACTTTAAGCGAATCAGACGAGTTTGATGCAAATCCTATAGGCATGATATCTACTTTGATTTTTAAAACCTGTTATTGAACTTGTAAAAGATGATTGTGTTAATTAACCCTATAGTTTGCCTAATGCATATGCATTCCTTATAGGCATGATCTCTATATGCATTGATTACATGAACGTTAAGTCCTATAGACATGATTTCTATGTGATTTGTAACACAATGAAGCATTGACCCTATAGGCATGGTCTCTAGGTGATGTGGAACCAGAAACATTGAATAACCCAATAGGCAGGATTTCTAAAAAATTAAAATCCTAAAGCATGGTTTCTACCCCTACTGATGCAAGAATGTAAAACCCCTCCCACACCCTTTTACTATATTCCCCAAATCCTTCATATAAATTATTACAGACCAAAAGAAAGAAAATAAATACATTAAAAACTAAAAGCTAGATCCGAGCAGCCTAATTCAATCTTAATGTCCAATAACATGTGATTAACCAATTCCGAATTTCCAAAGCCTTCTCTTTATCCAAAATGTTTCAAAGTTCCAAGGAATCTCAAGGATTCTCGGCATTGCTTACACTTAGGATACCATTTAGAATTAGAATAGTGCAGTGCGGAATAGCCAGCCCTCAGGCATCTAAGTTTAGTGGGAGCTCAAGGGTCCCAAAACATGGCTTGCAAGAGAGGGGCAGAACTTAGAGCTAGGAGTAAGTGCAAAGTGAAAAGGAATTGGGGAGCCATAACAAATGGTGGTCATACCCAGCCACAAGTGCATACTGGCACACCCCTGACCATTTTTTTGGTCAAAAAAGTTAGGAGCAGACCCTTGAGGGTCAAACCTAGGTCTGGATGGTGATTAGGACACCACCAGCCACAGGTCCAGGCTCAAGCACATAAAGGGTAGAAGGGAGTGGGTATTGATTGAGTTAGGAGGTTCAAAGAACCCAGTTCAGAGTCATAGACAGTAATATCAAAATGCTGTTATGGCTAGAACTATACTCACATACAAAGGGGAAAAAGGAAAGGGAGTTCCCATAAGAAAAGCACAACAGGGTTGCAGAAACATAGTAAACAAGAACATAACAGACTAGGAAGTAAACACATAATGAAGAAGCATTATTCAACTAAGAATGACGTACCAGTTGCAAAGTAAGAACAAGCAGAACAACAGAGCAATCACGGCAAGCAAACACAGCAGGAGCAGACTTAAGTTCAGCAGAACACTTGAGAGTTTTAGAGAGAGAGCCCAAAATTGTTTCAGAAAGCACAAAGTAGAAGAAGAGAGTAGAATTTTTGTGAAAGAACTCAGTATTCGAATTTGTAAAAGCCTGTGTTTTTGTGCAGAAAAGTCTGTGAAAGCATGTGTAAAAACCCCCTTTTTAGTGCAAAAGAGCAGTCCCTTTTATAGTGCAGAAGGTGAGTAAAAAAAGGTAAGAGAATAGTTTTGAAATCAATCACAAGCTGTTTCCCTTTGGTTAAGGGATTTGATTCAAACGGGCAAAATAAATAAGGAAAGGATTTGTTTTAAACAACCTTTTCTAAGGCAGTATAACAGGGGCAAATACACAGAAACCTATTTAAGGAAACAGTTTAGTAGTACACGATTTAGGTCAAACAAGGAAAGACAATCAATCAACCAGCCAGTAAAATCAGGATTCGAATCTTACTGTGAATGAATCCAATCAGAAAAAGGTGAGAAGGGTTTAATTTAAAGAAAATCAACAACACACAATCAAACCTTTTTAAAAAGGAACTCGGAATCAATCACAAGCTGGCCAAAGGTCTTTTGAAAGAAGAGAATTTCATATAAAAACCATATAGAGACAAGAGAGAGTTGTTGCAACACTAGCAAAGAAATCAGAGTAGCAAGGAAAGTTAGGTTCATAGACTCAAAGTGATTCTTTGAAAGAGGGTTAGGGTTCAAAATGGAACCCTAACCCAAGCACACAACCAAGCTTGTCAAAAAACCTCCAACACTAGGATTTTCTGACTCAAATCAGATACATAGGCGAAGAACAACAAGTAGAATAGGCTCAATAGCCTCTCTCAGAAACTCATGAGAGAATAAGCAAACAGAGAGAACAACAAGTTTGAAACACAGGGAATACATTTAGGCAAAGCTTTGTTGCTTAAACAAGTTCAGGAGAGACAAACAATACAGGTTTAGGAAAACAGTAGAAGAATCATGCTTAGGGATTTAAACAAAAAATCCAGTGAAGGCAGGCAAGGAGCAAAAGTTCATTAAAAAATACAGTAGAGGGATATGCGAGGGAGACACATAAAGCATGCTTATAGAACCCAGTAGGAGAAAGAACAAAACACAAAACAGAAAAACATGCGTAATAACGGCAAAACAGAAGAACATAGGAGAAGACATGCGAGGAAAGAACATAAGACATAAGCGAAAAATTCGTAAGAAACATGGCATATACGGATTCACACAAAGAAAAGAAGAAGGAAAAGAGACAGAAGTCTTTTTAAGATTTTTGAAAACCCTAAATCGAAACAGACTAGTTTTTTAAAAAAGAAAAATTTGCGAAAAGTCTAAAAACTTCGAGTATAACACAGATTTACCACAGATCTAAGAAAATAAAAGAAAAAGGAACCTCGAATAGCTTTAGGGTTTCTCAGAAACCCTAGAAACGAGAAGGCTTGGAACGGGTCTGGTCTCGAACAGGTCTGAGCCATAGCTATGCTTTTTAAGGCCCGAACACGTTGGAATGGAGCCGAAGAGGCCATAGGACCTCAGATCTGTGGAGGATCTTACCGGGCATTGCTGAGGTCGAACCTCGAAATCTCGAACAACCATGATTTGGGGGTGAAGGGAGGTGAGCATAGGCCGTTCATGGCCTGAGAAGCCATGGACTCCGGTTAGATTTGGTCAGAGAAGACGAGGAAGATGGTTAGGGTTTTTGAGTTTTAGAGAGCGTTTGAGAGAAAGGGAGGGGGGGGGGTTTGAGGGCAGCGGTCGAAGAGAAATGAGAGATAGGGTTAGGTCGTTCGAAATTAAAAAGGAAAGGAGGGATGAGGGCCGTTGATCAAAATGATCAACGGCCAGGATCTGAAGATACAAACGGACGGGTTTAGTTAATGGGTCAGGGGTCGGGTTAAATTTGAATTGGGATGGTCCAATTTGGGCTTGAAATTGGCTGAGATTGAGATGGAATTGTGGTTAAAAATTGAAACGAATTGAGGCTAAAATTGAAATAGCCAGTTTTTCCCTTATTATTTTATAAAAATAGTAAAAATATTTTAAAAACAAATTAAAGGTACTGAGTTAATAAATAATATATAAATATTAATTCAAAAATATTGGGATCAGTTTTGTAATTATAAAATGCTATTAAATCTTAAAGAGGCTAGTGTTGCAATTATATGCAATTTGGCTTAAAAATACCAAACGAATTTGTAAAAATGTGCAAAAATCATGTTGAATATATTTTGGTGTAAATATAAGAATAAAATAAATTATTCTCCAAAATGGCAATCTTTAAGAATAATTATTGGATTTTATGGTGTAAAAATAGGCCATAAATTGGTTTAAAAATCATTAAAATGCCAAAATCTTTTGGTGTGCTTATATATGCACATATGTGTTATTTTGGAAGTGTTTTGGGTATAAAAATACATAGAGAAAAATTGGATATCAACAGTCTTATGATTTACTATGTTTAAACGGGTTGTTTATGTTTTCTTCTACCTAGTTCATCGTGTTGAAAACCCTAAGTATTTTTGGTTTTATTCGGGGTTCTGGAACTATCTTTGTTTATTTTGTATGTATGCCTGTTTTGATTGAGTTCTCTATGGTTAGATCCTTTTCTTTGTTTATCTTAACTGACTCCGAGTTCTCACCGCTTTTAACTCAACTCTGTCGAAACCCTAATTTCCTAAAGATTTTCCTCGCTTATTACTGTGGGTTTTTAAAGACTTCCTTTACTTATTTTCATGTGTTGGTCTGATCTCCTTTACATGTTGCTATGTGTTAGACTGGTTTATTTTCATTTTTGGTTCTATGTGACTACTTGACTTTATTGATTACCATGCTTCGAGTAGTCCTTAGCCTACCCATGTCACTCCTGTATGTTTGTGTGCATCTAGTTTGCTTCTTTTGTCAATATGTGTGACCCTGCATGTCTGATACGCCTATTCATTCTTTCTATTTATATGTCGAAGTGCATAATCATGACACCTTTTTGATTGATCCTAATTTCCTTAAGTTACGGTTTGATTGCAAGGTTTTCTTATAAACCTTAATGTTTCGCTCGTTTGTTTAAGTTGATTGATTCCGTTCCCTTATTTACTATGATGTTTCACCCCTGCTGAATTATTTTCCCAAATTAAGTATATTATGTACTTAGACTCAATTATATACTCTATACTTTTACCACCCCTTATAGGGTAAAAATCAATCTTCCTCAAATTGATTTTCTTTCCTTAATTATCCCTGTTAGTATCCGTTTGAGCTGTAATTCCTTGATTAAAGTGAAGTACTTGTATTAATGGGATTATAATTGTGATTACTTTCATATTTGTGTTAAACCTTTACTTGTTACCTTATTTTCTACCTATTTTTCAAAGCAATAAATACCCTACCCTCTTTTCTCTAAACAGACAAACATATAGTTCAGAACACACACATACACACTCAAACTCTCTCTTCTTTCTCTGCTACTTGTGCTATTGCTTGTCTAACCGGCTGAAAGCCAAGGCTAGATTTTGGAATTCTACTTACTTTACTTTTCTACACTTTGCTTCTTTAACTTGTATGTACTAGTTTAATTTTAAAGCTTCAACAACAATATGCTTCTCTTATTGTTTCAGTTTTTCTCATTTTTGGTCTACTTCTACTTGTGATTTTGTTGTGAAACCTGCAGTTAAGTTACATTACCAGGATGCTATAATGTCTCCCCTTTCCCTTTAGATTAATGCACTCCCCTATGTGTGTTTCAAGGCATTCTTTGTCAATCACTTATTGTGTACTTACCATCTTATGAATCCCAAGTCCCTATCCCTTCAATGTGTTTATGTTCTTTCTGACTAGTTTGTGATTGTGCCAGTATCAGCTATTGCTGTGCATGTCCAAACCAGTCCTAAGACCCTTAATGGAGTTTTGTATTTACAGTCAAATGTCTGTGTATCCCAAATCCCTTGACCCTCTTGTGTGACTACTGATTCTGTGTGTGATCCCCTCTTAAGGTGTTTGAGTTTTGTTTGCTACTACAACTGCCTCCAATCATCTCTGTTACCGATTGCTTTCAAAATGGACTTGTCAGTCCAGTTTTTAAACAAATTCTTTTCAAACTATGTCAAGCACTCTCACATATATTCTTAGGCTACTAGGTTCTGCCCCTTTTGTGTGAGCCTTGCTTTGGGACCCTTGAGCTCCCTCTGAACCTGGACACATAAGAGCTGGCCCTTCCACATTGCACTTATTCTTGGTTATGCAATCTGGGTGTAAGCACTGCTCGAGATCCCTTGAGGTCCTTATGAAACTCTAACACACCCAGATATGAGAAAGGTTATGGAACAATATTGGCATTTGAGGTGGTTTATTACATAACTCAGAGAGGAAGTCAGAATCAGGCTTCCTATAGTTGTAATTCTTATTTTACATTTCTCATGTAATTCAATCACATGGTCTGTAATAATTAATAAACAAGTATTGGGGTGTCTAGTGAAAAGGGATAGGGTGAATATGCATGCCATAATTTGTTTAGGGTAGAAAACATGTTATTAGGTTTATATTCCTAATTGTGCAATAGAAACCATGCTTAGGATCCATACGATGCATTAGGAATCATGTTCTTAGGACTTATGTTTCTTGATTTAACACCTCATTCATTGATCCATGCTCTATGTCTATGCATTTAGAAATCATGCTCTTAGGGAAATTCTGCAATCCTGCCATGTGCATTTAGAAATCCTGCTCTTAGGAAATTCTGCAACCCTGCCATATGCATTTAGAAATCCTGCTCTTAGGAATACTACATCATGAGTTTCATACATGCACTTTAGACACCATGTTTTAGGATCTTATTTGCACTTGCATTCACACTTAGTATAAATTGCTGATTATAAAAGAGGTAAAAACTGCTTCACACTCGATTATCCAATTTAATATAACTAGTAATAACCTCTGTATTCGTATAACTAGAACAACATGCTCATAGGGTAAATAATTTCCAAACTGTCTTTTAATAATTCTGAATAACTAATGCATCTTGCTTTATGCCTAGGCAAGCCTTAGGTAATAACTTAAATAAAACTGGAAATGCCTTTGTCTAATTATCAACTGTTAAAATTAGTAGGTAAACCTGATTCGGACTTCTTTTCTGATTCATGTAATAAATCTGGTTCTGATGTTACCAATTAAACACCCTGCATAGGATTTAAATTATAGACCTTACCTGTGTATGTGTCGTGCTGTCTATGTGCATTACTTGTGGAGGTGTATCTGAGCCTTCTATTTGTTTCTTTATTTCTCCCCCTTAAATGCAATCCTATTTGTTTTATATGTCGCCTTAGTATTTTGCCTTTAAACCTGAGGGTCTATCTAGAACCTCCTTATAGGATATGAGTCATAAATTCCTCTGAGATTGATTGGAAGGGACGAGTAATATCATGCAATAAGAGTCGAGACCAACCCTCGCTTCAATTACCTTCACGGGGTGGGAAATGGTAGATATGGATATGATGACCGGTGCGCTAATACCACGTGTAGCCCCTCTTTTGAGGAGTGTCATACCGGGTATTACATTGATGTGATCCATATTACAAACAAACCTAGACACCTCCTTTACCTTCATAAGCATGCTTAGATTGTAACTCTTTTCAAAAACCTTGCTCTCATTAATCATTTTCAAACACTTGTGTATTTAAACTTAAATCTCCTATTATTTGAGCCATACTTGTCTATTTTCTAATTGCACAAATTCACAAAAAACTGTCTGGCCAGGAACCACACTAGTGGATCCTGTGGGGGGCCTACCACCTTCCCCTTGGGATAATTTTAAGCCCTTACCCTGTCTCTGGTTATCAAGCATAGTTGTAAATGAACCTTATGGGTGCCCTAGAGCACCTTAAAATTGTTAGGTGGCGGCTCTTCAAAAATGCAAACCCCATTCCCAAAAGGAATGAGTTTTCCCATATCCAAAATGTCATGAACCCGATTTCCGCGGAGGAAAAAGAGGGCGCGACAACATGGCGACTCTGCCGGGGAATTTAGGCTTTTACCATTTCATACCGTTTTTGTGAATTTGTACCCTCCCTATGTGCAATTACTTGTTTAATTTCTTTAAGAATTTAGTTTCTTTTTCAAAAGCAAAACTGACATATCTTTCTTGTTTCCTTCCTTTATAGCTGCTTTAAATTATGAAACTGCTGTATTTATCGCTTTCTTAACGTGCAAATACAAGTCAGTATTCTTTTAATTCTTGCATAATCATGCTCTACATCATACTCCACTCGTGCCAAACAAATACTATAGCAACGCTTGATGAGCGGTTGCGCCCTTCCTATATCATTACCCCCTAAATTCGGAAAGGCATATTTGCGGTAAAACTAGTCGATCAGCGGTGCAGTCGACAATTCCGTGGCTTCCCCCTTGAGTTGTACGCTCAAGGGTACCAGTCTAAAATCCCATAAAAATTTTACTCTATTTAAATTATGCATGCATCATGGTCAAACCTAGCCGGGTCAGTTATGTTGTCCACATAATGATCCTTTAAGATAGCATTGTCCAAAAGTCCACTGGGTTTCCCTAAACCCAAACGGACATCATCACGTTCTGTGCATTTATTTGGAGAACTAAATGCTTCATGCTAATTGTTGATATTAAATAGTCGAGTCCGGTGGGGGTATGGTCTTAACCCTTTTGTTTTCAGAAAATGAAGAACGAGGTCCCCAGCTTCGGTATGGTTAGCACACCCTCACTCTTGCTAAATTGGTGGAGGAATCTTCCGTCAAATGACCAAATCAATGAGTGGAAGGAGAGGGCCGCCAAAGCTAGCAAAAAGTTGGAATATCTGGATACAGTCTACTGTAATCGGAAGGAAATGTGAGGAAGAGAGTCACCGACCGCCAGAACACTGAGGGAAACGAAGGAGAACACCTGGCAAGGGCATTTTTACTGGTGAACCTACGCAAACTGGAATTTACTTTTTCACTTTATGAATGTAATAAGGCCAATGGACATTAGTGACTTTTGTTTCTTGTTTATTTAGTGTCGTTTTGGGATTCGCCTATCTTTATCAGTAAAATGAGGCATTTAGCATTCTAAGTTCTCCAAATCAATTTGTCGCTAGGCCTACCTCGGGAACAAAAAGTTTTCCAAATTAGGACACGCTTTACATTCCCGCACTATGTGTTTAAATATTGCAATACTTTTTATAATCCTCACTGAATTGATTACCTTTGGTTTTATTTTTTATTTTTGTTTTATTATTCCCCTCCCCAAAGGTTAGTGCGTGCACTCTGGCATCATCATCTTATTTCACAAGATCCAGAGGCCCTCCACCCACTCCTCCTCTTAGTCTTGTTAAAAACAAGAACAAAGGCAATATGGAAGATTTGAACAACACCAGGAAGGAGAACACGACTGAACGAGTAGAGGCCACCGATAGCTAGGATATTCAGGTTCCTAATGAGAATGTATCACAACTTGAACAGAAACTGTTGAAATTCCAGGAAGAGCTCGATCAAGTTCGAAATCTGGCAAGCCTGTCATTTTCCCTCAGCACCCTAGATATCAACTTCCCCAACACTTAAAACCCTACACCTCCTCAATATATCCCAAAACAATAGAATCATCCTGCTCCTCATCATCACGTTGCTCCACCAAAGAACCAACGTAACACCTGCCATACCCCGAACAACACTCCACTACTCATCCCAGAACCTCAAAACTCCACTAACGACCATTTCCACACCCATACACCAGGCCACTATAATACTCCTATCTACGTGGAGACCATGCCATACTCCACCCAACCTATATCGTGAATACCTGAGTCTGATGAAAAGGATCTGCTTATCAGGAACTTGGCTGAGGAACTTAAGAAACTGACTAGCCGGATTCAGGGCGTTGAGGGAAGTAAAGGAATCGATGGGTTGAACTACGAGGATCTTTGCATACTGCATGATGTCAAACTGTCTAAGGGGTACAAACCTCCTATGTTTAAAATGTTTAATGGTACGGGTGATCTAAGGGTCCATCTGAGGACATATTGCGACAAGCTGGTTGGAGTTGGGAAGGATGAAAGGATCCACATGAAGCTGTTCATGAGGAATTTCCAAGGAGATGCATTATCTTGGTACATCAGCCAAGATCCCAAGAAGTGGTCAAGCTGGGTAGGCATGGCTGCTTGTCCCTTGATCGCCTTTTGAGTTACGTAGACGATGTTGAATTCACTTAATAGTATCTGCCATTTGGCCAACTTTCCAGTTGACATGGGTTTCTGGAATATGTACTTCAGAGGGTCCATCCTGGATATGAGGTATGTAGTGTAGGCACAGAAGTAATGCCTCAATTTCTGAGCTATCCAGGTCAAAGCACAACAAGTGCGTTCAAGCAAAGAGTACCGTGCTTCATAAGTTGTGAACTTCTTACTCAAGTAATATATAGTTTGCTCCTTTCTTCATATTCTGACTAGTGAGGCCTTCCTCCTCCTCCTCCTCCTCAATTATGGCATTGCAATCCATGTCTTCATCCTTCAAGAACAAAATTTTCAACCCAGCTAGTGCTTCTTTTGCGGTCCCCCATATCGTATCATCCTGGTGAAAAGCTTGTTTCAAATGTGGCACTGGATGCTCAAGAGCGTAATATGGTCCACGCCATAGAGTTGACCAATCCTTGTACTCTTGCCATGTGTACTGGTATCCGAGTCCAAAGGTGGTACCATGATTTTTCAGCTGTACCGGTTTAGTGATACCTTGAAGGTTCTTTCCTAACCCTTTGCCAGGTTCATATCCAGACCATGCCAATATGCTTTCTATTTTACCACTACACCATTTATCCTTCTCGATGGCGTTGACCTGTTCAATACGATGATAGGTTTCCTCCTAGCCTTCTTCTATGTCCAATGGCCGGGATGGTTTGACTAGTGTAAATGGGGTTACTTCCATCTCCATGAATGATTACCTCCTGACGGTTCCATTCAAACTTCATGACTTGATGTAGTGTGGAAGGCACAACTCCATCATCATGGATCCATGGTCGGCCTAACTGAAGGTTATATGAGGCTGGTATGTCGAGTACATGAAATTCGATGTCGAACCAAGTTGTCCCCATCTGTAAGCAAAGGTTGATTTACCCGATTATGGCCCTCTAGGAACCATCAAAAGCCTTCACATTCATGCTTCCTAGCCGTATCTCATGGAAACCCTTGTCCAACCTTTTCAGAGTGTCCAATGGACAAATATTTAGGCTCGAACTTCCATTAACCAAAACCCTGGTAATGAATTTGTCTTCAAATTACACTGTAATATGCAATGCTCGATTGTGATTCAACCCCTCACGTGGTAGTTCATCTTTGTGGAAGATAATCTTATGACTTTTCAATACTTGCCCCACCATGTTGGTCATTTCTCTACCATTGATGTTATTGGGTACATAAGCCTCACTCAACACTTTCATTAAAGCGTTCTTAGGTGCCTCTGAATTTTGAAACAATGACAGGATAGATATCTGAGTTGGGGTTTTCTTCAGATGGTCAATGACGGAATACTCCTTTGCCTGTACTTTCCTCCATAGGTCATCTGGCCCTATCTCAATGATAGGTTGCCTAGTAGTGTCATCCTTACTTGATCCTCCCAAATGTTCCGGTGTGTAGACTCTTCTAGTTCTAGTCATTCCTTGTGCGGCGTTAGATTCCTCTACCTTGGCCTTCCCTTTTCGCCGAGCCTCAGCAACATAATCCTAGGGTATAATAGCTTTTGAGTTGAATGAAGGTGTGGTTGATACTGTCACAGTGAAAGGTGTGACCACTTCTACTTCAAATGGAGAGGGGGTGGCCACGGGCGGAGCCACCTCTACCTCGAATGGAGCTGATGCAGTTACCTCAACCTTGATTGGTGACTGAGTCTGTACCACAATAAGAGTAAGTGTGATTGTAACTTTAAAGTCATCGCCTTCTCGAATAAGCTTAATCGACCCCTCAGGGTCCCATTCTTCATTCGTCTCTATCACATGTACACCATCAGCTCTATGATCAGGGAGGGGATTGTTGCGGATATTAGGTGCGACTTCCTTTGCCTGTATGACGTTGTTGTCAATTAGCTCTAGATCGTATCCTTCAATGTTTGGCACTCAACAGTGGTGTGCCTCTTCATACCGGAATGATACGCACAAGTTTTGTTCGGATTGACCCATTGGGATGGATTTTCTAATGCCACAGCGGGAACTGGAGTGATGTAACCCGCGACTTTCATCCTTTCATACAACTGGTCGATGGGCTCAGCAATGGCGGTGTATGTCTGGTGGCTTGCGGTTGAAGTTAGGTCTTGGTCTTGGATAAGTTTTGCGAGCTGGTGGTGATTGGAAGTGGGATGGTTGGGAGTTATAAGTGTGATGGACAGTGGATGGTTGGGAATATCTGGGAGATGAAGGTTGATATGTAGGCGGAGATGCTTGGTATGTAGGTGGAGGTGTTTTATATGTGGGTGGAGGTGTTTGATATGTGGGAGGAGGAGTTTGATAAATAAGTGGAGATTTTGGGCCGTGAGCCACCATTACTGCCCCAACGTCTCTCTTCTTTGATATGCCACCTGATTTTAATGCTTTATTTGTGGCCTGTAGTGCCTCAAAATTCGTTACCATCCCTTTCTTGATTCCTTCTTCGATTCTCTCTCCAAGTTTGATGATGTTAGAGAATTTGTGATTTTCAATAACCATCAACATTTCATAATATTGCAGATCATGTGATCTGACGAAGAATTTATTCATCTGTTCTTCATCCAAAGAGGGCCTGACCTTGGCCGCTTCCGACCTCCAATGTGTAGCATACTCATGGAAAATCTCAATGTGTTTATTCTTAAGATTCTGAATGTAGAAAACATCCGTTGCGCTCTTTGTGTTGAACCTGAACCGGTCCATGAAATCCAACGCCATACTTACCCAATTGGACCATTTCTTTGGATCTTGGCTGATATACCAAGACAAAGCATCCCAGTAAAACTCCTCATAAAGAGCTTCATCTGGATCTTTTCATCTTTCCCGACCTTACAAGCTTGTCACAATAGGTCCTTAGATGAGCCCTAGGATCACCTGTACCGTCGAACATCTCGAACTTGGGAGATTTGTACCCCTAATGCATTTCCACATCTGGCTGTATGCGCAGGTCTTCATAGTTTAAACCTTATATTCCTCTGTCGCCTTAACACCTTGAACTCAGCTTGTTAACTTCTTGAGTTCTTCAGCCATGTTTTTAATGACCAGGTCCTTCTTGGAGGATTCCGGTGTATAGGAGATTGGTTGGGTAGAGTGAGGTACGATTTCTACATATATAGGGTTGCTTTGATGGGTGCCAGGGACTTGGGTGTAATAATGGTCATTGGTGGAATTTTGGGGGTCGGGAATGGGTTGTGGTATGTTTTGGGGAGTGTGGTAAGTGGTGGTTGGTGGGCACTAAATTAGTTGACGGTGATGTTGTGGTAGAGTTGGTAGTGGATTGAGATTTTGGGGTGGAATTGTGTATTGATTTTGTGCGGGAGGATTTTGGTTCTGTGTGTTCTAAGAAGGTGCTGGGTTCTTTGCATTTTGTTGGAGGATGTCGGGGACATTTATGGTGAGTGACAGGTTTGCCAAGTTGCGAACTTGCTCAAGTTCTCCTTGCAGTTCTAGTATCTTTTGTTCCAGTCTTAAGACTAGGTCATTCGGCGCCGGAGTACCACGGCCATCTGAGGTTTCTGTGTTCTTAACATTCTCCTTTCGGATACCACTTAAGTGGTCCATTTTTGCTTTTCCGCTATTTTTTGTGTTGCTTGGAGGAGGAGGAGGTGGAGGGCCTCTAGATCTGGTATGATACCCTAATGAGGCTAGTATGAGTGAACCAACCTAAGGGGATGGGAATGATAAAAAATAAGCAAAAATAAAAGGTAACAAGTTAGTAAGGATTCTAAAATATTTGCAGTATTTAAACACATATTGCGGAAATGTAAATTCGCGTCCTACTTTAGGGAATCTCGTTGTGACCGAGATAGGCCTAGCGACAAATAAGTTTGGACAACTTTAAATGCCAATAAACGCTTCATTTCATAATGTAAAAATAGACAAATCCCAAAACGACAATTAAGATAATAAAATAAGTCATTACTGGGACTTGGCCTTATTACATTTTAGGAAAGCAAATAAATCTGGCCTATTTGGTCCCAGAAGAACCTTCCCCAGATTCAATCTTCTTGACTCCATCATATAGATCCCCCAGCTTGCGCAGCCCCAACAGAAAGTAGGCTCTGGCCAGATGTCCTCCTTCAGCTCCTTCAGCGTTCTGGCAATTTTCAATCCTTTTTATGACTTTATCTTCCAGCTCTACTATTCCTCGCTCCAGATATTCCAGTTTTCTGCTGGAAGTGACTGCCATTTCTTTCCATTCCTCGATCAACCTCACATTCCTCTCATGTATTTCCCGGTGCTTATTTTTAGAGTCGTGGACTGTCTTGTGCAGCCTGTTGTATTTGACTTGAGCTTCACCTTCTTCATCTATGATTCTATTCCCTCGACCGGCCCCTGGTGTAACCATTTCTTTCAGATTGTCCTCTAACCATGCCGGGTAGAGACGCTCGCACCCTGCATGATACATATCTGGCTCAATGGTGTTCTTCCCTATAATGATTTTGCAGTGCCACATGTGCTGATCTTGGCACTTGTAAGGGACGTCGTCGTCTTGAAAGTCTGCCCCTGAAATAACTCATCTTGACAACCCTTGGTACAACATGTTTCCTGCCTGCTTGCCTCAAAACTCGGATAGGGACATATGGGTATATACCTCTCAATCCGATCAGCACCAAGTGCGGAGCATCCCTGGATTTGATGATGAATTTGTCTGTTGGGAACCATTCAAACATCCATTGCACCTATTCCTCGGTCAGATTGTCGAAGAACTCTACCCATTGTTTGGCACTTTCTGGATAAGCAAATCTGTCTGGAATGTAAGTCATCCTCTTGGGGTGATGGAAGACAATATGGTCGTTCCAAGCCCTTCGCGGAAATTCTTGGCGATAGTGACCCTTTTGGAAATGCTCCAACAACCATAACTGCAGCACCAAGTTACAACCCTCGAAATGCTTGACCCCTCTTTGATAGCGCTTTAGAGCCCTGCAGATGTCGGCTATTATCATGGGAACTATGGTATATGTCTGTCCATTAATTCCTTCCATCAAAGTCTTGTGACCATGGCCAACCTAGTGTGGATTCTTCCCTTTATCATTGTGAACACTATCAGGCCTAAGAAGCATACAATGAATACGAACACTCTGCGGTGGATGTGACCCAAAGAAGTGAGAGAGATCTCATCATGGTAGGTACAGAAAGACTTGCTATGACTATACCTCTCATACAAGCATTCAAAATGTATGTAAGATTCCTTCAAGCACACTAGGTTGACATTCTTCTTCAGCACCATCATCTTTAAAAATCCCCTACCAGTACGGTTTTCTGGTACCAATAACCCGTGATATCCCAAGTGATTCCCGCAAGCCCTCCAATTTCTTCTAGAAGCGGTGTCATTTCTATGTCGCCGAAACGAAACACAACCCTTTCACTATCCCAGAATAAAGTGGCAGCCTCGATCAACTTGTTGTTTGGCTCAATATCTAGCAAGGAAGGCAAGTTACCCAGGTACTTTCTCACATGTTTTTTGTCACTTGAGGAAAGGTCCTCCCACCAATCAAGAAGCAATGGTGGGATGTTTCTAACCATACCGAATCTAGGGACTTCGTGCCTCATTTTATGCAAAATAAAAGGGTTAGGCCCTACCCCACCAGAGTCGACTATTTATACATTTACGATCAGCATATCGACATTTAGTTCTCCAAATTAAAGCACAGAACGTGGTTGTGTCCATTGGGTTTATGGAAAACCTAACAAACTTTCGGATAAGGCTTATCTTAAAGGATACTTATGTGGACAACATATTGATGCGACTAGGTTTGACCATGATGCATGCACAATTTTGACCAGAGTAAGGCTACTATAGGGTTTTAGTCTGGTACCCTCAAGCGGACAACTTGAGGGGGAAGGCGTGGAACCGTTGACTGCACTGCTGATCGACTGGTTTTACTGCAAATAAGCCTTTCTAAATTTAAGGGTAATAAATAGGAAGAGCACAATCACTCATTAAGTGTTGCTATAGGATTTGATACGCATGAGTGAAATATGATGTAGAGCATGATTTATGCAACAATTAATAACATGTAGTCAAGTATTTGCACGAAGAAAAATAAATACAGTATTTAAATAATTGCAAGATAGTTACAGGAAAAGAAAACAAAGAGACACGTTAGTTTCAGTGATAAAGAATCATAAATGCTTAAAAGAAAACAGACAGTTAAAGTCAAATAAGGGAAAAGGGTACGAAATAAAGCATGCCTGGACTAATTCATAAAAAAAATAAGTTCGTTATTGTAAGAGCCTAAAGGTATCCCCAGCAGAGTCGCCATGCTGTCGCGTCCCCTTTTTCCCTTCGGGAAGAAGAAGTCCGGGTTTCGACATTACATAGGGGTAGTAACTCATTTACTTTTGGGAATTGGGTATTTTGAAGAGTCGCCACATAACGAATTATAGTGCGTTAGGGCACATAGAGCGATTAACTCTTGGATTGGTTCGCGTTACTAGAGATTTAGGGTAAGGGCTCGAAATAACCTTGAGGGGATGGTGTTAGGCACCTCTCTCGGTCCACAACTGTGGGTCCCGGCCGAACTTATATTTATGAATTAGTCCTTCAACAAATAAGTAGTTGAAACAAATAATTGAAAATAAAGCATGTTGGACATTGTATGACTCATAGAATTTGAACAAGTTGTGTGCATAAAAAAGAAAGTAAAGTTTTAAGCAAAGGGAATTTGGGAAAGAGGGGTCCTAGGTTGGTTAGCCTACAGGATCACCCCACGCAATGCCCGATAAACACTCCTCAATGAGGGGCTACACGTGTCATTAGCGCGTAGTCATCATATCCCGTTCTACCCAAGTCCCTCCCCTTGGTCATGGCCTAAATCGTTCTAATAACCATGACAATGCCTATGCGTGCACTATCTGCCCCTTTCATATGGCCCTGGAGGTATTTTAGGACCTCTAAATCTGGGCAGTTCTAGACAACCCCTGAGGTGTTTGAAAAGGAGAAAATTCTAGGCGACAGACAAGAACACATAGGACTTAACAGCTAAATACAGAAAGAAATAGTTAAGAGGCCCAGGTTTACCTCCACAAGTAATGCACATAAGCAGCACGTCTTAAACACATACAAGATCAGTTCTTATTAGAGAAAAGACCTAAATAGGACATCTAAGTGGGTGTCAATGCACAGAAGTATGCAACTTTATTTTTATAAACTCGATAGTAAGGTTCTAATTGGTGTGCCTACTGAGTTTAAATCTGTTAAATCTGAACAACTTTAAATCGCAAAAGATACAATTATCAGAGTTGCAGAATTTTAAATCGCCCTATAGGCTTGCCTAAACGTAGAATAGTGATGTCCTAAGAGCATGATAACCACGTTTGATGTAGTAAAATAGTGAGTAGTTTTTAAAAAATAGACTCTTGAGTTCCTATAGGCATGATTTCTATCGGTAGTGAATAAAGGCAATATTTAAAAGATCGATTAAAGAAGTGGACAATTGATTAAGCCAATTTCAAATAAAATAACACGAATTGGACTGACTTGTATAACTAAATTGATTTTAATCTCTATAGGCAGGATTTATGATTTTTAATTCCTATAGGAATGGTATCTAATTGTTAAGAACTGATGTTAGAAACTTATAGGCATGATATCTACTGAAAATAAATGTAAATACCCGTTGTAACAAAAACTGAATCTGATCACATTCTATAAGTATGATATCTACTTAAAGAGTTGATTTTTAAACTTGTAGACATGATTTCTATTATTGGAACCATTTAGACCCTATAGGCATGATTTCTAGCATGCTAAGGCAAACATAACAAGTATATGAATATAATCCTATAGGCATGGTTTCTAGCATGGTAAAGCAGACATAACAAGTATAAAATCCTATAGGCATGGTTTCTACCCATACTACGCCATAGATATGTAACTACCCACCCCTTTTCACTAATAACCCCAATATTCATTTACAAATAATTATTACAAATCAAATGAATAAATTACATAAAAAGAAAAAGAAGAAGTTACACTATATTGAGCCTGAAGCAGGCCCAAGTGATTTCCTAAACCTCCAATAGCCTCAGATGCCAAATTCCATAGACAATATCATTGTCTAGGTGCGTCAGAGTTCCCTAAGGATCTCAAGGATCCCGGGCAATGCTCACACCTAGACATTATAACCAGAACTGAGTAAATGCAGTATGGAAGAGCCCGCTCCAATGCGTCAGAGTTCAGATGGATCTCATGGGGATCCCAAGGCAGTCACACACTAGAGGGGGGGAACTTAAGGACCTAAGAGTAGAGTGGGGTGCTCAATATAGTTTGAAAGGGTTTTAGTAAGGAAACATTGTTAAAAGATACTTGTTTGAAATAGTTTTGTAAAAATAACATAGGGAGTTATTCAATAAGGCAATTTTGAAAAGGGTAAGGTGATCAACAAACAACAAACCAAATACACAACCAGAAGAGGTTTATCAGCACTCCAAGACATAGAATCAAACAGGTACAAACATTCACTCAGGGGTAATGGGGGATTTGGGGAAAGTGTAGGGCACATAGTAGGCAAAGATGCACATAAGTACAGAATAAGAGAAGTCCTGAAAGGGGTTCTAGGGATTAAGGTACAACATGAACTTCAGAATTAATATAGAATCATACAGACTTAGGATAGCCAACTACTTTACACAGAAAGGTGCATGCTAGAAATCAGAGAAACATAAGTAAAGAAGAGTCACATTGGGGGGTATAATAGAAAGGGATTCATGAGTAGGCTAATCCTAAGGGGGGTTGGACATATTCAGAAGCGTGCAGTAAAGAAGACAGTAAAGTAGACATGTTAGTTGCAGGTTGAACAACAAAACCATAGACAGAAGCATATTACAAACATGACAAACTTAAGTAGTAAAAGAAGCATATTGTTTATGAATTTGGAATCGAAATCAGCATATACCAGTGAAGAAATACAGCAAGCACAAAGTGAAAGAGAGCCCAATAGTTAGCCTTGGCTTGTAGTCGGCTAACTTAGAACAATAGTAAGTAACACAAAAGAGAGCAGATAGTTTTGGCTGTGAGAGAGAGAATTTTTTGAACCAATGTGTTCGTCTTGATTGTTAATGAGAGAGCATACATATAGTAGTTCAAAACTAGGTACAATAAGGCAAGAATCACAATTGTACAGTAATTATGGAACTCAGAACCAATTAGAGCAAAATTAGTACAAGTACTCCATTAATTAAGGGAATCAGTTCAAATGCTAAGAACAAGTAACAAATAAGGAAAGAAATCAATGTGTAACTGGAACATAACAGACAAAGGAAATAATTCAAACATAGTAGGCATAGAGTAAACAATTAGGGCTAGGTTCAGAAAAACTATAATTAAGGAGATAGTCAGTAAGAATCAAGTACCAATGCAGATAAGGTAAGCAAATCAATCAAATTGAGTAGAAAGGTAGGAATCTAAGGTTTAAAAGAAAATGTTCGAATGAGACCAAGAAATAGGGAATTCAAAATCAATCAAAGAGAAAGTCATGAGTCAGTGTTTAGCGTATAAATAAAGTAAGACTTGGATAGTCAAGAGTGGACATGAAACTCTAGCAAACATGAAGGTTAAATAATACTGATTCAGTGAGAAAGATGCAAGTCTTGATGTGAACAGTCAAGATAAACATAAGCATATAGAATCAATGTAAATTCAAGCTAAGAAACTTAGTAGAAGCATATCAAGGCAAGATAGTCACGAGAAATCACAGAAACTAAAAAACGAGAACTGGTCAGTCATGCTGATACACAAAACCAAACAAAAAACCCTAAAAAATTAGGGCTTTCAACATAGACGAGTTAAAGATGTAGTAAAATCATAGAATCAGTCAAGATATATGAGAAATTGAAGTTTAAACACAAAGAATAGTTAAACAAGGTTTTAAAAAGAAGTTCCGAAAACCTTAGTTTTAGAAGAATATGAAAAACACTTGAAATCTTATGATTCTTGTAAAGAACCTCAAGGACAATGTAAAATATTCAAGAAAAAAACTCAAATCGTCCTACATTCGTACAGATCTATGAGGTATAGAAAAGAAATTAGGGTTTCGAAAGAACCTATATAGAGATGAAGAAACCTATCTAGAAACTCAAAGATCATAGCAAATATAGAATGATTTTGCTTGAAATCACATTGGAATAGCCAATAACAGGCAGGAGATGAACCCTATATGCAAGTTGGCATTGAATACCTTAGAGAAGGCAAGCATGGCATGAGAGAAGCTATTGGAGGCTTAAGTGTAACGACCCGATCAGTCATTTTGAGCTTTTGCACTTTGTTCATCAGTTCTCGGGAATGACTTGCCCCGTGTGAGGGATTATGACTTATGTAAATTGTTGGTTTTGGTTTTCAGGGTAATCAGAATGAATTTGGAAGAACAGTTCTCAATTCGAAGCTTGAAATTTGAAAGGTTTGACCAAGATTTGACTTGTTAGTATATGATCTTGGATCAGAATTTTTATGATTTGGTTAGCTCTATTAGGTGATTTGGGACTTAGGAGCATGATTGAAATGCATTTTGGAGGTCTGTAGAAGGTTTAGGCATGAATTGCCGAAATTGAGATTTTAGCGTTTTCGGTTGGTTGGTGAGATTTTGATATAGGGGTCGGAATGGAATTTCGGAAGTTGCAATAGTTACGTTATGTCATTTGGGATGTATGTGCAAAATTTCAGGTCATTTGGATGTGGTTTGGTGGGGATTTTGATAAAAAATGGAATTCGGAAGATATTAGAAAGTTTGGCTTGAATCCGATGTGTTTTGGTTGATTTGATGTTATTTGAGGTGTTTTGAAGATTGGAAGAAGTTTGGATAAGGTATTGGGATATGTTTGTGCTTTTGGTTGAGGTCCCGAGGTCCTCGGGGTGATTTTGGGTGGTTGACGGAAGAATTTAGAATTTGTGTTGCAGCAGAAGCTTTTGGTTCTTTCATAACCGCCCCTGCGGTTGGGAGGCCATAGGTGCGATGATTGTAGATGCATAAAGAAGCTGCAGATGCGGCTAATGTGAAGTCCTTCAGGAACTACAGAAGTGGTGTCATGGGTGCACCTGCGGTAGCGCAGGTGCGAGTGTTTAACCGCAGATGCGGAGATTTATCATTTTTAATGAAGACCGCAGATGCGGTGGAAAAGTTACAGAAGCAGGACCAGAGAAGCGGTATTGGGACATCAGGTGTGAAAATACCTGGATCAGAAAGTATATAACGTTCCTTCGTGAAATTTTGCTAAGTTCTCCATTTTTGAAGACGGGAAGTGAGCTAGGGCAGTGAATTCAAGGGAGAATCAAAGAGAATCAGTTGGGTAAGTTCCCTAAGCCTCATTACTCATGTTTATGATCATTTTTCCATTGTTTAATCATGGTATTAGAGATTAAGAGACCATTGAGTGGGGATTTGATGGGCCATTTGACGTCCTATTTTGATGTTCTTGATATGTATGAACTCGTGAGAATATGAGGATTCCATTGATGTTAATTTTATCGGATTTCGAGACATGGGCCCGAGGGCCGGGTTTGAGCAATTTCGGGATTTTGATGTAAATTGGGTATTTTCGAGTGGGCTTCGTTCCCTTAGCACATTTTAATGATTATGTATTGATTGTGGCTAGATTTGGAGCATCCGAAGGTCAAATTGTGTGAGAAAAGGCATTGCGGGCTAGAGTTTTGACCAGATCGAGGTGAGTAATGATTGTAAATGATGTTCTGAGGGTTTGATACCCCAGATTGCACATCGTGGTGCTATATTGAGGTGAGGCACATGCTTGATGACGAGCATGGTGTCATTCACTATTGGGGACTATGACTTGGTCTGTCCTGATTGCTGATTTTACCGTGTATTTGACTAAAGTCTATTTGCTATAATCATTATTTGGGCTGAATGCCATATTTGGGGCTTCGTGCCAATTATTTGAACCCTTCGGGGATTTTTGTTGATATTTTCTCACTGTTTTAACTTTATACTTGAACTTAGTCATGTTATTTTCCACTTTTTTTCAAAACTCAACCATGTTTACTCTGGTTTAACACTTGAAATGATATTTCAAATAATATTTTTGGGATGAGCATCATGTTTTACTATTGCCCGAGAGGCTTATGTGATTTTTGATTGAGTAAGGCCAAGGGCCTGTGTTGTGAGGATATCTTTTGGGTCGGGTTGCACGCCGCAGCGGTGATACACTGATTTTGATTATGAGGTCGAGAGCCTGAGATATGTACGCCACGAGGTGGCTTGATATTGCGCTTGGGCCGTAAGGGGCCCCTCTAGGAGTCTGCACACCCCTAGTGAGCGCGGGTACCAATTGTGATGTGAGATATAGACCGAAGGGCTGGTATTGTTCTATGTGATTGCCCGAGGGGATGGAATTGTTCTGAGATATTGCCCGAGGGGTGGATTTGTTGATACTGTGCTGAGGGGCGAACCTTATGTACTTATCTTTCTTATTTGCCTGTCATTTACCTGTTTAATTATGTATTTGTGCCCGATAGGCGGATTTTCTGTGCTTATCTGCACTAATTGTTTTGCATTTATTTGCGTAACTGTTGAAAAAGTCATTTTCAAAGAAGTTTAAACTAAGCTAAGATGTTTTTAGAGATTTCAAAGCTTCATTGCTTTCTTACTTGTTTTGTACTGCTTCTATACAGCATGTTGATGCACTTTTTATGATTTCTTACCATTCAGACTTTAGTTATGATTATTACTCACTGAGTTGGAGTACTCACTTTACTCCATGAACCTTGTGTGTAGATTCAGGTATTTCTGAAACCAGTAGCGGGTATTGGCTGATCGGAGGCAGAGTCATCGGAGTTTAGCAATATAGCTGCCAGTGTTCACAGCACTGCTTTTCTACCTCTTTATTTCATTAGTCTGTATTTTGTACATTTCAGACTTTTCATTTGTATTTAGACCCTCGTAGATGCTCGTGACTTGTGACACCCCGATGTCAGGCTGTATTCATTTCCACACTTGTTTTATTTCACTAAGTTTATACTTATTGGGGATTTATCCTTAAAATGACTTAAATTGATTTGTTTAACTGTTAAAACTGAATTTTGGAATTGTGTCGGTTGGCCTTATCTTCTTGAGAGGCGCCATCACTACCGGGTCTGGTTTGGGGTCGTGACAAGTTGGTATCAGAGCCTAGGTTACATAGGTCTCACAAGTCATAAGTAGGTTTAGTAGAGTCTCGCGGATCGGTATGGAGATGTCTGTATTTATCCTCGAGAGGCCGCATAACCTTTTGGAAAAAAACTTCACATTCTTGAATTCTTATCCCGCGTCCTTGATTCAGCTTGAAATGTAACTCTTTGAATTCCTTCCATGCATTCGTATGTGCGCATGAGCGCTCAGTATGAAATCTGCATTGATGGCTTGCGATTCCCTGATCGAGGGGCGAGATGTGATCTTTATGAGTTGATGTTGGGCCAGTTTGGAGGACTTGAGGCCGGATTTTTGCCTATAGCTTGAGCACCAAGGTGCTGATTGTGTGAGCAAGTGTTTTTGAACTTATATGTTTGGTAGTGTCCCTATTAGTGGATGCGATAGCTGGATGACTATGTGATAAGTATGTTAGTACTGCGAGATGTATCCATATGATTTGGAAGCGATGAGGAGGGTCTGCTGGAGGATAGAAGAACTATTAGGTGCCTGAATTCCATCTTGATTCGAGGTATAGCCCGAGTTATGGGCGTGTGAAGAATCTTTTCATCTTTCCCTGTTGGTAGTGAAGTAAATTTTGTGTTGCAATACGAGTTCAGACTCAGGAAGATTAAGTGACTGCATAATGTTTATGATGGTGGAAGGTACGCAGAAAGGTTAGTTCGAGGCGAAGCAGGTGGGCTATCTCCTGCGAAGTGTTCGGAAGTTTGTGCGATCTTTAAGTTGTTTATTAGAAGATCTCATTTGCAAGTGAAAGATATGTTCTATAATTTAAATTGGGTCACATAAGAGAGTGGGTTTAACTGTTGCGAGAGTGAATACGAGATTTGCAGAAGATTTAAAGTACCTGATGATCTGTGTTTTCCCAAGCTTACAAAGGATTTGAGTTTAATCTCACTATGGTATTATGGCCGCAATAGAGTATATGCGTTATGAGTTATTGAGTTTGTTTTGATCTATGGCTTCGGGTCAAGTGTGGGAGCCTGCTATTAATTAGTTGATTGCACTGTTATGTGCTATGTTGGTTCTAGTTTGAGGCATTCGGGTGAATCTGTTATGGCCGGCGGAGATTGAGATGAGGATGGCTCGAGTAAAGGAAAATTCTTAACAAAGGTTTTAGGATGCTTCACAGGTATGTGAGAATCACGAGATGTCATGAGTCGTTGTTGGTAAAGGATGCTCGGTGCATAGAGTAGGAAGTTGCTTGGTTGTAATGAAATGATGTCACATTCTGCAGTGTCAGAATGCTAATGAGGCATGGGTTGTTCAGTTCGTTTGATCAGGCTAATTATAGTTTGAGTAGAGTGGATGGGTCTCGAGAATGGTTCTAATGGGTTCAAGGTTTTTCATGTAACAATTGGGTATCTTCAAGTTGTATATGTGGCTAGAAACTGAGTTTTCATAGGAAGATGTCAAGACTCGTGGTATTTTCTATATTAATTATGGGATTCGTAGGAAGTCTCTTCAGGGTAAGCATTTTGAATGCGGTGCTATTGGGAATATCTAGAGAGTATTCATCGGCTTATGGACCATAGGACGGTGTGGTTTTATGTTTGGGTCTCGTGTGGTAAGTCTGAGTTGAGGAATTGTGATGTTATAGCAAGAAGGAGTATCAAGTTGACGGTAAATTAGAAGGGAGCTCGGATAGATATGATAGCTTGGTAGTAGGCCAGATCGGTGTAGTAAGGATATGATTAGTTCCTTGGGTGTTTACGAGGTAATGAGTTTCTATAGGTATTTCATGGCAATGCTCTTGGGTTTTAGTGGCCTGCATAGATTAGTTGAGTTAGGAGGATTCAGTCCTGACAGGCTGGTTGTGCAAAGGGGAGTCGGAGGGTTCTTGTTGATTTCTACCGTGGCTAGAGATGTATAATTTCTACTAGCGTGAGGAGCATGGGATGTATAGTGATTTTCTTCCAAATTGGGCTCAATGGAAAGTTCTTGATTGGTTGAGTACATAGTGTCTTGTGGCTCGGAAGAGATATGAAGTTCTCACGTTATCCTAGGATGGTATGACATATGCGGTATGTTGTGGAGGATTGAGATTGCATGTGTAAGGTTACAGTTCAGTTCTGAAAGGAAGGTCATAAAACTCCTAGGTAACGGGCAGTTTAAGATGATTGAGGAAATGGTATTTCTAATTGGAGGTAATTTGACGAGGGTATATGTTTCACAATTTTAGAGTTGATTAAATTGATGGTATTTCGGTAGTATTGCGGCACTTTCTTGCTAGATCAACTGCTGATATTCGAGTTTTCTTGGTGGCACAGAAAAGTTTTTGAGTATCTCTCATAGAATGATTGGATATTAGAGGTGTGGTATGTATTCGGACGGCGAAATTGGGATCAGGTATGGTGATTCGTGTGCTATATGGAGTTAGAGACTGGGAGTGCTCATGTTCAGGCTATGTTGTGGTTGTGGGATGCGTGTATCGGCACTGTTTAGCGACTATCAGGGTTTGGAGACCCGAGTGGATCTTTTGTTACTTGGTAAGTCAGATTTTGGATGTGATATTGGGTGAAGACTGGTTGTCTCTATGCTGTGTTATTCTGGGCTATTGTGCTAAGGCGGCAATGTTGGCTATTCCGGGAATTCCATGAATTGAGTGGCGAGATTCGGCGGATTATGTTATTGGTAGAGTGGTTTCATATTTCGAAGACCCAGTGGAGGGCTGGGAAGGATTGTCTTCCTTATTTGGGCTCTCGTAATGGATGTCAGTTTAGGGGCTCCTCATATTGATTCAGTTTCAGTGGTGAGGAACTTTTTGGATGTGTTTCTTATGGCCGGGCATGTCGCCAGGCAAGGTTGTTGATTTTAGTGTTGATTTGATGCCGGGCACCGTATGGCACCGGTAGAGTTAAATGAGTTGAAGGAGCAGCTTTAGGATTTCCTTGATAAGGAGTTCGTTGGCAGGCCAATGTGGATGCATGTTCTAACTTGAGTCGGCTTGGTTGGCTCTGAATTGTATTGTTGAGGGATGTGTTGATTCGATTATTATTGAGATTATTAGTAATATGGGGAGATCTAGGAGTTACCTTTCTGTGCTGCGAGGTGTTATGATTTTTTGGTTATAGGCACATATGGTGCAGTTCTATTAGGGTTTCATAGTGGAAGTCGAGCGGGAAGAGTAATTGGGTATTACTCGGTGGATGGTGTATCGGTTATGCCCTTTCGGGTTTGTGTGGTGTATGTTATTTGCTTCACCGTGGGTATGATGATTTGCTTTGGTTCAAGACATCAAATTGCGCGTGGTTGTCGATTTCGAGCATAGTGACTTGAGGTGTTTCATGTGGAGCGGTGTTTGGATAGGATCGCGTATCGCAGCAAAGTTATGTGGGGGTATGACCTTATGAGTTAGATTCGTGTGTTCTTTTCCTATGATGTGATATGGGTTCTCAGCCTTGTGTTGTGGTGGTATTGGTGAGCTTGAGGTACAACTCTTTCATTTGAGTCATTTCACGTTTTAAGTATGTTCAGACTATTGCTTATTGGTGTGCGTATTGCACAAGTTGTGACCTTAGCCTGTATTGATGCATCATGTCACCAGCGTAGTGTGTTGGATTAGGTGATATCGTTGGGATCATTAATGAATACGAACATATTTGATTTCAGCATATGGGAAGGATAATATCAAGGTTCGGCTCAGAAATTTGCTATGGTATTTGCCAAAGGAGAAATAGCTTCATGAATGGTTGATTTGGGAAATAGTTATGGCTTACTGTGTGTTTTAGTTATCATTGGTAGTATATGAAAGTGTTTGGATGAGACTTTAGTTGATAAGAGGTTTTCTACCGGTATTCGGTTATTGTGTGCAGCTGCTGTGAATACAAGTTATCGCTACAAGCGTTTGAGTTATGTGGTATATCATGTAATTGTACCTGAGGTTGCAAGTATGGGGTATTACAACCGGTTCGGGTTTATTCAAAGTATAAATGTGAGATTCTGATCTTGTGGATGATTTCAGAAGTGAAAATGTGGTTCTATCGTTTATGGGCTGGATTGGGTTGTGAAATTTCAGTTACAATGTGTTATCGTACCTACATGAGATAGGGGGACGTGGGATCAACCCCGGGTATATGCATAGTAAGGTTATTTAACGATTGGTTGGCTTTTAGAACAACTCTGGGCATGTTCGAGGATGAACGTATGTTTAAGTGGGGGAGGATGTAATGACCCGACTGGTCGTTTTGAGCTTCTGCACTTTGTTTGTCAGTTCTTGGGCATGACTTGCCTCGTGTGAGGGATTATAACTTATGTAAATTGTTGGTTTTGGTTTTCAGGGTAATCGGAATGAATTTGGAAGAACAGTTCTCAGTTCGAAGCTTTAAATTTGAAAGGTTTGACCAAGATTTGACTTGTTAGTATATGATCCCAGATCGGGATTTTTATGTTTTTGTTAGCTCCGTTAGGTTATTCGGGACATAGGAGCGTGATCGGAATGCATTTTAGAGGTCCGTGGAATGTTTAGTCATGAATTGACGAAATTGAGATTTTAGCATTTTCCGGTTGATAGGTAAGATTTTGATATAGGGATTAGAATGGAATTCCAGAAGTTGCAGTAGTTCCGTTATGTCATTTGGGATGTGTGTGTAAAATTTCAGGTCATTCGGATGTGGTTTGATTGGGTTTTTGATAAAAACCGGAATTCGGAAGATTTTAGAAGGTTTGGCTTGAATTCGATGTGTTTTGGTTGATTTGATGTTATTTGAGGTGTTTTGAAGATTGGAACAAGGTTGGATAAGATATTGGGATATGTTTGTGCTTTTGGTTAGGGTCCTGGGGTCCTTGAGGTGATTTCGGGTGGTTGATGGAAGAATTTTGAATTTGAGTTGCAGCTAAAGCTTTTGGTTCTACCATAACCACACCTGCGGTTGGGACGCCGCAGGTGCGATGATCGTAGATGCGTAAAGCAGCCGCAGATGCGGCCAATGTGAAGTCCTACAGGAACCGCAGAAGTGGTGTCATGGGTTCACCTGCGGTAGCGCAGGTGCGAGTGTTTAACTGCAGATGCGAAGATTTGTCATTTTTAATGAAGACCGCAGATGCCATGGAAAAGTCGCAGAAGCGGGACCGCAGGTGCGGAAATACCTGGGTCAGAAAGTATATAATGTTCCTTCGTTTGCTAAGTTCTCCATTTTTGAAGACAGAAAGCGAGCTAGGGCAGTGAATTCAAAGGAGAATCGAAGAGAATCAGTTGGGTAAGTACCCTAAGCCTTATTACTCATGTTTATGATCATTTTTCCATTGTTTAATCATGGTATTAGTGGAAATTAAGGAAGAAAATTGAGGGATTAGGCTTGAGATTAAGAGACCATTAAGTGGGGATTTGAGGTCCGATTTTGATTTTCTTGATATGTATGAACTCGTGAGAGGATGAGGATTCCATTGATGTTAATTTTATCGGATTCCGAGACGTGGGCCCGGAGGCCGGTTTTGAGCAATTTCCGGATTTTGATGTAAATCGGATATTTTCGAGTGGGCTTCGTTCCCTTAGCACATTTCAGTGATTATGCACTGATTGTGGCTAGATTTGGAGCATCCAGAGGTCGATTGTGTGAGCAAAGGCATCGCGAGCTAGAGTTTGGACCGGATCGAGGTGAGTAATGATTGTAAATGATGTTCTGAGGGTTTGACACCCCAGATTGCACATTGTGGTGCTATATTGAGGTGAGGCACACGCTTGATGACGAGCGTGGGGTCGTCCACTATTGGGTTCTATGACTTGGTCTATCCCGATTGATTATTTTACCGTGTATTTGACTAAAGTCTATTTGCTATCATCATTATTTGGGCTGAATGCCATATTTGGGGCTTCGTGCCAATATTTGAACCCTTCGGGGATTTTTGTTGATATTTCCTCACTGTTTTGACTTTATACTTGAACTCGGTCATTTTATTTTCCATTGTTTTCAAACCTCAGCCATGTTTACTCTACTTTAACACTTGAAATGATATTTCAAATAATATTTTTGGGCTGAGCATCATGTTTTACTGTTGCCTGAGAGGCTTATGTCATTTTTGATTGAGTAAGGCCGAGGGCCTGTGTTGTGAGGATATCTTTTGGGCCGGGCTGCACGCCGCAGCGGTGATACACTGATTTTGATTATGAGGCCGAGGGCCAGAGATATGTACACCATGAGGTGGCTTGTTGATATGAGGCCGAGAGCCCAGAGATGATGCCACGAGATGGCTTAATATTGCGCATAGGCCGTAAGGGGCCCCTCCAGGAGTCTGCACACCCCCAGTGAGCGCGGGTACCCATTGTGATGTGAGATATAGCCCGAGGGGCTAGTATTGTTCTATGTGATTGCCCGAGGGGCTAGTATTGTTCTGAGATATTGCCGAGGGGCAGATTTGTTGACACTGTGCCCAAGGGGCAAACCTTATGTGCTTATCTTTCTTATTTGCCTGTCATTTACCTGTTTAATTGTGTATTTGTGCCCGATGGGCGGATTTTCTATGCTTATCTGCACTAATTGTTTTGTATTCATTTGCGTAACTATTGAAAAAGTCATTTTCAAAGAAGTTTAAACTGAGCTAAGATGTTTTAAGAGATTTCACAGCTTCATTGCTTTCTTACTGGTTTTGTACTACTTCTATACAGCATGTTGATGCACTTTTCGTGATTTCTTACCATTAATACTTTAGTTATGATTATTACTCACTGTGTTGGAGTACTCACTTTACTCCATGCACCTTGTGTGCAGATTCAGGTATTTCTGAACTCGATAACTGGTATTGGCTGATCGGAGGTAGAGTCATCAGAGTTTATCAAGGTAGCTGCCGGCGTTCGCAGCATTGATTTTCTCCCTCTTTATTTCATTAGTCTATATTTTGTACATTTCAGACTTTTCAGTTGTATTTAGACCCTATTAGATGCTCGTAACTTGTGACACCTCGATGTCGGGCTGTATTCATTTCCGCACTTATTTTATTTCGCTTAGTCTATACTTGTTGGGGATTTATCCTTAAAAATGACTTAAATTGATTTGTTTAAATATTGAAACTGAATTTTGGAATTGTGTCGGCTGGACTTGTCTTCACGAGAGGCGCCATCACGACCGGGTCCGGTTTGGGGTCGTGACACTAAGAGACGATGAGAGGTCACCGGAGATGGTAGATCGATAGTTGAAGATTAGGGTTAGGTTTAGAATGTTTTGAGAGCAGAGAGGATTTTAGGGCGGCGGATGTAGAGAAGTGATTAGGGTTAGGGGGTCATTTGGAATTAAAAAGGAAAGAACAAACGAGGGACATTGATATTTTAGATCAACGGCCAGGATCTGTTGGGCCTTGGGTCGGGTAGGTGCATTTAGGGCTTAGGTCAGGTAATTTAATTAAGAATTGGGCTGGGTGTTGGGTTGAAATTAGGCTAAAATTGACATACAATTTGGCTAAGTTTTAAATAGCCTATTTAACCCTATATAATTTATAATAAATAATAGATGATTTCTAAAAATAATTCATGTACTAAAATAACTTAAAATAGATATTTAACATTTTAAAAATATAGAATATCATTTTATGCATATAAATGTAATTATGCGTTAATAAGGCTAGTATTGCAAATATATGCAAATTAGTTTTAAAAATGCAAATGCAATTATAAAAATGCATTAAAAATACTCAAGAACTATTTTGGTATAAATATAGGATTTAGATGGCTAAATTACCACAACAATAATTTGAAGGATAATTATATGAAATTTTATAAGCAAAAGGGGGAGAATTAAATCATTTAAAAGCCTTTAAAATTATAGAAAAATTACAAAAACCCTGTGCATGCTTATATATGCATATATATGCTATTTTGAAAGTATATATGTCTATAGAAATATATAGGGGAAAATCGGGTATCAACAACTGCCCCTCTTTACTTGGGAAGAATGAAAGAGTTTTCGGGTAAAGAAATGATGGCCAATTTTGACTGGGCGGGATGTTTTGAAAGATAGAGGCCGGACTCCAGTCTTCGAGTTGCCTACATATCCCTGGTTTTACAGGAATCAGGCCGTGTATAGTTCTGGGTCTATCGACGGAATATGCCGATGAAATTATTGCAAGAACGGATACGCGATGCGGAAGCGGCTATGGTGAGCGGTTGAGGTTTGGGACAGTTGAAAGAACTGGAGAGAGATCTCTCTTGATAGGATAGCGGTTTCTTACTGGTTACCTATCGATAAAAGATGCTACAAACATGTATTTGCAAAAATTTAAAGATGATGCAGATTCCATTCGGACCATGAAGGTTGCCTTTGGACGGTGAAAGATGACGTCCTTGGACCATGACGTCCTAGGCCATGAATTGTTTAGTGAGGGATTCGCAGGCCATGAAATGATGTTTTTGGACCATGAAAATGGTGCCTCCGACCACGACGCCATTGAATAATGATATGCAAATTTGAGAGATCCTCTTTCCACTGCATGTTGTCTTCTGGCTATGAGGATGATGCCTTTAGACTATGACGTCGTGGGATATATTGGCGATATTTCAGCCCATGATATGCAGTAATGATGTTAACAAGACAAGGTTTAGTATTCTGAAATGGAGGGCAGAGCTTAGCCCAATCGAAATACAAATAGATAGTGCTAGAAATAGAGCAAAATTTGTGCGAAAGGGTGCAGTGCTTAGTCCCATGCGAATGTGGAGGCTGGGATTAGCCTCATACAGATATGGGGGCAAGGATTAGCCTCATGCAAGTATTGAGGCAAGGATTAGCCTCATGCAGGTGTGGAGGCAAGTATTAGCCTCATGCAGGTATGGAGGCAAGGATTAGCCTAATGCAAGTAGGGAGGCAGGGATTAGCCTCATACAAATATGGAGGCAGGGATTACCCTTATGCATGTATGGAGGCAAGGATTAGCCTCATGCAGGTATGGAGGAAAGGATTAGCCTCATGCAAATATGGAGGTAGGGATTAGCCTCATGCAAATGTGGAGGTAGGTATTAGCCTCATGCAGATGGGGAGGTAAGGATTAGCCTCATGAAAATGGGGTGGCAGATATTAGCCTCATGCAAATAGGGAGGCAAGTATTAGCCTCATGCAAATGTGGAGGCAAGGATTAGCCTCATGCAGGTATGAAGGCATGGATTAGCCTCATGCGGGTAGGTGTCACGACCCCAAACCGGACCCGGTCGTGATGGCGCCTCTCGTGAAAACAAGGCCAGCCGACACAATTCCCAAATCAACCATTTTCCATTAAATGTTGTTTTTATACAATTTATAAACCAATAATCTCATAATGAACATTTAAAAGAAAAATGTGAACTAATTACACAAGCCCGACATCGGGGTGTCACTAGTCATGAGCATCTACCAAGGTCTGAATACAACAAGAATCTAAAAATGTACTAAATACAGTAATAAAATGAGAGGAAGGAAGAAATGCTGTGAACGTCATGCAACCACCTTGCTACCTCTGGTGACTCCGCGTCTGAGCAATCAACACCCACTACCGGGTTCCGAAATACCTGAATCTGCACACGAGGTGCAGGGAGTAATGTGAGTACTCTAACCCAGTAAGTAATAAGAGTAAAAGACTGAGCAGTAGGAAACGATGAATCCACATTTATGATAAACTCAATAAGCACAACAGGCTTTCAAAACGAAATACGAGTCAATCGTCTAATTTTAAACCCAACTTTCGGTAAAAATCATTTGAAAATGCCTCCTAATAGTTTCAGTAGGAGTTCATTAACATTTATAATAAAAGAGATGATAACCATAATCGGCCCCTCGAGCAAAACATAGTTTGCATACCACCCCTCGAGCAAAACATAAATTTCACAACCCTTTTCATAACTTAGAAACTTCAGTTTAAATGAAAGATTATTTAAAACGTTTGTTCAACATTTTCAATAGAGGCTCGATTTAAAGATGAGTGAAAGCAGTAATCAAATCAACACGTTCAATAGAAACTCACTTAAAGAGGAGTGAAAACAGTAAGTTCATAAACCAGCCTCTCAGGCAAAGCATCACTTATGTACATGTATATCTATGTAGCCCCTCGGATGAGCCTCTCAGCCACTAGTGACTCAACTCTTACCAATCAGCGCTCACACTCAATAGGTACCATATAGTAACCGCTGCGACGTGCAGCCCGATCCATATATCACTGTGGCGTGCAGCCCAATCAATATATATAGTCGACTGGGCTCACTGGGGGTGTGCAGACTCCGGAGGGGCTCCTACAGCCCAAGCACTATATCGCTGCGGTGTGCAGCCCGACCCAACATATCGATGTGGCTGCAGCTCAATCCATATACATATCGCTGCGGAATGCAGCCCGATCCATATATACATATATAATCCTCAAAAGCAGGCCCTCGGCCTCTCTCAGTCATTAACCTCACAATCAGACTTTCGGTCTATCTCAGTCATCAACCTCACAATCAGACCCTCGGTCCATCCCAGTCATCAACCTCACGATCACTCGGACCATCAATAAAACAGGAAACTCAGCCCAAACAGTTTTCACATTTTTAAGAAACAAAGAGATAAAACCAGGTTTAAATAATAAACACGTAAAACATGACTGAGGAAATGCTTTCAAAACAAATAGAGTAAGGAAAAATAGTGAAAGTGCCCCTAAGGGTCTTAGTAGGTCGGCACAAAGTCCAAAACATGGAATAAAACCCAAAATTTAATATAAATCTCTAGAACATGGAATATCATAATATTTCAAATCAAATACGCGACTTAAAAGTCGTACGGGACGGACCAAGTCAAAATCCCCAATGGTGCACCACTGCACAATCTAGCGTGTTGGTCACCTCAAAGTAACAATACGGTGTGTAATCCGGGGTTTCAAACCCTCAGGACAGTATTTACAATCATTACTTACCTCGATCTGGTCAAAACTCTAGCCCGCGATGCCTTGCCCGCACGAATCAACCTCTGGATTCTCCAAATCTAGCCACAATCAGTACATAATCATTAAAATATGCAAAGGGAACGAAGCCCACTCGAAAATATACAATTTTACATCAAAATTCCAAAATTGCTCAAACCCGGCCCCCGGCCCCACATCTCAGAATCAGATAAAATTAACATCAATGGAATCCTCATTCTCACACAAGTCTATACATACCAAGAACATCAAAATAGGACCTCAAATGGTCCCTCAAATCCCAAATTCTAGATCTCCAATTACAAGTCCTAATTCCCCAATTTTAGGCTTTAATTTCCACAAATTTCATGATTAAACAAGTAGGAATCAACATAGGATTGAGTATAGAGTTCAAAAATCTTACCTCCAAGTGATTCCCCTCGAACCCCTCTTCAAGCTCCTTCAAAAATCTCCAAAAACGACCAACTATGGAGGAAATGAACCCCAAAATCGTGGACAAGACGAGTTAAAAACATTCTGCCCAGGCCTTAATTTCCTTCTTCGCGAACGAGGACAAAGCCTCGCGTTCGCTAAGCACAAAAAAAACATTGACCATAATCCTCTTACGCGAACGCGATTCAACCCATGCGAACGCGATGGTTTTGCCAGATGAACCTTCGCGAACGCGGTCCTTCCATCGCAAACGCGATGGGTTAATTTCCACTGAAGCTTGACCTTTCAATTCCTTCTATGCGAACGCGACTACACGCCCGCGAACGTGATGCACAACCTCGAAGCCCTTCACGAATGCGTCACCTACCTCGTAAACGCGAAGGATAAAGTTCCACCTCCCTCAGCAGACTTTTCGCGAACGCGAGGGTCCTCTCGCGAATGCGAAGACCAAAATGTTTGCAACTGCTGGAACTCAAAATCTGCAATTTTGTTGATCACCCAAAACTCACCCGAGGTCCCCGGGACCTCAACCAAAGGCACCAACATATTCTAAAACATTATTCAAATTCTTTCTAATCATCAAAACACCTCAAACAACATCAAATCACCCAAAACACATCAGATTCAATCCTAAGTTTCTAAAATCTTCCAAATTCCTCTTTTGATTAAACACCCAACCAAACCACGTCCGAATGACCTGAAATATTTCAAACACATCCCAAATGACTCAACGGAACTACTGCAACTCTCAGAATTCCATTCCGACCCCTATATCAAAATCTCGCCTACCAACCGGAAAGCGCCAAAACCTCAATTTTGCCAATTCAAGCCTAAACCTTCCACGGGCTTCCAAAATTTATTCCGATCATGCTTCTAAGTCCCAAATCACCCAACAGAGATATCCAAATCATAAAAATTCTTATCCGAGATCATATACAAACAAGTCAAATCTTGGTCAAGCCTTTCAAATTTCAAGTTTCAATTAAGGACTGTTTCTTCCAAATTCATTCTGATTACCCTGAGAACCAAAACCAAAAATTTACATAAGTCATAATACATCGCACAGGGCAGGTCACACTCGAGAACTGACGAGCAAAGTGCAAAAGCTCAAAACGACCTATCGGGTCGTTACATCTTCTCCCACTTATACATACATTCGTCCTCAAACGTGCCCAGAGTTGTTCCAAAAGAGAACCAATCGCTGAATTACCTTACCATGCATATACCCGGGGGTGATCCCACGTCACCCTATCTCATATAGGTCCGATGACACGATGTAACTAAAATTTCACAGTCCAACCTAGCCAATTAACCTTGGAACCACATTTACACTTCTGAAATCATCCACAAGATTAGAATCTCACGTCTATACGCTGAATAAGCCCGAATCAGCTGTACTAACCCATACCTGCAACCTCAGGTGCAATTACCTGATATACAACATAACTCAAACACTTGTAGCGATAACTTCTAATCACAACAGCTGCACACAACAACCGAATACCGGTAGGAAACCTCTTATCAACTAAAGTGTTATTCCAACACTTTCATATACTGCTAATGATAAATAAAACATGCAGTAAGCCTTAACCGTTTTCTCAGATCAACCATTCATGAAGCCACTTATCCTTTGGCAGAAACCATAGCTAATTTCTGAGTTGAACCTCGATATTATCCTTCCAACATGCTGAAATCAAGTGCGTTTGCAGTCATTAAAGATCCCGATGATCCCATGTAATCCAACCCAACTAATCTAGTGACATTGACATATCAATACAGACTAAAGCCACGATTTGTGCAATCCGTGCACCAATAAGCCACAATCCGAAGTTATTCAGTTCATGAAAATGACTCAAATGAAAGAGTTGTACCGCAAGCTCACCAGTACCACCACAACACAAGGTTGAGAACCTATTACACATCATAGAAACGGAACACACGAATCTAACCCGCAAGGTCATACCTCCACATAACTTCGCTCCAATGCGCGACCTCATCCAAACACAGATCCACATGAAACACCTTAAGTTACTATGTTCAAAATCGACAACCGTGTGCAATATGATATCTAAAACTAAAGCAATCATAATAACCACTGCGAGGCAATTACATGACACCATACAACCCGAAAGGACATAACCAATATGCCATCTACCGAGCAATACCCAGTGCTCTTCCCGCTCGAATTACGCTGAGAGGATCTAATAACACCGCGCCACATGTGCCTATAATCAACAAATCCTAACGGCTCGCAACACGGAAAGGTAACTCATAGATCCCCATAATTACTAATAGCTTGATAACAACCGAATCAACTTATCCCTCACCAATGGCAACTCGAAGTCAACAAAGCCGTCTCAATGCAAAACACACATCCATATAGGTCTATCAATGAACCACACATCAACTCTAGTCACACATAACAGATAAAAAATCCTCCAAAGGTTCACAATGACTGAATCATAGCACATACTATCATCTGATTAACTTACCCACATCTTTGCCGTCCACAACCATGAGCTAACCTGTATATGAGAACTTCCAGTCTCCAAGTCCATAAAACACACAAATTACCATACCTGATCCCAATTCTGCCGCTCGCATATATAGCACACCTCTAGTACTCAATCATTCCATGAGAGATACTCTAAATTCTTATGTGTTGTCAAACAAACTCGAATATCAGCAACCGATCCGATAAGAAATGCTGCAATACTACCGAAGTACCATCAACTTAATCACATTGTCTTTTTTTGAAATATATACCCTCATCAAATTACCCCAAATTAGCAATACCATTTCCTTAATAATCCGAAGACCCTTTCTCTAATTATCTGAAGCTCATTTCTCTAATTGTCTGAAACTGCCCGCTGCCTAAGAGTTGTGACCTTCCTTTCAAAACTGATCTGTGACCTTAGAAATGCAATTCTAAGTCTTGCACAACACACCTCATATACTATACCATCCTAAGGTAATGTAAGGCCCCGGAAAATTTCGCTAAGTAATTTAGGATCGCAAGGTGCCACGTGGCTATTATAATATTTTATGTGCTATTAACATGGTGGGCATCAATTGGATTTGGTAAATAAGTGTACAAGTCTTACGGTAAGTAATTTGGGGTCCAAGGAAGGGCGTAAGTCTAAGTCAAATGGGAAAATTTCGTAATAGGCTAAGATTCCAAATAAGTTTGCACTAGTCCATAATTTGAACAAGCATATATAAATATGTATAAGGTATTATGTAATTAATAACCTATAAAATGAAAGGTCTTTGTGTATAGTTTCCAATGCTTCAAACTGTTCATCATTCGGACACTCCTACCAGAAGTTATGACCAAATTACCAAAGCAGCGCAAAATTTTGTACTACTGCGCCGCCCCATGCGGCGCACGGTACGCCGCGCCTGTAGGAATTCCAGAATGGTCCGAAATTTCTATTCCAGATATATTTTGAACAGACGCCACGCACCCCACGTGCCGCGGCTGTATAAAAATGGGTTTTTAAGACCCGAACCCCATTTCATTTAACTCGATTGAGGTTCATTTTTGGGGAAATTTCTGGTGTTCTAGAGAGAAAGGAGAGCGATTCTAGAGAGAGGAAAGGGGAAAACTAAAGATATCACTACTCTTCCTTGAATCACACCTTGAAATTGCATCAAAGGATTGCTAAGGCTTCAAAGAGGTAAGAATTTCTTTCCCCAATTCTTCAATTTCGAAATCTAACTAGAAATGGGTAATTAGTAAGATGATTCTTGGATGTGAGAGTATTAGTGATTCATGCATGTACAAATTAGGTTTGTGGGAAGATTGTTGAACATAAACAAGTAAATATTGGGTTGGGGAATGAAGGAAATCTTGTGAAAGAGATTTGAAATCAAGATGCTCAACTAGTATTTGATAAAATGCTCAAATGAGCTGAAACCATGAATACCTTCCTAATTTGTGTTCAATTTTGTTATGTCTCAAAGTAGATTGGGATTGCTAGAATTTCCCGGAACGTCGTAGTAACTTAAGGAAAGTTTAAACAAGGTATGTATGGCTAAAACCCCCTCTTCTTAGAAATTGAGCTCCCATGGTGTCCCCGCATATGTTGTTAGTCCGAAATTTGATTTATATAGTATTCATTATTTCAAAGGATTTGGTGTTGCAAGAATATATGTGAAAGATGTACCTCAATGTGTTCAATATGCTATTCTTGGTAAATTGGGGGATATGTGAAGAATGTGAAGTATATGCTAAATTGCCTAGATTTCAAGTCAAGTTTAAATTGAGATTGCTATGCCAAACTATGTGAAATCCTCTATGGGTAAAGATGTTTGAAATAAATCGAATGAATTTGGGAAATAGAGTATGGCCAATGTGCCGAGAACTTGAATTATAATTGTGCCTAGTGATGCCTATGACATGAGAAAATATGAAACAGATTATGAAATGAGCCTTGACTCTACTTTCCTTAAATGACTTCAATAATAAAATGCCCTAAAGGCTTTGTACACAATTTATGCCCATAAGTGGTTGCTTGATATAATGTTTTTGTCTTATAAGTACATCCAATGTGATCCGAGTTGTTACATACTTCAATGTTGAAATTGTATATTGTCGTGATTGGAAAAGAGTAATTCAAGAATAATTGGTGTAATTGGTTGTTTATGCCTTTGATATGTGTTTCTATTGTGGTTTAGTGTGTCCCCTCCTTTTTGGAAGAATCTTTTGTATTTAAAGTTCCATTGCTAATGAACTTAAGGTGTATGATTTCTGAAATATTGTATATGCCCATGATTCATGATTCCTCTCATGTGTACTTGACATCTTGGAGTGAATGGCTTGTTGCTGAAATTGATATTGATGTGAAATGTGGGGGAAAATAGCTCGAATTATGAAATGTGGCCTAGTGCCAAGCATGATGTGACAATTGTGGCTCCAAGTGCTGATGAACTAATATATGTGAAACAAAAATTGAAGTGAGATGATTAATGGAAAATGGTAACGTCTTGGTAAGATGGCTTAGCCGATCGGGCTGTGATCGGACGCCATGCTACACACATGGTGGTATTGTACTAATATTGAAATCGGAAAGTGAGAATGAAATTGTGATTAAGGTAACGTCTTGGTAAGACGGCTTAGCCGATCGGGCCGCGATCGGATGCCATGCTACACACATGGTGGTAATGTGTTGATATTGAACCCAGAAAGTGACAATGAAATAACGAATGAGGTATATGTCTCAAATGAGGCAGCTTAGCCGATCGGGCCGTGATCGGACGCCATGATATATACACATGGTGGTAATGGATAGATGATTGAAACTGGAAAGTATGAATGAAATAATGGTAACATCTCTGGGAGACGGCTTAGCCGATCGGGCCGTGATCGGACTCCGTTTAAAGAAGCGGTGGCAAAGTGGATAATGATGCAACAGTGTGGGATGCTCTAATAAAAAATTTCAGAAACTATGTGAAAATCATGTGAACCTCCTTATATTGTTGACATGGTGCTTATTTGAAACTTTGTTGTCTTTATGATTTCCTCTTTATTCTTGTATGAAAGTTCTTTCTAACTAGATGGTGTTTAGTTATACACACTAGTGCTATTCGATGGCACTAAAGTCCCTTTTGCCGGGGGCGCTACGTCTTTAAATGGATGTAGGTGTTTCTATAGCAGGCAGTGTTGGTCGCAACTAGTGCCGCATCATCCTTTCAGCTAACTTGGTGAGCCCCACTTCGTCTAGGGGTCCTGATTCATCCGTTCATCATGTACTTTGTATTTGAGGTATAGCCGGAGCCTTGTCACCGACATTTTCATATTACATTACTCTTCAGTTGTGTTTAGAGGCTCCGTAGACAGGGTGTGGGTAGTGTCGGGTATTGGAATTAAAGTAGAGATATTGATGTTTGGCAAAGATTTATAAAACTTGTAATATTTTGATAATTATGATTTAAGCTGCTAATGGAAATGAAATGGAAGTTGTTAATGAAATACTTACTAAGTATGATTAATGGAGTCCATCTCCTATTTATTCATGAATTAGTTTGGGTAGAATGAAAACTAACAGTCTTGCTCAGTCGGGTTTACTTGGTTGAGCGTTGGTCGCGCTCCTCGGATTTGGGGCGTGACAGGTAAACATGAGAACTTTATATTCATTCTGAGCCACATGCAACTACGTACTCCACTAGCCAAAAACTTTTCTATTAGACTTCAGCTGGGAGAAAATCCCTATACATCCCATGCTCTTCATGCCCGTGGTAAAATACACACCTCTAACCGTGGTAGAATCATCGAGAACTTTCTGAATTCCATTCGCACAAAACAAAACCATCAGAACTGAATCCTTCCAACTCAACCAAGCAACGCATGCCACTAAAACCCAAGATCATTGTGGCTAAACACCTGTATAAACTCTTACCTCATAAGCATCCAAAGAACTAATCATGTCCTTACCACACTAATCCGGGCCACTACCAAGCTATCCCATCTATCCGAGTTCCCTTCTGACTTACCTTCCACTTGATACTCATTCTTGCCATAACATTACAATTTCTCCACCAAGACTTACCACACGAGACCCAAGCACAAAACCACACTGTCTAAGACTCATAAGCAGCTGAATGCTCTCTTAAATATTCCCAAAAGCACCGCCTTCAAAATACTTTACTCTGAAGAGACTTCCTACGAATCTAAATCCGTTACCTTTATCTTCCTGATACCGATATATAGAATCCCATAATTAATGTAGACAATACCCCAAGTCTTGACATCTCCCAATGAAACTCAGTTTCTAGCCACATATACAACTTGAAGTTACCCAATTGTTACATGAAAAATCTTGAACCCATTAGAACCATTCTCGAGAGTCATATATTCTACTCAAACTGCAATTAGCCTAATCAAACAAACCGAACAACCCGTGCCTCATAAGCACTCTGACACCGCAGAATGTGACATCATTCCATTATAACCAAGCAACTTCCTGCTCTATGCACCGAGAATACTTTACCAACAACAATTCAAGACATTCTGTGGTTCTCAAAAACCTATGAAACATACTATATCCTTTGTTAAGAATTTCTTTACTCGAGCCATCCTCGGTCTCAATATCTGTAGGCCATAACTGATTTGCCCGAACGCTTTGAACTGGGACCAACATAGCACATAACCGTACAATCAACTAATCAATAGCAGGCTCCCCCACTTGGTTCGAAACCATGGATCAAAACGCACTCAATAACTCATAACGCATATACTCTATTGCTGCCATAATACCATAGTGAGATTAAACACAAATCCTTTGTAAGCATGGGAAAACACCGATCATCAGGTACTTTAAATCTTCTGCAAATCTCGGGTTCACTCTCGCAACAGTTAAACCCACTCTATTAAGTAACCCAATTTAAATTACATCATATATCTTTCACTTGCAAATGAGATCTTCTATCAGACAACATAAAGATCGCACAAACTTCCGAACACTCCGCAGGAGATAACCCACTTGCTTTGCCTCAAACTAACCTTTCCACATACCTTCAACCGTCATAAACTTTACGCAGTCACTTAGTCTTCCTGAGTCTGAACTTATAGAGCAACATGAAATTTATTTCACTTCCAACTAGGAAACATGAAAAGATTCTTCACACGCCCATAACTCGGGTCTATACCTCGAATCAAGATGGAAACAAACACCTAATAGTTCTTCTATCCTCCAGCAGACCCTTCTCGTTGCTTCCAATCATATGGATACATCTCAAAGTACTAACATACTGATCACATAGCCATCTAGCCGTCATTTCCACTAATAGGGACAATACCAAACATATAATTTAAAAAACATTTTCTCACACAATCAATACCTCGATGCTCAAGCTATAGGCAAAATTCGGCCTCAAGTCCTCAAGACTGGCCCAACATCAACTCACAGAGATCACATCTCGCCCCTCTATCAGGGAATCACAAACCATCGATGCACATCTGATACTGAGCGCTCATGCGTGCATACGAACGCGTGGAAGGAATTCAAAGAGTTACATCTCAAGCTGAATCAAGGGCGCACGATAAGAATTCAAGAATGTGAAGTTTTTCCTAAAGGTTCTGCAGCCTCCCGAGGATAAGTACAGACATCTCTGTACCGATCCGCGAGATTCTACTAAACCTACTCATGACTCGTGAGACCTATGTAACCTAGGCTCTGATACCAATTTGTCATGACCCCAAACTGGACCCGATCGTGATGGCTCCTCTTATGAAGACAAGGCCAACCGACACAATTCCCAAATCAACCATTTTCCATTAAATGTTATTTTTATACCATTTATAAACCAATAATCTCATAATAAACATTTAAAATAAAAATGCGGAATAATTACACAAGCCCGACATCGGGGTGTTACTAGTCATGAGCATCTACCAAGGTCTAAATACAACAAGAGTCTAAAAATGTACTTAATACAGTAACAAAATGAGAGGAAGGAAGTAGTGCTGCAAACGTCGTGCAACCACCTTGCTAACTCTGATGACTCCACGTCTGAGCAATCAACACCCGCTATCGAGTTCCGAAATACCTGAATATGCACACGAGGTGCAGGGAGTAATGTGAGTACTCCAACCCAGTAAATAATAAGAGTAAACAAAGACTGAGCAGTAGGAAATGATGAATCCATATTTATGATAAACTCAATAAGCACAACAAGTTTTCAAATCAGAATACGAGTCAATCGTCTCATTTTAAACCCAGCTTTCGGTAAAAATAATTTGAAAATGCCTCCTAACAGTTTCAGTAGGGGTTCAATACCATTTATAATAAAAGAGATGAAAACCATAATCGGCCCCTAGGGCAAAACATAGTTCGTTTACCGCCCCTCGAGCAAAACAAAAATTTAATAACCCTTTTCATAACTTAGAAACTTCAGTTTAAATGAAAGATTATCTAAAATGTTTGTTCAACATTTTCAATAGAGGCTCGGTTTAAAGATGAGTGAAAGCTGTAATCAAATCAACATGTTTAATAGAAACTCGCTTAAAGAGGAGTGAAAATAGTAAGTTCATAAACCAGCCCCTTAGGCAAAGCATCACTCATGTACATGTATATCTATGTAGCCCCTCGAGCGAGCCTCTCAGTCACTCGTGACTCAACTCTTACCAATCAACGCTCACACTTAGCACTCACACTCAATAGGTACCATATAGTAACCGCTGCGGCGTACATCCCGATCCATATATCGCTGCGGCGTGCAACCCGATCCATATATATAGTTGACTGCACTCGCTGGGGGGTGTGCACACTCCAGCGGGGCTCCTACAGCCCAAGCGCTATATTGCTGTAGTGTGCAGCCCGATCCAACATATTGCTACGGCGTGCAGCCTGATCCATATACACATCGATGCGGCGTGCAGCCCAATCCATATATATATATATAATCCTCACAACCAGGCCCTCGGCCTCTCTCAGTCGTTAACCTCACAATCACACTCTCAGTCTATCTTAGTCATCAACCTCACAATCAGACCCTCGGTCCATCTCAATCATCAACCTCACAAACACTCGGACCATCAATAAAATAGGAAACTCAACCCAAATAGTTTTCACATTTTTAAAAAATAAAGAGATAAACCAGGTTTAAACAATAAACATGTAAAACATGACTGAGGATATGCTTTCAAAACAAATAGAGTGAGGAAAAATAGTGAAAGTGCCACTAAGGGTCTCAGCAGGTCGGCACAAGGCCCCAAACATGGCATACAACCCAAAATATAATATAAATCTCTAGAACATGGAATATCATAATATTTCAAATCAAATACGCGACTTAACAGTTGTACGGGATAGACCAAGTCACAATCCCCAACGGTGCACCACTCCACGCTCGTTATCTAGCGTGTGCGTCACCTCAAAATAATACAACGATGTGTAATCCGGGGTTTCAAACCCTCAGGACAATATTTACAATCATTACTTACCTCGATCCAGTCCAAACTCTAGCCCGCGATGCCTTGCCCGCACGAATCGACCTCTGGATGCTCCAAATCTAGCCACAATCAGTACATAATCATTAAAATATGCAAAGGGAACGAAGCCCACTCGAAAATATCCAGTTTTACATCAAAATCCGGAAATTGCTCAAACCCGACCCACGGTCCCACGTCTCGAAATCCAATAAAATTAATATCAATGGAATTCTCTTCCTCACACGAGTCTAAACATACAAAGAACATCAAAATCGGACCTTAAATGGCCCCTCAAATCCCAATTTCTATGTCTCCAATTACAAGCCCTAATTCCCCAATTTTAGGCTTTAATTTCCACATATTTCATGATTAAACAAGTAGGAATCAACATAGGATCGAGTATAGAGTTCAAAAATCTTACCTCCAAGTGATTCCCCTAGAACCATTCTTCAATCTCCTTCAAAAATCTCCAAAAACAACCAACTATGGAGGAAATGAGCCCCAAAATCGTGGACAAGACGAGTTAAAAACATTCGGCCCAGGCCTTAATTTCCTTCTTCGCGAACGCGGTCAAAGCCTCGCTTTCGCGAATCACAAAAATAACATTGATCATAATCCTCTTATGCAAACGCGATACAACCCACGCGAACGCGTTGGTTTTCCCAGATGAACCTTCGCAAACGCAGTCCTTCCATCACGAACGCGATGGGTTAATTTCCACTGAAGCTTGACCTTTCAATTCCTTCTATGAGAACGCGACTACACACCCGCGAACGCGATGCACAACCTCACAGCCCTTCGCGAACGCATCACCTACCTCGCGAACGTGAAGGCTAAACTTCCACCTCCCTCAGCAGAATCTTCGCGAACGCGAGGGTCCGCTCGCGAATGCAAAGATCAAAATGTCTACAACTGTTGGAACTCAAAATCTACAATTTTTCAAACTTCACAATGATCCGGTTGACCACCCGAAACTCACCCGAGGCCCCCGGGACCTCAAACAAAGGCACCAACATATCCTAAAACCTTATTCAAACTCGTTCTAATCATCAAAACACCTCAAACAACATAAAATCACCCAAAACACATCGGATTCAAGCCTAAGTTTCTAAAATCTTCCAAATTCCGCTTTTGATAAAAAACCCAACCAAATCGCGTCCGAATGACATGAAATTTTGCACACACATCCCAAATGACACAACGTAACTACTGCAACTCTTGCAATTCCATTCCGACCCCTATATCAAAATCTCACCTACCTACCGGAAAGCGCCAAAACTTCAATTTCGCCAATTCAAGCCTAAACCTTCCACGGGCTTCCAAAATGTATTCCGATCTCGCTCCTAAATCCCAAATCACCCAATGGAGCTAACTAAATCATAAAAATTCCAATCCGAGATCATATACAAACAAGTCAAATCTTGGTCAAACATTTCAAATTTCAAACTTCAACTGAGGACTATTTCTTCCAAATTCATTCTAATTGCCCTGAGAACCAAAACCAATGATTTACATAAGTACTAATACATCGCACGGGATAGGTCACACTAGAGAACTGACGAGCAAAGTGCAAAATCTCAAAACGACCGGTCAGGTCGTTACAGTAGGGAGGCAAGGATTAGCCTCATACAGGTATGGATGCAAGGATTAGCCTCATGCAAGTATGGAGGAAAGGATTAGCCTCATGCAAGTAGGGAGGCAAGGATTAACCTCATGCAAGTATGGAGGCAAGGATTAGCCTCATGCAAGTAGGGAGGCAAGGATTAGCCTCATTCAAGTAGGGAGGCAAGGATTCACCTCATGCAGGTATGGAAGCAAGGATTAGCCTCATGCAAGAATTAGTAAAAGTACTCCCTTAATTAAGGGAATCGGTTCAAACGGTAAGAACAACTAACAAATAAGGAAAGAAATCAATGTGTAACTGGAGCATAATAGACAAGGGAAATAATTTAAACATAGTAGGCATATATTAAACAATTAGGGCTAGGTTCAGAAAAACTCTAATTAAGGAGATAGTCAGTAAGAATCAAGTACCAATGCAGACAAGGTAAGCAAATCAATCAAATTAAGTAGAAATGTAGGAATCAAAGGTTTAAAGGAAAGTGTTCGAATCAGACCAAGAAACAGGGAATTTAGAATAAATCAAAGAGAAAGTCATGAGTCAGTGTTTATCGTATAAATAAAGTAAGACTTGGATAGTTAAGAGTCGACATGCAACTCTAGCAAACATGAAGGTTAAACAATACTAATTCAGTGAGAAAGATGCAAGTCTTGATGTGAACAGTCAAGATGAGCATAAGCATATAGAATCAATGTAAATTCAGGCTAAGAAACTTAGTAGAAACATATCAAGGCAAGATAGTCATGAGAAATCACAGAAACTAAAAACGAGAACCGGTCAGTCATGCTGATACACAGAACCAAACGAAGAACCCTAAAAAATTAGGGCTTTCAACATAGACGAGTTAAAGATGTAGTAAACTCATAGAATTAGTCGAGATATATGAGAAATAGAAGTTTAAACACAAAGAATCAATTAAACAAGATTTTCAAAAGAATTTCCGAAAACCCTAGTTTTAGAAGAAGATGAAAAACACTTGAAATCATATGATTCTTGTAAAGAACCTCAAGGACAGTGTAAAACATTCAAGAAAAAAAACTCAAATCATCCTAGATCCGTACATATCTAGGAGGTATAGAAAAGAAATTAAGGTTTCGAAAGAACCCATATAGAGATGAAGAAACCTGTCCACAAACTCAAAGATCGTAGCAAATATAGAATGATTTTGCTTGAAATCATACTGGAATAGCCAAGAACAGGCAGGAGATGAACCCTAGATGCAAGTCGGCATGGCCTTGGGCCCTTGAAGACCTTCGATAAGGCAAGCATGGCATAAGAGAAGCCATTGGAGAAGAGACAATGAGATGTCACCGGAGATGGCGGAGATGGGAGGTCGGCAGTTGAAGATTAGGGTTAGGTTGAGAGTGTTCTGAGAGCAGAGAGGATTTTAGGGTGGCGGATGTAGAGAAGTGATTAGGGTTAGGGGGTCGTTTGGAAATAAAAAGGAAAGAACAAACGAGGGTCGTTGATCTTTTAGATCAACGACCAGGATCTGATAGGGCCTTGGGTCGGGTAGGTGCATTTAGGTCCTCGGTCGGGTAATTTAATTAAGAATTGGGCTAAGTGTTGGGTTGAAATTAGGCTAAACTTGAAATACAATTTGGCTAAGTTTTAAATAGCCAATTTAAACTTATATAATTTATAATAAATAATAGATGATTTCTAAAAAATAATTTCGTGTTCTAAAATAAGTCAAAATAGATATTTAACATTTTAAAAATATAGAAGATCATTTTATGCATATAAATATAATTATGCGTTAATAGGGCTAGCATTGCAAATATATGCAAATTAGTTTTAAAAATGCAAATGCAATTATAAAAAATGCACTAAAAATACTTAAGCAATATTTTGGCATAAATATAGGATTTAGATGGCTAAATTACCTCAACAATAATTTGAAGGGTAATTATTAGAAATTTTATAAGTAAAAGGGGAAGAATTAAATCATTTTAAAGCCTTTAAAATTATAGAAAAATTATAAAAACCTTGCGCATGCTTATATATGCATATATATACTTTTTTGAAAGTATATATGTCTATAAAAATATATATGAAAAATTGGGTATCAACAATGTGTTGGCCGCAAGCTAAAGTATCGTAGAGCGGCAAGGTTTTAAGAAGATAGGAGTAAGGATGTGAGAAGGTGACAAGAATGGATAAGTACTCGGGATTAAGCCCATGAAAGCAAGCAGAGCTGATGGTTTCTCTAAGTTATAGAATGCTCAGTATAGTCTGAATGAACTCAAAGGAGTCTAAGACTAGTAGCATTTAGAAGAGATGGAATGCTGCCCTGATAGTTCAACGAGAGTGTAATAATGATTGATAAAGGATGACGTTTAGGCCTTCGAGTGCGTAATGATTTGGAGAGGATTTCATAGATTGTACGAGATTAAAATACCCACGTAAGTGAATCACATTGGGATTCTATAAAATACGGTCATTGAAGTACAATATTACTCCTAAGTGGATCAGGAAAATCACTTCAAATATTCCTCGATGCAACGTAAGCCCTAGTGGTAAGGTATGACGTAAGAAATTTCAAGTTATCAGTGGTATATTGTAGATTAATATTGATGTGAATTAACAATGGATAGACAAAAATCACAAAGTATGAGATAAGATTAGGCCGCCATTCTTAAGATGAACAGTAGTGAGGAAGCATTAAAGGATTTAGATTTATACATATGGGATAAGCAACGAAAGTAAACTAGAGTTCGGTATCAAACCTCGCTAACGATAAATCAAAGTAAGAGTTATGGCAGTAAAGTCATACGGATGGATAAACGGATCTATGACAAAAGGTAGCAACAATTGCGAGATTGGAAGAATTCTGACCACAAGTCGTGGTGTGAGAAAGAGGCTTAAAGGGGGCAATGTCCTGACCTTTGGGATCCATTCACGGAACAGTTGTCTAGATGGAAAGAGGTACTAAAGTATTCAGAAGACATAGGTTATGAAAATGATAAGTGCATCTGCCAACATTCGAGGACAAATTTTCCAAAGGGGGGAATGATGTTACACCCCACGTTTCCGTACGTAGAAGTACGCCATAAGTAAATTGATGAAAGATCGGAAATGAGATGTTACATCCTATATTCTCATACGTTAAAGTTTTGTCGTAAGTTAATCGACGTAAGTTCGGGAATGAGATTATTTTAGGATTATAAGTATTATGCTATTTCAAACAAGTGATAAGTAAATTCGTGAAGGTGAAAGGGTAAGCGAATCGAAGAAAATGAGTTTCGTCGAAGTTTGTCAATTTGGGATAAAATACGGTCTGAGTTGTAATACCCGGTATTTATGGACTAGTGTCGTACAAGGTACCACATGACTATAATAGTAAGGTGTACAAAGGGCATTAAAAGTGAGTAGTATTTTAAGTAGTTTGAGATAATTACTAATTATGTGGATAATTGGGTAATTATTATTTAATGGGAGATTAACTAGTTAATCAAGTGATTAGTAGATAGTTAACTCAAATAATTGGGATAACAATTATATCTCCAATGTGGTGTGACGACCCGGCCAGTCGTCTCATGAGTTACCACTCTGTTTCCCCCATTTTTGCTTCTAATTGCTTTGTATAATGGTTCTATATGTGATCGGGTTGATTGGTTAGGGTTCAGAAAAGATTTGGTAAGGTTTGAGACACTTAGTCTCTTTTAAGGAAGTTTAAGTTGGAAAAGTTAACCGGATGTTGACTTATGTGTTAGAGGGCTCGAATGTGAGTTTTGATAGTTCGGTTAGCTTTGGGAGGTGATTTGGGACTTAGGAGCGTGATCAAAATGAGTTTTGAAAGTCCGAAGCAGATTTAGGCTTGAATTGGCGAAAGTGGATTTTTGGCGATTTCCGGTTGGTAGGTGAGATTTTGATCCAGGGGTTGGAATGGAATTTCGAGAGTTGCAGTAGTTTCATTGGGTCATTTAGGATATGTGTGCAAATTATTAGGTCATTCGGACGTGGTTTGGTTGGGTTTTTGATCAAAAGTGGAATTCGGATGATTTTAGAAAGTTTGGCTTGAATACGATGTGTTTTGGGTAATTTGATGTTGTTTGAGGTGATTTGATGATTGTAAAAAGTTTGAATAAAGTATTAGGATATGTTTGTGCTTTTTGTTGAGGTCCGGGGGGTCTCGGGATGATTTCGGATTGTTGACGGGGAGTTTGAGGGATGTTGCAACTGCTGAATATTTGTTGCTTATGGTATTTTTGCACCTGCGGATTGGGGACCGCAGGTGCGATGCCGCACATGCAGAAGAGGAGCCTCAGAAGCGGATTATTGAGGAGTGGTCAGGAGCCGCAGATGTATTTGTGGGACCGCACATGCGAAGCCGCAGGTGTGGATGGTTGGTCGCAGAAGCGATTTTGGTCCATTAAGTGATTTCCACAGAAGCGGAGGAAGAACCGCATATGCGGTACCGCAGAAGAAGGTTTTGGGCCACAAATGCGAATATTCCTGGTTAGAAGGTATATATTGCTTTCTTCGCAAATGTTTGCAAAGTACTCCATATTTGAAGACGGGAAAGAGGCTAAGGCATATGATTTCAAGAGGAATCAAAGGATATCAGTTGGGTAAGTTCCCAAAGCTTATTTATTTGTGTTTAAGATCATTTTTCCATCGTTTAATCATGGTTTTAGTGGAGATTAAGGAAGAAAAATTGAGGATTAGGGCTTGATATTAAGAGACCTTTAAATGGGGATTTGATGGGTCATTTGGACTCCAATTTCAGTGTTCTTGATATGTATAGACTCGTGGGAGGATAAGGATTCCGTTGATATGGTTTTTATCGAGTTTCGAGACATGGGCATAGGGGTAGGGTTTGGCCAATTTCGAGATTTTTGGTATTATTTGATTGTTTTCGTCTGGGCTTCATTCCCTTAGCATATTTTGATGCCGTGAATATGACTTTGGATAGATTCGACATGAGTGGAGGCCGATTCGAGGGGCAAAGGCATCGTAGAGTAGTATTTTCACCGGTTTGAGGTAAGTGACCATTGTAAATATGGATTTGAGGGTACAAAACCCCGATATTTGACTTGTTTTGATAAATGTGGTGACGCACATGCTAGGTGATGAGTGTGTGGGCGTGCACCGGTAGGGATTGTGATTTGGTCCGTCCCGTAGCGACTATTAAGCCGCGTATTTGATTTGGAAATATTATATTATTTCATATTTTGGATATTTATACTGTATTATGGGCTGTATGCCATGTTTGGTACCTTATGCCGACCTGTAGAGACCCTTAGGGGCATTTTGACTGTTTTTCCTCACTTTACTTGCTAACAGCATATCCTCAGTCATGTTTTACCTGTTAAAATGTTTAAAACTGGTTTTATCTTTCCACTTCTAAATGAGAGAACTATTTGGGCTCAGTTCCCTAGTTTCCACTGTGTGCCCGAAAGGCTATGAGGTTAATGACTGAGATAGGTTGAGAACCTAACTATGAGGATGTTTATATATGTGAGGTATGGATCGGGCTGCACGCCGCAGTGATACATACATGGATTAGGCTGCACGCCGCAACGATATATCTTGGATTGGGCTGCGAGTCACAGCGATATGACGCTTGGGCTGTAGGAGCCCCTTCGGAGTATGCACACCCCCAGTGAGCGTAGTCAACTATAAATTATGGATCAGGCTGCACGCCGCAGCGATTATTATGATTTCTATTATTTGGAGATATTAAAGAGACTGAGTGATGAGAGTTGAGTAACGAGTGACTGAGAGGCTGCCCGAGAGGCCATATTCTGAGTGATTCCTTGCCCGAGGGTCCCAGTAATGATGTTTTCACTGATTTCACTCTTCTTTTAAATAAGTCTCTGTTGGATATATTGCTAAGTATCTGATTTCAATTGTTTTAAAATGGAAATGTTGATTTTATTATGAATATGGTTTTAAACTATAAAGCTGATCCGTTATTCTGTTGATTATTCAGTTATTTGCTTTTGAACTGCTCGTCACTGCTTTCAGTCCTTAGTTACTTTAGTTACTTACTGAGTTGGCGTACTCACGTTACTCCCTGCACCTTGTGTGCAGATCCAGTACCCGAGCGACTGAGTGAGGGTCTTTAGTTGATCCAGTATTTGACGGAGATTTCCAGGTAGCTGCATGGCGTCCGCATCCCTGTTTTCTCCTCCCGATCTTATTATCTTTCCGCATTTTTCTAGACTTATGATGTAGTAGATATTCAAACATGTACTAGAGGCTCTAGACTCGTGACACCAGATTATGGGACTGTGTAGTTTCCTGTTTATTTGACTTCCGCATATTTTCTGTTGCCTTAAACGTTTATAATGAAATTGGTATTTAAAACCTGTGTTAGAAAATGGCTTGTTGTTAAAGAAAAAGGGTTTTGGTTAATTGATTGGTTGGCTTGCCTAGTAATGTGATAGGCACCATCACGACCGGTATTTGGGGTCGTGGCATGTGGAAGCAAACCCATCCAAGAATGGAGATTCATAAGTCACTATGTTATGTGGCAAGTCTTAAGAATGTGTCTCATTTCCATTTAGTAAAGGAAAGACACATATAACATGAGTCATATCCATTCTTAAGAAACATAAGTCACAAATACATTCTTATATGCATTCAAACATAAATGTTTGTATGTGACAAATATAAGTCTTAAACGTAAGTCATATACAAGATAGGATCTTTAACAATTCAAAGCAACATGAGATCTTGCAATTTTAAGGGAGTACGGTGCAATCTTTCTCAAGAATATCATACGGATTTTTCCTACTCCGGTCTTGCCGTCACATATTTTGTTGCGATTGTCGTGTGTTAGAGGGATTGTCCAGAGAACCAGCTCAGGTATGTTAAGGCTATACCTTATTTCTTTTGGCATGATCCATACGACATGAACGAAATGAGCAAATTTACAATTTCCACACATGACTATAGAAATATTAGAGATGCTTGTGTTCTTGATTCCACATGTATCATATTATTTTATCATCTGTTCATGGGTATCAAAAAATACGTAAGTTGATAAAGTTTATTTCATGATATTAATTAAAGGCATAATGGTCTTATGACACTCCGAAGGATGTTATTGACGTACTTCTCATGCATTGCATTCATTTACATTGATCCATGATCAGATGGCGTTATATACGCATATATATGTATATTATATGTATATGGGATATGGGAAAAGGTTACGACATTATAAATCCATCACCACCTGATCAAATGGTATACGTTGATGATTTAACCACAGTGGCTAAGATGATACGATGGGATGCCCTCAGAGGCTTGAAGATGTTATGAATGCATATACCCATACATGGTATGGCATGTATATGCATATGCATGACATTTTAAATATGAAAGGATTCACAGAGCTATTCAGACTTACATGTCGAATCTTTTACTCTATGTTTCTCTTATGTCTATTATTTACTAATTTTCAATCCTTACATACTCGGTACATTATTTGTAATGACGTCCCTTTTGCATGTAGATGATGTGTTTCATGCCCGCAGTTCCCGATAGACAGGTTGAGGGTCCTTCAAGTAAGCTATCAGCTCAGCGGAAGGAGTTGGTGCGCTCCATTTGCTCTGGAGTTGCCTAGTTGGTCAGTATGCATTGGACACGTATTGATTTGTATGTCGGGGCCCTGTCCGTCCTTATGACGGTTATGTACTCTTAGAGGCTTGTAGACATATGTCATGTACGTAAAAGATTGTATGGCCTTGTCGGCCTATGTTTAGTGTACGAGTAATCATTTTGGTCTTATAGGCCCGTATGTCTTATGTATAAGTTGGTATTACATATTTTATTCTAGTTATCCTATGACAGCATTTCTAACTCATTTACTTATGATAGCATGATACAAAAAGATACATTATGTTGGTATTTAGTTGTGTAAGGTACCGGATGCCCATCGTGGCCCATCGGTTTGGGTCATGACACAACTCTCGCTGCACGGCTCTCCAAAACTACTTAGTAAACTGAGTACCTCTATCTAAAATGATGGAAACTGGGACACCATGCAAGCGAACAATCTCTCGGATATAAATCTCTGCCAATCGCTCTGAAGAATAGGTAGTATACACAGGAATGAAGTGCACAGACTTGGTCAGCCGATCCATAATCACCCAAATACCATTGAACTTCTTCAAAGTTAGTGGGAGTCCAACTATAAAATCCATGGTGATCCGCTCCCACTTACACTCTGAAATATCCATCTGCTGAAGCAAGCCACCTGGTCTCTAATGCTCATATATCACTTGCTGATAGTTGAGACACCGAGCTACAAATCCTATAATATCCTTCTTCATTCTTCTCCACCAATAATGCTATCTAAGATCCTGATACATCTTCGCGACACCCAGATGGATGGAATACCGCGAGCTATGGGCCTCCTCCAGAATCAACTCCCAAAGCCTGTCTACATTGGGAATGCATATCCGGCCCTGCATCCTCAATACCTTATCATCACGAATAGTCAAATCTCTAGAATCGTCGTTTTGAACTCTGTCCTTAAGGACAAGAAATGAGGATCATCATACTGGCACTCTCTGATGCGATCAAATAAGGAAGACCGAGAAATCACCCAAGCCAATACCTGACCGGGCTCCGAAATATCCAACCTCACGAACCGATTGGCCAAGGTTTGAACATCAACTACAAGGGGTCTCTCTCTAACAGGAATATACACCAAACTTCCCATACTCACCGCCTTCCTACTCAAAGCATTGGCCACTACATTAGCCTTCCCTGGATGGTACAAGATAGTAATATCATAATCCTTTAGCAGCTCCAACCATCTCTGCTGCCTCAAATTGAGATCCTTCTGCTTGAACAGGTGCTGGAGGCTACGATGATCAGTAAACACCTCACAAGACACACCATAAAATAATGCCTCCAAATTATCAATGTGTGAACAATGGTAGCCAACTCTAGATCATGAACATGGTAGTTCTTCTCATGGGTCTTCAACTGACGAGAAGCATAAACAATCACTCTTCCCTCCTGCATAAACACACACCCAATACCAACTCTCAAAGCATCACAATACACTGTATATGAACCTGAAGTTGATGGCAAAACTAACAATGAAGCTGTGGTCAAGGCAGTCTTGAGCTTCTGAAAGCTCGCCTCACACTCGTTCGACCACCTGAATAAAGCACCCTTTTGAGTCAATTTGGTCAAGGGTGATGCAATAGATGAAAATCCCTGAACGAACCGACGTTAATAACCTGCCAGTCAAAGAAAGCTATGATTTTTTGTGGCTGAGGATGGTCTAGGCCAACTCTACACCGCCTCTATCTTCTTCGGATGGACCTGAATACCCTCTATGGACACCACATTCCCTAAGAAAGCCACTGAACTGAGCATAAACACACATTTGGAGAACATTGCATAAAGCTTCTTCTCCCTCAATCTCTGCAACACAACTCTCAAATGCTTTGCGTGCTCCTCTTGACTACGCGAGTAAACCAGAATATCATCAATGAAAACAATCATGAACAAGTCGAGATAAGGCTGAAACACATTGTTCATCAAATGCATGAATGCTGCTGGGACATTGGTCAGCCCAAAAGACATCACAAGGAACTCATAATGACCATATCGGGTCTTGAAGGCTGTCTTAAGAATATCCGAGTCCCTGATCTTCAAATGGTGATACCCTGAACGGAGATCAATCTTGTAGAACACTCTTTCTCCCTGAAGCCGGTCAAAAAAATCATCGATACGAGGCAAAGGATACTTGTTCTTAATTGTAACTTTGTTCAGCTTCATGTAATCAATGCACATCCTCATCGTGCCATCTTTCTTCTTCACAAATATAACAGACGCACCCTAAGGCGACACTCCAGGCCGAATAAAGCCCTAATCAAGGAGTTCCAGAAGCTACTCTTTCAACTCTGTCGGTGACATACGATACGATGGAATAGAAATAGGCTATGTGCCCTACATCAAATCAATACCAAAGCCAATATCCCTATCCGGCGGCATGCCCAACAGGTCTGCAGGAAAGACATCGGGAAAATCCCTCCCTACAGGAACATAATCAATACTAGGAGTCTCTGCGCAGACATCCCTCACAAAGGCTAAGTATGAAAGACAACCCTTCCCAACCATCCACTGGGCCTTCAGAAATGAAATCACCCTACTAGGGACAAAATCAGCCGAACCTCGCTACTCAATCCATGGAACACCCGGCATAGCCAATGTCACTATCTTAGCATGACAATCCAATATAGAATGACACAGAGATAGCCAATTCATGCCTAATATCACATCAAAGTCCACCATACAAAGCAACAAAAGGTCCACTCGGGTCTCCAGACCCCCAATAGTCACCACACACGACCGATATACACAGTCCACAATAATAGTATCGCCCGCCAGAGTAGATATATGAATAGATGAAACAAGAGACTCACGGGGGCATACCTAAATAACGAGCAAAATATGATGACACATATAAAAAAGTGGAACCAGGATCAAATAAAACAAAGGCATCTCTATGGAAAACTGAGACAATACCTGTGATCAGGGCATCTGAAACAATAGCATCTGGTGTAGCTGGGAATGCATAGAAACGGGCCTGACCACCACCGAATCGACATCCCTTTCTAGAGCGACCCCTAGCTGACCGACACTCACCCTTAGCTGCCTGGGCGGGTGGTAAAGTAATTAGAGCTTAAGTCGAGGGCTGACTCTTATGCTGAGTTGGACCTCCAAGAAGTCGAGGGCACTGTCTCCTCATATGCCCAAACTCTCCACACTCATAACAACTCTCTAGTGCTAGAGACGGGGACCGAAGAGAACCTCTAGCACCAGAATGAATAGTAGAAGGACCTGGCATGGAAGAACCCTGAACTGATGGAACACAGGATGAACTCTAGGCTGGTAAGGCACTAAGTGATGAATGACCCTAGGGCAAATTGTGAGAACCATGGCCTAATGATTCCCCACGATGAATTGGGCGAGCTGACTGAGCATGTCTGAATGGACGACCTTTATCGAGACCTCTTGGCCTCCCTCGCATCTCGCTTTTGGCAACGAACTGACTTGATCTCTCGAGCAATATCAACAACCTTCTTAAAAGTAGCACTTGACACCCTCTGTCTGGTCATAAGAATCCGAAGCTGATATGTGAGGCCATCCATGAACCTGCTGATCCTCTCTCTATTCGTAGGAACCAACCAAATAGCATGACGAGCTAACTCTAAAAATCTTATCTCGTACTATGTCACAGTCATATCATCCTGACGCAACTGCTCGAACTGCCTGCGCAGCTCCTCTCTGCAAGACTGTTGCACATACTTCTCGAAGAAGAGAACGGAGAACTACTGCCAGGTAAGGGGCGCTGCATCAACAAGCCTACTCCTCTCATAAGCCTCCCACCAAGTAAAGACAACTCCTAAAAACTGGAAGGTAGTGAACAAGACTCCACTGGTCTCCAAAATACTCGCGGTTCGAAGCATCCTCTGACTCTTGTCTAATAAACCCGGGGCATCCTTGCCCTCTGCACCACTGAAAGTCGGAGGCTGAAGTCTACCAAACCTCTTCAATCGACGTTGCTCGTCGTCGGGCATAACTGGTACCACATAATCCTGGGTTGGTGCAACCGGTTAGGCTGGAGGTTCCCCTAGTGTCTGAAGTCCCTGCACAACCTGCTCAGGTGTGCGAGCAGCGGGAGTCTAAGTACCTCCCCCAGCCTGAGAAGTAGCTGCGGCTGTAGTAACTGAGACCACCTAAGCCAAGTTAGTGCATACTGATAGAATCTGGGCCAGGGACTCCTGAAGGCCTGGAATCATAATAGGCACAGCTGGTGCTGCTGGAGCATCCACAATTGGGACCTGATCATGAACTGGGGCAACTGGTGGATCTACAGGTGCTGCCCTAGCTGCTATACGGGCTATACCCCTACCACGGCCTCGATAGCCACCTCGGCCTCTAGTGGCCCCAACTGGTGGTACTGGTGGTCATCCGTCTTGATCGGTAGCACGTGTCCTCACCATGTGTGAGAGAATAGAATAATAGATTTTTAGTACCACAATCAACAGATTCGCATGACAGAAATTTCAAGAATGTGAAGTTTTTCCTAAAGGTTCTGCAGCCTCCCGAGGATAAGTATAGATGTCTCCATACCGATCGGCGAGACTCTACTAAACTGGCTCATGCCCTGTGAGACCTATGTAACCTAAGCTCTAATACAAACTTGTCACGACCCAAAATACCTCACTCATAATGGCACCTATACACAGTACTAGGCAAACCAATCAAACATTTTACTACATCGAATTCTTTTGTAAAATCATTTTTCTAAAACAGATTAAGTCTCAAAATCTCGTATATGTAATACATAAATCAACAGAAATATGCGGAAAGCTAGTATGAAATACACTAACACAGCCCGAATCTAGTGTCACTAGTCATGAGCCTCTAAGTACAACCAAAACACTGTTAGAATAATACAAATAGTCTGAAATAACAAAATACTAAGATGGGAAGGAGGAAGGCAGGGCTGTGAACGCCGTGCAACTACGTTACAGTCTCCGGATGAACTCTAAGAGTGCTGGAAGCTCTCACTCTGATGCTCGGGCACCTAGATTTGCATGCAAGGTGTAGGGAGTAATGTAAGTACGCCAACTCAATAAGTAATTAAAGTAAATAAAGTCTGAGTGCAGTGATGAGCATTTAAAATAATATAAGAAATCTCAATAGAAATATCAAGTCAAATTTTGTAGTTCAATAGCCAGTTATCTCATAAAAACTACAGTTTCAATTAAAAATACTTTAAATCATTTATTTAACATCTTTGACAGAGGCTCAGTATAAAATGAAGAGTAAAAGCAGTAAAAAATTTCATAAACAAGCCCCTCAGGCAAGGTATCACTCATATGAATAACCTCTTGGGCAAGCCTCTCAGTCACTCATGACTCAGCTCTCGTCAATTCGTACTTACACTCAGCACTCCAACTCAATAGCTATCTCACAATGATAATCATAACCGTTGTGGCATGCAACCTGATCCATAATATTTATTCGACTATGCTCACTGGGGGTGTGCAGGCTTGGGAGGGGCTCCTACAGTCCAAGCGTCATATCACTGCGGCGCCCAACCCGATCTAATATATATCGCTATGGCGTGCAGCCCGATCCATATATATATAAATATCGCTGCTGCATGCAGCCCAATCCATAACATATGTATAATCCTCACCATTAGGCCCTCTCCTTCTCCCTCTCAATCATTAACCTCATAGCCACTCGGGCATTTCAGTAAAATCAGGGAAATTTGGCCCAACAGTTTTTCATATATTAAGAAGTGAGGTAATGAAACCGGATTAAACAATAAACATGTAAAACATGACTCAGGGTATGCTTTCAAGTCAAAACAGTGTGAGAAAAGCAGGTCGGCACAAAGGCCCCAAACATGGCATTCAGCCCAAGTTAACAAGCCAATTTCTAAAACACGTGGATATCATATACAATATATCAAAATATGCAACTATACAGTTGCCACGTGATGGACCAAGTCACAATCCCTATGGGTGAACGCCCATCACCTAGCATGTGTGTCACCTCATTTATCAAAACAGTATGCATTTCTGGGGTTTCATACCCTCAGGTCTAGATTTATAATGGTTACTTGCCTCAAACCGGATGAAATACTACTCCGAGACGCCCTTGCCTCTCGACTCGGCCTCAACTCGCATCAAATCTATCCAAAATAAGAATTATAATATCAGTATATGCTAAGGGAACAAAGCCCATGTGAAAATAATCAAATTACATCAAGAATCCCGAAATTTACCAAACCCGAACCCCAGGACCACATCTCGGATTTCGATAAAAATCACAAAACTATAATCCTTACACTCTCATAAGTTCATACATACCAAATACAACAAAATTCGACCACAAACGACCGCTGAAATCCTCAAACCAAGTTCTCCAATTTCAAACCCTAAACCCCCAATTTTAATCATTATCTTCCATAAATTCCATGTCTAATCAGTAAAATATCACCATAGAATAAGTTTTACTTCCAAGAATCTTACCTCCACAAAGTTCCCTTGAATTCCCCCTTCAAAATCTCCCAAAAAGCTTTAATCCTGGATGAAAATGGTGAAAAACAACCCAAATTTTGCGAAGGGGGACTTATTTACTTTTTGGCCTGCGGAACCTTTAACCGCTTCTGCGGTCTAACAAACCGCATCTACGATTTCCACTTAAAGTCATGGGACCGCTTTTGCGCCTCATTTACCACACCTACGGTCTCGTAGGTGTGGTTAACCTTCCGCACCTGCGACTTCTAGTCTTCCAGTTCATGGCCGCATCTACGGCTGCTCTTCTGCTTTTGCGATCTCGCACCTGTGGTCCCCAATCTGCAGGTGAAGTTATGACAGGGATTCAGCAGCTGTAGCTGCACACTTCCAAACCAAACTTTTCCAAAAATATTCCGAATCCAACCCGTGGCCCCGAGACCTCAACCAACAACACGAACAAGTCACATAACACTATTCATACTTATAACAATATTTGAAACACTCAAAACAACATCGAATCAACAAAACACCCTCGGATTCAAGCCTAAGGTTCCAAAACATCCAAAATTCCACTTTCGATCAAAAAGTCTATCAAACCTTGTCCAAATGACCTGAAATTTTGCACACACGTCACAAATGACACAATGGACATACTCCAATTTCTGGAATTCTATTCCGGCCTCTATATCAAAATCTCCACTACCAACCGGAAAATGCCAAAATTCCAATTTTACCAATACAATCCTAAGTCTACCATGGACCTCCAAATTACATTCCGATCATGCTCCTATGTCTCAAATTACCTCACGAAGCTATCCGAACAATAAAAATCACATTCCGAGATTGTTTACAAACAAGTCAACTTTCGGTTGACTTTTCCAACTAAATGGCCAACTTAAGAGACTAAGTGTCTCATAACGCTCCAAAACTACTCCAAACCCGAACCAACTGACACGATACAATGACATGAAGCTAAACAACACATAAGAAAGCAGAAATGGGGAAAATAGAGCGGTAACTCATGAAACGACTGTGCGGGTCGTCACAGATTGTACATTATGAGTTGTGGCCATGTTGTCCCATGATAGTTACAAAAGGAATGAATGAGTTACAGAGGGGTTCACCCGAGCCACTACGACACTGGGTGCCAGCCACGCTTCCCCAAGTTTGGGGCGTGACAAAATGGTATCAGAGCAACTCGTATCCTAGGGAGTCTACAAAGCCGTGACTAGTAGAGTCTCACTTATGGGTGTGTTTCACGCCTTATTTATAATTGAGAGGCTATAGGGCATTTAGGAAATGTTTCCCTTCTTTTGTTTCAAGATTGTTCCATAGCGTTGAGTCGTAAGAAGTCAATATGAAGTTGTCGCGAGATTTCGTAAGCACCAGAGGTGAAGGTATTACAGTAGAGCTTTAAGGCGTATATGTAATTTCTACTTATGCTGAAGGGAAATTATTAAAGAAACAGAAGATACGATGTAATATTGAAAGGTAAGTAAGGTAAAGGCGAAGAAGATACGAGATACTCGAGTACAGAAGGTTGTGAATAGTCAAGACTTCAGATATAGTTTGGGTTTTAAGCTTAATTTATAGAGGAGACCCTAGTGAAAATTTTGCAAATCTCTAAGGGTTAACATTCAAGGACGAATGTTCTTAAAGGGTGAAGGATGTTACTCGTCGTATTTTTAGTGGAACTTTTTTTTTTAACTTATCTTCAATAAGTAACCATAGCAAGCCCATAAAAATATTATCAATTTTTATGGTGGCAGTCTAATCACATCAATCTCTAGCCTGTTTGATTTTCTCTATATTTACATATCAAGAATCATGTGAATACTATGCATACACATCACAAACAAACAGTGTAGACACGATGTTATCACATGACTTAAAATATTGGTGTGACAGAACATTATTTTTGCTAATCTTTTACATGTCCTAACATCCTTTTTGTTTCATATTTTAAAGTTACTCTTGAAACTTTAATATTTTGATATTTTTCTAGTGTACTTTCGGCATTATTGGTATAATAATATGACTTAAATTTGTAGTACTTTTGAGCATTCTGTTGCATACAATGATCCTAGTATTAAAATATAATTTTATATAGTTATTAATATTTCTATTTTCGAATATGCTTTAAATTGTACACATAATATGAGAAAAGCTTATGAAATTTTCTTTATTGTAAAGATATGAATTATTTTTTCTACAAGAAAATAAGATTATCTTTTTGTACTTTTTATATGAGATTAGGAAAATTAGAAGTTGAGAATATATATATATATATATATATATTTACACAGATGTTTTACCGAAATAATAGTGTATGTATTTATTTTATATTACCACATGACCATGATAGTAAGATATATGAAGTATACTAGTATTTAAATGAGATGAGACTTAGAAATTATTATATGGCTAATTGATTAAATATTTTGTAATGAAGTAAATAGTTTTTATATATATATATTGATATTTTATTAGATTAAATAAGTAAGAAGTATACACAATATTTTAAAAGAGATAGGCATGGTGCTGGACATTAGCACGACGCAATAAAACAAAAAAGAGAGGATAATTTTGTGATATATATAGATATATATACACATTAGGTACAAATAGATGGGAATAAGTATGTAGGGTGATGTCTTTGCATTAGTAAGCGTTACTTGTGAAAAGATAAGACATCCACCGCCAATTCATGGCCAGGTGGAAGCCAAACCTTTAATGACCCTTTTGCTTTCATTTTGGAAATGAAAAATATATCATTCACATTATATTTTGTGTGAATATTGAGTTACAGAGGTTCATCATCTCTTAGTCAAGGATTCATTTTGGAATTATTAGCAACAGGCCATGTAAGGATTGTGTTGTAGTGTAAAATCTACGAATAGATGAAGTGGAAAGCTCTACCCTCCCTTCTCTATTCATGCATAAGGAGGCCAAAATCACTAGCAGCACATGTTGAGTCACATTTTTTTCCAATTACCCAAAATTGGTGGCCAACACCATCTGTTTTAGGCCTATGATATGGTGTTGAAGTACTATTAGCATTCTGACATAGAGTTGTTATTTTGCATCTATTTCCTTGGATATTGTGCCAAGATCACCTCAATACATGAAATGATTCAAGCTCAATACGGAATCCACAGATAAAAGACTCATGTCATAAATCTGTTCATAATAGGTTGGCTGTCATATTTTTCCCTATTTCGATCCGTCGTTACGCGTTATCGCAATCAACATTGTTAGAGAAATTGTTAAGAGCATCGGCTCAGGTATGTTAAGTCTATCCCTCCTTTCTTTTGGCATGATCCGTACGATGCAAATGAAACGAGCAAATGTATAACTTCCATAAACTACTCTATTCGTAGAAATACTAGAGATGTGTATATTATTATACTCCCTTATTTCATATTATTCTATCATCTTTCAAGGGTCTTAAAAATACGTAAGTTGGTAAAGTTTATTTCATGATATTAATCAAAGGCATAATGGTTTTATGACATTCTAAAAGATTTTATTGACATATTTTTCATGCATTGCATTCACTTACACATGTACATTGACCCATGACCAAGATGGCATTATATACACGTATATGTATGTGTATATATATGTATATGGGATATGAAAAAAGGTTACGACATTATATACGCACCACCACCTGATCAGCTAGTATACGTTGATGATTTGCCTACAGTGGCCGAGATTATATGATGGGATGCCCTCAAAGGCTTTATGATGTTATGTTTGTACAGACCTATGCATTACATGACATTTATATACATATGCATGACATTATAAATATTTCATGATTTACAGAGCTATCCAGACTTACAGGTTGAGTTCTTTACTCCATGTTTCTTTCATGTTCTTTATATACTGATTTACATGCCTTACATACTCAGTACATTATTCGTACTGACGTCATTTAGTTGGGGACGCTGCATTCATGCCTGTAGGTATAGATAATTAGTTTGACGAGCCTTCATAATAGACAAGATTGGCTTCAACGAAGGATCGTTAAGACTCCACCTAAATCGGAGTGCATCAGAGTTTTACGAGTCATTGTGTCAGAATTTTGGTATACACTTATGAGTAGGCCAACACCCTATCCCATTTGATGTCAAATAATCTTAGAGTCTTTGTAGACAAAGGTTCAGTTTGTACAGTATGTCAGAGGTCTTGACGACCCAACCCATATGTATTCATGTTTTAAAAATGATTGTTCATTAAATATAACATTTTCCCACTTACGATTGTACATTACGAGTTGTGGCCATGTTGACCCATGATTGTTCCAAAAGGAATGAATGAGTTACTGATGTTTTAAGCGTCAATACCCCTCAAAAGGCGGGTGATTTGTGTGATACCCAATTTTCGATTAACTTAACTATGGAAGGACCTGGTCCTTCTAGGTGTTACAACTACTACTGTTTGTGGAATAATATATATAGAAAATAAAGAACACAGAGATTTTTACGTGGAAAATACCTGGCTCAAAAGGTGAAAAAAGCACGACCTACTACTGAGTATTTTTCCCAAACTTCAACTAAAATCACTAAGCCAAAACATCATTTACAAAATCTCTGTTTAAACCTAAGGATTAACTCTAATCTCGTTGTGGCACACAACCTCAACTGTTGCGACAACTTCAAGTTAACTCTAACTTGAACACTCTAGGTACCTAATACAATTGTTTCTATGAAAGCTGAAAGGTAAAATGTTAAATTTTCAGACATGATTTGGAATGGTTTGAACTCAAAATGAATTGCTGGAGTTGTTGGTTCTTAGTTATCGCAATAACGAGCACCAGTCTTACAATTGCGAAGGTGACATTGGGGGCTCTAATGTCGCAATTGCGACTACCCCTTCGTAATTGCGAAGTCAGCAGTAATTAGGCTTAGTTCGCTTTTTCGAACAAATGTTCTCTTTGCGAAAGATTCAGCTTCGCAATATTGATGACTTTGTCGCAATTGCGATAATCATTGAGGCTGTCAGGGTTCATAAATGTGATACCTGGTCCACAATTGCAACGGTTCGCAAATGCGAACCCAGTGTCGCAAATGTGATATATGTAGCTGGTAATAAGGGCTGGGAGACGGGATTTTTCATCATATTCTCTCATTTTAGAACCCTAGACTCGATAAGAGGCGATTTGGACCGAGATTTCATCTTCAAACCTTGGGTAAGTGATTCTAATCTATTTCCAACTATATTTCATCAATATATCTTAGATTCTAACATCAGAATCATGTGAATCAAAGTGAAAATTTATTAAACTTTGTTAAGTTTTTGAAAAACAAGAATTTGAGTTTTGAGTATCGATTAGGACTTAGATTTTGAAAGTAATCATATGTATGGACTCGTGGGGTTATGGGTATTCGGAATCTACCTTTCGACCCGGTTTCGATCGGGCGGGCCCCAGGTTGACTTTTGTTGACTTTTTAGGAAAATTGTAAAGATCATAGCTTTATGTATTGTAATTGGTTTCCTTTGCATTGTTTGATGATATTAAGTCAATTTTGGTTAGATTTGAGCTGTGTGGAGGAAAATTTCATGGGAAAAGCTGTTTTCCAAGGTTGATTTAGCCTAGTTGAGGTAAGTATCTTGCCTAATTTTGTGTGGGGAAACTGTCCCTTAGGATTTGGAAATTGATTGTGTCATTTGTGTTATGTAAAAGCCGTGTACGCATGTGATGACCCAGCTAGTCGTCTCATGAGTTAGCTCCATGTTTCCCCCATTTCTACTTATTATTGCTTTGTTTATTGGTTCTATATGTGATCGGGTTGGTTGGCTTGGGTTTGGAAAGGTTTTGAGAAGGTTTGAGATACTTAGTCTGTTTTGAGGAGGCTTAAGTTGGAAAAGTCAATCGAATGTTGACTTAAGTGTTACAGGGCTGGGATATGAGTTCCGATGGTTCGGATATATAACGACCTGAACCGTCGTTTCCTATATTTACGTCATGTATTCCCTGTTAAATGCTTATTCATGTTTCAATATGTGTACTTGGTGAATTTGAGTCAATTCGGATCGAGTTTGGTATGAAATGGGACAATTAGTCTCTTTAAGGAAGAATTAGTTTGGAAAAGTCAACCGGACGTTGACTTGTGAGTTAGAGGGCTCGGAATTGAATTCCGATGATTCAGTTAGTTTCGGGGGATGATTTAAGGCCTAGAAGAGCAATCGGAATTAATTTTGGAGGTCCGGTGAAGAAATTAGCTCATTTTGGCGAAATTAGTATTTTGGCGATTTCCGGTTGATAGGTGAAATTTTGATCCGACGGTCGAAATGGGATTCCGAGAATTTCTGTAGCTTCGTTATTCCATTTTGGATAGGTGTGCAAAATTTCAAGTCATTCGGACATATTTTGGTCGAGTTTTGATCGAAAGCGCGTTTTGGAAGTTTTAAAGGAACTTAGACTTGAATTCGGTGTAATTCGATAATTTGTTATTAGTCGAGGTGTTTTGATAATTGGAACAAGTTTGAATAATATTATAAGATGTATTGGTATTTTTGGTTGAGGTCCCGAGGACCTCGGGATGATTTCGGATGGCTAACGGGAACTTTTCAAGTTGGAAATTTCATAATAGACGAAAGTTGTAAATAAGTGCGCACAAGGCCTCACTTTGAACGATAATATCTCTCGTTATATAAGGAGTTGTGTGAGTTAAAACCTATCAAATTAAAGCTCTTTGAGTCTAGTTTCCAATGCAACAAACCGTTCGTCATTTGGAAGTGTATAGAGGAAGTTATGACCATTTGACTGGTCAGGTGTCAGAGCGCGCGAAGTATCGCGCGAAGTATCGCGCGAAGTCGCGCACTTCGCGCGTCTGAGGCAGAATACTCAGCAAAACGCGCGAACAAACGCGCGAACTATGCGACTGAAGGTTTTTAAGTACCCCAAGACCGGCCTAGAGAGTTCCCAACTCATTTTTGGGGTTAAGGCTTGCTCTCTCAAGGGGGTTTCGTCCCAAACTTCATCCCTATGATCCTAAGGTAAGATTTTTGGAGTATTTTGAGTTGATTACTACTCCCAAACACTTATATTAACATGGATTGATCTTAAAAATTCTTAGATTTTCAAGAAATTCCTTCAAGAACTCAAAGAAGGGTTTTGCAAGATTTCTTCCAAAAGGTAAATCCTACACCTTAGACTCACATATATGGATATATTATGGAAATATGAGTATGAGTCAAGTATTACAACTTATTGTATGGTGGTTGGAAGCCATAAATTCCCTATTTAAATACATGAACATGGTAGGGATTTAGAGGTGTTTATTTGATGGAATTTTTGTTGGTTTGGGTGTGAATGGTTGATCACACATGTGATGTTAGGAGTATAAATTGTTAAAGAATAATAGTGTGATGAATTGTTGGTTAATGGTGATAGTTGGAGGAACCAATGCTATAGTTAAGAGGTGTAAATATTTATACCTACAAGATGTTTGATAATATGCCTAAATGGCATAATTTATGGGATCATTATAGTATCATTAAGGGGCGAATTTCAGATATGTATGGTTAAAACCCCGTCTTTTAGAAATCGAACTTCATCGAGGTTTGTGTGATTTTTGGCAGATTCGTCACACGAGGAGGCCAATTAGAGAGGCAAGGGCATAACGAGCTAGAGGTGAGTAATTGATGCAACTATTGTTCTGAGGGTTTGAAACCCCGGACTTTCACATCGTAACGCTATATTGAGGCGTGACACGCATCCCATGGCAGGTGCAGTATCGTATATGATTGGGGATTGTGACTTGGTCCATCCCGAGTGATAATTATAGTATATTGGCGACTGATTCGCACATTGTATTGATACTTATAATATGTTGGCGACTGATACGCACATGCATTGATGATATTTGGGCTTAATGCCACGTTTGGGGTCCTTGTGCTGACTTGTAGAATCCTTCGGGGATTAATATTACTGCTTCGGGGATTAATATCATTTAATTTCAGTCCAAGGTTTTAATTACTGTTTTGCAAACTTAGCCGTAATTCTAAGTGTTGAAAACTCAAATGACATTTTAAATGTATTTCGGGCTGGAAACTTCTATTTTGTAAATGCCCAAGGGGCTTATTATATTATTTTCTGGACTGATTATAAAGTGACTTGAAACAGTGGTAACAATGACACTGTATGATATACTTGAAACAGTGGTAACAATGACACTGTATGATATACTTGAAACAGTGGTAACAATGACACTGTATAATGTAAATTGGTCAGGTAACAATGGGCTGACCGGTCAGGTAACAATGACTGACCAAGATATTGCGCTTGGGCTGTAGGAGCCCCTCCGGAGTCCAATGACACTGTATGATATACTTGAAACAGTGGTAACAATGGCACTGTATGATGTAAATTAGTCAGGTAACAATGGGCTGACCGGTCAGGTAACAATGACTGACCAAGATATTGCGCTTGGGCTGTAGGAGCCCCTCCGGAGTCTGTACACACCCCTAGTGAGCGCCGTCGACGATAAATAAATATGGATGGCTCGGGCTGCACGCCGCAGTGGGTACTGGAATGTACCATCATATGCATTGCATTGCATTCATGTATTTTCCTTTATACTGTTATTTAGTTGTCCAGTTCCATATGTTGCTGTATATTTAGATTTTAGCTTACTTTGTGTATTTACTGGATTTTCTATCTTCGGACTGTAGTTATTTTTATTACTCACTGGGTCGGAGTACTCACATTACTCCCTGCACCATGTGTGCAGATACAGGCAGAGCTGAGTTCGCTCCTGAGCGCTGATTCTTTCCAGGCCAGGCGATGACTAGGAGTAACGAGGTAGCTGTGGACGTCCGCAACCCCGTTTTCTCCCTTATCTTTGTTATTTATGATAATTTCAGACTTTGTAAAATATTAGTAAACTCGGTAGTAGCTCATGACTTGTGACACCCTGATTTCGGGCTGAGTTGGGATGGTTTTCCTTATTCTATCACGTTTATTTCTAATTTAAGATTATATTGCCCATGATTTAGACTTATTCCTGCTAAGTTATTATAAAGAGATGTACTGTTTTGTTGATTGGGTGGCCTTGTCCTCACGAGAGGCGCCATCACGACTGGGTTGGGATTTTGGGTCGTGACAGGATAGCTTCGGGAGGTGATTTTGGATTTAAGGGCGTGATCAGAATGTGTTTTGGAAGTTCGGAGTATATTTAGGTTTGAATTGGCAAAATTGGATTTTTTGGCATTTTTCGGTTGATAGGTGAGATTTTGATATAGTGGTCGGAATAGAATTTCGGGAGTTGCAATAGTTCTGTTGTGTCATTTGGGATGTGTGTGCAAAATTTCAAATAATTCGGACGTGGTTTGGTTGGGTTTTTTTTTATCAAAAGCATAATTTAGAAGACTTTTGGAATTCGTAGGCTTGAATCCAATGCGAATTTGGTGTTTTGAGCGTTCCAAAGATTGGAACAAGTTTTAATGATGTTATGGGGTATATTGGTATGTTTGGTTGAGGTCTCGGGGGCCTCGAGTGAGTTTCGGGTGGTCAATCGGACCATTTCATGTTTTGGAGAATTGTAGAAAATCTGCTAGAGTGTTACAGAAAAATTGACCTTCGCGTTCGCGAAGGGTTAGCTGGTGAGGCTGAGGATTTAGCCTTTGCATTCACGAGGAAGGCTCCGTGTTCACGAAGGGCTAGGATCTTGTGCATCGCATTCGCGAGGTATCAGACGCGTTCGCGTAGAGGAAGTTGAGCAGCTGGGGTTCAGGTGGAATTGTTGTTCGCGTTCGCGGAAGGGGAGTCGCATTCGCGTTGGGTTAGGGAGCCAAGTATTCACGTTCGCGAGCTGTGTGTCGCGATCGAGATGAAGGAAATTTGGTCAAAGTATGTTTGTGCTTCGCGAATGCAAGGCGTCGACCGCGTTCGCGAAGAAGGATTGGATGCCTGGGCAGAATGTTTAAATAGCTATTTGGTCCGCGATTTTGGGGTTAGCTTTCACCATTTTTGAGTGATTTTGGAGCTTTTTGAAGAGGGATTTAAGGGGAAACACTTGGAGGTAAGATTTATGGACTTAATACTTGATTCTAATGTGAATTCTACCTAATTAAGCATGGAATTTAAGCCTAATATTGAAGAACTAGGTCTTGTAATTGGAGACCTAGAATTTGGGATTTGAGAGGTGTTTGTGGTTGGATTTTGATGCTTTTGGTATGAATTAACCCAGGGTGTGATAAGGAGTCTATCGGTGTAATTTTTATCGAAATCCGAGACGTGGGCCCGGGGGTTCGGTTTGGCCAATTTTGGGATTTGTATTGTAATTTAGTTTCTTTCGAGTGCGCTTTGTTCCCTTAGCATATTTTGATGATTTACATTGTTTTTTTGGTAGATTTATAGCACACGGATGCCGATTCGAGGGGCAAAGGCATCGCAAGCTAGAGATTTGGATCGGGTAGAGGTGAGTAATGATTGTAAATATTGTCCTGAGGGTATGAAACCCCGGATTGCACATCATTGTGCTATATTGAGGTGACGCCGACGCTAGATGACGAGCGTGGGGTCGTACACCATTGGGGATTGTGACTTAGTCCATCCCGTATGACTATTTTACCGCGTAGTTGACTGAAAACTGTTTGCTATCATTATGTTTTGGGCTGAAAGCCATATTTGGGCCTCGTGCCAACTATTTGGACCCTTGGGGGATTTTTACTGATATTTCCTCACTATTTTGACTTTATACTTGTACTCAGTCATGCCATATCCTACTATTTTCATAACTCAGCCATTTCTACTCTATTTTAACACTTAAAAAGATACATTAAATGATATTTTGGGCTGAGCCTCATGTTTTACTATTGCCCAGGTGGCTTATGAGATTCTGACTGAGTATCGCAGAGGGCCTGTGTTGTGAGGTTATTGAGATGAGTCATGATTATAAGGCCGAGGGCCTGAGATTGTACGCCACGAGATGGCTTGATATTTCTCTTGGGCCGTAAGGGGCCCCTCTAGGAGTCTGCACACCCCCAGTGAGCGTGGGTGCCCATTGTGATATGAGATATAGCCCGAAGGGCTGGTATTGTTCCATGTGTTGCCCGATGGGCTGATTCTGTTGGTATTGTGTCCGAGGGGAGGTTCTTTATGTGTTTATCTTTCCTAATTGACCGTCATTTACTTACTTAACTGTTAAAAAGGCATTCCAAAGAAGTTTTAACTGAACTAAAGTGACTTTACCTATTTTTCACTATTCCATTGATTTTACTGGTTGTTACTGCTTCTTTATAGTCTGTTCATGTGCCTTTACGTGGTTTCTTATTACTCAGTCTGCAATTATAATTATTACTCACCGAGTTAGAGTACTCACTTTACTCTCTGCATCCCATGTGCAGATTCATGCGCATCAGGTCCTGCTTGCAAGCGTTGAGAGCTTTCCAACATATCCTAGAGATTCACTAGGTAGCTGCTCGACGTTCGCAGCCTAGTGCTTCTTCCTCTATCTTATTTTCTCCTATTTTTAGTTATGTAGTAGTGGTGTAGTCTCTTTTAGACTTGTAATTTTTATGATAGATGCTCATGACTGGTGACACCCCGATGCTAAGCTATGTCAATTCCGCAAGCTGTATTATTCACCCTATTTTGGGATTACTATTATTATGATTTAAGACTTAATTTGTATTATTTAATTGCTTAAAACGAATTGGGAGTGTGTCGGCTGACCCTGTCTTTACGAGAGGCACCATCACGATCGGGTCCAGGTTTAGGATCGTGACAATGCAAGGTGACGAGTAGGTACACATGTTATATTGTATTTGACCTGTTTAGGCTACTTGGACTCTTTCCATGCACTAATTGAATTGTCATATCATGTTCTAAATTATCATGGTCAATCTACTCTTACTTGTATTAGTCTAGACATCCTTACATGCCTTAAATGACCTTGTTAACACTTGTTCTAGACCTTACTTGATATTTTGGTCTTATGCTTTAGTTGCCTCTTTCACTGTCATGTGTTATCTCTTCCATTGTTTAATTACCATTATTTGAAGTCATCATTACATATTGTTTCTTCCATTGTTGATTTATCATTATTTGAAGTTATTGTTACATGTTATCTCATTCATTGTTGATTATCATTATTTGAAGTCATGGTTACATGGTGTCCCTTTCATTGTTGAATATTTTTATTTGAAGTCATCATTACATGTTATCTCTTACATTATGAGATATTCTTTTTTAGTATTTGTGGTTACATGTTATCTTTCTCATAGTTGAGTTATTGGTGTTGAAGTTGCGAAAGCCGTTATCACATTGAGGTGAACTATTAACTGTTGAGATATTTTTCTTGTTGAGAAATCTACATTCATTGTTATTGTTGATATTATTGTACACGTTGTGGTTGAGCCATAGGATATTGTTGTGAAAACATTGATGTTGTTGATAATTGGCAAGTTATGGCATACGAGCACTAATGGTGCAAGTTGTTATTATGATGTGATATTGACGTGCATGCGATAGTATAAGGATAGGGGTTAATGTGCATGTGGCGGCATAAGGTGGGACTTATATGCGTGTTGCTTGTAAGAGAATTACGTGAAGCTACATAGCGTCATAAGGTGGGCTAAAGTGCATGTAGCTATTTCGGAAAAAATATTTTCAAACTATTTTAATGTAAGACTCACGCGGCGGTATGAGGAAAGTTTGTGATTGAAATTGAGAAATATGAATACGAGGCGGTACCTTAGTTGTGATTCTTGTTGTACACGAGGTGGTACCTCGTTATAATTCTTGTTTTTTGTCTCATTTGGAAAGAATTATTGCTTAGAACACTTCTTGTTGTTTTATTCTTCCTTACCCCATCAGTCGTATATGATCGTTGTGTTTATTTTCAATTGCTTCCTTTATGTTATCTCTATGCTTACAATCCATTAATTAGCCTATGTTATCAACTTGCTTCATATTACTTATTTCTCCGCTTTCCATTACTTCTGGTTATTGTCCTAGCAGGTGTCTTGACCTTGCCTTTTAGTGCTCTGCCGAGGTTAGGCTTGATACTTATTGGGTACCGTCGTGGTGTACTCATACTAAACTTCTACACATCTTTTTGTGCTGATCCAAGTATGTCTGCTCATTCTGGACGTTAGTGATCGACTTCAACTGCTTTCCGGAGACTTCAAGGTATACCGCTCGGCGTCCGAAGGCCTCGAAGTCACCTTCTATTATCTTTAATTCCTATTTTATTTCCATTCAGATAGTGATGTAGTCAACATTCTAGTTTACTCTGTAGATCTTATGACTCAGTTCCACCGATTATGGGAAGTGTGTTATTGAGTTTCTATTTCGGAAGATTTTATGAGTTTATTAGTCTTGTTTTAGTAGTTTTCGTTAATTTTTTCTGTCAAATTATTATTAAATGTTAGGCTTACCTAGTCTTAGAGACTAGGTGCTATCATGATATCCTAATGAGGGAAAATTGGGCTCGTGATAATATGAAACTACTAAGATATGCATGACCACAAGAAAGAAAAACTCGCACGAGTTCCCCTCTTTGAACCTGGATCAACATATAGTACATATATCACAATTTACACATTACTCCCTTGAAAGTGAACGATAGGAAAATGTTTCAACCAGGATTGAGGTCTAAGGATGCCTCACCACAAAAAGCCTATCCATAGGAAGCATCTGTAGTAGTCTATCCGGAATTTCTCTCTCCCTATCCCTCCATGGAGATCTATCTAGAATTTCTCTCTCCCTCTCCCTCTTCCTCTTCCTCTTCCTCTACCTCAATGTTATATAAATCTGTCTTAAAATATAGAAAATCATAAGAAGAAAACAACAAGAAGAAGAAGAATACTTTAACCGAAAACTCCTCCCATGATATATACTCGTCTATCTTTTGGCTCTAGTGCCTAGTTGCCAAGCTGCCGAAATTCTGCCTCAACAAACTATGCGCACAGAGCAAGCAACACAAAGTGTGAGACGAGAATATATAATGTAGTCATAGTCACGTGGTTCCTTAAGCCATTTTGAAAGAGGAGTTTCGCACGAGTCAGGAAAAAGAAACAAAAAAAGCAGTCTAAAGAAGTATGAACTAAAAGATAATTTTTTCTTAGGTTTGGGAATTAACTGAAATTCTAAGGTGACTTGCCACAACTTAGTCAAATGAGAGTCGAGTCTATATGTGTTTGTATGCAACATCTACAAATTCAAAGGTATATATGTCATTTGGAAGCAAAAATTCTCCGTCCCTCTCAGTCCTAGGAGGTCTATCTAGAGTTCCTCTCACTCTCTCTCTCTTCGTGGAGGCCTATACAATATTTCTCTCTCCATATCATTCCGTATTAATACAAATTTGTTTAAAATGAAGAATAGAATAAGAAAAAGAATACTTAAAGTGAAGACTCCTCATATGATATATACTTGTCAATCTATTGGCTCAATCTGAGCAATTCATTACTTGTCACTTAAATTGAAAGAGAAAAAAAAATATCTGAAAAACTGCTTAACGAGTCAAGAACAAAATCCAACTGAAAGAAAAATAATTTGGAATGAAGAGAAAAAAAAGCCTAAAAGAAGTCGAATAGTCTCCCGTGCATTTATACATGTGTTGGTTCATTGAACCAATACAAATGATGAATAATTAGTTACTTCTAAAAGTAAGTATTTCATTATTATATCTTCCCTAATTTATATTGATTAAATGAAATACATGCACGTGCAAGGCACATGCATTTCTTCTTTATGCATGTACGTAGCACGTGCATAAAAATTAGTAGCTAAAATAATATTTATAAGGAAAAACTTCAGATACGTACTAGGATGTTTTTTTCGTTTTATAGTATCTAATTGTCACCACCCAATTTCCACTATAGGTCGTGATGACGCCCAATGTCGCCGCTAGGCAAGCAAACAGTAAACTACTCATTTAATTTCTCATTTTACTATTTTTAAAGTCTTTGATTTTTATTTAATATGGAAACAAATAGTAAGTGAGTGTAGTAATATAAAGCATAAACTAAACGGGAAAGTAGGATAGTGAATTAAATAATCAAAACCCATAAGTGTAAATTAGAACCCACAAAATCTGGTGTCACAAGTGCACGAGCATCTATTAGAGTATACAAAATTTTCTAAGAACTACTCTCTGAAATAAAATAGACAGAAATGATAAAAATATAAAAGGAGAAGGCTCCGGGTATTGCAGAACGGAGCATGAGAAGCAGCTCACCACTAAGCCTCCGGGTAATGCGGATGCGCGCCCGGACGAACTCTAGATGCACCTACCTCAAAGCCTGCACAATATGTGGATAAGTGTAGCATGAGTACATATAAAATGTGTACCCAGTAAGTATCTAATCTAACCTCAAATAAGAAGTGACGAGGGGCCGATATCAACACTTACTAGTGGGCAATATACATAAGGTAGAAGAATATTTAGTAGGCATGAAATACAACATCAATAATGGAATAAGAGGCAATAATAAAATGATTCCTTACCAAAATAACAATTCAAAGTCCCCAAATATCGCATTCTAATATCAATAACGGCTCAACATGTATATATAAATCTTCAAGTCATGAAAGACATATCAAGTATAATCGGACTCCGAGTGACAACATGCATGAGATATGCCGAGGTCGTACGGTCCCGACCTTATGACAACACGCATGAGATATGCATCCCATAATATATATATAAATATTGCCGAGGCATTCGGCCCGATCGAGACAAATTGGGAAACTCTCTGGATTACGAATTATGTCTTTATAACTTTAAGGTAAGCTCATGAAAGAATATAAATTTCCATCCATGACTAAACATTTCCTCCAAATCTCTAAGTAATGAAGCTCGATTTAACATCATCTTTAACCAAATGTTACTTATTAATTGAAGCAATTAAATTAGCGAATTGAGTTCAAATAGTGCAAGTAATAGCATAATACAGACTTATGTCTACCCGAAGATAACATGAATTTTAGCTCCGCAATTACTCTCGTTACTTCGTGCGTACGTAGCACCCACAATTAGTAGCAAATAAGAAATTTAAACACCTATGGGGTAAATTCCCTCTTACAAAGTTAGGCAAGAGACTTATCTCATTCCCAAGTCTACTTTCCGGTCCACAAATCACTCTGAAAGCCTCAAGTCGATGTCGAACAATCGAAACTAGCCAATGGTTGTACAAACTAATCAATAATTGCTCAAAAGATCACTATTTAACTATTAGAGTGGCCAACCCAATTTTGAAGATTCAAAAAATTTACCCTCGATCCCACGTGTCCGAACTCCAGAATGTTTTGTATATATATTACTCATGACCTCAAGAACACAAATATATAATTTTTACCCAATTCCATAATCATTTTCATGGTCTAATCTCGTTTTTAAACCAAAATTTGGTTTTTTCAACCAAAATCCTAATATTTCCACATATTACTTGTTAAAATCTACCCATAATTTATGTATTAAGCTCACATTATATAGAAATTACTTACCTCCAATAGCTAGAGTGAAAATACCTCTCCAAGGAGCTCTAGAATCGGCCAAGAAATGTGAGAAATGAAGGAAATAAGCCAAGTCCCGATTTTTAAAAGACACATTGCCTAGTGCTGTCATCACCTAGGATTTTCTCTTCACGAACGTGCGGGAAGACTCCCGATCGCAAATTCCTCGGGCCTCAAACCTATGTGAACGCGACCGCTTGATCGCGATTGTGAAGAAAAAATCACCCCACAGCACCAAATCTTTCATCGCGAACGCGACCCCATCTCGCGTTCGCGAAGAAGGAATCTAGAACTAACAACTCATCACTTTTGGACTTAGCTCTGGGCGGTCCGAAACACACCCGATCCATCAGGGACCCCGTCCAACTTCACCAACAAGTCCAAAAACATAATGCGGACCTGCTCGAACCAGCAGAACATGTAAAACAACATTAAAACTAAGAATCGCACCCCAAAACCAAATTGATCAACTTCTGAACTTTAAACTTTTTAACTAGCTGCGAACGTGCCGAATCATACCTAGACTACTTGGAATGACATCAAATTTTGCGTACAAGTTATAAATTACCATACGTACCTATTCCTATGCTCGAAATCCCAAACAACCTCAATAACACGAAAGTCTACTCAAAACCAAATTTAAAAAACTAGAAAACCTTCAAGGAAACAACTTTCAACATTAAGCGTCGAAAAGTTCCTCGATCACCCGAAACCCGATCTGAACACACGCTGAAGTCCAAAATCATTATACGAACCTACTGGAACTATCGAATCCTAGTTCCGAGGTCGTTAACTCAAAACAACGACTCAGGTCAAATTTGGCCATTATATGCCATTATTAAAAAACTAAGTGTTTGTTTCAACACGAACCCTTCCAAATCTAAACCAACAATCCATGCAAGTCATAAAACAATAAAATTACATACGGAATATCATAAATAGGGATACGTGGATCTAAAAAGCAAAATGACCAGTTGAGTCGTTACACTAATATATGATATTGTCTTTAAAATATGCATCAACCATCAGTCTCGAGAAAGCACATGAAAAAATATAGGGGTTATGTTTTAGCTAGGTCTCCACAAAAGTGAGATGGAAAGAACGGGAAAATAAAACATGAAACTTATTAGAAGGAGAGGAGAAGGATAAATTAGGCATCTCAATGATAAAATTGATACCTTTTCTTAATTATTAATGCCTAAACTATACAGATCCTATGACTGCTCGACAGTCTGGGTGGTTAAGAGCCCTATATATCAACCAACTAAATATGCAACTACTAAGATATGCATGACCACAAGAAAGAAAAACATGCACGAGTTCACCTCTTCAGACCTGGATCGACATATAGTACATATGTCACGATTTGCACATTCCTCCTTAGGAAATGAGAGAAATGTTCTAACCAGGATTGCAGCCTGAGGATACAGCACCACAAGAGGCCTCTCCATAGGAAGCCTCTATAGTGGTCTATCCAAAATTTCTCTCTCCCTATCCCTCAATGGAGATCTATCTAGTAATTTCTCTCTCCCTCTCCTTCTCCCTCTACCTCTTCCTCTACCTCCGTGTCATATAAATTTGTCTTGAGATAAAGAAAATCATAAGAAGAAGAAGAAGAATACTTAAATCGAAAACTCCTGCCATGATATATACTTGCCTATCTTTTGGATCTGGTGCCTAGTAGCCAAGCTGCCAAAATTTAGCCTCGACACACTGTGCGCTCAGAGCAAGTAACACAAAGTGTGAGACGAGAACATATAATATAGTGATAGTCACGGGGTTCCATAAGCCATTTTTAAAGAGGAGTTTTGCACGAGTCGGGAAAAAGAAAAATCTAAAAAGGAAAACAAAAAAAAAGCAGTCTAAGAAAAGAAGTATGAACTAAATGATAGTTTTTTCTTAGGTTTGAGAGTTAACTAAAATTCTAAGGTGACTTACCAAAACTCAGTAAAATGAGAGTCCAATCTATATGTGTTTGTATGCAACATCTACAAATTCTAAGGTATATACGTCATTTGGAAGAAAAAATTCTTTGCCCCTCTCACTCCTAGGAGGTCTATCTAGATTTTCTCCCTCCATGTCCTTCCGTATTATTACAAATCTATCTTAAAATAAATAATAGCAAACCTGAAGGAAGTCGAAGAGTCTTCCTTGCATTTTTACATGTGTTGGTGCACTGAACAAATAGAAATGAAGAATAATACGTTACTTCTAAAAGTATATATTTTATTATTTTATTTTATTAAATTTTATTTTAATTAAGTTAAATACATGTACGTGCAAGGTACGTGCATTTTTTCTTTATGCCGTACGTTTCTCGCATATAAAAATTCGTAACTAAAATAATATTTATAAGGAACAACTTCATGGACATGCTAGGATATTTCTTTAGTTTTGTAGTATCTAATATAGGATATTATCTTTAAAATATGCATCAACCGTATGCCTCAAGAATGCACAGGAAATATACAGGGGTAAAGGTTTGGCTGGGTCTCCACAAAAGTGAGATGAAAATAATGAGAAAAGGAAAAGACAAAACTTATTAGAACAAGAGGAGAAGGATAACAATAGGCATCTCAATAACAAAATTGACACATTTTTTAGTTATTAATGCCTAAACTATATAGATCCTATGACAGCTTGGCAGTCTGGGCGGTTAAGAGCCCTATATGTAAGTCAACTAAATATCCAAATACTAAGATATGCGTGACAACAAGAAATAAAAACTCGCACTAGTTTCCATTTTCAAACCTGGATCGGCATATAGTACATATGTCACGATTTGAACATTCCTCCTTAGAAGGTGAAAGAGAGAAATATTCTAACCAGGATTGCATCCTGAGATGCCTCACCACAAAAGGCTTCTTCATAGAAAGGCTCTATAGTGGTCTATCCAAAATTTCTCTCTCCTTATCCCACCATGGATATCTATCAAGAATTTTTCTCTCCCTCTTCCTCTCCCTCTTCATCTTCCTCTACTTTCATGTTATATAAGTTTGTCTTAAAATAAAGAATAAGAAGAGGAAGATGAAGAAGATGAATAAGGTGAATAATTAAACAAAAAACTCCTCCCATGATATATACTCGTCTATATTGTGGCTCTAGCACCTAGTAGCCAACATGCCTAAATTCAGCCTCGACACATTGTGCGGTCAGAGCAAGCAACACAAAGTATGAAACGAGAACATATAATGTAGTCATAGTCATGGGGTCCTTAAGCTGTTTTAAAAAAGGCGTTTTGCATGAGTTACGAAGAAGAAAAATCTAAAAAAGAAATAAAACAAAGCAGTCTAAGAAATGAAGTATAAAATAAAGGATAGTTTATTCTTGGGTTTGGGAATTAACTTAAATTCTAAGGCGACTTGCCACAACTCAGTCAAATGAGAGTCGAGTCTATACGTGTTTATATGCAATATCTACAAATTTAAAGGTATATATATATCATTTGGAAGTATAAATTCTCTGTCCCCCTCATTCCTACGAGGTCAATATAGATCCTCTCTCTCTCTTCGTGGAGGTTTATACAAAATTTCTCTCTCTATGTCCTTCCGTATTAATACAAATCTGTCATAAAATGAAGAATAGCAAACTTGAAGGAAGTCGAAGAGTCTCCCTTGAATTTATACATGTGTTGGTGCATTGAAAAAATATAAATGAAGAATAATTAGTTACTTCTAAAAATACGTACTTCATTATTTATGTTTTATAATTTTACATTAATTAAATTAAATACATGCACATGCAAAGTACGTGCATTTTTTCTTTGTGCACATACGTTGCACGCGCATAAAAATCCGTAACTAAAATAATATTTATAAGAAACAACAACAGAGACATACTAGGATATTTCTTTAGTTTTGTAGTTTCTAATATAGGATATTATCTTTAAAATATGCATCAATCGTTTGTCTCAAGAATGTACAGGAAAAATAGGGGTGTTAGGGTTTGGCTGGGTCTCCACAAAAGTGAGATGGAAAGAACGACAAAAGAAAAAATCAAAGCTTATTAGAACGGGAGGAGAAGGATAAAAATAGGCAGCTCATTAACAATATTTACACCTTTTTTGTAGTGATTAATGCCTGAACTATATAGATCTTATGACTACTTGGCAGTCTGGGCAGTTAAGAGCCCCATATGTCTATCAACTAAATATGAAATCACTAAGATGTTCGTGTGTCAGGACCCAAAAGTTCATTATTTGTTTAAAAATGAAATTCTATGTTTTGACGCCTTGAAAACCTGATTTAGAGTCACCTCGTTTTGCATGCGCAGTCCGGGCGCATATCCGAAAAGCTTAAATATGAAATTCTGTAAAAATGATAAAATTTGGTTATAAAATGAGTTAATTTGACCCGGACCCGTGATTTGATGGTCTCGGAGGGTCCGTAGAAAAATATGGGACTTAGGCGTATGCCCAAAATCGAATTCCGAGGTCCCAAGCTCGAGAAATGAGTTTTTTAAAGAAAATTATTTTCTGAAATTGTTCAAGAAAATTTGAAATGAAATTTGATTAGAACATGATGGTATCAGCCCAGTATTTTTGTTCCGGCGCTGGGTACAGGTCTTATATATGACTTAAGACGTTTCTGTGGAATTTGGTGAAAAATGGATGTTATTTGACGTGATTCGAACTTAAATTGCAAAAAAATGATTTTTAAAGAAGTTTGGAAAACATTTCATTGATCTTGAAATTTAATTTGATGTTCATGATGTTATTTTGATGATTTGATTACACGAATAAATCCGTAAGATGTTTTTGAAGTTTTGTGTACACTTGGTTTGGAGTTCCGAGGGCTCGGGTGAGTTTCGGGTAGGTTCACACAGCTGTTGCAGGCTCAGAAAGGTGGAAGGCCTCTGAATAGACCAGTGTGGTCCGCACAAAATGGAGTGCGACCGCAGAGGGGCCTGTGCGGCCGCACTAGATTCTGTGTGATCCGCGGTTAAGAACATATTCACTGATCCGATTTTGGAAGCCTATATATTTTGATCTACAAGGAATTTTGAGATGATACAAAAAAGAAAGTTATAGACATTTGTGTCTCGTTTCTAGAATGGTAAAGAAATCAAAATTTGGACATCCGTAGAGACAGTTATGGCCAAAATACTAAGACCTATCACTGTAGAACACAGGAAGCCTGTGCGGCCTCGGTTGATTTTGTGCGGTCCGCACAGGGCATCTAAGGGCAGTATATTTAGACGGGATTTTCAGTTATTTTTCAACTTTTAATACCCCAAAAACATAAGAGGCGATTTTTCATACAACCTTTCTTCTCCAAATCAATTGTAAGTCGTTTTAACTAGTTTTCTTCAATCATTAACATCTTTTAACATGATTTCAACTTCAAATCAATGAATTTCGTGGGGGAAATTGGGTGATTTGGGTAGAACCTAGGTTTTTCAAATTAAAGATTTGGACTTCGATTTGAGGTCCGATTTCAAAATAAATTATATATTTTAGTTTGTGGGGGAATGGGTGATCGGGTTTTGGTTCGAACCTTGGGTTTTGACCATGTGGGCCCGGGGGCGATTTTGACTTTTGGGTAAAACTTTGGAAAATCCATTTTCATGTATTCAAATTGATTCATTTAACATTTATTAATATAATTAAGTAACTTGTGGCTAGATACAAGCGAGTTGGTGGTTGAATCAAGAGGTAAAGCGATAGTTGAGGCTTGAATTGCGTTCGTGACATCGAGGTATGTTTCCGGTCTAACCTTAGCTTGAGGGATTAGGAGTTGTGTCCTATTTGCTATTTGCTTCTTGTTGAGTACGACGTATAGGCATGGTGACGAGTATCTATACGTTGGTGTCAAGCATGACCGTGAGTCTTAAATTGATACTTGTTGTATTCTTGAATGTTACTATGGTTGCAATAGTGAGTAAATCCTTGATATTGAGTAAAGACATAGTTTGTTTATCGTGGAATCTACTTATGATTGAGAAATGGGGTAATTGAGACGAGTAGGAGTTAAGTTAAGAATGGTTATAGCTGATTCTCCCTTTCTGGGACGTATGTACTTGTACTGCTGAGTTACCTTGCCGAGATAGTGTAGCCTATTGTTGATCCCTTGTCGGGATGGTTAATTATGATTATTGTTGACTGTATAGTTGGAACGGGTTGCGCGCCGCAACAAATATTATATCAGATCAGGTTGCACGCCGCAATAGATATTATATGGGATCGGGTTGCACGCCTCAACAGATATTATATTGGATCGGGTTGCACGCCGCAACAACTATATATATGTGGATCGGGTTGCATGCCACAACAATGTTAAATGATAAAGGATCGGGTTGCATGACACAACGGTATTGTTATTGTATTGTTGTAGATATTGAGTTGTCCTTTCATATTTTATTAAGTTTCCGTTGGTCTTGATATGTTTCCCTGAAGCATGTACCCCCTCCCATTTTAAATTGCTTATTCTTATTTATTTTCCGCCATATATTATATAACTGCACAGGTTTATCTGGAGTCTGGTCCTAGCCTCGTCCTACCTCGCCGGGGTTAGGCCAGTCACTTACCAGCACATGGGTCGGTTGTGCTGATACTACACTTTGCACTCTATATGGATACAGGAGCGGCAATTGATCAGCAGCAGTAGGGGAGCCAGCCTTTAGTCCACCGAGACACCGAGGTAGCCTTGCAGGCGTCCGCATGCCCGACGTCTCCTCTTTCTTTTATTATGTTTTATTATCTCATGTATCCGAGACAAACAATGTTATTCTTCCTTCAAACTGTTGTATGTAGTAATCTTAGTAGTTCGTGGGTATTGTGACACCAGTTTCTGGGTAGAGGCATGTGTTGACTTTTGAAACATTTTGGTTTTATATTTATTTAAGACTTCCGCTTAAATCTCATATGCTGTTGTCATTTAGATGTTTATCACTTGTTAATATAAGTTGTAAAAAAGATTAAAACAGAAGAGTTATAGATTTCTAAGTTCGTGGCTTGCCTAGCTTCTACGAGTAGGCGCCATCACGACTCCCGAGGGTGGGAATTTTGGGTCGTGACAAGCTGGTATCAGAGCTCTAGGTTACATAGGTCTCACAATTCACGGACAAGCTCAGTAGAGTCTAAGGGATTTGTACGGAGACGTTTGTATTTATCCCCAGAGGCTAGAGAGTTAGGAATAACTTCACATTTGTTCTTTCATGTCGTGCGGTTCTGTTTCTCAATGCTAATTGAATTTCTACTCTTTTCTTTCGCAGATGGCAAGAACATGTGCTTCCTCATCTACCGCTCAGCATCCCGAGCCCCCATCAGCAACTCCCACGAGGGGCAGAGGCCGAGGCCGAGGCCGTGCCAGAGGCTGAGGTCGGGGTAGATCTCAGCCCCGAGCAGCAGCCCCAGTAGCGGAGCTTCAGGTTGACTTTGATGATGAGGTTCCGGCTCCAGCAGCTCCGGTGGGATCAGCTAGGTCCTAGAGGGGTTTATTGCTACCCCAGTCCTTCAGGATGCTCTTGTCCGATTAGTGGGCCTCATGGAGAGTGTCACTCGAGCGGGCTTGCTTCCTGTAGCACCAGCCGTCTCTCAGGCTGGAGAAGGGGCATAGACTCCTACTACTCGCACTCCGGAGCAGGTAGCTCCTCAGATTCAGACTCCAGCGGTTCATCCAGTTGGAGCAGTTCAGTCGGGTATGGTAGCTCAGACTGGTGATGGAGCGGCTATGTCTGCCGATGCTTTGTGGAGGCTGGATAGGTTCACCAAGCTCTTCACTTCCAATTTCAGTGGTGCATCTACTGAGGATCCACAGGATTATCTAGATAGCTGCTATGAGGTTCTCAGGAACATGAGTATTGTTGAGATCAATGGGGTTGATTTTACTACATTTCGCTTGTCTGGATCAACCAAGACTTGGTGGAGGGATTATTGCTTAGCTAGACCAGCCGGATCGCCAGCCTTGACTTGGGAGCAGTTCACACAACTATTTTTGGAGAAGTGCCTCCCTATTACTCAACGAGAGGCTTATAGGAGGCAGTTTGAGTGCATCCAACAGGGTTCCATGATGGTTACCCAGTATGACACCAGGTTCATCGACTTAGCTCGCCATGCTCTTGTCCTCCCCATTACTCAGTGAGAGGCTTATTGGAGGCAGTTTGAGTGCATCCAACAGGGTTCCATGATGGTTACCCAGTATGAGACCAGGTTCATTGACTTAGCTCACCATGCTCTTGTCATACTTCCTACCGAGAGAGAGAGAGGGTGATGAGGTTTATTGATGGTCTTATTCAGCCGGTTCGCCTTCAGATGGCTAGGGAGGCTGGAAGTAAGATCACTTTTTAGGAGGCGGCCAATGTGGCCCGTAGAGTGGAGATGGTCCTGTCGTAGGGAGGTGGTCATGGGTCGGATAAGAGGCCTCGTCATTCAGGTAGATTCAGTTGTGCCTCGTCTGGAGGCAAAGATTCATATGGTAGAGGCCATCATCCTAGGCCCTTTCAGTTATCTCTTCAGGTCTCTCACGACGCTTCAGGTAGTTGTGGTCCGCAGATGCAGTATTCCGATCAGCAGTCCTATAGTGCACCACCAGCTACTATCAATGCACCGTCACTCCAGAGTTTTCGGGGTGGTCATTCGGGTCGCTAGGGTCAATCTCAGTTTCCTCAACCACAACACTCAGGTGGATGCTATGAGTGTGGTGAGTATGGTAATATCAGGAGGGCTTGTCCGAGATTGGTGGGTACTCATTCGCAGCAGTAGGGTCCCCGTGTTATGGTTCAGGCACTAGGTGTTCCATAGCCCGCCCAGCCAACTAGAGGTGGGGGTAGAGGTTCTAGAGGTGGAGGTAGAGGATTTAGAGGTGGAGCTTAGGCCACTAGAGGTGGAGGCCAGCTAGCTGCAGGCCATCCCAAAGATGGAGCCCAGGATGGTGGGGCCCATCCCCGACGCTGAGGCTTCAGATGCGGTTATCACAGGTACTATTCTACTTTGGGATAGAGATGTTTCAGTGTTATTTGATCCAGGGTCCACCTACTCGTATGTGTCATCTTATTTTGCACCGTATCTGGTTATGCCTAGTGATTCATTGAGTGTTCCCGTTTATGTGTCTACAACGGTGGGTGATTCTATTGTAGTTGATCCAGTCCATCGTTCTTGTATTGTGGTGATTGGGGGTCTTGATCCTCGTGTAGATTTGTTGCTTTTAGACATGGTCGATTTCGATGTTATATTGGGGATGGACTGGTTATCACCTTACCATGTTATCTTCAATTGTCATGCCAAGACTGTGACCTTAGCTTTACCGGGTATGCCTCATTTAGAATAGAGAGGGACTCTTAGTCATTCTACCCATATTGTTATCTTTTATGTGAAGGCTCGGTGTATGGTCGAGAAGGGGTGTTTGGCCTATTTGGCATATGTTTGTGATTCTAGTGCTGAGGTTCCCTTTATTGATTTTGTGCCCGTTTTTTCTGAGTTTCCTAAGGTATTCCCTTCAGACTTGCCGGGTACGCCACCCGACAAGGATATTGATTTTTGCATTGATTTGGCTCCGGGCACTCAGCCCATTTTAATCCTGCCGTATCGTATGGCCCTACCTAAGTTGAAAGAGTTGAAGGAACAATTGCAAGACTTGCTTGAGAAGGGTTTCACAAGGCCCAGTGTTTCGCCTTGGGGTGCGCCGGTGTTGTTTGTTAAGAAGAAGGATGGGTCTATGAGAATGTGTATTGATTATCGGCAGTTGAACAAGGTTACAATCAAGAATAAGTATCCATTGCCGAGGATTGATGATCTGTTTGATCAGCTTCAGGGTACCAAGGTATTATCAAAGATTGATTTAATATCTGGGTACCATCAGCTGAGGATTAGGGTATCCGATGTCCTTAAGATAGCTTTCCGCACTCGGTACGGGCATTATGAGTTCTTGGTGATGTCATTCGGGTTGACAAATGTCCCATCAACTTTTATGGATTTGATGAACCGAGTGTTTAAGCCTTATTTGGACTTGTTTGTGATAGTCTTCATTGGTGATATTTTGATATATTCCCGCAGCCAAGAGGAGCACGAGCAATATCTCAGAGTGGTTCTTCGGACTCTGAGGGATAGTCAGTTATATGCTAAGTTCTCGAAGTGTGAGTTCTGGTTGAGTTCAGTTGCATTTCTGGGTCATGTTGTACAGTAGAGGTTATTCAGGTTGATCCAAAGAAGATTGAGGCAGTCAAGAACTGACCTAGACCAGCATTAGCTACAGAGATTCGGAGATTCTTGGGATTGGCAGGCTATTATCGTCGGTTCGTGGAGGGGTTTTCATCTATCGTAGCCCCGATACCAGGTTGACCCAGAAGGGTGCCCAGTTCAGATGGTCGGATGAGTGTGAGGTGAGCTTTCAGAAGCTCAAGACAGCTCTAACTAAGGCACCGGTGTTGGTTTTGCCCACAGGTTCAGGGCCTTATACAGTTTATTGTGATGCTTCTCGTATTGGGCTTGGTGCAGTGTTAATGCAGGATGGCAAGGTCATTGCCTATGCTTCACGACAGTTAAAGATTCATGAAAAGAACTATCCAATTCATGATTTAGAGTTGGCAGCCATAGTTCATGCATTAAAGATTTGGAGGCATTATCTGTATGGCATGGTATTGAGGTGTTCACGAACAAGAGTCTTCAGTATTGTTCAAGCAAAAGGAGTTGAATTTGAGGCAGAGGAGGTGTTGGCGTTGTTTAAGGATAATGATATCACTATCTTATATCACCCGGGAAAGGCCAATGTGGTGGCCGATACCTTGAGTAGGAATTCAGCCAGTATGGGCAGCCTTGCTTATATTCCGGTCGGTGAGAGGCCGCTTGCTTTGGATGTTTAGGACTTGGCCAATCGATTCGTGAGGTTGGATATTTCTGAGCCTACTCGGGTATTAGCTTGCACGGTTGCTCGTTCTTCTTTATTGGAGCGTATCCATGATCGGCAGTATGATGATCCCTATTTGTGCATCCTTAGAGACACGGTGCAACGCGGAGGTCCTAAGCAGGTTACCCTAGATGATGATGGAGTTTTGAGATTGCAGGGTGGAGTGTGTGTGCCAAATGTGGATGGGCTTCAGAAGTTGATTTTAGAAGAGGCCCATAGCTCCTGGTACTCTATTCATCCTGGCGCTGCAAAGATGTATCAGGATTTGCGGCAGCATTATTGGTGGCGGAGAATGAAGAAGGATATCGTAGCATATTTGGTTCGTTGTTTGAATTGTCAGCAGGTCAAGTACGAGGATCAAAGGCTTGGTCGGTTATTTAAGAGGATTGAGCTTCCCGAGAGGAAGTGGGAGCGGATCACTATGGACTTCGTTACTAGACTCCCGCAGACTTGGAAGAAGTTCGACGCAATATGGGTCATTGTTGATAGGCTGACCAAGTCAGCACATTTCATTCCTGTGGCAAGTCTCCTATTCATCCGAGAGGTTAGCTGCGATATATATTCAGGAGATTGTTCGTCTTCATGGTGTGCCTGTGTCTATCATTTCAGACCGAGGTACGCAGTTTACCTCGCGTTTCTGGAGAGCAGTTCAGCAAGGTTTAGGTACGCAGGTTGAGTTGAGCACAACATTTCATCCTCAGACGGACGGGCAGTCCGAGCGGACTATTCAGATTTTGGAGGATATGCTTCGAGCTTGTGTCATTGACTTTGGAGGCTCGTGAGATTAGTTTTTTCCTTTAGCAGAGTTTACCTACAACAACAGCTACCAGTTGAGTATCCAGATGGCTCCTTATAAGGTGTTATATGGTAGACGTTGTCGGTTTACAGTTGGATGGTTTGAGCCGGGAGAGGCTCGGTTGTTGGGTACGGATCTGGTTCAGGAGGCCTTGGATAAGGTCAGGATTATTCAGGATAAGCTTCGTACAGCTCAGTCTAGGGAAAAGAGTTATGCAGACCGCAAGGTTTGAGATGTGGCTTTTATGGTCGGTGAGCGGGTATTGCTCCGAGTGTCGCCTATGAAGGGCGTGATGAGATTTGGGAAGAAGGGAAAGCTTAGCCCTAGATTCATTGGCCCGTTTGAGGTTCTGGATTGAGTGGGAGAGGTGACTTATAGACTTGCATTGCCGCCGAGCTTATTAGCCGTGCATCTAGTGTTTCATGTGTCCATGCTTCGGAAATATCATGGCAATCCATCCCACGTATTAGATTTCAGCACTGTCCAGTTGGACAAGGACTTGTCTTACGAGGAGGAGCCGGTGGCTATTCTAGACCGGCAGTTTCGCCAGTTGAGGTCGAAGAGTTTTCCTTCTGTTCGTGTTTAGTGGAGAGGTCATCCTCCTGAGGCATCGACCTGGGAGTTCGAGTCCGATATGTGGAGCCGTTATCCCCATCTTTTCCCCGACTTAGGTACTTTCTTCTTCTGTCCATTCGAGGACGAACAGTTGTTTTAGAGGTGGAGAATGTGAGGACCCAAAAGATCATCACTTGTTTAAAAATGAAATTCTATATTTTGAGGCCTTGAAAATCTCATTTAGAGTCACCTCGATTTGTGTGCACAGTCCAGGCGCGTAGTTGGAAAGCTTAGATATGAAATTCCATGAAAAATGATAAAATTTGGTTATAAAATGAGTTAATTTGACTTCAGTAAATATTTTGGGTAAACGGACCCGGACCCGTGATTTGACGGTCCCGGAGGGTCCCTAGGAAAATATGGGACTTGGGCGTAAGCCCGGAATCGAATTCCGAGGTCCCAAGCCCGAGAAATGAATTTTTAAAGAAAATTATTTTCTTAAATTGTTCAAGGAAATTTGAAATAAAATTTCATTAGAACATGATGGTATTGAGCCAGTATTTTGGTTCCGGCGCCGGGTACAGGTCTTATATGTGACTTAAGACGTTTCTGTGGAATTTGGTTAAAAATGGATGTCATTTGACGTGATTCAGACTTAAATTGCAAAAAAATGATGTTTAAAGAAGTTTTGAGAAAATTTCATTGATCTTGAGATTTAATTTGATGTTCATGATGTTATTTTGATGATTTGATTACACAAATAAATCCGTAAGATGTTTTTAAAGTTTTGTACACACTTGGTTTGGAGTTCCGAGGGCTCGGGTGAGTTTCGGGTAGGTTTCGGGGTGTCTTAGGCCTAAAAAACACACTTGTTGCAGGCTCAGAGAGGTGGAAGGGCTCTGAATAGACCAGTGCAGTCCGCACAAAATGGAGTGTGGCCGCGGAGGGGCCTATGCAGCCGCACTAGATTCTGTGCGGTCCGCGGTGAAGAACAAATTCACTGGTCTAACTTCGGAAGCCTATATCTTTTGATCTACAAAGAATTTTGAGATGATGCAAAAACGAAAGTTGTAGCCCTTCGTGTTTAGTTTCCGTAAAGGTAAAGAAATCACAATTTGGACATTTGAAAAGAAAGTGATGATCAAAATACTAAGTCCTGTCACTGCAGAACACAGGAAGCATGTGCGGCCGCGGTTGAATTTTGTGCGGTTCGCGCAGGGCATCTGAGGGCAGTATATTTAGATGAGATTTTTAGTTATTTGTCAATTTGTAAGACCCCAAAAACATAAGAGGTAATTTTTCAAACAACCTTTGTCCTCCAAATCAATTGTAAGTCATTTTTAACTAGTTTTCTTCAATCATTAACATCTTTTAACATGATTTTAACTTCAAATCAATGATTTTCATGGGGGAAATTGGGTGTTTTGAGTAAAACCTAGGTTTTTCAAATTAGGGATTTGGACTTCGATTTGAGGTCCGATTTCAAAACAAATTATATATTTGAGTTCGTGGGGGAACTGGTGATCGGGTTTTGGTTCGAACCTCGGGTTTTGGCCATGTGAGCCCGGGGCAATTTTGACTTTTGGGTAAAACTTTGGAAAATCCATTTTCATGCATTCAAATTGATTCATTTAGCATTTACTAATATAATTAAGTAACTTGTGGCTAGATACGAGCGAGTTGGTGGTGGAATCAAGAGGTAAAGCGATAGTTGAGGCTTGAATTGCGTTCGTGATATCGAGGTAAGTGTCCGGTGTAACCTTAGCTTGAGGGATTAGGAGTTGTGTCCTATTTTCTATTTGCTTCTTGTTGAGTACGACGTATAGGCATGGTGACGAGTATCTATACGTTGGTGTCAAGCATGACTGTGAGTCTTAAATTGATACTTGTTGTATTCATGAATGTTACTATGGTTGAAATAGTGAGTAAATCCTTGATATTGAGCAAAGTCTTAGTTTGTTTATCGTGGAATCTACTTATGATTGAGAAATTGTGGTAATTGAGACGAGTAGGAGTTAAGTTAAGATTGGTTATAGCTGATTCTCCCTTTCCAGGACGTATATACTTGTACTGCTAAGTTCCCTTGCCGGGATAGTGTAGTCTATTGTTGATCTCTTGCCGGGATGGTTAATTATGATTATTGTTGACTGTATAGTTAGAACGGGTTGTGCGCCGCAACAGATATTATATTGGATCGGGTTGCACGCCCAACAGATATTATATTGGATCGGGTTGCACGCCGCAACAGATATTATATTCGATCGGGTTGCACACCGCAACAGATATTATATTGGATCGGGTTGCACACTGCAATTGCTATATATATGTGGATCGGGTTGCACGCTGCAACAATGTTAAATGGTAAGGGATCGGGTTGCGCGCCGCAACAGTATTGTTATTGTATTGTTGTAGATATTGAGTTGTCCTTTCATATTTTATTTAGTTTCTATTGGTCTTGATAAGTTTCCCCGAAGCATGTACCCTCTCCCATTTTAAACTGCTTATTCCTATTTATTTTCCGTCATATATTATATAACTGCACAGGTTTATCTAGAGTATGGTCCTAGCCTCGTCACTACCTCACCGAGGTTAGGCCAGGCACTTACCAGCACATGGGGCCGGTTGTGCTGATACTACACTCTACACTCTGTGCAAATACAGGAGTGGGACTTGATCATCAGCAGTAAGGAAGCCAGCCTTCAGTCCACCGAGACAACGAGGTAGCCTTGTAGGAGTCTGCATGCCCGATGTCTCCTTTATCTTTAATTATGTTCTATTATCTCATGTATCCGAGACAATCAATGTTATTTTTCCTTCAAACTGTTCTGTAGAATGTGGAATTTTCCTAATGGTTCTGCAGCCTCTCGAAGATAAGTACAGACGTCTCTATACCGATCTGCAATACTCTACTAAACTCGCTCATGACTCGTGAGACCTATATAACCAAGGCTCTAATACCAACTTGGCACGACCCAAAACTAACCCTGTCGTGATGGCGCCTATCGTGGTACTAGGCAAGCCGACACATTACCAAAACAAAATGAGATTTTCATTTTCAATATATTTCCAAAGTTATTTAATATATAAACTTCATAAGGAGTGTAAATCAAAAATAAAAGTGCGGAAAAGAAAGCCCGACATTGGGGTGTCACTAGTCATGAGCATCTACTATAACCGTCTGACAATATCAAGACTAACATAACCTGGAAAAAACTGAATACAACTAAGGGAAGATAAAAAGGGAGTAAAGCAGGTCTGCGATCGCCAGGGAGCTACCTTGCTAACTCCGATAGATCTGCCACCGAATAATCAACACCCGCTATCAGATCCAAAAATACCTGATCTACACACAAGGAGCAGGGAGTAATGTGAGTATGCCAACTACGTAAATAACCAAAGTAAATAAAGACTGAGTAGTAGTGACGAGCAATTAAACATATACAGTTCATATCATAAAATCTCAGCAGAATACAATAAGCTTTTAAAATCAGGGTTTGAATCAACTCAGCTCATTTAAATCCAGTTTCAACAAAACCGTTTAAAACATCTTTCAACAATTTTCAAACAAAGTGATGAAATAGTGGGTAAAAAAATGATAAAAACATAAACAGTCCCTCGGAAAAAAACATCACTCGTGAACAGCACCTCGGACAAACATGAATCATAAACAGCCCCTCGGGCAACCTCACATTCACTCATATATAGCCCCTCGAACATGTATTACAATCACTCGTAAACATCCCCTCAGGAACAACATGAATCAAGAACATCCCCTCGGGCAAAACATCATATCACTCACTCAAGGTAACCGCGCTTACTAAGGGTGTGCAGACTCCGGAGGGGCTCCTACAGCCCAAGCGCTATAACAAGCCACCTGGTGGCATTAATCAATCAGGCCCTTGGCCTCACTAATTCATGAATCAGGAAACATGTAAACTTGATCCCATAAATATCCTCCCAAATCAGGCCCTCAGCCCCACTCAGTCATAAATCAGTAAAATATGTTGCGGCATGCAACCCGGTCCCATAAATATCCTCACAAATAAGGCCCTCGGCTTCACTCAGCCATAAACCTCTCGAGCCACTCGGGCTCCCAATAAACATACTAGTTGTTATGCCCCACAATATTAGGTCGATGATTTTATGCCTTGCAGTATTATATTACGATGATGCTGCACCTTGCAGTATTACATTACGTTGATGTAATGCTTCGCGGTATTAAATTACGACGATGTTGCACCATGTAATATTGTATGTTAAATTTGTCGTAAGGCAATTGACATCAGTCCAAGGAAAATATTATTTGGAGATTATAAGGATTAGACTATTTCAAACAAGTGATGAGTAACTTCGTGAAGGTGAGAGGATAAACAAATCAAAGAAAATAAATTTTTGTCCAAGTTTGGCATCTTGGAATAAAATATGGCCCGAGCGTTAGTACCCGATATTTATGAACTAGTACCACACAATGTACCACATGACCATCATAGTAAGGTGTATAAGGCATGTTAAAAGTGGGTAATTGGTTAATTATTTATTAATGGGAGATTAGCAAGTTAATAAAGTGATTAGTGGATAATTATTCTAAATATTTGGATAAGTCTTATATCCCCAAACGTGGCATGTAACCCCTATCTCTTTAATGACTAAGCACTAAAGGATGCATGTGACACAAAGCATTAATTAAAGGGAGCCACCTAAAGTTAAGGATAATTCCTTTTCTATTTCCTTAAAAAGATTCTGCCAAAATATATTACAATACAGTCATTCTAATCTAAGGCAATTCCCTTTCTAATTCCATAGAAAGATTCTGCCAAGAACATTACAATACAATCATTCTAACCCAAGGAGCATAGGAACGTGAATTAATTTTACAAATAGCAACACTTCATATTTGGAATACAACACTTCATATGAGAATGTTAGCAATTCCAAAAAGAATTATTAGAACCTTAGCAACATAAAATTTTGCGGTTCTAAAGGAGTACGGTGTAACTTTTTTCAAGAAAATTATACGGATTTTTCCCTACTTCAGGTATGTTAAGGCTATCTCTTCTTTCTTTTGGCATAATCTATACGACACAAACAAAACGAGAAAATGCACAACTTCCATAAATAACTCTATTCATAGAAGTATTAGAGGTGCCTATGTTCATGAATTTTCATGTGTCATATTATTCTATCATTTGTTCATGGGTCTCAAAAATATGTAAGTTGGTAAAGTTTATTTCAGGATATTAATCAGAGGCATAATGGTCTTATGACGTACCAAGAGATTTTATTAACGTATTTCGTATGCATTTATACATGCACATTGACCCATGACCATACGACGTTATATACCCGTATATATGTATATTATATGTATATGGGATATGGGAAAAAGGTTACGGCATTATATATGCACCACCACCTGATCAGCTGGTATACATTGATGATTTTGCCTACAGTGGCCGAAATGACATGATGGGATGCCCTCAGAGGCCTGATGATGGTATGAAACATGTACCTATGCACGACATGACATTCATACGCATATGCATGGCACAATAATTATTTCATAAATTACTGAATTATCCAGACTTACAAGCTGAGTCATTTACTACATATTTCTTCCATGTCTGTTTTGTACTTATTTATGATAGCATGACATGTAAAGATACATTATGTTGGTGCTCGGTTGAGTAAGGTACCGGGTACCCATCTCAGCTCATCAGTTTGGGTAATGAGAAAAGTGGTATTAGAGCAGTTCTATCCTAGAGAGTCTACAAGCCGTGTCTAGTAGTGTCTTGTTTATGGGTGTGTCGTGCACCATACTTATAAGCTGGAGGCTACAAGGCATTTAGGGCTTCACTCTTTCTTCTTACCCTAGAACGTGTGGTAGAGCTCAGTTGTTAGAATTCAATTTCCTAAACTCTATCTTATTCATAATACGGCGATGCCAACATCCAGAAAGGCATTTTCTAAGTGATTGAATGTAGATGTGCAAGAATTGACTTAGAGGAACTCGATTTTGCATCATGCTTATGATGAATGTAAGGTCTCCAACAGAACATGAGGACACTGAGACATGCAAGCTTCTTAATAAGGATCCCTAAGACAAGAAAGTTTATCCATTCTTACAGTAAGGAATAAGAGAATCGGAAGGTAGATACAAGTTTCAACAAATAGAAGAAGCAAGGTGAAGAAGGGTACGAGGTACCTAATTAGTAGAGATGAACATTACCTACAATACATGAAGAGGAATACAAGCATTTTGAGTTACCTTTATTAATAATAGATGTATGTACAATTGGCCACACCCATCTCAGTTATGCCCTATGGGGTTAACAGGTGTAGTTTAAGAAAAGGATGGAACATCAGAATCCGGTTGGGGTTAGAGTAACCCAAAATGGTGAATGGATTGTTTGTATTAGTTGACATTTCCAAATGATATTACAGATGTTCTAATAGATCTCCTTGTGAGACATCTAGATGGTGCACTCTAAAATACAACAGCTAGATATGAGTATTACAAAGATAGGAACTGGAAACCTTGAAGAGATAAGTATTACCTTAATGTGACTCCTGTCCCTAGTGGATGGAGAATCTTAGGCAGCCCGAAAAGCCACTGGATGGAGCAAAGGGTAGCTGAAAGCAAAAGAATGTCTTGTTCGAGTTTTTAGAATAAAGTGGTAGACAGAAATATTTGCTGGAAATAAGAAGAGAGTAAATGTGATACATAGATGACAACGGTAGGACAAAAAAATTACTATATTACAGAGTCTATAGTTAAGTGAAGGAAAAAAAGAAAGGTAACAGGCCTTAAGGCCACAAAAGAGTAAAGGCCATACAGTCATACCCTCATTTAGAGAAATAAGTTTGTGACTCTAACGTGATTACTTGTCACAATCTTGGTTCGCCCTCCGTGAACCCTCGTGGCGGCACCTAGTTTCTACGACTAGGTAGGCCTAACTTTGCGGAAGATAACCAAACTTGCGGAAGTAAAACAATTTAAAAACAGAAATAAAGCAATAACAGTGTATAAATGTGCCGCTCGGCATACACCATGTTTAACTCTCAACACCAAACATTAATACAAGACCCGAAACCCATGAATCACAAGCTAAGAAAAGAAATACTACATAGCTCTAACTTTGGAATTTCTAATAAAGAACAGTAAAGTACAGAAGGGCTAAATACTAAAGGCAAGAATAGAAAGGGACTCCTTGGTCTGCGGACGCGACAGATGTACCTCGGAATCTCTAAGCAGTCGCCTCCCTCAACGATAGTAGGCATGATTAGCGATACCTGGATCTGCACATGAAAACATGCGCAGAAGGGGCATGAGTAAACCACATCTGTACTCAGTAAGTGCCAAGCCTAACCTCGGTTGGGTAGTGACGAGGAATGTCAGGGCCCTACTGAGATTAAATAAAATATAAAGGTTAACAGTATAGAACAGAACAACATAAATGAGTACAGCAGTAAAACAACATAGGGTGAACAGATCAGCGACAACTATACAAAACCAGGTAAACATGGAAAGGGAATACAACTCAGCACCGATAGTAACAATCGGGGATCTCCCAGAATACCGTACTGTTGTCCCATCTTTATATGTCCAGTGGATCTCCTGAGATACCATCCCGTAGTCCATCATATATATATATATATATATATATATATATATATATATCCGAAGGATCTCACAGGATACCGTAGTCCCAAAGTAAACAGACAAGGGGGGAGCTACCGAAATCCCACATCCGTAGTCCTAATGTAAATACGCAGCAACAACAAGAAGATATTCAGAAATAACATTTCATAACAAGGAAACAAGTAATTCTAGCCTAACATGCTTCACGTAGTGCAATCAAGGCAATTTAAGCAAATAGGCAATTCAAGTCAACTAAACATGCTTTCTAACTAACAACATGCTAAATTTTGCAAGTATAATAAAGCAGGAAAGGAATCATGCTAATAAATACTTTAAGAAAACCGGATTTCCAACAATTTGCACAAGTACGTGCCCGTCACCTCACACACAAGGAAATTAAATTACCAAACATACCAATCATAAGGGGAAGGTCCCCACACAAGATTAGACAAGCCACTTACCTCAAATCGGCTCAAAATCAACTTGAAACCACACTTTTGCCACGAGTATCTGACTCCAAATGACCCAAATCTATTCAATTAAATAGCATATTGTAAATAACACTTTAAGTAACTGATTCTACAATTATATTCTAAGCTAATATGCGAAACATATAAAATGACCAAAATGCCCCTCAAACCAACGTCTCGGAATCGGGTGAAATTTATATTTTCAGAACCCTCGTACTCTCGCTAGTCTATAACATAACAAGAACACTGAAATCGGAGTCCAAATGACCCCTCAAATACTCAATTAAAGGTCTCTTAAACTCAAGCTCTAATTTCCCATTTTTCCCAAATTTCTCACAATTAATTAGATCTTTAAGCACATAAAAATGAGTTATGAAGTCAAGGATATTACCTCCAATTGATTTCCCATTGCTTTCCTCAAGAATCCATCTCAAAAGCTCCAAACCCGGATGAAAATGGTGGAAGAATAGCCAATTTTCGCAAAGGCAACTATTTATATGTTCTGCCCAGCGATGCGGCTCTGGGACCGCATCTGCGCTCCCTCTTCTGCGGCCCACGTGTCGCATCTACGACTTTCATTAACTAGCCTAAGAGCCGCATCTACGATACTTCATTCGCATATGCGAAACCGCATCTGTGGTGAACCTTGCGCATCTGCGGAACCTAAAGGATAATCGAGAATTCGCTTCTGCGGCTCATACGCCTATTCTGTGGCTCCACACCTACGGAACCTAAACCACAGGTGCGGTTACGACAGACACCAGCAAATTTTCTGAAATCTCTAAGTTGAAAATCTTTCTGTCAATAATCCAAATTCATCCCGAGGCCCCCGGGACCTCAACCAAAAACACCAAAGAATACCTTACTCAAACTTGTACCAATCCTTAAAACACCTAAAACAACATCGAAAACTCGAATTAATCAAGGATTTAAGCCCAAGAACTCCAATATCCTCCAAATACGCATTCGATCAAGAACCTAACCAAACCATGCCCGAATGACCTGAAATTTTGCACACACATCCCAAATTACATGATAGAACTATTGCAACTTCCGGAATTGCATTCTGACCCTCAGATCAAAATCTCACTATCAGACCAAAAACTTCAAAAATTCGACTTTCGACATTTTAAGCCTAAATTAGCTATGGACCTCCAAAACACATTACGATCACGCTCCTAACTGCAAAATTACCTAATGGAGCTAACAGAACCATCATATTTCCATTTTGATGCCGTCTTCACACTGCTCCAACTACGGTCAACTTCCTAACACTTAAGCTCTCATTTAGGGACTAAGTGTCCCAAAACTCTCCGAAACTCAGAACCGAATGTCCCGACAAACCAAAATAGCTGAAATAAACACAGGGAAAGCAATTAATTGGGGATCGAGGAATTAATTCTTATGACGATCTGCCGAGTCGTTACATCCTCCTACACTTAAACATTCGTTCATCTCCGAACGAGCATATAGACATACCTAAACTAGTGAAAAGATGAGGGTAATGACTACGCATATCCTGCTCGGTCTCCCAGGTCGCCTCCTCGACCGGTTGGCCCCGCCATTGAACCTTCACCGAAGCAATGTTCTTTGACCTCAGCTTTCTAATTTGCCTGTCCAATAATTCCACTGGCTCCTCAATATAAGATAGATCCTTGTCCAACAGGACTGATTTGAAATCCAACACGTGCGACGAGTCGCCATGATACCTCCGGAGCATCGAAACGTGAAATACCGGATGAACTCCTGCCAAGCTGGGAGGTAAGGCCAGCTCATAAGCAACCTCCCCAACATGCCTCAATATCTTAAAAGGGCCAATAAACCTCAGACTCATCTTCCCTCATAACTCACTTCATAGGCGAGACCCAAAGCAGAACCCGCTCTCCAACAAAATAGGAAACATCGCGAACCTTCCAGTCCACGTAACTCTTCTGTCTGGACTGGGCTGTACGGAGTCTATCCTGAATCACCTTAACCTTCTCCAAAGCATCCTCAACCAAGTCCGCGCCCAATAGTCTGGCCTCACCCACCTCAAACCAACCCACTGGAGATCTACACCGCCTACCATATAATGCCTCATACGGTGCCATCTGAATGCTGGACTGATAGCTGTTGTTGTAAGCAAACTCCAGCAATGGTAAGAACTGATACCAAGACCCTTCAAACTCAATCACACACGCACAGAGCATATCCTCAAGAATCTGAAAAGTACACTCAGACTGTCCATCCATCTGAGGGTGAAATATTGTACTCAACTCTACCCGAGTGCCTAACTCATGCTGAACGGTCCTCCAGAACTGTGATGTGAAATGGATACCTCTATCTGAAATGATGAAAACTGCAATACCATGCAGACGAACAATATCCCGGATATAAATCTCTGCCAACCGCTCCGAAGAATATGACACAGGAATGAAATGAGCGGACTTGGTCAGCCGATCCACAATCACCCAAATAACATCAAACTTCTTTAAAGTCTGTGGGAGCCCAACTACAAAGTCCATGGTGATCCGCTCCCACTTCCACTTCGGAATCTCTATCTGCTGAAGCAACCCACCCGGTCTCTGGTGATCATACTTCACCTGCTTACAGTTGAGACACCGAGCTACAAATCCAATTATATCTTTCTTCATCTGCCTCCACCAACAGTGCTACCTCAAATCCTGATACATCTTCGCGGCACCTGGATGAATGGAATACCGCGAGCTATGTGCCTCCTCCAGAATCAACTCCCAAAGCCCCTCAACACTGGGTACACAAATCCGACCCTGCATCCTCAATACCCCATCATCACCAATAGCCACATCCCTAGCATCACCGTACTGAACCTTGTCCTTGAGGAAAAGCAAATGAGGGTCATCATACTGCAGCTCCCTAATACGATCAAATAAAGAAGACCAAGAAACCACGCAAGCTAGAACCCGACTGGGCTCCGAAAGATCCAATCTCACAAACTGGCTGGCTAAGGCCTGAATATCCATCGCCATAGGCCTCTCTGATGCTGGTAAATAAGCCAAACTCTCTGCCCAGCGACTCAAAGCATCGGCCACCACATTAGCCTTGCCCGGGTGATACAAAATAGTGATATCATAGTCATTTAGCAACTCTAACCACCTCCTATGGCGCAAAATTAGATCCTTCTATTTGAACTAATACTGCAAGCTCCGATGGTCAGTATAAATCTCACAAGGCACACCGTATAAGTAATGGCGCCAAATCTTTAGGGTGTGAACAATGGCAGCTAACTCATGATCGTGAACAGGGTAGTTCTTCTCATGTATCTTTAACTGTCTTGATGCATAGGCAATCACCCTACCGTTCTGCATCAACACCGCTCTAAGGCCAACCCTCGAGGTGTCACAATAGACCGTATAAGACCCCAAACCTATAGGCAGTATAAAAAATGGGGCTGTAGTCAATGCTCTCTTGAGCTTCTGAAAACTCGTCTCACACTCCTCCGTCCACTGAAACGGAGCACCCTTCGGGGTCAATCTGGTCATGGGCTGCAATCGATGAAAACCCTTCCATAAAAGATGGTAGTAGCAAGCCAAACCAATGAAACTACGGATCTCGGTAGGTGAGGATGGTCTCGGCCAACTCTTCACGACCTCTATCTTCTTCGGATCCGCCTGAATACCCTCACTTGATACCACATGGCCTAAAAATACCATTGAATCCAACTAAAACTCACATTTCGAGAACTTCGCATATAACCTCTTCTCTCTCAGAGTCTGAAGCACGGTCCTCAGGTGCTGCTCCTGATCTTCCTGACTCCGGGAATACACCAGAATATCATCAATAAAGACAATGACGAACAAGTTAAGATACGGCCGAAACACATTGTGCATCAAATGCATAAAGGTTGTTAGGGCATTGGTCAGCCCAAATGACATAACAAGGAACTTGTAATGACCATACCGAGTCCTGAAAGCGGTCTTCGGGATATCTGGCTCCCGAATCTTCAACAGATGATAACCTGAGCGCTAGTCAATCTTAGAAAACACCTCGTGCACCCTGTAGCTGGTCAAACATATCATTAATACGAGGCAAAGAATAACGGTTCTTCACTATAACCTTGTTCAACTGGCGATAATCAATACACATATGCATAGAACCATCCTTCTTCTTCACAAACAAAACAGGAGCACCCCAAGGTGATACATTGGACGGAATAAAACCCTTATCAAGCAATTCCTATAACTGATCCTTCAACTCCTTCAACTCAGGAGGAGCCATACGATACGGATGAATAGAAATGGGCTGAGTGTCGGCAACAGATCAATGTCAAAATCAATATCTCTATCAGGCAGCATGCCTGGAAGGCCAGCTGGAAACACATCGGGAAATCCCGTACTACTGGAACTGAATCAATTGAAGGAGTATCAATACAGACATCTCTCACATAAGCAAAATATGCGTCACACCCCTTCTCAACCATACGCTGAGCTTTAAGAAAAGAAATAACTCTACTGAGGGTGTAATCTAAGGTACCTCTCCACTCAACACGTGGTACACCTGGCATAGCCAGCGTCACGGTTTTGGCGTGACAATCAAGAATAGTATAATGGGGCGACAACCAGTCCATGCCCAAGATAATATCAAAATCGACCATACTGAGTAACAATAGATCGGCTCTGGTCTTAAAACCACTAAGAGCAACCAAACATGACCGATAAACGCGGTTCACAATGGGATAATCTCCCACAGGAGTAGAAACATAAATAGGAGAACTCAAAGAATCCCGAGGTACACCCAAATGCGGAGAAAAATAAGAAGACACATAAGAGTAAGTAGAGCCTGGATCGAATAGAACCGATACATCTCTGTGTCAAACAAGTATAATACCTGTGATGACAGAATCGGAGGCAACAACCTCGGTACGGGCAGGAAAGGCATAGTATTTGGCCTGGCCTCCCCCTCTAGGGCGACCTCTACCTCCCCAACCTCCACCTCTAGCTAGCTGAGCAGGTGGGGTAGTAATTGTATCTGTGATCATAGCCTGAGAACTCTGCGGGGCATGCTGTGGCTAAGAAGTCTATGAAGGTGCGCCCCTCCCAAGTTTGGGGAAATCCCTAACCATATGGCGTGTGTCACCACACTCAAAGCATGCTCTGGTAGGATGTGGTGGCTATGATTGGCTAGGGCCAGGCTTGCTGGACTGACCTCTGAAAGCACCCCGTGTAGGAAGCACGCTAGATACTAGTGGTGCATAATAAGGCTCCAGAGATCTAGGAAGAGCTGGAGCACTGCTGGCTGCTGGAAGAGCTGAATGAACAGGGCAACTCATATAACCCCTACCATGACGACCTGCAGCTAGGGTACGGGCACTAGAATAATGACCCGACTTCGAGACCTCTTGGCCTCCCTCTTCTCTCTCTCCCTTGCATGCAAACCCTCGATCCTTCTAGCTATGCTCACCACCTACTGATAAGAGTTGTCCATCTCCAACTCATGAGCCATGCTAGGCCTGATGCTGGGAATGAGCCCCTCAGTAAACCGGCAAACCCTCTCGCGAATAGTGGAAACGAAGGCTGGTGCATGCCTAGCTAATCTGATTTAATGGATAGCATACTCTGAAACAATCATAGCACCCTGGCGAAAATGCTCAAACTCTACGTGCCACACGTCCCTAAGGCTCTGAGGAACAAACTCTCTCAGGAATAGCTCTGAGAACTGAATCCAAGTCAGTGAAGAAACCTCGTCTAGACTGTCTAACTCGTAGGTGTGCCACCACTCATAGGCGGCTTCCCAAAGCTGGAAAGTAGTGAAGGAAACCTCGCTCGATCTTGATATACCCATAGTGCGAAGGATACGGTGGCACTCCTCCAGAAATCCCAAGGCATCATCTGATGCTAGTCCTTTGAATACCAAAGGATCATACTTTTTGAACCTCTCAAGTTTCTGCTGCTCATCCTCTGAAGCAGCTACCCCATCCTCGGGCTGAACTGGCACTACAAGTGGTGCTGGAATGATCTTTAGGACCTGCTCAACATGCACTCGCTTCTCAGGAGTGTGGGCGGCGGGAGTCTGTGCTCCTCCCCTGGCCTGGGATGTGGCTGTAGTAAGGGGAAGCAGCCCTGCCTGAGCCAAAGTGGTGTACATACTCATGAACTGTGCCAGAGTCTCCTGGAAAGCTAGAGTGATAGTAGTAGTAGGCGTGTAAGGTGCCTGGACTCCGGCTGGTGCCGCTGGTGGTACCTCAGTGGTAGCTCACACAGGTGCTCTGGTTGCACCACGTGCGCGTCCTCGGCCTCTACCCTGGCTCCAGCCTCTAACGGCAGCAGTAGGGGGCGCGGGTGCCTGATCGTCTCGGGTAGCACGTGTCCTGACCATCTATGAGAGAATAGAAGACAGAAATTTAGAATTGTGATGTCAAAAATAACGCACGACAAAGAAATCAAATGAAGGGGGAATTTTCCTAACAGTTACATAGCCTCTCGTAGATAAGTACAGACGTCTCCATACCGATCAGCGAGACTCTAATAAACCGGCTTATGATCCATGACTCCTATGAACCTAGAGCTCTGATACCAACTTGTCACGACCTTGGTTCACTCTCTGTGAACCCTCGTGACGGCACCTAGTCTCTACGACTAGGTAAGCCTAACATTGCGGAAGATAACCAAACTTCCAGAAGTAAAACAATTTAGAAACAGAAATAAAGCAATAACAGTGTGTAAATGTGCCGCTCGGCATACACCATGTTTAACTCTCAACATAAAACATAAATCCAAGATCTAGAAACCCATGAATCACAAGCTAATAAAAGAAATACTACATAGCTCTAACTTTGGAATTTCTAATAAAGAACAGAAAAATACAGAAGGGCTAAATACTATAGGCAGGAATAGAAAGCGACTCCTTGGTCTGCAGACGCGACAGATGTACCTCAGAGACTTTAAGCAGTCGCCTCCCTCAATAAAAGTAGGCCTGATCAGCGGTACCTTGATCTGCACATGAAAAACATGCGCACAAGGGGCATGAGTACACCACAACAGTACTCAGTAAGTGCCAAGCCTAACCTCGGTTGGGTAGTGACCAGGAAAGATCAGGGCCCTACTGAGATTAAATAAAATATAAAGGTTAATAGTATAGAACTGAACAGTATAAATGAGCACAACAGTAAAACAACACAGGGCGAACAGATTAGCGACAACTATACAGAACCATGTAAACATGGAAAGGGAATACAACTCAGCACCGATAGTAACAATCGGGGATCTCCCAGGATACCGTCCTGTAGTCCCATCTTTAGATGTCCATGGGATCTGCCGGGATACCGTCCCGTAGTCCATCATATATATATATATATATATATATATATATATATATTTGAAGGATCTCCCAGGATACCGTCCCGTAAACCAACTCATAGTGCACGGGGATCTACTAGAATTCCGTTCCGTAGTCCCAAATATAAATACCAGTACTGGGGGAATCTACTGGGTGCATTCCCGTAGTTCCATCTAACTGTGCAGGGTGATCTACCGGGAATCTAACCCGTAGTCCCAAAGTAAATAAGTAGGAGGATCTACTGGGAATCTAACCCGTAGTCCCAAAGTAAACACACAAGGGGGGAGCTACCGGAAATCCCACATCCGTAGTCCCAATGTAAATACGCAGCAACAGCAAGAAGATATTCAGAAATAAAATTTCATATCAAGGAAACAAGTAATTCTAGCCTAACATGCTTCATGTAGTGCAATCAAGGCAACTTAAGCAAATAAGCAATTCAAGTCAACTAAACATGCTTCTAACTACCAACATGCTAAATTTTGCAAGTATAATAAAGCAGGAAAGGAATCATGCTAATAAATACTTTAAGAAATCCGGATTTCCAACAATTTGCACAAGTACGCACCCGTCACCTCATACACAAGGCAATTCAATTACCAAACATACCAATCTTAAGGGAAATGTCCCCCACACAAGGTTAGACAAACCACTTACCTCGAATCGGCTCAAAATCAACTTGAAACCACATTTTTACCACAAGTATCCGATTTCTAATGGCCCAAATCTATTCAATTCAATCGCATATTGTAAATAACACTTCAAGTAACTGATTCTACAATTAAATTCTAAGGTAATATGGGAAAACATGAAAAATAACCAAAATGCCCATCAAGCCAGCGTCTCGGAATCGGGTGAAATTTATATTACCCATTTTCCCAAAAATTTCACCATTAATTAAGTCTTTAATAACATAAAAATGAGTTATGAAGTCAAGGACATTACCTCCAATCGATTTCCCTTTGTTTTCCTCAAGAATCCCTCTCAAAAGCTCCAAACCCGGATGAAAATGGTGGAAGAATAGCCAATTTTCGCAACGACTATTTATATGTTCTACCTAGCGATTTCCGTATTTGCGGCTCTGGGACCGCATCTGCGGTCACGCTTCTATAGACCACATGTCGCATCTGCGACTTTCATTAAACAGCCTAGGAACCACATCTGCGATACTTCTTTTGCATATGCAAAACCGCATCAGCGTTGAACCTTCCGCATCTACGGAACCTGAAGAAGAATCGAGAATTCGCTTCTGCGGCTCCGCACCTGCAGAACCCAAATCATCAACAAAATCAACGAAAAACACCAACGTCACCTAATACCTTATTCAAACTTGTACCAATCCTTAAAACACCTAAAACAACATCGGAAACTCGAATTAATCAATGATTTAAGCCTAAGAAATCAAATTTCCTCCAAATGTGCTTTTGATCAAAAACCAAATCACACCACGTCCAAATGACATGAAATTTTGCACACATATCCCAATGACATGACAGAACTATTGCAACTTCTGGAATGCCATTCCGACCCTTGGATCAAAATCTCAATATCAGATCGGAAACATGGAAAATTCGACTTTCGGCATTTCAAGCCTTAATTAGCTACGGACCTCCAAAACATATTCCGATCACGCTCTTAACCCCAAAATCACCTAACGGAGCTAACAGAAACATCAGATTCCTATTCCGATGCCGTCTTCACACTGCTCCGACTACGATCAACTTCTCAACACTTAAGCACTCATTTAAGGACTAAGTGTTCCAAAACTCTCCAACACTTAGAACCGAACGTCCTGGAAAGCCAAAATAGCAGAAATAAACATGTGGAAAGAAATTAATAGGGGATCGGAGTGTTAATTCTTAAGACGACCGGACATGTCATCACATTACTAGAAGAAAAAGTTAGACCCCAGAATAATAGAAATCAGTATGGTCTGGTGAACAAGATAAACTAAAGGTGAGTTAAGGACTTAGTGATTGGATAATAGCCAGCATACTTAGAATTTCATATTACGTTCCGGCGATAATAGAATGGACAATGGAAGAAAATTCATGAGAAATTCAGAGAATGGTCATTCAGGAAGACGCTCCTTAAAGCAAGCAATGTGAGCAAAGTTAAGCTAAAGAGACTCCATGTGCCATTTGCACTAAGTTTCACCCTCACAAGTAACGAAATTTGCTATCCTTGGTACAGAACGATTATCGCAAAGCGAGTAAGGGTCATCGATGATGTTAAAAGCCGCCAAAGATGAAGAGGTAAAACATCTATACATAGATTAATCATAGCACTGAATCTTAGTACTCTCCTAAAGGGGGGAATATGGAGTGATATGGCACTAAGTCAAAATTAAGTGGTTCTAGTAATTATGGAATGATAAAGGAAGACTGTGATCAAAATAAGAAAGGGATGAGATTGCACTTATCTAAATCCTACTGATATTCTACGATTCTAGAACATTACGCAAGCATGACGTTAAGGAAAGGAAGTAAGGGTTGCTACCTGGGATATTATGGATAAATAAGGAGCTAGTGTGAGAGGTAAGTTAAGACAAAGAAAATAACCCAAGAAAAATTACGCAGAATATTGATATGAGAATGGGCCAACAAATAGTTAGTAGCTAATTCAAGAAGAGCCTAGTCATGGCTAGATAGGAAGACACAGATAAATCAACAGATCGTGCAAGATAAACATAGTGAGCCCTAATGTTATTGTAATACTTGAGATATATTTATATAGGAGTCGGGTTAGTTAAAGGTACCGTATGAAAGTTATGGGAATAAAAGAGAGTGCCAATGGGGAGACAATCAAAATATCAGTTTAGAAGCAACCTTTCAAGAATAAGGGCATGGAGGTAAGTAACTACGGATAATTATAGGCAAGAGAGGACATCAAAAGGTCTGTCGAATATAAGATGAAATAAGCTTACAGCTTTAAAAGAGTTAAAGGATCCTCCCGAAGTACTACAATGAAAGACTAGCTGATAAAATAAGGAAGAAGGCTACAACCGAAGCATAATGACCTAAAAAGGAAATGGTCTTGTAACAACAATCTCACAATAACATTGTATGCACTCAATAAGAAGGTGGCGCCTCCCATGGATATTGAACGGGGAGTAAAATCAGAAGTGATATTCAAGATCATATGAGTTGTATGGAATTCCAATATATGTGGGCACCAAGATAAGCTAAGTATGCACGTAACAAGTGGCAGAACGACCAGGAGAAGTAATAGCTTACGTTGAAAGAAAGGTAATATGGAAGGAAAGAAATTATTCGATCAATGATCCAGAGTTGGTTATGTCAAGAACGCACTTCAGGGTTCAGAGTTTTATACATGCAGCATATACAGCCATACAAGATTCTGGTATATGTTAATAGAAATAATTAAGCCTAGGTCATAAACGAAGGATTGAATTTTTAAAGGATCGTATCATGCATATTCCTCAACGCCCTTGAAAGGATAAATAGAATAACTACTACCATGAACCACAGAACGGGAGATAACTTAAGCCGACATAAATGACGATAAAAAGAAGGAGGAAACTAAAGAGTTACACCAATGAAGTAAATCATGAATCCGATTTTTGGACCCAGAAGTTATAAGAATCATGATTGAGAACATAGAAGAATCAGTCTTATTATAAGAGATGCAAGAAAGATAGCACAATAACCATATTCTAAAACGGCTCTGCGATAAAGCCAGTTAGAAAAATACCAGCCTCATAAGAATTCAGTATGGAGCTCCACCAGATTGTATAGGCACCAGAGGTGCAAGTATTATAATAGATCTTCAAATGGTGGACATGATTTATTCCTGTGTGTGAGGGAGGTTATGAAAGAGAGATAGAAGAATGTGAGGTGATATTTTAAAGTAAGGTAAAAGTAAATAACATATGAAATACTGAAGTATAGAAAGATGAGAGTGGTCCGTACTTCAGGTAAAAGACTAGAATTAGTGGGATTCAGTATCTAGGAATAATAGTAGCGTCGTTAGTGACATATCTTCTAGCCTATAGTTTCTAAGTTCCGAAAGGTATAATTAGAGAGTAAAATAAGAGTTAGAGACGATGTGATGTCTCGCTTGATGTTCTAGAAAAGCCTAAGGGAATCGACCGCAAGCTAAAGTGTGATAGAACGACAAGGTTTTTGGAAGATAGGAGTAAGGATAAGAAAAAGGTAAGTGAAAAGGTGACAAGAATGGACAAGTTCTTGGGATTAAGCTCATGAAAATAAGAGAGCTGATGAATTCTCTAAGTTATAGAAGGCTCAATATAGTCAGAATGAACTCAAAGAAGTCTACGATTAGTAGCATTTAGAAGATATGGAATGATCCCTGGTAGTGGAATAAGAGCATAATTGTGATAGATAAAGGATGACGTTTGCGCCTTCGATTGAGTAAGGACTTGAAGAAGATTGCATGAATTGTATGGGGCTAAAATACCCATATAATGTGAGTCACATTGGGATGTTATAAAGTATGGTTATGGAATATAATATCACCCCTAAGATCAACATAATTACTCCTGATGTCCCCAATGAGACGCGAGCCCTAGCGGAGGTGTTACATAAAAGATCAAGTTATCGGTGGTAGATTATGTATCAACATTAAGGTGAGTCAATAGTAGATGGATTAAAGATAAACAGTATGAGATGAGATTAGACCATCAGTCTTAAGGATAAGCAACGAGAGTAACCTGAAGTTGGTTGCAGACTTCAGTAACGATAAATCGAAGTAAGAATTATGGTATAGTATGACCTACACAAATACGACAAAGTCATACGGATGGATAACCAGGTCTATGAAATAAGATATCGCCATATTCGCAAGTTCTACAAAGTACCGAGCGAAGAACTTCAGTATACCTATAGATGCCAAGAGAGGCATCCTATTAAATCTTGTATATATTTACAAAGTAAGGCCTAGAGATTGGCTAAAAGCTAGAGGAAAAAGAGAGAAGAGTCGCATAGGCACACTTACAAGGTCAATATCGTAAAGGCTGTATGATAGAAGGTAGTAGCAGTTACGAAATTGAAAGAAATTCGATCACAAGTCATGGCGTGGGAAAGAGGCCTAAAGGGGGGAATGCCCTGGCCTTTGGATTTATTCATAGAAAAACTGCCTAAATGGCAAGGAAAGTATTGAGGTATTCACAAGAGCTATAAGTTATAGAAATGATAAGACCATCAGTCAACATTCGAGGACAAATGTTCAGAAGGGGGGGATGATGTTACGCATCACAATATTACATCGATGATTTTACGCCTTGCAGTATTATATTACGATGATGTTACACCTTGCAATATTACATTACGATGATGCTACGCTTTGCAGTATTAAATTACGATGATGTTTCACCCTGTAGTATTGTTCGTTGAATTTGTCGTAAGGTCATTTACATCAGTCCAAGGAAAAGATTATTTCAAACAAGTGATGAATAAATTCGTGAAGGTGAGAGGATAAGCAAAATAAAGAAAATGAATTTTCATCCAAGTTTGGCATGTTGGAATAAAATACGGCCCGAGCGTTAATACCTGATATTTATGGACTAGTACCATACAAGGTACCACATGACCATGATAGTAAGGTATATAAGGTATGTTAAAAGTGGATAATTAGCTAATTATTTATTAATGGGAGATTGGCAAGTTAATCAAGCGATTAGTGGATAATTATTCCAAATATTTGGATAAGTCTTATATCCCCAAACTTGTCATGTAACCCATTTCCCTTTAATGACTAAACAATAAAGGATGTAAGGTGTCACATTTTTAAAGACATGTGACACCAAGAATTAATTAAAGGGATCCACCTAAATTTAAGGATAATTCCCTTTCTAATTTCTTAGAAAGATTCTGCAAAAAATATTACAATACAATCATTCTAATCCAAGGCAATTCCCTCTCTAATTCTTTAGAAAGATTTTGCCTAGAACATTACAATACAATCATTTTAATCCAAGGAGCATAGGAACGTGAATTTATTTTCCAAATAGCAACACTTCATATTTGGAATACAACACTTCATATTAGAATGTTTGCAATTCCAACAAGAATTATTAGAACCTTAGCAACGTAGAATTTTGTGGTTCTAAAGGAGTACAGTGCAACCTTTTCCAAGAAAATCATACGGATTTTTCCCTACTCCAGGTATGTTAAGACTATCCCTTCTTTATTTTTCCATGATATACGACAAACAAAATGAGAAAATGCACAACTTCCCTAAATGACTCTATTCATAGAAGTATTAGTGGTGCCTATGTTCTTGAATTTACATGTGTCATATTATTCTATCATCTGTTCATGGGTCTCAAAAATACTTAAGTTTGTAAAGTTTATTTCAGGATATTAATCAGAGGCATAATGGCCTTATGAGGTACCATGAGATTTTATTAACGTATTTCATATGCATTTCATGCATTTATACATGCACACTGACCCATGAACAGACGATGTTATATACGCGTATATATGTATACTATATGCATATTATATGTATATTATATGTATATGCGATATGGAAAAAATGTTACTGTGTTATATACGCACCACCACCTGATCAACTGGTATACGTTGATGATTTTGCCCACAGTGGCCGAAATGATATGATGGGATGCCCTCAGAAGCCTGATGATGTTATGAAACATGTACCTATGCACAACATGACATTCATACGCATATGCATGGCACTATAATTATGTTACACTCCATATTTTCGTACGTGAAGGTACACCATCAGTAAATTGATGGAAGCTGGGAAAATGAGATATTACATCCCATATTTTTCGTACGTTAAAGTTTCATCGTTAGTTAATCGACGTAAGTTCGATAATGAGATTATTTGAGATTATAAGCATTATGATATTTTAAATAACTGATGAGTAAATTTATGAAGATGAGAGGGTAAGCAAATTGAAGAAAATAAATTTCGTCGAAGTTTGAAATTTTCGTATGAAATACGGACCGAGCTAAAATACCAGGTATTTGTGGACTAGTACCATACAAGGTACCACATGACCATGATAGTAAGGTGTATAAAGTGTATTAAAAGTGAGTAGTATTTTATGTAAATTGAGATAATTCTTAATTGTGTTGATAATTAGAGTAATTAATGATTTTTGGTGGGAGATTAGCTAATTAATTAAATATTTGGATAAAGATTAACGCGTCATGTTTTCCTTAAACACGTTGTGACTCTTACATTTAGTAAATATGTGGCATGAATTCAGAATGAATCTTAGATAAGGATAGTCACAAGGGCAGCAATTCAATCAAGGAAATATAAGAATTGTTCCATTTCCTTTCATTCACTTTTGGAGGATAATATTTCAATCTCTTAAGAAAGAGATCCAACAAAGCTTAAATGTTACTTTCTTATTTCTTAATAGAAGTTTCAGCCAAGCATGCCAAGCTATTTCCCATTTTCAAATACATCAAACCAGATTCTCAACCTTTCATTAACCAACATAAATTCTTGCAACCAAGAGGAATCCAACAAGAATTATAAAAGTCATAGCAACGCAAAATTTTGCGGTTCTAAAGGAGTACGGTGTAACCTTTCCAAGAACATTATACAGTTTTTTCCATACTCCAGGTATGTTAAGGCTATCCCTCCTACCTTTTGGCATGATCCATACAATACAAATGAAATGACCAATGCACAACTTTCATAAATGACTCTATTCATAGAAGTACTAGAAATGCTTATGTTCTTGATTCTCCATGTGTCCGATTATTCTATCATCTGTTCATGAGTCTCAAAAATACGTAAGTTGGTAAAGTTTATTTCATGATATTAATCAGAGACATAATGGTCTTATGACGTACTGAGATATTTTATTAACGTATTTTATATGCATTTCATGTATTTATACATGCACATTAACCCATGACTAGATGACGTTATATACGCGTGTGTGTATATATATATATATACATATATATATGTATGTATGTATATGTATGTATGTATGTATATGGGATATGGGAAAGGTTATGCCGTTATATACGCACCATCACCTGATCAGCTGGTAACGTTGATGATTTTGCCCACAGTGGCAGATATGATATAATGGGATGCTCTTAGAGGCCTGATGATGTTATGAAACATGTACCTATGCATGTCAATACATTCATACGCATATGCATAACACTATAATTATTTCATGATTTACAAAGTTATCAAGACTTACAGGTTGAGTCATTTACTCTATATTTTTTCCATGTCTATTATGTACTTATTTATGTGCCTTACATACTCAGTACATTATTTGTGCTGACGTCCATTATTCATGGGGATGTTGTGTTTCATGCCCGCAGGTCCCGACAGATAAGTTGAGAGCCCTCCAAGTAGGCTATCAGCTCAGTGGAAGATGTTGGTGCGCTCCATTTGTTTCGGAGTTGTTTGTTTGGTTAGTATGATTTAGGCGTATATTGTTTTGGTATGGCGGGACTTTGTCTCGATATTTATGATATTACGTATTCTTAGAGGCTTGTAAACATATATCATGCATACAGATACTTTTATGGCCTTGTTGGCCTATGTTTTGAGTATATAAAGGATCATGCCGGCCTTATAGGCCCATATGTCATATGTATAAGTTTGGATTACATGTTGGATCATCTAATGATGAGTATTTCTCCTGTTTTATTTTACTTATCTGATGACAACCTCTCTAGCTCATTTACCTATAATAGTTTGATACGAAAGATACGTTCTGTAGGTACTCGGTTGAGTAAGGTACCGAGTGGCCGTTGCGGCCCATTGGTTTGGGTCATGACAAAAGTGGTATCAGAGTAGTTCTATCCTAGGGAGTTTACAAGTTATGTCTTGTAGAGTCTTGTTTATGGGTATGTCGTGCACCACACTTATAAGCAGGAGTCTACATGGCATTTAGGACTGTCACTCTTTTTTATTACTCTAGATCGTGTGGTAGAGCTCAGTTGTAAGAATTCAAATTCTTAACTTCTATTTTATTCTTAATAAAACGATACCTACATCCAGAAAGATGGTAAGTAAAAAGTCATGGCTATGGAAGAGTTTAGTCAGAGGAACTCGACTTTGCATAATGCTTATAATAAGTGAATGTGAGGTCTTCACTAGATCATGTGCGTACTGAAAGGTGTAAGCCTCTTGATAAGGAGTCTTGAGGCAAGAATACCTATCCACCTTAATGGTGAAAGACAATGAGAGATTTAAAAGATAAATACAAGTTTCAACAAGCAAAAAATTCAAGATGAAGAAGAGTACGAGACGCCCAACTAATGAAGGTTAACAGTGTTTATAATTTAGTCAAAGGAATATAATTTTTTTGAGTTATATTTAATATTAACAGAGGTATGTACAATCAACCACACCTATCCTAGTCATGCCCTATGGGAGCTAACGGATATGGTTTAAGAGAAGGACAGGTTATCAGGATCCGACTAGGGTTAGAATAACCCATAATAGGGGATGGATTGGTAAAGTAAGATTAACATTCTCGAAGGATATTGTAAGCGTGGTAATTGATCTCTTTGTGAGCCACCTAGATGGTGCACTGCTACAAAGATAGGCAATGGAAGCCTGGATAGGATAAATGTTATCTCGATATAACTCCCATCCCTAGTAGAGAAATTGTCACGACCCTGGTTTGCCCTCCGTGAACCATCATGACGACACCTAGTCTCTATAACTAGGTAAGCCTAAAAATGCAAATTATAAATAACAATTGCGGAAAAAATAATTAAAAACTGATATAGTGAAATAAACAACAATCGCTCAGCATACATAATAACAAATCTCGAAGCCAATAACATTTCTCAAAACCCAGAATCTCATGATCACATGCCTTTGAATGTCTACAAACATCTAACTCCAGAATATCTAACAAGGAACGAAAGTACAGAAGGGATAATACAAAAAGGGAGAGTAGAAAGGGACTTTATGGTATACAGACGTGACAGATATACCTCGTAGTTCCTACAAGCGCATCGTCTCAAGTGTGATAAGTTTGAGTGGAAGTACCTGGATATGCACATGAAAAACATGCACAGAAAGGGCATGAGTACACCACATCGGTACTCAATAAATGCCAAGCCTAGCCTCGGCCGGGTAGTGACGAGGAAGGTCAAGGCCCTACTGAGGTTAAATAAAAGATAAGGTTTATAGTATAGTACAAAACAAATATAAGTGAGTACAATAGTAAAAGTAGCACAGGTTATAAAAATGGCAACAACTACCACAGAGGCCAAGTAAGCACAGAAAGAAATACAACTCAGTACAAAGATAACAACCGGGGGTCTCCCAGGATACCGCCCTGTAGTCCCAAATGTAAATATCCAGTGGATCTCCCAGGAAACTGTGTCGTAGTCCAACTCATAATGCGAGGGGATCTCCCAGAATACCGGTCCATAGTCCCTAACTTAATTACTCAGTACAGGGGGAATTGTCGTTCCGTAGTCCCAAAGTAAACATACAGAGGGATATCCCGGGATACCGTCCCGTAGTCCCAAAGTAAACACACAACAAGAACAAAAAGAGTACACAGTTCAATTCAAGTTCCATACCAAGGTAAAATAGGTATTTCTAACCTAGCATGTTGCATGTAATCCAAATAAGGTAGTTTGAGCAAGTAAGGCAGTTAAGTCAATTAGACATGCTTTCCTAAGCTAACAACAAGCTTAAATTGCAAGTAGTATAAACATGAAAAGAAACATACTAGTAATTACTTAATGAAAACAGGATTTTCAACAATTAGCACAAGTACGCACTCGTCACCTCACGTACAAGGTATTTCAATTATCAATAATATCAAATCCTAAGGGGAAGGTCCCCCACACAAGTTTAGGCAAGCCACTTACCTCAAACCGGCTCAAAGTCAACTCGAAACTATGTTCTTGCCACGAGTACTCGACTCTAAATGACCCAAATATATTCAATTCTATTTCATAATGTAAATAACACTTCAAATAAATGATTCTACAAAGAAATTCTAAGATAATGCGCGAAATTAGATAAAATAACCAAAATGCCCCTTAATCCCACGTCTTGGAATCGGGTAAAATTTACATTTTCAAAACCCTCTCACTCTCACGAGTTCAGTCATACCCAAAGTACCAAAATCGGACCTCAAATGGTCCGTCAAATCATCACTCAAAGGTCTCTAATTAATCAAGCCCTAGCCCCCAAATTACCACTGCTTTTCCTTAAATTTTCATGCTTACAATGATAAAAATCACCTCAATAACGAGTTTGAGGACCAAAGACCTTACCCCAATGAATTCCTCTGAAAATGTCCCTTGAAAATGCTCCCCAAGGCTTCTCCCCGTTTGAAAAGAGGTGAAAATAACTCAAATTTGCGAAGGCAACTATTTATATCTTCTACCCAGCTAATCCACTTCTGCGGTCATGGGATCGCACCTGCGGTCATGGGATCGCACCTGCGGTCCCGATTTTGCGGAACAAAGGTCACATCTGCGACAACTCACTAAACTCAGCTTTTCGCACCTGCAGCTTCGCATAAGAAGATGCGGTCCCGCTTCTGCGGCTCCTACTGGTTCTCCCCTTTTCTCTTCTGCGATGACACCACTTATTCTGCGGCTACGATAGGACCCAACAATAGGTGCAGTTATGACATAAGATCAGTAGCTGAAGCTGCTCAAATAACTCCCAATTCTTCCGACAACCTTCCGAAACCATCCCGAGACCTCCGGGACCTCAACCATAAACACAAACAAGTCTAATATCAATGTCGAAACTTATACCAATCCTTAAAACACCTAAAACAACATCGAAACGACGAACCAACCACGGATTCAAGCCTAAGAGCTCCAAAACTATAAATTTACGCTTTCAATCAAATAGTGTATCAAACCTCGTACGAATGACTTGAAATATTGCACACACATCACATTCAACACTACGGAGGTACTCCAACTTCCGGAATTCCATTCCAACCCTCAGATCTAAATCTCACTATCGAATCGAAAACTTCAAAATTCAACTTTCGGCATTTCAAGCCTAAATTAGCTACGGACCTCCAAAATGCAATCTGAACATGCCCATAAGCCCAAAATCACCCAACAGAGTTAACAGAACCCTTGGAATTCTATTCCGAGGCTGTCTTCACACTATTCCGACTACGGTCAAATTTCCAAAACTTAAGCTCTCATTCAAGGACTAAGTATCCCAAAACTCCCCGAAACTCAAAATCGAACATCCCAGCAAATCAAAATAGCAGAAATAAATACGGGAAAAGTAGTTAATAGGGGATCGGGGCATTATTTCTTAAAACAACCGGCTGGGTCGTTACATAAATAATGCTAGGAAACCTCAGGAGCCAGTGGATAGAGAAAAAAGGCAGCTAAAAGCAAAAGAATATCTTGTTGAAGTTTTTAGAATAAAGTGATAGACATAAATAATAGCAGGATATAAGAAGAGAGCTAATGAACCATTAAGAGTAAGATGTGGTACATGGATGACAACGGCAGGTCTAAAAGATGACATTATTACAGAGTCTATAGACAAGTAAAGGAAAAGACGAGAGGTGACAGACCTTGAGACAACAAAATAATATAGGCCGTAAAGTCATATCCTCACTTCCAGAAATAAGTTCGTTATTACAATGCAACTACCACAAGGAAAAGTTAGACCCTGGAATAATAGAAATCAGTATGGGCTGGTGAACAAGATAAACTAAACATGAATTAGAGACTGAGTGATTGGATAATACTTAGCATCATGAGAGTTTCAGATATCATTTCGGTAATAATAAAATGGACAACATAAGAATATTCATGAGAAATTTAGAGAATGGTCATCCAGCAAGACGATTCTTAGGAAGCAATATGAGCAAAGTTAAGCTTAAGGGACTATGTGTGCTAGTTACACTAAGTGTCACTCTCACGAATAAAGAAATTTTGTTATCCTTGGTACAGAAGGATTACTGCAAGGCAAGTAAGGGTCATCGATAATGTGAAAAGACGCCAAAGATGAAGAGGAAAAACATCTATAGGCAGGTCGTCATGGCTCTAAGTCTTAGTACTCCCCTAAAGGGGGGAACATGAAATGATAAAGGAAGAATGTGATAAAATGAAAAAAGGGATGAGATTGCACTTAGTCAAAGCATACAGATATTCTACGATACCAGAGCATTATGCAAACACAACGTAAAGGAGAGGAAGTAAGGGTTCCTGCCCAAGATATTATTGATTAATAAAGAGCTAGTGCAAGACGTAAGTTAAGACAAAGGAAATAACCCAAGAAAGATTACGCGGAATATTTATACGGGAATGGGCTGAGAAGTAGTTAGTAGTTGATTTAGGAAGAGCCTAGCTATATCTCGACAAGAAGTTATAGACAATCAACAGCTTATGCACGATAAATGTAGTAAACCTTAACATGGAAAATTCAACCTCGTAGTAATGTCATTAAAATAATTGAGATATATTCAAATAGGAGTCAAGGTAGTTAAACATACCGTATGAGTGTTACGGGGATAAAAGAAAGTGCCACTGGGAAGGAAGTCAAAATATCAGTTCAGAAGCAACCTTACAAGCACAAGGGCATAGAGGTAAGCAACTACAGATGATTATAGGCAAGGAAGACATCAAAAAGGTCCGTAATAAGCTCTCAACTTTATGAGAGACAAGGGTTCTCCCTAAGTACTACAATAAAAGACTAGCTGAGGAAATAAGGAAGAAAGCTTCAACCTAAGCACAACGACCTAAAAAGGAAATGATCGTGTAACCACAGTCTCGCAACAAAATTGTAAGCACTCCAAAGGAAAGTGGAACCTATCGTGGCTAATGAATAAAAAGTAAAATTAACAGTAATATTCGAGATCATGTGAGTTTTATGAAAATCTGGCATGTGTGGTCACTCAGATAAGATAAGTATGGATGCAACAAGGGGGCAAAAGGACCAGAAAAAGTAATAGCTTATGTTGAAAGAAAGCTAAGATGGAACGAAAGAAATTATTCGATCAATGATCCAAAGTGGGTTACGTTATAAACGCACTTAAGGGTTCGGAGTTTTATACATGCAACATACATAGCCATAGAAGACTTTGATATATGTTGAAAGAAAGAATTGAACCTAGGTCTTAGACGAAAGATTAAATTGTTAAAGGATTGTATAATGCATATCCCTCAACGCCCATGAAAGGCTGAATATAATAACTAATACCATGAACCACAGATCGGGAGATAACTTAAGCCCACATAAAGGCCGATCAGAAGAAGGAGGAAACTAAAGGATTACATCAACGAAGTAAATCAGGAATCTGATTATTGGACCCAGAAGTTATAGGAATCATGATTGAGAACATAACAGAATCACTCTTAATATTAGAGGTGCAAGAGAGATAGCACACCAACTATATTCTATAACGGCTCTATGATATAGCCAGTTAGAAGAAGTAATAGCCTTATAAGAAGTCAGTATGGAGCTCCCAATAGATTGTATAGGCACCAAAGGTGCAAGTATTATAATAGATTCAAATGGTGGATGTGTAACGACCCAGCCGGTTGTTTTAAAAATTAACGTCCTGATCCCCTATTAACTGCTTTTTGCATGTTTATTTCTGCTATTTTGTTTTGCTGGGATGTTCGGCACGTGAAAACATGCGCAGAAAGGGGCATGAGTACACCACAGCGGTACTCAGTAAGTGCCAAGCCTAACCTCGGTTGGGTAGTGACAAGGAAAGTTAGGGCCCTACTGAGATTAAATAAATATAGAGATGACAGAATAAGATAAGCAGTACAATTGAGAATCTACAGTAATAATTTAATACAGGATAATAAGGAAGACAATAACTGAAACAGAGATAAAGTCAATCACAAGGAAATACCACTCATAACAGGGATGATAATCGGGGGATATCTCTGTATCCCGAGGATCTCTTAGTACCCTCACTATATGTCAGGGATCTCTAGGTATCCCGAGGATCTCTTGGTATCCTCAATGAATGCTAGGGATCTCTTGGTATCCTTAATGTATGATAAGGATTTCTTTGTATCCCGAGGATCTCTCGGTATCCTCAATATATTCTAGGGATCTCTTGGTATCCCGAGAATCTCTTGGTATCCTCAATATATGATAGGGGATCTCTTGGTATCCCGAGGATATCTCGGTATCCTCAATATATTCTAAGGATCTCTTGATATCCCGCACTTCAGCTCAAATCGTAAATGTGTACAGGGGATCTCCTAAGATGTCGTCCCGTAGTCCCAAGGTAAAACACAAAACAATGGTACAAGGACTACTGTAATAAACTCATCTTCATAACAAGGTAACACAGACAATTCTAACGTTGCATGCTTCACGTAATACAAATAAGACAGTTAAAGCGAATAAGCAATTAAGTCAATTAGACATGCTCTCTAAGCTAACAACATGTTTAAAAGTCTAACTAGAATAAGTATAAAGGGAAACACAATTAAAGTTACTTAATGAAAACTGGATTTTCAACAATTAGCACAAGTACGCACTCGTCACCTCACATACAAGGCATTTCAATCATCACAATACCAAATCCTAAGGGGAAAGTCCCCCATACAAGGTTAGACAAGCCACTTACCTCGAACCGTCTCAAAATCAACCCGAGACCACATTCTTGCCATGAGTATTCAACTCCAAACGTCCCAAATCTATTAAATTCAATTTCATAATGTAAATAACACTTCAAGTAACTGATTCTACAATTAAATTCTAATCTAAGATGCGAAATTAGGTAAAATGACCAAACCCCTCGGGCCCACATCTCGGAATCGGGTAAAATTTATATTTTCAAAATTCACATACCCTCATGAGTCTAACCATACCAAAATTATCCAATTCCAATACCATTTGGTCCTTCAAATCATTATTTTATATTTTTAAAAGATTTCACAATTTTCTTCCCAAATTTCATCCCAAATCACGAATTAAATGATGAATTCAATGATAGAGTCATGTACTCTAGCCAAATCCGAGTTAGAATCACTTACCCCAATGAATTTATTGAAAAACCTTCAAATAATTGCCAAAATCCGAGCTCTCTAGGTCGAAATATGAAATAAAACCCTAAACCTCATATTTATAGTGCACCTCCCGGATTTCCACCGCTGACCGCACAAAAACCAGTGTTGCCCGCGGTGGATTTGACTGCAGTGATAGGCTTTAGTATTTAGGCTATATCTTTCTCTACATATGTCAAAATTGGATTTTCTTTATCTTTCTGAAAACTAGACACGAAGGGCTACAACTTTTGTTTTTGAATCATCTCAACATTCCTTGTAGATCAAAAGATATAAGCTTCTGAAGTCAGACTAGTGAAACTTTCCTTATTGCGGACCACACTGGTTTTTGTGCGTCCGTAAAGCCCCCCACCACGGCAGCACAAAATCCTGTGTGGACCGCACTGGTGTTTCAGAGGTCTGGAACTCCTCTAGGCCTGCAATAGCTTTGATTTTAGGCCTAAAACATCCCGGAATCTACCCGGAACTCACCCGAGCCCCCGGAACTTCAAACCAAATGTACCAACACATCCCATAACATCATTCAAACTTGTTAAAAACTTTGGAACACTCACAACAACATCAAATCAACAATTTAACATAGGATATAAGAACTCCAAGAACTCTTAAATTATGCTTTCGATCAAAAAATCTATCAAATCTTGTCCAAATGACCTGAAATTTTGCAAGCACGTCACATTTAATATTACGGAGCTACTCCAACTTTCGGAATTCCATTCCAACCCTTAGATCAAAATCTCAATATCGAACCGAAAACTTCAAAAATTGGAGTTTTGGAGTTTCAAGCCTAAATTAGCTACGGACCTCCAAAACATAATCCGATCATGCCCCTAAGCTCGAAATCACCCAACAGAGCTAACGAAACTATCAGTTTTCCATTCTGAGGCCGTCTTCATACTATTTTGACTACGATAAACTTTCCAACACTTAAGATCTCATTTAGGAACTAAGTGTCCCAAAACTCTCCGAAACTCAGAGATATTTTTTAAACGAACACCATTAGAAAAAGCTTTTTCAATTTTAGCTAAAACTGAAGAAATTACTCCAGAGATAGTATTTAGCTTTTTGAAAAAATCGATCTTTCTTAATGATGTTTCGTTGAATTTATTTTAAAGTAATTATGAAGAATTTTGAATCTTTTCTTTTACCGTATTTCAGATTTAGTGGGCGTTTGGACATGAGAATTGTAAAATTCCAAAGAAAGTGAAAAATTTTCAAATAAAAATAATATTTGAAAATTAGAGTTGTATTTGGACATGAATTTAATTTTGTGTTGTTTTTTAAATTTTGTGAGTAATCTGAGTGAAAATTTTGAAAACAAATTTTTAGAGTTTTTTAAATTTTTAAAAAGTTCAAAAATTTATTTTACAAGTAAAAATTAAAAATTTTATGATTAAATACTAATTTCGGAAAAAAAAATAAAAAAAATGAAATTTTTTGAATGTCCACACGGGCTCTTTAGCTGATATTGTTCTCCTTTCAGGGATAAAAGAGAATTTACCAACAAGGAGTCTAGAAGTCCAAATATATTGTGGCAGTGAAATCGGAATAGGAAAACTCAAGGAGTAAAGTAGACTTGCCGATTCCTTCGTGGAACCCGCCATCATTTGTCCACTCTCATTCCTCTCACTCACCCAAATTCAGCTCAAATTCACCTCAAATAAAACCCAAACTCAAATTCACACTCTAATAAGCAAACTCAAACTCATTTGCCTGTTCTTCTCTCTCATATCTTTCTACCATCCCCCTACCTTCTCTCTCCACCGCAGACCCCTCTTTTCACCTATTTCTCTCCTCCTCTCTCTCTCTCTATATATCTTTCACGCCACCGTTTCCAACTGTTTGTGCTGGGTTTATGGAATGACTGATTACAGCTTACCCACCATGAATTTGTGGAATACTAGTGGTACTACCGATGACAACGTTACTATGATGGAAGCTTTTATGTCTTCTGATCTCACTTCATTTTGGGCTACTTCTAATTCTACTGCTGTTGCTGCTGTTACCTCTAATTCTAATCATATTCCAGTTAATACCCCAACGGTTCTTCTTCCGTCTTCTTGTGCCTCTACTGTCACAGCTGTGGCTGTCGATACTTCAAAATCCATGTCTTTTTTCAACCAAGAAACCCTTCAACAGCGTCTTCAAACGCTCATTGATGGTGCTCGTGAGACGTGGACCTATGCCATCTTTTGGCAGTCATCCGCCGTTGATTTAACGAGTCCGTTTGTGTTGGGCTGGGGAGATGGTTACTACAAAGGTGAAGAAGATAAAGCCAATAGGAAATTAGCTGTTTCTTCTCCTGCTTATATAGCTGAGCAAGAACACCGGAAAAAGGTTCTCCGGGAGCTGAATTCGTTGATTTCCGGCACGCAAACCGGCACTGATGATGCCGTCGATGAAGAAGTTACCGACACTGAATGGTTCTTCCTTATTTCCATGACCCAATCGTTTGTTAACGGAAGTGGGCTTCCGGGTCAGGCCTTATACAATTCCAGCCCTATTTGGGTCGCCGGAGCAGAGAAATTGGCAGCTTCCCACTGCGAACGGGCTCGGCAGGCCCAGGGATTCGGGCTTCAGACGATGGTTTGTATTCCTTCAGCAAACGGCGTGGTTGAATTGGGCTCCACGGAGTTGATTATTCAGAGTTCTGATCTCATGAACAAGGTTAGAGTATTGTTTAACTTCAATAATGATTTGGGCTCTGGTTCGTGGGCTGTGCAGCCCGAGAGCGATCCGTCCGCTCTTTGGCTCACTGATCCATCGTCTGCAGCTGTACAAGTCAAAGATTTAAATACAGTCGAGGCAAATTCAGTTCCATCAAGTAATAGTAGTAAGCAAGTTGTATTTGATAATGAGAATAATGGTCACAGTTGTGATAATCAGCAACAGCACCATTCTCGGCAACAAACACAAGGATTTTTTACAAGGGAGTTGAACTTTTCAGAATTCGGGTTTGATGGAAGTAGTAATAATAGGAATGGGAATTCATCACTTTCTTGCAAGCCAGAGTCGGGGGAAATCTTGAATTTTGGTGATAGCACTAAGAAAAGTGCAAATGGGAACTTATTTTCCGGTCAGTCCCATTTTGGTGCAGGGGAGGAGAATAAGAAGAAGAAAAGGTCACCTGCTTCCAGAGGAAGCAATGAAGAAGGAATGCTTTCATTTGTTTCAGGTACAATCTTGCCTGCAGCTTCTGGTGCGATGAAGTCAAGTGGATGTGTCGGTGAAGACTCCTCTGATCATTCGGATCTTGAGGCCTCAGTGGTGAAAGAAGCTGAAAGTAGTAGAGTTGTAGAACCCGAAAAGAGGCCAAAGAAGCGAGGAAGGAAGCCAGCAAATGGACGTGAGGAACCTTTGAATCACGTCGAAGCAGAGAGGCAAAGGAGAGAGAAATTAAACCAAAGGTTCTACGCTTTAAGAGCTGTTGTTCCGAATGTGTCCAAGATGGACAAGGCATCACTGCTTGGAGATGCAATTTCATATATTAATGAGCTGAAGTTGAAGCTTCAAACTACAGAAACAGATAGAGAAGACTTGAAGAGCCAAATAGAAGATTTGAAGAAAGAATTAGATAGTAAAGACTCAAGGCGCCCTGGTCCTCCACCACCAAATCAAGATCACAAGATGTCTAGCCATACTGGAAGCAAGATTGTAGATGTGGATATAGATGTTAAGATAATTGGATGGGATGCGATGATTCGTATACAATGTAATAAAAAGAACCATCCAGCTGCAAGGTTAATGGTAGCCCTCAAGGAGTTAGATCTAGATGTGCACCATGCCAGTGTTTCAGTGGTGAATGATTTGATGATCCAACAAGCCACAGTGAAAATGGGTAGCAGACTTTACACGGAAGAGCAACTTAGGATAGCATTGACATCCAGAGTTGCTGAAACACGCTAAAAACACTTCAGATCTCAATTTGTAGGCTTTGAGTTAGCCTTGTAAATTGTGTTCGAGAGACTGCTATATTTAAGGCTCTGCTTCAGAGCTCTATCTAATGTTTTTGTCATCAAGTTAGAGATTAAGATGAAGGCTCTTTTTGTGTTATTTTTCCACTTGTACCTAGGATTATTCGTGTACATAATTGTTGAAAAACCCCATAACTAAAAACAGTCGGGTGGTAGTTCTAGTTCATGTAAAAATTTGCAGCTCTATCCTGTCTGTTAGATTGCATCTATCCTTCAGTGTTCTTTGTTCAGGATATATATATATACAGTAATCGAAGAAGAAATTGATGGTTTGTGAATTTGATTTGCAGCATATGTGATTTAGTTGTCTTCCTACTCACAAGTATTGGGATTCGTATATCGAATTTGGAAAAGTCTATTTCAAGTGATTCATTCATGAGAAAAATGTGACTCTACAATCATGCATTCTCTTCAATTCAGATATCATATTCAAAATTAATTCAAACTTAGTGTCAAATAACAGCCTTCATATCATCACATTTCGACTTAAAAATTGAGGGATTATATCAAAAGAATTACATATACTAACAAAATATAACTAAGAGAACCATCAATTTTCCTATTATTTGGTAATAGCAAATAAACATGAAAGAAGGAAACATAAAATTCTTGAAAGATTCATAGGATAAGGTGAAAATTGTCTACGCAACAATAAAAAGGAAACTACAACGAATTAGCCCTTTTATTCGTTTGGCGGCTTGCTCGTTTATATTGTGATGTATATGACCACATATTTTAGTCTAAAAAGAGGACATGAAGAAGGCATGGATTGCATTATCATTTTGGCAAGCATTGAATTTGGTTCTTGTTTTGGTTTCTAACCTATTGTCTATTGTAGACCAAGTATTTCCAAAATAGTATATTGGCATAACATGCCATGGATATCATGTGGGTTGAAATTGACAGAAACTTTTCAAATGCACTTAATTTGAACACCTTCTTAACTTTCACTTCTACTAAGGACTGTCTTCCATGCGTGTTTCTCAGAAGCTTGTCTTTCCAGTAAACTTTTCTTAATTAACTATCATTCTACTTATTTGGACATGTCATAACTTTTACTGCTAATAATTGAAAAAAGTGTAGGGACAAAATTGATATAAATAAATCTTCTACTCCACTCTGTATAGTATAATGATATATTTGAACATCAACCAGGAAAAAAAATATCAGTGTAGATAAACATTCTAAAGATTCTAAAGCAAAATGGTGACGCGACATAAATTAGTGGACGCGAAGACAAAAAGGGTGTGGTCGGATACTCGGATAAGAAAACAAATCATGTTTTACATGTGAAATTGGTAAAATACTCAAGTCTTTATATCATATGACCCACCAATTCGTCTGCTCGCATTTCTGTACACTTAATTTTTTCTGCTATGAACCAAGCAAATCAGAAAAAAGCAAATAAAAGTTTGGTCCATGAAATTCGTGAGTGAGCCCGATTAGTGTGCTCATAATTGTTCAGAGCAGGGTAGGTGGTCCGGTTGCTGTATTAAAAATATGTCATTTTCAATTTGAAAAGTACCTATAAATTTGTCCATCATACAAAAATTTTGTTCATTTTTTGATTTGTTTTGTTTTTTGGAAACTAATATGTGTGTGTATGGATATTGTTCCAAAGATCCATTTGGTGTGTTGAAAGAATCTTTGAAAATGACCCTTCTATTGTAATGTTTTTCTTTTCTGGAACACAAAAAAATATCGTATTTGTTATGAAATAAAAGTAATTTAGTAAAACACGAACAAGAAACAGAGATAGAACGAAGAAGTTTCTTCTTCAAGTGTGTGCTTTTACCCATTTGTTATAAAGCCTTTATATAGACATGAAAAACAAATAATCAATATTGTAAAACAATGGGAGGAATGGAGAATACACGGTAAATGTAATGGGGCTCAACATGGGCATTCACTAACTATTATTTTCAACACTTTCTCTTGGATGTCCATATAAAAAAAATTCAAGTGGAAGGAAAAGAGCACGTAGTTATTTATTATATGCATTGCTTGTTGCCTCATTAAAAACCTTACCAGAAAAACATAGTGGGACAAAATCTTGGTTAAGGAAAAAAGAGTACATAGGATATTTACTCCCCCTGACGAAAATATCACTTAATGTCTCTAAGACGACACATTTCAACCTTGTATATCAGCTTCTCAAGTGTTGAGTTAGATAATGCCTTAGTAAACAAATCCGCCAAATTATCACTTGAACGAACTTGTTGAACATCTATTTTTCCACTCTTTTGAAGATCATGAGTGAAGTTTTCCAGTAAAATCTATTTTGTTCTATCTCCTTTAATATATCTGTAAGTAAAACCCGGGATTTCATGGTGCTGAGATTGGCTAATGTGTTTGACGATTGTAGAAATTTTTCGCGGGGTTAAAGAATGCACAGAGGAGTTGATGGAAATTTTTGGTAGAAGAAGGCGATTATTCGGTCAAATTCGCGACCGTAGAACCATTTCGCGGGCCGCATATCCATTACAGAGTTGAACAGAAAATTTGTTGAATTTTGAAGGCCATTTCTGCGGTCCATTATGCAATCACATATCCATTTCACGGTCCGCACTTCCTTCGCGGAATTGTCATGAAGAAAAGCGGAGGGTGATTCTGCAGTCTATTTCGCGGTCACAGAACTGGTCTGCGGACCGCAGACTAATCCAATGCAGCCTAGTTTTTGGCATCACTTTTGCGGTCCATTTTGCGGGCTGCATATCTATTTTGCGGTCCACTCTGCGACCGTAGAGATGAATTCGGAGGGTCCATTTTCTGATTTTATAACCGGATCTCATTTTTATGAAACAACCTTGGAGGTTATTTTAGAATGTCCAAACTAATATTTTAGAGAGATAAAAGTGGTCTAGAGTGAGAGGAGGAATCCATAAGCTATTTGTTCATCAATCCTTGCTTAAGACTTGGAGAATTTACAAGGAAAACTCACAAGGTCTTCATCCAAAATGTAAGGTTCCATACCCTAGTCTTCAATTTCGAGTTTGGGGTAGAAGATAGGTAATGTGGAGTGTGATTCTTAGGTATGGGGATGTTATCTATGCATGCATGTACCAATATAATTGTGGCAAGGTTGTTGAGCTCAAAAGGGTAGATATTGGATTGTCTGGTGAAGGAATCCACCATAGGAGGGCCTTGAAATCATAATGTCCACCTAGTGTTTGATAAAATGCTCAGAAGAGCTAAACCCCCCAATATCTTCCTAATTATAGTTCAATTTTATTATGTTTTTAAATAGATTGATGTTGCTAGGATTTCCGAAATATTGTAGTAATTTAAGGAAGCTCAATGCGAGGTATGTTGGCTAAACTTCTCTCTTAGAATTGAATCCCACGTTGTTTTCGTAAGTCTCAAGTATGAAGGGCAAATTTCTTATTTCTCATGCCCCGAGTTAATTATTATAAATTTGACTATTCCGAATAAGCTTTGCATCGAAAGATATATATATTTAAAATGTGTTTCAAATGCTCTTGTCAGTATTATGTTATCATTCGAGAATGTGCTGAAAGTATGGTTTGTGTGTTAAAATATTATGACTTCAGGCCGTGTTACAAATGAAAGTTATTATGCCAAATTGTAAAAGAAAAATCAATGTGCTTAAGACTCTTATTTACTCATATGAATACCTAAAGTCTTGTTTAGAAATGACTTGTTGTTGATAATACATGATGATGATTAAAAGTGAAAAGGGTGAACAGGAATTATGAAATGTGGCCAACGTGCTAAGAATGATATTACATTTGTGGCCACTAGTACCAATGAAATGAAAAGAGGTGTAAAAGATTATGAAATGAGCTGAAAAACCCCTTTGTATATAATAAACATTTTGTGAGTATCGTTAGTCACCGAGAAATGGTAGGTTGAAATAACCTAACCCTAAAATTGCACGTGCCGCTGTAGTAGTAATTGGGGGGTAAATCCCCCATCGGATGTGTTGAGAATATTCCCCTTAAATGGGATTCAATTGATGTATTGAGATTATTCTCCTTAATTGGGATGAGATGATAGCTAGGGGAATGTGATATCGATGCACACTGCATTGTGGTGAGACGACCTAGCCAATCGGGTCGAGATCGGACGCCATGCCGCACACATGGTGGTGATTGTGATTGAGATTGTAAATGTGATTGAATGTCTTTGGGTGAGACAGCCTAACCAATCGAATCGTGATCGAACTCCGTGCTAAAAATGATGGTATATATATATCGGTACTAACGATCTCCCAAGCTAAAATAATATTATGTACTTGAAAACTTATCTTGCTCCTAACTTCATGTTTTTGTATTGTTTGAGGCTTCCACTGATCCTATAATTTTTTCTCCTTATAATGTAACTCGTTCTATTGCGAGGGTGTTCTTACATACTAGTACTATTCCATATGTACTAACGTCCTTTTTGCCAGATGAAAGGCCTAGTAAAATTTCACATAGAACCTGGGGTTTTGTGATGCCAAGGTAGGCTTATGTGTTTGATGATTATAGATATTCTTACAGACTTTTTGGGTTGAAGAATGCACTGAGGAGTTGATGGAAAGTTTTGGCAGAAGAAAGCAATTTTGCGGTCATGTTCGCGACCGCAGAATAGTTCCGCTAGCCGCATACCCATCGGGGAGTTGAGTAGAAAATTTATTGAATTTTGAAGATCGTTTATGCGGTCCATTATGCGATCACATATCCATTTTGTAGTACGCACTTCTACCACAGAATTGGCATGGAGAGATTCGGAAGGTGGTTCTGCGGTCCATTTTGTGGCCGCAGAACTAATCTACGGGCTGCAGATCTGACCGCAGACTAATCCAGGGTACAATTTTTTGCATCACTTTTGCGGCCCATTTTGCGGGGTGCATATTTATTCTACTGTCCCTTTTTGCGACCGCAAAGCTGAGTTCGGAGGGTCCATTTTTTGGTTTTATAATCCAATCCCATTTTTATAAAACAACCTTAGGGTTTATTTTAGAAGGTTCAAACTGATATTTTAGAGGGAGGAAAGTGCTCTAGAGTGAGAGGAGGAATTCCTAAGCAAATTGTTCATTAATCATTGCTCAAGAGTTGGAGAATTCTTAAGGAAAACTCATAAGGTTTTGATAAGTAGGGATTTTGACTACTTATTTGCACTCTTTTACTTTCTTGTTAGCTCAAAATTGCTTAAAGGTATTCCCGAAAACTAATGAAGTGTGCTTTCTTGCAGGAGTGTTGGAATATGAGCCAAAGAAATGAAAATCAACTCAAGAAAGAGTAATTTTGGACAAAGACCAAAACAAGGCTAAAAGGGCAAAATACGGACCGCACAATATTGAGTGCATCCGCAAAACATGAAAAAAGCCTCTGACAGGAATTCTTTGCAAAATGCGGACCGTACAATTATTGTACAGCCGCAAGAGATGAGGTTCAGAGTGATAGGATTTTAGGGTCATGAAGAAGTGTGGACTACACCATTATTGTGCGACTGCAGAATCAAGAGCACGACCGCACTCAGGAATGTGCATTCTACAGAAGTCCCCCATGCCAAAACCCAAGGTTAAGAAATGCGGACTGCACCATTATTGTGCGGCCGCAGAATCAAGAGTGCGGCCACACTCAGAAATGTGCGGTTCGTAGAAGCTGAAGAAGTGCGGCCGCACAACCTCGCAGGGGCAATTTTGTTCGACAATTTTAGCTGGGTATAACTAGACGTTTTTGTCATTTTTAGGTTAAGTTTGGTGCACCTGAGAATAGATAGCCGTTTTTCTTTATTGTATTGGCTAACTTTGTAATAGTTTAACATTTTAACATTAGATTTTCTTCTCTTAATCATCTATTATGAATTTTATCTTTGTTTCTTCTTTTATTTCTTCATTTTCCATGAGTAGCTAAATTTCTAGCTAGGGTTGTGACCCAACCCTAGTGTGGGTACTTAATGGGTATTTGATTTAGGGCTTGTTTGTTCTTGGGTTAGTGATATTTATCCTAGTTCTTGTTTGAATTTAAGAATTAATGGTTACAAATATTGATTCATGCCTAATTGACTTAGTCTCTACTTGAGAAAGAGAGACTAAGTCTAGAAAAACTTGGCTAACAAGGAATTGGGGTGAACTCAAGAAATTGATAGCCCCAATTAAAGGGTTGAATCTAGAGATAGTAAGACCCGACTTGAGCATATATCACTTGTTTTGTGCAATACCTATTTGGACTTGAGAAAGCCAAATCGGGCAAAATCACTCTAACTACCAAGAGGTATAGAGTGAGTAATTGTGTGTGATTGTTATATTACAACCCGACCAATCAAACTTTCCCTAGAACTTACAATTTGTTAGGTAACCAATTAGGTGGAAGTCACGACCCTAGATCTTTTATAAACTTGAAACAACAATACCAAAAACATTATCTCTTTGATTTTCTATTACAAGCATTAACATACAAAATAGAAGTAAAAAAGAAACAATTGAATATGTGGAAGTGCAATCTTGGGCACGTCATATACTAGGCTAGGTATATACCTAATCCTACAAAAACCTCTCTATGGAATTAACCCCGACTTGCGTTGGGTATTTATAATTGCATCGACCACCTCACTATCCCAACTAGTGGTGTGAGTTTGGGCGACACCAATCTTTGGCATCGTTGCCGGGGAGCTTAAAAATGGATTTAGCTATATATTTGGTTTTGTGTGTGATTTGTCTTCTTTTCCTTCCGGTTACTAATCTCTTTGTGAAACAACTATAGGTGATACAATGGCTCTCAACAACAATGATCCTCTTGGAAACGTGCCATTGGGGAAGGACATGGATGATGACCAAGTTGATGAGGTTCCTCTTGAACCTCAAGCAAATAGACGAGGCTGCCCGCCTCATGATAATGTTCGCGTCCCACCCCCACCTGCTCCAAGAGTTGCGGAACACTGGGTGTTGCTGAATGAAGGATATGCAAGTGCCATAGTCCCATCCCGCATTAGGGCGGGAAACTTTTAAATCACAAATGTTATGCTTACACTATTGGAACAACGAGGATTCTTTACCGGGGCTCCGTGTCAAAATGCATAAAAGAACTTGAAAGGGTTTATTGACACTTGCTAGGGGAATAAACAGACCAACGTCTCCGAGGATGCTTTACGGTTGAGGTTATTCCCTTTCTCTCTACGGGGAAAGCCTTGGATTGGTTGGAGAGGTTGCCAAATCATTCTATCCATACATGGGATGAATTGGGTGAGAAATTCATTGCCAAGTTCTTTTCTCCCGGGCATATGACAACTCTTAGGGATGAGATTCTAGTTTTCAAACAAGAACCCAATGATCCTTTGAGATATGGGAAAGGTATCTTACTATGGTGAAAGAGTGCCCGAACAATGACATGAAGAAGGCTATGATTCAACAAACTTTTTGTAGGGGATCAGGGGGATCAATACTACCAATCAATGCGTGGTCAACCAACTTGTCGGTGGAAATTTCATGACAACACCGTATGCAGAAGCTTGTGAGATTCTTGATGAAATGGCGGATACTTCATCGGCATGGAAAAGTAGAGCAAACGTTCCTCAAGGCAATCCAAATGTGATTCACTTGCATAAGGAATTAGATGATCATGGGCAAGCAATTGCTGAGTTGACCACCATAATGAATCAACTAGCCAAAGCTCAACTTCAACAAGTGCAAGGTCCTAAGCAAGTAAATGCAATGGAAGGAATTAGTATGATGGTAAACAAGAAAAGACAAAAAGGTCCTCAAGTGCAAAACCAGGTTGAAAATGATGAGCAAGATGAAAGTGGATTTGATCAGGATGGACAATACAATGTGCAAGAGGAGGAAGTACAATATGTGAACAACTTCCAAAGGCAAAGAAACAACAATCAAGGCCCATGTCTAAAATAATGGCGACCACAAGGAAACCAAGGAAATTGGCATTCAAACAATCAAGGTGGTTGGAACAATCAAACCAACCAAGGGAATTGGAACAATCAATGCAATCAAGGAAATTGGAATGGTCAAAATAACCAAGGCAATTGTAGTGGCAACAATCAAGACTACTAGGGAGGTCATAACCAAGGAGGGTGGAACAACAACAATAACCCGGGGTTGGATTTTCACGTGTGTGCTTTTACCCATCTATTATAAAACCTTTATCATAGGCATGAAAAGAAAATAATCAATATTATAAAATAGTGGAAGGAATGGAGAATACACAGTAAATGTAATGGGGCTCAACATGGGCATTCACTAACTAATATTTTCAACATTTTCCCTTGGATGTCCATGTAAAAAAAAATTCAAGTGGAAGGAAAAGAGCATGTAGTTATTTATTATACTCATTGCATGTTGACTCATTAAAAACCTTACCAAAAAAATCTAGTGGGAAAAAATCTTGGTTAAGGAAAAAAGAGTACATAGGATATTTACTCCCCCTGAAGAAAATATCACTTAATGTCTCCAAGACGACACAGTTCATCCTTGTATATCAGCTTCTCAAGTGTTGAGTTAGATAATGCCTTAGTAAATAAATCCGCCAAATTATCACTTGAACGAACTTGTTGAACATCTATTTTTCCATTCTTTTGAAGATCGTGAGTGAACTTTCCGGTGAAATCTGCTTTGTTCTATCTCTTTTAATATATTTGTAAGGCCCTGTATAATTTTACCAAGAACCCAGGATTTCGTGGTGCTGAGATTGGCTAATGTGTTTGATGATTGTAGAAATTTTTCGCGGGATTGAAGAATGCACTGAGGAGTTGTTGGAAATTTTAGCAGAAGAAGGCAATTCTTCGGTCAAGTTTGGGATTGCAGAACCGTTCCGCGGGCCGCATATCCATCATAGAGTTTAGCAGAAATTTTTTTGTATTTTGAAGGTCGTTTCTGCGGTCCATTATGCAATCACATATCAATTTTGCAGTCCGCACTTCCTTCGCGGAATTGGCATGAAGAAAAGCAGAGGGTGATTCTGCGGTCTATTTTGAGGCCGCAGAACTAGTCTGCAGACTATTCCAGTGCAACCCAGTTTTTGGCATCACATTCGCAGTCCATTTTGCAGGCCGCATATCTATTTTGCGGTACACTCTGCAACTGCAGAGATGAATTCAGAGGGTCCATTTTCTGATTTTATAACCCGATCCCATTTTTATAAAAACAACCTTGGAGGTTATTTTAAAATGTTCAAACTAATATTTTAGAGAGATAAAAGTGGTCTAGAGTGAGAGGAGGAATCCCTAAGCTATTTATTCATCAATCCTTGCTCAATACTTGGAGAATTTACAAGGAAAACTCACAAGGTCTTCATCCAAAAGGTAAGGTTACATACCTTAGTCTTCAATTTCGAGTTTGAGGTAGAAGATGGGTAATGTGGAGTGTGATTCTTAGGTATAGGGATGTTATCTATGCATGCATGTACCAATAAAATAGTGAGAAGGTTGTTGAGCTCAAAAGGATAGATATTGGAATGTCGGATGAAGGAATCAACCATAGGAGGGCCTTGAAATCATAATGCCCACCTAGTGTTTGATAAAATGCTCAAATGAGCTAAACCCCCCAGTATCTTTCTAATTATAGTTCAATTTTGTTATGTTTCTAAATAGATTGAAGTTGCTAGGATTTCCGAAACCTTGTAGTAATTTAAGGAAGTTCAAAGCGAGGTATGTTGGCTAAAATTCTCTCTTAGAATTGAATCCCACGTTGTTTTCGTAAGTCTCAAGTATGATAAGGCTGTATTGTGGTCCGGGCCCGGCCCGGGCCGCGGGCCAAACGGGACGGTTCAAGCAGGCCCGGTCTCTAGTGGTGCATAAGCCCGTAGCGGGCCAGTCTAACCCAAATAGCCCGTGAGCCCGGGACCGATAGGCGGGCCTCGGCCAGTTCAACCGGGCCCAACGGGCCCCAACAACTATTTTTAAAAAAATGACCAACGGTCAGATTTTTAAAATCTAGCCGTTGGCCATCAAAATTCAACCGTTTGGCACTTCAAAAAATAGCTATTTGGCCCCCAAACTTTATTTTAATCCCAAACTTTTTATAATTACACTTTTTTCCAATTCTCAACTATAAATACCTCCCCCCCCTATTCTTTCATTTTTACTCACAAATTCATCAATATCTCTCTAATTTTCTTCTATAATTGCTTACTTTGTTATTGCAATTTCATGAAAAATTGTGAAGGTTGTGAATTGAAGTATTCAAGTCTTCAACGATATTCAATTTTCAAGAAGTTGTTCGTCAATTCGGTAAACTCGTTCCAACTCTTAAGTTTTAATATTATAGTTTTGTTTGTTTTATTTAGTATAATTATAGTTAATACAGACTTTTCTTTGAAAAAAATATTTGGTGGTAAGGGTAAGAGAAAATCTAAAATTGGTGAATCTAGTAGCCAAGCTACTACTCTTCCCCCTAGCTCCCCGACCCAGACCTGTTACCCGTCCTCCTCCACCTGTTATTCTTGATAGTGATAACCCTTGTTTTCAATTTTTCGATAGTCAATTTTTCCATGATGTTGCACCAGGTCAACAATTAAATGAAGAAGTTATGAATGTTCTTTATCCTAATCAAACTATCTTTGAAAATGATGAGGAAAATGATGATTTAGATGAAACGCAACCGAATTTAGATGATACACCTACTAGTCCTGTTAATAACCCAACTGATTCCCCGCCTGACCCTCCTGTAGTAACCCCTAATTTTAATAGAAAACCTTCTAAACGGCCCGAAACATCTCTTGTTTGGCACTTTTTTACTCAATTAAGAGAACAAAATAAGGCTAAGTGTAAAACTTGTGGGTCTCAACTAGTTCATAAATTTACTGGAGACCGTAGCAGTACAGGTAGTTTGACTAGACACATATTGAAACACCGTAGAGATAAAGCTAGATTTTTATAAATGAAAGCTGCACAAGAGGGGACAAGTGTACGGTTAACCCAAGTACATGTTCAAATCTAGTTCAATCGAGAATTAACACTGTTACCGGTGACATTTTATATTATGATCCAAACAAAGATCGTGAAGAATTGGCAAAAATGGTTACGGTTATGTTCTTACCCTATAGTTTTCCTTCTAACCCTTATTTTGTGCATTGTATTAGAAGAGTTTTTAATCCTACTTATAAAGGATGGCCTCGCGCAACCGTAAAGAGCGATATTTATAAATATAAACATGAATATGAACAATAATTGCGCTATTTATTTACTCATATAGATTGTTGCGTTGCTATTACTACTGATATTGGTAGAAGTGGTAATGACTGTGATTATCTAACAATTACAAGTTATTGGATAGATGAGGAGTGGATAATACAAAAGCGCAGTATTGCTTATAGAATAATTAATTCACGCCACACAGGTAAGTTTATTGCTAAAACAGTTGCAGATATTTGTAGATATATTTGCATTAGAGATAAAATTATGTCGGTTTCAATGGATAATGCATCTAGTAACACTAACGCTATAGGCTTTCTTACAACTACACTAAATCCTGCATTTAGTAATATTTTTTATGTTAGATGTATTTGTCATATTTACCATTTAATCGTCGGTGCTGGTATGAAAGTTTTAAATGTAGAAATTGAAAAGGTTAAAATGGCTCTTAATTGACTTTTTTATTCAAACCGTAGAAGTAGACTTAGAGAATATTTTAAAAAATGTGATGAATTTGGCCTTAGAGAAAGAAAGGTTCCTAAAGCTTGTCCAACTAGATGGAATTACATGTATGAAAGTTTAGTTGTTGCATATGAATATAGGAACCCAATAAGCGCAACGTATAATGCTCGTGTAGGTGATGGTGATGATGATGATGATGAGCACCTTACAAATCAAGATTGGAGTAATGTTAAAATGCTTGTAGACTTTTTAGAACAATTTCATATTGCTACAAATGAATTATCTGGCCAATATTATCCTACTATTTCTAGCTGTTTAGTTTATATTGCAGCACTTGTAGATTTATTTACTCAATTTTCAGAGGGTGGAGTAATTTATCAAGAAGATATTAATTCTATGAAAGCTAAGTTTAAAAAATATTTTTTCTTTATCCCCCTATTTTTGGTGTTGCTGCATTGTTAAATCCTACAACAAAATTAGGTCCTCACTTTTGGTATTCAAAAATTTATAACACTTTATCACTTTCAGTTGAGGAATTTGCTACACTTGGAGATGCAAAAGCCTCAATTAAAATAAATGCTCAAACAATTTATAATGCTTATCAACTTGCCTTAGATCAAGCTAGACAAAATGTTCCAACTCCTACTTCGTCTAATTCACAAGCATCTAAAAGAACTGCGGGCCTAAAAGCCCTTAGTTCTTGGACGGAGTTCAGGGGTTCTCAAGGTGATAATTTTGGTGATAGTTCACAACTAAATGAGCTTGAAGTTTATTTGTCGTAGGGACTTGAATCAGATAATCCCGACGGCTCCTTCGATGTTTTGGAATGGTGGAAGGACAAACAAAAATACTATCCGGTTCTTTCAAGGATGGATCGAGATATTTTAAGTGTTCAAGCTTCAACAGTGGCATCAGAGAGCGCATTCGGTCAAGCGAAACTTCAAATCGGTGATCATAGAGCGTCTATGAGGGAGAGCTTGGAAAAATCAGTACTCTTCAGAGATTGGATCCGTTCGGAAAGAAGAAATTTTGGACTTGCAGAATCACAACCGGAGATAGATGAAGCTTATGAAGAAATGCTAGCAGAACTTGCGCAGGATGCTGCTTCGCCCAGAAGCGGTGATGAACAAGCTTCTTTTCCACCACCACCAATGGAAATTCCTCCGGACCTTGAAGAATTTATGAGATTTGTTAGAGATAATATATAGACGAACATGTAACTTGTATTTTGGCACATCTTTCTTTGTTTTTATCCTTTTAATGGTGGTATTACTACCTTGTTGTGCTCATTCCATTGGGGGGAGGAAGACTAAGAAACATATTGCCATTCTTTGTTAATGTCGTAATAGTAAAATATATAAGACATTCCCTTGAATATTTCTTTGCAATTTATTTTGTGTTTAAATTTGATATAGTATATATATATATATATATATATATATATACATACACATATATATAAGGCACTATATATATCTCTAATACATATAAACTATATATATATATATATATATATACATATATACATACATACATATATATAAGACAATACATACTATACATACTATATATACAGCCTTATATTTATATAGCTATATATAAGCAATTTATACTAGTATATACATATATAGTTTACAAGAAAGTGCCTTAGATAAAAAAAATAGCCTATATATATATGTGTATGTATGTATCTATATATATATATATACATACATATATATAAGGCAATATATAATTATATATACACATAATACACCCTTATATATACATACTATACATACTATATATACTATATATATTTATATAGCTATATATAAGCAATTTGTACTAGTATATACATATATAGTTTACAAGAAAGTGCCTTAGATAAAAAAATAAAAAGAAAATAGCCCAGAACGAAAAAAGCCCGTTAGGCCCGGCCCATTTAGCCCGGGAACATGTGGGCTTAGGACCACCGTGGGCCGGTTCCACAAATTGGGACCGTAAAGCCCAGGACCGTTTGGCCCGGGACCGCCTCGGCCCGAACCACAATACAGCCTTAAAGTATGAAGGGCCAATTCCTTATTCTCATGCCCCGAGTTAAGTATTATAAATTTGACTATTCCGAATAAGCTTTGCGTCGAAAGATATATGTTTAAAATGTATTTCAAATGCTCTTGTCTATATTATGTTATCATTCGAGAATGTGCTCAAAGTATGGTTTGTGTGTTAAAAATTTATGACTTCAGGTCGTGTTTCAAATGTCACGCCCAAAACCTGGGGAGGCGTGGCTGGCCCCCAGTGCCGTAGTGGCCCGAGCGAACCACTATGTAATTCATTCATTCCTTTTGTAACTATCATGGGCCAACATGGCCACAAATCATAATGTACAAGTGTAAGTAGGCAAATATTATATTAGTGAACCGTCGTTCTTAAAACATAAATACATATGGGCCTTCAAGGCCTCCAACATACTGCAAAAAATTAACCACTGTCTACAAAGTCTCTAAGATTATTCGACATCAAATGGGACAGGGTACCGACCTACCCATAAGTTTGTAGCAAAACTCTAACACGATGACTCGTAGACTTGACTGCACTCCGAATGAGTTGGAGTCTTACCGATCCTTCGCTGAATGGCAATCTCATCTACTATGAGGGCTCGTCAAATTGATTATCTAGACCTACATGCATGAATGTAGCGTCCCCAACAGAAGGATGTCAGTACGAATAATATACTGAGTATGTAAGGCATGTAAATAAATATGTAAAGAGCATGGAAGAGACATGGAGTAGAGGACTCAAACTGTAGGCCTGGATAGCTCTGTAAATCATGAAATACTTATAGTATCATGCATATGCGTATGAATGTCATATCGTGCATAGGTACATGTGTTTAACATCATCAAGCCTCTGAGGGCATCCCATCATATCATCTCGGCCACTGTGGGCAAAATCATCAATGTATACCAGCCAATCAGGTGGTGGTGCGTATATAACACCATAACCTTTCCCATATCCCATATACATATATATATGTTTATACGTGTATATAATGCCGTCTGAGTCGTGGGTAAATGCACATGTATAAATGAATACAATGCATAATGAAGTAAGACAATATGATCTCTTGGAATGTTATGAGACCCATGAATCGACAATATGGTAGTAGGACATATGGGAAATCAAGAACATGCTTAGACATGCATGAATATCACTTTTTAGGAATGAATAATATAGATATCCTTAACTTCTAAGAGTAGAACCACTTGTGGAATATCCTTACATTTATGTATCGTTACTTGGGTCATGCCAAAAAGAAGGAAGGATTAGCCTTAACATACCTGAGCATAAATCAATGCATTATATGTAAATATGTTTGGTAGAACACCAAATGCTACCATTTTGTCTCTAATATATAAAGCTTTCTCTATATCTCCACATTTTCCATAACCATCAATTATAACATTCCAAACAAGGGGTTCCGGTATAATGGAATTCTGTAACATGTATTCAAGAATACAATTGGCTCTATCAATCTCCCATTCTACTTGAAATTACATAGATATGTGTTTACCTTGAAAATGGTAATAACAATTAAATTTAATTTTGTGGTTCTAAAAATACGTGATCTTTTTTTATGCTAGTTGTTAGGCAATGGATGTTAAGTAAAAGATTTGAGAGCAAGATTGTAGCTTGAAAAACGAAGTAATAACCAAACCAAATGGTTGAAAATCCGGGCCTCGAGCCGGCATATATAGGGCCTCGAGGTCGAGTCAGATGGCCGGCTTAGAGCGATCGAGGGAGGGATAACAGTTATGAGAGCTACGATGATGACTCTTTATGATCAATGATAAGAAATAAATTATGAACAATAAATATAACACAATGAATACAAACAATAAATGAAAGTAATGAGATTAAGAGAATATGTTAGAGAGCAGAGAGAATGTTCTTGTATGTTTAATATTGGGCATCAGATGCCTACAAAATGAAAAGGATCCCCTTTATATATGAGGGGGAATCCCACAATAGTACTATATACGGTAAAATCGGGGGGTTCAATTTCTCATCATCGACGCACCTCAGTAGACCATCTCGAAGTCTCGAGGCTACAAGGTCATGGTCGACTTTTCCTCTCGCGAGGTTCATAGACACCCGACCTTGGGATAATGTTGATCACGGCTATGGTATAAATAGGGAGTTTCCAAGGCACGTGGCTAAGACTGACACAGCCTAGTGAGCTACTCTAAACCCGAATCAGGGTGTCATCTAGCTGTCCCATCTCCACTTCTTTGTCATTAATGTATTTTGTACTATGTTGGGATCTCCCTCATATATAAAGGGAATCCTTGTCATTTTGTAAACCCCTGTTGCTTCAGTTGCCCCACACGAAATATACAAGAACATTTTGTTTGCTTTCTAACATATTCTCTTAATCTTATTGCTTACATTTATTATCCCCATTGTTGTTCATCATTTATTGCTTATCATTCGCCATAAAGAGCCTTCGTTAGTTTTATTATAAATGTTATTCACACTTCGACCCCCTTCGATAGCTCCCAGTCCAGCTTCAGAATCGACCTCGAGGCCCCCGAATGGCAAGCTCGAGGCCCTGATTATTGACCTATCGGTTTGATTATCATCCTATCTTCAACTCTCATTTCATTTCTAAGTCTCGCATACATAGCATCAACTGCTTAACAACCAACATAAAAATAGATCACGCATTTTTAGAGTCCTATAATCAAATTTAATTGTTATTACCATTTTCACGGTAAACAGTTTGGCGCCCACTGTGGGGCTAAAAATAATAGTGATTATTTTCTTGGTGGTTTAGCTACCCAATGCAAGTTATCTTTCACGCTTTTTCTTGTCCAAAGATCTTCGATTTCAGGTCAAAATATCCGACTCAGTAAACAACAATGTGGAGAACCACGGAGAAAATGGTGTAGATGTTCTAGGTGCTGGCGTATCACCACAGAACCTTGAGAACGCGCAAGAACCGATCCCCATGGACGATGTCTCGTGTGACACCCAACAAGTCGATATAAGCTCCCACACTCACAAGAGCGTGCGTCAAGGAGATCCATAAGAAGCTCAGAAAACCCCAACTAGGGAAGAACTAAGGTTAGCCTTCATGTTATTTTTGAAATGTTGCAGGCACAACAGCTAGCTATTGCTCAGCTGCAAAGTCACCAAAAGACTCCTAGCACGGTAGCACCGAGGAAAGCTCCCCCAGCCGATTAGGTACCAGAGAGATCGAGCAATAACGGGTCGATATCTGACCCTGTCATTGTAAAAATGCTCGAGGACCTCATCAGGAGGATCAAATCAGACGAGAAAATGATAGAAGCGAAGGACAAAAAGGTCAAAACTTACAACTCCAGGGTCGATCAAATTCCGGGCGCACCCCCGGTCCCAAAAGGTATGGATTTGAAGGAGTTCATACAAAGGCCGTTCCTAGAGGAAGCGGCCCCAAAACCTATCCCAAAGAAGATCAAAATGCCAGAACTCCCAAAATACAATGAGACCTCAGACCCTAATGAGCACGTTACTGCTTACACTTGTGTAGTGAATGGCAACGACATAAAGGACAATGAGATCGAGTCCATCTTACAGAAGAAGTTTGGGGAAACACTCTCGAAGGGGGACATGATGTGGTATCACAACCTAGCTCCCAATTCCATAGACTCATTTGCCATGCTGGCAGACTCCTTCATAAAGGCACATGCCGGTGCCATCAAAGTAGCAACAAGGAAATCTGACGTGTTCAAAATCAAGCAGAGGGAGAACGAAATACTGCGAGAGTTTGTATCTCGCTTCCAAACGTAACGAATGGAACTACCACCGATCTCTGACGACCGAGCAGTGCAGGCCTTCACTCAAGGTCTAAATGAACAAAGCTCGGTGGCTTCAAAGTAGTTGAAACAAAATTTGGTCGAGTATCCCACTACGACCTGGTCGGACGTCCACAACCGATACCAGTCAAAGATCAGGGTTGGAGATGACTAAATAGGAGCCCCCTCGGGCTTAGTATACCCAAGCAGGCTTCTGGAAAAGGAACCAAAGCCAAACAAAGAAAGATATCAGTCGTACACCGAAGACAGAAGGAATGCCCCGAGCCGTAACCTACCTTACGTTGATTGAAGGATAGACTGAGGACGGAATCATCGGGTACCCATCAACAGAGCCAGATTTGGCAGGAACGCAGGGCCAATTGAGGCACCTCACTTATCAGAATACAACTTCAACATCGATGTATCGGACATCGTGTTCGCCATCCGTAAAATTAGAGATACTAGGTGGCCCAAGCCTGTACAATTGGATCCTTCACAACAGAATCATAACTTAGTATGTGAATTCCACAATACAGACGGCCACAGGATTGAGGATTGCCACCAACTCCGAGAGGAAGTAGCCAGACTACTCAATAAAGGTCACCTCCGAGAATTCTTAAGCAACTGGGCCAAAAATCAGTTTCGGGAAAGAGAGGCAGCCAAGAATAACGAAACGAATGAGCCTCAACTTGTCATCCACATGATCTTGGGAGGCATCGATTCCCCACAGGAACTCATGATGAGAAGGATGAAAATATCCATCACTAGAGAAAAGCGAACCCGGGGGTGCATACCCGAGGAAGCCCTCACGTTCAGCGAAGAGGACACTAAGACCTTGTCTCAACCCCACAATGACACACTGGTAATCTCTTTCCTTGTGAATACATTCCAAATAAAACGTGTACTCGTGGATCCAGGCAGCTCAGACTACTTGACCAAATTGTGCCATCCACTCGAGTCCTCAACAGATTCAACATGGCAAGTGAAACAACGAAAGGAGAAATCACCCTCCCAGTCAAGGTGGCCGACACAACCCAAAACGCCAAATTCCAGGTCATTAAAGGAGACATGAGGTACAACGCCTTGTTTGGATGGCCGTGGATACACTGCATGAGAGCAGTACCGTCCACCCTCCACCAAATGATGAAATTCCCGACAAAGGATAGGATTAAAACAGTCTACGGAGAATAGCATGCGGTGAGAGAAATGTTCGCGGTGCACGACGTGGTACCGACACCAATACCTCCACTTGCGAAAGAGCTAAAGTGTATTCAAATTACATCTTCGGTTAAGCCCGATTAAACAATGCAAAGGACCATACCGCGTCCTCATCTCGAGTAACTGGGACATATCGGACCTCGGAACGTCGCCGACACATCCCACACTAAGGTATAACCATCTCCCTTTTCATTTTATATTTCATACTAACCCTTATGCAGTCACCCGACCAAAGCAGTCGAAACGTTAACCTAGCTCGAGGATCTTAAGGTTTTAAAGCATCTGTTGCACTCTTTTCCTTCGACCGAGTTTTGTATCCCGAAAAGGGTTTTACCGGCAAGGTTTTTAATGAGGCAATATCCACATGCTACCTAAGGAAGACTCAACTAGTATTCGAGGCTTATTTTGCAATCAACCTCAAACATTGGGGGGCATACTCTCCCCGGAAGGCCATCCGCTCGAAAAAGCCAAGAAACACCAAATGGGGTCCCAATAGGAAAATGATGTACCGGGCCAAACGGTCGAACGAACCGTGTCCGCATAGCCGGACCCCTAACGGTGAAAATATGTACACTTGTAACAAATAATTGAATAATATCTTTTATCAAAGCATTTCACTCTCCAAAAGAAGCTCGGTACCTCTGCAAAAATGACTTCTCTGCCGAAAATGCCCTGAACACTCGGGGACTGGCGTCAATAATTCAACACCTGAACGACCTCCGGGTTGGGACTTCAAGCTCATAAGCCCTCAATGAGGCAACATGAAAATCACGAAACATCTCCAAGGCCGAAAGTGCCCCGAACACTCAGGGACTGGCATCAAAATCTCAAAAATGCACGACCTCAGGGTCAGAATCTCCAAAATTGTAAGCCCTCAATGAGGTAATGCAAAGTCTACAAGTGACAGCTTCCAAGCTAAGACCCTCGATGACTATGGGACTGTCGCCAATCACCATTCATTAAAAAACCCTAGGCCATAAGACCCCGAGCGGGCAGACTCGATCTCGTAAGACCTACATAAGGCATCAACTATATCTGTAAGACCTCAAACAAGGCATGAACCACACTTGTACCAAATGACAATATCTGTAAGACCTCAAGCAAGACATGAACAATACTTGTACCAAGTATCCAAAACTGTTAGACCTCAAAGGCATGTAAAACTTGTAAGATCTTACTAAAGGCATAAACACAATCTCAAAGTTTCGGCTATATATCGAACTTGTAAGACCTCTAAAAATGCATACCCTCGATATAGATGCCAAAACTATCTCACTCGGGACTCAAAGGCTCTGGCTGAACACGAATGACTCTGGTCATAAGGTTGTACTAGCCAAACTAACGTGACTCGAGGATGCCCTACCGTTGCTACAAAATCAAAGGCCTTCGATTACTTCGAATCTACTTCGAAAAGAACCGGTTAAATAGGATACCCTCGATATAAGCAAAAAAGCTTCGATCATGTCAGCTCCTAAACATCGGCTTCGAGATACTCAGCCTCCGAGCCAAAACCTCTCGAGGTGCTCGATCATCTCTATATAACGACTCACAATCGAGGTTTTTTATTAAGCCGTCAAAAAGTCAGGCAAACACTATTTCAAAAATCCTTATCGAGGGAAAAACAAAGCCCACATAAAAAGTTGCTTTGACCCAAAACGTAAGAGGCATTGTCGCCAGCCTAATGAGCCCCAGGGCTATACACATAAAAGGTCGCTTCGACCCAAAGCGTAAGAGCCATTGTCGCCAGCCTAATGAGCCCCAGAGCCATATACATAAAAGGCCGCATTGACCCAAAACATGAGAGTCATTGTCGCCAGCCCACACAAATACAAAACTTGAGGATCGAATGAGCTCGAGTCGTGACCCGATTCAGAGACTAAACCCAAAATAGTTAACCAAACATGCCTAAGAGAAAGGCATAAGAGCCATTATCGCCATCCCGCACAAATACAAAACTTGAGGGTCAATTGAGCTCGAGTCATAACCCGATTCGGAGACTAAACTAAAAATAGTTAACCAAATATGCCTAAGAGGAAGGCGTAAGAGACATTATCGCCAGCCCATACTAAAAGGCCGCATCGACCCAAGGCGTAAGAGCCATTGTTGCCAGCCCACATAAAAGTCGCATCGACCAAGTGCATAAGAGCCTACGGGCCAGCCTAATGAGACCCAAGGCCGTATCATGACTCTAGGGATTCCTACCAACTCAAAGACCAGTTCACCTGGCCAAATTCAAGATAGAAAGAGATACAAAAGAAATAAAGCCGCAAGGTTTTCTTTTATACACATGCGAAAAACGTAATCTCCATCTACAAATATGCTATGAAAATGCTACATACAGATGGTAAAGTCTATGCCCCCTGGGGGGCTACGGCCTGCCAGCCTCATCTTCGCTTTCTTCAGTATCGAGTAAAAGTAACCGAGCATCACGCTCGTCCGCCCTCGCTCGCACCAAATCTTCTGAGAGAGCGAAATCCCTAGCATGGATCTCCTCGAGGGTCTTTTTTCGAGATTTGCAGTGAGCGTATTCTTCAATCCTCTCCTCGCAGTCGAGGATCCTTCTCAGCTCAGCTTGAGCATCGACATCATCCTTTGAATAGATCACTATCTCCTGGTCAGCCCTAGTTTGGCTCATTACAGCTTCAGCCCGGGCATCAACAATCTTAGCCATGACCTTAGAAAGCTCGGACTCGAGCTTTGTAATCATTTTTGTCTGAACCAAAGCGTTATCATGAGCTAAGCTTAGTTGAGCCTCAATAGTGAGAACTTTAGCCAGAGCATTTCTCCTCTAAAACCTTAGCCTCCGCTTGAGCTTTTAGCTCAACATGCTCACGCCTGGCCCTGCCAACTTCAGCCCGAAGGCACTCCAGGGCCTCTGTCTTTTTCTGCAACTGAAATAAACAAAGCGTTAGCCTCAAAAACTAGAAGGCGGAATGCACGCTCACCTGGAACAGAAAATTACCTGCTTTTGCAAGTACCTCTCATAATTCAAGCTCTGGACCACCTCATACCGCAAGTATACCAACTCGACCTCTTTTTCATCGCAAAGGAGCCTAAGGGATCTCTCCTCATCCAGAGCTTTCTGCAGCCTGGCTTTGTGATAAAGTAGCCCGGACTTAAGCTTGTCGAAGGCCTACAAAAGATAACCCATTAAGGAAGGGAAGGCACGAAGCTCTAAAGTCCTGTGCCAAAACTCACCACAAAGTGAAGACGCTGGGCTTCCTCAAAGGCTAAGCGCACACCTGCCAATCCAGTTCCCTTAGCTCTGAAAGAATCAACTCTAGCCGAGGCATAGTTGCTTGATGTATGCGACCCCGAGTTTCTAGTATATCCCAAAGTACTGTCGACGGAAAAAGAAGGCGACAACAATGGAGAAACTCTCTTTCTAGAACCAGGAACCAAGGACGCGGCAGGCTCAGACGATGCTTCTGCTTTGAAGCCCCGATCCCGTTTTGCCTTGCTTTGAACGCCATCGCCCTGTAAAAGCACCTCTTGCTTATTGTTGTTGTTCTTTAGCCCGGGAGCTGGCGACCATTCCCCCTCTCCATAGGACCGTGACATAACCTTGAAAGGCTCTCCGATGACTACAACAACAAGTTTAATATGCATAAAGGGAAAATGCCTCTCCAAATGAAGGAAGGGGGAGGAAAACGTAGCGCAGCACTCACCATGATGTTTTGCTCCCCATATACCTCGGGATAAAGCTCGCCACTTGCGCTCATCACAAGTCGAGTGGGTCGCCAACCTCCATACCCAATCCGGCAGATCAGGAACATCACCCGGCGCCCATGAAACCGCTGTAGAAAAAGAAAGAAGGCATAGTTACGAAACCAGCTTTCGCCATAAACAAAATTGAGAAGGCATGGAGTGCACCACTTACGTGTATAGTTCCATTCCTTAGGGAATGTCATAAGCTCCACGGGGATAATGTCAGCAGTCCGTATTCGGACGAAGCGACTCATCCACTCCCGGTCTCTATTTTCCTCATCATCAACAACGAAGGGCGTGGTCGATCGGCATCGCAAGGTTAGCAGACCTTGATGGTGAAAGGGTCGGTACAACCTAATAAGATTACTGAGCGTAAATTCTAGACCCGCCTTCTCTGTGAAAAATCTCACCATCAATACTGTTCGCCAAAATGACAGATGGATTTGCGCCAAGGTAACCCGATACTCTACGCAAAAATCGAGCACAACCCTATCAAGGGGGCCTAGTGTGAAAGGATATGTGTACACATTCAAGAATCCATCGGCACGATCCGTGATGCACTCACCCGAGGAAAGTATCTGTAACACTACCTTTCCCCCCATCCACAGTCTTTTCTCACTAACCCAAGATGTTCTTCTCCTATTGAAGAAGAAATCTTCAAGGCATACTCTCATTGGTATTGAATGTCGAAGGCGGAGCTCTCCCCTCTTTGCCGGGCAAACCCCGATGCAACAGTCATGGCTATGGAAAAATTGGAGAACTAAAGCGAGAATCTGTGCAAGTACGTAAGTACTGAAATAATGAAAGCTTTGATGCAGAGAGGGAAAGGCAACTGCTTAAAATGGTGGAATCTCCAAAAAAGCAAAAACATACTTGTATATATATGGAAAAAATGGCGACAATCCTCCTACCTCAAAGCCAATTAAAAACATCATTGCCAGTCCCGAGGTGGTACCCCGACCTCGAGGACCTCTATCCAAAGGAAGTTAGGCTCTAAGGAGCCAACAACATCATCACCAGTCCCGTGGTGGCACCCGACCTCGAGGGCCTTCATCAGGGAGAACTTAGTCTCTTAGAAGCCAACAACATCATCGCCAGTCCCGAGGTGGTACCCGACCTCGAGGACCTTCATCAGGGAGAAGTTAGGCTTTAGGAAGCCAAAAACACCTTCGCCAGTCCCAAGGTGGTACCCGACCTCGAGGACCTTCATTAGAGAGAAGTCAGGCTCTAAAAGGCCAACGACGTCACCACCGGTCCCGAGGTGATACCCGACTTCGAGGACCTCAATCAAACATGAGTTAGGCTCAAAGGAAATAAGCACTTAAACTCCACCCGTATGGGCTTGGCCCCTGGGGTACCGTTTGAGCTCGAACAAACCCTCTTCCAGGATCTATCTACAACACCTTAAGGCTATCTACACTAAGTTCAAAGCAAGTTTCCAGGTGGTCCGGATCTGAACGAACCTCCACTCGGGGACTGCCCTCAAAGGTTCAAAGGCAGCACCTGTCTAAGGGCCTCCGAGCAAATTTCTCCTCAAAGGTTACCATAGAGCCTAAGTGATAAATCATGATTTAAAGGCTCGAAGCGTTACATTCATTCAAATTGAAGTAAGTGGTTCGAAGACCCGAGTTTATCGACCCGATCCAGGCTCGATCCAAGGAACGGTGAAGGAGTCCACGAGAAGCCACAACTAATCTACCAAAAATCAGGAAAAAACACTCACATCTGGGCTCGATATTGGCACCGACCGATAGAGTCATACATTCAGAATCTCCATAAACGTAAGTAAAAGCAAATACAGCAAGCATCGAAGACAAAATTGAGGAAACATCTTCATATTTATAAAAGTTCGATTACAGAAGCCCACAAGGGGTCCTTACATATGATTACAAAAGCCCACAAAGGGTCCTTACACAGAAACAAATAAGCAAGAAGGTATACATATAGTAAAAGCCTAAGAGCCTAGCTTACTCTCAAAGGTGCATCCTCGGCAACAACATCTTCGGGCATCATCTCCTCGGGCATACATCCTTAAAGACAATATCTTTCAAGCACCATCCCCTCGGGAGTCTTATATCGATCCTCTACAATGGAATCTTCAAAAGGGGAGATGACGAAGAGGAAAGCGATGGAGAAGAGTAAAGTGACGCGGAAGAGGCAGAAATGGACGAAGAAGTGGTTGGGTGAAAATTTTGGCTAGTATGGATTTCGCCAGGCTACTACTATAAAGCCACTTCTGGGGATGTTACTCCGGTGTGGGATGCAAAAGTTAGTAGATAGTACCATCTCACTCCACGGAAAGCAAAGGGATTGAGGCGCCACACCGGGTAATCAAGGGAGGTGAGCAGTGGTGTATAGTCCGAGCTCCCTTTTAAGCAGCGTTGTAGAGTCCAAATATTTCCCTGAGTCAGGAGAAATCGGCCCCCTGCTTTGTCGTCTCGAGCCAATGATGACAACAACAACAACAACAACAACAACAACAATAACAATATTACAACATAATCTCGCTCGACCTGAGAAAGTCCAGGAGATAGGTCGTGGCATGACTGATAGAAATGCCGCCCTACAATCTTGAGGCCATGGGCCTCAAACATTGTGAACGACAAGTAATAAGGATAGCAAGAAGAGAACAATGAATGTATACGGGAAGATACTTGGATGAACGGTTGACCACATGAGGCTCCCATTTATAGAAAGGGAGGCAGCGTAACCGACATCGCCATTATCTCCCTCGAAAGACATAACGACAGGCACATTTAATGCATCCTTGGGAGTTGTACCGTCAGTGACATTATGGCTTTAAAGAATGAGAAACCACAATACTTTGAATGATCTTGAGGAAGCAAAATGACGGGATGTTTCGGTAATCACGGAGGCTTGCATCATCGGTATGACATCATCACAGGAAGTCTGAAGAGTCGGATGTCAAGATTGTTTCTTATCACTTCTCTCTAAGAAACACGGTGACTATCTGTATACGTTGAAATCGGGTGGTCCAATTTCTCATCATCGAGGCACATCAGTAGACCATCTTGAAGTCTCGAGGCTACAAGGTCATGGTCGAGTTTTCCTCTCTCAAGGTTCATCGACGCTCGACCTTGGGATAATGTTGATTACAACTATGGTATAAATAGGGAGTTCCCAAGGCACGTGGCTAGGACTGAAAGAGCCTAGTGAGCTACTCTAAACCCGCATCAGGGTGTCATCTAATTGTTCCATCTCCACTTCTTTGTCATTAATATATTTTGTACTATATTGGGATCTCCCTCCTATATAAAGGGGATCCTTCCCATTTTGTAAACCCCTGTTACTTTAGTTGCTCCACACGAAATATACAAGAACATTCTCTTTGTTTTCTAACATATTCTCTTGATCTTATTGCTTACATTTATTATCCCAATTGTTGTTCATTATTTATTAGTTATCATTGGCCATAAAGAGCCTTCGTTAATTTTATTATAACTATTATTCACACATCGACCCCCCTCGATAGCTCCCAGTCGAGCTCCGAAATCGACCTCGAGGCCCCCAAATAGGCAAGATCGAGGCCCCGATTATTGACCTATCAGTTTGATTGTCATCCTATCTTCAACTCTCATTTCGTTTCTAAGTCTCGCATGCATAGCATCAACTGCTTAACAACCAACATAAAATTTTTAGAGTCCCATAATCAAATTTAATTGTTATTACTATTTTCACAGTAAACAAGTACAAATATATTTATTACAAAGTTATGTAGCTGGTACAACCAGTCAATGCCATGATGCGAGCTTAGGTTAGCCTGACAAACATTGTCGACTCTAGCTACGCGCCTTGGGAGCTTCCCATTTTTTCACCATAACCATTGATCTATACTGCCTTGAGGTTGGGCGTCGATAGACCCTCGGGGGTGAATCTCGACCATAGCCTCGAGCCTTTGAAAATGTGCTGACGAGGCATCGTAATGACAGAAAATTGGACCCCTCGATTTTACTGTATACAATATATTTCCACTAAACGCCAAGTTCTTATAAGTTAAACTGGAAAAATGGCAAGATCCCATAAACGGGTGTAACTCAAATCACTCCTATAGCCTAGCTGACTACTTTGTTTTAAGAAAGAAAGAAATAAAGGCAGGCTATGACACAACCAAATTATGGATTCTTTGAATGTCAATAAGTTTAAAATTAAATCAAAATAGAGGAAGAAATTACTAAAGGATGCTTTAATATTGTCTTGAGAAGATGGATCCTTGTAAAAAGGACTATGATATCACCATCTTATATCATCCGGGAAAGGCCAAAGTGGTGGAAATGCTTTGAGTAGGAAGTCAGCCAGTGTGGGTAGTCTTGCTTATATTCCGGTCGGTGAGAGGCCGCTTGCTTTGGATGTTCAGGCTTTGGCCAATCAGTTCGTGAGGTTGGATATTTCTGAGCCTAGTCGTGTGTTAGCTTGCATGGTCGCTCGTTCTTCTTTATTGGAGCGTATCCATGACCGACAGTATGATGACCCCCATTTGTGTGTCCTTAGAGACACGGTGCAACACAGAGGTGCCAAGCAGGTTACCTTAGGTGATGATGGAGTTTTGAGATTACAGGGTCTATTTTGTGTGCCTAATGTGGATGGACTCCAAGAGTTGATTTTAGAGGAGGCCCATATCTCCCGGTACTCTATCATTCGGGCGCCATGAAAATGTATCAGGATTTGCAGCATCATTATTGGTGGCAGAGAATGAAGAAGGATATTGTTGCATAAGTGGCTCAGTGTTTGAATTGCCAGCAGGTTAAGTATGAGCATCAAAAGCCTGGTGGTTTGTTCCAAAAGATTGAGATTCCTGAGTGGAAATGGCAGCGAATCACTATAGACTTCATTTTTGGACTCCCACGGACATAGAGGAAGTTTGATGCAATGTGGGTTATTGTTGATAGGCTGACCAAGTTAGCGCATTTCATTCTTGTGGAAGTCTCCTATTCTTCCGAGAGGTTAGCTGAGATCTATATCCGGGAGATTGTTCGTCTTCATGGTGTGCCCAAGTCTATCATTTCGGACTGAGGTATGCAGTTTACCTCGCATTTCTAGAGAGCAGTTCAGCGAGAGTTGGGCATACGAGATGAGTTGAGCATAACATTTCATCCTTAGACGGACGGGCAGTCCGAGCGGACTATTCAGATTTTGGAGGATATGCTCCGAGCTTGTGTCATTGACTTTGGAGGCTTGTGGGATCAGTTTTTGCCTCTAGCAGAGTTTACCTACAATAAAAGCTACCAGTCGAGTATCCAGATGGCTCCGTGTGAGGCTTTGTATGGTAGGCGGTGTCAGTCATCGATTGGGTGGTTTGAGCCCGGGGAGGCTCGGTTGTTGAGTACGGATCTGGTTCAGGATGCCTTAGACAAGGTCAGGATTATTCAGGATAGGCCTTATATAGCTCAGTCCAGGCAAAAGAGCTATGCTGACCGCAAAGTTCGAGATTTTGCTTTCATGGTCGGTGAGCGTGCATTGCTTCGAGTGTCGCCTATGAAGGGCGTGATGAGATTTGGGAAGAAGGGCAAGCTTTGCCCTAGGTTCATTGGCCCGTTTGAGATTCTTGATCGAGTGGGAGAGGTGGCTTATAGACTTGCATTGCCGTCGAGCTTATCAGTCATGCATCCAGTGTTTCATGTGTCCATGCTTCGGAAATATCACTACGATCCATCCCACGTGTTAGATTTCAGCACTGTCCCGTTGTACAAGGACTTGTGTTATGAGGAGGAGCCGGTAGCTATTCTAGACCAGCAGGTTCGTCAGCTGAGATCGAAGAGTTTTCCTTCTGTTAGTGTTCAGTGGAGAGGTCAACCCGCTGAGTCATCGACCTGGGAGTCCGATATACGGAGCCGTTATCCCCATCCTTTCCCTGACCTAGGTACTTCCTTCTTATGTCTGTTTGAGGACGAACAATTGTTTTAGAGGTGGAGAATGTGATGACCCAAAATGAATTCTACGTTTTGAGGCCTTAAAAACCTCTTTTAGTCTCATCTCGATTTGCGTGCGTAGTTTGGGCGCGTGGCCGGAAAGACAATATGTGAAAATCTGTGAAAAATGATAAATTTTGACTATAAAATGGATTAAGTTGACTTTGGTAAACATTTTGGGTAAACGGACCTGGACCCATGATTTGACGGTCCCTTAGGGTCCGTAGGAAAATATGGGACTTGGGCGTATAACCAAAATCTAATTTCGAGGTCCCAAGCCCGAGAAAAGAATTATTAAAGAAAATTATTTTCTAAAATTATTTATGAGATATGTTAATGAATTGTGATTAGAACTCGATGGTATCGGGCCCTTATTTTGGTTCCGGCGCCCGGTACAGGTCTTATATGTGATTTAAGATAAGTCTGTGAAATTTGGTTAGAAATGGACTTTAAACGACGTGAAATGGATCGTTTTTGAGAAAATTGGAAATTTGAAGTTCTTAAGAAAATTTCATGATTTTGATGCTAAATTCATAGTTGTTGATGTTATTTTAGTGATTTGAATGCACGAGCGAGTCCGTATGATTTTTTAGGTTGGTGTGCATGTTTGGTTTGGAGCCCCGAGGACTCGGGTGAGTTTTGGATAGGCCACGGGTGGATTTTGGACTAGGTGAATTGCAAGTTTTTAGCTGATATATTCAGGCCTGCAGGCTTCGCATTTGCAAAGCCTGGCTCACAAATGTGATATAGCAAATACGAGGGCCTTGTCGCAATTGCGAAAGAAGCCCAGGTCATCCCATCTCGCAATTGCGAGGTTTTTGATCGCAAATGTGATTTTCCCCAGCTTCAGCCAGCAGTCGCAAATGCAACACAGTAGTCGCAATTCCCATCTCGCAAATGTGAGAACCCCTTCGAAAATGCGAACATAACAGAGGTCGGTTGCGAACCCTGTTCGCAATTCCCATATCTGCAACCTGCAATTTTTATACTTAGCCGAAAATCAACCATTTTTCACTCTTTCAAAACCAGAACACTATTGGGCGATTTTTTAAAGACAACTCTTCTTCCAAATCGATTGCAAGTCAATTTTAACTCGTTTTTTTCAATCATTAACATCTTTTCACATGATTTCAACTCAAAATTAAGGATTTTCATGGGGGAAATTGGGTGTTTTGGGTAGAACCTAGGTTTTTCAAATTTAGGATTTGGACCTCGATTTGAGGTCTGATTTCAAAATAAATTATATATTTGGATTCGTGAGGGAATGAGTAATCGGGTTTTGGTTCGAACCTTGAGTTTTAACCATGTGGGCCCGAGGGCGATTTTTAAATTTTTCGGCAAAACTTCGGAAAACTCATTTTCATGCATTAGAATTGATTCATTTAGCGTTTATTGATGTAATTGAGTTACTTGGGTCTAGATACGAGCAAATTGGTGGTGGAATCACGAGGTAAAGTGATAGTAGAGGCTTGAATTGTGTTCGTGGCATCGAGGTAAGTGTTTGATCTAACCATAGCTTGAGGGATTAGGAGTTGTGTCCTATTTGCTACTTGTTTCTTGTTGAGAACGACATATACGCATGGTGCCGAGTATCTATACGTTGGTATCGAGCATGACCGTGAGTCTTAAATTGTGATTTATTGTGTTCTTGAATAATACTACAGATGCTTAAATTGATGATTCACTGTATTCAGCAAGGATTATGATTGTTCTCGTGGGAATTACTTATGATTGAGTATTGGTGTTAGCTGAGGTAGTTAGATGTTGGAACATGTTTGGTTATAGCCGTTTCTCCCTTGCCGGTATGTATTTAATGATACTGTCGATTCCCTTGTCGGGATAGTGTAGTTCTTTATTCGTCCCTTGCCGGGACTCTTGTTATGATTGTTGTTGATTGTATATGTGGATCGGGTTGCGCACCGCAACAATGATATAAATGGATCGGGTTCCACGCCACAACAATGATATAAATGGACCAGGTTGCACGCCGCAACAATAATATAAATGGATCGGGTTGCACGCCGCAACAATAATATAATCGAATCGGGTTGCACGCCGCAATAGTGATAAATGATATGGATCGGGTTGCAGCCCGCAACAGTGTTGTTATGTGTTGGGATCGGGTTGTGCTCCGCAACAATTGATGACACAAAGTGTTATAGATTGGTTACAAGTTCCCTGTTATTTTGTTGTGAATTCTAAGTTGTTCTTATGCCTTTTTCTTGATTTACTGTTGATATTGATATACCCCCGCAGCATGTACCCCTTCCCATATTTACTTGTTTATTTCTGTTTTATATTCCGCTGTATATTATATAACTGCACAGGTTTATTTGGTAGTCTAGTCCTAGCCTCATCACTACTTCGCCGAGGTTAGGCTAGACACTTACCAACACATGGGGTTGGTTGTGCTGATGCTACACTCTGCACTATGTGCAGATCCCGGAGCAGCTCTTGGACCATAGCATTTGGGTGGCTGCCTTCTATCTTATTATGTATTTTGTTTTCATTGTTTCCGAGATAGATTGTACTTTCTTTTCAGACTTTTGTTGTAGTAATCATAGACAGTCTGTGATATTTTGACACCGGATTCCGAGTAGAGACGTATGTTGGCATTGTAGTACTGACTTGGGTTATTTTATCAGATTAAGTCTTCCGCTTGATTTTATTCATCGTTAAAATTTCAATGTTGATCACCTGTTAATTCAAATTGTTAAAAAGGTCTAAAATGAAAGAGTTTGTGATTCTTTATATCACGGCTTGCCTAGCTTCTACGAGTAGGCGCCATCACGACTCCTCAGGGTGGGAAATCCCGGTCGTGACAATACAATGCATAATGAAGTAAGACAATATGATCTCTTAGAATGTTATGAAACCCAGGAATAAACAATATGGTAGTAGGACATATGGGAAATCAAAAACATACTTAGACATGCTTGAATATCACTTTATAGGAATGAATAATGTATATATCCTTAACTTCTAAGAGTAGAACCACTTGTGAAATAGCACTACATTTACGTATCGTTACTTAGGTCATGCCAAAAAGAAGGAAAGATTAACCTTAATATACCTGAGCATAAATCAATGCATTATATGTACATATGTTTGGTATAACATCAAATGCTACCATTTTGTCTCTAATATATGAAGCTTTCTCTATATCTCCACATCTTCCATAACTGTCAATTATAACATTCGAAAAAAGGGTTCCGGTATAATGGAATTCTATAACATGTATTCAAGAAAACAGTTGGCTCTATCAATCTCCGATTCTACTTGAAATTACATAGATATGTTTCCACTAAACGCCAAGTTCTTATAAGTTAAACTGGAAAAATGGCAAGATCCCATAAACGGGTATAACTCAAATCACTCATATAGCCTAGCTGACTTCTTTGTTTTAAGAAAGAAAGTAAACATTAGTCTTTACAAATTGTAGCTCAGTGAGTCATTATGAAGCACATGAGATCAAGACATGGAGGAGAAATAAAGAAAAAGGACTTCAACAACAACCCTTAAGACCATCTATTTATGGAAAGAAGATGTTTGTTGTATAAATAGGACAACAGAATCTTGACGGGAAGGATCAATAAGCCGCCCCAAGCCCTCAAAGAAATGACAAACAAATATACTCACACTCAGAAAATACGATAAGATACAATGGCGTCGCAATTAGACCCATCACACTGTCAGCTCCCTATTTTGATCATGTCACCTAATAGAAATGACTAAGAGTCATTTTTTAGGGTGTGGCTTTCTGCCACGTGGGTATGGGGTGGGAAAGTTTTAATCATTATACATTTATTAGGTAATTAGTTAGTGTCCTGTTATCCGGTAATTAATCAATTACCCACATGATTAAGAATTACCTCAAATTACTTAAAATTCTACTTATTTTTAATATATTTTATACATCCCACTATCATGATCATATGGTACCTTATATGGTACTAGTCCATCAATTTCAGGTATTTTAGTTCGAACCGTATTTTATCACAAAATAACAAATTTCGGCCAACATAATTTTCTTCAACCCGCTTACCCTCTCACTTTCACGACTTGACTTATCACTTGTTATAAATATCAAAAATATTTATAACCTCAAAAAATAGTCTTGTCCTCATCTTAAAGTAATATTATTACAATCTTAAAATAATAAATCGTGGTACGATATAAAATCAATACATATACTATTATTTCGTTAAAACATCCATCTTCTCAGGACAATATTTTTTTTTTACAAGGATCCATCTTCTCAAGACAATATTAAAGCATCCTTTAGTAATTTCTTCCTCTATTTTGATTTAATTTTAAACTTATTGACATCCGAAGAATCCATAATTTGGGTTGTCTCACAGCCTGCCTTTACCTTCACAATCAAAGAACAAACTCCAAACTTAGGTCTCAACCTAAATCATGCCAACTTAAACAAAGACAAGCAACAAATTGAAGGATTATGAAGTATCAATTAAAAGAGCACAACAAAACATAAAACTTTTGGATTGCTTCCAATACTCTCACTGCCTAACGACTTGAAAGGCTAATGTCATTTGGCTTTTATTCAAAACAACAATACATACTACACCAAGAAAAGTGATATAGTGCAAAATTGAATCTTTACATAACTATACCAAGAAAAGCAATACTCTTCATCAATGCTAAATTGAATATTTCCCTTTTATTAGATGTGATCAAATGTCAATTTCATTATAACTCATTTCTATTCTTAAAACAATCAAAAGGTAAATTTTATACTCACATGTCATTTTTAAAAGAAAATTACTGTTAAAATCATAATAACAATTAAGACATACTCTATAAAATATGAACATCCAATTTGGATCAAAGATTAGTACTCAGTTACAACTTTTAATTTTGCTAATCTCATACAAGAGTACAAATTCTCGTACGCTTAATTCATAAAATGGTAAAAAAGATAACCTTCTTTTCTTGTGAGAAAATAATTTCTATCTTTACAATAAATAAAATTTCATGAACTTCCTCATATTATGTATATAATTTTAAATATATTCGAAAGTAGTAATATTAATAAGAATATAAAATCACAGTTTTCAAACTTTTTACAAAAACGTTCCACTCAATATAAATACCATATAAAAATGTATCTAACGATATCAAGGTTGTTGAACTTACGGGGTCTTATGGTCACAAATCATCTATAGAAAGGTACGGGATGTAACATCAAATGAAAGTTATTATGGCAAAGTGTAATAGAAAAATCAATGTGCTTAAGACCCTTATTTGCTCACGTGAATACCTAAAGTCTTGATTAGAAATGACTTGTTGTTGATAATACATAATGATAATTAAAAGTGAAAAGGGTAAACATAAATTATGAAATGTGGTCAACGTGCTAAGAATGATATTACATTTGTGGCCACTAGTGCCAATGAAATGAAAATAGGTGTAAAAGATTATGAAATGAGCTGAATAACCTCTTTGTATATATTAAACATTTTTTGAGTGTCGTTAGTCATCGAGGAATGGTAGGTTGAAATAACCTTACCCTAAAATTATATGTGCCGTTGTAGTAGTGATTGAGGGGTAAATCCCCCATTGGATGTTTTCAGAATATTCCCCTTAAACGGGATTCGATTGATGTATTGAGATTATTCCCCTTAATTGGGATGAGATGATAGCTAGCGGAATGTGATATCGATCCACACTGCATTGTGGTTAGACGGCCTAGCCGATCGGGTCGAGATCTGACGCCATGCCGCACACATGGTGGTGATTGTGATTGAGATTGTGAATGTGATAGTGATTGGATGTCTTTGGGTGAGGAGGCCTAGCCGATCGGATCGTGATCGGACTCCGTGCTAAAATATAGTGGTATATATATCGTTACTAACGATCTCCCAAGCTAAAATAATGTTATTTACTTGAAAACTTATCTTGCTCCTAACTTCATGTTTTCGTATTGCTTGAGGCTTCCACTGATCCTATAATTTTTTCTCGTTGTAATGTAACTCGTTCTATTTCGAGGGTGTTCTTACATACTTGTATTATTCCATATGTACTAACGTTCCTTTTGCCAGGTGAAAGGCTCCGTAAAATTTCACATAGAACCTGCGATTTCGTGATGCCAAGGTAGGCTTATGTGTTTGATGATTATAGAGTTTCTTACAAACTTTTTGGGCTGAAGAATGCACAGAGGAGTTGATGGAAATTTTTTGCAGAAGAAGGTGATTCTGCGGTCATGTTCATGATGGAAGAATAGTTCTGCGGGCCGCATACCCATCAGGGAGTTGAGCAGAAAATTTATTGAATTTTAAGGTTGTTTACCGCGAAAATGATAATAATAATTAAATTTGATTATGGGACTCTAAACATACGTGATCTATTTTTATGCTAGTTGTTAAGCAGATGATGCTATGTGTGAGGTTTATAAACGAGATAAGAGTAAGGAGTAAGGTGATAACCAAACCGATCAGTTAACAATCTGGGCCTTAAGCTTGTTGATTCAAGGGTCTCGAGGTCGATTTCGGAGCTCGACTGTGAGCTATCGGAGGTGATCGGAGTATGACTAACAGTTATTATAAAACCAACAAAGTCTCTTTATGGTCTATGATAAGCAATAAATGATGAACAATAATGAAGATAATAAATTGAAGCAATAATATCAAGAGAATGTACTAGAGAGCATAGAGAATGATCTTGTGTATTTCGTGTGAAGTATCAAGTGTATCTAAAATGACAAGGATCCCCTTTATATTTGAGGGAAATCCCAACATAGTATAGAAATGCATTAATTACAAAGATATGGAGATGGGACAGCTAGATGACGCCCTGATTAGGGTTTATAGTAGTCCACTAAGCTCTGTCAGTCCTAGTCGTGTACCTTGGGAACTCCCCATTTCTACCATTACCGTGATCATTACTGCACCGAGGTCGAGTGTCAACGACCTTTAAGGGAGGATACTCGGTCGTGTCCTCGAGCCTTCGAGGTGATCTTCCGAAGTGCCTTAATGATGAGAAATTGGACCCTCCGATTTCACCGTATATAGATAGTCCCCGCGTTTCTTAGAGAGGAGAGATAAGAAACGATTTCGACATCCAACTCTTCGGACGTCCCGTGATGATGTCATATTGATGATACCACACTTGTGACATAAGCCTTAGCGATAACCGGGGCATCCCATGGACTTATGTTTTCAGCGCCATTCAATGCACTGACGATTCCCATTCACAAAGAGACAATATCGTTGTCGATTCAGTTTTTAATAACGCATTGATTGCGCCTACCGATCCATCTTTCAAAGGCATTGATGACATTGTCGGTCGTACTATAACCCCCTATAAATGGGGGCCTTATGGTACCATCTTTTTATTCAAGTGCCTTTAAAAATCTTTCCATACCTCTCTTCTCACCATCCTCTTCTATTGCTACCACTATGTTTGGGGTCCACAGACTTAAGGTTACATGGCGGCGTTCTCATCAACCACGCCATGGCCCTTTGCCTGGGCTTTCCCTTACCGAGCGAGGTTATACTGTTTTGTTGCTATTGTTGTTGTTATTATCATGGTTGTTACTGCTGTCGTCATTGGCTCGAGGTGATGGGACAAGGGGGCCAACTTCTCCTGACTTAGGAGGGTGTTTGGACTCTACACCGCTGCTCGAGAGAGCGTTGGGGCTATACTCCGCTACTCACTCTCCTACCCTGGCCTAGTGTGGCACTTCATTCCCTTAGCTTTCTAAGGGATAAAATGGCACAACCGGTCGCTAAACTTGTATGGCACAATGTGCTAGAAGGCGGACTTGAAGCAGCCGTGCAAGTAGGGTTGGTGCTCGCCGAATCCTTTATCTTTGGCTTTGGCAGGCTATGTCTCTTTTTTCTGCTTCTTCTGCATCACTTACCTCTTCTTCATCTTCCCATTTTCCTCTTTTTCATCTTCGCCCTCGGAGATGTTATTTTGGAGGACCGAGATGAGACCCTAGAGGAGGTGGTGGTCGAAGATATTGCCACCGAGGATGCATGCCCGAGGAGATGGTCCTTGAAGATGCTGCCTCTGGGGATGAACCCTTGAGAATAGGCTAGGCTCTAATCTTTTACTATATGTGTACCTTTTCGCTTCTTTGTTTCTATATAAGGACCCCTCGAGGGCTTTTGTAATTATATGTAAGGACCCCTCGTGGTCTTTTGTAATCAAATTTTTATGAATGTAAAGATGTTTCTTCAATTTTGTCTTCGATGTTTACTATATTCCCTTTTATTTGCATTTATGGAGATTTTGAATGCATGATTCTATTAGTTGCTGCCAATATCGAGCTCAAGTGTGAGTATTTTTGCTGACCTTTGATTGTGTTTACCGTGAAAATGGTAACAACAATTATATTTGTAAATGTGATTCTAAAAATACGTGATCTATTCTCAAGCTATTTATTGGAGCAGTTGATGCTAAAAATTCTAAGTATGGTGATAGAATATGAGCTAAATCGAGGCAGTAAGCAAACCGAAAGGGCCTGTTTCCCGAGCGCGGAGCAGGTCGATGGAGGCCTCATGGTCGAGGATTGAGCCGAGATTGAGCTATATGGGATAGTCGAGAAAGGGATAACAAACAAATATGCAATTATGTAAGGCTCTTTATGGCCATTGCACAGCTAGACGGGTGAAGAACAAGTAAGAAAACGATAAATGTGAGGTGGCCTCGGGCCAATGAGAACAAATGACTTAAAAGAAAGAGAAAGGGAGAGAGATATTACTGCACTTGAGGAGAAATGGTGCAACATCAGCCCCTTATAAAGTGGTATGGGTTCCCTTATATAGGCGGGAGAACACGGCATGGTACAAGATGCATTAAATGTAAAGACACGGGGATGGAAAGGGTAGGCATGTCATGGTTCCATAGCCTATTGACTCTAGATGCTCGCCTTCGGAGTCCCCCATCTTCGTAATTTTGCTGGGTTGCGGGCGGACCCCTGAACTTCAGGGCCACTACAGGACCACGGATGATCCTCGAGATAGAGAGCTCGATCCTGATCCCACAGCCTCGAGGTGCCGTCTCGATATTTCGAGTAGGCCTTAATGGCAGGAGATGGATTCTCCTGATTTCGCCATACATAGATAATCTTCGCGTTTCCTAGAACGGAGTGATAGGAAACGATGTTGAATCATCGTCTCGAGTCCATCATTTCCATGACATCAACCGTTTAAGAGCATTAAATGCCATGTCCCAGGGAAATGTGCAGGGCAGTCATCAAATTTGGTAATCGAGAAACCCATGAACTGCCGTAGGTTTGCCTCTTCTGCTTCCCCAGTGGTTGCTATAAATGCTCCGATCACTAGATACTCCCCATCTCCATCCTTTCCTCAGGATTTCAAACTAGAATTTCGCAATTTGACACCTTTACATTTTTCTTTCTATTTACGGAAAAGGTTTTACCATCTGCTATGGCCAGGATTTCTAGAACAGTCCCTCGACGGGGTAATACTGCATCGTTGTCCCGACCGTCTGAGGGGGAAAATAAATTGGTTCCCACTTTGGAGCATGGACCCCTCCCGATACTGATACGCCAGATGATTTCAACATAGAAACTCCCTCGTCCACACCGGGTCGATGTGAGCACGTATCTCGATATGTCAGCGTCGTGACTAATGTTGACAAGGTGAAGGAGGACTGCTGATGGAGTGAGGCAGTGGAGGTGGACATTCCTGACTACAGCAACAACATTACTAACTTTAAGGATGGATTTCTCTATATATACACTTACCCATTCACCTTGGGTCCTGGTAAATCAGCCGGATCTCCTCCTTTGGAAATCGATCCGGTTATCCTTGACTTTTTCACTCAATATCGGGTGACCCTTGGTCAGATCTACCCGTCCTTTTGGAGGATCATGCTAATGCTCAGACATTTTATAGAAGGGGTTATGGGTGAGGTCTTTACCCTCATCCATTTGATTAGGTTGTACCATCCACTGCTGTATCGAGGCCTAATCAAGCTTTGACATCGGTCCAAAAAATCTTTCTTCACAAGTGTTGATGAGGGAAGGACTGGGGATGGATGAGCAGGTTCGTTCGAGTGAGGACCTCGGGTATCATCCCGGCCTAGATGATGCCCTTTCCGGAGCGATGGAACGATCAGCGTGAGTGAACTTCTCTTTAGCCACTTCTCAATTATTTTTCCATTTGTCACGATAATCCTTTTTGTACTCTCCCCAGTGGTCACTTGGTATCCCGAGGCGGTCCCAGATTTGGCAGGATGGATCAGGCATTTTGATGCAAGGTTCCCGTATCGTCTCTGGTTTGGACCGTCATGTCCAAGAAGCGCTGGGTGGCTAAAAATCATGGTGAGGCTTCTTCACTGCTTGTGCTTCACTCTTTGTGTTTCTTTCCGAACTCTAAGCAGCGACGTGTTGTGTCTCTTGTGCTGGTGCAGGCCTTGGAGAGAATATGCAGATAAGGCCGCCCGCTGAAGGTGAAGTAGAGGCCTTGGGGCCTGATATAGACAAGAAAAGGAAAGATAGGGTGGCCACTGTATGTCCTGATGAAGCCACTGCCCCAACATCCGAGTTGAACCTTAATGCCGAGGGGAAGAATGAGGATAGAAGCCCGTTGAGGAGAAGGACGAGGTCCAGTGTGAGAAATTTACACGTGCCTCAGTCGGAGGCTGTTGAATCTAGGACGACCAGGTCCGGTAGGGCTAAAGAGTCGGGGGTTCTCGAGGGGAATGATGCTGTGACTCCGAGTCATGCGGCCGTACTTGATGTGACTTCTACTAGCAGGACTGTTGGTCCCGATGATTCAGGGTTTGGGACTTTCCAAGGACATGGGATGCTATTCCGAGAGATCAGTAGCACGAACGATCTTATTCAGAACTACCTGGTCTAATTGGGAGAGTTGAGGGATGCCGAAGGGATGATCGGTTCCCCGGATGGTTCTCCTTTCGGGGGGGGGGGGCTTTATTTCCAACATCTTTCATGGCGTAACCAACAGGGCTGACCTCAACGTTTCTGGTGCTGTAAAGAGGCAGAGAAGTCCCTATAGCAGGTTATAGTTTTTCCTTGCGTATTCCCTTTTGTTCTCGAGCATCATTTGTCATCTCTCTTAATTTTGTTTGTTGTGTCGCAATGTAAAGAGGCGTATGATCACACCATCCTTCGACTTCGTGGGGAGCTTTTTGGCCGGGAGAAGGAGTGCAATATCATTGCTTCGAAACTTTAAGACTCGGAGGCTCGTGGTGCACGGGGAGATAAAGAGTTAGGGGAGCTTGGGGTTTCTTTGGAGGTGGCTCTTCGGGAGAAGGCCACTCTTATGCTCAGGTACTCTGCCTTGCTTGCACATGCTTTTTTACTCAAAATCCACACATGTTCCGTTATTCTCATATTCATCGTCTTGCCTTTCGTTGTAGGTTGAGCAGAGCAGCTCACAGATTAGTCAGTTGGAGGCGGAGATCTTCAGGCTGACGGAGCGGAGCGAGGCTGTGGACGGTGAATTGGCGACCTCCTAGGGCCTTCTTTTGGACACTCGCCAGGAGATTACTACTTTGACTGCGGCTAAGTCTGGGGCCGAGAGAGATGACGCTGCCTATAAGGAGGATGCGGCCTCGACACATACAATGGTTCACGACATATCTCTGGCAGCTGAGTAGAAGTTGGTCCGAGCTGTCGAGCATGAAAAAGCAAAGGCAAAGAAGGAGGTCTTGGAAGAACTCGAGGCCAGAGGCTTCGAGCTATCTGCTGATCTGAAGGGTGAAGATGATAGTAGCGAGGAGTAGTTTCCAAGCCCCTTTTTTGTATTCCTTCTTTTTTGTTTTATGTGCTTTCTCTCCAGGGAGACCAATAGTGTAAAAAAGGCGTTTTCCCTTTTTGTTAATGCATGAAAGGAACTTTTATTCTGCTAGGTCTTCTTGCCGCTTTCCCTCCTCCTTTCCCTTTTTTTTTGTTTTTCTTCCGAGCATCGGACGTCGGCCCTATGGTGCATTCTTGCGGGACGGACGGGGGCCCCGAGACTAGCCATGCCCCGAGGTTGAGTCGATGGCTCCTCCGAACCGATACTTTTGATGTCGAGGGTTTCCCGAGGTCCTTTGTTTTCATGAGTCGCGTGGGAGCCCGAGATGGTTCTGTTGGTGCACTCCCCAAGGAGAAGATGACGTTTAACGCGGCCACAATTAATTCGCCTTCTTTGGGAAACTAAGCATTTTGTTGCCTGACCTCTATATATTTATCTATCCGCCCTTCAAGCGGCGATTTTGCATTTGTTTGTTAAGACTGTCTCCTTTGTAGAGCCTGGCGCTTTGTGCAAGTCTCTCCATTTCTTTGCTTCAGGGAGTTTTTGCCTGGATCCTCCCCTTATTCTGCTTATTCTGTCGTGGCCATGGCCGCTGCTTTGACATTTGATCCTCGGACGAAGGGGACCCCTTCCTGTGTTCTTCCTTTGGTTGGCGCTAGCGGCCCTTTCCCGATGCCGGGGAACGAAACCCGGAGTGTGCTACTTCGAAGAAGGTCGCCACACCGGGGAATCCTCCCAATGTTCCGGACCATCGAGAGCACGTGTCGAGGATTGTCTCATCGGTGAAGGAGGAAAACCTTGGAGCGATCAGGAGAGAGTGTGGATGGGGGGAAGGCGTGATTCTGCAAGTACCTTCCCCTGAGGAGAGTGCCAAGACATATGTTGAAGGTTTTTTGAGCGTGTATTCCCACGTTCTCGTGCTGGGTCCCCCAGAATGGGTTGTGCTTGATTTCTGTAGAAGGTATCAAGTGACGTTGGTACAGGTTCATCCCTTCTTCTGGAGGATATTGCAGTCGATGAGATATTTTGCTCATAAGGCCGGGATAGAGTTCAGCCTTAATCACCTCATAAGGTTATACCGGCTGTTGCGTTATCGGGCCTAGTTGCTCTTCAGCGTAGCTCCACTTGAGCTCCTACTATCCGCAGCGAGGATAATGAGGACCGCGAGTGGATGAATTGGTTCATCCGAGTTCGGACAACTAACATTATCCCTAGAGAATTTTTACCATTTCCCGAGAAACGGAACTCCGCACGTAAGTACTTTGTTCGAACTATCTTTCTATTCATAAGAGGTTGGCCCCATAATGATATCTTCCTGTCCTTTGCTTACAACAACTCATTGGTCGACCGACGAGGTTCCCAATTTAGCCAAATGGTCTCGTAGGCTAGCAACTAGCTGGGCTCATGATAAGCGCCGATGGCGAGATCTTTCGAAAGGGAGATTGGAGGTGAAGCATTATGGTATGTGCCCGGCGTTCCCCTTCATTTTTGGGAATGGTTTCCCCTTTGCCGACTCGCTCGATTTCTCTATTGCAGGTGCCGAGAGTTCATTTGAGGAGAGATTGGATTCCCCGAAGGGGGAGGAGATATTTCTGGTCCAAGTGTCAAGGAGCGTTGGCAAAATGAAAGATGTTCCTCGGTGTGAAAAGGCTTGCAGTGAGGTTCCCTCTCTGCAGCGGATGAGGGGAAGTGATTTGGCTGGCCGACAAGCTTCCGAGATTGATGCATCATCCGGAGTCACTTCGTCCCTCAGTGAGGCTCATCGCCTTGGCCTCGTGGTGAGTTTTCGATCGTGGTAGGGATGTTCTGGCCCCATGCTCCTTTCTCTTCCCTTTATTCACCTGGTTCTTCTTCTTCAGGCTTTTGATAGGCTCAAAACCGCGCTGCTTCATTGCGAGGCTCTGTTGTGGGAGGCCCGAGAAAGGGAAAGATCCCTCAAAATTCTTTGTGCGGCAAAGGAAGATGAGCTCGTCTCTTTACGGCATGGGGTAGACTGAAGCCGCGCCCGGGAGGCCCCCCTAGAGAAACAGGTATTCTGCATTCCTTGTTGGCCTGTATTCCCCTTTTTTGTCATGCCATCTCTGATGTGTTGCTGTTTTAGTTGAAGGACAAGGCGGATGAGCTGGAACAACTCTAGGGTGAGGTCGGCATGACCAAACGTGACTTTGCTAAGCTGCAAGCGCGTGTTACTACCCATTCCGAGGCCAAAGAGAGGGCTCGGGTCGCGATATCCGCTCTCGAGGCGCAAATTCAGGCCGCTCGCGCGAGTGATTTTGCTCGGGCAAAGATGATCGCGAGGCTCTCATCCGAGCTATCAAGGGAAAAAACCGAGGTGGTGAACGTCCGGGCCGAGGTTGTAATAAATAATACCAGGGCGGGGCAAGATATGACGGCTCATTCAAGTAGTGCTACTGCCGCTAGGGCTAAGCTGAAGAAGGCCTTGGATCGTGCAAACAATAGCAGGGAGTACGAGACGTACAGGTCCCGGAGGGAGACCCTCGATGATATTCATGTCAGAGGCTTTAATCTATCGGAGGAGATCAGACAAGCTAAAGGAGAGGAGTTCGATGCCAAGTTCCTGATATCCGATGATGAGGATGATGAGGAGGAGACCGCCAGGCCGTAGCTGCTAGAAAAAGGGGAAAAAATATTCCCTGCCTTCTTTGTTGTGTATATGTAGCTTTCGTTATACCACGCGGGCTGAGATTGCGCCTCGCCATCAATATACAATAATAAGAGGGGGAACCCTGAAACTTATATCTTCTATTTTTCCGCTTGTTGGTGTTCCTACTAGGTCAATTTGATCTTTGATTTGCCCTTGGGCTCGTGCGCTTCAACTTTCTACGGGCTCAGTCTCCGAGTCGCATTATGATTCGAGCTGTAATTGGCCCTTACATTTCATGGAGATCCTGGCGACAATAGTATTTGTGCCGTGCCCGTGGGCATATTGCAACCTTCGGGCCCAGTATTCGAGCCGCGTTGCGATTCGAGCTGTAATTGACCCTTAGATTTTATTGAGTTTCCGACGATGGTGGTACTTACGTTGTGTCCTTAGGCATGTTGCACTTCTCTGGTCCAGTCTCCGAATCGCGTTGCGATTCGATCTGTAATCGACCCTTAGATGTTATTGAATCTCCGGACAACGACAATGGCGCTTGTGCCGCACCCTTAGGCACGTTGCATTTTCCGGGTCCAGTCTCGGAGTCGCATTGAGATTCGAGCTGTAATCGACCCTTAAATTTCATGGAGATCATGGCGACAGTAGCACTTATGTCATTTCGTTGTAGAGACCTTTTAATATGTGGCCCGTAGGCTTGAATAGTTAGCTGTTTTGGATCCGGTCTCTGAATCAGGTTACCATTCAAGCTCATTTTAATCCTCAAGTTGTCAAGTTTTTTTTAGCTGGCGACGATGGCTCTTACGCTATTTTTTGCCTGTGGGCTTGCTTAGCTGGCAACAACGGCTCTTATGCTGTTTTTGCCCGTAGGATTGTTTGTGTAGGCTTTGTATCCGCTCATTAAGGTCTTTTTGTAGTGTTTTTCCTGACCCGTCGTCGGTTCAAAGGGAACCTCGATTTCAAGTCGGTGTCGGCGGTGTTTCGAGCACCTCGTAAGGTTCATAGCTCATAGGTCGAGTAGATCGATGCTCTTGCATTTTGGAGCCGACATTGTCGGAGCTCGTTTTTTGCCAGTGGAGGGAAACCTGTTTTAACCGCTTCTTTCCAAAGTATATCGGAGTAATGGCCTGCGATTTTTTAGCAATAGTCGGGTGTCCCCGAGTCACGTTTTTTGGGCTGTATCAGCCGTTTCGACCGTAGTCGTATGCGTTTGGCCGTAGCCCTTTTTTTGATCCCTAGTGATAGTTTAGGCCTCTACATCGAGGGTATGCCCTTTAGGGATTCTTACAAATGCGACGTATAGCCTAAATATCGGGATTTTCATGCCTGTTGAGGTCTTAAAGTTTTGTCATGCCTATTGAGGTCATACAGTTTCAGATTTTTCCAGTTATATGGCGATTGATAGCAGTCTCCGAGTCATCGTGTTTGTTTAAGCTTGAAGACAGCTTCTCGTGAGCTCGGAGTTTCCTTCCAAGGGCTTGATGAGACCGGAGTTCCGGCACTGGGGTTGCGTAAGTTGTCTAATTGCTTATATTAAGTCTCCGAGTATATCGAGGCCCATTTGATGGAGAAGCATTTGCCACAAATATGTCGAACTAATCTTTCTCAAAACATGAAATGCTGAAAAGATATTCTTTACTGCTCGGCGTAAATATAGGTTATGATAAAATGCTGAAAATATATTCTTTACTGCTCGGCATAGATATAGGTTGTAAGTACATGTTGTCTCGTTGTCACGAGATCGGCCCGCACGGGCTTGGCTCCTACGATCATCTGATCTGCTTGTATGGTTCTGTTTTTTGACCTAGCCCGCCATTTATTGGCCCTTTTGAGGAGATGTTGCTCTTTAAGAGAAAACTGTTGCACGTCGCACGACTATAGAAGGAAAGCCATCGATATCGTCGTAGCCCTTTCTGGGGGGTATGCTGCTCTACTAATAATCTTGCTGGCGAGAACTTTAGGTTGAAAAACCCGGTCGAGGAAAGAGAGCTCAGCGGATCCTGTAGGGGCCTCGTATTTCCGAGTGGAGTTCGGGATTTATGAATGTCTTGGCTGATTGCCTGCATGTAGGTTAGTAAAAGTAAAAAAGACAATCAAAGGAGTAGAGTAGTTCTTCCTTGCTGCGGGATACATAGGCGATGTTTTGAGGTTTGGCACTGGTGTCGGCGGCTGGTTGTACGGTGATGGATTTCCTCCCGTCGCGTGTAGCTTTTTATTGAATGCCTAAGTTCCACCCTTGTCAAGGGGTTCCATCCTTTTTGGCGGGGAAGGGTCTAAATTGCCTCTGGGTGGTGTACCCGTTGTCATTCGAATAACATGTCCGCACTTCGCAGGCTTAGCACTCTAGTCCGAGCTCAAGCGAGCTGTATAGAGGGAGATGCTATCCTGATTTGTTGTGACACCCGGTGTCTGGAGTCCATCAAATGTTTGAAGTGTGGGAGTGATTTGGTTCGATGCTCCGAACTGCCCTATTGTCCTTGTCCCGACGCCGTTGGTGTAATTGGTCGAAACACCTGCACTTATGAACACATGCTTTGCTTGGAATAGGTTAAATTAGGGAAGGGGTTACCAGCGCGTGAATACGAGGTCGAGGCAAAGTCTCGACATCCCTTTCCCTGGATGTAAGGGTACCCTTCGCGTATATTCCCCGGATATGCCTTTTCCTAGCGATGAGCACTTTCTCTCTGAATTCTACGGTCTTTGAAAGGTGTCGCTACCCTTCTGCTGTCACGGCAATATGTTGTGGCTTGTTAGCCTCATTTTTTCTGATATCATTCCTCCCTTGGAGCCGGATTCGAGCTTGACCGCTCGATGATACTTGGTGCCGATCTTTGTTTAATAGCGCGGTCGTCGTTCCTTCGAGTTGGCGACCTCGTGCGCCCTACGGTTCCTGCGCCGAGCCATATTTCTTTTGCAATGGTCTTGGTCGAATAGGTCTGAGCTGCCTGGTGCTTCCGGACTCGCTTATTGTCATCAGGATATTAGGCATAGCAATGCCGAAATTGCATCCGGCTGGGTGGGATATCCTTACCAGGTGTGCCTTGTTGAACCCGGTTCCATCGGAGGTTCCTCGAGGATGCTGTCCCCAGTCTATCTTCCTACTGTTGCGAGGCAGGCTACATCTTAGGTCACTCTTTCCATTCGTCGCGCATGGATGATATATCTATCTGCTTTGTACCAGCTTTTTTGCCGGGGATCCTCTTGGGTATACCAAACCTGAGGGGGATCCTTGGGGGTTGTCCGTGGTCCCGTTTTAGGACCGATGCCGGGTGTGGGCATCCGAACGGTCCAAACCGGGCTCGAACCTATCGTCTCGAGCATCGCTGTCCCTGAATGGGCATGCGCGAGTAGTGGTGTGCCCGTAGGGATCCAAGGTCCTATCGCACCTAGGGAGTTTTGGCGTTCCGGGTTTCCGAGTGAGTTCTGGGGCTGTTCCCCTAGAAGTTGGTTGTTGTAGGAGCTTCAACGAGCCTGATTCAATCTTATTGAGGAGATTCCCAAGCATCTTCGCTGTGATGGGGTCGGTCACCGACTCATCATTACTTGACCTCTCGGGTATTGGCTCATCATTAGGAGGTGTCTCCGTTGCTATTACGTTGGGAGTCCCCAGGCGACTCCGTAGCTGAGCGATAGCCGATTGTCGTGCCTGCAACATTTGAAAGATAACATGAAGATTGACTTCCTGTTCTTCGTGGGCTGGGATTTTTTGAGCTTTTCGTTGGTCAGCGAGTTGTATGCTATCATCGGTGCGCAAGGCTTCGCCGACTTGTTGCGGGCCTCGCAAGCCCGAGTTCACTTGAATCGACCCAGATGTGTCATCAGGGTCCTGTGGTGTCGCGTCAACCATTGGAACAACCATACTGCTTTTGCGATGGTTCTCGGGGTAGTCTTTCTCGATTTTGCTTACCGAGCCAGAAATTAACCCGAAATAAAAAGATCTTGGGCAAGAAAAGTGTGAAAAGATAACATATGTTTGTGTGACGAAACAAGCAAGAAAATAATCACTATTATTTTAGGCACCAAACTGTTTACCGTGAAAATGGTAACAACAATAAAATTTGTAAATGGGATTCTAAAAATACATGATCTATTCTAGAGCTAGTTGTTAGATTAGTTGATGCTAAAAATTCTAAGTATGTTGATAGAATATGAGCTAAATCGACGCAGTAAGCAAACCAAAGGGCCTATTGCCCGAGCGTAGAGCAGGTCGATGGAGGCCTCGGGGTCGAAGCTTGAGTTGAGATCGAGCTATCTGGGACAGTCGGGAAAGGGATAACAAATAGATATGCGATTAAGTAAGGCTCTTTATGGCCATTACACAGCTTGACGACCGAAGAACAAATAAGAAAACAATAAATGCGAGGTGGCCTCGGTCCAATGAGAACAAATGACATAGAAGAAAGAGAGAGAGAGAGATATATTATTGCATTTGTGGACAAATGGAGCAACATCAGCCCCTTACAAAGTGGTATGGGTTCCCTTTATATAGGTGGGGGAACACGTCATGTTAAAAGATGTGTTAAATGTAAAGACACGGGGATGGGACGGCTAGGCATGGAATGGTGCCAGAGCCTATTAACTCTAGCTGCTCACCTCGGGAATCCCCTATCTTCATAATTTTGCTGGGTCGCGGGCGAACCGATGAACTTCGGGGCCACCGCAGGACCGCGGATGATCCTCGAGATAGAGAGCCCGATCCTGATCCCACATCCTCGAGGTGTCGTCTCGATATTTCGAATAGGCCTTAATGGCGGGAGACAGATTCTCCTGATTTTGCCATACACAGATTGACTAATACGACCTCTCGTGGAACCCTTCGCTGTTCCTTGGATCGAGCCTGGATTGGACTGATAAACTCGGGTCATCGGGACCCTTACATCGAGTTGAATGAAAGTAACTCTTCGAGCCTTGAGAGCGTGATTTATCACTTTGATCCTGTGGTAATCTTTGAGGGGAAATTTGCTCAAAGGCTAAAGAATAGGGACTGCCTTTGAGCTTTTTGAGATCAGTCCCTAAGTGGAGGTTTGTTCAAGCCCGGACCATCTGGAAACTTGCTTTGAACTTAGCGTAGATAGACTTAATGCGATGTAGATAGATCCTGGAAGAGGGTTTACCTGAATTCAGATAGTAACCCGGGGCCAAGCCCATACCGGTGGAGTTCAAAAGCTTATTTCCTTCTGGAGTTTTGTAATGATGCCAATAGCTTCTTGGAGCCTAACTTCTTTTTGATGGAGGTCCTCGAGGTCGGCTACCACCTCGGGACTTGCAACGATGTCGCTGGCTTCTTAGAGCCTAACTTCTCTTTGATGGAGGTCCTCGAGGTTGGGTACCACCTCGAGACTTGCGATGATGTTGTTTTTTCTATATATAGGGTTGTTTCAGCCTTTTTAGAGATCCCACCATTCTAGGTAGTTGCCTTTATTTTTCTGCATTATGTCTTTCATTATTTTAGTACTAACACACTTGCACAGATTCCTGCTTTAGTTCTCTAATTTTTCCATAGCCATGGCTGCTACATCGGGGTCTGTCCGACAAAGAGGGGACAGTTCCCCCTCTAGTATTCAGGACCAATGAAAGTATACCTTGAAGATTATTTCTTTGATAGGAGAAGAACATCTTGGGTTAGTGAGAAAAGACTATGGATGAGGGGAAAGGTAGCATTACAGATACTTTCCCCAGATGAGGGCATCACCGATCGTGCCGATGGATTTTTTAACGTGTACACATATCCTTTCACACTGGGCCCCCTTAATTGGGTTGTGCTCGACTTTTGTTTAAAGTATCGGGTTACCTCGGCGCAGATCCACCCGTCATTTTGGCGAATAGTGTTGATGATGAGATTTTTTGCGGAGAAGGCGGGGCTTGAACTTATGCTCAGTCATCTTATCAGGTTGTACCGGCCCTTTCACCATCGAGGTCTGCTAACCTTGCAGTGCCGTTCAACCATGCCCTTCATTGTTAATGATGAGAAAGATGGAGATCGGGAGTAGATGAGTCACTTTATCCGAGTGCAGATCGCTGACATTATCCTCGTAGAGCTTATGCCATTCCCTGAGGAATGGAATTATACACGTAAGTGGTACATTACGTGCCTTCTCAGTTTTGTTTATGGCGAAGGCTAGTTTTGTAGACGTGCCTTCTTTTCTTTTTCTACAGTAGTTTCATAGGCGCCGAGCGATGTTCCTGATCTGCTAGATTGGGTTTGGATGTTGGCGACCCACTCGACTTGTGATGAGAGCAAGTGGCGAGCTTCGTTCCGGGGCAGATAGGAAGCAAAACGTCATGGTGCGTGTTGTGCTATTTTTTCCTTTCCCTTCCTTCATTTAGAGAGGTATTTTCCCTTTCTACGTAATAATCTTGTTGTTGTAGGCATCAGAGAGACTTCCGAGGCGAGGCCATGCCCCTTTGGAGAGGTGGAAGGATTGCTATCTTCTGGACTAAAGAACGGCAATAATAAGCGAGAGATGCCTCTACGAGGCGATGGCAATTAAAGTAAGGCAAAACCGGACCGGGCCTCCAGAGCGTAATTATTATCGGGGCCTGCCGTGCCCGTGGTTCCTGGTTTTGGAGAGGTGGTTTCTCCATTGTTGTCGTCTTCTTTTTCTGTCGAAAATACTTTGAGGGATACTCAAAACCCGGGGTCGCATACACCGAGAGACCGTTCCTCGACCAAAATAGACCCTTTCGGAGATGAGGGAGCTAGGTTGGAAGATGTGCGCTGGGCCTTCGAGGAAGACCAGTGGCTTCACTTTCTGGTGGGTTTCGGCACAAGCCTTTCGAGCTCCGTGCCTTCCCCTCCTTATTGGATTTTCTTTTGCAGGCCTTCGACAAGCTTAAGTTCGGATTGCTTCATTGTGAAGCCAGGATGCGGAAAGCTCTAGATGAGGAGAGATCCCTTAGGCTCATTTGCGATGTAAAGGAAGATGAGTTGCTACACTTGTGGTATGAGGTGAGCCAGAGCTTGAATTATGAGAACTACTTGAAAGTGCAGGCACTTTTCTGTCCCGGGTGAGCGTGCATTCTACCTTCTAGCTTCTAAGGCTAACACTTCATTTATTTCAGTTGCAAAAAAAGACAGAGAACCTGGAGCTCCTTCAGGATTAAGCTGGCTGAGCCAAGCATGAGCATAATGAGCTAAAAGCTCAAGCGAAGGCTCAGGCTTTATATGGGAAGGGTGATCTGGCTAAAGTTCTCGCTTTTAAGGCTCAGCTTCTCTTAGCTTGTGATAAAGCTTTGGTTCAAACAGATATGACTACAAAGCTCAAGTGTGATCTTTGGAGGGTCAAGGCTAAGATCATTGATGCCCGGGTTGAAGTTGTAATGAGCCGAACTAAGGCTGACCAGAATATGGCCATCTATTTAAAGGACGGTACTGATGCTCAAGCTGAGTTGAGAAGGATCCTCGACCCCGAAAAGAGGATCAAAGAATATGCTCGTTGCTAGTCTCGAAGAAACATTCTCATGGAGATCTATTCTAGGGGTTTCGTCCTCTCGCAAGAGTTGGCGCGAGCGAGGGTGGACGAGCGTGATACTCGGTTACTTCTGTCCGACACCGAAGAAAGCGAAGATGAGGCCGTTAGGCCGTATCCCCCACGGGGGCATAAATTTTTCCATCTGTATATAGCATTTTAAAAGTATGTTTGTAGATGGATATTTTGTTTTTTCGTACATGTGTATAAAAGAAAACCTTGCGGCTTTACTTCTTCCGTATCTCTCTCTGTCTCCAATTTGGCCATGTGAATTGGTCTTTGGGTCGATGGGAATCCTTAGATTCGTGACAGGGCCCTAAGGCTCATTAGGCTGGCCCTAGGCTTTTATGTACTTGGCCAAGGCGACCTTTTACGTGTGGCCCTGAGGCTCATTAGGATACAAGTGCTACTCTTCCATGGTGGAAGAGTTCTGGTTGATCTCATACTCTAACTCTATCCTTTTCCTAAACCATGTTCTCTTTGTGTAAGGAGTCTTTCTCCTTATCCAATATGCAAACTTTTCTATCATGATCAGGATATATTACTTCTGATAAGTTAGATTTATCTCCTTCACGTGCATCTCACATGTTTGCGCTCATCACGACTGTGCTTTACAAGATGGACCTGGTCCATGTCTGAGTTCTTTTTTCAGTCTTCAAAACTTCATATTTACTTGGTCCAACAAATTCCCCCTTTTGGATGATGACAAACTCTTTGCTTTTCACTCACTTAGGCACTGTAAGAACTCAGCTTATTCATCAATACAAAGTTTAGAAAAATTCACTTATCATCAAGGACCAAGTTAATTAGGTTATAAACATCACATATTTAGAATATGTAAAGCACAATATCTCTTCCCCCTTTTGGCATCATCGAAAAGTTGCATAAACAAAATATGAGTCCAAAATTTTAATAAGTACTCATGGCCACTAGGGCAACTGCAAGTGCAATCATGGATTAATCATCAGTAATCAGGAAAACATATTTAAACTACCAAGGAAATAGTAACAGCTAACAAGAGAAAAAACAGTAGATATCATTGATAGAAGATATGTTTCTACCACAATCCACAAACAGAAAGCAAAAATATTCAAAACATGAGCAAAAAGAAAGAGAAATCCCTAATCTGGGTCACTGATGGTACTAGATAGGTTCAATAGATAAAGGCTAGAATACCTAAGGCTTAGGGGAGCTAGAGGGTTGGTTTTGGGCTTGGAGAAGTTTCAGCATATTGTGAAGAATCCCATCATTCTTCTCTTTTTCCTTGGTAAGCTCAGTTTTGAGAGCATCCCTCTTAGATTCAACCTCATCTAAGCGAGCCTTCAGCCTAGCTATCTCAGCATCCTTGGCCTCACTTTCCTGAACTAGATTCCTGACTTTACTATTGATAGGTGTCTTCTTGGATGAACCAGGTTTATTTTGAAAGGCATTGACTGGATAGTCACAAGCAATCAGAGTATTAATGCTAAAGTAGTCCTTGTTTGTGGCCATTTCCCACTTCTTCAGAGGCACCTTACATCGATCCAAAGCAGTAGTCAGAACAAATCCATAGGGGTGGCATGGGCCTTGGAGCCATTGATAACCCTGTCCAGTAGCTTGATGATGAATGCAAGCCAGTTGATTTGCTTTCCATTTTCAAGGCACTCCATCAGAACTAAGTCCATATAGTTAGCAATATGCCTTCTTTCCTGCCTGGGCATTAGGCACTTGTTGACAAACTCAAAGAGGACTTTGTGTTGTGGCTTCATTTTGCTCTTATGCACAAACTTGGCCTCATTCATTTCTTCAACATCACATAATCTTCTAGTGATTTCAAGGGCAGAAGGAAGGGAATCCAGACTTGGCCATCTTTGCCTGGTGTAGTCATCATATCCCTCTGCAAGGATGTCAAGAATCTCTCCCACCTTCTCTACATTGAAGGTCACTTGAACTCCTTTACTTGGCTAGCGACTCTGCCATCTTTGACTTCAGCATTTGCCATGAATTCAATGATCTCATTCCTGGCTAGCCTTCCATCCATCGGAAGGACCATGTCCTTCCAGCCCTGAACAGCTAGGGCATCAACCAAACGAACCATTCCTGGTTCCACTAAGTCTTTCAGCAATCTTCCCTTCAAAAAATTTCTTTTGCCAGACTTGGCCAGCTTGTCTTGTTCACCATTATACTCACTTGCTTCTTCACCACTCCATTCCTCATCTTCAGAAACTCTAACTTTTTTGTTCTTCACTGCAGACCTTGTCCTATTGGCCAATGAAGGTTCATCAGCCTTAGACACAGATGAAGACTTCTTGGAGGAAGTCTTGGTCTTTTTGGGCTTGGGGGTCTGAACCTCCATTGTTGTATGGTCCTTCTGATGGATCTGTTCCATCTCATCAACATAAACAGCGTCAGAGGACTCTGCAACCTTACCTTTTCCTTTATCCATCCTCTTCTTCTTACTTTCAGGCAATTCCACATTCCTAACAGACCCAACCAAAACAAACCTATTTTCTAAATTTTCAACCAAAGCAGAACTTACCTTAGAAAGGGAGTTTGAGCCTTCTCGGAGTCAAAAGACCTAGTTCCTTCCCCCTCACTCGCAGATTTGAATGAATCGTCTGAGTTCTCAAATTCTTTGGCTTGGCTTGACTTCAATTTCTCGTTCAATTTGTTTGGAAGAGCACCAGTTGCCACCGTTTTCCGAGCAAGCATTTTTACTCGCCGTTTCCTAGGTTGAGTGGTTGTGTTGGGTGGAGGTAGTGTGGAGGAACCATAAGGGGAGGGTGGTGGAGGAGTGCCTGGATTATCTTGAGGGTTCGACATTGTAACTGACTTCTTGAGAGAGTTTGTGAGTTAGGCTTTTGGAAGAGAGAACAATTGAGAGTGAAATAGATTTTTGACGGTTTGGAATAGTGAGGGTGGCAGAAGGTGATGATAGGTATTTCAAGAAAGAGATCTATTTAATGACTAATGGTTGCTTTTAGCAGTCAATTAGAGGTCTAATTAACCTAAAATTTCAGATTGAATGAATGGTTAAGCTTCCCTATATATTTGGCATTTTATGTGGTGAGAACTCTAGTAGAGACATAACATGTTCAAAAAATAAACGGATATGATTTTCTTATTTGTTTGAACATAGGTAGGACTCTACTCATTATTTAAATATTTATATTTCTAATTGTGCAGAGTATAGAAAACATACCTCATTTTTCAGATGACCAATACTGATGAACCAGGTTCTTTTTTTAGAATTTTGTTGATCATGCCTCAAATTACCATAATAGAGAAAATTTTGTTATAAATCAGTGAGTCATATCAACACATGTCACGGGAGTATACTATTTACAGTATGAAACTGAGTAAAAATTAATCTAGGTATTTACACAAGTTTCAGATTTCCTAGCAAAAAATTTTTTCATTCATTTTTTCAATTTGTTTTCATTGTTCATTCTGAGCTGGTCCCATTAGGTGATCTTAATCATCCCTAATTCTAACCTGTTCCTATCAAAGCTTCCTTTACTCAGTGCTTTAGTAATGATGTCAGTAATTTGTTTATCAGTAGCACGAAATTTTATGGTAATCAATCCTTTCTCATAGTTGTCCCTTAAGAAGTGATGTCTAACATCTATGTGCTTAGTGCTCTTATGATGAACTGAGTTCTTTGTCATACTTATAGCACTAGTGTTATAACAAAAGATAGGGATGCAACCAACTTCAATGCCAAAATCTATCAGCTGCTAGTTGATCCACAACATTTGAGAACAACAAAAGGGAGCAACAACATATTCAGCCTCAACAGTGGATAAAGCCATTGAATTCTGCTTCTTAGTGGCTTAGGATACCAGACATGAACAAAGAAAATGAGCCATACCAGAGGTGCTTTTCCTATCCACAAGGAAACCTTCATAGTCAGCATCAGCATATCCCACTAGATTAAAGTTACTGTCTGTAGGGTACTAAAGGCAAAGATCAGTATTGCCTTTCAAATATATCAGTATCCTCTTGACAGCAGTCAATTGAGATTCCTCAGGATTTGCCTTAAAACAAGCACGAAGCCCTACACTAAAATTATGTCAGGTCTGCTAGTAGTAAGATACAAAAGTGAACCAATCATACCCCTATACAACTTCTGATCAATAGATGAACCAGGTTCATCTATGTCTAATTTAGTAGTTGTTGCAATGGGTATGTCAATTTCTTTTGATTCATCCATTTTAAACTTCTTAATCAACTTTTTTGCATATTTTTGCTGATGGATCATGGTTCCATTTGGGTTTTGTTTGATCTGTAAACCTAAGAAAAGGTTAAGCTCACCCATCATACTCATTTCAAACTCACTCCCAATAATTTGGCAAATTCCTTACTCAGTTTGTCAGTGGTTGCCACAAAAATTATGTCATCAACATTTATTTATACTACAAGAAAATCTTACCTTTTTCCCTCAGGAATAAAGTACTGTCAATTTTACCTCTCTTGTAGCCATGTTCAAGCAGGAATTTGGACCGTCGTTCATACGATGCTCTAGGAATTTGTACACATGTTCTGGACACTCCTTGATCTCAAACCCTGGAAGTTGTTTGACAAACACTTCTTCCTTTAGGTAGCCATTTAGGAAGTGTATATGGCAAAATCGGAGGGGCCAATTTCTCGTTGTTGAGGCATCTCGGAAGATCACCTACAAGGCTCGAGACCACGAACCGAGTACCCTCCCTCGAGGGTCGTCAACACTCAAACTCAGGATAACGACGACCTCAGCAATGGTGGAAATAGGAAGCTACCTAGGCGTACGGCTAGGACTGACAGAGCCTAGTGGACTACTCTAAGACCCGAATCAGGGTGTCATCTAGTTGTCACATCACTATATCTTCATCATTAGTGCTTGCTGTACTATGATGGGATTCCCTTCCTATATAAAGGGGATACTTATCGCTTTGTAGGGTGCTATTACCTCAGTTGCTCCACATGAAATATACAAGAACATTCTCTTTGCTTTCCAACATATTTTCTTGATATCATTGCTTCTATTTGCTATCTTTATATCTGTTCGTCATTGTCACGCTCCGAACTTGGGGGGCGAGACCGACACCTATTGCCTCACCTATCCTTGCATACCAACTTGCAACTAAGGTACTCTGAACATATGATGTCATACTTTTGGCCATGGGCCACATTGTAAGACGACAACAAATGCTGACTAAATATCAATATAAAAATTGGCCGACAAGGCCATCATATTTATTACAGCTAACAAACCAACCAAATATACATAAAAGGCCTGAAAGCCCAACATACTGCACTAACTGACAAGATATGTCTACAAGCCTCTACTAATGAATATACTATGATCGGAACGGCTCTCCGACCTACTCATGACATATATACGTATATATACAAGATATACATAAGGCTCTAGACCCGGAAACTCCGAAAGGCATGGAGCTTACCGATCAAGCTAAACTCGGGCAACACTTATTGAAGAGGCCTACTCGTCTGTCTATCTGACCTGCATGCATGAAATGCAGAGCCCCCAGATAAGGGACGTCAATACGAAATAATGTACTGAGTATGTAAGGAAATATACTGAAAGATGAAACTGAACTGATAATATAATAACTGCAAGTAGTTGGAAGTCAAAAATAATCTAAAGATAAGCTTACCTGCTGATACTGACTCAATTCTCTCAATATAGTAAGTAAAATAGCTGTCCAACCCTATAAGGCTCGATATACATATATATCTGCTCTGTCGTAGTAGGCTCTCTCATAAGCGCTCGGCCATACTAGGCTCTGTATCTCGACTAACCGGGCTCGCTCATATGTGTTTGGCCACGGTAGGATCATCATATAACTTACCATCTGATTAGAGGTTGCCCAATAGGGGCCTGCCCATCGATTATAGCTCGATGGTAATGAAAATACTTTTAATACTATATATATATAACTTCTCTGCTCTCTTGACTGGAAGAAGGAAGTACTCATCTGAATATGAAATCCCGATAAGGAGAATATTATAACTTACAACACTAGAAAATATACGCAATTTGCGAGACTAGCAAAATATACGTAAATTACGGGATATGAATGTTTTGACGAGATCATGCCAAATGAAAGAAGAGCTTAGCCTTAACATACCTGAACCGATTCTATTGACAATTCCTTTAACACACGTTGATTGCGACAACACGTAATGGAAAATCGATGTAGGAGAAAATTCGTATGAATTTCCTCACAATTTTAAAAACTATCGTTGCTATTTTAACATGAAGTCCCATATGAACTACAAAATCTCCTCCAATAATGGATTTTTGATATCAATGTTCAATTCTTTCATTTCATTCGGTTGTTGAATCTGCATTATGCATGTCTCATGATTTATAAGTTTGCATGCTTACATGCTGGGCAGCTTTCCCGTATAAAATATTTAATCCAGTGGTAATTGTTAACTTTGGATATAAATGCTTTCTAAGACATTGATGAAAGAGAATGTTGTTGGCTTAAATTGATTAGGAACTTTTATATTGGATATCAATTGGAAACAATTATAAAGATGACTAAATCTTTCCATGTTTTTGAGGGCTAATGTATAGTCCATGTGTCTTGCTAGTTTTGAACCTAAAGCAAGAGTCATTAGACTCCACCCTACTTGATGCTATGTGGGTTTTACCCATCCTTATCCAATAAATTCTTTAATTAATTGAGTAATACCCCATTACCTAATAATTAACCAATTACCCGCATAATTAAAAATTATTTGAAATACTACTCATCTTAACACACTTTTTAAATAATACCATCATGGTCATATGGTAACTTATATGGCACTAGTTCATAAATACCGGGTATTTTAGCTCGGGCCATATTTTATCCCAAAATATCAAATTTTGACAAAAATTTATTTTCTTCGATTTCCTTATCCTCTCACCTTCACGGATTTACTCCTCACTTGTTTGAAATAGCATAATGCTTATAATCTCCAAATAATCTCGTCCTTGAACTGAGGTCAATTATCTTACGACAATTTCATGTATATTACTACAGGGCGTAATATCGACATAATACTGCGGGGCGTAACAGTCATTTATTGGTTATCATTGGGCACAAAGAGCCTCCGTTAATTTTATTATAACTATTAGACATATTCCAATCCCCCTCGATAGCTCCCAATCGAGCTCCGAAATTGACGTCGATTCCCCCGAATCAACAAGCTCAATGCTTTGATAATTGGCCTAACGGTTTGATTATCTACCTATCCTTAACTCTCATTTCGTTTCTAAGTCTCATATACATAACATCAACTGCTTAACAACTAGCATAAAAATAGATCACGTATTTTTAGGGTCCCATAATCAAATTTAATTGTTATTACCATTTTCACGGTAAACAGTTTGATGCCCACCGTGGGGCTAAAAATAATAGTGATTATTTTCTTGCTGGTTTAGCTACACAACGCAAGTTATCTTTCACGCTTTTTCTTGTCCAAAGATCTTTGATTTCAGGTCAAAATGTCCGACTCAGTAAATAACAATCTGGAGAACCACGGAGAAAATGGCGTAGATGTTCCAGGTTCTAGCGTACCACCACGAAACCCTGAGAATGCGCCAGAACCGATCCATGTGGACGTGGTCTCGCACGATGCCCAACAGGTCGATATAAGCTCACACACTGATAGGAGTGTGTATCAAGGAGATCCATAAGAAGCTCAGAAAAACCCAACTAGGGAAGTACGTGAGGTTAGCCTTCATGTTATTTTTGAAATGTCGTAGGCAAAATAGCTAGCTTTTGCTCAGCTGCAAAGTCACCAAAAGATTCCTAGCATGGTAGCACCGGGGATAGCTCCCCCAGCCGAGTAGGTACCAGAGAGATCGAGCAATAATGGGTCGATAGCTGACCCTGTCATCGTAAAAATGATCGAGGACTCACCAGGAGGATCGAATCGGGTGAAAAAATGATAGAAGCCAACAACAAAAAGGTCGAAACCTACAACTCCAGGGTCGGTCAAATTCCGGGCGCACCCCCGATCCTAAAAGGTGTGGATTCGAAGAAGTTCATACAAAGACCGTTCCCAGAGGAAGCGGCCCCAAAACCCATCCCAAAGAATTTCAGAATTCCAGAACTCCCAAAATACAATGGGACCTCAGACCCCAATCAGCACGTTACTGCTTACACTTGCATAGTAAAGGGCAATGACGTAAAGGACGACGAGGTCGAGTCCGTCTTACTGAAGAAGTTCGGGAAAACACTCTCGAAGGGGGCCATGATGTGGCATCACAACCTAGATCCTAACTCCACAGACTCATTCGCCATGCTAGTAGACTCCTTAATAAAAGCACATACCGGTGCTATCAAAGTAGCAACGAGGAAATCCGACGTCTTTAAGATCAAGCAAAGGGAGAATGAGATGCTGCAGGAATTTGTATCTCGCTTTCAAACGGAATGAATGGAACTACCACCGGTCTCTGACGACTGGGCGGTGTAGGCCTTCACCCAATGACTAAATGAACGAAACTCGGTGGCTTCAAATCAGTTGAAATAGAACTTGGTCGAGTAACCCGCTGCGACCTGGTTGGACATCCACAACCGATACCAGCCAAAGATCATGGTCGAAGATGACCAGCTAGGAGCCCCCTCAGGCTCAGTATAGCCAAGAAGGCTTCCGGCGAAGGAGCCAAGGCCAAACAAAGAAAGATATCGGCCGTATACCGAAGACAGAAGAAATGTCCCGAGGCGTAACCCACCTCACATTGATCAAAGGATAGACCGAGGACGGAATCGTCGGGACGCATTGTGAGCATGTGATTTTTGCCTTATATGAAATACTCCTATAAAATCAAATAAAATAGATTTTTTCCAATTGTTTGCAATTTTATAGGATTTTTAGGAATTTGTGTTAATTGTTTGCATTTCTAAGCATGTTTACTTTTATTAAAATCATAAAAAAATACAAAAAATATCATGCATTGCATTTAGATTTTGTTTCCATGTTTTTAGGATTAATTAGTCAATTAATTGTTTTACTAAAATGATAATCACAAAAATGTTTCATTTTTTGCATTTTTACCTTTTAATTTTAGATTAGTAGTTTTTCTCTTTTAATATAGGGTCAGTTAATTGTTACAAATTTTATAGTTGGATAATTAGCTTATTTTTCTACAAGTTAGATTAATTTAGGAATTTAATTTAGGATTTTATTTATTTTAAGAAAAGAAAAAGAAAACAAAAGAAAAGAAAATTGGAAAAAAGGGGAAAAGCTTGTCTTTAAAACTCGAATTGGGCCCAAATATTTTGCCCCAAATCCGCCCCAAACCTAGGCCCAAAATCCCTTACCCGGTCCAACCCCTCACTAAACCAAACGACCCCGTTTTTGCCCGTCGCTGGTCATAGCCGTTGGATCCTAGTGATCCAACGGCTTGGAAGTAACATCCCCTTTAATATAAAACCGTCCGAAATACCCCCCAACCCTAAAGACCCCCCTCACTCGTCTCTCTCACTCTCTCTCTTACCCCTCTGAACCACCACCACTGGCCACCTCCAGAAATCGCCCCACGGCGGCGGCGATACTCCAAACCTCCCCAACTAGATACCATACAACCCTTGTCCCCTCCTCTTCCTAAATCCATCATCAATTTCCCCAAAACACCCTCAAGTTCCTAAAATTTCAGATCTAAGTCCCAATACCCTAATTCACCCAAATCGCCTTAAATTCACTCCTTACAACCCTTTTCTTCCCCTCACCACTAATCACCAAGTACACCCCGTCAAAAACCCTTAAAAATCGGTAGGTTCTGGATCTAAGAGCCCTAAGAGCACCGGGTCGTGCATGTCTATGTCTCGTCCTTTTCTCAGACTTGATAGTGTTAAGATTCACCCCAAATGGTTTTTCTTGATAAGGATAACCATTTGGACTCGATTTTGACTAGTATCAAAGCCAAACACAAGTCTGTTGGTTTCTTCTACGTTTTTTCAGTAGGTATTCCCTCTCTTTGTTTTCTTGATTCTTTGTCTTGAGTTACTCTTTCTGTTTGTTTGTGCTGATTCATACCCATGAAAACAAAAAAAAAAATATGTTATCGGGGCTTTCATTCATCTCTGTTTCTATTAAGGAATCCGCCATTGTTAGGTCAGTTTTATTTGGATTTCATGTTTAGTTAATTATGGTCAGAATGTTTAAGTGATTTGGCTAGGGTAATTCATGAAAGTTGTGTTTGCTTTCTGGTTGATTTTTAGTTTTCATACATGTTTTTTTGTTTAGTTTGCATGAGTTAGTTAGGCTAATTGCAGTGCTTATGTTCAATACTTAATTAGATGTTTGTCAAGTTCCCCTCTTAGTAATCTATTATTCGGTTTTAATAATTTTCCTTCTAGACTCATGTTAGTGTTAGGTTTAAATATTTCTGTTGTTTTTGTCTCATTTTTGGTTTTAGTTCATGCTAAGAGAATTTAGGTTTATTTAAAGGTTTAATTGAATTAAGATTTGTGCCATTTGATTTTTATTTCCATTTGATTCTCGTTTGATGTTGTTTCCTTAGGTTGTAAATCAATAGAAACCTGCAGGGACCTAATTGAGCTAAAATAAAACTTAAGGGAACTTCAAAGCCTAAAAAATAAATATCTAGGAAAGAGGAAGTTTCTAGAAAATGTACAACTGTCCTAGCTGTTGCAAAAGATGCTGATATTGAGTGGGAAAAAGGACAGACAACTGTAAAAAGATGTTGTACTATTCAGAAATTTCAGAATTTAGGGTAGGATATTCCATTTTGATGCCATTTTTTGTACACTCTATAAAAGGAACAACATTCACTCATTCTCACACACACAATCATCGGCATTTTAGCATAAAAAGGTTCTGAAAACACATTGATTAGAGATCAGAACCCTAGAAAAAGTTCATAAAAGTTTCTGCATTACACTCACTGAAATTGGACTCGAATTGTTCTTTGATTTCTCTTCGATTATGAACTAAAAAGTTGTCATGGGAATTTCTGGTTTTCTAAGCTGAAGTAGGGGTGGTTATTGAAGTTGTGGCGTTGATTATCACTGCTGCTCTTTGTTGCTGGTTTTCTGTTGTTATTTCATCTTGGCTGATTTCAGGATTTTCCTTTCTTTGTTGCTGTATCCAGGTACCTTCACAGACTATTAAATACAAAACATGAAGCTATAATATGTTGGCTGGAAAGTGAAAACTCCAGATCCATTTCTTGTTTAATGTTTTCTCTACTTCTCTTTTTTTGTTTGTAGTTTTTTCCCATTTGTCTAAGCTGTTTTTTCATTTAAACTTGACGTTTACTTCTATTAATTCAGTCATAATGTTTAGGTCGAAAGTTAGAGTTGATTTAGTGTTTCACGTGTGTTTGAATAATTTTGTCACTGTTTGAGAGCTGTAATATTTAATGACTGTATTATACTTGTGATTCCCTATTATTTGTATATGCTTGTGATGGATAAATACCTCTAGTCAAGTCATGATAAGTGTTAATGTTATCTAAGGTTAAGTTAATGTATGATAATTTCATATTAGTATTTAATAGATGTGGAATCATTTTTATGTTTGGTTAAAATTAGTTGGTACATGTAAATGACCCATAATGTTACTATTAACAACAACTCATTAAAAGATAAGTTTATAATTAGGCATCCATGTACTTCATATTCAAAATTGTTGTATTTGGTCGAAAGTGATTTAGAGGGTTTAAGCCTAAACGACCTTAATGTTGAAGGCCATCTTCATTAGAGGCTATTGGGCCGGACTTTGGCCCATATCAGGCTGGTCCGTTTGGAGCCAGACTCAAAGTGTTGTTTCATTGTCTTTCTCGTTTTTTTTGTGCTTGATCCCAAGCCCTTCAGGTCCAGCAGTTCCACTTTGTTGAGTTTTTCTATATGTTATACAATAGAAATAGTTCTTTCTGTTAAATAACTGTAGGTTAAATACCTAGCTATTCGGCTATGGTGGTCTCTTGCCTTGGTCTCCATTGTTGGGCTTGATGTCAAGCCCAGTATTGTCTTGTTTCCTCTCGAAACCTTTAGAGAATATTGGGCCTACTACTGGCCAAAATTTTTTATAATTAGATACTTGGTATATTATCCAATGCATATTTGTAATGAGTAGGTTTAGATTGAACTTTAATATATATTAAAACCCGAACATCTTTAGGTTGCTTTAGTCAAATACACTTCTTTTAAAAATAGATTGGGGTGTGCCATCCGTAATTGAATCACCAATGCCCCTCATATTACTTTTATAACTTAGATACTAAAAATGAATGTTCGTAATTTGCTTTATGCACATATTAATAAATTTATCATCGTGGTTGTGTACACGTTCGCGTGACATAATTATGATTCTAAAAATAAAATCGGACTATGCGTTCTCACAACTTCGACCAAACTTTCTTAAGAATAACAAAGCGTTATTAATTGTGGACACGTTCGTGTGACATGATTTTTGACGTGCCAAACGAAATGAGTACACGAAAGCGTGACTCAATTCTTTAATTACGAATATTCAAGCAATTAAAAGCAGTAAAAAGTAAATGCACATAGGTTCTAAAATAAGTAATTAGACAACTTAAGCCAGGTATAAATCAGTAAGCGACCAGCTAGAACCACGGAACCTGGGAATGCCTAACACCTTCTCCTGGGTTAATAGAATTCCTTATCTAGAATTTCTGGTTCATATAATTTTAAATAAAGTCAAAAGAATTTCCTCGACTCATGATTTTAAAAATAAACCGGTGACTTGGGACACCATAATAAATATCACAAGTGGCGATTCTGAAAAAATAAATAAATAATCTCATTTCGAATAATATCACTTTAATTGGAAAAACTCCCTTATATACCCCTTCGGGCTAGAAAAAAAGGAGGTGTGACACTCATTAACAGAGCTGGATTCGGTAGAAATGCAGGGCCAGCGGAGGCACCTCACTTATCAGAATACAACTTCAACATCGATGTATCGGAAATCGTGTTTGCCATCACTAAAATCAGAGACACCAGGTGGCCCAGGCCTGTAAAATCGGATCCTTCACAAAGGAATCATAACTTAGTGTGTGAATTTCACAACATGCACGACCACAGGACCGAGGATTGTCACCAACTCCGAGAAGAAGTAGCCAGAATACTAAATAAAGGTCACCGCCGAGAATTCTTTAGCGATCGGGCCAAAAATCAGTTCAACGAAAGAGAGGCGACCAAGAAGAACGAAACTAATGAGCCGCAACATGTCATCCACATGATCTTGGGAGGCATCGATGCCCCATACGAACTTGTGATGATAAGGACGAAAATATCCATCACTAGAGAAAAGCGAACCCGGGGGTACATACCCGAGGATGCCCTCACGTTCAGCGAAGAGGACACTGAGACCTTGCCTCAACCCCACAATGACGCACTGGTAATCTCTTTCCTTGTAAATACATTTCAAATATTACATGTACTCGTGGATCTAGGTAGCTCGACCAACATTATCAGGTCGAGGGTAATAGAGAAACTCGGACTGCTTGACTAAATCATGCATGCCACTCGAATCCTCAACGAATTCAACATGGCAAGTGAAACAACGAAAGGAGAAATCACCCTCCCAGTCAACGTGGCCGACACAATCCAAAACGCCAAATTCCATGTCATCGAAGGGGACATGAGGTACAACGCCTTGTTCGGGTGACCGTGGATACATTGCATGAGAGCAGTACCATACACCCTCCACCAAATAATGAAATCGCCGACAAAAGATGGGATTAAAACCATCTACAGAGAACAACATGCGGCGCGAGAGATGTTTGCGGTGCACGATGTGGCGCCGACACTAATACCTCCACTCACAAAAGAGCCAAAGTGTAATCAAATTACATCTTCGGTTAAGCACGATTAAACAAAGCAAAGGACCGTACCTCATCCTCATCTCAAAGTAGCTGGGACATATCGAACCTCAAAACATCGCCGACACATCCCGCACTAAGGTATAACCATCTCCCTTTTAATTTTATATTTCATACTAACCTTATGCAGGGGCCTGACCCAAGCAGTCGAAGCACTAATCCAGCTCGAACACCTTAAGGTTTTAAAGCATCTATTGCACTCTTTTCCGTCGGCCGAGTTTTTATCCCGAAAAGGGTTTTACCGGCAAGGTTTTTAACGAGGCAACATCCATATTCTACCTAAGGAAGACTCAACAAGTATTCAAGGTTTCTTTCGCAATCAACCTTGAACACTGGTGGGCATCCCCCCTGGAAGGACATCAGCTCGGAAAAGCCAAGAAATGCCAAATGGGATCCCAATAGGAAAATGATATACCGGGCCAAACGGTCTAACGAACCGTGTCCGTATAGCCGGGCCCTCGGCGGCGAAAACATGTACACTTGTACCAAATAATTGAGGAATATTTTTTAACAAAGCATCTCACACTCCAAAAGAAGCTCGGCATCTCCGCCGAAAACATCCCGAACACTCCGGTGTTGAATCAAATAAAATGTAGTTTAGGGCTTTGGTCAAAAGTATAAGCCGACCCAGCTTCGGTTATGTCGTAAGCCATTTTTGCCGGGATGGCCTTAGATTATCTTTCAATTGTTGAAAGGTTATTTTCTTTAAGAATGGGCAAGTCTGTGAGTAAGGTGTCTTTTTTCCATAAAATACCTTCCCATGGCCTCAAAATTTATTTGGAATTGTGAAGGGGCCACGTTTACAAAAACAACCAATTTTTGCTAAAGTAGCATAAAGGGTCATTTTCCGTTAATTTTTTTTCTTTTAGAAAATTGAAAACTTGTTTTACAGAAGAGTCCACCGAAGTCTACCCTAAACTTAACCCTCCACAGGTACAAATGAACACTGTTCAGGACCCGTCACAATTGGTCATAGAACAGGCTCAGCTGCAGCTTCACATGTGGTGGAATGATTTAGATAAAGATGGTCAGGATTGGGTAAAAGAGCAGTTGGGTGCCCTTGTAGACATTATGAAAATCAAACCCCGGGAGGATCTAATCAAGACTTTGGTAACATTTTGGGATCCTGTCCACAATGTGTTCCATTTTTCAGATTTTGAGCTCACCCCTACTCTGGAGGAAATGGCCGGATATATTATCTTTGACCGGGACTTGAGGACACAACAACTTTTATTCCCATGGGCTCCTTCTGTGTACAAGTTCTTTGATCTCCTGAATATCAGTAAGCAAATGAAGAAGGCCTATGTAAGCAAAGGATATTGCTCTTTCTACTTCTTCAAATTCCAGTTCGGGCACTCAGTTGGGTTTGAAACGCATGAAAAGGGATTAAACAACAAACAAGATAAGAGCACGTAGCAAATTCATCGTCGTTTCTCTTTCATTATGGCATTTTTGGGAATTATGGTCATTCCGAATGCAGAAGGGACAATAGATACTCGTATGGCCAGAATTGCACAAATCCTCACTGCTAAAAAAGATCGCACACTTGTTCCGTTAGTGCTGGCAGACATTTATCGAGCATTAACCTTGTGTAAATCCGGGGCTCAGTTTTTTGAATGTTGTAATGTTCTTCTTCAAATGTGGTTGATCGAGCATCTCCGCCGTCACCCCAAGTTCATGAGTTATGGTTCGAGCGGGAACAACTTCATCAAGAATTATGAGGAAAGGGTGAAAGACTACAATTCTCTAGAAGGGTTTGAGGCTTGGGGATCCCACTTAAGAACTCTAAAGGAAAGTCAGATTGAATGGACCCTAGGATTACTTCTAGTAGCGGAAGTCATACACATGACGGCTTCAAAAGACTACCTAATGATGATGGGTCTAAGGAGTATCCAACCATACGCATCGCAAAGAGTTCTAAGGCAACTAGGTAGATATCAAGTGGTACCCGAAGATGTAGATTTGAGTACCCAAGTCATTGAGCTACACCCTGAAGCAATGCTACTTGAGGCTTTAGTCCAACGAGATTGGAATGGTTGCCGATGTCGGAAAAGGGACACCTAGGTACCAGATTTTGCGAGAGGAGAAGTGGATCCATATTATGCTGCGAAGGTCTTATGCGAATAATGAGCTAGAGCTCGAACCCGAGCGTGAAAGGCCCACCAGAAGACCTCATGTTCAGGCTTTTGATGAAAAATTCCGGGAAAGGTTGGCTTGGGGAGAGAAGGAGAAAAAATATCAAGTCACCATTCACACTTTGGAAGAAAATTTGAGAAACGTCATAATCAATAACGATATACAGGCGCAAGAAGCTGAAGGTGAAAGGAGAAGGTTGGCCCAAGAAAATGAAGTTCTCCAAGCCCAAATTTGGAAGATGAAAATAGCAGTTGAGAACCCGGTCAGAAGCAGAAAAGATGAAAGGCTCATCTACAGCCATACGCAGAAAGTATGTGACTATGAGGATGATTTGCAAAAGACTGAGGCTGTGCTAGCAAAAGCTCGAACAAAGTTGGCTAGAAATGCAGAAGAATAGGCAAGTTTCGTTCGAAAGTTGAAGGAAAAATATGACAGAGGAGTCATGGGCTGGAAAAAGGAGCTTAATAGCCTTGAGGGTAAAATGACTAAACAAGCCAAGAGCTTCAAAGCCAAAAGAGAACACTGCAACGCTTTGATGACACAATAAGAGGAAGACCTACATCATTTGCAAGAGCAGAATCATATGGCCACCCAGGTTTTGGAGGTCAGATCTTAGCAAATTGGGCAGTTGTTACAAGATAAGGGCATCATCAGGGAAAGGTTAGAAGAATCGCCGACTATATTGTGATGAAGTGCAATGAATGCGAGTACATGACCAGGTCCATGTTCTTCGCCACAGTAATGATATTTGTTTTCCAGATAATGGACGACCTTTATCGCCTCCAAGAAGACATGGCGCATAGGCCCGCGGCAAGACCAACTGGTGTCTCTCGGGCAGGATTGGAGGCACTTATGTACACCTAATTGTTTTCTTTTCTATTTTCCGAGTCTGTATTTTTATTCCTTGAGTCTGTTTTAGTTTTTCAATTCTTAGGTGGGTACGATGGAATCGTTGTAATAGAGAAGATTAGGAGTTTTTATTTTAAATTAAAATTTGAAGAAAAACAAAAAAAAATGTTTATTTATTCTGCATTTATCCCTTGAACTACATCATGATCTGATTCAAGTGGTGGGGTGATACGTAGGCAATCCCTATCGGATCCGGTTATGGTTTTAGATAACTCAAATAAAATTGGAAACAAGAAAAAGAGAGGAAACAAAAATAAGAGAGAAAACAAGACTAAGAGAGAAAACAATGAGTGAGTACAAAGAAAAGGGAGCAAATAATAAAAAGCTCCGAAAGAAAAGAAATATCGGGGAGATAAATGAAAAGTCTGGATGAGACACGCAATTGTTGCAAAACATGTAGAAACACATTTAACTCTATAGGTGCATCACATCCCCAATGTGCAATTCCCTATGTGTTAATTGCCTCAAACTAACCAGTTTGTTGTGTCTGCTGTTGAGATTAGGTTCTATTTTAAGGTGGTTGGTTTGTGGTAACCCGGCTTTGAACCCTTACTTTACAAAATCCAAGGGAAGTGTCAAAATGTCGTCAGAAAGTCATCTACCAACAATTCCCATCCCAGATGATAGCCCGATATTGGTTATCCCAACATCAGAGTCGGCGGCTACTGAAGAGAATAGGGCACTCCACCTCTTCAAGTTGGAAATGTGGGACGCTTGGTCCAACGGTAGAGTGCCACCTAGTGAAATACCTAGTTTCCCCGAGCTACTTCTTAGAGCAAGTGGAACTTCCAATATCCCAATAATTTACCCGAACACCCCACTCGGATATCCCACCATCTCAGCCTATTTCGCCAGAACGCCTTCTGAGATTCGCCCCAGGCATTAATTTCAGGAGTGGCTTCTAACATATTTACTACACCACCAACCTCGGCTAAGGCACAACCAACTTTGCCCAGGCCAAGCTTTGAGCCACCATCCTTTACTTTCCAAGTACCACCTTTTCCATCAGACATAGCTCATTTCACCACCAATTCTTACCCTCAACAACCTCGGTATGAGTTTACCGCGGGACAAGAGAGATCTACAAAGAATCCCGAGCAAGAGGAAATCACTCGGTAAATGAAAAGCATGGAACAAATCCTCAAGAATATACAAGGCTTAAGTGGCCCGAAGAGTGTATCCTACGCTGATTTGTGTATGTTCCCGCATGTTCATTTGCCCATCAGTTTCAAGACTCCCAAGTTCGAAAAGTATAACGGATACGGGGACCCTATAACCCACCTCAAGAGGTATTGCAATTATTTAACAGGAGCGGGCGGAAAAGAAGAACTCCCAATGGCTTATTTCAGAGAGAGTTTAGTCGGAATTGTATCCGAGTGGTATATGGATCAAGACGTGTCTCACTGGCACATATGGGATGATTTGTCTCGAGACTTTGTCAGGCAATTCTAGTATAACGTGGACATAGCTCAAGACAGAAATTCTCTGTCCAATTTCAAAAAGAAGCCCTCAGAGAGATTCCTAGAATATGCTGTCAAATGGCGCGAACAAGCTGCCAGGGTGAAAGCCCCGATGGATGAGACCGAGATGGTTAGTGTCTTCCTGCAAGCCCAAGAGGCTGACTACTTCCAAAATATAATGTCTGCTATGGGGAAGCCATTTGCTGAGGCAATCAAAATTGGGGAGATGGTCGAAAATGGTTTGAAAATGGGTCGCATATTGAGCCAGTCCGCTATAAAAGCTATGTCCCAAGCAATCCATAGTGTGTCAGGGGGTGTAGAAAACCGAAAGAAGAAAGTATTATTCTCACTAGGATGCGGCTTATGCCATGACTCCTCATCCTTATACAGTGATGAATGCCAAGCCCTACGCTCGGCCACAACAACAGTTTAACCAAAACCGAGCTCCACCTCCTATAAATAACCCTCCTCACCAAGCTCCATATAATTCCCATCCCCCAAAAAATAATTTTCCATACAATTCCCGTGCCCGTGAGCCACCCAGAAGAACTAACTTCACGCCCATCGGTGAATCATACTCTAGCCTTTTCCCTAAGTTGGTCCAAATGAGTTTGTTGCAGCCCGTACCTCCGTACAGGCAAAACCTAGAGCCGCCCTCCTACCGACCCGGTAGCCGATGTGCTTATCATTTAGGGGTAGAAGGGCACGACACTGAGGATTGTTGGACTCTTAAAAGGGCAGTCAAAAATCTAATAGAGCAAAAACAGGTAGTGCTAAGAGATGAAGAGGTCCCCAATGTGACCAATAACCCATTGCCGGCTCACAACAACGGGCTGGTTATTGGGATGATTTGTAAAGATAAAGAGTTTGACCCAACTTTGAAAGCTATCATTGTTATTGCCGATTATGAAAAGAAGCCCAAAACGGCAGCAAAGCAAGCTAAGAATGAGAAAAAAAACAATCCCATTCCTCTAAACGTATAAAAGGTTGTGGAAACCAAAACAGGGGTAGTACCTCCTAAATATGCCATTCTATATGTTCCCAGGGCACCCAGGAAAGAACACTTTGTGTTGAGTCCCCCCAAAAGGTTTGAGCAAAATAAAGTCACGCTGACGGTACCAAAGATGTACGTACCAAAGGGGATTTATGTGGCGTAGGGGACAGTAATTTCACCCAGGCTGACTGAGCCCGTGGTTATCAGTCGTGCACCATAGAAGCCCATGAAGGATCCCACTATTGTCCCCTGGGACTACAACAAAGCAATGGTGACGTACAAGGGGAAAGAAATCATAGGGGAAGTGAATGAAACTAACCCGTCGGGGAAATACCTCAACTTGGATGAGTTGAACAAAACCAAACAGAAGCATTTTCTACTTAAAAAGCCCATCAGTGCGGAAGAGGCCGAAGAATTCCACTGAAAGATGAAAACCTTGGACTACGATGTAATTGACCAACTCCGGAAGTCTTCCTCCCAGGTCTCACTTTTGTCTCTACTGATAAGTTCGAATGAGCATCAGAAAGTGTTGATAAAGACCCTCAATAAAGCATATGTTATGATTGAAGCCACTGTTGAGCAATTGGAAAGAATAGCGGAACAATTTTTTGAAGTCAATCAGATCTCCTTTAGTCGAAATGACATACCACCAGAAGGGACTGCCTACAACAAAGCTCTTCATCTAACTGTTAAGTGTGAAGGGTACTACGTAAAATGAGTTATGTTGGATGGTGGATCTGGGATTGACATCTGCCTTCTCTCGACCCTACAAAGAATGGAAATTGGGACTGAAAGGACCAGGCCCAAAAATGTTTGCATAAGTGCATTTAACGGCATCAAAAGGGACACGATAAGGGAGATTGATTTGATCCTAACCATCGGCCCAGTGGATTTTGAAGTGACATTTCAGGTTTTGGACATGGACACCTCCTACAATTTTCTCCTAGGAAGGCCTTGGATCCATGAGGCTGAGGTCGTACCTTCTACTCTCCACCAGATGGTTAAGTTTGAGCATGAAGACCAAGAAATTGTTTTTCATGGAGAAAATCAACAATCAATTTACAGGGACCCATCAGTCCCATATCTGGAGGCTAAAGAAGGTAGCGAGCATATAGTCTACCAAGCTTTTGAGATTGTGGTCGTAGACCAATGTGAAGGAACCCCGTGTCCTAAACCCTTCTTTTCCAACGCATCAATCATGGTTGCCAGTAAGATGATCAGGCATGGCTACAAGCCCAGGAAAGGGCTCGGGGCATCTTTGCAAGGCATTACGTAGCCCATCACCTTAACTGCCAGTGAGAACTTATTTGGTGTCAGTTTCCAAGCTACAAAAGCCGACATAAAAATGGGCAAAAGAACGTAAGAACGATGGGTGGGTTCTACCTCAGCCAGTCCTGCATCTTGCCAGAACATTTGCTAAGCTAAAGTACACAGAAGAAGAAGAAGATGAGGCCTTCACTGCTGAACAAATTGAGGACATATGTGGAGCCATGAGGCAAATGTTATATGAAGCTCACATGGTCCAGCCGGGTGAAGGCTCAAGCACTGCTAAGGTGCAATATATGGGGCCCGATGCCAAGCTTCAAAATTGGAAGGCTACTCTGTTCCGAATCAGGAGGGAATCCCGGTAGTTTAGTCTTGCCATCTTTCCTGCATTCTGAGTTATTCCAGGGTGTAACTCGAATGTTTCTTTTAGTTATTGTCTTTACAATTCTAATGTAAACCCTTCTATCTTCGAATTCAATGAAATGAAATCAATATTTCATTTTCTATGAATCTCTTTCTTTATTCATTCTGATTTTTGTTACTTATCTTATTTCTTCTTTTCAGTTCTAATAATGAGGACTTAAATAACATGACATGCTTGCGGACTTCATGCCCAGATCTTAGTGCATTGTCTAACTGTGAAATAATGAATCAATAACCATAATACGATGAAGTAGAGGCTTTTAGGAAAATAAACCCAGAACTGGAACAATTTGAGAATAAGCCTAAGCCAAACTTAAATGAAACTGAGCCAGTTAATTTGGGTAGTTCAGAAGAGGTCCAGGAAACCATAATAATAATTCACACTAATGAAAGAACTAGGGATGCATTGATCCATCTTTTGTTCAAATTCAAAGACGTCTTTGCCTGATCCTATGATGATATGCCACGACTGAGTGTTGATTTAGTGGTTCACAAGTTGCCAACTTACCCCGATTATCCCCCAGTACAACAAAAATAGAGAAAGTTCAAAAACGACATCAGTGACAAGATCAAAGAATAAGTCACCAAACAAATAAAAGCAGGTGTGATCTGAGTGGTCCGATACACCACATGGTTGGCTAATTTGGTCCCAGTGCCAAAGAAAGATGGGAAAACCCGAGTGTGTGTTGACTATCGGGATCTGAACAAAGCAAGCCCCAAGGACAATTTCTCATTAACAAACATCCACATCCTTGTTGACAACTGTGCCAAATATGAGATACAGTCTCTTGTGGATTGTTATGCTGGGTATCATCAGGTCTTGATGAATGAGGATGATGTAGAAAAGACGACTTTCACCACCCCTTGGGGTACTTACTATTACATGGTCATGCCTTTTGGTTTGAAGAATGCCGGGGCAACTTACATGAGAGCTATGATTTCCATCTTTCACGACATGATGCACAAAGAAGTTGAGGTGTATGTGGATGATGTGATCATTAAATCAATTACACAGGACGACCATGTGTGAGATCTAAGAATGTTCTTTGAGCGCTTGCGTAAGTATGGCCTGAAGTTAAATCCAGCTAAATGTGCATTTGGAGTTCCGTCTGGGAAACGTTTGGGGTTTATAGTCAGTCGGAGGGGCATCAAGCTAGATCCAACAAAGATAAATTCTATTCGGGATTTTCCTCCGAGAACCAAGAAAGTGGTTATGAGTCTGTTGGAAAGGTTGAATTACATTAGCATATTCATTGCTCAGTTAACTTCCATATGCGAAACCATATTTAAGCTGCTGAAGAAAGATGTGGCAATTAGATGGACAGATGAGTGTCAGGAAGATTTCGACAAAATCAAAGAATATCTGTCAAACCCGCTAGTCTTGGTCCCTCCCGAACCTGGAAGGCCTTTGTTTTTTTATTTGACAGTCTTGGAGAATTCCTTTGGATGCGCTCTTGGGAAACATGATGTGACCGGAAAGAAAGAATAGGCCATATACTATTTGAGCAAGAAGTTCACTAGTTATGAAGTCAAATACACTTTATTGGAAAGGACTTGCTACGCTTTAACTTGGGTCGCTCAGAAGCTTAGGCATTACATGTTGGCCTACACTACCTATATCATCACCAGATTGGATCCTTTGAAATACATATTCCAAAAGCCAATGCCCACAGGGAGGTTAGAAAAATGGCAAATCCTGCTCACCGAGTTTGACATAGTCTATGTCACCCGCACGACAATGAAAGCTCAAGCTTTAGCGGATCACCTAGAAGAGAATCCTGTTGATGATGAATATCATCCTTTGAGTACTTACTTTTCGGACGAGGAAGTAAATTTAGTTGAGGTAATCTCAGAAGACACCAACGCTTGGAAAATGTTCTTCGATGAAGTTGTGAATGTAAAAGGTGTCGGGATTAGGGCAATTTTGATCTCACCCACCGGTCAGCACTATCCGGCCACAACCCGACTTCGGTTTTTATGCACGAACAACACTGCCGAGTATGAAGTCTACATTATGGGCATGAACATGGAAATCGATCAGGATGTGGAAGAATTGTTAATCATGGGAGATTCAAACTTGATTATCTGACAAGCTCAGGGTGAATGGGAAATTTAGGATGTCAAGTTTATTCCATATAGGCAACATGTGGAAGATCTTAGCAAGCGGTTCAAGTCTGTCGAGTTCAGGTACGTTCCTCAGTTTCACAATCAGTTAGCCAATGCACTAGCTATTTTGGCCTCGATGCTGCCATATCCAGGAAATGTCCACATTGACCTATTGGAAATCCAAATTCAAGAAAGGCATGGTTTTTGCAGTTCAATTGAAATAGAGCCTGATGTTCAGCCATGGTATTATGATATCAAAAGATTCTTGAAAACAAAAGAATATCCCGAGCAAGCTAGTGGAGACCAAAAGAGAACCATTAGAAGGTTTGCTACTGGCTTCTTCTTAAGTGGAGAGGTCTTGTTCAAAAGGACTCCAGATCTAAACCTTTTAAGATGTGTGGATGCCCAAGAGGCCAGAAGAATCATGAATGAAGTGCACGCAGGAGTGTGTAGACCCCATATGAATGGATACGTCCTTGCAAGGAAAATCCTTCGAGCAGGTTATTACTGGATGACTATGGAAAAAGATTGCTTCAGTTTTGTCCGAAAGTGTAATCAGTGTTAGGTACACGGTGACCTGATTCACACACCGCCTTCAGAATTACATCCTATGTCAGCACTGTGACCGTTCGTTGCTTAGGGTACGGATGTCATTGGGCCAATCAAGCCAAAAGCTTTAAATGGGCACAAATTCATATTAGTTGCCATTGACTTTTGGCAGAAGTCATGCTAAACAATATTTATGTTTGTTCTTTTAGCTGAAATACATGGAAAGGTTGCACAAAGTAGCGAAAAGTTGACGTGCAGATTGCCCAAGATGGAATATCTGTTATGTTACGTTTTAGGGGGATAAATAATCAATTTTACCAATGTTAAATTCTATTCTACAAATACTTCATAGGGATGTTCCGAAATGCGATGTATCCTTTGCTAGTAAGAAAATAACACCATACTTCCCGTTCTTTTGCTAACGGATGGAGCTCCATAGCTCATTTGAAACTTCACAATAAAATATAGCATGCGTTTTTGCAAATTTTAAGGAGTACGGTGTAATCTTTCTCTAGAAAATCGGCTCAGGTATGTTAAGGTCATCCTTTATTTCTTTTTGGCATGATCCAAGTTATACAGAAGAAACAAGCAAATGGACAACTTTCTTAAATTACTCTATTCATAGAAGTATTACGGGTGCCTATATTCTTGAATTTCTATGTCTCCTATTATTTTATCATCTATTCATGGGTGTCAGAAAAATACGTAAATTTTGAATTGATATGCAAATTCCGGTACTAATTCAAAGGAGTTTGTTAGACTATTCACTTTAACCTTATCTTTGCTTAATAACTATGAAAAATCATTGAAAAGTTTTCTGAGTTGATATTTCATCGTACTTGAATCTTTTATTAAGCACTAGGTTACAGTGACAGTGTTCCTGAAATTGTAGTTCGACTCTTTACATCGTCCAAGTTGTGTTATATTTGCTTCACAAATAATTCCGTATCTGGTTTTATTGAATATTTTGTTTATGTTTAGTGCAACTTCTCTTTATCCATTCTTCTTGTAGTAATTGAGTGGAAGATAATTTGTCAGCAAAATGATGAGTTATGACGATTAAGTGTATTAACTAGTGTATATTAAGAAACTTATCATCAGAATAAGTTGCTCTAGTGGATTATGGCTTAATCCAAATACATGGCTATTATCAACTATGAATTGTTTGTATCAATACTTGTCTAAACATGCTTCAACAATTGATTAGTATGTAATTTAGTTACCTAGGTTCAGTAAAATAAATAATTTTTTCTCTTTAAATTAATGGGGCCTACTTCTCTTTAAATCATGATTATTATTTTGAAGGATGTTTATGTATTTATTCCTGTAAAATAATATTAATCAGAGGTAGAATGGTCTTTTAACGTTCCGAGAAGTTTTATTAGTGTATTTCTCATGCATTGCATTCATTTACATGCGCATTTACCCATGACTCAGACGGCGTTATATATGCGTATATATGTATATATATGTATATGGGATATGAAAATAGGTTACGGTATTATATATGCACCACCACCTGATCATCTGGTATACGTTGATGATTTTGCCCACAGTGACACCAAATGTCGTTATATACACGTATATATGTAAATATATGTATATGGGATATGGGAAAATGGTTATGGCATTATATACGCACCACCACCTGATTAGCTAGTATATTTTGCTGATTTGCCCGCAGTGGCCGAGATGATATGATGGGATGCCCTTAGAGGCTTGATGATGTTATGTACATACAAACATATGCATTACATGACATTTATATGCATATGCATGACATTAAAATATTTCATGATTTAGAGAGCTATTCAGACTTACAGGTTGAGTCCTTTACTCCATGTTTCTTCCATGTCCTTTATACACTGATTTACATGCCTTACATACTCGGTACATTATTCGTACAGACATGCTTTTGTTAGAGATTCTGCATTCATGCCTACAGGTATAAATAATCAGTTTGACAAGCCCTCATAGTAGACGAGGTTACCATTCAGCGAAGGATCGGTAAGACTCCACCTCATTCGGAGTGCAGCCGAGTCTATGAGACATCATGTTAAAGTTTTTCTATAGACTTATGGGTAGGCCGGTATCATGTCCCATTTAATGTCGAATAGTCTTAAAGGCTTTGTAGACAGAGGTTAATTTTGTATAGTATGTCAGAGGCCTTGACGACCTATATGTATTGATGTTTTAAGAAAAATGGTTCAGTGGTACAGTATTTTCCACTTACAATTGTACATTACAAATTGTGGCCATATTGGCCCATGACAGTTGTAGAAGAAAGAAATGAGTTACAGAATGTTTCGCTCAGGCTAGTACGGCACCAGGTGCCAGCCAAGCCTCCCCAGGTTGGGTTTTGACAATCGGGACCTGCGAACATGAAACACAGCATCCCCAGGCAAAAAGGACGTTAGTATGATTAATGTACTTAGTATGTAAGGCACATAAATAAGTATAAATGACATGGAAGAAATATAAAGTAAATGACTCAACATGTAAGTTTGGATAACTCTGTCAATCATGTAATACTTATAGTGTCATGCATATGCGTATGAATACCATGTTGTGTATAGGTACATGTGTTCATAACATCATCAAGCATCGGAGAGCATCCCATTATATCATCTCGGCCACTGTAGGCAAAATCATCAACGTATACCAGCTAATCAGGTGGTGGTACGTATATAATGCCATAACCTTTCTCATATCCCATATACATATTTATATATATATATATATATATATATATATATATATATATATATATATATATATATATATATATATACGTGTATATAATGCCATCTGGTCATGGGTCAATGTGCATATATAAATGCATGAAATGCCTATGAAATATGTTAATAAAATCTCTCAGTACGTCATAAGACTATTATTACTCTAATTAATATCATGAAATAAACTTTATCAACTTACGTCTTTTTGAGACCCATGAAAAGATAATAAAATATATGACACAAAGAGAATCAAGAACATAAGCATCTCTAGTATTTCTATGAATAGAGTCATTATGGAAGTTGTGCATTTGCTAGTTTCATTTGTCTCGTATGGATCATGCCAAAGAGAAAGAAGGGATAGCCTTAACATACCTGGAGTAGGGAAAAAATCCATATGATATTCTTGAAAAAGGTTGCACTGTACTCCCTTAGAATCACAAAATCTCACGTTGTTAATGTGCTAAGAAATCTCGTTGATTGAAGAAATCATGTTGTAGTGTTTTGTAGGAATTTCTATGAATTTTGTAGCAATTTGTAACAAATCACCTTGCTAATCTCTAAGTCGCATGTTTGATTGTAGTATTTTGTAAAGAATTATAGGAATCTAATTTGTAGTGTTTAAGAATGAAGTGTTGTTTGTAGTCCAAATCCTAGAAATGAAGTGTCTTGTGATTAATATACTAGGTTGCCACCTAATAAAAATTTATCAAGAGTCATTTGGTTAAAGAGTGGCTTGCTGCCACGTTGGTCTTTTCCATCATTATCGAAATAATTCTTTAATTAGTTGGGTAATATCACACTACCCAATAATCAACTAATTACTCGCATAATTAAAAATTATGTCAAATTACTTAAAATACTACTCATTTTAACACACTTTATATATCATACCATCATGGTCATGTGGTACCTTATATGGCACTAGTCCATAAATATAGGGTATTTTAGCTCGAGCCATATTTTATCCAAAAACGTCAAACTTCGATGAAAAATCATTTTCTTCGACTTGCTTACCCTCTCACCTTCATGAAATTATTTTTCCCTTGTTTAAAATATCATAATTCTTATAACCTTAAAATAATCTCATTCCCGAGCATACGTTGATTAACTTACGACGAAACTTCAACGTACAAAAATGCGGGACGTAACATCTCATTTACGATCTTATATCAATTTACTTATGGAGTACTTCAACGTATGAAAACATGGGGTGTAACATCATTCCCCCTTTGGAAATTTCGTCCTTGAATGTTGATGGATGCACTTATCATTCTCATAACCTATAGCTCTTGTGAATAATTTAGTACTCCTCTTACCATCATGACGACTACTTTGTGAATGAATCCCAAAGGCCAAGGCATTCCTCCTTTTAAGCCTCTTTCTTACACCACAACTTCTATTCGGAATCCTTCTAATCTCGTAACTGTTACTACCTTCTATCATGTAGCCTTTACGACTCTAACTTTGTATGTACGCCTATGCGACTCTTTTCTTCTCTTTCCTCTAGCTTTTAGCCAATCTCTAGGCTTCACTTTGTGAACATATACAAAATTATGTCAAGCTGTCCCTCTGGGCGTCATTAGCTTTAAGCCATACTACATCATAATTCTTACTTCGATTTATCATTGCGGAGGTGTGCTATAAAATTCCAACTTACTCTTGTTGTTTATCCCATATGTATAAATCTAAGTCCTTTAATGCTTCTTCATTACTGTTCATCTTAAGAATGATGACCTAATCTCAGCTTATACTTTGTGACTTTTGTCCATCCATTATGATTTGCCTTAATATTGATCTACAATATATCACTGATAATTTGAAACTTCTTACGTAAAACCTTGCCATTGGGGCTTATGTTGCATCGAGGAATATTTGAAGTAATATCCGTAATCGTATTTCATAGTATCTCGATGTGATTCACCTTTTGGGGGTATTTTGATCTCGTGTCGTCCACAAAATCATTTCTCATTCTCCCTTTTTGTTCTTCAAATCATTATTCAGTCGAAGGCCCAAACGTTATCTTTTATCTATTAGAATTACACCTTCATTTCACTACTAAGGCAACATTCCATCTCTTCTAAATGCTACTAGTATTAGACTCCTTTGATTTCATCCAGGCTATACTGAGCCTTTTATAACTTTGAGAACCCATCGGCTCTCTTGTTTTCATGGGCTTAATCCCGAGAACTTATCCATTATTATCACCTTCTTACTCGCCCTTTCTCATTTTTACTCATGTCATAAAACCTCGACTCTTTACTATACTTTAGCTTGCGACCTCTAGGTATCTAGTTATACTATTCAAAACCTTCCTTCAACTTTCTTGGACCATTGATTTCCTTATGTTATTCTAGAACATCAAGAGAGACATCACATTGTCTCTAAATCTTCTTCACTCTCTTGGCTAGATCTCTCAGTACCTAGAAAGCATAGTCTGGAAGATATGCCACTGACGACGCTGCTATCATTCTATATCAGCACTTGTAGCCCTCTATTCGAAGTATGGACTATTGTCAACCTTCTGCTTTTGAGTATCTCGTATGTTGTTCACCTTTACCTTACTTACCTTAAAGTTTCACATCACATCTTCTATATCTTTCATGACCTCCCCTCCACTTAGGTATAATTCACATCCATGTCTTGAACATTTATTATAATGCATGCACCTTTTTACACAATCTCGTGAGAGCTTCATACTAACATTTTATGAGGTTAGGACACTTCTAACTTGTTTTATCGTAGAGCCGTTATAGAATATGGCTACTCTACTATTTCTCTTGTACCTCTGATATTAAGAGTGATTCTGCAATGTTCTCAATCATGATGTCTATAACTTTCTGGGTCCAATAAGAAGACTCCTAATTTACTTAGTGGATGTAGCTCTTTAGTTTCCTCTTCCTTCTGACTAGAATTTATGTAGGCTTAAGCTATCTTCTGATCCTGTGGCTCATGGTATTTAGTTATTACTTTAGCCTTTTATGGATTCTATGGAAAACCATGATACAATCTTCTAATGATTTAATACTTTGTCTATGACCTGGACCCAGTTCCTTCTTTTAACTTATACCGAAGTCTTCTACGGATGATCATTAATCTAATAGTTCCTTTCGTTCCATTTCAACTTTTTTTAAACGTAAGCAATTGCTTTTCCTGGCCTTTTTCCCCTTTTTGCATGCATACCTAGCTTATCTAAGTTCTTGTGCATGCCGAAGTTTTTGTGCAACTCATATGGTCTCGAATATTACTTTTGATTTTACTCCCCACTCATTAGCCATGGTAGGTGCAACTTTCTTTTGTAGTGCATACAATTTTGTATTTAGATTGTGTTTACACAACCATTTCCTCTTTAGGTTACTGTGCTTTGGTTGAAGCCTTCTTACTTATTTCCTCAACTAGTCTTTCATTGTAGTACTTGGGGGGGGGGGAATCCTCTGACTCTTGTAAGGCTGCAAGCTTTTCACATTGTGTGCCTGATAGAATATTTGATGTTCTTCCTCGCCTATAATTACCCGTAGTTACTTATTTCCACGCCTTTTGCTAGTAGGTTACTTCTAAACTATTATTTCGACATACTTTCCTGTGGTACTCTCTTTTATGTCCATAACACTCATACAGTATCTTTATCTACCTAAACTCCTATCCGAATATTTGTCAAGGATCACGATGTCATAACTGTGAGGCTGAATTCCACGTATTGGGGTTCCCTATGTTTATCTTGCATGATCTATTAATTTATCTGTATCCTCTTGTCTAGATATAGCTAGGCTCTTCCGAAATCAATTACTAACTACTGGTTGGCACATTCCCGTATCAATATTCTAGGTAATCTTTCTTGGTGTATACGGTGAAATCGGAGAGTCCAATTCCTTGTCATTAAGGTGCTTCGGGAAGCCATCTCGAGATCTCGAGGCTGCAGGGTTGCGGTCGAGTTCTCTCCCTCGACGTCCATTTACACCCGACCCAACGATGACGCCGGGGACAGGGAGTTCCCAGGGCGAGCAGATAGCACTGACAGAGCTCGGTGTCCCGTCTAGCCGTCCCATCTCCATACCTTTACAATTAATGCATTTCGTACTATGTTGAGATTTCCTCCTATATAAAGGGGATCCTTGCCATTTTATAAAGCCCTAATGTTGTTGCTCCAACTATTATACACGAGATAAATAATAGTTCTCTCTCTCTCTCTCTCTCTCCCTCTCTTCTCTCTAGCATATTCTCTCGGCATTATTGCTCATATTTATTGCCTTCATACTTGTTCTTCATTTATCGCTTGTCATTGGTGTTGATACCCTGTATATTTTATATATGCAAAACACTTTCAAAATATCCTATGTATGCATACATAGGTATATTCAAACGTTTTAGTATTTTTCCTAATTTTAAAATATTTTAAAATCAATTTATTGCCCTATTTTAGCAGTACAAAAATTAATAATTATTCCCAAATATCATTTTGCTGAATAATTTATTTTATTCTCATATTTATACCAAAACATAACTAAGGTAATTTTTACGCAGTTTTACAAATTTATTTAGTATTTTTAAGGCTAAATTGCATATAATTGCAATTTTAGCCTATCTTAAGATTTAATTACATTTATAATTACAAATTTGATTCTAGTATTTTTAATTTAATATTTATACATTATTAATTAATTTAGTACTTTCAATTTGTTTTCAGAAATCATTTTACTATGGTTTATAAAATAAAAGGGAGAAAATGGCTATTTAAATACTAGCCCTATTTTATTTCAATTTTAGCCTAAAATCAGCCCCAATTAACCCCTATTTCAAATTCAAACGGGCTAGCCCAGTTCCTAAAATAACCCTCCCCTAACCCGCTTATCCAACCCGCCCCGTTTCCCCTTTTGATCCAGGCCGTTGATCATTTTGATCAACGGCCAAAATTTCCCCTTTCCTTTTTTAATTCCCAAACACCCCCAACCCTATCCCATTTCTCACCAACCACCGCATCTGAATCCTCTCATCTCTCAAACTCTCTCGAACCTTCCCTTAACCCTAGCAGCCTCTCATCATCCTCACCTCAAAACCCACCGGAATCCATGTCTTCTCATGCCATGGAAACCTTATACTCACCTCCCTTTGCTCTTATACACTTGGTCCTTGAAGATTCGAGGTCTGACCTCGAAGGTTTTCGTCCAGATCTCCGCCGATTCAAGGTTCTACGGCCATCTCTGGCTTTGCTCCGGCGTATCCTGGTCTTATGAGCCTGTTTCTGACTTTTCCGACTCAAATCGGAGACCTTTTCAAAGCCTTTCTCATTCTAGGGTTCTTCTGAAACCCTAACCCGTCGAGGTTTTCTCTGATTTTTTCTTAGATCTATTCTATATATGTACTCTACTTGAGTTTTTAAAAGTTTTCCCCAATTTTTCTTTCAAAAATTACTTCTTTTCGATTTTTGGTTTTTGAAAAAGCTTAAAATGTTTCTCCGGCTCTTCTTTTCCTTTCTTTGTGTATATTTGTCACGCATGTGCTTCTACTACTTTCTTATGCTATACATGTTCTTCTGTGCTTTGTTTTTCTACTGTGTTTTGTACCATGCTCGAATGTTTATCTTGCTGTATTTTCCTATATGATCTTTTGCTATGCTTTTCCTGTATTTTTGTCTTCTTCTACTGTATGGATTTCCTACTGAGTTCTTAAGTTTTGTTTGCCTTCTACTGAACTTTGTCTGAGTTCTTCTAAAAGACCTCTTTAAACATGTTTCTTCTACGGTTTTCTTAAGTGTTATACCATCTCTTTTCTCTTCTGAACCTTGGCTATGTTCCTTCTAAAAAGTACTTTCTTCTACTATATCTCCTATTGTGTTCCTAAGTGTTGCTTTTTCTTTTACTGAACCCTGTTTAAGTCCCTTCTAAAAGGTTTTCTTAAACACGTTTCTTTTACTGTCGTGACTATTCTCTCATTATGCTCCTACACTCTGTCTGCTTTGAATGTTATTTCTATTTGCTTATCTTCTCATGATATTCTGAAAAAGAAATCTTTGAGCATGTTGCCTCCTCATCTCTATATTCGACTCGAGTCGGAAGCCCTAGAATTTGAGGGTTTCCTCCGAGTTTGGTCATATGATCAAACTAGGGTACTGTTTGAGGAACCTTGACTCTTTTAGACTTATTTCTAGGTCTATGAACTAAGTGTGAACTTCTTCTGTTTGCACATGATTCTGATTCTCCTACACTAGACTCTTCTATTGAATAACATGACAAATTTCATCATGTTTAACGTGTTTGTGTGCTTTTATATATGAGGAATATTTCTTCAAAATGGTTTTCCAACTTGTGATTGATTCAGAATTCCTTTTAATAAGTTTAATTGATTGGTACTGATTTTCCTTATGTCGAAATCCTTCCCATCTTTCTGACCTGGTTCATTCATACGAAATCCTCAATTTCTGATTTACTAGCTGTTAACTGATTTCCTTTCCTTATTTGCACAAACCATGTACTATCAAGACTTTGTCCTTAAATAAACCTCTATGTATTTACCCCTCTTGTACTGCTCTAGAAAAGTTTTGATTGACCTCTTTCCTTAATTATTTGGCCCGTTTGAAATTAGAATCCCTTAATTAAAGGGAGACCTTGTGTTATTGATTTCCAAACTATTTTCTTACTATTTCTACTTGCTTTCTGCAGTATAAAAGGGCACGACCCTTCTGCACTTTGGGACACCTTCAATTCAGTACTTTTACACTTCAGACCTCACAATTCTCTTCTAAACTCAGAGCATTCTGATTGCTCGTTTACACTTTGGCTTTACAAGACTACTGCTTTCTCTTTGTTTATTTTCTCTGAAACTGGTATGTCCTAATTTTAGTTTTAGCATCCCCAATGTGTTTACTTAATGTTTTTATATCCATGGTTACTTTACTGCTTATGTAGAGTTCAATATTTCACTTAACATGCCTATGTTCTACAGCCTGTTTCTACTGTGAATCTTTGCTCCCTACCCCATTTCCCCTATGTGTTTGTAAGTGGTGACTTAGGGCATGGCAACACAAGTTGTTGCCCATGACCTATGTTCTAAATCCGTGAGGTCCTAACCTCTAACAGGTTGGAGGGTGTGCCAGCATATCCCATTGCTGAGTATGCCCATCAGTCTGTTTTTCTTGTGTTCTTGCAAATTCCCTACTCCCCTATACCCCTCTAGGCACTGATTTCAAGTTATTCCCCTCTTCCCTTTCCCTTTTTCTTTTCCAAAATTTCACTCCTGCACTCGCACTCTTTCTTAGCTTCTAAGTTTTGCCCCCTCTTGTGAGCCTTGCCTTGGGACCTTGAGTTCCCTCTGAACTTGGACACTTGAGGGCTGGCCCTTCCACACTGCACTATATCCTAATTTGGTTACACATTTAGGTGTGAGCACTGCCCGGAGTCCCTATGAGGATCTTAGGGAACTCTGACACATCCAAATGAGAGAAAGTCTTTGGTTTATGATCTCTTGAAGTTGGTTCATCTCATACTTCAGACATGGAGTATGAATTAATCTCCCTTTGGTTGTACTTTAATTGCTGATGTAATTTTGCTTTTCTTATTCATTTGGGGCTGTAATAACTTGTAATAAACAATTTGGGACGGCTAGTGAAAAGGGGAGGGAATAAATGTATGCAAAGGGTAGATAACTTGCCTATAGGTTTACTAATTTCTACATTCACATAGATATCCTGCATATAGGTTTATAAATTCTGCATTTACATCATGTCTACAGTTTACTTATGAATTTCTGCATATCATGTAAACATCTTGCCTATAAGAGTTTCTTTCTGAATCTATGCACTCACATATAGAAATCATGCCTATAGAATCCTGCATTCGCATATTGACACCGGGACTATAAGAACTTCTGCATTCTCATCTTTAGATAACATGTCTATAAGAATTTCTGCATAGATACCATAGCTATAGGATGCACATGCATATAGATAATATGCTTATAGGACCTTTCTGATTCTTGCATACTCCTCTCTCATTAGGCAAACATAAATATAGGCCTTAATAATCAGTGTAAGTAGATATCACGTTCTTAATAAAATACAACACCTAGACAACATGTTTCTGCACTTCTCTATAAGAGTGTTTTAAGTTAACAAACACTTAGAAAGCATGCCTATAGGGGTTCTAATCAAAATCTGAATTGCCTCACTCGTTTTAAGTTTAATCTGTCAGTAGTAATGCCTTATCAATCGTAGAACTTGTTTTATTATGTTAAAACTGGCGACCTTTCTTTAATTAGTTTACCTCCTTGTTTCTAAAACCAGTAGACATCATGCCTATAGGTTTCGTCTAACACTTAGGCAAGCATTAGGGTAAACGTTTTTAACTGTACCACTCTTTATTAATTACAACCAGCAGGCAGGTCTAATTCGTGCTTCTTATATGAAAATATGTGATAAATCAGCCTGCTTTAACTTCTTAAGTTTTAATCGGGCCCTAATCAGTATGTGCAAGACATGCTAAACCATATGCTTTTCTTTGGTTTAAGGAGGTCTATTTGAGCTGTACCTGTTTATGTACTTTCCCAATGCTTGCTATATATATGTTTTGATTGTCGCCTTAGAATTTTGTCCTTTAAAAAGCGTAAAAACCTCATACCCCTTCCCTTTTAGGATTAGTAGTCCCAAATACCTCCGGGACTGATAGGATTGGGGCGGGTAATAGCACGCAATAAGTAAACCAGACCGTTCCACGTTTAATACCTTAACGAGGTGGGAAAGGGTAGATATGGATATGATGACCACGCGATAATGTCACGTGTAGCCCCTCATCGAGGAGTGATTACCGGACATTGCGTGAGGTGATCCATATTATTTATGAACCTAGGACCCTCTTTCGTTTGTTTTCTTTTTCGTTTCTTTGTTTCTTTGAAATTTCAAACTATTTCTCTCAGCCTTCTTTTAGTTCTTCCCAACTTTGTTTATTTGTAACCATTATGTGAAAACCCCCTCTTACTTGAAGTTTTATTTGCCTACGTGTTGTTTGCACTTAAAGTCACAATAATTGTCTGGCCGGGAACCACACTAGTGGATCCTGAGGGGTGCCTAACACCTTCCCCTTGGGATAATTTCAAGCCCTTATCCAATCTCTGGTTACTCAAAACAAATCCTTATTAGTGTCCTAATGCACTTTAATCATTAGGTGACAACTCTCCAATTCAAACCCAATTCCCGAAGGGGAACGAGTTGTCCTCCCAAATGTCATAAACCCGATTTTGCGAGAAAAAGGGGCACGGAATTGGCCACAAAGAGCCTCCCTTAATTATATCCTAATTGTTAGCCCCTTCCCGATTACCCCCGATAGCTCGAGCCCGAGCCCAGGCATTGACCTCAAGTCCCCTCATCGGTCAGTCCGAGGCCCAAATAGCTAACCCCTCGGTTTGGTTATAACTCTACTTTATCTCGCACTTTATCTTTTATCTTCACATATCTAGCATCAATAGCTTAACAACTAGCATAAAAATAGATCACGTATTTTTAGAGTCCCATCAACAAATTTAATTGTTATTACCATTTTCACGGTAAACAGTTTGGCACCCACCGTGGGGATAAAAATAATAGTGATTATTTTCTTGCCGGTTTCGTTACACAATGCAAGTTATCTTTCACACTTTTTCTTGTCCAACATTTTCGATTTCAGGTCAAAATATCTGGCTCAGTAAATAGAGTTGAGAACAACAACCTGGAAAACCACGGAGAAAACGGTGTGGCTGTTCCAATTGTTGGCGGTCCACCGCAGTACCCCGATAACGCACCTGGACCGATTCTACACAGCAGGTCGTGAAACCTCACACACTAACAAGAGCATACAACATGACGACCAATAGAAAGCCCAAGAAACCCCAGCCTGGGAAGAACGTGAAGTTAGTCTTTATGTTATTTTTGAAATGTTGCAGGCACAACAGCTAGCTATCGCTTAGCTACAAAGCCACCCGAAGACTCATAGCACAATAGCACCAGAAGCTACTTCCCCGGCCGAACTGGTACCAGAGAGATCGAGCAACAACGGATAGGTAGCAGATCTTGCCATCGTAAAAATGCTCGAGGACCTCACCAAAAGGATCGAGTCGGGCGAGAAAATGATAGCAGCCAATGACAAGAAGGTCGAAACCTAAAACTTCAGGGTCGACCAAATCCCGGGCTCACCCCGGTCTTGAAAGGTGTAGATTCGAAGAAGTTCATGCACCGGTCGTTCCCAAAGGAAACAGCTCCGAAACCCATTCCAAAGAAGTTTAGAATGCCAGAACTCCCAAAATACAATGGGACCTCAGATCCCAATGAACACGTCACTGCCTATACGTGCGCAGTAAAGGGCAATGACATAAAAGACGACGAGATCGAGTCCGTCATACTAAAGATGTTTGGAGAAACACTCTCAAAGGGGGACATGATGTGGTATCACAACCTATCTCCCAAGTCCATAGACTCATTTTCCATGCTAGCATACTCCTTCATAAAGGCACACGCCGGTGCCATCAAAGTAGCAACAAGGAAGTCCGACGTATTCAAGATAAAGCAAAGGGAGAATGAAATTCTACGAGAATTCGTATCTTGCTTCCAAACGGAACGAATGGAACTACCCCTAGTCGTCGATGACTGGGCGGTGCAAGCCTAAACTCAAGACCTGAATGAATGAAGCTTAGTGGCCTCGAGGCAACTGAAAGAGAATCTGATCGAGTATCCCGCCGTAACCTGGTCAGACATCCACAACCGGTATCAGTCAAAGATCAGGGTCGAGGATGACCAGCTGGGAGCCACCTCGAGCTCAGTATATCCGAGCAGACTCCTTGTGAAGGAGTCAAAACCAAACAGAGAGAGGTATCAACCGTACTACGAAGATAGGAAGAATACCCCGAGACGCAATCCGCCTCACAACAATCGATTGGTGAACCGAGGACAGAACCTTCAGGGATTCATCAACAGAGGTAGATTTGACGGGGACACGGGGCCAATGGGGGCACCCCGCCTATCAAAATACAACTTCAACGTCGATGTATTGGGCATCGTGTTCGCCATTAGCAAAATCAGGGACGCCAAATATCCCAGGCCGATACAGTCGGATCCATCAGAAAGGAAATATAACTTGATATGCGAGTTTCACAACTCACATGGACACAGAACCGAGGATTGCCGACAACTCCGGGAGGAAGTGGCCCGGCTACTCGATAATGGACACCTTTGGGAATTCCTCAACGACCGAGCCAAGAACCGATCATAAGAAAGAGAAACAACCGAAAAGAACAAAGAAGATGAATCCCAACACATCATACGATCTTTTAAGACATCCCCTCGGTTGTATTCAAATAAAGGACCACATCGCGTCCGCCAAACAAACACCGAAATCCAAGAGTGCCATTGCCACTAAGGTATAATCAACTTCCTCTTTTCTATTTTTTTACTTTGCGATAACTTTTGTGCAGGTCATTGACCAAAGTAGTCGAGATGTTGATCCGGCCCGAGGACCTAGAGGTTTTGAAGCGTCCATTGCACTATTTTCCTTCGATCGAGTTTTTACCCCAAAATGGGTTTTTACTGGCAAGGTTTTTAATGAGGCAACATCTACGCACTACCTAAGGAAGATCCAACAAGCATACAAGGATTCTTTTGCAATCGACCCCGAACACTGGAGAGCATCCCCTCAAAAGGTCATCCACTTGGAAAAACCAAGTAGCGCTAAACAAGGTTCTAATAGGAAATGATGTACGGGCCAAACGGTCAAATGAACCGTGTCCGCATAAGCCAGACCCACGGCAACAAAACAACATATACTTATGCCAGGCAATCAATGTATATCTTTCACCAAAGCATATCGTACTCCAAAGGAAATGCATCATTTCCACAACAAAGATCCATCCACCGAAAATGCCCCGAAATACTCGGAGAGTGGCTTCAGCAACTCGACACCCACATAACCTCAGGGTCGGAACTCCAAACTCACAAGCCTTCAATGAGGCAGCACAGAAATTACGAAACATCTCCAGGAAAAAAAAACGTCCCGAACACTTGGAGACTGGCATCATGACCTCAGGGTCAGAATCTCCAAAATTGTAAGCCCTCAACGAGGCAATTCCGAGCTTACAATTAATGGCTCCCGATCCTTAACAAACTCGATGACTCGGATATTGTTGCCAATCGCCATTCGTTAGAAAACCCAAGGTCATAAGACCCCAAGCAGGCAGGCTCGGTATTGTAAGGCCTATACAAGTATCAACAAAACTGTAAGACCTTAAACAAGGCATGAATCGTACTTGTATCAAGTATCAATAAAACTATAAGACCTCAAAAGGCATGAAAATTTTGTAAGACTTTACTATAGGCATACCTAAAGGGCGTACCCTCGATATAGATGCCTAAACTACTATACGCGGGACCAAAAATGGCTCCGTCCAAACACAAATAACTACGGGCATACAGCTGTACCAGTTGAATTAACGCAACTCGGGGACGCCCGACCGTCGCTACAAAATAATAGGCCATTACTTAGAATCAACTTCGAAAAGAACTAGTTAAATAGGCTACCCCCGACAAAAAAAAGAGCTTCAACCATGCCAGCTCCTAATCATAAGGCTTCGAGCTACTCAACGTACTAGCCAAACCTTATGAGATGCTCGAACATCGCCGCAAACAACTTGAAATCAAGGTTCTTCCAGAACCGACGACGGGTCAGGCAAAATTATTTCAAAAGTCATTAACGAGAGAAAAATAAAGCCTACATAAAAGGTCACATCGACCAAGCGCGTAAGAGCTATTGTCGCCAGCCTAATGAGCCCCAGGGCCACACACAGTAAAAGGTTGCAATGATCGAAAGCGTAAGAGCCACTATCGCCAATTTAAAATTTGAAAGTTAGAGGGTAAAAATGAGCTCGAGTCGTAACCCGATTCGTAGACTGGACCCGAATAGTTTACTATACAAGCCTAAGAGCCGTTTTTTCCAGCTTAACGAGCCTTATGACCATACACATAAAAAGTCGCTTCGACCCAAAGCATAAGAGCCTTTGTCGCCATCCCACACAAATACAAAACTTGAGGGTCGAATGAGCTTGAGGCAAAACCCGATTTGGAGCCCAAAATAGTTAAAATGCGTATGCCCAAGGGCAAAGCATAAGAGCCGTTGTTGCCAACCTAACGAGCCTTAGGGCTGTATCACAAATCTAAATATTTCTACTACCTCAAAGGTCGACTCGACTTGGTGAAAATCTTGACAAACAAAAGACACGAATTGCGGGGTTTCCCCCCTTATACATACATGTGATAAAATGCAAGCTCCGTTTACAACATACTGTGAAAGCTATATACACAGGAACAAGGCAGGAAATAAACATACCCCCTCGGTGACTATGGACCGGCGGCCCCTTCCTCGCCATCTTCAGCATTAGACAGAAGGAACTTGGCATCATACTCCTCGCTCGTGGCTTTCTTGATCTCTTCCAAGAGATCAAAGCTCCTGGCGTGAATCTCCTCGAGAATTTCCCTCCGAGATTTGCATTTCGCATACTCCTTGCTACTGCTTGTACGATCGAGGGCTCTCTTCAGTTTAGCTTTAGCAACGGTAAAACTCTTCGAATAGGTCGCCGCTTTCTATCCCGCCCTGGAACTTACATGTGCTTGTAGCTCGTTGAATTCGCGTTTGGCTTGACCAACCTCACCCTAGAGCATCCCCAACTCCTCCACCTTGTTCTCCAACTGAAATATCAAAACATTAATCCGCCGAGATTAAAAGGGGAGTGCAAGCCAGCATGGAATGCAGGGTACATATTTTTCCAGGCAGCTCTCACGGCTCCGACTTCAGCCCCGATCCATATCGCGCTGTAGGGAAACCAACTCGCTTTCCTTTTCCACACAAAGAAGCTTAAGGGATTTTTCCCTATCCAAAGCCTCCCGCAACGGGGCCTCACAACAAAACAACTCGAATTTGAGCATGTCAAAGTACTGTGAAAGAAAACTAAATGAAAAAAGAAAGGCACAGGACTGGAATAATCTTACAACGATAAAAAACGCACCATGTGGTCGAGCCGCTAAGCCTCGCCAAAGGCCGAGCCAATATCCGATGGCTTACTACCTTCAGAAGATAGCTGACTGATCGAATCTTTTCTTCTTATTAACGGTTGAGAAGGAGTCGCCCCACTACAAGCCCCTTCACACCCTAGAGAACCCTTTCATTTGTTATCAATCCTCGATCCTGAGGCCAACAATCTCTCCTCCTCTCCTAGAGGACACGGCCTCAATTCGGAAAAATCTCTAATACCTGCAACAGCTGAGTTAATAAGCCGATAAGAAAAGTGCCATTTTTTGGAAACAAAACACCGAAAACCTACCACGATGGTTCTCCTCCCATCTCCCTTTGGACAGATCTCGCAACCGGTGCCTATAATAAATTGAGCAAGCTGCCAGCTTACAAGACCACTCGGCTAAATCGGGAACCTCCTTCGGTGACCAATAAGTTGCTACAAATATGGAACGGAAAGATATCATTACAGAGCCTACCTCCGGTCAAAACGATGATAGTTCAGGTGAGATACTTACGTGTGAAGTTAAATTTCTCAGGAAATGGAAAAAATTCTCTAGGGATGACATCGGTTGTTCGGATTTGAACGAACCGATCCATCCATCCGCGGTCCTCGTCCACTTCACTACCGATGATAGGAGCTCGGATGGGTCGACATTGTAAAGTGATCAAACCCCGATAATGTAGTGGCTGATATAACCTCATGAGATGACTGGGGGTAAACTCTATCCCGACCTTATTGGCGAAATATCTCATTGTGTGCACTATTTTCCAAAGGAAGGGGTGAGCCTACGCCAAGGTAACCTGATATCCCTGACAGAATTCAAGCATGACCCGGTTGGGGGGACCCAATGCAAAAATATACGTGTATACGCTCAAAACCCCCTCAACATATGTCATGATGCTCTCATCGGAAGAAGGTACTTGAAATACCGCACCTTCTCCCCATCCGCAATCTTTTCTGATTATTTCGAGGTTTTCCTCTCCCACTGATGAGATGATCCTCGACACATGCTTCCTGCAACCTAGAACATTGGGAGGCCTCCCCGGCTTGATGGCTCTCCTCGAGGCAAGGCATCTCGAGGCCCGATCATCGAGCACTAGCGATGCATCACTATCACCAACCAAATGGGAGCGTAGGAAGAACTCCCCTCTCATTGGTAGTTGGACGTCGATGTAGCAGTCATGGCGACGATAGAATAAGAGGAGAAAGATGTGGATCTGAGAAAAAGTTTTGAGGTGAAGTAACATAAGAACTAGCACAAAATCCAGGCTCTGTGGAAGAGGTAGTTCCTCAAAGCAGCTGAATCACCATTGGAAAGGCAAGTGAATGAATATATATGGGCAAAGCAACAACTGCCTGCCTACCCAAAAGGTCAATTAATTCTGGCCGCGTTAACATCCCCCTCTCCTAGGGAAACATACTGATAGAATCGTTCTGGGACTAGTTTACCAGATTGAGCAAATGTTGCTACCCCAAAGAGTTCGAGAAACTGTGGGGCCTCAGGGGCTCCTCGGTCGCTCCAAGAACGGATTTTTAAAGGCTAATGTCAAAAGTCGAAAGGTAAAATCTGTGAAAGCAAAGGAACGAAAAAACTGAAAGAAAAAAAAAGTCCCTCTTTTTACATTTCCAAAAATGTATCCACAAGAGGCATCTTTACAAAATCCATCCCTCTGGGGATTGCATACAAAAGGAAAAAGAAAGGATGTAAAATGACGTGGGGACTACTCTTTATCATCACTATCTTCGCCCTTGTCTGGGACAATCAAAAGCACCAATTCTCTCTTGAATTCGCGGGCTTCCTCGAGATCAACTGACAGATCGACGCCCCTGGCTCCAATATCCTCCAGGGTTTCTCTCCTCGCCTCCGCCTTAGCATGTTTAATAGCCCGAACTAGCTTCTGCTCAACTGCTATTGATACGTCACAAGCCATTTTATGCGCCATGGCTGCATCATCTGGATAGGTGGCTGCATTTCTTTCAATCTCGAACTTGGTCGCGGCCAAGACAACAACCTCCTTGCGTGCATTCTTGAGAAGATCATGGGATGACACCAACTCCTCAGTCGCTACCTCACTTTGCTTCCTCAGCCAGATGATCTCCACGTTTAGTCAACTAATCTGCGAACCATTTTGCTCGACCTACAAAACAGAGGTAATCCAACCTGTATCAAAATATGGGAGCAAAAGTCGGGTACAAGTAGGGCAAAATACCTGCGCAACGAGATTAGCCTTTTCCCGGAATGCTCTATCCAAAGCATCTCGGAGCTCTCCTAGTTCTTTCTCTCCTTAGGCAGAGTGAGCCTCCGAATCCCGTAGCATCGAGGTAAGCTTCTTACACTCCTTTTCATGGTAAGAAATCTCCTCGCGGAGCCGAAAGAGGGCATATTATACATATCCTTGCACTGTGGCATAGTAGAAGAGCTAGAAAAAACGAAGAATGATGTCCAAGACTAAAAGAAATATATGAAAGATAGTTATCACCTGTTGCATGAATCTCTCCTCTGCCTTGACGGAGCCAGGAACGTCATGACCGACTCTATCGCTAACACCGTCAATGATGTTAGCAAGGGAGCCTCCCCCTTTGAGACGACTCCCTACTTTAATGGTGTTTGCTTTTTGAGTGTCCCTCAGTTCCCTGACGAAACCTGAAAACATTAGATGAAATCATTCATGTCACCGATTTCCCCAAGAGGAAACCCCTGCTCCTAAAAAGCTCTGGGCCTCGACCCTTCAGGATTGATGGCAGCGGTTCCCCCAACGAATACTGCACCAAACCCGTTCATGCGATCTGAGGCCAAATTAACACCCTTCTCAAGGGTCTCCGGTCTACGGGACCAACCTGAGTCAGACGTTCCAAACTAAGCAGCCTCCGATCGAGGCACCTATGAGGCTCCTGCACTCGACCTCGTCCTTCGTACTAACTGGAACTCATCATTATCCTCATCCTCAGCACCAGGATTTTCCCCTGAAGTTGAAGCAGAGGTCCTAGTAGCAACCTGATACTCGAGTGACCTGGGTTTCTTTGCCATAGAAGGCTCAATAGCCGCCTAACTTTCCCTCTTCTTGCCCTTGCAAGGCTCCGAAGCCTCCGTTTTACTACTAGAGGGCGGCCTTATCTACATATTCTCACCAAGGCCTGCACAAGCATGATAACCATAATTTGTCAGCACAAAAGACGCAGGGAGAAATGCAACTCTAAGACATAGATAGCAAAGGAGCTCTACCATGATTCTTGGCCACCCATAGCTCCATGCCCAGGTCGGTCCAAGACCGAACATGATATGGGAACACGGTATCCAACCATTTAATCCACCTCGGCAAATCTGTAACTGCCTCGGGGTAGCAAGCGACGACTGCGTAAAATGACAAAGATGTCATCATTCTTGGGGAAAGGGAAGAAAATTACAAAACATGGTTAAGGGAAAACCGCTTACGCTATGTGTTCCATCTCTCCGGGAAAGGCATCCTCCGGGCTGGAATGATGTACGAGGTCCCTACCCGGATGAACCTGCTCATCCATCCTCGATCCTTCCCCTCATCGGTGATCGAGAAAAATGATTTTTTGGATCGATTATGGAGCATGATCAAACCTCGATAAAATCGAGGGTTGTACAACCTAATCAAATGGCTGAGGGTAAAAGTCTTGCCCACAACCCCTTTAGTAAAATGACGAGGCATCAATAGTATCCTCCAGATAGAAGGATAGATCTGACCGAGCATCACTTGATATTTGTCACAAAAATCAAGTATAACCGGATCTATTTCCGGGGGGGGGATTCAGAGGAATCAGCAGGGCCCAAGGTGAACGGGTAGGTATACACATGAAGGAAGCCAGCCTTGTAGTCCATTATATTTTCATCAGGGCCAGGAATCTCCACCTCTACTGCCTCTCTCCATTGGCAGTCTGTCCTCACCGCTTCTATGTTGGTCACAATATTAATGTATCGGGACACATGTTCACATCGGCCTGGTGTGGATGAAGTGGTATTGATGGTAAAATCTTTTGACATATCAAGCCTGGAGGGAGTGCTCTGTTCCAAAGTGGGTATTGCTTTGGCTCTCTCCTTAGACGACAGAGATAAAGATGCAGCCTCATTCTACTGAGAACCATTCTAGAAGTCCTGGCCATAGCAATGGTAAAATTCTCTCTCATAAAGCAAGATAGAAGAGTGTAAAAGAATATGGGTATGGACTCGTGAATTTGAAGATGCTACGAAGATAAGGATTATCAAATAGTCGATATATTTATAGAAACCACTTGGGCAGCGGAAAGGACGAGCCAATAGCGGTTCGTGGGTTCCTCGATAATCGCATTTGACGGTGACCCTTGCACGGTTTTCTTTGTCATGGCATTTAATGATCTTACAGGTTGTCAACGTGGCAATGTTTCCCTTAGAACAGCGTCTCAAAATCGTTTCCTACTACTTCGTTCTAGGAAACGCGGAGACTATCTATATACGGTGAAATTGGAGAGTCTGATTCCCCGTCATTAAGGTGTTTCGGGAAGCCATCTCGAGATCTCGAGGATGCAGGGTTGTGGTTGAGTTCTCTCCCTCAAAGTCCATTTACGCCTGACCCAACGATGATGTCGGGGATGGGGAGTTCCCAAGGCGAGCATATAGAACTGACAGAGCCCGGTGTCCCATCTAGCCGCCCCATCTCCATACCTTTACCATTAATGCATTTTGTACTATGTTGAGATTCCCCTCCTATATAAAGGGGATCCTTGCCATTTTGTAAAGCCCACATGTTATTGCTCCAACTATTCTACACGAGATAAATAATAATTCTCTCTCTCTCTCTTTTCTCTCTAACATATTCTCCCGGCACTATTGCTCATATTTATTGCCTTCATACTTGTTCTTCATTGTCACGACACAAACCGAAGGGCCGCGACGGGCAGTCAGTGCCTTACTCAACCGAGTATCAATGTAACATACCTTTCTTATCATACTATCATAAGTAAATGAGCCAGAAAACACGTCATGAGATAACAAGAATAAAATATAAGGGAATACTCAACATATGAAGACCCAACATGATATACAAACTTATATATGTGACATACGGGCCTATAAGGCTGACATGACCATTTGTAAACTCAAAACATAGGCCGACAAGGCCATACAAGTATCCATACGCCTGACATCTGTCTACAAGCCTCTAAGAGTACATAAAATCATAAAGGTCGGGACATGGCCCCGCCATACTAATCAATACATCTCCAAAGCATACTGACCAAATAAGCAACTCCGGAGCAAGTGGAGTGTACCAACACCTTCACTGAGCTGATAGCCTACTAGGAGGACTATCAACCTATCAATCGGGACCTGCGGGCATGAAATGCAGCGTCCCCAGGCAAAAGGGACGTCAATACGAATAAAGTACCGTGTATGTAAGGCAGGAAAGCATAAACAAGAACAGTAATGTAAAGAGAGAGATAGAGGAGATACAACCTGTAACTTCTGAGTGCCTCCGGGGCTACTGATATGAAATGCATAATACATATATATACATAAACTTTTTAAAACATTCGCCTTTGTGGGCATCATCATATCGTACCCAGCCTCAAAGAGGACTTGGTAAAAGCGTACCCGACCATCATAAGCCTCGGTAGAATCGAATCCGGCCATGTGGAGCTCGGTAAACCTAACTGATCAGTGGTTGCACAATAGGTGTCGTACCCGGCCGACTATAGCGCGGCTCGCTAGAGTAAAATAGATACTATATATAATGCATGCTAGACTCATGGAATTACCTTCTAAACCTTTTGGAGTGACTTAAGAACATTATGGACATCCATACCCTCAATATGAACCTTAGTGGGATTCAAGGATCATACACACTTTCTTATGATAATTTTATAAGGAAAGAACAACATGGACAACCTTAGTTGCTAGGAGTAGATCCGTTATGAAGTAGCACATTCATTTCACTTTAGATCATGCCAAAAGAAAGAAGAAAGTGCCTTACCATACCATAAACCCGTTGGGTCCTTAATCCCTTCCAAGCAATTCTTCAAACAAGTCAACTCAATCTATCATAGTATAAGGAGATTAAAAATCAGTGCTGAGCAAAGGCTAAGTCTATAACTTAAGCTAGTAGCTCGTTTACGTAAATTTGGGCAGAATCTTCCTTGTAACAAGGGCCTCCTCCAATACCATATACCAACAACAATGACCAGATCAATCCATCAATATATAATTATCAATATCAAGACACCATATAACAACAACAAGTCCCAACTACTTTACGACGAGCGGCAAGCTCCGATTGGAATCCGTACACCCCTTATCAATCCTTATAGACTTCTTACTTCAACATAAAAGTATCATTAACATGATAATGAAGTCATTAATCAATGATTCCAGACTTATACCATATATTTATAACAACGAAAATAATCCACAACTTCAACTATCCTCAGTTACCAACGTTTTTCACTAGTTCATGACTAGCCCATCCATTTACCTTAATCAATATCAAGATAACCTTAGGAACAAGTAAGAACACAATATACATACCTACTACAGTAACTTCAAGTCAAAATCCAAGTTATATTATGTTTACAACAACCCTCAATAGCAATACAACACCATAGAAGCGACTTAAGCTAATCCAAGTATTATCTTGTAGTTTATCATCCAAAAAACATAACCATCATACAAGCAAGCTTAAGAAAAAATAGTAGGCTGTTATACTCACCTTAGACAGCAGCAAAAACTTGGAATTTCATCCAAATACAGCCCACAACAATCCTCAATGACAACACAACCTCAAAGAGGTGTTGTTCTTCACTAGAACTAAGTTTTGATGTTGAAATATGGTGTAATCACTTTGGAATCACTTCAAACCCTTGTGGTATATGTTTAGGAGGGTTAGGAGAAGTTTGGAGACGAATTGTAGTTGGAAAATGAGCAAAAATAGGAGTCCAAATCGTTTATAAATTGAAGTAGGTCAACCACCGCCTAAGTGGGTCCCATTGGGAGCTGCTTGCGCGGTCTCGCGAAAACACGAATATCTCTCTACTCCGATGTAGTATTGACAAACCGTTTAATTCGTTAGAAACTAGACTCGTAGATCTTCAATTTTGTAGGTAGAAAATCCCATGATTCCAAGTATATTTGGATAAATTCTCAGATACATTTGACCTAAATTTCAGCAAATTTATGAATGTAACTTGTGATGACCTTTGCCAACTCTTGTTCCACAACTTGGTTGCCTTTAAAATGTAGAAAATGAATATCATACGACAAAAATAGCTCATAGAATAACCTCCTTATCATGTTAAAAAACCTAGTCTCACCCCAAAGTACATGTTATAACATTCCAAACTTGTCGACTTTTGACGAAACTTATTTTCTTCAATTGGTTTAGCTTCTAAGATTTCCAACCCTCTTGGTACTATTTATTCATTATCTTAAATATTTGTAACCTCCAAGGTAACATGATTAACTTACTTTATTTTCTACCAAATACAATCTCATTTACGATCTTACATCAATGACTTACGACTTACTCTCACGTATGAAAACTTGGGGTGTAACATCATTCCCCCCTTTGGAACATTCATCCTCGAATGTTGATTGATGCGCTTATCGGTTTCATAAACTATGGCTCTTACAAATTTTTTAATACTCATCTTTCCATCTAAGCAATTGTTTTGTGAATAAATCCAAACGCTTGGGCATTCCCCCCCCCCTTTAGGCCACTTTGTCACGCCATGACATGTGGTCGGAATTCTTCTAACATCGTAACATTTGCTATCTTATGTCATGCAGTATGTATGACTATGTCCTTGTATGAGCGCCTAGCAACTCGTCTTCTCTTTTTCCTCCATCTTTTAGCCAATCTCTAAGCCTCACTTTATGAATATATACAAAATTATGACAAGCTGTCCCTCTAGGCATCTATAGGTGTACAGATGTCTTTCGCTTGGTACTTTATCGAACTTAAGACTATTTCTATCTCTTGTTTGATAGCCTTGTATATCTATCCTTATGGATTTACTATGTCTAGGTAGGTTATACTATACCATAAAACTTACTTCGGTTGATTATTACCGAGGTTTTCTACCTAACTCCAGGTTACTCTCTCGCTGCTTATCCTATATGTATAAATCTAAGTCCTTTAGTGCTTCCTCATTATTATTCATCTTAAGAATAACAAACAAATCTCATCTCGTACTTGGAACTTGTACCATCTATTGTTTATTCACCTTAATGTTGATCTATAATCTATCACTGATAACTTGCAACCTCTTACGTAATACACTGTCACTAGAGCTCACATCTTATCAGGGAACATCTGAGGTGATTTTCCTAATCCACCTAGGGATAATGTTATACTTCAATAACCGTATTTCATTGCATCCCAACGCGATTCATATTATGGGGGTATTCTAATCCCGTGCAATTAATGAAATCCCTTTCTCGTTAAATCGTTACTCAATCAAAGGACTAAGCATCATCCTCTTATCTATCATAATTACACCCTTATTCTACTACCAGGGCAGCATTCCATCTCTTCTAAATGTACCTAGTCTCAGACTCCTCTGTGTTCATTCAGGCTGTACCGACGCTTTTTATTACATATGGAAATCATCAACTCCCTTGTTTTGATGGGTTTAATCCCGAGGACATACATATTCTCATCACCTTCTCTCTCACCTTTTCATATCCTTACTCCTATCTACCTAAAACCATGTTGCTCTACAATACTTTACTTTAGGACCTACACCGATCTATTTATACTACTCGCAACCTTCCTTTAACTTGCTAGCACCATAAATTTCCTTTCGTGCCTTCTCAGTTGTCCTTAAATGTAAGCAATTACTTTTGCTAGTCGTTCTATCACTTGTTGCAAGAATACTTGGCTTGTCTTTTTGACCACGAATACTATAATTTCCTGTACCTCATATGATCTCAAACATCACCTTTGATGGCTTTTTTTTACCATTCATTAACCATGATAGGTGACACTTTGTTATGGAGTGTATACAATATTGTAGTGAGACTGTTGTTACACGATCATTTACTCTTTAGCTCACTATGCTTAGGTAGAAACCTTGTTCCTTATTTCCTCAGCTAGTCTTTCATTGTAGTACTTAGGGACACCTTCTAGCTCTTGTAAAGTTGCGAGCTTGATATATCGTACACTCGAAGGTAAGTTTCGTTATTCTTACTCGCCTATAATAATCCTTAGTTACATAAATTTATGCCTTTGCTTTCTTAGGGTTACTTCTAAGCTCAAATTTTTATTGTCTCCTTAGTGGCACTCTCTCTTATTTTCATAAACCTTAAAAACGGTACCTTTAACTGCCTCAACTCCTATCTGAATTTTTTTGTCAAATGATTGCGATCTCGTATCTGCGAGACTGAATTCACTATGTTGCGGTTCACTACATTTATCTTGCATGATCTATTGATTTATTTGTGACCTCTTGTCTATCCATAACTGGGCTCTTCCTGAATCAACTACTAATTACTCGTTGGTCCATTCTCATATATATATATATATATATATATATATTCCGTCACGACCCAAACCGAAGGGCCACGACGGGCACCCGGTGCCTTAATCAACCGAGTACCAATGTAACATATCTTACTTATCATACTATCATGAGTAAATGAACCAGAAAACCCGTCATGAGATAAAAAGAATAAAATATAAGGGAATACTCAACATATGAAGACCCAACATGATATAAAAACTTATATATATGACATACGGGACTATAAGGCCGACATATCCATTTGTAAACTCAAAACATAGGCCGACAAGGCCATACAAGTATCCATATACCTAACATCTGTCTACAAGCCTCTAAGAGTATATAAATTCATAAAGGTCGGGACAGGGCCCCGCCATACCAATCAATACATATCCAAAGCATACTGACCAAATAGGCAACTCCGGAGCAAGTGGAGTGTACCAATACCTTCGCTGAGCTGATAGCCTACTTGGAGGACTATCAACCTATCAATCGTGACTTGCGGGCATGAAATGCAGCGTCCCCAGGCAAAAGGGATGTCAGTACAAATAAACTACCGAGTATGTAAGGCAGGAAAGCATAAATAAGAACAGTAATGTAAAGAGATAGATAGAGGAGATACAACCTGTAACATCTGAGTGCCTCTGGGGCTACTGATATGAAATGCATAATACATATATATACTTAAAATTTTTAAAACATTCACCCCTGTAGGCATCATCATCATCATATCGTACCCGGCCTCAAAGAGGACTCGGAAAAGCGTACCCAACCATCATAAGGCTCGGTAGAATCGTACCCGGCCACGTGGAGGTAGGTAAACCCAACTGATCAGCGCTTGCACAATAGGTGTCGTACTCGGCCGACTATAGCGCGACTCGGTAGAGTAAAATAAATACTATATATAATGCATGCTAGACTCATGGAATCACCTTCTAAACCTTTTGGAGTGACTTAAGAACATTATAGACATCCATCCCTTCAATATAAACCTTAGTAAGATTCAAGGATCATACGTACTTGCTTAGGATAATTTTGTAAGGAAAGAACAACATGGACAACCTTAGTTGCTTGGAGTAGATCCGTTATGAAGTAGCGTATTCATTTCACTTTAGATCATGTCAAAAGAAAGAAGGAAGTGCCTTAACATACCTTAAACCCGTTGAGTCCTTAATCCCTTCCAAGAAACTCTTCAAACAAGTCAACTCAATCTATCATAGTATAAGGAGATTCAAAATCAGTGCTGAGCAAAGGTTAAGTCTATAACTTAAGCTAGTAGCTCGTTTACGTAAATTTGGGCAGAATCTCCCTTGTAACAAGGGCCTCCTCCAATACCATATACCAACAACAATGACCAGAGCAATCCATCAATAATATCAAGACACCATATAACAACAACAAGTCACAACTACATTACGACGAGCGGCAAGCTCCGATTAGAATCTGTATGCCCCTTATCAATCCTTATAGACTTCTTACTTCAACATAAAGGTATCATTAACATGATAATGAAGTCATTAATCAATGATTCCAGCCTTATACCATATATTTATAACAACAAAAATAATCCACAACTTCAACTATCCTCAATTAGCAACTTTATTCACTAGTTAATGTCTAGCCCATCCATTTAACTTAATCAATATCAACACCCCATTATTCCAAGTATATTTGGAGAAATTCTCAGATACATTTGACCTAAATTTCAACAAATTTATGAATGTAACTTGTGATGACCTTTGCCAACTCTTGTTCCACAACTTGCTTGCCTTCAAAATGTAGAAAATGAATATCATACGACTAAAATAACTCATAGAATAACCTCCTTATCATGTTAAGAACCCTATTCTCACCCCAAAGTACATGTTATAACATTCCAAACTTGTCGACTTTTGACGAAACTTATTTTCTTCAATTGGTTTAGCTTCTAAGAATTCCAACCCTCTTAGTCCTCGTTATTCATGATCTTAAATATTTGTAACCTCCAAGGTAACATGATTAACTTACTTTATTTTCTTCCAAATATAATCTCATTTCTGAGCTTACATCAACGACTTACGAGGTACATTCACGTATGAAAACTTGGGGTGTAACATTCATTTATCACTTGTCATTGGCCATAAAGAGCCTCCCTTAATCATATCCTAACTATTAGCCCCTTCCCTATTACCCCCGATAGCTCGAGCCCAAGCCCAGGCATCAACCTCGAGGCCCCTCATCGGTCAGTCCGAGGCCCGAATAGGTAACCCCTCGGTTTGGTTATAACTCTACTTTAGATCGCATTTTATCTTTTATCTTCACATACCTAGCATCAACTGCTTACTAACTAGCATAAAAATAGATCACGTATTTTTAGAGTCTCATCAATAAATTTAGTTGTTATTACCATTTTCATGGTAAACACTTGGGTTATTTCCTTTGTCTTAACTTATCTCTTGCACTTGCTCCTTATTAATCAATAACATCTCGGGCTGGAACCCTTATTTCCTCTCCTTGACGTCGTGTTTGCATAATGCTCTGGTATCGTAGCATATCTGTAGGCTTTGAATAAGTGGAATCTCATCCCTTTTTTATTTTATCGCATTCTTCCTTTACCATTCCATAATTACAAGAACCACTTAATTCTGACTTAATGCCACCTCACTCCACATTCCCCCCTTTAGGGAAGTACTAATATTTAGCGCTAGAACGATCTACCTATAGATATTTTACCTCTTTATCATTGGCGTCTTCTCACATTATCGATGACCCTTACTCGCCTTGCGGTAATCCTTTGTACCAAGGATAATGAAATTCCTTACTCGTAAGGGTGGCACTTAGTGTAACTGGCACACATAGTCCCTTAAGCCTAACTTTGCTCACATTGCTTGTGTTAGGGAAGCGTCTTCCTGAACGACTATTCTCTAAATTTCTCATGAATCTTCTTCTGTTGTACATTCTATTATCGCTAGAATTAAATCTGAAACTCGCATGATGTCGAGTATCATGCAATCACTCTGTATATGGCTAAAATCGGAGAGTCCAATTTTATGATCAATATGACATTCCATAGCCCGTCTCCAGAAAGCTCGAGGCATCGCTCGAGGTTCGACCCCAATGGTTCCCTATGCTCGATCTTGGGTAGCGCAAATCGGTTGCTATCATGGACAAGCGGGAAATTCCCAAGGCACGTGGTCAAAGCTGACAATGCCTGCAAGAATAGTACAAATCCTTACCGGACCATTAAGTAGTTCTACCATCTACATTTCTTTGTAATAATTATACACGTACCATGTTGGGATTCCCCCTCCTATATAAAGGGGACCCTTGTTATTTCTTGCACACATGATATTCAATACAAGAACAAGAACATTCTCCACTCTTCAACTTAAACATATTCTATTGTCGCTCCATTGATTTTATTGCTTACATTTATTGTGTTTTATTGATTGTTCTTCATTTAGTACTCATCATTGATAATAAAGAGCCATCATATGGCCCTTAGAACTGATAGTTCTTCATCGACCACACCAGTTTGGCACTTTAGCTCGACCTCGAGCCCCAACATAGGCCAACTCGAGACCCCGATTCACGGCCATTCGGTTTGAATAACATACTGTCCTCAAGCTCTTATCTCATTTTCCTGACTTACACTTAGCATCTATCGCTTAACAACTAGTATTAAAATAAATTGCGTATTTTTAGAACCACAAAATCAAATTTAATTGTAATTACCATTTTCAAGGTAAACAGTTTGGCACCCACTGTAGGGCTAAAAATAATAGTGATTGTTTTAGTGCTGGTTTATTAAAAACACCAGTTATTCTTCATATTTTTTCTTGTCCAAGAATCTTTGAATTCGGGTCAAAATGTCTTACTAAGTGAATGCACATGAAAACAACGGTCCAAAGGATCATGGAGAGAATGGTATGGCTGTTTCAGGCGTCGGTGCACCACTATGAAACCCTAAGGATGCAACATAGCCAATCCTTGAGGGTGTAGGCTCATACAACGCCTAACATGTCGATATAAGCTCCCACACTACGGGAGTATACGCCAAGAAAACCAATAAGGAGCTCAGAAAACTCCATCCCGGGAGGAAATGGAGGTAGACAGGAGGAACGGAATGGGAAAACCTTAGCGCATCATTCATATGATCATTGGGGGGACCACTTTCCTCAAGTACTCATGATCAAGCGGAAAAAAGTCACTGCTGCAACAGAAGGGTAAATTCTGGGCCGCATGCCCGAGGACATCCTTGCATTCAGTGAAGAGGACTTCGGGACCTTGTATCATCCACATAACGATGTGCTGGTAATTTCATTTCTCTTGAATAACATTCAAATTAAATGTGTACTCGTGGATCCAGGTAGCTTGGCCAATGTAATCAGGTCGAAGGTGGTAGAACAGTTCGGACTGCTCAATCAAATCATACCTACCTCCTAAGTCCTCAACGGCTCCAACATGGCCGGTGAAGCAACGAAGGGGAAATTACCCTCCCGGTCAACATGTTCGGTACAGTTTGAAATTCCAAATTTCATGTCATCGAAGGTGACATGAGGTACAATGCATTGCTTGGAAGTCCATGTATACACAACATGAGGGCAGTACCGTCAATGCTTCATCAGATGATGAAGTTTCAAACAAAAGACGGTATAAAAATAGTATATGGAGAACAACATGCGGCGAAGGTGATGTTCGTGGTTCACAGTGAGGCGCCAACTTCCATACCCTCCACCTCGGAGGAGTCAGAGGGCAAACAGACCCCCGAGGACGATGAAGAAGACTTCCTCGCTTCCCAAACCTTCATTTCCCCCGAATAATTGGATGCAACAAAATCAACAATAAAAGTGTCACGACCCAAACCGATGGGCCGCGATAGGCACCCAGTACCTTACTCAACCGAGTACCAAAATAACGTATCTTTTCATATCATACTATCATAGATACCTGAGCCGGAGAGGCTGCCGTGAAATAGGTAGAATACAACATGTGATACCAATCTATACATAATATATACGAGCCTATAACCTCGAAATTACCACTTGTATACTAAATATAGGCTGACAAGGACATACAATCTATAACGTACATGGAATCTATTTACAAGACTTTAAGTATACTTAATTTTCATAAAGGTCGGGACCGAGTCCCGCCTTACCAAACAATACATGTCTAAATCATACTAACCAAACAAGAAACTCCGAAGCAAATGGAGCGCACCAACATCTTTTGCTTAGTTGATAGCCTACTTGGAGGGCTTTCAACCTGTCTACCGGGACATGTGAGCATGAAACGCAGCGTCCCCATGCAAAAGGAAAGTCAGTACGAATAATGTACCGAGTATGTAAAGCACATAAATAAGTACATAACACACATGGAATAAATATAGAGTAAATGACTCAATCTGTAAGGCTGGAAAACTTTGTAAATCATAAAATACTTACAGTGTCATGCATATGCGTATGAATGCCATGTTGTGCATAGGTACATATTTCATAACATCATCAGCCTATGAGGGCATCCCATCATATCATCTCGACCACTGTGGGCAAAATCATCAACGTATACCAGTTGATCAGTTGGTGGTGCGTATATAACGCCATAACCTTTTTCCCATATCCTATATATATATACGCGTATATAACGTCATATGGTCATGGGTCAATGTACATGAATGCAATGCATGAGAAGTACGTCAATAAAATATCTTAGAATATCATAAGACCATTATGACTTTGAGTAATATCATGAAGTAAAGAATTTTCAACTTACGTATTTTTCTGAGACCCATGAACAGATGATAGAATAATATGACACATGGAGAATCAAGAACATAAGCATCTCTAGCATTTCTATAAATAGAGTAATTTATGAAAGTTGTGTATTTGCTCATTTCATTCGTGTTGTATAGAGCATGCCAAAAAGAAAGAAGGGATAACCTTAACATACCTGAACTGATTCTCTTAACAATCCCTTTAACACCCGTTGATTGCAACAACATGTAACATCGGATCGAAGTAGGAGAAAACTGTATGTTGTTCTTAAGAAATATTGTATCGTGCTCTCTTAGAACTGCAAAGCTCGTTGCTATTACGAAGCATAACTTTGAATGAAAATTTTGCCCAAAATCCATCACCTTAGCTTTATTTCACGTTTCTTGTGAATTAGATTTGAAGATTGTGACCTAATCATTCTTGTGAAATTGCACCTTAGCTTTAATTCACGTTTCTTGTGAATTAGATTTGAAGATGGTGACTTAATCATTCTTGTGAGATTGTAGTACATATTCTTTGTGATAATGATCATATTCTTGAATGAATTTAGTTGAATTTTAGGAAGTCTTACCTTAGTGGGTGTGGGCCCCACTAGTTGATGACTTAGCAAAGACCCCTTCCAAAATTTGCCACCTTTAATATTGAGATATGAGTCATTCCAATTGCATGAGGGGATGCCACCTCATGCTTTTTAATAGTTATCCAATATATCCCCAATTAATTACGTAATGTCCCATTGCCCGGTAATTAACCAATTACCCGCATAATTAAGAATTACCTCAATTTACTTAAAATATTACTCTCTTTTAACATACATTGTACACCTTACTAGCATGGTTATGTAGTACCTTGTATGACACTAGTCCATAAATACCAAGTATTTTAGCTCGGGCCATATTTTATCCCAAAATGTCAAACTTTGACGAAAATTCATTTCCTTTGGCTTGCTTCCTCTTTCACCTTCACGAATTTACTCATCACTTGTGAAATAGCATAATTATTATAATCTCCAAATTAACTTTAACTTTGATTGATATCAATTACCTTACGACAAATTCAACGTACAATACTACAGGGTGCGACATCGTCGTAATTTAATACTGCGAAGCATAACATCATCGTAATATAATATTGCGGGACGTAATATCGACGTAATATTGCGGGGCGTAACATGAAGAACTGGAGCAATCTATTTTGATTGAGCATCTCCAGATAGGAAGGTATACCTGGGAACGGGATTAATCCCCGAACTCAAGAAAAAACTCATTCAATTTTTTATTAATAACATCGATTGCTTTGCTTGGTCCTATTTAGATATGACAGGGATCCCGCCGAAATAACCACCCATCGACTAAGTGTCGACCCCAGGTTCAAATCGGTGAAGGAAAAAAGAAGACCTTAGTTCGAGGTAAAACACGCTTTCATCAAGGACGAGGTAACAAAACGCTTCAAAATAGGGTCTATTGGGGAGGTAAAATATCCCGAATGGTTGGCCAATGTGGTGGTAGTTCCTAAAAAGGGGAATAAGTTAAGAATGTGCGTAGATTATAAAAACCTAAATAGAGTGTGCCCCAAAGATTCATTCCCGTTGCCCAACATCGACCACTTGATTGATGTCACGGTCGTCCACGAGATTCTCACCTTTCTCGATGCTTACTCGAGGTATAATCAAATTCTGATGAACCCCGAGGATAGGGAAAAGACTTCGTTCATCACGAAGTACGGTATGTACTGCTACAATGTGATGCCCTTCAGGCTAAAAAAATGCGGGATCCACATACCAACGCCTAGTTAATAAGATATTCGATCATCAAATAGGCAAATCCACAGAAGTTTACATTGATGATATGCTAGTTAAGCCCCTGCGCACCGAGGACCATTTGACTCATTTGCAGGATAAATTTGACATGATCAGAAGCTACAACATGAAACTCAATCTTGAGAAATGTGTCTTCAAAGTGGGTTCGGGCAAATTCTTAAGCTTCAAGGTGTCAAACAGGGGGATTGAGATCAACCCCAACAAAATCAAATCCATTGAAGAAATCACGGTGGTAAACAATGTGAAGGCCGTGCAACGGCTGAACGGGTGGATAACAACCTTGGGCCGATTCATATCGAGGTCATCAGACAGGTGTCATCATTTATTCTCCTTACTCAAAAAGAAGAATAGCTTCGAATGGACTCCGGAATGTCAATGTGCCTTAGAGGAGTTGAGGCGATATCTGACAAGCCCACTTTTACTCCACACCCCGAAGGAGGATGAAACGTTGTATTTGTACTTGGCCGTATCAGAGGTAGCAGTAAGTGGTGTGATAGTATGAGAAGAACAAGGTACGCAATTCCCTATCTATTATGGAAGTCAGACCCTGGGAGATGCCGAACCAGATATCAGCACATACAAAAAATTTCTCTTGCATTGATAAACACATCTCGAAAATTAAAGCCTTATTTTCAATGCCATCATATTTGTGTTTTAACAACATATCCTCTTCAAAGCATATTGCATAAGCCCGAATTATCGGGCCGCCTTTCCAAATGGGCCATCAAACTCGGGGGTTACGATATCGAGTATCAACCCCGAACGACTATCAAGTCCCAAATTCTGGTAGATTTTGTGGCTGACTTTACGCCCGCCCTCGCGCCCAAGGTAGAGAAAGAACATCTACTAAAAACGAGCACATCGTCGGGGGTATGGACCTTATTCACTAACGGTGCCTCGAACGTGAAAGGGTTTGGGCTCGGCATAGTTCTGAATCCACCTACGGGCGGCATGATTAGGCAATCTGTAAAAACTACAAGGTTGACTAACAATGAAGCCGAGTATGATGCTATAATTGCAGGTCTGGAATTGGCCAAAGGCCTAGGAGTAGAAGTCATCGAAGCAAAATGTGATTCCCTTCTGGTGGTAAATCAGGTAAATGGGAGCTTCGAGGTTCGAGAAGATAGGATGCAAAGATAATTAGACAAAATTCAAGTCACACTACACTGCTTCAAAGAATGGACTCTGGTCCACATACCTCGAGAGCGGAATAGCGAGGCCAATACCCTCGCAAACCCGGGATCATCTATCGAGGAATATGACATACTCCCCAAGGATGTTTTTCAACAATCCAAATCAGTGATCAAAAAATGCCATGTCGAGTTCAACTCCACTAGCCTGACATGTGATTGGAGAAATAAATACATCGATTATTTGGAAAGTGGGAATCTACTCGCGGACCCAAAAGAGTTGAGGGCCCCGCGAACCAAATCAACCTGATTCTCGCTCGATGAGAATGGAACTATATACAGAAGAACCTTTGACGGGCCCCTAGCAGTATGATTTCGACCAGGGGACACAGATTACGTGCTCCGAGAAATCCACAAGGGAACCTACAAAAATCACTCTGATGCCGATTCCTTGGTCCTAAAGGTGATCAGAGCAGGATACTATTGGGACACCATGGAGAAGGACATCAAAGAATTCATCCGAAAACGCGACAAATGCCAGAGATTTGCACCAATGATTCACCAACCCAGTGAACAACTACATTCAGTCTTGTCACCATAGACATTCATGAAGTGGGGGATGGACATCGTCGGAACCCTACCAACGGCACTAGGTAAAGCTAGATTTATTTTATTTATGACTCACTACTTCTCAAAATGGGTGGAAGCTAAGGCCTTCCAGAAGATAAGAGAAAAATAAGACATTAACTTCATCTGGGACCATATCATGTGTCGATTCGGGATTCCCTACGAGATAACATGTGATAATGGGAAGCAGTTCATCGGAAGCAAAGTAATAAACTTCCTCAAGGACCATAAAATCAAAAAGATCCTGTCAACACCCTACCACCCATGTGCAAATGCTAAGGCCGAGTCAATAAACAAGACCATCATTCAATACTTGAAAAATAAGTTAGAAAATGTGAAAGGAAAATGGAGAGAAAAGTTGCCCGAGATGCTATGGGCATATCGAACAACTCCAAAATTGAGCACAGGAGAGATGCCTTTCTCTCTGGTGTATGGCTCCGAGGCTTTGTCGAGGTCGGAGAATCAAGCGCCAGATTTAGACATGCCAATGAGAGCTCAAACTACGAGGCCATGGCTGTAGCTCTCGAACTATTAGATGAAAAGCGAGAAGCATCAATGGTACGAATAGCCGCCCAAAAACAAAGAATCGAAAGGTATTATAACAGGAGAAAAAATCTCTGACATTTCGGAGTCGGGGACTTGGTCCTAATAAAAGTTACCCTAAACACTCGAAACCCTAATGAAGGGAAGCTAGGCCCGAGCTAGGAAGGACCATACCGCGTCCTCGGAGTGATCGGAAAAGGGTCTTACAAGCTCGGTACCATGGAAGGCAAAAAATTTCCAAGCAATTGGAACATATCGATGCTCAAATGCTATCACTGCTAAGGTGTCCGATGGAAGACATCGAAACATCCTCCAAATCAAAGACCTTGTGTTTTAAATCATGCATTGCACTGTTTTTCTTCAATCGGATTTTTTCCCAAAAAGGGCTTTACCGGCAAGGTTTTTAACGAGGCTACATCTATATGCTACCTAAGGAGGACTCAGCAAGTATTCAAGGCTTTTCTCCAATTACCCTCGAATACAAGGGGCATCCCCGAGAGATCGCCCCATTAGAGATATCAAAATAAGCCAAAGAGGGTCTCGATACGAAGATGATATATCAGGCCAAATGGTCGAAAGAACCGTGTCCGCGCAGAACAATCGAACCCTCGATGGCAAAAACTATGTATAGTTGTGCCAAGTAATCAAGGAATATTTTTTTTACTATGAAAACACTTTGCACTTCAAAGAAGTTTGCTATTTTCACAAGAAACGACTCCAGGGACAGAAATTTCCCAAACACTCGGGAACTGACATCAATAACTTGAAGCCATAAGAACTCTGGGCCGGAAACATCGAGCTCACAAGCCTCAATGAGGCAACATCAAGCTTACAAGGAACGACTCCATAGCCAAAAGCTTTTGATGTCTCGGGGACTATCACCTTATCGAGCTATTAAAAACTCAAGACCATAAGACCCCAAGCGGGCAACTTCGAGCCCGAAAGCCCTCCATGTGGCAATGCTAGAAAATGCAAGACCTCTATGAGGCATTATCAATAGTGTAATACCTCCATAAGGCAACCTTGAGCTCATAAGACCTCCATAAGGCAATACCAAATCTGTAAGACCTCAAGCAAGGTATGAATTATACCTGTGCCAAGCCCTATCTGTAAGACCTCAAGAAAGACATGTTAAAATTTATAAGACCTTACAAAAGGCATAATCCCGATCTTAAAGTCAAGGCTATATATTCGAACTTGTAAGACCCTAAAAAGGCATACCCTCGATGTAGACGCCGAGGATACCTCACTTGAGGAATAAAAGGCTATGGCAAACACAATGACAACGGTCACAAGGCTCCAGCCAAACTAATGCGACTCAGGGACGCTCGACCATCGCCATAAAATAACAAGCCTTAAATTACTTTGAAAAGAACCGGTTAATCAGGCTACCCTCTGCATAAGCAAAAGAGCTTCGATCATGTCAGCTCCAAACAATGAAAAGGCTTCGAAACAATTCAGCCATCGAGCAAAACCACTCAAGGTGCTCATTTATCGTTACATGAGGCTCACAATCGAGATTCTTATCAAACCATCGAAGAGTCGGACAAACTCAAAAAACTTCAAAAGGTCTTTAACGAGGGAAAAACATAGCCATATTAGAGGTTGTACTGACCCAACGCGTAAGTGCCTAAGCGCCAGCATATGTTAGAGGTCTTACCAACCTAACGCATAAGAGCCTAAGTGCCAGCCTATATTAGAGGTCCTACTGACCCAATGTGTAAGAGCCTAAGGGCCAGTTTAAAAGATCCTCAAGCCTAATCAGAGGTTGTATCGACCCAACGCGTAAGAGCCTAAGGGCCAGTTTAAAAGAGCCTCAGGGCCAATTAGAGGTCGCGTTGACCCAACGCATAAGAGCCTAAGGGCCTGCTCAAATAGCCTTAGGGCCGATTTTTAGACCTAAAGGTCGATGAACTCAAGTCAAAACTTGACTCGGGTACTAAGCCCTGAACAGTCAACTTTTGACCGTTACAAATCGCTCAGCTATAGCAAGAACCTAAGGGTTTAATTTGAAGTCCAAAATTTCGAACCAATTGTCATCAAGCGTCATAGTTTATTACTAAAAGTAAAGGAAAAATGAGAAATGATGAAAAATGAAAGGCTTTTTACTTATATATTGAAAGTTCACAAGGGTGCATTTACTAGGCATATTCCTAAAGCCCTTACAAGGGAGAAAGAAAATAAAACCCTAATCTACCACCAGGGTTGTTCCTTCGACGGCTCCCTCGGAGGTTTTGTCTTCAACAGCTCTGGCCATGGCCCCCGGGTCTTCAACGGCCTCTTGCCCTTCGGGGATTTCACCTTCATCTTCATCATCTTCCAGACCACTACTTGTCTCCAATTCAGAAGCAAGCAGAGCCACAACCTCCACTTCTAGGGTCTTCACCCTCTCTATCTCGACAGACAAATCGATGCCCCCTACATGTATATCCTCGAGAGCCTACCTTCGAGATTCTAACCGGGCATGCTCCACGGCTCTGGTCAATTGCAGCTCAGCCTTCTCGGACACTTTCCTGGCCTGAGCATTTGTAGTAACATCATCCTCTTTGTATGAGGATATGAGCGCCTCGACTTCAGCCCTGGCCTCATATAGCACAGCAACCAACTAAGTGTAAAGATATTTATATTTATTATTCTCTGGTCTCACATCATGAATTTGATGTCCGATTGAGACCACCTTCCCTTGGAGGGTATCTCTCTCAGAGGTGATCTCACTCACGTGCCGTTTGAGTTTGAGAATTTCAAGGTCTCTAGTTTAGAGCTCCTCTCTCATTAGGACATCTTTCTTCTCAAGCTGCAAAGATCGGCCCAACAGTATTAAAACATTAAAGTCAGGTAAGCATGTGGACAAAATCAAACAAAAACTCTATAACCTACTCAGTGAGATGAGTCTTCTCTCGGGACGCCGCCTCCAATTAATCCTGAATGCCATGGAATTCCTCCTCCTTCTTGGTAAAAGAGCTCTAAGCTCATCGGCTTCCGAGGTGAGTTTCCTGCGCTCACCCTCGTAGCGAGTCAACTCGGCTTCAAACCTAGCAAAGTTCTGATTATAAAGCACCTTGGCCTGGAATCGTGAAAGAAAAAAAGTTAGGAAAATGAAGATCAGGGCACCAAGCAAAATTACAAAAAATTACCTGCTCACAGAGCCTATCGATCTCACTGAAAATAAGTGAGGCATCGAGCTCATCGCTTTTCTCGTGCGCAGCAAAAAGCCTTTCAAACACATCTTTATCTCCGATGGGCGCCCCCATATCAGAAGATTCTTTATTTTGGGCATCCTACATCTCTCTCATAGGTAAAGTCGGTCCAGGAGGGGAATCGCTCACTTTAATAACCCCGACTAGATAAATCGGGGTCGTCCCTTATTTCTAGAGAGCTTCAGAATTAGGTTACTCCGGAATGCCTACCGAATGCACCTCAACTCGAGGAGTATTTTGGCCATCAACTGGCTCGGGGATATTACCTGATACACCCTTGAAGGAATCTTAATCCCGAGGTAGGACAAAACATCGTCAAGTTCCAATTTAGAAGTCGTCGACTAAGCAATATGTGGGACGTTCAGGTTTTCTCCTCCCTCGGGTGCTACCGAGGAATCATCTTTATCCTCACCTTCAGCTTGTGGACTCCCCAATACTTCTGGAGTTAAAGTTGTTGAATCAGCCTTAGGTCCTTCCACTTTGGCATTCTTGGATTTCGAAGGTTGAGTCGACGATTTCTTTCAGACCTGCGCAAATACAAACTATAAATATAGGGAATGAGGGCGTAATTGGTGATAGTTCTTATGAAAGATTCAATTATAGCAGAAGTAAGGGCTCACCGTGATTTTTGGCCTCCCATCGAGCCTTAGACAGGTCGTGCCACATGCGCTCAACATATGGGCAATTCGAATCTAGCCGGCTAACCTAGCCCGAGAGATCCTTAACCGCTTCAGGGTACGTCGTGGCAGCTGGATCAGCGGAAAAAGTTGGTCCATGGGGAAATTGATCCAAAGGGAAAAGAAAATACTTAATTAGCACATCCACTTACGTTTCGTGTTCCACCTTTCAGGGAACGACATCTTCTCCACTAGAATTAGGTCCTAGGTCCTAACTCGGAAAAAATGTCTCATCCACCCTCTATCCCTAACCTCGTTATAGTTCAAGCAAAAAGGGATTTCAAGGCCCGACATTGGAGCTTAATCAAGCCCCCACGAGAGAGTCGGGGACCGCACATTCTAATCAAGTCGTCGATGGTGAAGGGCATCCCCTTAATTATGTTTGCAAAATATTGTTCACAAAAGTCGAGGATCACGGGGTCTATTCAAGGCGAGGATGGCTCCACTAGGCCAAGAGTAAATGGATAGGTATACACACTAATGAATCCGGCCTTGTATGTAGTTATGTCCTCTCCCTAAAAAGGAATCTCCACCAGCACCGTGTCCCCCCAGTGGCAGTCAGTCTTTACCTTCTTGACGTCTGCTACTAAACTAATATATCGGGACATGGGTTCACATCGTCCCGACTTCGATGAAGGCTTGTCGACGTTGAAATCGGAGGTCTCTTCGAAGGATCTTGGGGTGCAGTCCTCAAGATGAAGGGGTACTATTATTTTGCCCTTAAACGAGCCTGACGGAGAGGAAGGCACATCTTCCTAAGGGACAGAGGTGGAAGTCTTTGTCATTCTTGTTAAAAGACTTTAGAGAAGAGAAAAAATTGTAATCAGAGAAAGAACACAAGAGAGAAGTAAAGAGAACTCTTTTGAAGGCTTGATAATACAATGGAAAATAAGGGGCGAAGGAAGAAGTATTTATAGAGGCCAATCATGTACGTTGGAGCATGTCAAAAGATAGCCAACCGCTGTAATCAATTCAAATGATTTTCAAGGGCTGTGTAGACGCGACCTTTTGACACATTTTCGGTCACATCAATCGATTGATATAGTGTAGCTGATGTTATGATGGAAGCATCGAAGAAGCAAGAATTTAAGATCGTTTCTTATCATTTTCACTCTATGAAATGCGGGGACTATCTGTATACGACTAAAATCGGAGAGTCTGATTTTATGATCATTATGACATTCCATAGCCCGTCTCCAGAAGGCTTGAGGAACCGCTCGAGGTTCGACCCCAAGGGTTCCCTATGCTCGATCTCGGGGTAGCGTAAATCGGTTACTATCATGGACAAGCGGGAAATTCCCAAGGCAAGAGGTCAAAGCTGACAACGCCTGCAAGAATAGTACAAGTCCGTACCAGACCATGTGTAGTTATACCAGATACGTTCCTTTGTAATAATTACATATGTACCATGTTGGGATTCCCCCTCCTATATAAAAAGGACCCTTGTTATTTCTTGCACACATGATATTCAACACAAGAACAAGAACATTCTCTGCTCTTCAACTTAAACATATTCTATTGTCTCTCCCTTGAATTTATTGCTTACATTTATTGTGTATTATTGAATGTTCTTCATTTATTACTTATCATTGATCATAAAGAGCCATCATCAAGGCCCTTATAATTGTTAGTTCTTCATCGACCACCCCTAGTTAAGCACTTTATCTCGACCTCGAAGCCCAGCGTAGGCAAGCTCGAAACCTCGATTCACAGCCATTTGGTTTGCATAACATACTGTCCTCAAGATCTTATCTAATTTTCCTGACTTACACTTCGCATCTATATCTTAACAACTAGTATTAAAATAAATCGCATATTTTTAGAACCACAAAATCAAATTTAATTGTAATTACCATTTTCAAGGAAAATACACTCTGTCCCTAATTCGCATTTAGTTTATCTTTTTCACCATCCCATACTAATTTCTATTACTTTGTGGTCTAACTTTTCCTTCCGGTAGTTGCATTGGAGTCACGAACTTATTTCTCAAAGTGAGGATATGACTTTGTGGCCTATACTCTTTTGTTGTCTCAAGGCATGTCACCTCTCATCTAAGAATACCTTGAAAATGGTAACTACAATTAAATTTTATTTTATGGTTCTAAGAATACATGATTTACTTTAATACTAGTTGTAGGGCAATAGATTCCAAGTGTAAAGAGAATAAGAAATGCGAACCAACAGGGTTACAAGGCTGGGCCTCGAGCTAGCTGGAGGAGGGCCTCAAGGTATAGATGAGGCTAATAGTAATGAACAATTTATGAAGAATCAATGATAATGAGGGCCTCAAAGATGGCCTTTTGCGGTTAATAATGAGCAATAAATGATGAACAATAAATGAACAATGAAATAATAAGCAATAAATGTGTAGAACAATTGTTTAAGCAAAAAGCAGAGAATGTAGTATTGTATTCAATGTGTTGTGCAATAATCTAAATCCCCTATAAGATGACAAGGGTCCCCCTTTATATAGGAGGGGCGAATCCCAAAATAGTACATATTTAATAAATGACGAAGAAATGCTACTATTACAGCTGTATAATGGCTCAGTACGGATTTGTACTATTCTTGCAGACCTGGTCAGCTCTAACCACGTGTATTTGGGAATTATACCGCATTTTCATGATGATCATCAGTTGTACTGCCCTGAGGTCGGCAATAGTGAGCCTTCTATATGTTCCCTCGAGGGACACACCTCGAGGTCATACCTCACGCTCTACTTCGGGCTTCTTCGATGTTAGGTGTGGAGTGGCATAGTAGCCCCAAATTCAAACTCCCCAATTTTGGTCGTATATAGATAGTCCCTTATTTTTTAGAATGAAAAGATAAGAAATGATCTTGACCTCGACTTTCTCGAACCTCTTGTGATGATGTCATGCTCGTGACGTAAGCGTTCGAAGTGACTAAAACATCCCATCAGTTCATCTCCCTAGAATCATTGAATATACCGCCGGTTTGTTTTCCCAAAAACATTGATACATTTCCCAAAGGCATTGATTGTATCGTTTATACGTTTCCCTAAAGGTATTGATTGCGCCGTCAATTACGTTTATGTTCCTTTATAAATGGGGGATTGCTTGAACCAAGACTTCACTCAGTCTTTCTTCAACAGCCTTTTAGCCCTTTCCATTTTTTACATCTTCCTCCAAACTCCTATTTTTATGGTTCAAACTTGTGACCATAAGGTCATACGGCAGCAACTTTACCAGTTACCCCATGGCTCTTTTTCAAAGGCTTTCCCCACATAGTGGGGTTACACTGAGTTGTTATTGTTTTTGTTGTTGTTGTTGGCTCGAAATAATGAGAGAAGGGCATCAAATTCTTCCCTTATCGGAAGATATATGGACCGCAAACTGCTGCTCATCTCTCATCACTTCAACCTGGTGTGGCACTTTACTCCTTTTGCTCTCCATGGAGTGAGGTAGCATTATCTACTAACTTTTGTATCCCACACCGGTGAAATGACTCAAGAAGTGGCTTCACAATAGTAATGCTGACGAGACCCATACTCGCTAGGTTTTTCACCAGGCCACAATTCTCCTTGTTGGTTGAAAGCTTTGCTCTTTGATAGGCTATAGCCTTTTCCTCATCTATTGCTGCTTCAGAGGAGGTTCTCTAAGACAACGCTCTGAAGATTGAAATGGGGTCCCCGAGGAAACGGTTCTCGAAGAAGTCTCTCCCGAGGATATACCTTTGAAAGTAAACTAGGCCTTTTAGTTGTTGTTTTTTGCTTTTTTGTTTCTGTGTAAGAACCCCTTATGGGTCTTTGTAATCGTCTTTCATCAATATAAGAGTTTCTTTATTTTGCCTTCAACTTGTGCTGAACTCCATTTTGCCTTCGTTTGTGAGAACTCCAAGTGTATGACTTTATCGATCGGTCTGAATACTGGAACCGGTCATAATAAACCTGTAGGTTTTTAATTGGTTAATATGGCATTCCTTGGGGCTCTCTTCTATCCTTAGACTAAGCCTAGATTTATTTTATGCAAACTTAGGTCGCGGGGACTTCGAGGTCCGAATTGAGTGAGAGCAGGGTCTCAAATTTTTGGAGTAAAACCCAGCGTTTTTAGGCCTCGCTAATTGTCCTCGAGCGGTACATTTCTCGAACTAAAGCAGGTTTTAGGTTTCACAACCCGGTGGGTGTTTGCTCGATCATCTGAAAATAAAGATAGCCCTTAGGCTTTTACAAATAATCCTTAAGCTAGAGTTTGCTCGAACTCGGGCAGCCCATAATTGAGAAAAATTTGTTCAAACTTAAGATAAATATAGCCTTGAGGCCTTATAAATACTCCCCGAGTGAGAACCTGCTCGAACTTGGGTAGCCCGTGGGCTAAATAATTGAGTGAGAATTTGCTAGAACTTGAGATGAAGATTGCCATGAGGCTTTATAAATAGTCCCCGAGTGAGAACCTGCTTGAACTTGGGTAGCCCATGGGCTGAATGATCAAGTGAGCATTCACTCGAACTCGAGAGTTGAAAGTAGCCATGAGGCTTTATAAATAGTCCCTGAGTGAGAATCTACTTGAACTTGGGTAGCCTACTGGCTAAATGATCGAGTGAGTGTTCGCTCGAACTCGAGAGATGAAGATAACCCTAAGGTTTATGAATAGTCCTCAAGTGAGAACCTGCACGAACATGGGTAGCCCGTGGGCTGAATGATCGAGTAAGGGTTCGCTCGAACTCGAGAGATGAAAGTAGCCTTGAGGCTTTATAAATAGTCCCCGAGTGAGAACCTGCTCAAACTTGGGTAGCCGTTGGGTTAAATGATCAAGTGAGCGTTCTCTCAAACGCGAGAGATGAAGATAGCCCTGAGGCTTTATAAATAGTCCCCGAGCAAGAACTGGCTCGAACTCAGGTAGTCTTTGGGCTTAATAGTCGAGTGGATGACTACTCAATCCCAACTCGTAGATTGTTCTTAATAATTTCCGACAATTCGATTCCTGATGCTTTGGTTCTGATGCCAACATCATGATGTAAGTGGTTGAAGTGACTGAAGGGTTGATTTGGTATGGTTCTCAAAATAATTAACTGCAGGCAGCCAATGGTCGGCCTTTTGGCTTCCTCAGCACGTTCAAACGACCTTTACAAATAGGCAAAGCATCACAAATTGCCGATATTACTTCCTTAGTGATTTCAAGATTTCATTTACCCCCTTTAAATTTCCTTTAACTCTCCCTTTTCTTTTCTAACGACATTTTCCATTTTCTCGGATCCTTCACTTTAGAAATGGCAAAATCCTCTAAAATTGTTCCTCAAAAGGAAAAAGCTTCATCGTCTTTTCGAACAACTAATGATAAATTGGTAGTTCCTCCTAGTATCGAGGAGTGTACTCCCGGGCCTTGTGATATATCTTCTGATTTCCAGGTTGAAAACCTCTTCTCTGTTCCGGGACGATGTGAACCCATGTCCTAATATATCAGTTAAATAACTGAAATCGAGAAGGTGAAGGCTGACTGTCAATGGGGAAGGCGGTGCAAGTAGTGATTCCTTCGCAAGGAGAAGACATAACCAAGCACAAGGCCGGTTTCCTTAGTGTATATACATATCCTTTCACCTTAGGCTCGGTAGAATCCTCTTCACCATCGATAGATCCGGTGATCCTTGATTTTTGCAGCCAATATCATGTGATGCTTGGAAAAATCTATCCATCATTCTGGCTCATCGTTTATATGATTAGGTGTATCTCAAACATGGTTGAGGGGATGCCTTTTACCCTCGACCATCTAATCAGACTATATAGCCCTCGACTCTATCGAGATGGCCGAATTAAGCTAAAATGTCGATCCCTGAAGACCTTCATTGCTAGCATTGATGAAGACAAGAACCGCGAGTGGATGAGCCACTTTGTTCGAGTCAGGAACTCGGACCTGATCCCTGCTGAAAGAATTTCATTCCCTAAGAAATGGAATATGAACCATAAGTAAAAATGTTCTGCTGATTAGATAACTTTTCTTGACTTTGAATCAACTTTCTTTGATGATACAACTGTCGAGTGGTACCCCGGTGCTATCAACAATCTTTCAGGCTGGGTACGGCGAGTTGATTCGATCTGCCCAAATGCTAAGCGCGTGTGGCGCGATTCGGCTAAGACCTGTTGGGAGGCCAAAAATCATGGTGAGTTTTTATCTTTGTTCATACTCGAGCTCTTTAGAGAAGATGTATCTCACTAGTGCTCTCATCCGAAGAAATGTTGTTGCCTCGAAATCTACTAAGTTGAAGGTGACTAAGTCGGAGGTTGCTGGAACTGAGGCCACCAAGAGGCTCCCGACCTGACCTGAGGGAATTGTTAAGGGGGCTTAGACGAAATCCCCGGATCGACCATTGACCAAAACACATCGGGTTCCAAGGGGCACCTGGTTGATGAACTAGAAAAAACAAATGATGAAGCCCCTTGAAGGAATGAGAGGGCCCCCGTCGACCCAACCGAGGTGATGAAAATAGATGAGCCTCTACTGGTCCCATCATTCTCTCTTGGGCAAATACGGGATGCCCAAGATTTGAAAACTCCCGTCGTGGGGGCATCCCCCGGGGAGAATAGTTTGAAGGATATTTTGCTGGGGTTAGGGAAGGGCCCAGTATTGACGCCTCATTGATCTTTGAAGAGGCCGAGAAGCTTCGACAATAGGTAATCTTAATTTGACCGTTGTGTTTTCACTTTCGATTTTTGCTTTTCCAACTCTCTCCTTCTATGTTTTCAGGCCTTAAAGCTCTCCAACCAAGCATTTTCCAAGTAAAAAGCAGAGTTGGCTCGTTGTGAGGACGAATTTAGGAAGCTCGTCTTTGAATTCGACAAACTTAAGGCCCTTCATGCCCAAAAGGAGGGGGAGCTAGTTGACCCCTGAGCTCATTTGTAAAGGATATCTCGAGAGCGGGCTGATCTTGATGAGCGGGTAGTACGACCTTTACTTTTGTTCTTCAGTCAATTGAGAATTTGATACCTTAATTTGACTTTTTCAGCTCAAGCAAAAATATTATTTAATGCGAGAGGATCTTAGAGTCAATGATACCGAAATCATTGGGCTGAAGCAGTGCATGGATGAGGTGTCTTCCGATAAGGAAACTCTTCGAGAGAAGCTGACCTTGGTTGAGTGCCAACTTCAAGGGGCGAGGGGAGAATGCCTCAAGTACAAAGATCTCCATTCTGAACTGGTTGCTGAGCTATCTACAACTAAGTCCAAGGTCGTTGAGCTAATGTCCTCATATAGAAAAGATGTTGATGCGGCAAATGCTTGAGCCAAGAAGGTATCCGAAGAGGCCGAGCTTAAATTGTCCCGAACTTTAGAACATGCCCGATTAAGATCAAGGAGACAGGCTCTCAAGGTTGTATATGCAGGGGGCATCGATTTGCCTGCTGAGATCGAGAGGGTGAAGGCCCTAGAGAAAGAATTGGCTCTATGATTTCTTCCAATGATGGTTCAGCAAGTGATTCGACCAGTGGCTTGGAGGTTGATGAAGATGAAGGTGAAGTCCCCGAGGGGGAGGAGGCTGTCGATGTTCCAGGGGTCGAGGGCTAGGCCGTTGAAGGCACAACTGCTAAGGGGGCTCCGTCCGGTTAAGCAACCCCGGTGATAGATTAGGTTTTCATTTGTTCTTTGTTTTGTGTAAGGGCTCCAAGTGTGAGCCTTGAAAATATGACTTTGTGAAACCTTATCATGTATATATATGGATTCTTGCTTTTCGTCATTTCTTGTTTTCCTTTGCCTTTTTGTAATAAATTTTGATTCTTGGTGACAACCAGTTTGGTGTGTCATACTTATGATATAAACTCGTCAGGTTTTCATGCTCGATGATTGATTAATAATAGTTTACCGTTCGGTGTTTGATCCTCAAGTCAAATTTTTACTCGGGTTCATCGACCCTTTGGTTTTCAACATATGGGCCCTTAGGCTCTTTTAGGCTGGCACCTAGGCTCTTACAATTGTCCTATAGGCTGTTTAGGCTGGCCCTTAGGCTCTTACGCACTGGCCCATTAGGCTTGCCCTTAGAATCTTACACATTGGCCTTTAGGCTCTTTTTAGGTTGGGTCGACCCAACATCTAATATGGCTATAGTTATCCCTCATTTTGGCTAAAGACTTTTGAAGTTCTGATTATGCCTTGGCATGTTTTATGTTCGTCTGACTCTTCAACAATTCAAATGAGAACCTCGATTATGAGTCAATATGTGATGATAGTCGAGTACCTCTGGAGGCTTGCTCGAAGGTTGAGTTTTCAAAACCTTTTCATCGAAGACTAATTGTTTTCGAAGCCTTTTTATTGTTCGAAGCTAATATCATCGAAGGTCCTATGCTTATGATGAGGGTACCCTGATTAACCAGTTCTTTTCGAAGTATTTTCAAAGTATTTGGAGGCCTTTAATTTTATGGTGTCGATCGGACGTCTCCGAGCCGCGTTATTTTGGCCGGAGCCTTTTGATATGACCATAGTCTTTTGTTCGGCAATAGCATTTTAATCCCCGGGTACGGTGACCTTGGCGTCCCTATCGAGGGTATGCCTTTTTAGGGGTCTTACAAGTTCAAATATATAGCCTCGGCCTTCATATTGGGGTTATGCCTTTTTAAGGTCTTATAAATTTGACTATGCCTCGTTGAGGTCTTATAAGCTCGATATTGCCTCATTAACGTCTTATAAATTTGAATATGCCTCATTGAGGTCTTATAAGTTTAGGCATGCCTTTTTGAGGTCTTACAAATTTGATGTTGCCTCACTAAGGTCCCGCGAGCTCGTAATTGCCTTATTGAGGTCTTATGGATTTGAGTTTTTGATGGCTTCGATGAGCTGACTATCGATGACAGTCCTCAAGTGTTCGAGGACTTTTGGACCTTGAGCCATTTTGCATGAAAGTATTGAATTTCTTCGAGTGTTTTGATAAGCAAAAAGGCTTCTTCAATTATGTGATATATGTGTACATGTTTTTTGCCTTTGAAGGCCCAATTATTCTACATGGACATGGTTCATTCGACCATTTTGCCCAATACATCACTCTCCTATCGAGGTCCTCCTAGGCATAGTTTGAGTTCTTTAAACTCCCGGGGTGATGCCCCCCAGTATTTGAGGTAGATCGAAGGGAAGCCTTGAATACTTGAGGAGTTCTCCTTAAGTAGCATATAGGTGTTTCCTTGTTAAAAACCTCGCCAGTAAAACTCATTCGGGATAAAATCCTATCTAAGGAAAAAAGAGCGCAATGCATGGTTTAAACCCCAAGGTCTTCGAGCTGGAGGGCACTTCGATTCCTCTTAATCGGACACCTGCAATAAGTTAGTAAAAAACATAAATGAAAAGGGAGAAGGTTGTACCTCAGCATTGATAGAATTAGAGCTTCGATCCGTTTTTTATTGCTTGCTCTGAGGACGCGGCACGGTCCTTTATTTACTCATTCGGGTGGAACCGAGAATGTAGGTTATGGTTGCTATTTGTCTGTTTGCTTGTCTTTTGGTTTCTTCGATGTAGAGGGCATAGATGTCGGCGTTGTGTCGTGCATCGCGAACATCTCTCTTGCTGCGTGCTGCTCCCCGTACACTGGTTTTTCTCCATCCTTGGTTGGAAACATCATCATTTGATGAAGGGTCAAAGGTAATGCCCTCATACTGTGTATCCACGGCCTTCCAAGTAAGGCATTGTATCTCATGTCACCTTCGATGACATGAAACTTGGTATCTTGGATTGTTCTAGCTACATTGACCGGGAGGATGATTTCCCCTTTTGTTGTCTCGCTTGCCATGTTGAATCCATTGAGATCTAGAGAGGCGGGTACGATCTGGTCGAGTAGTCCAAGCTTCTCCACCACCCTCGATCGAATTATGTTGGCCGAGCTACCTAGATCCATGAGCACACATTTAATCTGAATTTTATTCAAAAGGAAAGAAATTACCAGTGCGTCATTATGAGGCTGAGACAAGGTATTGTTGTCCTCCTCGCTGAACGTGAGAGCATCCTCTGGTATGTAACTCCGAGTTCTCCTTTCCCTGGTAATGGATATTTTTGTTCGTTTGAAAATGGGTTCATATAGGGCGTCGACCCCTCCAACAATGATGTGGATGACATGTTATGGTTCTTCTAAATTATTTTTTCCGTTTGCCTCTCTTTCCCGAAATTGGAATTTTGCTCGGTCGCTGAAGAATTCGTGAAGATGCCCCTCACTGATCAGTCGGGCTACCTCTTCTCGAAACTGCCTGCATTCATCGGTCCTATAACCATGAGTGTCTTGATATTGACACACCAAGTTAGGGTTCCTTTGTGAAGGGTCTGATAGTACGGGTTTTGGCCACCTGGCATCTTTGATTTTCCCTATGGTCGATACAATGCCCGAGACATCGACGTTGAAGTTGTACTCAGATAATGGGGTGCCTCTACCGGCCCAGTGTGCCTATCGAACCCTGCTTTACTCATAAGTCCCCGAGAATATTTTCCTCCATCTGCCCTTCGATCGCCTAGAGGCATGTTACGCCTTGGGGCGTTTCTTTGATCTTCTACATACGGCTGGTATCTTTATTTGTTTGATCTTGGCTCCCTTTCTGTAAACCTTTGCTCCTTTATAAAGAGCATGCTGGAATATACTAAGCCCGAGGGGGCTCCTAGTTGATCGTCTTTGACCCTGATCTTTGATTGGTACCTGTTGGTCACATCCGCCCAGGTCAACGTGGGATATTCAATCAAATTTTGTTTTAACTGCCTTGAAGCTACCAACCTTCGTTCGTTTCAGCCTTGAGTGAAGGCCTGTATTGCCTCGTCGTCAGAGACTGGTGGTAATTCCATTCGCTCCATCTAAAAATGAGATACGAATTCCCTTAGCATCGCGTTCTCTCGCTGTTGATTTTGAAGACATCGGACTTCCTGGTGGCGACCTTGATGGCACCAGCGTGTGCTCTCACTAAAGAATCCGCCAACATGGCAAATGAGTCTATTGAATTTGGGGGAAGGTTGTGATACAACATCATAGCCCCTTTCGGCAGTGTTTCTCCAAATTTCTTCAATAGGACAGACTCTATCTCATCACCCTTTAAGTCATTTCCTTTTACAACATAAGTATGATGTGCTCATTAGGGTCCGTGGTCCCGTTATACTTCAGGACATCGGGCATTCTGAATTTCTTCGGGATGGGCTTCAAATCCGCACTTGATGGGAATGGCCTCTACACGAATTTCTTTGAATCTACTCCCTCCAGAATTAGGGGTGCCCCAGGGATCTGATCGACCCTAGAGTTATAAGTCTCCACCCTTTTATCATTATCTTCGATCTTCTTTTCTCCTGATTCAATCCTTTTGGTGAGTTCCTCAAGCATCTTCATAATAGCGGGGTCTGTTGCTGACCCGTTATTGCTCGATCTCTCCGGTACCTGCTCGACTCGAGGAGCCGTTTTCGGTGCTACTATGCTTTGGGATTTTTGGCGACTTTGTAGCTGAGCAATAGCCACTTGTTGCGCTTGCAACATTTCAAAAATGATTTAGAGACTAATGTCTATTTCCTCACCGCGCACACTTTCGTTGGTAGGAGAGCTTACCTCAACAGGCACAACGTTCTGCGAGCTCACATCGATGGGGATTTGTGCTGGTGCCTCCCCTGGGTTTTATGGTGGTACATCGACATCTGCACCGTTTTCTCCCTGAAGCCCAATATCATTGTTTTCACGTGCATTTGCTGAGTTAGACATTTTTTTACCTGAAATCAGAGATTCTTGGACAAGAAAAAGTGTGAAGAATAATTTGTGTTTTCAGAAAACTAGCACAAAAACAATCACTATTATTCTTAGCCCCACGATGAGTGCGAAACTGTTTACCTTGAAAATTTTTAAGTACAGTTATATTTGATTTTGTGGTTCTAAAAATACGTGATCTACTTTAATACTAGTTGTAGGGCAATAGATACTAAGTGTAAGTAATGAAAATAAGAAATGTCAACCAACAGGGTTACAAGACTAGGCCTTGAGCTAGCTGGAGGAGGGCCTCGAGGTCTAGATGAAGCTAATAGTAATGAACGATTGATGAAGAATCAATGATAATGAGAGCCCCAAAGATGGCCTTTTGTGGTTAATAATGAGCAATAAATGAAGAACAATGAAAGAATAAGCAATAAATGTGTAGAACAATTGTTTAAGCAAAGAGCAGAGAATATAGTATTGTATTCAGTGTGTTGTGCAATAATCTGAATCCCCTATAAGATGACAAGGGTTTCCTTTATATAAGAGGGGTGAATCCTAACATAGTACATATCTAATAAATGACAAATAAATGCTACTAGTACAGCTGTATAACGGCTCAGCGGATTTGTACTATTCTTGCAGACCTGGTCAGCTCTAACCACGTGTATTTGGAAATTTTCCCGCCTTTCCATGATGATCATCGGTTGTACTGCCCCGAGGTTGACCATAGTGAGCCTTCAATATGTTCCCTCGAGGGACACACCTCGGTGTCGTACCTCGCGCTCTATTTCGGGCTTCTTTGAGGTAAGGCATGGAGCGGCATAGTAACCCCAAAGTCGAACTCCCCAATTTTAGTCGTATACAACTTTGTAATACTATCATATTTTTGACCTACCGTTGTCATCCATATATCACATCTTACTCTTATTGCTTCATTAGCTCTCCTCTTATTTCTTGCTAACATTTCTGTCTATCACTTTATTCTGTAAACTTCAACATGATATTGTTTTGCTTTTAGCTGCCCTTTGCTCCATCAACTGGCTCTTTGGGTTGCCTAGCATTATTTCTCCACAGAACTGCTCTAATATCACTTTCGTCATGACCCAAACCTGTGGGCCACAACGAGCACCTGGTACCTTACTTAACCGAGTACCAACATAACATATATTTCTCATTGTACTTTTGTAGGAATATGGCCCAAACGGGCCGTCATAAGCTAACCGGAATAAACATAGAGGAATACGCAATATAGGACAACCCAACCTGATATAAAAACTTATACATGTGATATACGAGCCTATAAGGCCAACACAATCATTTGTAAACTCAAAACATAGGCCGGCAAGGCCATACAAGCATTCATATAAATGAATCTGTCTACAAGCCTCTAAGAGTACACACTTAACATAAAGGTTGGGACAGGGCCATGCAATACCAAACAATACGCATCTAAATCATACTGACCAAACAAGCAACTCCAGAGTAAATGGAGCGCACCAACATCTTCTGCTGAACTAATAGCCTACTTGGAGGACTCTTGACCTGTCTATCGGGACCTGCGGGCATGAAATGCAGCATCCCCAGGCAAAAGGGACATCAGTACGAATAATGTACCGAGTATGTAATGCACATAAATAAGTACATAAATGACATGGAAGAAATATAGAGTAAATGACTCAACCTGTAAGTCTGGATAACTCTGTAAATCATGAAATACTCATAGTGTCATGCATGTGCATATAAATGCCATGTCGTGCATAGGTACATGTGTTCATAACATCATCAAGCCTTTAAGGTCATCCGATCATATCATCTCGGCCACTGTGGCAAAATCATCAACGTATACCAGCTGATCAGCTAGTGGTGCGTATATAATGCCATAACCTTTCCCATATATATATATATACATATATATATATATAAGCGTATATAACGCCATCTGGGCATGGGTCAATGTGCATGTATAAATGCATATGAAATACGTTAATAAAATCTCTCGGTACATCATAAAACCATTATGCCTCTAATTATTATCATGAAATAAACTTTACCAACTTATGTCTTGTTGAGAACCATAAACGGATGATAGAATGATATGACATATGGAGAATCAAGAACATAAGCTTCTCTAGTATTTCTATGAATAGAGTCATTTATGGAAGTTGTGCATTTGCTTATTTCATTTGTATCGTACGAATCATGCCAAAGAGAAAGAAGGGATAGACTTAACGTACCTGGAGTAGGGAAAAAATCTATATGATATTCTTGGAAAAGGCTGCACTTTACTCCCTTAGAATCATAAAATATCCCGTTGTTAATGTGCTAAGAAATCTCGTTGATTGAAGAAATCACATTGTAGTGTTTTGTAGGAATTTCTACGAAAGTTGTAGCAATTTGTAACAAATCACCTTGCTAATCTTTAAGTCGCACGACTGATTGTAGTATTTTTGTAAAGAATTGTAGTAATCTAATTTGTAGTGTTATAGTTTTATGACCCGACCCAATCTCGTTATATAAGCATTGTGGACCATTTTTTGCAAAAGTCTGATACTCTTAAAGTGAGAGAGAGTGCTTAGAGTGGGGAAGTGATCTTCAATCAATTATCCATCAATTCTTGCTGAAATCATTGAAGATTTATAAAGAAGATTCACTAAGTCTTCATCCTAGAGATAAGAATCTATACCCTAGCCCTTAATTTCAAAAATTAACTAAAAATAGGTAATTAGCAAGAAAATTCTTTGGTGGGGGAGTTATTTATCTTGCATGCATCGGTGATAAAAGATTGTAGGAGGAAATGGTAAAGAATAAGTTTTGGGATGATGAAGTCTTTCATAAAAGGACTTTAAAGCCTTGATGCACACCTAATGGTTGATAAAATGCTCAAATGAGCTAGAACCATGATGACTTCCCTCATTTTAGTTCAACTTGTTATATTTCTAAAATATATTCGTGCTGCTAATATTCCCAGAGCACTTTAGAGTTTAATGAAGCTCAATTGAGGTATGTATGGCTAAACTCTTCTCTTAGAATTGAACCCCACAATATCCATGTAAGTCCCCAGCTGCTCACTGTGAATTGAATATTCCGAATAAGCTTGTGTCAAAAGACATCCATGTTCAATATGTAATTTAAATTCTCTTGTTATGTTGTGCTCTTATTGGAAGAATGAGTTCAAAGTATGGGTTGCATGTCCAAACGCCTTGACATCAAGTTGTTTTTCAAATGAAAACTAACAATAATTGTGTAAGAAATCTCAATGTGCCTAAGACTCTTATTTGTTCATATGTGTGCTTAAATGCCATGAGTAGACATGCTGTATTGTTGGAAATCTATGATGATTGTTGAAAGTAAAATAAAAGCATGCACAAAATACAAAATATGAGATACAAGAGAGAAATACTTAAAGTTAAATATGAAATGTGAAATATGAAGTACGGCCAACGTGCCAAGTGAAATAATATAATTGTGGTTGATGTATCTTATGAGATGGCCTAGCCGATAGGGTCATGATCGGACGCGATGCCATACATATGTTGGTGACTCTATTGGAAATTGTAGAAATTACAATTGTTGTTTATGTCTCTTATGAGATGTCCTAGCCTATCGGGTCGTGATCGGACGCCATGCCGTACAACACGTTCCTCCAACTATTCTACACAAGATAAATAACAACTCTCTCTCTCTTTTTCTCTCCAACACGTTCCTTCGATATTATTGCTCTCATTTGTTGACTTAATACTTGTTCTTCATTTATCGCTTGTCTTTGGCAATAAAGGACCTCCCTTAATCATATCCTAACTGTTAGCCATTTCCCGATTATCCCCGATAGCTCGAGCCCGAGCCCGAGCCCAGGCATCGACCTCGAGGCCCCTCAATGGTCAGTCCGAGACCCGAATAGACAACCCCTCGATTTGGTTATAGCTCTACTTTAGTTCACATTTAGTCTTTCAAACTTCACATACCCATCATCAACTGCTTAAAAACTAGCATAAAAATAGATAACATATTTTTAGAGTCCATCAACAAATTTAATTGTTATTACCATTTTCACGGCAAACAATTTGGCGCCCACCGTGGGGCTAAAAATAATAGTGATTATTTTCTTGTTGGTTTCATTACACAACGCAAGTTATCTTTCACACTTTTTTCTTGTCCAAGATCTTTGATTTCAGGTCAAAATGTCTGGCTCGGTAAACAAAGATGAAAGTGACAATCTTGAGGACCATGGGGAGAACAGCATTGCTATTCCAGACGTTGTTGTGCCACCACAAAACCCTGGGAACACACCGGAGCCAGTCCCCATGGACGCGGTCTCATGTGACGCCCAGCGCATCGACATAAGCTCCCACACTGACAAGAGCGTGCACCAAAGGGGTACAAGAAGTACGGGAAACCCCAATTAGGGAGGAATACGAGGTTAGCCTTCATGTTATTCTCTAAATGTTGTAGGCACAACAACTAGCTATTGTTTAGCTGCAAAGTCACTAGAAAACTCCCAGCACAGTAGCACCGGGGAAAGCTCCCCCAACAGAACAGGTACCTGAGAGATCGAGCAATAACGGATCGATAGCCGACCCTGCCATCGTAAAAATGCTCGAGGACCTCACCAAAAGGATCAAATCAGGCGAGAAAATGATAGAAGCCAATGATAATATGGTCGATAACTACAAATCCAGGGTCAATCAGATCCTGGGTTCACCCTCGGTCCTGAAAGGTATGGATTCGAAGAAGTTCACACAAAGGCCGTTCCCCGAAGAAACGGCCCGAAACCCATTCCTAAGAAGTTCAGAATGCCTGAACTCCCAAAGTACAATGGGACCTCAGATCCCAACGAATATGTCACTGCCTATACGTGCGCAGTAAAGGGAAACGACATAAAAGATGAAGAGATCGAGTCCGTCTTACTGAAGAAGTTCAGAGAAACACTCTCGAAGGGGCCATGATGTGGTATCACAACCTAGCTCCCAACTCCATAGACTCATTTTCCATGCTAGCAGACTCATTCATAAAGGCACACGCCAGTGCCATCAAAGTAGCAACAAGGAAGTCTGACGTATTCAAGATTAAGCAAAGGGAGAATGAAATACTGCAAGAATTTGTATCTTGCTTCCAAACGGAACGAATGGTACTACCCCTGGTCTCTGATGACTGGGCAGTGCAGGCCTTCACTCAAGGCCTAAATGAACGAAGCTTAGTGGCCTCAAGGCAGCTGAAAGAGTATATGATTGAGTATCCTGTCGTAACCTGGTCGGACATCCACAACAGGTGTCAGTTAAAGATCAGGATCGAGGATGACTAGCTAGGAGCCCCCTTGGGCGCAGTATACCCAAGAAGGCTCCTAGCAAAGGAACCAAAACCAAACAAAGAAAGATATCAGCCGTATATCGAAGATAGGAGGAATGCCCCGAGATGCAACCCACCTCGCAATGACCATAGAATAGATCAAGGATACGATCCTCGATGACTCATCAACACAGCCAGACTCGATAGGAACACAGGGCCAGCGGGTGCACCTCACTTGTCGGAATGCAACTCCAAAGTTGATGTATTGGACATCATGTTCGCCATCAGTAAAATCAGGGACGCCAAATGGCCTAGGCCTATTTAGTTGGATCCTTCCTAGAGGAGTCACAACTTAGTATGTGAACCTCATAATACGCACGACCAAGAAGAAAGAAGCAAATGAGCCATAACATGTTATCCACATGATATTGGGTGCGTCGACACTCCCTAGGAACCCGTGATGAGAAGGACAAAAATATCCATCACTAGAGAAAAGCGAACCCGAGGATACGTACCAGAAGATTCCCTCACATTCAGCGAGGAGGACTCCAAAACCTCGTCCTAAACTCATAACGACACACTGGTAACCTCTTTCCTCGTTAATTCAATTCAAATAAAACATGTGCTCGTGGATCTAGGTAGCTCGGCAAACATTATCAGGTCGAGTCCTTAACGGATTCTGCTAGTCCAAATCGTGCCCGCCTCTCGAGTCCTTAACGGATTCAACACGGTGATCGAAACAACAAAAGGAGAGATCACTCTCCCAGTCAGCGTGGCCGGCACGACCCAAAATGCCAAATTCCATGTCATTAAATGAGACATGAGATATAACGCCTTATTCGAGAGATCATGGATACACTACATGAGAGCGCTACTATCCACTCTTCACCAAATGATCAAATTCCCAACAAAGGATGGAATTAAAACCGTCTATGCGGAACAATATGCGGCAAGGGAAATGTTCATGGTGCACTACGTGGCACCGATGCTCGCACCTCCGCCCGCAAAAGAGCCAAATGGTAATTGAGCCACACCCTCGATCAAGCCCGATTAAACAAAATAAAGGGTTGTATTGTGTCCTCATCTCGAGTGATTGGAACATATCGATCCCTAAAACATCGCCGGCGGGTCTCACATTAAGGTACGACCATCTCCCTTTTCATTTCATATTTCATACTAACCCTTATGCAGGCACCCAATCGAAGCGCTCAGAATGCTAACCCAGTTCGAAGACCTTAAGGTTTTAAAGCATCTGTTGCACTCTTTTCCTTCGACCAAGTTTTTATCCCGAGGAGGGTTTCGCCGACAAGGTTTCTAACGAGGCAACACCTACATGCTACCTAAGGGGGATCCAACAAGTATTCAAGGTTTTTTTTGCAATCAACCCCGAACACTAAAGGGCATCCCCTCGAAAGGTCATCCATTCGGAAAAACCAAGGAACGTCGAGCAAGGTTCTAGTAGGAAATGATGTAGTGGGCCAAACGGTCAAATGAACCGTGTCCGTATAAGCTGGACCCACGGCAGCAAAACGACATGTACTTGTGACAAGCAATCAAAGAACGTCTTTTGCCAAAGCATTTCGTACTCTAAAGGAAACTCAGCATTGTCACAGCAAAGATCCCTCTACCGAGGACGCCCCAAAATACTCGAAGATTGGCGTTATCAGCTTGGCACCCGTATGACCTCAGGGTCGGAACCCCAAACTCATAAGCCCTCAATGAGGCAGCACAAAAATCATGAAACATCTCCAGGAAAGAAAAATGTCCCGAACACTTGGAGACTGGCGTCATGACCTCAGGGTCGGAATCTCCAAAATCGTAAGCCCTCAACGAGCCACTTCTAAGCTTAAGAGTAATGGCTCCCGAGCCTAAACAAACTCGATGACTCGGAGACTGTCTCTAATCGCCATTCATTAAAAAAACCCGAGGCCATAAGACCCCGAGCGGGCAGACTCGGTATTATAAGGCCTACTTAAGGTAACAACAAAAACTGTAAGACCTCAATCAAGGTATCAATGATACTAGTACCAAGTATCAATAAAACTGTAAGACCTCAAAAGGCATGAATATTTTGTAAGACCTTACTATATACATAAACTCAATCCCAAAGTTTAGGCTATATATCGCATTTGTAGGACTCTCGAAAGGGCATACCCTTGATATAAATGCTTAAACTACTATACTCGAGACAAAAAATGTCTCCGGCCAAACACAAATGACTACGATCATACGACTGTATCAACCAAATTAACGCAACTCGGGGACGCACGACCGTCGCTACAAAATCACAGGCCATTACTTCGAATATACTTCGAAAAGAACCGATTAAATAGGCTACCCTCGACAGGCAAAAGAGCTTCGACATGTCAGCTCCAAATAATAAGGCTTCGAGCTACTCAGCCTACGAGCCAAACCTTCCGAAGTGCTCAAACATCGACACAAAGGACTTGAAATCGAGGTTCTTCCCAAACTGACGACGGGTCAGGAAAAATAATTTCAAAAGTCCTTAACAAGAGGAAAATAAAGCCTACACAAAAGGTCACATCGACCAAAAGTGTAAGAGCCATTATCGTCAGCTTAATGATCCTCAGGGCCACACACACTAAAAGGTCGCAAGGACCAAAAGCGTAAGAGACATTGTCGCCAACTTAAAATTTGAAAGCTTGAGGGTCAAAATGAGCTCGAGTCGTAACCCAATTCGGAAACTGGACCCAAAATAGTTAACTATAGATGCCTAAGGGAAAAGCGTAAGAGCCATTGTTGCCAGCTTAATAAGCCTCAGGGTCACACATACTAAAAGGTTGCAACGACCAAAAGTGTAAGAGCCACTGTCGCCAACTTAAAATTTGAAAGCTTGAGGGTCAAAATGAGCTCAAGTCCTAACCCGATTCAGAGATTGGACCTAGAATAGTTAAATATAGATGCCTAAGGGCAAAGCGTAAGAGCTATTATCGCCAGCTTAATGAGCCTTTGGGCAGTGCATATAAAATGTCGCTTCGACCCAAGGCGTAAGAGCTGTTGTTGCCAGCACACGCAAATACAAAGCTTGAGGGTCAATTGTGCTCGAGGCGAAACCCGATTCGGAGACTGAACCCAAAATAGTTAAAATACAAATGCCCAAGGGCAAAGCGTAATAGCCATTGTCTCCTGTCCATGCAAACGCAAAAGTTTGAGGGTAGAATGAGCTCTAGTCGAAGCCCGACTAGAAGACTAAACCCAAAATAGTTGAGCAAAAGCATAAGATGTCTAACGCCAGCTTATACTAAAGGTCGCATCGACCGAACATGAAAGAGCCCCCGGGCCTGCCTAATGAGCCCTAAGGCCATATCATGAATCTAATGACTCCAACTCTGAAACTAGTCCACCCGGTCAGAAGCAAAGCAAAAAGGGGTATAGAAGAAATAAAGCCTCGAGTTTTCTTTTATTTACATACGTGAAAAAGTGCATGCTCCATCTACAAACACGCTCTGAAGATATCGCATACAAAATGGCAAAGTCTACGCCCCGCCCCTAAGGGATACGACCTATTTGCCTCATCTTCACTCTCCTTGTCATCAGATAGGAGTGACCGAGCACCATACTCGCCCACCCTCGCTCGTGCCAACTCTTCCGGGAGAACAAAACCCCTGGCACTGATCTCCTCCAGAACCCTTCATCGAGATCTACAACGAGCATTTACTTTGATCCCCTCTTCACGATCGAGGACCCTCTTCAACTCGGCTTGAGCATCACTAGCATCCTTCAAATAAATCACCATCTCATGATCAGCCTTAGTCTGGCTCAATGCTGCTTCGGTCCGAGCATTAACGATCTCAGCCCTGACCTTCAAATGTTCGGATTCGAGCTTCGTGATCATATCCAATTGACCTGAATCGTTATCATGAGCTAAGCGTAGTTGGACCTCGAAGGCAGAAACATTATCCAAGGCACCTTCCTCCTCTGAAGTTTGAGCCCGCGCTCGAGCTCTTGGCTCGCCATAGTAATTCCTGATTCAGTCGACTTCACCCCTAAGGCGTTCTAGGGCCTCCGTCTTTTTCTACAGCTGGGATAGGCAAAGGGTTGACTTGAGAAGTTAAAAAGCGAAATGCATACTCGCCCAAGATGGGAAGTTACCTGCTCCATCAAATAGCTCTCGTAATTCAAGCTCCAGTACGCCTCATATCGCCAGTCTGCCAACTCAGCTTCCTTCTCCTCGCAAAGGAGACCAAGGGACCTACCCTCATCCAGAGTTTTTCGAAGCTTAGCCCCATGATAGAGTAGCTCAGACCTGAGCCTGTAAAAGTTATGCATAAGAATAACTCGATAAAGAAGGGAAGATGCGAGATTCGGAAGGCTTGTGCCAAAGCTCACCACAAAGTGAAGTCGGCGGACTTTCTCAAAGGCCGATCACACCTCTGTTAACCTAGTCCCCTTGGCCCTGGAAAAATCAACCCCGATTGAAGCATGATCACTCGGAGGAACCACCTCTCTAGAACCAGAAACTTTGGGTACAGCAGTCTCGGACGATGTTTTCTTCTCAAAGATTCGGCCCCGTTTCGCCCTGCTGTGAGCGCCATCGTACTGCCAATGCATATCCTATTTATTATTGCCGTCCTTTAGCTTGAAATATGTCAACCACTCCCCCTCTCTAGAGGAGCACAGCCTCGCCCTTGGAGACCCTCCGATACCTATGACGGCAAGATTAATACATGAAAAGGGAAAAATGTCTTCCCAAATGTACGAGGGACAATGAAAAAGTAGTATGCACACATACCATGATATTTTGCTTCCCATCTACCCCGGGACACAGCTAGCCACCTACGCTCGTCACAAGTCGAATAGGTCACCAGTTTCTGGACCCAACCAGACAAATCAGGAACTTCCCCCGGCGCCCATGAAATTGCTGCAGAAAAGGAAGAAACGCTTTTACTAAACTTGCTTCCACCATGAGCGAATCTGAGAAAGCACAAAAATGCTCTACTCACGCGTATAATTCCATTCCTCGGGGAATGGCGTAAGTTCCACGGGAATAACATCAGCTGTCCGGACCTGGACAAACCGACTAATCCACTCTTGATGTCCATCTTCCTCATCGTCAACAACAAAGGGCATGAACGAACAGCACCGTAAGGTTAGCAGACCTCGATAATGATAGGGCCGGTATAACCTGACCAGATGATTGAGCGTGAATTCAAGCCCTGCCTTCTTCGCAAAGAACCTCATCATCAGCACAATACTCCAAAATGACAGATGTATCTGCGCTAAAGTAACCCGATACTTTAAACAGAAATCGAGTACGACCCTTTCAAGGGGGACCAGTGTGAAAGGGTACAAGTACACGTTCAGGAATCCATCGGCATGGTCTGTGATACCTTCATCTGGGGGAAGCACCTGTATGCTACCATTTCGCCCCATCCGTAGTCTCTCCTCACCAACTCAATGTGCTCCCTCTTATCGAAGACATAGTCTTCAAGGTAAACTCCCGTGGATCCTGAGCGCTGGTAGTGGAACTCTCCCGTCTCTGCCTAGCAGACCCTGATGTAGAAATCATGGCTATGGCGAGACTAGCGAACGGAAGTGGGAACCTGTACAAACACTTTGGTGCTAAGGTAACGAAAGACTCAACGCCGAAACGGAAAGATAGCTATCTAAAATAGTGGGATCTTCCAAGAAGTGGGAGCATCCCCATATATATGTGGGGAAATAGCAGCGGTCCCCTTACCCGAGTTGGCACCGGGAGGCCAATGACTTCAATACAAGTTTCGAGGTGGTACCCGACCTCGAGGACCTCCATCAAAAGAAAGTTAGGCTTTAAAAGGCGAACAACATCATCTCCAGTCCCGAGGTGGTACCCGACCTCGAGGACCTCCATCAAAAAGAAGTTAGACTTCAAAAGGCCAACAACATCATCTCCAGTCCCAAGGTGGTACCCAACCTCGAGGATCTCAATCAAGAAGAAAAATAAGTGCTTCGAGCTCCTTCTATGAGGGCTCGACCTCATGACACAAACTGAATATGGGTAACCCCTCCTCAGGGACCTACCTACAACGCCTTAAAAGGTTATCTACATCAAGTTCAAAGTAAATCTGCAGGTGCCTACAGCTGACCTTCACTCAGAGACCACTCCCAAAAACTTTCAAGGTTTGATGTGCTATCTTCATGTGACTCGAGGGCCCCGATGGTCGGAATATATCAGACCAATTTAGGCTTGATCCGAGGAACAACGGTGGGCTCAGAAAAGAGCCATGTCTATCAACCAAAGACCTGAGAGAATACTCGCGCCCGAGTTAGATGTTGACAATCATTAGCAGATGCATACATCCAGAATACCCACAAATACAAAAGAATATGGTAAGTACTTTATATTCATAAACATTTGCTTACAACGGCCCTCGAGGGGTCCTTACATATGATTACAAAAGCCTACAAAGGGTCTCTACACAGGAACAAAGAAGCAAGGAGATACACGTAGTGAAAGGCTAGAGCATATTCTACTCTCGAAGGTCCACCTCCTATAGCAACGCCTTCGGATGTCCTCTCTTTGGGCATTCGTCCTCAAGGACAATATCTTTCGAAGTGTTGTTTCCTCATGAGCCTTATCCCCGTCTTCCACACTGATATCCCCAAGGGATAAGTCAAAGAAGAGGAAAGAGGAGAAGCAGGAAAGGATGAAAAATGCCATAGCCCGCCAAAGGTCGAGGACCCCCTCTGGCCAAGAGAACCTCAAAGAGGCAACAGACCTAGCGAACGTCGACCTCGCTTGCACGACTACTTTGAATTCACTTCTGGGACATTGAGACGTGCAAGCTACCAGCCCGGGGCGAAGCTCCACGACGAGCCGGGTTATGAAGGTGAGCAGCGGTGTGTAATTCGAGCGCCCCCCCCCCCCCCCGTGAGCATCGGTGTGTAGGCCAAATAACTCTCTACAATGGGGAAAGTCGATCCCCCGTATATCATCATCTCGAGCCAACAACGACAGTAGTAGCAATCGTAGGAACAACAACAGAAACGACAAGACGGTATGATCTCGCTCGATAAAGGGAAGTTCAGGCAGAAGGCAACCACATAGCTGATGGGAATACTTCCAAACAACCTTAAAGCCGTGAACTCGAAACATGGTGATTAGAAATAAAGAAAGATGGCGAGAAGAAAGGGATGAATGAATAAAGGAAGGAACTTCGATAGAGACATAACACCAGAATACCCCCATTTATAGGGGGAGATAATGACATGGCCATCAATACCTTTGATAGACAAATCGACAGGAGCAATCAATGCGTTCTAGAAAGCAGAATCGACGGCGGTACTATCACGTTGAAGAACAGGAATCAAAAGTGCATTGAATGGTATCAAAAAGACAAGTCCATGGGATGTCCCGGTTATTGTGAAGACTAACGTCATAGGTTGCGTCATCGGTATGATGTCATCACGGGAAGACCGAAGGATCGGGCATCAGAATCGTTTCCCATCGCTTTGCTCTAGGAAACGGGAGACTATCTGTACGCGGTGAAATCAGAGGGTTCGATTTCTTGCTGTTAGTTTATTTCAGAAGAACATCTCGAGGCCTCGAGGACACGAAGCTACAACCAAGTTCCCTCCCTCGAAGCTCGTTGAAGCCCGGCCTAAAGGGAATATCGACCGAGGCTAGAATAAAAATGGGAAGGTCCAGTGCACGTGGCTACGTCTGACAAAGCCGGCCTGACCAGAACCTATATCAGGGTGTCGCGTCTAGCCGTCCCATCTCCATATCTTTGTAATTAATGCTTTTTGTACTATGTTAGGATTCCCCTCCTATATAAAGGGGATCCTTGCCATTTTGTAAAGGGTTGTTGTTGCTCCAACTATTCTACAAAAGATAAATAACAACTCTCTCTCTCTCTCTCTCTCTTTTTCTCTCCAACAAGTTCCTTCGATATTATTGCTCTCATTTGTTGACTTTATACTTATTCTTCATTTATCGCTTGTAATTAGCCATAAAAGGGCCTCCCTTAATCATATCCCAACTGTTATCCCTTTCCCGATTATCCCCTATAGCTCGAGCCCAAGCCCATGCATCTACCTTGAGGCCCCTCATTGGTCAGTCCGAGGCCTGAATATCCAACCCCTCGGTTTAGTTATAACTCTACTTTAGTTCGCTTTGCTTTTTCAAACTTCACATACCTAGCATCAACTGCTTAACAACTAACATAAAAATAGATCGCGTATTTTTAGAGTCCCATTAACAAATTTAATTGTTATTACCATTTTCACGTTAAATAGATGAATTGTGGCATATTGGTACCAAATACTTCCCCGACTTAAATTATGGAAATTTAACTGAAAACTTATCTTATCCCTTTTTTGATGTTTGGTAAATGTTCAATGCTTTAACAGATATTATGATTGTCCTTACTTGCATTATTGTTCTTTCTACTGAGGTGGTGTTTAGTTATACATACAAGTACTATTCGATAGTGTTAACGTCCCTTTTGCTAGGGGCACTGCATCTTTAAATAGATGCAGTTGGTTCCATAGCAGATGATGTTGATCAGTGATAGTCGTGCATCCTCTTCCCAACAGACTTGGTGAGCCCCACTTCATCTCGGGGTCAAGTATCTTTTGTTCATTTTCTTATCATGTTTTGAGATATAGCCAAAGCCTTGTTGCTGGCACTACTATTGTACTCATTGTAATTATTACAGACTCTGTAGCCATAGTGTGGGTTGTTTGTGGGTGTTGGGGAAAGCCAAACAATTCGTGTTATGTTTTGAATCACTGTTCCACTTTAGACTATGGAGATGTGTGTATTTTAAGAATTTGAAAATAAGTAACTAATGATAGTCACTTGGTATTGTATACATGATCTCTCTCTTGTCCAATTAATAAAAATATGTCTTCTCCTTGTTCATGAGTGAGTTGGGTAGGAAGTATATAATAGGCTTGCTCAGTCGGGTTCACTCAGTTGAGCGATGGTCACGCTCCCCGAGTTTGGGGCATGACAATTTTATTAATCTTTGAGTGTTGTAATAATGGGGAACCCTTGGATGTTAATTTCAAAACAATATGACTAAAGAAAATACAGTGAGCTATCTTCCCATAGCGCAGCTATAGCACCGGAGGGAAGTAGAAGATTTTAGCAAAGCAGTGAGCTAAAGCCTTATAGCACAGGGATAGCACCTGTGAAAATATACTGTACCTGGGCCTATTAATACCTGAGCGGGGAGAGAGAAAAATAAAAGGATTTCCAGACTAGGGTTTTCTCTCCATCACACATCCGGCCAAGGTTTACAATATACACTTAAGGTGAGTTGTTGAGTGTGTTATTATGATGATTCCACTTCTCAATCACTAGTTACAACAAGGTTTTGATTGGATTTCATAAGATTTCTTCAAAATCTCAATAATACCCCAAAATTTGACTTTCAAGATTTGGTCTACCATAGGTTTAACACACCATAGCCTTACAGGAACTAGTTGGTTGTCATGTATAGATGACTAGGTACCCATGTACCATATTCTTGGAGGTTAGGTATATGTCCCCCTCCTTTGTTGTACTTTTCCTTTATATATGAAAATCAACCCTAGTCACAATGCCTAGTAAATTTATAAAAAAAAGATTTGGTCTACAAAAGGTAATCTTTCACCCTTAAACCTACATGCATGAATTTTTAGTGAACATATAAGCAAGTAATAAATACTAGCACATATGAGATAGTGATTGGATCACATAAATACTTAAACTAGATTATTAGGTGTTGTAGAGATTGTGTAATGAGTTAACTAGTGAAATTTGGTGGATGTGAGTTCATTAATGGTGCTAAAAAGGTATTTAGTGGATAAGAGAAGATTGTTGTGTCTCTTATTGGTGGGAAAGAGTGATTGTTGGATGCAGAAACACCATTACTAGAGGTAGTTGAATGCTAGCACTCTAAGTGTTTGATAAAATTCAAAAATGACCAAAAAACTGGAGGTTTTTACTAATATTGGTCCAGTTGAATTTTGTTGACGTAGATTGAAGTTGTAAGATTAGTGGGTGGTTTTAATATCACTAAAGGGCTGAATCAAGATATGTTGGCTAAAATTTCTCTCTCAGAATAGAATTGCATAATGTTCCCGTAAGTTCAAGTGTGGCTGGCTCAAGATTCCTAATTCCTATGTTTCAGGTTATCCCTTATAACTTGACTATTCCGAATGAACCTTATGTCAAAAGATATATGTTCAAAGTATGGATTGCACATTAAAATGTTATGGCTTTGAGTCGTGTTTCAAATGAAAGCTAGTATGCCAAATTGTGTGAGAAAAACTCAATATGCTTAAGACTCTTAATTTCTCATATGTGTACCTAACGTCTTGATGGGAAATGACTTGTTGTTGATAATCTATAAACATACTTGAAAATGAAATAAGTGAATTGGTGGTATAGAGTGTGGCCAACGTGCCGAGATGTAAGTTATAATTATGGCTAGTGATGCCAATGAAAAGAGAGGATGTGAGAAATATTATGAAATGATCCTCAACTCAACTGCTTTAAAATGACTTCAAAAATAGAATTCCCTACTCAATTCATTCCCATAAGTGGTTGCTATAACTAATGCTTTGCTTTATAAATATATCTTACGTGATTCGAGTTCATATATACTCAGGTGTTAAAATTGTACATGGTCGTTTTTGGGAAAGGGTGTTTCAAGAATAAATGGTGTATTGCTTGTTTATGATTTTGATGTGTGTTTCTAATGCTGGTCAGTATTTCCCATTCTTTGGAAAAAAACTTGTTTATATTTAAAGTTTTCATTACTAATGAATTTGAGGTTTATGATTTCTAAAATATTCTTTATGTTCATGTTTGATGGTAATCCTTGAATATAAAAGAGGTGAAAGTGTGGAACATGAAATACGGCCACCGTGCCATGAATAAAGAATCTTGTGAATGGCCAAAAGAGCCAAGGCACATGTTTACATCTGATAGGCTCAGCCTATCCAGAGCCTATGCTAAAGCATCATGTCAAGCCATCCCATCACCGTACTTTGTAGCTGGTCCCCATGTACTAGTAACCGAGTCTCCCCTCCTATATAAAGGGGAATCACCCCACTTTGTAAGGGGCTAATGTTGTTCTATTTCTCCACAAGTGCAATAATATCTCTCTCTCTTTTCTTCTAAGTGGTTCATCCTTGCAGGCTCGTGACCACCTTCGCATTTATTATTTTTTTACTTGTTCTTCACCGTATCGTTTAGTATTGGAAATATAGAGCCTTGCTTAATCATACCTCTAACTGTTATCCCATCCCCGGCCATCCCCGATAGTCCGAGATCGATACAAATGCCGACCCTGAGGTCCCATCGACCATCTCTGAGCTCGGGCAACAGGCCCCTTTGGTTTGATTACTTCCTCGTATTAGCTCACATTTTACCATTACACTTCGCGTTCTTAGCATTAATTGCTTTAACAACTAGCTCGGGAATAAATCACGTATTTTTAGAGTCCCATTTACAAATTTAATTGTTGTTACCATTTTCACGGTAAATAGTTTGGCGCCCTCCATGGGGATAAAAATAATAGTGATTATTTTCTTGCTGGTTTCGTCACACAAACATTCATTATCTTTTACTCATTTTCTTGTCCAAGATCCTTTGATTTCAGGCCAAAATGTCCGGCTCGGTAAACAGAGTTGAGAACGACAACCTCGAAAATCGCGGGGAAAATGGTATGGCTATCCCAGCCGCTGGAGCACCACCGCATGATCCTGACATCACTACCAGACCAATTCCAGCGAACGCAGATTCACAGGGCACACAACGAGCCGATGAAACTTCTCACACCGGTAGGAGCGTACAGCGCAACGGCCAACAGGAAGCACAAAAAATCCAGGCCCGGGTAGAACAGGAAGTTAATCTTCATGTTATTTTTGAAATGTTGCAGGCATGATAGTTGGCTATCGCTCAGCTGCAAAGCCGCCCGGTTACCCCCAACGCAATAGCGACGGAGACACCCCCCGTACGATGAGCTAGTACCCGAGAGATCAAGTAACGACGGGTCAGTAACCGACCCCGCCGCAGTGAAGATGCTTGGGAATCTCTTTAAAGGGATCGAATCAGGTTCGTGGAAGCTCCTACAACAACCGTCTCCTGAGGAAACAGTCTCGGAACTCGCTTCGCAGAAACTCGGAACGCCAGCACTCTCTAGGTGCGACAGGACCTTAGATCCCAACGGGTGCACCACCGCTTGCGTGTGCTCATTCAGAGGAAGCGGTACCCGAGACGATGGGTTTGAACCTGTCTCGTTGAGGAAGTTCAAAGAAACTCGTTTGAGAAGAACCATGGTGCAACGCCATTGTCTGGCACCCGACCTCACATACTCGCTTACCATACCAGCAGGGTCCTCCACAGAAGCGCGCACCAATGCCACCAAAGCAGTATCAAGAAGGCCCGATACACCTAAGGCCGAATGAAAAAGAAATGAAATGTTGCGGGAAGCCGCACCCTATCCCCTGATAAGACAAACAAGATTGTTGGCTAACACAGGCCCTCACCCAAAGCCTAAGCAAAGCATGCCCAACGACTCCGGGGAATTTCGAGCGAAGCCCGATCAGGTACCCAACCGAGGTCTGGTTGGATACCCACACCTGGCACCAGTCCCGAATCGGGGCCATGGACAACCCTCTAAGAAGCCCCTCGGGTTTGGAATATCCAAGCAGACCATCGATAAAGGAGATGATACAAAGCAGATGGAGGTATCATCCATGCACCACAAATGGAAGGAACGACTAGAGAAGCAACTTACCTCGCAACAGCAGGAGGATGGTCCGAGGACAACACCCTCGAAGAACCTCCAAAGGAATCATATTCAACAAGGCACAGCTGGTAGGGAAACCTCGCCCAGCCGAGCGTGATTTCAGCATTGTTGTGCCGAACATCGTGATCACCATAAGCGAATCCGGAAATGCCAGGCGGCTCAGACTTGTTCGACCAACACTCCTCCAAGAGAACTATGGCCCGGCGCAAGAACCGTAGGGCGCGCGGGATCACCAGCCCAAAAGAATAACAACCATGATATTCAATAGAGGTCGCCACCAAGTATCATCGAGCAGTCAGGCTCGAATCCAACTCCAAGGGAGGAAGGATATCGGGAAAAATGAAGCCGACAATCCACAGCTTATTTCCACGACAGTAGAGGGGTGGCGGCACCCTTCAAAGATCCGTAAAATGCAGAGAGAAAGTACTCATTGCCAGGAAAAGGCGGGTCCGGGGAATATACCCGAAGGATACCCTTGCATCCAGGGAAAGGGACGTCGAGACTTCGCCTCGGCCTCGTATTCACGCGTTGGTAACCCCCTCCCTCATTTAACCTATTCCAAGTAAAGCATGTGTTCATGAATGCATGTGTTCCGACTAACTACACTGACGGTGTCAGGACAAAGCCAATAAGGCAGTTCGGACTAACGAACCAAATCACTGTCACACTTCAAATCCTTGATGGATTCCAGACGCCGATCGCCACAACAATCAAGAAGGCTGCTCCCTTTACACAGCTCGCTTGAGCTTGGACTGGAATGCCGAGTCCACGAAGCACGAACATTTTTATTCAGACGATAATGGGCGCATCGCCCAGAGGCGATTTCGACCCCACTCCGCCAAAAATGTGAAACTCACCAACAAAGGTGAGACTAAGGCATTTGACTAAAAGCTACACGTGACGAGAGGAAATCCCTCACTATGTAACACGTTGCCTACATCGACGACTCTGCCCTTGAAGCTATCAGAGGGTAAGCAGAACCGCATTTTCGTGCCGAGCCTGGTTTAACGTGGCAGAAGGCTGCATTAGGGCTAGTGCCTCGACACAGTAGGAACATACTTGACCTCAAAAAACGTCGCCTACACACCCCGCAGTAGGAAGAACTACTCTGCTCCTTTGTTGTTTATTTCCTTTTACTAACCTACATGCAGGCAGTCAGCCAAGGCATTCAGAAATTCTAAACTCTACTTGGAGAACCGAGGCCTCTACATGACCCGCCGAGCTCTCTCTCCTCAACCAGGTTTTTCAGCCTAAAGGTCTCGCCAGTGAGATTATTAGCGAAGCAACATAGCCCCAATAAAGGGATTCGACAAGATAGCAGTCCTTTCTTCAACAGTCAGAGGACATGTGATGACCTCCTCTTAAGGGCACCATCCCCTCGGAAGGGCCAACAATTGGCAAGCTAAGTTCCAAAAACGGAACCATGTAAATGGATTAGATGACCAGAGGAGCCGCACCCATGCGGGCCGAGCTCGTGACAACGGGACCTCAGGGTCGGAACTCCGGGCACATCAAGCCCTTGGAAGGCAACTCCGAGCTCACGAGAAGCTGTCTTCAAGCTCAAACAAACTCGATGACTTGGAAACTGCTATTAATCGCCATACAACTAGAAAACCCGAAAGTGTAAGACCCCTAGCAGGCAGCCTCGGCGTAACCAGATATATTCTACAAACTGTAAGATCTCAATAGGCATGGCAAACTGTAAGACCTTAATAGGCATGACAAAATGTAAGACCTCGACAGGCATGAAAAATCTCGAAGTTTAGGCTATACATCATATTTGTTGGAATCCCTAAAAGGCATACCCTCAATGTAGACGCCTAAACTATCACTAGGGATCAAAAATTGCTACGGCCAAACGCATATGACTACTGTCAAAATGGCTGATACAGCCAAAATAACGCAACTCGAGGACGCTCGACTGTCGCTAAAAAAATCACAGGCCACTACTCCGAATATACTTCGGAAAGAACCGGTTAAAACAGGCTTCCATCAATAGGCAAAAATGAGCTACGACAACATTGGTTCCAAAATGCAAGAGCGTCGATCTACTCGACCTATGAGCTATGAACCTTATGAGGTGCTCGAAGCATCGCCGACAACGACTTGAAATCGGGGTTCCTTTGGAACCGACGACGGGTCAGGCAAAAATATTATAAAAAGACCTTAATGTGAGGAATCAAAGCCTACAAAAAGCCCACGGGCAAAAACAGCATAAAAGCCATTGTCGCCAACTAAGCAAGCCTACGGGCCTCATATTGAAAGGTTTCTACAACCAAACAACGTAAGAGCCACTATCGCCAGCTAAAAAATCTTGACAACTTGAGGATTAAAATGAGCTCGAATCGTAACCCGATTCGGAGACCGGATCCAAAATAGTTAACTATGCAAAGCCTTTGGGCCACATACTAAAATGTCTTAAACGACCAAACGGCATAAATACTACTATCACCGGCCAGGGAACTAAAGAATTTTACGGGTCGATTACAGCTCGAATCACAATGTAACTCGGAGACTGGACCCAAAAGATGCAATATGCCTAAGGGCACGGCATAAATGCCACGATCACCGGCAAGGGAATCAAGGAAATTTATGGGTCGATTACAGCTCGAATCGCAACGTGACTCAGAGACTAGACCCAGAAGCTGCGACGTGCCTAAGGGCACGGCATGAACACCACTATCACCAACTAAAAACTCAAGGAAATATACGGGTCGATTACAGCTCGAATCATAACGTGACTCGAAGACTCGACCCGAAAGCTGCAATATGCCTAAGGGCACGACATGAATGTCACTATCTCTAGCCGAGTAAACCTCCGAACCTAGTGTCCATAAGGTCACTTCGACCCAAAAGCACAAAAGTCATCATCATTCGCCCACGAAGTCAGGAAAGTGCCTGAGGGTCGATTGAAGCGCGAGTCACCATGCAACTTGGGGACTAAGCGTAAGCGGCCAGGCAAGGCACAGAGGCCCCAACACCTGCTCGCGTCAAGGAAAACACTAAAGGACCCCCGCGTCTGTCCTATCCATTCTGAATCTATGAAGACCTCGCCAAACACCAAAACCGGCCTGACCGGTTAGAAGCAACAACAAAGAAAAAGAGAGAAGAAATAAAGCTTCAAATTCTTTCTTATATATTACACGCGCAAAAAGGGCGCATTCTCCATCTACAGGCATTTCCTATGTATATCAAAGACAAAGCAACAAAACAAAAAAGATCTACACTCTGTGCCAAAGAGCTACAATTTGTCAAATTCGCCCCCCACAACGTCAACAAGAAGTAACCGAGCGGCACGCTCGTCCTCCCTTGCTCGAGCCATTTCCTTCGAGAGAACTAAGCCCCTTGCACCGACCTCCTCAAGTACCTTTCTCCGGGGCCTACAACGAACATATTCCCCAATCCTCTTCTCCTGGTCGAGGGCTCACTTCAGTTAAGCTTAGGCATCGGTAGCATCTTTCATACGAATTGCCATCTCCCAATTAGCCCTGGTTCGGCTTAATGCCGCTTCTGCCAGGGCATCGATTATCTCGGCTATGACCTTCGAGAGATCGTATTCAAGTCTCCCAATCATGTCCGCCTGAACTTTGGCGTTGTCATGAGTCAAGCTGAGTTGAGCCTCAAAGGTAGGGACCTTACCCGAGGTGCTCATCTCCTCTAAAGCTCGAGCCTGCACCTGAGCCCTTAGCTCCTCGCAAGCAACTCTAACACGATTTTCGTCGCCTTTGAGGTACTCTAAGGCCTCCGACATTTTCTGCAACTGATACGGCAAAAGGGAATTAGCCTTAAGGTTAGAAGGGGGCAAAGCATGCACTACAGGAAGTTACCTGCTCCATCAAATAGCTCTAAAAATTTGAGCTTTGCTACGCCTCATATCACCAACGCTGCAGCTCAACTTCCTTTTCCTCGCGGAGGAGCCCGAGAGATTTTCCCTCACCCAGAATTTTCTGAAGCTTGGCCCCTTGATGGAACAGCTCAGACCTGAGCCCATCCTAGGCCTGCATGAGGTAGGTTCAATAGAGGAAGGAGGACAAGCAATACAGGGAAACTATATATAAAACTCACCACAAAGTGAAGTCGACAGACTTCCTCGAAGTCGGAACACACTCCTGTTGGTCCTTCCCCTGAGGCCTCAGAAGAACCGACCGCGAGCACAGCATATTCGCTCAAAGAAACTGCCGGCTGGGAATCAGGCACTCTGGGAATAGCAAACTGGGCGACGCCCTTTCCCTCAAAAAATGAGCCCGACCAGCGGCACTTAAGGCTCTATCACACCGCAGGTGCCGATCTCTCTTATCGCCATTGCCACTCGGCCCGGAAGCCGATAACTCATTCCCCTATTCGGAAGAACATTGCCCCATCCCAGGGAACCGCCCGATATGTGTAAATGGCACGAAAAGAAGGGGAAAGGGTTACCTCGGGCATATAAAGGTAGGACGAAGACAACATACACACATACCTTGTTACTGCGCTCCCCATCTAGTACGGAGTACTGCTCGCCATCTACGCTCATCGAAGCATGAATAGGTCACCAGCCTGCGGACCCAACCGAGCAGGTCATGAACCTCACCCAGCATCCACGAGGTTGCTGCAGCAAGGGAAACAACATTATTATTCACCTAATTTTTGCTATGTGCGTAATCTGAAAAACCGCCAAAACACCTCTCTCACGTGCAAAACTCCACCCTTCGGGAAATGGCAAAAATTCCACAGGGATAATATCGGTCGTCTAGACCTGGATAAACCAACTAACCCACTCTCGATCCCTACCATCCTTGTCGTCAACAACGAAGGGCGTGGATGAACGACACCTCAGAGTTAGCAGTCCTCGATGATGAAAGGGCCAATATAGCCTGACAAGGTGGTCAAGCGTGAATTCAAGCCCGGCCTTCTCCACGAAGAATCTCATCATCAACGTTGTTCGCCAAAATGACGAATGCATCTATGCTAGGGTGACCCGATACTTCAAGCAAAAATCAAGCACAACCCTATCAAGGGGGCCAAATGCGAAATGGTATAGGTATACGCTCAAGAACCCATCAGTAGAGTCCGCGATGCCCTCATCTAGGGCAAGCGCCTGCAGTGTCACCCCCTCACTCTAGGAGCAGTATCTCTTCGCCATCTCCAAGTGTTCCTCTCTTATCAAGGACGACGTCTCCAGAACGAAGTCCCTCAGTTCCTGAGCACTAGGAGCAGCGCCCCCCGTCAACTGCTGAATCGTCCTCGAAGTGGTTCCCATGACTATGGTGAAACTAACCGGTCAAGGGAAGGGCATGCGCCGACATTTTTTGCGCCTAAAGAGATGAAGTATCCCATGCCAAAGCAGAAAAGCAGCTATCTAAAAGTAGTGAAGTCTTGCTAGAAAGCGGAAGTCGCCCCGCATATATGCGAGAAGAAACGACGATTTGCATGCCCGAGGCAAGCCCCGGAAAGCCAATAGCCTCGATAGAAATTGACCGATCGATATCCGATCCAGAGAGCATCCCCCAATGAGGAGTCAAGACTAAAGGGGTCGTACGTATTATCTCTATGCTCGGAGCAGCACTCTATGTCAAAAACCCCCGGCCCAAAGAAGCCGAACCTCAGTAAACTTTAAAACGCTGACACTCAACGCAAGGCAAGCACTAGTCTCGTTAGCCCCTATTCCTGAAAAGAGGAGTAAACGCGAGAAGCTCCGATCGCGAAAGCTCCACGAAGGTCCGAGGAAGCACCCAAATACGATTAAAACTCCTCAGTGGAAGTCAACCATATTCATCCTAAAATGGCCGCCTACATCAAGGTCAATAGGGACCCCCGGGCACCCGGAGATGACCTTCATCTGGGGTAATATTCCCAAAGGTCCCGAAATTATATGCATGATCTCTAAACAACCCGAAGGGCCTCGGTAGCCCGGAGCTGTCAGAATCAACCCAAGATTGGTCTGAAGTACGACGATGGGTCGGGTGAAAGTCATGTCGATCAGCACAAGATCATAATGAGCCCCCGCGCTCAAGTCAGATATTAGCGGACAACAAACAAAGGAAGGCATTCGAAGGGCTTCGAAGGTCATGGGAGCATACAGAAGCAAAGCAAAGTAAGGAAGGCAGATATCGACAAAGTATATTCTTATTCATAAAAATTTGCATACAAGCAGCCCTGGAGGGGTCGTTACATACAATAACAAAGGCCTACAAGAGTCCACGCCTAGAGGAATAGGCAAAGGGATGCGCTCGCTAGATGAATGCCTGAAGATCGATCCTCCTTCGAAAGTTCACAACAGGCGCCTCCAGGCACTTGTCCTCGGAAGTTTCATCCCAACTTTCCACACTAATATCCCCAAGAGGCAAGGCAAGTGGTAGGAAGGGATAAAGAAATGCCATAGATTTCCAAGGCTCGAGGACCTTCTTTGGCCAAAGAAGCCTCGGAGAGATAGCAGACCGAACAATCCTCGATCTAGCTTGCACGACTACTTTGAATCCACTTCTTGGGACGTCCAGCCATGCAATCCCCCAACTCGGATCAGAGCGCCACGTCGAGACGGGGTATGAAGGTGAGTAGTGGTGTATAATCCGAGCCCCCTTTTGAGCAGTGGTGCATAATCCAAATGGCTGTCTACATATAAAGGAAGTTGACTCCCTATCCCCCATCACCTTGGGCCAGTAGCAGCAACAAGGGCCAGCATACAGACGACCACAGCAATAGTGGGACAACACGATTATGTTTGACGAAGGGAGACCCCGGCAGGGATCCACAATGTAGTCTAAGGAAACTCTTCAAAATGTTTTTAAAGTCATAAGCCTGTAACATGATGTTCAAGGGTGGAAGAAAATAAGAGGAAGGAAACATCAAGCAGGCCATCGGAAGCATTGAGATAGAAGAAACAAAGCCAAGGCATCCCCCATGTATAGGGGATTACGACACGGTCATCTATGCTTTGGAAAAATGACTAACGGGCGTAGTTAATGCATCTATGAAAAGTTGAACCGGCGGCGGTACCTATACCCTGGGAATCAAAAGTCAAGGAGTGCAATGAAAGAGGTCGAAAAGCATGAGCCAGGGGTCGTATCATCGATGTGGCGTTGCCGAAAGAAGATCGAGGAGTCAAGTGTCAGAATCATTTCCCATCACTTCATTATGGGAAATGCGGAGACTATCTGTACGCAGCGAAATCAGAAGACTTGATTTCTCGCCGACAAGACATTTCGGGAGCATGCCTTGGGACCCCGAGGGCAGGGGGTCGCAACTGAATCCTCGACCTTGGGAATCGTCGAAGCCCGACTCGGAGAAAACGAAGAACGAACCCAGGACATATGGGGAGTCCTCTAAGCACATGGCTACATCTGACAGGCCCGGCCTATCTAGATCCTATTCTGAAGCATCATGTCAAACCATCCCATCACCATACTTTGTAGCTGATCCCCATGTACTTGTAACCGAGTCTCCCGTCCTATATAAAGGGTACTTGCCCTACCTTGTAAGGGGCTGATGCTGCTCCATTTCTCTACAAGTGCAATAATATCTCTCTCTCTCTCTTTTTCTAAGTGGTTCATCCTTGCAGGCTCGAGACCTCCATCGCATTTATTATTTTATTTCTTGTTCTTCACCGTATCGTTTAGTATTAGCAATATATAGCTTTGCTTAATCATACCTCTAATTGTTATCCCATCCCCGGCCATCCCCGATAGTCTGAGATTGATACCAACGATGACCCCGAGGTCCTATCGACCATCTTCGAGCTCGGGCAATAGGCCCCTTTTATTTGATTACTGCCTCGTATTAGCTCTCATTTTACCATTACACTTCAGATTCTTAGCATTAGCTGCTTTAACAACTAGCTCGAGAATAGATCACGTATTCTTAGAGTCCCATTTACAAATTTAATTGTTGTTACCATTTTCACGGTAAACAGTGATTATTCCACTTAATTGGGATGAAACTGATAATAGATGGGAATTGGAAAATCCAACCCACATGGCATATGTGGGAAGGCAGCCTAGATGATGGGCTGGAGATCGGACGCCATGTTGCGCACATGGTGGTACTACTCTTGGTAACACCTTTGTTTCGCATTACATGTCAAACTACATCGTTCGTGGGGAGATGACGCAGCCGATTGGGCGTGATTGGACTCCGTTATAAAAAATGGTAGTATTTCGGTGCTAATGATCTCCCAACAAAAAATATATATTATTTTTCTATTTTGAAAATTGTCATGTTTTAACTAGGAATTTGGATATTGTTGATTGTGACTTGCTTTTTCTGTGTTTCTCCTTTTATTACATTGGTATTCTATTTTAAAAGAGGACATTTAGTCATACATACTAGTGCTATTTGATGGTACTAATGTCTCTTTTGTCGGGGGTGTTGCATCTTTAATGGATGTAGGTGGTTCCACAGCAGGCGGCATTGATCGGTGATAGCGGTACACTCTCTTCCCAGCTGACTTGGTGAGCTTCATTTCATTTTGGGGTCATGTATCTTTTGTTCCCTTTGTATTGTGTTTGAGAAATAGTCGGGCCCTTATTGTCGTCATTTTAATATTACTCTTATTTGTACTTAGAGGCTCCGTAGATAGGTTGTGGGTGTTTTTTATGTTGGGAGTCAAAACTAGAAATGTTGGTATTTGGCAAATATGTTTTTCATTATATCTATAAACTTGTAATATTTTGGAAATTATGAATGAAGCTGATAATGGAAATGAAATGGGAGTTGTTAATGAAATCTTTTCTGTGTCCGATTAAGGGAGTATGTCTCCTCTTTGTTCATGGATGAGTTTGGATAGAAGGAAATCTATCAGGCTTACTCGGCCGGGTTCACTGGGTTGAGCGCTGGTCGTTCTCTCCGAGTTTGGGGTGTGAAGAAATGGTAGATAATGGGTTGTGGGGTGATGGAATCCACCATAGGAGGACCTTGAAACCTTAATGCACACATAGTGTTTGATAAAATGCTCAAATGAGCTGGAACCATAATCATCTTTCTAATTTATGGTTCAATTTGTTATATTTCTAAAATACATCAAAGTTGCTAAGATTTTCGGAACATTTCAAAGTTTAAGGAAGCTCAAATGAGGTATGTTGGCTAAACTCTTCTCTTAGAATTGAACTCCACATTACCCTTGTATGTTTCGAGTTGTTCATCATAAATCGATTATTCTGAATACGCTTTGTGATAAAAGATATTTGTTCAATACTTGTTCGAAATGTTATTGGTATGTTGTATTGCTATTTGAGAATGTGTTCAAAGTAAGGATTGCATATCCAAATGTTATAGCTTCGAGTCGTGTTTCAAATGAAAGCAATGATATCAAATTGTGTAGAGATTGTGAATGGGATTACACCTCCACCTGCGTACATCGGGGTGAGGCGGCTTGGTCGCTTTGTGTAGAGTTCATGGTATTGTGATTGCAGCTCCACCCGTATATATTGGGTGAGCCAGCAAGGCTGCTTTGTGTAGAGTTGTTGTATTGGAATTACCCTTCAACCCGCATGCATTGGGGTGAGGCGGTAGGGCCGCTTGTCGCGCCCCCTTTTTTTCCTTTCCTTTTTTGACGGGATAAGAGGTCCGGATTTTGACATTCACGGGGTGTGATGACTCCTTTCCTTTTGGGAATTGGGTATTTGAAGAGTCGCCACCTAACGGATTATGGTGCGTTAGGGCACCTAGAGCAATTAACTCTTGGGTTGGTTTGCATTACCAGAGAATAGGGTAAGGTCTCGAAGTAACCTCCAGGGGAACGTGTTAGGCACCCCCCTTGGTCCACAACTATGGGTCCCGACCGAACTTATATTCACAAATTAGTCCATGTAAATGGTTGAATCAAATAAGTTGTTAGTAAAGCACATTGGATAATTCAAGTAGTAAGATAAAGGTTTGAACAAGTTGTACAACAAAGGTTTAGATAAAGAGAAGATTTGGGTAAAGAGGGTCCTAGGTTGGTTATCCTATAGGATCACCCCACACAATGTCCGATAAACACTCCTCAATGAGGGGTTACACGTGACATTAACGCGTAGTCATCATATCCCATGTCTACCCTTCCCATCGCCTTATTGGTCATGTAAAGAGAGTGTTTGGTCAATGATTCCTATTGTGTGCTTCTACCCGTCCCTTCTTAATGGTCTCGGAGGGAGTTAGGGCCTCTACCTATAGGTAGTTCTAGACGTACCCCTAAGGTTTAGAAAGGCAAAAACTCTAAGGCGACAGTCAAAACATTTAGGACTTTCACACATAATGGGAGAAATTAAGAGGCTCAAAGTTTCCTCCTCAAACAAACATACAAGCAGCACGACTCAAACACAGTTAAGGTCTTATTAATCAATGTCCTAAAGCAGGTTATCTAAGTGAATATGCAGAAACAGACAAAACATTTTATACTAAGAAGTTATGCCCTAGTGATTGCCTAGGGACTCTTTTAAAAGCCTATTAGAATCAGAAACGCTAAGCGACAGAGACAACTTCAGGGAAATGTAGTTTTTGAAAACACCCTAAGGCTTGCCTAAATGCAGAATACTGGTGTCTATGTTAATGCAGAAACAAACACGTTTTCGAAATAGACTCCTTTAATACCTATAGGCATGATATCTTGTTTCAGGAAATGATTAACACTTAATAGGACCAGTTTTAAAAATGAACTAGGCGTAATGAAGTTGATTTATTGGGCTGAATTAAATTATCAGATAGAATTACGGGTAGAGCTCCCTATATGCATGATATCTAGGCATATTACTGATTTTAATCGATTTGCAGCAACATACAGAAAGACTTATTACAACTGAATCGTAGTTGAATCCTATAGGCATGGCATCTATTATTAAACAGATTTAAGACATGATTGTTTGGAACCTATAAACATGGTTTCTAACATGAAAAAATGCAGAACCTTATGAACATGATTTCTACTTGATGCAAACAAACTTAAAAGTGACATCCTAATCGCATGATTTCTATTTAGGCAAAGCAATCAGATTCAAAAGAGCAAACCTATGAGCGTGTTTTCTATTTTTGCAAGAACTTAAACTTTATTAATAATGTCCTAAGAGCAGGATCTCTACCTGTATTACACTAGAAAGTATTCATCTACCCACCTTTTTACTAAATACCCCAATATTTGTTTACAAATTATTACAGGCCCATGAATGAATTACATAAGTAAAATAGAAAAATTAAGAAGCAATTCTATAGGGAGCCTTCAATTAGTCCCAAGTTTCTCAAAGCCTCCAATGGTCTCATAAGCCTCAATTCCATAGATAAATCAGAGTCTAGGTGCATCAAAGTTCCCTAAAGGTCTCAAGGACCCCGGGCAATGCTTACACCTAAACTTAGCAACCACGAATTGAACCAGTGTTGTATCGAAGGCCAGCCTCAGTATGCCAGAGTTCAGAGGGCTCTCTAGAGGATCTAAAGGCAGTACACATACTAGAGGGGGTAGAACTTATTGATTAAGAGTAAAGTGAAAGTGTTGGACACAAGTTGAAAGAGGTTTATTAAAAGACTACATTAGAAAGTCTGTTTTGAAAGCAATTAGTAAAGCAATAGATATTTTGAAGAAAAAGGATTGGAATAGTTAACAAAGCTCAAACACAATAGGGTAGGATCACACACAGCTAGTTTACAGAATCCAAATGAATTTAGTAGTTACATAGGGGTCAAGAGGTTTGGGGCACATAGAACATTTGGCTGTAAACATATAACACAGCAAAGGTCTTAGGACTGGTTTGGACATGCTCAGAAATAGTAGACACTGGCATAGTCACAAACCAGTTAGGAAGAACACAAACACATAGAGGGGTAATAGGGATTTGGGGATTCATAGGATGGTAAGTACATAATAAGTAAAAGACAATTGGCAAGGAATACTTTGAAACACACATAAGGTAATACATTAACCTAAAGGAAAGGGGAGACATAATAACATGTTGATAATGTAACTTAACTACAAGTTTCACAATTGAACCACAAATAGAAGCAAACTAGAAATAAGAGAAACTGAAACAATAAGAGAAGCATGTTGTTGTTGGAACTTTAAATTGAAACAAGGACATACCAGTGAAAAGAAAAGTAAGAAGAATGAGAGAACAAGAGAGCACAAATGATTAGCCTTGGCTTGCAGCCGGCTAACAGTAGCAAATAGCACAAGAGAGAGAGAGAGCAGAGATTTTAGTAAGAGAGGCAGTTTTTGAACCCAAGTGTTCATGTCTGTGTTAATGAAAGACTTAGAGTATTTTATAGTTGAAAATAGGTAGTAAAATAAGGTATGAATCATAGTAGCATAATAATTGAGGAACTCAGAATCGATCAATTAGAAAATCAAGGAAGTACTCCCTTAAGTTAAGGGAGTTAATTCAAACGGTAAGAAACAACAACATATAATGCAAGAAAAAGAAAATCAGTACAGGACTAATAAGGAAAGAATCAAGGTTCAGTAAGCATAGGGTAGTCAATTAGGACTAGGTTCAGAAAAACCCTAATTAAGGAATGATTCGGTAAAATAAAGTACCATAGCAGATAAGGTAATGAAATCAGTCAGTTTAAGTAGACGAGTAGAATTTTATGGTTTTAAAAGAAAACCTTTCAATCGAACCATCAAATATGGAAATCAGAATCAAATCAAGAGAGGGTCATGATACTATATTGCAACATATAAATAGAGAAGAACGAAAGACGCAGCAAACAGGTAAGGTAAGCCATATCGACAAAAAGAAGCAAGAGATGAACAAATCAAGATGAATAACAATCACACAAAGGTGATACAAATAGGCTAAAGACTAAGTATAAAACCCATTCGAAGCATGGCAACAAACAGAAACTTAACAAAAATCAAGTAGTCAGGCTAACACACAGAACAATACAAAGAAGATCTAAGAAATTACGGCTTTTAACATAATCTAGTTGAAAAGGCATTAAGAACATAAAATCAGTCAAGATATGCGAGGAAAGAGGTTTAAACACAAAGAAAAATCGGTTAAACAAGTGTAGAAGAAACTCCAAGAAACCCTAATTTTAAACAAAGCAAAACAGTTTAAAGTTGAGGATCTTTCAGAAGAAGTTCGAGAATAGTGCAAAACATAGGAAGAAACAGGCATAAAGCATTAAAAATAGCACAGATCTAAGAGATTCAAATGAGAGTTAGGGTTTCAAAGGAAACCCAAATAGAAACAAAAGAACCTGTTGTAAACTTCAAGGATCAAAACATATATGGTGTGATTTTGCCAAAAATCACACCGGAGAAGCCATGAACAACAGAAACAGAAACCCTAGATCCAAATCGGCATGGCCCAGGACCCTTGAAGGCTTCAGAGATAATGATCAAGGCGATGGAGGACCCATTGGAGGCTTGGGGTTGAAAGAAGGTCGCTGGAGATGACCGGAGAAAGAAGCGGTGGCTAAAGGGGATTAGGGTTAGTTTGAGAGAGAAGAGAGGAGATGAGAGAGTTTGAGGGCGGTGCAGTCTCTGAAATGAGATAGGGCGAGAGGTCATTTGGAATTAAAATGGAAAGGGCTCATTTGGACCGTTGATCTGGGAGATCAACGGTCAGGATTTAACCGGGTAAATGGGTTCCGGGTTTGGGTAGGAGTTTATAGGGTCTGTGTCGGGTTAATTGGGTAGGAAATTAGGCTAGGAAGTGGGTTCAATTTGGCTAAAATCGAAAGCCAAATCTGGCTATAAACTAAATAGCCAATTTTCCCTACTTTAATTTATAATAAATAATAGGTAATTTCTGAAAAATAATTTAATGTGCCAAAATGATTTAAAATATATAATTATCATTTTAAAAATATAGGGGCCAATTACGCATATAAAATATAATTATACATTAAAATGGGCTAACATTGCAATTATATGCAATTTAGCTTAAACAAATACTAAATGTAATTGTAAAAGTGCATAAACATTATAGTAACCATATTTTGGCATAAGTATAGAAATCAAATGACTACATCATTACAACAATAATTTTGGAAATATTTATTGGGGGTTTTATGAATAAAAGGGGAGAAAATGAATCGACTTAAACCCTTAAAATTATGGGAAAATTTATAAAAAACTTGTGCATGCGTATATATGCATATATATGCTATTTTGAAGGTATTTATGGATATTTAAAATATATGGGGAAAAATTGGGTATCAACACCACTTTGTGTAGAGTTTGTGGAATTGTGATTGCACCTCCACCCGCATACATAGGGGTGAAGCGGCGGGGCCACTTTGTGTAAAGGTGGTTATAGAGGATCTCGACATAAAATTTATGCATGTTATTGGAAGCTTTGAATCAATTTGCTCTGGGTTTAACGGCTATCTATGCCATTCTATTGTTACCATGTCCATCATATTCATGTTGTATTTCCAATTCCTTGATTAGATGTTTTGTTTTTATACTAGTACTATTAGACATGTACTTATATCCCTTTTGCTGAGGGCGCTGCATCTTTAATGGATGCAGGTGGTTCCACAATAGAAGGCATTGACTAGTGATAGTGGTACATATTCTTCCCAACTGACTTGGTAAGCCCCACTTCATTTCAGGGTCGTGCATTTTTTATTTCGTGTGTATTACTATGTTTAGAGGTATAGCCGGAGCCTTGTTGCCGGCAATATCATTATACTCTTTTGTATCTATTAGAGGTTCTGTAGACATAGTGTGGGTTGTGTAGTGGTGTTGGGAAGGTTAAACTAAAAATGCCGTAATTGTATCATATGCTTCCACTGTTAAACTATGGTTGTGAAATGCATTATTTTGGGGACATATAAATGATGCAACTAATGGTACTGAACTAGAGTGGTACACATGACCATCTCATTATCTAATTAACAAAATGTATCCATTCTGTAATTATGGGTAAGTTGGGTAGAAGGAAATCTAGCAGGCTTTCTCGGCCGGGTTATCTCGGTTGAACGCCGGTTGCGCTCCCCGAGGTCGGGGCGTGACAGATGCACCATTGGAGGCATTAGTGGGGAAATCCATAGAGCTCAACATTTGTCAGGAAGCAGAAATTTGCACATATACGGCGCCACACGCGCCGCTCCATGCTCCACGTCTGTAGGGTTTTCTCAGAGTACGACTTTTTGCTCGATTTTTGACGTCCACACTTGGTCCTCGACCCCCAAACATGATCCCAGTTTAATCCCTTGGGCTTTTACTCATACTTCAAAGCTCTAAATAGCTCGAATTGGCTCTGTAACATCTACATCACTCGAAATCATTCCTACAAGTCATAAAATACACAATAAGTATGAAACACTAACAATTCAAGCTTAAAGACAATTAAAGTATAGTGAATTAGAGTGCAATATGCAGCTAAAACATGAGATTATAGTCTACCATCAACACCCCACACTTAAACCATTTGCATCTGTGCAAGTACAACTTTATGCTATGGCTAAAGAAATAAGGAAGCTGACCTTAGCTACAATACATAGTGAACCTCATGCAGCGTGTGATATTTGTGGAAGAGGACACCTAATTATGAGTTTGAAGCCTCAACTGAGGAAGTGAATGTGTGGAAAATTATAACTTTAATGCAATAGGTCTGAAGCACCCTGATTTTTCATGGAGTTCACCTGGGGTACTGCAAATGCATGGCAACAAAATAACCCCAGGTTTTAGGGGCAAGGATATCCTAGTTTTATGAATCAACCGAGGCAGCAGTTTCAGCCTCAACAGCCCAATCAACCTGGTCTAGAAGATTTAATGAAGGAATTCATTCTCTGAGAGGGTTCCAGAGAAGCAAGTGGGACAAATTGCAACAATATTATCTGAGAGGGTTCCAGGAACTCTCCCTACTGATACCGAGAGAAATCCTAAAGAAATGGTGAATGATGTGACCGTGAGAAGTGGGAAAGTGTTGAAAGATCCCACCCCAAGACAAAAATTTGTGATACCTAAAAGAAGAAAGTGGGGAAAAACAGAAAAATGAGGTTGATAAGAAGAAGAAAGGCAAGAAAGAAGCTGAGAAAAATAAGAAGGGACAAACTTCAAGAAGGAAGGAACATGATGTGAGCGGGCATTTGCCTGCTTTACCTTTTCCTCAAAAGCTATATAGATAGAAGCTAGACAAGCAATTTGAGAGATTTATAGATATGCTGAAACAAGTTAATATAAATTTACCATTCACATAAGTGCTCTCACAAATACTGGCTTATGCCAAATTCTTGAAAGAGATCTTGACAAAGAAGAGGAATATATAGGATACCATAGTGGTCAAGCTCACAAAGCATTTCTGTGCAATACTGCAAAACAAACTCCCAAAAAAGTGTGGAGATCTAGGGAGTTTTACTATATCTTGCTCTTTAGGCTCTATCAATTTTGATAAGTCTTTATGTGATTCTGGTGCCTAAATTAATTCAATGCCTCTGTCTATCTGTAGGAAAATGGAGAAGGAGATTGAAGAGATAAGGTCTGTACCCATATCTTTGTTGCTGGTAGACTAAACGACTCTAATGCCCGAGGGGATAGTTGAAGATGTATTATTTCAGGTGGATAAATTTGTATTTCTTGTGGATTTTATAATGGTGAAGGTGGAGGAGAACAATAAGGTCTCCCTCATCCTAGGAAGACCATTCTTAGTGACGGGCATAGCTATATTAGATATACAAGAGAGAAAATCATACTTAGAGTGGGTGAGGAGACTATAACTTTCAAGATGGATGTAGAAACGAGGTGAAAAAGGAGAAGCCAGCTGTAAATGTTGAGTGGAAAGTGAAGGGCTTGTAAGATAAGGCTATAATTAGTGAGAAATACAAGTGTGGGGTGTACCCCAAAAAGGCTGAGAAGAAGTTGTCTGCATGGATGTGTGCATTAGTTCGGGCGCGACGATTGGAGCCCGACTTCAACTCAAACCCCGACTAGAGATTCAGGGAACTTTCCTTTACCTTATCTTTTTTAATTGTGTGTCATGGGGAAATGCCATAACTTAAAGTGTGGGGTGGATGATATTTGTATGTTGTATGTATATTAGTTTTAGTTCTTTTTGTTAGTTGTAGTAGTTAGACAGAATTGTTTTTGAAAAAAACATTAATATTTTAAAATTTTTGACTTTTCCCAATGATGGACAGAAAATTGAAATGTTTGTTGAGGGATTGAAGTCGAAGGAAAAAGACAAAAAGATTTTCTTTTGTAGGTAGTATAATAATTCTCCCTTAGGTTTACTTTGTGCCGCAGTTCTTTTCAAAGAGTTTTGCTTGAATCGTGTGTAGTTAGTTTTTACATTTTTTAGTAGTAGGAAAGCTTGTGTTATGTTTTAGATGGAAGGAAATATCTATTGACTCTATTATACCTTGAGAATAGTGTGAGTACTTTAGTGTAATGCTTGGGCTCAAATTTTGACTTGTATAAGTACCTTAAATTATATAATCTCAACTTTGCTTAACTGTTTTGACTAGAGTATCTTGATGAGTCCAATTCCGAGTGAGTTATGTGTCATGTGTGTGTGATATTTTGTGTTATTATGTGCATTGCATTTGATGTCTATAACTTGCACGATGTGTTTGCAATGCGAAATAGTAATTTCATTCAGTCTTGGGAGTGATATAGGCGTTTCTTTGAGAACCAGATATATGTTTTACCCACCTAATTGTTATGTATGTTAGTTAACCCCTTTGAGCCTGTAATTTTGTTTCTTTGGCAACCACATTACAAGCCATACCCATTTGTTTGAATTAACCATCTATTTGAACCTTCTACCTCTCGTGAGCACTTGAATTTGTTTTGAACTTTGTAAAAGTTGAAGTATGGGGTGGTTGGTTTGGCTTTTGAGTGGAACTATTGAAATAAGGAGAAAGGTACAATAATTTTAAAAAAGTGATAGCCACTTGAATTGAATAAGAAAAGAGAAAAAGTAGTTGTACTATTATGAAGAAAATATTCATTAATAAGTGGTAACTCTTTCTGTAATTGTGCTTAAAGAAGTAGGGAGTTAATGTATATTGAGGTGAAGGTGGAGTTATGGTTTGACACAAGTGTGAGATTTTGAATGGTTAATGTATATGTATTAAAGTGATTAGGGAGATGTAGTCACTCTTTTATCTAAATGTATCCTAACCATCCCGTGGCCTACATTACAACCAATTAAAGTCCTACTTGATCCTTGACTGAATGGACTCAATTAGTAGAGTAGTACACTACGGGCAAGCCTATGGTGCATCTTTTTTGGCATATCAATGTTGTTTCTGAGAGTGAGTGAATTCTTTCTATCTTGAGTTCTGGATTGTTCTTAATTTTTATGGTGTGTGGAACTACTCTTAATGTTGTGTGAGGACACTTGATACACGAAGGAAATGTAATGTTGTAGACCTTTATGTTAGAGTAAGTTAGTGGGTTGGGAAAAATGCATGGTACTTGTGAGTCAAATTATGCGAGGATGTCACGTTATTGCGCTTGATCTATTTTAAATATTCTTGGTATGATGAGTTAAGAGAGTTGTTTAAAAAGGTGTGTTTATATAAAGTGTAGTTTGATTTCTCAAGGATGAGCAATGGTGTCATGCCCCGAATTCGGGGAGCGCGACCGCCGCTCAACCGAGTGAACCCGGCCGAGCAAGCCTGTTAGATACTTTCTACCCAAACTCACTCATGAACAAATAGAAGACATATTTTCATCAATTAGACAATAGGAGATCATGTATATAATAGCATGTCATTTTCATTAGTTACTTTATTTTTAATGTCTCAAAATACATGCATTTTCATAGTGTGAAGTGGAACAAGTGATTTAAATATAATATGAATTGTTTGACTTTCCCCAACACCATGTAACCCAAAATATGTCTATGGAGCCTCTAATAGATACAGAAGAGTACAATGATAGTGCCCGCAACAAGGCTCCGACAAAACCTCAAAATGTGATAATATAATGAATAAAAGATACATGACCCCGGAATGGAGTGGGGCTCACCAAGTCTGATGGGAGGAGGATGTATTGCTATCATTGATCAATGTTGTCTGCTGTGGAACCACCTGCATCTATTAAAGATGCAGCGCCTTGGGCAAAAGGGACATTAGTACCGTCGAATAGTGCTAGTATGTATAACTAAACACCATCTCAATAGAATTAATAATAATACAAGGAAATACAATCATGAAATCAATAGAAGCCTCGAACAATACCAAAACATCAAGTTAAGAACCACATAAGTTTTCAAGTAAACTTACATGTTTTTAGGTTGGGATTTCTTCGGTACAGATATACCATCATTCACAATACCACCGCACTTTTGCATGGAGTCTGATCACGATCCAATCAACTAGGCAGTCTCATTTGAGACATCAACCACAATCACAATTTCAATTACAATTTACAGTACAATCACCACCATGTGTGTGGCATGGCATCCAATCACGGCCCGATCGGCAAGGCCATCTCCCCTGAGACATTACCTTTTTCTATCAAACATCTCACTTCATACTTCTTTCACATCTTTTCAATTCATTGGCACTAGTGGCCATAATTATATAGTCATTCTTGGCATTTGGTCGTATTTCATAATTCAAGTTCCATTTTCCACATTCAACCATCATTATCATCATCAACAACAATAAGACTTTCCATTCAAGACGTTAAATACACATATGAGCAATTGGGAATCTTAGGCACATAGAGACTTTTCATGCAATTTGGCCTAACAACCTTCATTCGAACTTGATTTGAAGTCTTAACATTTTTAGCACATATTCCATATTTTGAACACATCCTCAAATGATAAGATAACATGATGAAAGCCTTTGGAATACATATTGAACATATATCTTTCAACACAAGCATATCCGGAATAGCCAATTCTATAATGATCGATTTGGGACTTACACCAATTACATGAACACTGTGGGATTCAATACTAAGAAGAAAGGGTTTAGCCAACATACTACATTTGAGCTTCCTTAAACTTTAAAATGTTTCGGAATTCTTATCAACTTCAATCTAGTTTAGAACTATAACAATTTGAATTAAATTAGGAAGATGATCATGATTCAAGCGCATTTGAGCATTTTATAGTTGTGCATTAAGGTTTCAAGACCCTTTCTATGGAGGATTCCATAATCCCACAACCCATTCTTTACCATTTGTAGCTCATAATCTTCCTACACGTTGTGTTAACACATGCATGCAAAGTAAATAACTCCCATTCCCAAGAATTAACTTGTTAATTACCCATTTGTAGTTAAATTTCAGGATTAAGAGCTAGGGTGTCATGACCCAATTTCCCCTCCGTTGGGTATCGTGATTGAACCTAGTCTTAAGGACTAGGTAAGCCTAACATTTACTGAATAACAACAATAATAAAGAAAATATAACAGTCTCGATATAGAAATCTTTATGAAAAGAACTTACAATTTCCCAAAATCGGTAGTACAAGTCATAAGCTCTACAATGTTTGCTAGAAAACCTCTAAAATACAACTTTCTCGAAATAAGAGTGAACAGTGTAAATACAAAATAAGAAGGTGACTTCAAAGCTTGCGAACGCAGCAGCAGATTTACCTTGAGTCTCCACACAACTACTAGCGATCCAATACTGGATCTATATAAAAATGTACAGAAGTGTAGAATGAGCACACAACAGCAGTGCCAAGTATGTTTCAAGACTAATCTTGGTGGAGCAGTGACGAGGAACAGTACAGACAACTACTGGTCTAATAACTTGAACAAGTATAAGTATAGGAACAACAGTGCATGATTTCTACATGAAAACTACGCAATAAGACTAACAATACAGTAGTTACAGTAAAAGAGGGAAAATGATAAGTATCAGCGGAGTACCATAATAATGTCACAGAAGAGTGAGCAAAAACATAACCTAAATCCAAAACCACAGATACAACAAGGACAAATAAAAACTCAGCAACTACGACAACTTTCACATTTTATTTTAGTCAACAACCTTCACGAAGTATCAAACCTCAGATAAATTACAACTCACGGGTCTCAATACCTAAAACCCTAACACTTGGCATCTTGTGGCCTTATCACACCACATAACCACACTGACGACTCATGTGCAAAATAGATCCATTCTCATATAGAAAGCAAGTAAACAAGGGTGTGCATCTATACCCAACAATATCAAGAAAACCCTCTTATCCGATAAGGGTGCTTAGCTATGTGTATGCTTGTGAAAGTGTCCTAGCATAGTTCATACCAATTAGTGAGCATAAGGAAAAGAACGAACATCACGTGGAATGTTTTTAGTGGGATCTCTAGGAATACCGTTCCGTAGTCCCAAAGTAAATATGCAGGGGGGATCTCCCGGAATACTTCCGTAGTCCCAAAGTAAATATGCAGGACATGGGGATCTCCCGGAATATCGTTCAGTAGTCACAAGGTAAATATACAAAACAAGGGGATCTCCCGGAATACCTTTCCGTAGTCCCAAAGTAAATATGCCGCGCAAACAATAGATATAACAACTACAGCACGGCAGAAACCTCGTGCATCACCACAACAAGTACAACAACAATAATGACAATAATACAAAATACGACAAGTAAATCAACTCAAGAACTTTAAATTACAAAGAAATGCTAGAACCCATTCACAAGGAATAACCATAGTTAAGAATGTTAGGCATAAAGAGAACAACTTAACAAGGAAAAAACTAAAATGTAGCAATGATCCCACAATATACAATTCAACAACAAGGAAGCAAACACGAGTCAAATATTTCCAAATAATGCTATGTGTGCTGAAATATGGGATATCTAACTCCTTTTAAGGTTGAGCTATTACGAAGGTTATTCAACAATTCAATTAAGGATAAGCGGCGGAAAGATAATCGCAACCTCAATTAAGACTAAACAATTATAGGATGAGACAATAATAATAATTTCAGATAAAAGTAAGTAGTTATGAAAAGATAGCATGATAATAGGAGAGGTAAAAATTTTCAACTAAGTCAAGTAAGAGTCAAATAGGCAATAAGAGTAAATCATAAAGCAATTAATTCCAATTAAGCTTGTAGAGGTGAAACTAGCAAAACGGAAACTCAGTCATATCAAGAACAACTTCATACTAAGTGAATATAAGGACCTAAGAACCCTAAAAGGCCAACTTTCCACAACTAAGCCCCGAGAATGCACTCATCACCTCGCGCACAAGAACTACAATCAACATAAAAGACTCAAACCTTAAGGGGAAATCCTCCACACAAGGTTAGGCAAGATACTTACCTCAATTCGGCCAACTCATTACTCAATTTAGCTTTTCCTTTACCAATTCACCATCGCTCGACCCAATCTAGCCAAAGAAGACTTAAATATATCAAACAATGCAAGAGAAAAAAAAATTAATTAATAAAGCTATGATCCTTATAAAATTTGCAAAAAGTCAACAAAATTTACAAAACTCGAATACCCATTCAATTATGGGTCCAACCATACTAGTTTCACTCAAATTCGACTCTGAATCGATATTCAAAAATAGAAAATTTACTTTATAAAATTTTAGACAAAACCCCCAAATTTCACATTGAAATTATCAATCAAATGCCTAAAACAAAGATAAATTTATGAAATATAACCAAAATCGAGTATAGAACACTTACCCAAATAAATATAGTAAAACTCACCTCTAAAAATTGTCCAATCCGAGCTCCGCAAATCAAAATATGACCAAATGAAAAAAACTTTCAATATTAAGTATATTTGCCCAGCTGTTCTATCTCGTTTTGCGTATCAAACGATTCCAAAACTAGTTTTTGATGCCTCCAATAGATTCCTTGTAAAATTTCAGCCAAGTTAGGATTGTGAATCACTCCATTTGACCTTATAATGAAGAAGATAAATTTGTTTAACTATTTGAAAATAGTGTAGATTTGTAAATACGAAGCTAGTGGCAATTTCGTAATTAATCTGAAAAATCTGGCAGCCCAATTCTTAGTAAAATGACCATAAAACCCTCATACGATGTCCAAATTTGACGATTCTTTTTGCTATGGCTCCTTAATTATGATACACATCTAATTCTTTAATCAAAATAGAAATCGGAGCTTATTTGTTTAATATGGTGTCATTTATGCTTGAAGAAACGACATTGAAACATAAGAAAAACGAGCGCAAGACAGCCCAAACCTTTATGAAACTCGCCTGAGCCCATCGGGAGCCCGTACGAATATACCAACAAGTCCCATAACAAAACACGGACCTACTCAAGGCCTTAAATCATGCATAACAACATCGAAATGATGAAACGCACCTCAAGTCAAACTTAATGAACTTTCGAACTTTCGACTTCCAAAAACTCGTGCCGAAACATATCAATCAACTTGGAATGAACTCAAATTTTGCACACAAGTCCTAATACATCATGCGGATCTACTTGTGCCCCCAAACTATTGAGTGAAGTGCAAATTCTCAAAACGATCAGTCGGATTGTTACATTCTCCCCCACTAAAACATATGTTCGTCCTCGAACGTGCCAAGAGTTGTTCCAAAGCCATCAAATCACTGCATGAGCTTACCATACATACACCCGGGGGTGATTCCTCATCACCCAAACCTATGTAGGACTGACAACGCAATTTAACTGAAGATCTCACTTCATCCTTAGTCAATAACCTTAGGATAGAACCCAAATCTCAACATCTGAAATTCATCATTGGACCCAAATCTAGCATCATCTCACTGTATAAACCTGAACAAGATGAATTGAGCCATAATTCCAACGCAGGGTACAATCACACGATGTTCCACACAACTCAAATGCCCATAGCAATAACTTCTGACCACCATAACTGCCCAAATAACATTATGGGCGTCGGCAATACACTTCACATTCAATAGAACGGTGTTCCAAGCCTCCACAATGCTGCCCATGATAAAGAAACATGCGGGAACTCATAACCGCCCATGAAGTCAACAAGTCAAGAAGCTCTCTCATCCGTCAAGGGCCACTGCCCAAATCTTAGCAGAAACAACCTCATACTTCCAAACATTCCTCACCCCTAATACGGTAGTGCAAATCTCCGGTCTAAAAACCTCATATCAGACATTACAAGTAGCCCAACTAATAACTCATCACATAACCACACACATTCTCACGCCACACAGCTCATACACCAACTCAGCAAGAACTCAGTTATATATTACAAAATAGAAGGAAAGCAAGGTGTAAAGATTATCTAACAAGTACAACTTGTGTAACAACAAAAGTAGAATTTCATTAAATCATCCTATAGAGGGAAAACAAATCACCAAATAAACACAATTAAAGGGTATCCCACATAACATCTGCTGCGGCGTGCAGTCCGCTCCCAGATACTCATTAAACCAAGGTGTTTGGGTTCACTAATCACATGAATACTGATATCAAACACGGTAGAGTGCACAAGTATAACTGTGGGAAAAATGAATAGAATTAACAAAACATGGAAGAAAGCAAGCACAAATAAGGTGCAATGAGTCAATAAACATCACAAGGGCCATTTCGCCTACATCGCCATAAGGCCTGAACGGAATTACAACATGCATGGAGAATAATCATACAACCTCACAGCCCATCACGACATAAGAGGGTAGCACATAAAATAGGCCAGGGGAAAATATAATATCTATTCTGCCTGGTAACATAACCGTGATAACAATCTAACAAGAGTAACCAAACTTGACCTAATATAAAATAAATATTCTCGTTGAGCTTTCAAATAGCTCCCAACCCAAATCCAGATCATTCCGAAATAGGTAAACATCCTCCCAAAAGTCCATATCAACCTATCAATAATGTATGTTATCAGTTATCCCATTCTCAACATGCCTTCACAATCCACAAACAAGAAATAGCCCGCATATGGGGACATCTAGCCCCAAAACCTTAGGAATACCAAAATTTCCATACCCGAACTCAAATATGCTAATCTAATGGTTGATAAATCACTCACACACATCATCTTATTGAATCACCCATATAGATTTTCCGGCCAAGTAATAAAACCTAAACCTCAAAATCCTCAAAACCCAGTAATCACCATGCCATTAGCCACGCACCCGCAAACCAAAACTCAAGGGTCTTGCCTATAATGCACGTTATTCACATATGATATCCAATAATACCAACCTTCTATTAACTTCTGATATCCATCCATGAGAAAACCATAATGTACAATATATTTCTTATGCCCATAGCAGCCAACCGACTCAAGCCGTTGCCGAAACCATCGAGAACTCTCCGAGATCCGTCCGCACGCAACAAAACCATTAGGACCACATCTTCCCAACTCAACTGAGCCACACAAACCGTCCAAACCAAGAGTACTACCACAAATGCCTGTAGGGAATTCCCATTCAAAAAGGACCAATTACTTCCATAGCTATGTTGAACCAACACCACAGAGCTGACCCATTTCTTCGGTTACTCCTAGTCTTTCCTCTAAGGTAACACTTCTCCCTGTCGATACACAACTATCCCAACCAAAACTTAATGCAGAAAATCCTAGTACAAGCCACATAGCCCATCAACTTATAAACTACCGTATTTCCCCTGAAGCACCCCATGATTCCCCAACCGAGATGCCCACACTGAATATACCTTCTTTGAATCTCAATTTATTTCTCCGACCCCCTATTGATACTGAAATAAAAATACATTAATGATGAAGAAACACCGTAAGCCCCAATATCATCCCATGCAAGATCTCAAATCTTAGTCATATACAAATTTTGGGAACCTTCCAATACCATCTATATACACTTCTTAGGCAAAAACTAAGGTAACACCTGACTCTACAATCTGAATGCCGCTAGTGGACTCCCCCACTTGGAACAAAGCCATAGAAAACAATATCTGATGTTCCAAAAAACTAACCTTCACAGCTCGTGCGACACCAATCACAAGGTACTCCAGTTCATCCACTAAGACCATGTCCATTCTCGTGACCATCAAACGATCTTCCTTCAGTTCCTTGAATGACAATATGTACCTTCCACAGAGTAAAAATCTCATACGAACCACATAGTCTCCAGTACCACCAATTATCGTCAATCAACATCCACCTCGTGACCCTACCATGATCACGACGACTAGTTAACCAAATAAACCTTCCCAAGCTCGTACTTGTCAATTAGATGCCGGGACTCGATACACCACATGTGAACAACTAAATAGTAGTTCAATACATCCGCATCTTCAGTCTGGATGACAAATTGAGACAATGTCTGAGCATCCCTGGCTCCCTCATAGCCCATTTGTAGCATCACGAACCACTGGCGCATAGCGGACACTGAGAGCACAATATCATACACGGGTGGATGTAAAGGAACATAAGATGTATGCTTCAAGCTGAATCGATGTCGCACGACAAGGAATGAAAGAAGTTGAATTTCCTAATAGTTTCTGTAGGCCCTTGAAGATAAGTACAGATGTCTCCGTACCGATCCGTAAGACTCTACTAAACATGCTTATGACTCGTCACACCCATGAACCTAGGGCTCTGATACCAAATTGTCACGACCCAATTTCTTCTCTGTTGGGTATCGTGATGACACCTAGTCTTAGAGATTAGGTGAGCCTAACATTTACTGAATAACAACAATAATAAAGAAAATCTAATAGTCTCGATATAGAAATCTTTACCAAAAAAACTTATAATTTCCCAAAACTGGTAGTATAAGTGATAAGCTTTATAGAGTTTGCTAGAAAACCTCTAAAATAGAACTGTCTCGAAATAAGAGTGAATAGGGTAAATACAAAATAAGAAGGTGACTCCAAAGCCTGCAAATGCAGCAACATGTTTACCTCGAGTCTCCACAGCAATGGCCCGCACAGCTACTAGCGATCCATTACCTGGATCTGTACAAAAATATACAGAAGTGTAGAATGAGCACATCACAGCGGTGCCCAATAAATATCAAGACTAACCTAGGTGGAGTAGTGAAGAGAAATAGTCAAGACAACTACTGGCCTAATAACTTGAACAAGTATAAGTATAGGAACAATAGTGCATGATTTCTACATGAAAACTATGCAGTATGACTAACAATACAGTAATTACAATAAAAGAGGTAAAATGACAAGTATGAGTGGAATACCATGTTAATGACACAGAAGAGTGAGCGGAAACACAACCTAAATCTAAAACCACAAATACGTCAAGGAAAAATAATAACTCAACAACTACGACAGCTTTCGCATTTGAATTTAGTCAACAACCTTCACAAAGTATCGAACCTCGGATAAATTACAACTCACCGGTCTCAATACCTGAAACCCTTACACTTGGCATCCTGTGCGCTCATCACACCTCATAACCGCACTGACAACTCACGTACCAAATAGAGCTATTCTCACATAGAAGGCAAGTAAACAACGGTGTGCATCTATACCAAACAATATCAAGAAAAACCTCTTATCCGATAAAGGTTCTTAGCTACGTTTATGCTTGTGCAAGTGTCCTAACATAGTTCATACCAGTTAGTAAGCATAAGTAAAAGAACAGACAACACGTGGAATTTTTGTAGGGGGATCTCCCGAAATACCGTTAAGTAGCCCCAAAGTAAATATGCAGGGGGATCTCCTGGAATACCATTCCGTAGCCCCAAAGTAAATATGCAAGATAGAGGGATCTCCTGAAATACCGTTCAGTAGTCCCAAAGTAAATATGCAGAACAGGGGGATCTCCTAGAATACCGTTCCGTAGTCCCAAAGTAAATATGTAGCACAACCAATAGAGATAAAAACATTAGCATGGCAGAAACCTCGTACATCACCACAACAAGTACAACAACAAGAATGACAATAATACAAAGTATGGCAAGTAAATCAACTCAAGAGATTTAAATCACAAAGAAACGGTAGAACCCATTCAAAAGGAATAACCACAGTAAAGAATGCTAGGCGTAAAGATATCATCTTAACAAGGGAAAAACTAAAATGTAGCAACGATCCCACAGTATATAGTTCAACAACAAGGAAGCTAACACGATGCAAATAATTCCAAATAATGCTATGTTTGCTGAAATATGGTACATCTAACTCCTTTTAAGGTTGGGCAATTACGAAGGTTATTCAACAATTCTTAAGGACAAGCGGCGGAAAGATAATCTCAACCTCAATTAAGACTAAACAAATATAGGATGAGAGAATAATAATAATTTCAGATAAAGATAGGCAGTAATGAAAAGATAACATGACAATAGGAGAGGTAAAAATCTTCAGTTCAGTCAAGTAAGAGACAAATAAGCAATAAGAGTGAATCATAAAGCAATTAATTCCAATTAAGTATGTAGAGGTGAAACTAGTAAATATGAAACTTAGTTATATTAATAACAACTTCATACTTAGTGAATATAAGGACCTAAAAACCCTAAAAGACCAACTTTCCACAACTAAGTCCGAGCACGCACTCGTCACCTCGCGTACACGAACTACAATCAACATAGAAGACTTAAATCCTAAGGGGAAATCCCCCCCCCCCACAAGGTTAGGCAAGATATTTACCTCAATTCAGCAAACTCAATACTTAATTTAGCTTTTCCTTTACCTATTCACCATCGCTCGGCCCAAGATATCCAAAGATGACATAAATACATCAAACAATGCAAGAGAAAACAATTTCAATTAACAAAGCTATGATCATTATACAATTTGCCAAAAGTCAACAAAAGTGAACTCCCGCGGCCCGTACCTCAGAACCCGACAAAATTTACAAAATCCGAACATCCATTAAATTACGAGTCCAACATACTAGTTTTGCTCAAATCTGACTCTGAATCGATATTCAAAACTCAAAAATTCACTTTATGAAATATTAGATAAAACCCCCAAATTTCACTTTGAAATCACCAATCAAATGCCTAAACGAAGATGAATTTATGAAATATAACTAAAATCGAGTATACAACACTTACCCCAATCCATATAGTGAAAATCACCTCTAAAAATTGTCCAAATCCGAGCTCCCTAACTCAAAATATGACCAAATGAACAAACTTTCGATATTTAGTATTTTTGTCCAGATTTTCTGCCTCATTTTGCATACCAAATGATCCTAAAACTCGCTTTTAATGCCTCCAATGGATTCCTTATGAAATTTTAGTACCAAACGATCTTAAAACTCGTTTTTAATGCCTCCAATGGATTCCTTATGAAATTTCAGTCAATTTAGGCTTTTGAATCACTCCATTTGACTGTATAATGAAGGAGATATGTCGGTTTCAATATTTGGAAACAGTGCAAATTCTTAAATACAAAGCCAGTGGCAATTTCGTAATTAATCTGAAAAATATGGCAGCCCAATTCTTAGTAAAATGACCATAAAATCCTCATACGATATCAAAATTTTACTATTCTTTTTTATATGACTCCTTAATTATGATAAGGATCTAATGCTTCAATAAAATAGAAATCGAAGCTCATTTTTTAATGTGGTACCATTTATGCTTGAAGAAACGACGTCGAAACATAAGAAAAATGAGCGCAACATAGCCAAAACCTATCCAAAACTCACTCAAGCCCCTCGAGGCCATGTATGAACATACCAACAAGTCTGATTACAAAACACGGACCTACTCAAGGCCTTAAATTACGTATAACAACATCGAAACAACGAAATGCACCTCAAATTAAACTTAATGATCTTTCGAACTTTCGACTTACAAAAACTCGTGCCGAAACGTATCAAATCAACTCGGAATGAATTCCAATTTTGCACACTAGTCCTAAATACATCATATAGATCTACTTGTGCCTTAAACTATCGAGCGAAGTGTAAATTCTCAAAATAACCGGTCAGGTCGTTACATAGGGTGTAGAGTCTTACCTTTAGGATGAAGACGTAGTGAGTTTTACTTGGTAATGTTCCAATGTTTGAGAAAGAATTGGTGGAGTGAGCTTAGGAACTCCCTTTCTCACTTTATGTCCCTACCTCTCTCTAGAAGTGTATTTATTATCTTTCTAAAATGATCCCCAAGGGTGTTTCTTAGAATGGGGTCGGGTTTAAAAATTAGAAAAATAGGTGCCTCAACACAGATCTGCAGTCGCATATACAACCTCATAATGCTTCTGCGCTCCGCAAATGGGCTGCATAATTGGCACTCCGAAACTAGCATTTTTTGCTTCACTCTACGACCAGTCTGTCGTCCGCAGACCTATTCTGCGGCCGCATAATGCACCATAGGACCTCCCTCCAAAAAATTTCCAAGCTGAATCTATGATCGGTGTGTGTCCTGCGAAACGTTGTGCGGCCGTATAATGGACCACGAATTGGTCTACAATTTTGCTCAAGTTTCTGCTTCACTTTGCGGCCATTTTATGGCCTCTAGTGTGATTCTGCGAAGAATCTCTACAATATTTAACGCATAGGCCTATCTCGACGCCACAAAATTTTTGGTTTTTAGGTAAAAGTTTACGGGGCCTTACGTCCCCCCCAATTTAAGATCATTCGTCCTTGAATGAGGGTCAAAGTTCACTATTAGTACGCAATGTAACTCAACTGCCACATTACACACCAACAGTCCCAAATTTTTTACTAACTCCCAATATTTCCGAAACTTTTGCTAGAGCTTCCTTTGTAACTGGGCCTATCCACCTGCCAGAGAACCCCAAAAACATATCCTAACAACATATACATAATCCAATGACGTAACATAACACAAAACAACACCAACTGTGGCCTCATAAGCAACATATAACCAAGAAGGAACACCTTTACATCAGCTGAACAAGTGATACAAAATTCATAGGCGACAATTTCATAAAAAGATTACATAGCTATTCAAACAAGTAAGGATACTTCTTCTTCATCTCTTCCTCAGCCTCCCAAGTAGTCTCTTCAACCTGCTAGTTTCACCGTAGCACTTTCACGAAGGCAATTTCTTTATTCCCCAACTTTCGGACTTTCCTATCAAGAATGGCATCTGGAATTTCTTCATATGATAGTTCTTCATTAGGCTTAATAGTCTCAACTAGTACAATAAGCGATGGATCTCTGACTACTTTCTTCAACATACACTAATGAAATACCGAGTGCACTAGTGGCATCTCAGGTGGTAGCTCAAGCTTGTACGCCACTTGATCAATCCTTTGAATGATTTTATACGGTCCGACATACCTTGGACTCAACTTCCCTTTCTTTCCAAACCGCATTATTCCCTTCATGGGGAAGACATTCAAGAATACCCAACCATTTTCTTTGAACTACAAATCCCTACGACGAACATCCGAATAGGACTTCTGATGACTCTGAGCAGTTTTCAACCACACCTTAATGACCTCGACCTTCTCAATAGCCTAATGCATGAGGTTTTGTCCTATCAATTGAGCTTCCCCAATCTTGAACCACCTAATGGGAGATCTACATCTCCTACCATATAACGGTGCCATTTGAATACTAGCATGTTAGCTGTTGTTGTAAGCAAATTCTATGAGTGGAAAATGATCATCCCAGCTACCCTTGAAGTCAAGACACAAGAACACAACATATATTCAATCGCTTGAATAGTCTGCTCTGCCTGCCCGTCGGTCTGTGGATGAAAGGCTGTACTAAGATTCACCTGAGTACCCAAACCTAGCTGAAATTTCTTCCAAAAGTGAGCAGTGAACTGTGCCCCTCGATCAAAAATTTTGGAAACTGGAATGTCATGCATCCTAACTATTTCCTTGATATACAACTGAGCATATTGGTCTTCTGTGTCGATAGATTTAACTAGCAAGAAGTGTGCTGACTTCGTGAGTCGATCCACAATTACCCAAATTAAGTCAAACTTGCGCAGAGTGCACGATAGTCATACCATAAAGTCCATGTTAATCATTTCCCACTTCCACGTTGGAATTTCTATGTTCTGTGCCAACCCACCGGGCCTTTGATGCTCGACCTTCACTTGATGACAATTTGGACATTTTTCCACAAAGTCTTAACATTCCTCTTCATGTCATTCCACCAATAGACTTCCTTGAGATCATACATCTTTGTAGAACCTGGGTGCACGGAATACCTGGAATGATGGGCCTCGGTCATGATTCTTTCCCTGAGGCCATCTACATTTGGAACACATAGTCGCCCTTGGTACCGTAGTGTACCACCATCCATGCCAAGAGAAAAAGTGGTGGCCTTATGTTTATGAATCCCCTCCTTCAATTGTACCAACAATAGATCGTTGTATTGCTTCTCTTTGACTTCCACAACAAGCGATGATTTAGCTCTATTTTGCATAATCACTCCGCCTTCACTAGAGTCTGCAAGACGAACTCCAAATATAGCCAACCAATGAACCTCCCTGGACAATGGCCTTCGACATGCCTCCAAGTCAGCCAAACTACTCAACATTGGCTTTTCCATGGTGATATAGAATCGATGTCATAATCTTTGAGTAACTCTAGCCATCTTCTCTACCTCAAATTCAATTCCTTCTATTTGAAAATATATTGAAGTCTCTTGTGGTCCTTGAATACATACACATGGACCCCATACCGATAATGACGCCAAATCTTCAATGCGAAAAGCACCGTCGCAAGTTCTAAGTCATGTGTTGGATAGTTCTTTTCATAATTATTGAGTTGCCTAGAAGCATAGGCTATAACCTTGCCATGTTGCATTAATACACATCCAATCCCGATCCTTGAAGCATCGCAATATACCAAAAATCTGTCTGTACCCTATGGTAGGGTCAACACCAGTGCCATAGTCAATATGGATTTAAACTCTTGGAAGCTCCTTTCACAAGCATCGGACCATTGGAACTTAACTGCTTTCTGCATCAATTTAGTCAATGGAGAGGAAAGAGTAGAGAACCCCTATACAAATTTCCTGTAATATCTAGCTAAGCCCAAGAAATTACGAATCTCCATTGGAGTTGTAGGTCTAGGCCATTTCTTCACAACTGCATTCTTCTGAGGATCAACCTTAATTCCTTCTCTAGAGACGACATCACCCAAGAATGTGACAGATTCAAGCCAAAATTCACATTTCAAAAACTTCACATACAATTGGTGCTGATGAAGAGTCTGCAGAACTGCCTTGAGATGATCGGCATGGTCCTCTCGACTTCGTGAATATACAAGAATATCGTCAATGACCACTATTACAAAGAAGTCAAGGAAAGGCTTGAAGACTCGATCCATAAGCTTCATAAAAACTACCGAGGCATTTGTTAGCCCAAAAGACATCACCAGAAATTCAAAGTGCCCTTACGGGTCCTGAAAGCTATTTTTTGGAATATCCTGCTCCCTGATCTTCAATTGGTGATACCCGGACTGTAAATCAATTTTGGAGAAGTACCTAGCACCCTGCAATTGGTCAAACAAATCGTCTATCATTGGCAATGGGTACTTATTCTTGAATTTGACTTTGTTGAGCTGCCAATAGTCAATACACATCTGTAGTGACCCATCTTTCTTTCTTACAAAGAAAATCGGTGAACCTCAAGGTGACACACTCGGTCAGATAAAACCCTTTTGTAACAAATCATTCAAATTCTTCTTTAACTCCTTCAATTCTACCGGTGCCATTCTATAAGGTGGAATAAATATAGGCTCCGTGTCTGGCATCACATCAATCCTAAAATCAATCTCCCTATCTGGTGGGATCCTAGGGAGCTCATCAGGAAAGACATCCAGAGGTTCATTCAATACAAGCACAAACTCAAGTATAGGTGCCTCAGCATCGGTGTCTGTGACTCTGACCAATGGATAGATACACCCTTTGTTAATCATCCTCATGGCATTAAGGTAAGAAATAAACCTACACTTTGGCACCACATTATCCCCCGAGACATGAACTTTTTCTATCAAACATCTCACTTCATACTATTTTCACATCTTTCAATTCATTGGCACCAGTGGCTACAATTATAAAGTTATTCTTGGCATTTGGCCATATTTCATAATTCAAGTTCCCTTTTCCACATTTAACCATCATTATCATCAACAACAATAAGACTTTCCATTCATGATATTAAATACATATATGAGCAATTGGGAATCTTAGGCACATAGAGACTTTTCATATAATTTTGCCTAACAACCTTCATTCGAACGTTACTTGAAGTCTAAACATTTTTAACACATATTCCATGTTTTGAACATATCCTCAAATGATAAGATAACATGATGAATGTATTTGGAATACATATTGAACATATATCTTTCAACACAAGCATATACGAAATAGCCAATTATGTAATCACGACGAAATTCTGGGTTTTTAGGTAAAAGTTTACGGGGCCTTAGAATTGTGTCGGTTGACGACGTTCAGGTCACAAAGCAACTATCATACGAAGAAACTCCCATTACTATATTAGACAGACATATTCGGAGATTGAGAACTAAAGACGTAGCTTTGGTGAAAGTACATTGGAGAAACAACAATGTGCAAGAAATGACTTGGGAGGCTGAGGAGGACATGAAGTCTAGATATCCCTACTTATTTCCTCCTCCAGAGAAGGGTCCGACTGAGAGTCACAACCTTAAGGTACGTGTATGGATTCTTGTGTGAGTTATTGTCATTGGTCGCTATTGATGATGTGGTCCGATGTGGTGTTGAATTATTGAGTTTCTATAGAAAGAGTTGGTAGTAGTATTTTTACAAAAGCAACTCTACCAAGGTTATATAGATCCCAGAAAGTTAAACATTCGAGGACGAATGTTTCTAAGGGGGGAAGGATGTTACATCTCGCGTTTTCGTACGTTAAAGTTTTGTCTTCAGTTAATCGACGTAGACTCAAGGATAAGATTATTTTGAGGTTAACGTATTTATGCTATTTATAACAAGCGATAAGTAAGTGTCATGAAGGATAAAGGACACTCGAATGACAGAACATGAGTTTCGTTGAAGGTTGCTGATTTGGGATAAAATACGGGTTGAGCGATACTACCCGATATTTATGAACTAGTACCATACAAGGTACCATATCGCTATGATAGTATGATGTATAAAGTTTGTTAAAAAAATGAGTAGTATTTTTAGGTAATTTGTGATAATTCTTAATTATGTGGGTAATTTGTTATTTATCGATTAATGGGACATTACCTAGTTAATTATTAAAATATGAGATAATATTAATAACGTCCATTTTCCTTTCTGTTTCTTGTGAAAAAGGTAACAATAATTAAATTTGTAAATGAGATTCTAAAAATATGTGATCTATTTTTATACTAGTTGTTAGAGCAGTAGATGCTAAGAGTATGAAGTTTAACAAAAAGATTCAAGCTTAAATGGGACAGTAATCGAACCTAAGGACTTGTAGCCCGAGCCTCGGACTGGTCGATGAAGGAGCCTTGAGGCCGGTATCCGGCTCGGTCTCGAGCTATCAGGGGTAGTCGGGGATGGGATAACAGTTGAGATACGATCAAGTAAGGCTCTTTATGGCCAATACCTAGCAATAAACGAAGAACAAGTATGAAAGCAATAAACGTTAAGAGTGGCCTCGAGCTAATAAGAACGAGCAAGTTAGAGGGAAGAGAGAGAGGGAGATATTATTGATCTTGTGGAGAATACTTGGAGCAACCTCCCTCTTACAAAGTAGTGTGGGTTCCCTTTATATAGTAGGGGAACCCAGATATAGTACAACATGCGTTAATTATAATGTATGGAGATGGGACGGCTAGACGTGATGCTTCGGCATATGTTACAACCCATATCCACATGTGTTAGTTCATGCCATATATTAGTTAACATAAATCCAATAAGGAATTATCTTTGAGATGATAAGAAGTCAATCCTATTGGTCTTAAGTGATACAAGAGTGTATAAGGGTGATTAACAAGTATTAGAAGTTAAATGAATCAAGGATGTTGTAACTCGTATTTTCAAGTAATCTAGCGGTGCTTAATACACTCAAGAGTTCATTTATTAAGGTATTTTAATCATATAATATCCGTATCATAAGTCTTGAAGTCAAATGAGTTATGAAACAAAAGTCGACAAAAGTTGTCGCAACTTAGGTTCATAATTTTACTTAAACATTAGGTCAAATGTTTCTAATCTTTTCTCCTAATATACAAGGAATTACGGGGTGATCTACCAACTAAATTAAGGATCTATGAGTCTAGTTTCTAACGCATTATACCGTTCATCGATACGATCTCGTAGTAGAGAGATATTCGTGTTTTTGCAAGACTGCGCCAAGCACCTCCCTATGGGGCCCACTAAGGCGGTTTAAGATGTTTGGACCTATATAGGATGCCTCCAACCCGTTTTAAGTCATTTCTTCTCACTATTTTCAGACCTTAGAACCCTAGGAACATCCTCTCAAGGTTCTCTCAAGATTCAAGACCCAAAAAAAGGGCAAACAACACAAATCAAGTGTCGGGAATTCCGTGGCGCTAGTAAGTCTCTTGTTCTTCTTGTTGTTGCTCATTTTTGTGTCGTTCCAGCTCGTGTGGGAGGTTGTTTTAAAGGGTTTATGTTCTGTAAATACTCCCTCATGTTCTTAATATCAATCCTAGGTGATTTCAAGCCTTCTAAAGTGATTCTAGTGCCGAAAAACACTAATTGATCGCTAGTTTCGCTTTTTTGTTGTTGTGGCAGCATTGGAGGGATATTTCATGGAAATTTAAGGTCAAATTGGAGTTGTTATTTCTGTATAAAGTTAAGGAACCTCTTACTCTATATGTATTTAAGATTATCAAAGTTACGGCTAAGCCATTGAAGCTAGAACTTGTGAAAGATATATCGAAAGGCTTGGTAGTAATGTTATTGTTTTGTGGACTGTTTTGCGTTGCTGTTGGGCTGCGTATTTAACTACTGTTTTGTGGAGTTTTGGAGGAGGAAGGGTGTGGAGAAACACCATATATATGTAGGGTTATGGGCTGATATTTATTTGTAACATTTCCAAGTTGTTTGACACGACTACGGTGGTCGTCGTATGTATGAAGTGATTAGGCTGTGTGTGGACTATTTTGGGAGGCTCAATATGTTTATTATTGATGTTGTTTGGGCTGTTTGGTGACTGTTTTGAATGGTGTGAGGTCATATATATAGGGGAGGTGCTGTCCGTTTCATCGTAAAATAGGTTGTGGTCGATACATAATAGTTATGACGCTTAAATGATAACGATAGTATCGTTTCTCTTATTGTAGACTAAGGAGTTTTGACAATTGCATAGCTTGAGATTGGGGCAGTATATACAAGGTATGTGAGGCTATCCCTTTCCTTCTTTTGCACGACTCCAATTGTACATAATGTAATGAACGAGCTTCCAAAGATACTCTACTCTTAGAAGCTAGCAGTACTTACATTGTTTTCCCTCTTATGGAACGATTGATGTTAATGTTGCTTCTCTTATTCTTATGTTATCAATGTTGTTGGTACTTCCTGATTCTTATAAGGTTCATAGTGAAGAGTTAGTCCTAATAACGTGTACAGAGGATACCGACCTTACGTCACTCCGAAAGGTTTAGAATGTGATTCCATGAGTCGAGCATGCATTATATATATGTATCTATTTTACTCTACCGAGCCACGCTATAGTTGGCCGGGTACGGCACCTATTGTGCAACCACTGATCAGTTGGGTTTTACCGAGCTCCACGTGGCCGGGTACGATTCTACCGAGCCTTATGATGGCCGGGTACGTTTTTTACCGAGCCTATTATGGCCGGGTACGATATGATGATGATGATGCCCACAGAGGCGAATGTTTTAAGGGTTTATGTATTTATACATATGTATCATGCATTTCATGTAAGTAGCCCTCAGAGGTACTAAGATGTTACAGGTTGTATATTCTCTATCCTTGCTTACATTACTGATCGTATTTATGGTTCCCTGCCTTACATACTCAGTACTTTATTCGTACTGACGTCCTTTTATTTATGGACGCTGCATGTCGTGCTGCAGGTCCTGATAGACAGGCAGGTGCAGCTCCCCCACCACAGTAGGCTGTCCAGTTCAGCGGTGATTGGCGATATCCCTTCTCCGGACTTGCCTTGGTCTTGGTATGCATTTTTGTTATAGACATTATGGGTATGTCGGGGCCCTGTTCTGGCTATGTTGCAGCACTTATGTTCCTTTAGAGGCTCATAGACAGGTGTCGACTCATGTATAGTTTGGTATGCCTTGTCGGCTAGTTTTTGTTGTATAGTCTTTCATAGTAGCGTGGTAGCTCATACCTTATATGTAGTTTCTTGATTGTCTGGTCATCCCCTGCTATGTATGTTCATGCCGTCATATTTTATTGCTGGTTGTCCATGATCCAGGTCTACCATTTATATTGATCTCGTCAGCCCTAAAAGATAATAATGAAGGTTAGATGAAATGTACGTTGGTGCTCGGCAAGTGTGGTCGGGTGCTAGTCATGGCCCTCCAGTTTGGGTCGTGACAAACTTGGTATCAGAGCAAGTCTGTCCTAGGGGTTGTCTATGAGCCGTGTCTAGTAGATTCTTGATTATGGATGTGTAGCGCGCCACATTTATAATCAGGAGGCTACATGACATCTAGGGTTGTTACCTTCTTCCTGAATCTAGATCGTGCGTAGAGTTGAGTCGTAAGTGTTCGTCTCTAATATTCACCTTGTTTTTTTCAGTGATGCCTTCGACTAGGAAGCAAACGATTAGTAGACGGCTTGATACAGCAGCGGGAGAGGGTACCAGTCAGGTGCCCCAAGTCAGAGCAGGACAAAGTGAGGCTCAAAGTGAGATGCCCTCTCATACCTCATCTACTCCATCTCCTCCAGAGGATATTAGAAGGCACCCAGCGCCTCCAGTTCCTCCGTCTGGCACTCCAGACCAGGATATGCGGAGTGCTTTGCAGTTATTGACTAGCTTGGTAGCTGCTCAGGCTCAGAGGCAGAATACAGGTGCTGCTGAGAAACCAGTTAGTACAAGAGTTCGTGATTTTATTAATTTAGACCCTCCAGTGTTTACCGGATCAGACCCCAAGGAGGACCCACAGACTTTTATTGACCAGGTTCATCGTACACTTCGGGTTATGCATGTTAGTGATACAGAGGCAGTAGAGTTGGCTTCTTATCGGCTACGGGATTTAGCGGTTCTCTGGTATGATAGTTGGGAGAGATCCAGGGGTCCGAACCCTCCTCCAGCTGTGTGGAAGGAATTTTCTGAGGCCTTTCTTCGTCACTACTTGCCAGTTGAGATACGACGAGCTAGAGCTGATAAGTTCTTGAACCTTAGACAAGGTAATATGAGTGTACGAGAGTACAGTATGCAGTTTGATTCTTTGGCAAGGTATGCTCCCCATATGGTAGCCGAGATGAGTGATAGGGTGCATATGTTCGTGAATGGGTTGGGACCACATCTGATAAATGAGTGTACGACAGCCTCCTTGGTGGAGGGCATGGATATTTCCCGTATTCAAGCTTATGCCCAGACCCTAGAGGATCGTAAGCGCCAGCAGAGGGCAGTTAGGGAGCAGGATAGAGGCCAGCATAAGAGGGCGAGATTTGCAGGGTATTCTGATGACTTCAGAGGCCGCATCAGGCCACAGTTTTCGAGGAGTTCGGCGCCACCTGTAGCTAGTGCTCCTCCACAGTTTCAGAGGCCTCGATATGATCGATCCTATTCTGGTCCAGGTCAGAGTTCGCGGGCATCTGGCTCGCAACATCACAGGGATACTAGTCAGATGAGACCCCCAACACCACATTGTGATCAGTGCGGCAAGGCCCACTTTGGACTGTGTCGTCGAGGTTCTGATGCATGCTATTCGTGCGGGCAGCCTGGCCATATGATGCGGGATTGTCCTAATAGAGGAGGTGATGGTATGGCTCAGCCGACTGGATCTGTGTCTGGTTCTTCCTCATCAGTTCGACCTCCAGCACGGGGTTTTCAGCAGTCGACAGGTCGTGGTAGGGGTAGAGGTGCAGTGCCGAGTTCGAGTGGTGCTCAAAATCGAACCTATGCTCTAGTAGGTCGACAGGATCTCGAGTCGTCTCCAGATGTTGTTACAGGTATTATATCTGTGTTTTCTTATGATGTATATGCGCTGATTGATCCGGGATCTACATTATCATATGTTACACCCTTTGTGGCTAATAAGTTTGGCATTGAACCTGAATTGATAAGTAAACCCCTTGCGGTATCTACTCCGATAGGAGATTCTGTGATTGCTAGAAGGGTATATAGAGGTTGCACTGTGATGATTTGTAGTCGTCAAACCTCGGCAAATTTATTTGAGTTAGAAATGGTTGATTTTGATGTGATAATGGGAATGGACTGGTTGGCCTCATGCTATGCAAATGTTGACTGTCGTACGAAGATGGTTAGGTTCCAATTTCCGGGTGAACCCGTCATTGAATGGAAAGGGAACATTGCTACACCGAAAGGTAGGTTTATTTCCTATCTTAAGGCAAGGAAAATGATCTCAAAAGGTTACATTTATCATCTCGTTCGCGTTAGGGATGCGGAGGCGAAACCGCCTACTTTACAATCAATCCCTGTGGTCAACGAATTCCCAGATGTTTTCCCAGATGAACTCCCAGGCCTTCCTCCTGAAAGGGAGATTGAGTTTAGCATTGATGTGTTGCCTGACACTCAACCGATCTCTATTCCTCCATACAGAATGGCCCCGGCAGAGTTGCGAGAGTTGAAGGTGCAGTTGAAGGACTTGCTAGATAAGGGCTTTATTAGGCCTAGCACTTCACCTTGGGGTGCACCAGTCCTATTCGTGCGGAAGAAAGACGGGTCGTTACGGATGTGTATCGACTATCGACAGTTGAATAAGTCTACTATAAAGAACAAGTATCCACTTCCAAGAATTGATGACCTGTTTGACCAACTCCAGGGTGCCAAGTATTTCTCCAAGATTGATTTACGTTCAGGGTATCATCAGGTGAGGGTTAGGGAGAAGGATATTCCAAAGACGGCCTTCCGGACAAGATATGGGCACTTTGAGTTCTTGGTGATGTCGTTCGGGCTAACAAATGCCCCAACAGCTTTTATGGATCTCATGAATACTATATTCAGGCCCTATCTTGATGTGTTCGTGATTGTATTCATTGATGACATTCTAGTGTATTCTCGTTCGGAGGCGGAACATGCCGGCCACTTGCGGATAGTATTACAGACGCTTCAGGATCGTAAGTTATATGCTAAGCTCTCCAAATGTGAATTCTGGCTGAACTCAGTAGCATTCCTTGGCCATGTGATATCTGATGAGGGTATTAGTGTCGACACTCAGAAGATCGATGCAGTAAAGAATTGGCCGAGACCTACAACACCATCAGAAGTCCGCAGCTTCCTAGGGCTAGCAGGATATTATAGGCGGTTTGTAGAAGGATTTTCCTCTATATCATCACCATTGACTAAGTTAACACAAAAAGCTACCAAATTCCAGTGGTCTGACACTTGTGAACGTAGTTTTCAGGAGCTGAAGAATCGATTGACATCTGCACCAGTGCTCACTCTTCCTGAAGGAACAGAAGGTTATGTGGTATATTGTGATGCCTCAGGTATAGGTTTGGGGTGCGTATTGATGCAGCGTGGGAATGTGATTGCTTATGCATCAAGACAATTGAAGAAGCATGAAAAGAATTATCCAACCCATGATTTGGAATTGGCTGCAGTAATATATGCTTTGAAGATATGGCGGCACTACTTATACGGCGTCCATGTTGACATCTACACAGATCACAAGAGTTTACAATACATCTTCAAGCAGAAAGAGTTGAATTTGAGGCAGCGTAGGTGGCTTGAATTATTGAAAGACTACGACGTCGAGATATTGTATCATCCCGGTAAAGCCAATGTTGTGGCAGACGCTCTCAGCCGTAAATCAATGGGAAGCTTAGTACATATTGAGGCAGGTAGATGGGGGTTGATTAAAGAGCTTCATCAGCTAGCCAATATGAGAATCAGATTGTTAGACTCTGATGATGGAGGTGTTACTGTACAGAATACATCAGAATCATCTTTGGTAGCCGAGGTAAAAGCACGACAATATGAAGATCCTATCTTAGTACGATTAAGAGAAAGCATTCAACAGTGTAAAAGTATGGCTTTTGGGATCGGAAAAGACGGGGCACTGAGATACCAGAGCCGATTGTGTGTGCCTAATGTGGCAGGGTTGCGAGAGAAGATTATGAATGAGATTCATCAATCCCGATATTCCATCCATCCCGGCTCGACAAAGATGTATCATGATGTCAAGGAGCAGTATTGGTGGGATAATATGAAGAAGTCTATTGCAGAATTTGTAGCCCAGTGTCCCAATTGTCAACAAGTAAAGATAGAACATCAGAAACCCGGTGGATTGCTTCAAAATATAGAGATTCCGACCTGGAAGTGGGAGGTGATTAATATGGACTTCATTATTGGATTACCTCGCTCTTATCATAAGTTTGACTCCATCTGGGTGATAATTGATCGACTTACAAAATGTGCCCATTTTCTGCCAGTGAAGACAACTTACACGGCTGAAGATTATGCGAAGTTGTATATCAAGGAGATTGTTAGGCTTCATGGTGTGCCCATATCTATTATATCAGACCGAGGAGCTCAATTTACGGCTAACTTTTGGAGGTCTTTCCAGAAGGGTTTAGGCACACAAGTAAATCTCAGCACTGCATTTCATCCGCAGACTGACGGACAGGCTGAACGTACCATTCAGACACTGGAAGATATGCTACGAGCATGTGTTCTAGATTTTAAGGGGAATTGGGATGATCATCTTCCACTCATAGAATTCGCCTATAACAATAGCTACCATTCCAGTATTAAAATGGCCCCATACGAGGCACTATACGGGAGGAGATGTAGATCACCAGTTGGATGGTTCGAAGTCGGTGAAACAGAATTATATGGGCCAGATTTGATTCACCAAGCTATTGAGAAGGTGAAAGTGATACAGGAGCGATTGAGGACGGCACAAAGCAGGCAAAAATCTTATTCTGATGTCCGACGTCGTGATCTAGAGTTTGAGGTTGGTGATTGGGTTTTCCTGAGGATCTCACCAATGAAGGGTATTATGCGTTTTGGGAAGAAAGGTAAGCTGAGTCCAAGGTATATCGGGCCGTATAAAATTCTTCGACGGATTGGACAGGTTGCTTATGAGTTAGAATTGCCATCCGAATTGGAATTTGTCCACCCGGTATTCCATGTATCTATGTTGAGAAAATGTATTGGAGACCCTTCTCGAGTCATCCCTATCAAAGATGTACAAGTTACAGAGGACCTATCATATGAAGAAGTGCCAGTGGCGATATTAGATCGGCAAGTCCGCAAGCTGAGAACAAAAGATGTAGCTTCCGTCAAAGTATTGTGGAGGAACAAAAATATGGAAGAAATGACATGGGAAGCAGAAGAGGAGATGAAGTCTAAATACCCTTACTTATTCCAGAATGAAGATAACAAGGATGCTGGTGGAAGACAGGATACATTGGAAGGTGAAACGGCTCTATGAGGTAAGCAATAATTTGAGAATACTCCTCCTTAATACAAAATGGTGATATGTAGATAATGTAAATACGCATAATGCTTTGTGTAGCCTTGTGAAGCCATATGTTGGGCTTAATTACTTGCAAGTTTTGCTAGTGACCATTTTATAGGGGAAAATTGATCGGAAATTTCCATTGGAATCCACGATGATTTAAACTCCCCATAAACCCTTACATTCGAGGACGAATGTTCCTAAGGGGGGAGGGTGTTACAACCCATATCCACATGTGTTAGTTCATGCCATATATTAGTTAACATAAATCCAAGAAGGAATTATCTTTGAGATGATAAGAAGTCAATCCTATTGGTCTTAAGTGATACAAGAGTGTATAAGGGTGATTAACAAGTATTAGAAGTTAAATGAATCAAGGATGTTGTAACTCGTATTTTCAAGTAATCTAGCGGTGCTTAATACACTCAAGAGTTCATTTATTAAGGTATTTTAATCATATAATATCCGTATCATAAGTCTTGAAGTCAAACGAGTTATGAAACAAAAGTCGACAAAAGTTGTCGCAACTTAGGTTCATAATTTTACTTAAACATTAGGTCAAATGTTTCTAATCTTTTCTCCTAATCTACAATGAATTACGGGGTAATCTACCAACTAAATTAAAAATCTATGAGTCTAGTTTCCAAAGCATTAAACCGTTCATCGATACGATCTCGTAGTAGAGAGATATTCGTGTTTTTTGCGAGACTGCGCCAAGCACCTCTCTATGGGGCCCACTAAGGCGGTTTAAGATGTTTGGACCTATATAGGATGCCTCCAACCCGTTTTAAGTCATTTCTTCTCACTATTTTCAGACCTTAGAACCCTAGGAACATCCTCTCAAGGTTCTCTCAAGATTCAAGACCCAAAAAAGGGCAAACAACACAAATCAAGTGTCGGGAATTCCGTGGCGCTAGTAAGTCTCTTGTTCTTCTTGTTGTTGCTCATTTTTGTGTCGTTCCAGCTCGTGTGGGAGGTTGTTTTAAAGGGTTTATGTTCTGTAAATACTCCCTCATGTTCTTAATATCAATCCTAGGTGATTTCAAGCCTTCTAAAGTGATTCTAGTGCCGAAAAACACTAATTGATCGCTAGTTTCGCTTTTTTGTTGTTGTGGCAGCATTGGAGGGATATTTCATGGAAATTTAAGGTCAAATTGGAGTTGTTATTTCTGTATAAAGGTAAGGAACCTCTTACTCTATATGTATTTAAGATTATCCAAGTTGCGGCTAAGCCATTGAATTGGGAGGCTCAATATGTTTATTATTGATGTTGTTTGGGCTGTTTGGTGACTGTTTTGAATGGTGTAAGGTTATATATATAGGGTAGGTGTTTTCCGTTTCATCATAAAATAGGTTGTGGTCGATACATAATAGTTATGACGCTTAAATGATAACGATAGTATCGTTTCTCTTATTGTAGACTAAGGAGTTTTGACAATTGCATAGCTTGAGATTGGGGCAGTATATACAAGGTATGTGAGGCTATCCCTTTCCTTCTTTTGCACGACTCCGATTGTACATAATGTAATGAACGAGCTTCCAAGATACTCTACTCTTAGAAGCTAGCAGTACTTACATTGTTTTCCCTCTTATGGAACGATTGATGTTAATGTTGCTTCTCTTATTCTTATGTTATCAATGTTGTTGGTACTTCCTGATTCTTATAAGGTTCATAGTGAAGAGTTAGTCCTAATAACGTGTACAGAGGATACCGACCTTACGTCACTCCGAAAGGTTTAGAATGTGATTCCATGAGTCGAGCATGCATTATATATATGTATCTATTTTACTCTACCGAGCCACGCTATAGTTGGCCGGGTACGGCACCTATTGTGCAACCACTGATCAGTTGGGTTTTACCGAGCTCCACGTGGCCGGGTACGATTCTACCGAGCCTTATGATGGCCGGGTACGTTTTTTTTACCGAGCCTATTATGGCCGGGTACGATATGATGATGATGATGCCCACAGAGGCGAAAGTTTTAAGGGTTTATATATTTATACATATGTATCATGCATTTCATGTAATTAGCCCTCAGAGGTACTAAGATGTTACAGGTTGTATATTCTCTATCCTTGCTTACATTACTGATCGTATTTATGGTTTCCTGCCTTACATACTCAGTATTTTATTCGTACTGACGTCCTTTTATTTGTGGACGCTGCATGTCGTGCTGCAGGTCCTGATAGACAGGCAGGTGCAGCTCCCCCACCACAGTAGGTTGTCCAGTTCAGCGGTGATTGGCGAGATCCCTTCTCCGGACTTGCCTTGGTCTTGGTATGCATTTTTGTTATAGACATTATGGGTATGTCGGGGCCCTGTTCTGGCTATGTTGCAGCACTTATGTTCCTTTAGAGGCTCATAGACAGGTGTCGACTCATGTATAGTTTGGTATGCCTTGTCGGCTAGTTTTTGTTGTATAGTCTTTCATAGTAGCGTGGTAGCTCATACCCTATATGTAGTTTCTTGATTGTCTGGTCATCCCCTGCTATGTATGTTCATGTCGTAATATTTTATTGTTGGTTGTCCATGATCCAGGTCTACCATTTATATTGATCTCGTCGGCCCTAAAAGATAATAATGAAGGTTAGATGAAATGTACGTTGGTGCTCGGCAAGTGTGGTCGGGTGCTAGTCATGGCCCTCCAGTTTGGGTCGTGACAGCATAGGCCCTGGATAGGCCGGCTCTGTCAGACTTATTCGTGTGCCTTAGGAACTTCACTTTCTGCTCTAGCCCCGACCTTCGTCTTCTTTGAGTCAGGCCCCATCTGGAGATGGTGAGGAGATACTGTGGATGGAGTGAGGGGATAATGCTGCAGGTGCTTTCCCCGGAGGAGAATATTACGGACTATGCTGATGGATTCTTGGTTGTATACCTATATCCTTTCGCATTTGGCCCCCTTGATAGGGTCGTGCTTGATTTCTACTTGAAGTATCGGGTTACTTTGGCGCAGATACATCCATCGTTTTCGCGAGTGGTGCTGATGATGAGGTTCTTTGCGGAGAAGGTTGAGCTTGAATTCACGCTCAGCTGCCTCGTCAGGCTATACCGGCCCTTTTATCACCGAGGCTTGTTAACCTTACGATGTCGTTCGTCCACGCCCTTTTTTGTTGATGATGAAGAAGATGGGGATCAAGAGTTGGTCATTCGATTCGTTCGGGTCCGGACGACTGACGTTATCCCCATGGAGCTCATGCTATTTCCCGAGGGATGGAATACACGTGTGAGCTGAGTGCCTCGTGCTCCCTTAGATTTGCTTATAGCAAAACCAGTTGAGTAACTATGTCTCCTTCCTTTTTTGCAACGACTTCATGGATGCCGGGTAAAGTTCTCGATCTGCCCGGCTAGGTCTGGAAGTTGGTGACCCATTCGATTTGCGATGAGCGTAGGTGGAAAGCTGTGTCCCATGAAAGATGGGAAGCGAAATACCAGGGTATGCGCGTACACTGCTCCTACCTTGGTCTTCATATACTTGAGATGACATTTTCCTCTTTCTTTTGTACCGACTTTGCCGTTGCAGGTATCGGGCGGTTCCTTGGGCCGAGGTTGTGCTCCTCCGGAGAGGGGTAGGAATCGTCGGCCTTCGAGCTGAGGGACGATGGCAACAAACGAGATTTGCACCTGCAGTGTGGTGGAGCTTTTAATAGGGCTCAACGGGCCCGTCTCTTCAAGGAGAGGATGCCGCCCTAGCCTGCTATTCTCGGAGAGTTCGATTCCAGAATGGTTGTTCCTTCGAGTGAATATGCTTTGCCCGAGGTTGGTTCTTCCGGGGCCGAAGGTGCAGGACCAACAGGAGTGTGCTCCGCCTTCGAGGAAGTGTGTCGGCTTCACTTTATGGTGAGTTTCGACGTAGTCCTTCTGTATATTGTGTCTTCCTTTCTGTATCGAGTCTTTCTTTTTCAGGCCTTTGATAGGCTCTGGTTTGAGCTACTCCGTCATGGGGCCAGGCTTCGGAAAGCTCTGGATGAGGGTGAGTCCCTTAGGCTCCTTAGCGAGGAAAAGGAGGTTGAGTTGATGTACTAGCGATATGAGGCGTATCAGAGCTCAAATTATGAGAGTTATTTGATGGAGCAGGTAACCTTTCGTAGTACGTGCTTCGCTCTTTTTGACCCTTAAGGTTAATCCTTTTGCCTATCTCAACTGCAGAAAAAGATGTAGGCTTTGGAGTACCTTACGGGAGAAGCCGACCACGTCAGGAATGCTTGCGGTGAACTGACGGCTCAAGTGCAGGTTCAAGCTTTAGAGGAGAGGGGCGCCTTGGCCAAGATTCCTGCCTTCAAGGACCAACTCTGCTTGGCTCGTGACAATGCTACAGTTTAAGCGGATATGATCGTGAACCTCGAGTCCGATCTCTCGAAGGTCAGGGCTGAGATAATTGATGCCTGGGCTGAAGTAGCATTAAGTCGAACCAAGGTTCATCAGGAGATGGAGATTTATATAAAGAACGCTGCTGATGCCCAAGGCGGGTTGAAGCGGGCCCTCGATCGTGAGAAGAGGATCGAGGAATATGTTCGTTGCAGATCCCGAAGAGAGGTACTCGAGGAGATCGGTGCTAGGGGCTTCATTCTCTTGGAGGAGTTGGCTCGAGCAAGAGCGGACGAGCGCGATGCTCGGTCACTTCTTGCTGACGTCATGAAGAGCGAATCTGGGGCTGGTAGGTAATAGCCTTTTAGAGCAGAGCATAGATATTGCCGCTTTTCTATTTTGTATTTGATATTTGCAGAGCATGTTTGTAGATGGAGAGCATGCCCTTTGCATGTGTAAATAAGAGAAAACTTGAAGCTTTATCTCTTTTGTATCTCTTTCTGCATTGCTTTCGACCAGGCGGGCTGGTTTCGGTGTTTGGCGGGAGTCCCGTGGGTCCGAAGCTAACTAAGCAGGCCCGGAGGCTCTTAAGTGTTATTTTTGACGTGAGTAGGCATTAGGGCCTTTGTGCTTTGCACAACTATTTAGGCCTAGTCTCGGAGTCAGGCCTTGACTCGAGCTTGCCTGACCTTCAATCTCTTGTGCCTGCATGGGCGGATGATGATTGTTCTTGTTCCTTGCCCTTGGGCATTTGTGTTTTAACTATTTTGGGTCCAGTCTCCGAGTCGCATTGTGACTCGAGCTTTAATTGACCCACAAGTTTTTTTGTGCCTGCATGGGCGGATGAAGATGGCTCTTGCGCTTCGGGTCGAAGCGACCTTTTAAGAGTGTGGCCCGGAGGCTTGTTTGGCTGGCGACAATGGCACTTATGTTGTGCCCTTAGGCATTTATAGTTAATTATTTTGGATCCTATCTCCGAATCGGGTTACGACTCGAGCTCATTTTAATCCTCAACTTTTCAATTTTCAAGCTAATGACAGTCGCTCTTATGCTGTTTGGTCATTGAGACCTTCTAGTGTGCGGCCCGGAGGGTCTTTTGGCTGGCGACAATGGCTCTTACGCTTTTGCCCGTGGGCATTTTGTAGGCTTTGTTTTACTCTCGTTAAGGTTTTTTTGAAATGGTTTTGCTTGACCCATCGTTGGTTCGGGAAGAACCTCGATTTCAAGTCATTAGCGGCAATGTTCGAGCACCTCGGAAGTTTCTTAGCTCGTAGGCTGAGTAGCTCGAAGCCTTGTGATTTGGAGCTGACATGGTCGAAGCTCGTTTTCTTGTTGAGGAAAGCTTGTTTTAACCGGTTCTTTTTGAAGTATATTCTAAGTAATGGCCTCCGATTTTGTTAGAGACAGTCAGACGTTCCTGAGTTGCCTTAATTTGGCTGGTGCAGCCATTTTGACCGTAGTCATATGTGTTTGGCCGGAGCCATTTTTGATCCCCGAGTGATAGTTTAGGTGTCTACACCAAGGGTATGCCCTTTCGGGAGTCTTACAAATGCGATGTATGGCTTAAACTTCGGGATTGAGTTTTATGCCTATAGTAAGGTCTTACAAAATTTTCATGCCTGTTAAGGTCTTACAGTTTGTCATGCCTGTTGAGGTCTTACAATTTGTCATGCCTGTTGAGGTCTTATAGTTTTTGTTGTTATATAGAATAGATCTAGTTATACCAGGTTTTCCCGCTCGAGGCCTTATGGCCTCGAGTTTTCCAATGTATGGCGATTGGCAATAGTCTTCGAGTCATCGAGTTTGCTTAGGCTCGAAGGTCGTTATTTGTGAGCTCGAAGATACCTTGTTGGGGCTTTATGAGCCTGGAGTTCCGACCCTGGGACCGTGCGGGTGACAAATAGTTGACGCTAAGTCTCCGAGTATTTTGGGATGCATTTGGTGGAGGGACCTCTACCGAGAGTATGCTGAAATTTCCTTTTTTGGAGTATGAGATGATAAAAGATATTCTTTTATTGCTTGGCGTAAATACATATCGTTTCATCATTGTGAGCTCGGCCCGTATGGGCGTGGCTCCTTGGACCGTTTGGTCCATGTTGTGAGCACATGATTTTTGCCCTATGAGAACTACTCCCAAAAATTCAAAATAAAATGGTTTGGCGTTGTTTGTGATTTATTTGTATTGTTGTCTCTACATGTTTATTTCTACTTTAATTAACAAAAATACAAAAAATATGTGTTGCATGTGCATTTAGGAGTTAATTATGCATTTTTGGAATTAATTAAACCATGTCTTACTTTAAAGAATGAAAATCACAAAAATAGGAATTCCGGTAGTTTTGTCATTTTTATTGTTAATTTGTGCGATTTTATTTTTCGATCTCGTGAGTTAATTGTTGTTAAGGGTTAATTAATATCTTTTTAAAATAATTTTGGTTTTACAAGTCAATTTAGGAATTTTTGGTTTTAGGGATTAAAAAAGAAAAAGAAGAAAACAAGAGAAATTTCGGACTGGGCCATTTTTGAAAATGAAAAGTCCAGGCCCAATGCCCGCCCCAATCCAGCCCGTCTCCAGCTCAACCAAACGACGCCGTTTCAGGCACTTCAATTGGGACCGTTGAAATTAACTTGATCAATGGTCCTAAAGCCTTGACCCAACCCGACCCCGACCCGTCTACTCCAAACCAAACCCGCCTCGGTACTTAACCAAAACGACCTCGTTTGACCCCCTAACCTAATCTGGACTGTCTATCTTCACTGATCCAACATATCACATTAATCCTCTCAGTTTGATACACCAAAAGACCCCAGACCCATTACCCCCCTCTCATTTCCAAACCCCCCTGTTCAGTCGTCTCTCTCAGAGACAACCCTCCAAAACCCTAGAGCCGCCACCCCATACCTTCGCCTGAAACCCGGCGGCAACAACGCCGCCGGTCACCAAATTAACACCCCTAAGCCATCTGATCACCCTCGTTACAGACCTGCTAACCGTTTGCCTCGAATCTACCTCCAGCTTCTCGAATCTTAAATCGAAGATTCGAGCAAAACTAGATCTACCCCAACCAGTCCCCAACTCATACCAGACATGTCCCTGACCGCCCTCGTTACCAAACCACCGTTGGTTTGGTTCGAATCAGACCAGAACTACTGGAACCCCAAATCAAACCCCCAAGAACCCTAGAAAGCTAGAGGTTGAAATCTGTCCTAACTGAAGGATGGTTTGGGGTCTAATCGACTTTAGTCGAAGTCTTCTCAGTTGAGAACACTCGATTAAGGTCCGTTCGACCTCAAACAGTTCGAGTTTAAGTTTGAATCAGGGTCATCCAGGTTCCGTGTTCTTGAGGTATTTTCCCTTTCTTGTTTGTTCCAGTTTGTGTTTGTTTATTCTGTTTATTGGCTTAGTTTAGTTTTGTTGGTTTTTCAATTTCTTTTGTCGACTGATTCTGCCCGTCTTCAATGACCCTTTATTTGGTCAAACTTTTTCTGGTCATGGTTAATGAATGTGATAAAACTATATAATCGATTTGAATGAGTGTCGTCGATTAGTCAAGTTTTATTATGAATCCATGTTTCCATCAATACGATTCGAATCACCTGTGTGCATGTTCGATTCTTATTTGCCTTGTGTGTTGTAATTCTTGTAGTCGATTGAATAATTGTCGTCGATTAGTTTTACATGCTCCAATTCTGATTAAATAACCTGATAATAATGTGATTCGCACTGCTTCAATTCTGACTGAATCATGGTTCTTCTGTTGATGCCATTTGATCTGATTTAAATGCTAGTTTGAACGGTCATTTGAGTTCGAATTGAATTGGTTATAGCTGATGGGATGGGCACAAATTGAAAGGGGCTGGGGTATGATAATACACAGGGGCTAAGGGGGTAGTTTGGGGATTGAAAAGTTCAGAAATTGGCTAGTTTAAGTGGGCTGACAGTAGGGTACTAAAATACCATTAAACTAATACAATTGTTTAGTATTAGTGGGGAACAAAACATAATAGTATGGGGATTAATGGAATATTATAAGCTACTCATGCCTTTGGTTCAAGACACATGATAATGGGCTGTAAGAGAAGAATATCATGGGCAAAAAGATGGTGGTGGTATTAGTTTAATTACTTTTGAGAGGGGGAAGGGTCTGTGGTTGGGCAGATAAATAGAGCCACTAAGGACAGATTTAGGGGCTGGAATTTTGAGAGAGGAGAGGGACCTGAAGAGAGGAAAAGTGAATCTGAGAGGAATATTTGAGTCTTGAATCAATTCTAAGAGAGATTTTAAAAGAAAAGATATTGTTCCATTGAGTGCTAGGCAGAATTTAGATTCCAAGCACTAGTTTTTGCCGCTTTGATTGTTGAATCCATTTGGCAGTCTATTGATTCTGCTTCTGAACTTATCCGAGCTCAGTTTGTTCTATTTTGGGTGTTTGTATTGCTGTTGGTTGACAAACTCATTCTGGGTTGTGGTTGAGTGTTATTCTGGTTTTTAAAATTGATTTTGGAGCTGTTCTGAATCCCATTGCTGCTGTATTGACTGATGCTTACCTGCTGCTGACTTCTCCTTCTTCTTGTCCTGTTTCCCAATCCAGGTACATGCTGAGTCTCCACATCATGTAGAATTTGGTTGAAATAAAAATGAAAGGGAAACCTAACTTCATTGGAAAACTTCAGTAGCTACTATATCTTCCTTATAATTGAATGTAATGGTTTGAATTGTAATTAGGACTGTTTGTTTAAGTAATTTGGAATGGCTGAATCTACAGCTTGTAATAAACCACATTTGAGCTACTGGAACCCATTCAAATTTGTGATTATCTACTGCAATTTAGTACAATGGGTGTATGTGTAGTTTAGCGTTCATTTATGTTCAAAAAAAGTGGGAAACAGTTGGATTTGAAATCAAGTTTGATGTCCGGTTGAGCATGTATTTTATTGCAGTAATTCATATCATGCAAATTAGTTCTTAATATATAGGTGTTAACTAGCATTGGTAGAAGTGTATGACCAATAGTCTAATTCTTGAAGGCTTGATATGCAATCTTGTTGTCGAACTCAAAGCTACCTCTTAATTTGCTCTTTCACCTTTAGTAAAAAACGGACCAGTAGTTTAGTGGTTAAAATAATCTAATCTTCAAACCATGTTCTGTTCATTTGAGTAAAAGGACGTAGTAATTTCGATGGGTACTCGATTTGATTCCACTGAAGCTGCATCGGTCTGGTGGTCAGCCTAATTCCAGGCCACCTGAGCTTTAGCGCTTTAATGAATGGCCCGGGTTGTACCTAATTTGCATACTCGCATGGGCCTCGACCGAAGACTACGTCGAGCCGGCTTTTGGTTGTGCCAATTCACATTTTTCGGGCTTATCCTTGAGCCCTGAGACATATTTGGTTTGCAATCATTCCTTTTGGCCCTTGACAAAATCGATTAGGATTTTTCCATATTTTAGAGACAAATTGATTAGAAAATCTTAGTTCGCTTTAGGATGGACCAATAAATGAAATGAGACGAGCCTCGGTAAATAGAACACATAAGTCGTGGGGCCCTCATCAAATGTATATTAGAAATACTTATATTTCAGGGCGAGCCGTTTAGCGAACTTCATGGTCTTCCCCAAAATAATCACGCGTTAGTCTCTTTAGGCGCGTACTTTAATAACATTACCTTCTTAAACCCGGGTGCACATTTATGTGACCCAAATCCAAATCTCAACGAAGTCGAAATATGTCGACAATCACGGGTACATTGATTGTGATGTGGTTCGAGATGCATTTCCATGACATTGCAATTCTTTTTGTTTTAAATAATGAATGAGACGAGCCTCGACAAACAAAAATGCACAAGCTGCGGGGCCCTCTATACGTGTTGGTAAAATTACTTAGACTTCGGGATGGGCCGTTTAGCAAAATTTCACGGCCCTACCCAAAATAATGATACGCTAGTCGCTTTAGGCGCGTATTTAATAATGTTATCTTCTTAAACTCAGGTGCACATTTATGTGACCCAAATCCAAATCTCAACTGAGTTGAAATGTGTCAATAACCACAGGTGCATTGATGTGACGTGGTTCGAGATGTATTTTCACGATGTTGCAATTCTCGGTAAAAATAATAATAATAAGAGCGGTACACATTTAAAATTTGCACATAGATTCAACATATATTAAAAATCAGATAAATAAGCCGAATATGACAGTTGAGCGACCCTGCTAGAACCACGGAACTCGGGAATGCCTAACACCTTCTCCCGGGTTAACAGAATTCCTTACTCGGATTTCTGGTTCACGGACTGTAATACAGAGTCAATATTTTCCTCGATTCGGGATTCAACTGGTGACTTGGGACACCATAAATCTCCCAAGTGGCAACTCTGAATCTTTAAATAAAATCCCGTTTCGATTGTCCTTTAATTGGAAAAACTCCCTTTTACGCCCCTTTGCGGGGTGTAGGTGGAAAAGGAGGTGTGACAGCTCTGGCGACCCAAACCGATAGGCCGTGACGGGCACCCAGTACCATACTCAACCGAGTACCAACGTAACGTATCTTTCTTATTACATAATCAAATATACGTGACATACGGGCCTAATAGGCCAACATAATCATTTATAAACTCAAAACATAGGCCGACAAGGCCGTACAATCTTTCACGTACAAGTCATATGTCTACAAGCCTCTAAGAATACATAAATGTCATAAAGGTGGGGACAGAGTCCCGCCTTACCAAACAATACACGTCTAAATCAGACTAACCAAACGAGCAACTTCGAAGCAAATGGAGCGCACCAACATCTTTTGCTGAGCTGATAGCCTACTTGGAGGGCTCTTGACCTGTCTATTGGGACCTGCGAGCATGAAATGCAGTGTCCCCAGGCAAGGGACGTCAGTACAAATAATGTACCGAGTATGTAAGGCACATAAATAAATACATAAGAGACATGGAAGACATATAGAGTACATGACTCAACTTGATAGTCTAAATAACTTTGTAAATCATAAATTACTTTTAGCGTCATGCATATGCGTATGAATGTCATGTCGTGCATAGGTACATGTTTCATAACATCATCAGCCTCTGAGGGCATCCCATCATATCATATCAGCCACTGTGGGCAAAATCATCATTGTATACCAGCTGATCAGGTGGTGATGCGTATATAACGCCATAACCTTTCCCATATCCCATATACATATATATACATACATATATACGCGTATATAACGCCATTTGAACACATACATATATACATGTATATAACGCCATTTGAATCATATTTCAGCCACTATGGGCAACATCATCATCATATACCAGCTGATCAGGTGGTGGTGCATATATAACACCGTAACCTTTTCCCAAATCCATATACATATATTTACATATATACGCGTATATAACGCCATCTGGTCATGGGTCAATGCACATGAATACAATACATGAAAAGTACGTTAATAAAATCTTTTGGAATCTCATAAGACCATTTTGGCTTTCAGTAATATCATACAGTAAACTCTTTTCAACTTTCATATTTTTCTGAGACCCATGAACAGATGATAAAATATTATGATACACGGAAATTCAAGAACATAGATATCTTTAATATGTCTATGAATAGAGTCATTCATGGAATTTGTGCATTTGCACGTTTCGTTCATATCGTATGGATCATGCCAAAAGAAAGAAGGGATAGCCTTAACATACCTGGATCAATTATCTAGAAAATTCCTCTAACACACGTCTTTTGTGACGAACACGTAACAGAGGATCGAAGTAGGGAAAAATCCGTATGATATTCTTGAGAAGAATTGCACCGTACTCCATTAGAATCGTAAAATCCTGTTGTTATTACGTAGTATAACTTTGTATAAAATCTCACATTTTTGAATTCTTGAAGATCCATGAAAGCTCGCGTAATTGAATATGAAGCTCACGTTGAAATGAAGCTTACATTGAAATACAACTCACTTTGAAATGAAGCTCATGTTTCTTTAAGTTAAATCTAATCTTTAATAAGTCTTTTAGAATGGAAAGTTTGAAGGAGCTAATATGGATGGCTAACGTTATTTCCCTTTTTGAATTGAAAGACTTTGATATTCAAAGTCTTGGAAATGAAAGAAATTGTTACCTTGTGACACCAAAGCAAGGATGACTCTTAGTCATCTCTTAATAACATGGCTAGCTGCCACATGAGGATGGGGTGGAATATTTAATCTTTATCCACTTATTAGTTAATCGGGTAATGTCCCGTTACCCGGTAATTAACCAATTACCCAAAAAATTGAGAATTATTGCCGCTTACTTATAATATTACTCACTTTTCACGTACCTTATACACCTTTATATTATGGCCATGTAGTACCTTGTATGGCACTAGTCCATAAATACCAGGTATTTTAGCTCGGGCCGTATTTTATCCCAACATGCCAAACGTGGACGAAAATTCATTTTCTTTGACTTGCTTCCCATCTCACCTTCACGAACTTACTCATCACTTGTGAAATAGCCTAATCCTTATAATCTCCAAATAATCTTTTACTTGGACTGATGTCAATTATCTTACGGTCAATTCAACATACAATACTACAGGGTGCAACATCGTCGTAACTTAATACTGTGAAGCGTAACATCATCGTAATATTGTGGGGTATAACAGTCTGGTACACGATTCCCTATTAAAACTCAGTTTGTCATTCCTCGGCCCTTCCGAGCAAACGACGCCTTCAAAATGGGGGGTGTCCCTCATCGTTCGATTGTAGAAGAAGGCCTGTGATCTTGTCGGATCCTCCTTAGGGGGTACGTTGCTCCGCTAAGAACCTTGCTGGCGAGACCCTCTTCGGGGCGGAAGTTTGGCCGAGGGGAAAGAGCGTGGCGGGTTTTGTTAAGGCCTTAGGGTTTCCGAGTAGAGTTAGAACTTTCCAAACACCCTGGTCGGGTATCTGCATATAGGTTAGTGAAAAATAACGAAGGAGGGAGGTAGTTTTTCTTTACTGCGGGATGTGTAGGTGACGTTCCGAGGTTAGGAATGTTCCTGGTGTTTTGGGGCATGGACTCTAGTACGGCCCTCCCCTGTGTTTAATCAGGCTTGGCCAAAAATGAGGTTTGCTTACCTTTCGACTCTTTCGAGAGTGGAGATATTGGTGGTGGCGATGCATCATGTGATGCAAAATTTCCCCTTGTCGCGTATTGCTTCCTGCCGACGGTTTTAATTCCGTCCCTTGCGTGGAATTTCATCCTTTTGGCAAAGTGGGGGCGGCCCTATCTTCGGTCGATGTGCCCGTGGTCATATGAATAAGGCGTTCGTGCCTTGCGCGTCCCTTGATGATCTGGAACGTAGCATTTTGGTCTGGGCCAGTCATGTTGTACTGAGAGAATGATCTTTCTCCTTGTCATAGCGATCGTCATTCGAAATCTGTCAAAGATTTGAGAGGTGGTTGTTTTATGACCCGGTGGCCCGAGCTGCCCCATCATCCTCGGCCCGACAGTGCTGATCGAGCCACCTGCACACATGTGCACATGTTTTATATAAAACGGATTAAGTGAGGAAGAAGGTTACCAGTGCGTCATTGTGAGGTCGAGACGAGGTTTCGGTACCCTCTTTGTTGAATGTAAGGGCGTCCTTGGGGGTATATCCCCAGATCTGCCTTTCTCCGGTGACGAGAAATTTTTCTCTCCCTTTTACAAGTTCTTGGAAAGTTTCATCGCTCCTCCATTATCAAGGAAATGCACTGCAGCCTGTTTGCTTCATTCCTCCTGGCTGTCTTCTATACTGGGGACTGAACTTGAATTCAGTCAATCGTCAATTCTCGGTGGTGATTTTAGTCGAGCGGCTTGGCATCTTTCCTTCGGAGTTGGTTGCTATCTGCGGCCCCTCGGCTGCACTTGCTATATAGTCCTCGTGCTAGGCTGTGATTCCTTTGAGAGGCATTCGACCGAACTGGTTCGAGCCATTTGACGTCCCTGGTTTCGCCTATGGCGAACACGATGTTTGGTATAGCAATATGGAAATTGCATTCTGATGAGTGAGGCTCCCTTGCCGACCATGCGTCCTCGTCAAATCTGGCTTTGTTAACAATCCCTGGAGGATATTGTTCTCGGGCCATTCTCCGATCGTTGCGAGGTAGATTACATCTCGGGGAGTTCCTCCTGTCTGCGGCGCATGGGTGGTACCACCCTCTGTTTAACATTGGTTTCTTTGCCAGGAGCCTGTTTGGGTAAACTGAGCTCGAGGAGGCTCCCGAATGGTCATCCACGACCCTGATTTATGACTAATGTTGGGTATAGGCATCCGACCAGATCTTGGCTGGGTACCTGATCAAGTTTTCTTTGAACTACCCTGAAATCGTCGGGCTTGGTTTCTTTAGGCTTTGAGTGAAGGTTTGTATTGCCTAGTCATACGAGACCGGGGGTAATCTCGTTCGTTCCATCAGGGAATGAGGTGCGAATTACTGTGGCATTTCATTCTCCCTTTGTTTGGCCCTGGACGTGTCGGGCTCTCCCGTCGTTGCTTCGATGGCATCGGTGTGTGTCTTTATGGAGGAATCTGCCGATGTGGTAAGCGAGTTTATGGGGTCGGGAGCTAGGTTATGATGCCACATCATGGTTTCTTTCGAGCGTGTTTCCCCGAACCTCTTCAATAAGACGGACTCGATCTCATAATTTTTTGGGTTGTTGCCCTTTCCCGCGCACATATAGGTGGTGATCTCATCATCTTTTAGGCCGTTACCCTTTCCCGCTCACATATAGGCGGTGATGTGTTCGTTGGGATCTGTGGTCCCATTGTACTTAGGGAGTTCTGGCATTTTGGGCTTCTTTGAAATGGGTTCCGGGGCCGCTTCCTTGGGAAACGGCCGTTGCACGAACTTCCACAAACCTAATTCGATCCTTTTGGAGAGATCCCCAAGCATCTTTGCTATGGTAGGGTCGGCTACAAATCCATTATTGCTTTATCTCTTAGGTACTTGTTCAGCGGGGGGGAGCTGTTTCCGGCACTGTTGTGCTGGGAGTCTTCGGATGGCTTTGTAACCGAGCGATGGCCAACTATTGTGCCTGCAACATTTCAAAAATAACATGAAGACTAACTTCCTGTTCTTCCCGGGCTGGGGTCTTTTGGGCTTCCTATTGGTCGCCATGTCGTATGCTTCCGTTGGTGCGCGAGGTCTTGTCGATCCGCTGCGCGTCTTCCGAAACCGCATCCACTGGAATCTGTCCAGGTGCATTATCGGGGTTCTGCGGTGGCTCGCCAACGACTGGACAGCTATACCGTTTTCTTCATGATTTTCGAGGTAGTCGTTCTTAACCCCATTTATCGAGCCAGGCATTTTGACCTGTAATCAAAAGATCTTGGACAAGAAAAAGTGTGAAAGATAACTTGCGCTTGTGCAATGAAATTAGCAAGAAAATAATCAGTATTATTTTTAGCCCCACGGTGGGCGCCAAACTATTTACCGTGAAAAAGGTAACAACAATTAAATTTGTAAATGGGATTCTAAAAATATGGATCTATTTTTATGCTAGTTGTTAGAGAAGTAGATGAACAAGCAAGGCTCTTTATGTCCAATACCTAGCAATAAACGAAGAACAAGTATGAAAGCAATAAATGTTAAGAGTGGCCTCGAGCTAATAAGAACAAGCAAGTTAGAGGGAAGAGAGAGAGGGAGATATTATTGATCTTGTGGAGAATAGTTGGAGCAACATCCCTCTTACAAAGTAGTGTGGGTTCTCTTTATATAGGAGGGGAACCCAGATATAGTACAACATGCGTTAATTATAAAGTATGGAGATGGGACGGCTAGACCTGACGCTTCGGCATAGGCCCTGGATAGGCCGGCTCTATCAGACTTAGCCGTGTGCCTTGGGAACTTCCCCTTCTGCTCTAGCCCCGACCTTCGTCTTCTTTGAGTCGGGCCCCGACGAGCCCCGAGAGAGGGGACTCGGTCGAAGCTCCACGTCCTCGGGGTCTTGAGGTATTCTTCCGAAGTGGCTTGATAGCGAGAAATCAAGTCCTCTGATTTCTTCGCATACACTTTCCATATCATTCTTCCTAGATTCAAAATACTTCAAGAACAGTAGCTAAATTCTATCCATTCTCCAACAAAAATTCTTGCATCAAAAAACTTCCAACGAGAATTGTTAGAATTGTATCAACGTAAAATTTTGTGGTTCTAAAGGAGTATGGTGCAATCTTCTCCAAGAATATTATACGGAGTTTTCCCTACTCCAGGTATGTTAAGGCTATCCCTTATTTCTTTTTGGCATGGTCCAAGTTATACAGAATAAACGAGCAAACGCACGGTTTTCATAAACGAATCTATTCCTAGAAGTACCAGAGGTCTCTATGTTCTTGATTCCCCATGTGACATATTGTTACGTCGTCTGTTCATGGGTCACAGAAAAATAAGTATTTGATAAAGTTTATCAGAAAGGCATATTGAGTTTTATGGCATTTCGAGAAAATCTTATTAACGTATTTCTTATGCATTTCATGCATTATACATGTACATTAACCCATGACTTAGACGGTGTTATATACGTGTATACATGTATATATATTTATATGGGATACAACAAAAGGTTATGGCATTATATACGCACCACCACCTGATCAGTTGGTATATGTTGATAATGTTGCCCACAGTGGCCGAGACAATATGATGGAATGCCCTTAGAGGCTTGATGATATTATGTACACCTATACCCATGCATTATACGACATCTATATGCACGTGCATGACATTATAAATGTTTCAGAATTTACAAAGTTATACAGATTTACAGATGGATTTCTTATTTCCATGTTTAATCTATGTTTTTTATGTACTGATTTTCATGCCTTACATACTCAGTACATCTTTTGTACTGACCCCCTATTGTACGGGGCCTACGTTTCATGCCCGCAGGTGCAGGTAGGCATGCTGACGGTCCCCCTTCTTAGGATCCTTGATCGGCGAGAGTTGGCATGCTCCACTTGATCCGGAGTTGCTTTTGATTTTGGTACGATATGCTTGTATATATTTATATATGGGTATGACATGGCTCAGTCCCGTCTTTATACAGTAGTATTTCTATTAGAGGTCTGTAGACAGTTATGTACAGCTGGATAGTATGTGGCCTTGTTGGCTTTTAGTTTTGGATATATAGTTGTCTATTGCATCCTTGCCAGCTCGCCCCACTATATTCTACAGGTTTATGTATATATGTCTTTTGGACATGTTTCCCTCACGTACACTATTCATGTTTATATCTTAAATGCCTGCTTAAGGCTTTTCGACATGTAGGATTCAGGCACCCACTGCGTCCCATCGGTTTGGGTCATGACACTAAACACACTAGCAGATTCAAAAGTCCAAAATTCAATATGAATCACACCCTAGGCCCCTGGGACCCCATCCAAACATACCAACCCATCCTAAATCATCATACAAGCTTATTCAAGGCTTAAATCACATCAAAAACATGAATTACATCCCAATTCAAGCGTATTAAATCAACAACTTCTTGAAAATCAAAATCAACCATACAAGCAAGTCATATAAACATCATGTGAAGCTACTCAAAGTCTCAAGCCATCGATCAGAATGCTAACGCTCAAAACAACCCGTTGGGTCGTCACAAGTGTTGTTGTTGAGTGTTGGATTTCCTAATGTAACAACCCGGTCTATTATTTTGAGTGTTGTATCCCTTTTCCCCCATTTACTACTTAATCTATACTTAATTTTTATTATGTGTCTTACTGGGGTAGTTGGTGTGGGTCCAGGGATGTTTCGGAACGAGTTGGGACACTTAGTCCCATGGTTGGAAGCTTAAGTTAAAAGAGTTGACCGGAGGTTGACTTATGTGTAAACGACTCTAGAATGGATTTTTGATGCTTTTGATAACTCCATAGGGTGATTTTGGACTTAGTAGTGTGACCGGATAGTGATTTGAAGGTCTGTATGTGATTTTGGCTTGAAATGGCGATAATTGGAAAATTTGAAGTTTGGAATGTTGAGAAGTATGACCGAAAGTTGACTTTGTGGTTACTGGGCTTGGATTTTAGTTTCGAAAGTCGGAATAGGTCTGTTTTATCAATTATGACTTATGTCCAAAATTTGAGGTCAATCGGAGTTTATTTGATAGGTTTCAGCATAGATTGTAGAAGTTGAAATTCGTTAGTTTTTAATTGGCTTGAATTGGGGTGCGATTTGTGTTTATGGTGTTGTTTGATGTTATTTAAGGCCACCCTAAGTTTGTATCATGTTTTAAGACTTGTAGGTATATTTGGTTGAGGTCCCTAGTGCCTCGGGTGGATTTCGGAGGGTTATAGAATCGAATTTTGGACTTAAGAAATGGCTGATGTGTTTTGGACTAGTGTGATCGCACCTAAGAAGGTATTGGCCGCAGGTGCAAGACCGTAGAATAGAAGAGGACATCGTAGAAGAAAGTTTGGGTTGGCTACTAATGGGCCACAGGTGCGAGGGAAATGTTGCATTACGAGCTCATAGATGCGGAAGAATGGTCACAGAAACGGAATGGGGACTGGAGAGGCGGGCAATTTAACCTAAGGGAAGACTAGTAACCCTAATCATTTCCCTCACAAACCATCCACCACAATTTCCCTTTTCTCTCAATTTCCCCTCAAGCTCACAGACCCCATCAATCCAAAAACCTTGCATGAATTCGTGTAAGTCCATTCAAATCATCCCTATTGTCCCTTCAATCCGAGAATCTCACTAGATTCTTTCAATATTCACCACCTTAATTTGAATCTCGAATCCCTGAAACCCTAGACCTAACAATGCAATGGGAATATCATCGTTCTTTCCTTTGCCCATTCAAAATAAGAGCATGCATGGCCATGATCTTTCAGTTCATCATCATTATTCTTTTTCCATAGGTCAAAAGCAGTGATCTCTGGACAATGGGCCTTTGACCAACGATTTTTTGGTGTCCAACGGACGGTTTTCTTCAAGGTAAAATGACCTTATAATGACCTTATTTTCTTTTCTTGAGCATGTATTACAATTGGTCCTGTTGAGTTCCCAAAGAACTCAAGCCCAAGTCATGTACCTGCGCCATATTGGAGTCTGAAGTTGTTGTTGTCCACTCTCGCTACTTGGTAGGCCTGCTTCTTTTCAGGCCCAAACTAGAGTCTATTCTCTTCCTTTACTGCTTTATTAAAGTTTACTATCCTTATTTCCCACGTGTATATAACACGTATCATATTTGATTGAATGTTGTTTTATATCTTTGCATCGTATGATTAATCTAGACAAGCCCTAAAAGACATAGGATTACAAGAAATATTAGACTTAGTAGCAGATAGTTATAATTCTTTAATCATTTATACTATTAATCTCTTATTCTATTACTAACAATTTTTACAAAGTCTTTTGAAACCAAAACAACTTCAGCAAAGGAGGACAATCTCCTCCTTTCAAAAAATCAAAAACATAATCTGAATTGGTATTTTAATTGAGCTTTTCTACAAAAGAAAAATCGAACAAACAATGTTACAAAACCAAGGTTTTTCGGATGGTTTTCTTCAAAATGAATATGAGGTTTGAGAACTAATTTCTAAGGTATGCCTAAAGACTATTTCTTTGAACAAGCTTCACTTTACTAAGATTATAAAAATAGTGACATCCTTTTTAAAGGCAAAATGTTTTATAACTTAGCCATCTCTCACAAGGATTTACAAACCCAAACATTATGGACATACTCTTTCAATTATAAGAGATAAGTATTTTTCTAAAGACATTCATAAATTTATACCCTCTTTCTAAATTACATGTACATTTTTAGCAATAAGCTCTAAACTAGATATACAATATGCCATACTTTAACACTAGTTAAGCAGAGTATAGACAAATAATCCTTTAAATCTAGTCTAAGTCCTAAAGAGCTACATCAGGTAGATTTTAAGGGGGTGCCTAACACCTTCTCCTTAGAAGAACGAGAACCGTAACCCAAAATTTCAATGGTTAGCAGACTAATAGAGAAATGATCTTAGTAATTAAATAGGTACCCTAGTATACCTTTAGATATTAGGTGGAGACTCTCTTTTATCATCAATAGGAACATCACTAGTTGAGTCTCATGCAAAATAGGATGCAAGTACTTATATTGTTTCCCTCTTTATGGAATGATTGATGGTGATGTTACTTCTCTTATACTTATGTTATCAAATGTTATTGGTATTTACTGATTCTTATAAGATTCATGATGATGAGTTAGCTCTAATAACGTATACGGAGGTTACCAACCTTACGTCACTCCGAAAGTTTCAGAATGTGATTCCATAAGTCTAGCATGCATTATATATTTGTACCTATTTTACTTTATCGATTTGCGCTATGGTCGGCCAGGTACGACACCTATTATGCAACTACTAATCAGTTGGGTTTTCTCTAGCTTCACATGGGCGGGTACGATTCTACTGAGCCTTATGACGGCTAGGTACGTTTTTACCGAGCCTATTACGGCCGGGTACGATATGATCCTATAGAGGTGTATGTTCTTAAATAAATAAATAACTAAATATATATATATATATATATATATATATATATATATATATATATATATATATATATATATATATATATATATATTATGTGTGTGTGTGTAATGAATTTCATGTCAATCGCCCTCAGAGGCACTCAGATGTTACATGTTGTATCTTCTTTATCTCTCTTTACATTACTGTTTTTATTTATGTTTTTCTGCCTTACATACTCAGTACTTTATTCGTACTAACATCTCTTTTATTTGTGGATGATGTATGTCGTGCTGCAGGTCCTGATAAATAAGTAAACGAAGCTCCCCCACCACAATAGCCTGCCCAGCTCAGCAGTTATTAGCGAGATCGTTTACCGTGAAAATGATAATAACAATTAAATTTGTTGATGGGACTATAAAATACGTGATCTATTTTTATGCTAGTTGTTTAAGCAGTTGATGCTAGATATGTGAAACCTAACGATGAAACACGAACAAAAGCGGGGTTATAATCAAACAGAGGGGCTTGCTTTCCGGGCCTCGGACTAACCGATAATGGGCCTCGAGGTTGATGCCTGGGCTCGGGCTTGAGCTATCGAGCATAATCAGAAAGGGGTTAACAGTTAGGATATAATTAAAGGAGGCTCTTTATGGCCAATATCAAGCAATAAATGAAGAACAAGTATGAAAGCGATGAATGAAAGTGATAGTCTCGAGCGAGTAAGTTAGAGAGAAAAGAGAGATAGAGTTGTTATTGATCTTGTGTAGAATAGTTGGAGCAAACAGCAGCCCCTTACAAAGTGATGAGGATCCCCTTTATATAGGAGTGGAATCCCGTTATAGTACAAAATACATTACTGTAAAGGCATGGATATGGGACGGCTAGACATGACACCTTGGTACAGGCTCCGGGTAGGTCGGTTTTGTTAGACTTAGCTGTGTGCCTTGGGAATCCCCTATTTTTCTCTAGCCTCAATCAATATTCTCTTTAGGTCGGGCCTCGACGTGCTTCGAAAGAGGGAACTCGGTCACAGCTTCGTGTCCTCAAGGCCTCGAGATGTTCCTCTTAAATCACTTAATAGCAAGAAATTGGACCCTCTTATTTCGCTGCATACAGATAGTCTCCGCGTTTCCTAGAATAAAGCAATGGGAAACGATTTTGATACCTGACTTCCCGGGCTTCCCGTGACGATGGCATGTTGATGATGCAATCTATGGCGTGAAGTTTCACGATAAGCGGGAGATCCCATGGACTTGTCTTTTCGACGCCATTCAATACGCTATCGATTCCCTTTCTTCAAAGTGACAGTACCGCTGTCGATTTAGTTCTTCAAGAACGCATTAATTACGCTCACCGGTTAGTCTTCCAAAGGCCTGGATGCCCGTGTCATTATCTCTTATAAATGGGGGCGTTGTGGCATTATTTTTGTATCCAAGTGTCTTTATTTATTTATTCATCCCTTTCTCCTCGCCATTTTTCTCTATTGTTGATCGCAATATTTGGAGTTCATGGCCTTATGGTTATTTGGCAGCGTTCCCATCGGCCGTGTTGTGGCCTTTTTCCTGAGCTCCTCTTTGTCGAGCTAAATTATACCGTTCTGTCACTGATGTTGTTGTTGTTACGTTTGCTCTTGCTGTCCTTATTGGCTCGAGACGATGATATACGGGGATCGACTTTCCTCGCTTTAGAAAATTATTTGGACTATATATCGCTGCTCATAAAGGGGCTCGGATTATACACCACTGCTCACCTTCATACCCCGGCTCAACATGGCACTTTGCCCCGGGCTGGCAGCTTGCACGACTCAATGTCCCAAGAAGTGGATTCAAAGTAGCCGTGCAAGTGAGGCCAACATTCGCTAGGTCTATTGTCTCTCTGAGGTTCTCTTGGCCAGTGAGGGTCCTCGACTTTTGGCAGGCTATGGCGTTTTTTCATCCCTCCTTGCTTTTCGACTTATCCTTTGGGGATATCAGTGTGGAAGACTGGGATAAGGCTTTTGAGGATGCGTGCCCGAAGAGAAGATGTTTGGAGGTGTTGTTGCAGGAGGTGGACCTTCGAGAGTAGACTAGGCTCTAGGCTTTTACCACGTGTATACACTCCTTTGTTTCTTTGTTTCTGCGTAAGGATCCTTTGCGTGCTTTTGTAATCATATGTAAGGACCCTTCGAGGGCCGTCATAAGCAAATGTTCATGAATTTAAAGATGTTTTCTTGATTTTTGCCTTTGATACTTGCCATATTCTTGTATGTTCTTTTACACCTGCGGGGATTCTTAATGTGTGCCCCTATCGACGATCGTCAGTATCCAACTCGGGTGCGAGCATTCTTTTCGATCTTTGGTTGATAGAAATGGCTCCTTTCCGAGCTCATCATTGTTCCCCGGATCAAGCCTGAGCGGTCCAATAAGTTCGGGTCATCGGGTCCCTCGAGTCTCGTGGAGATAGAGCACCAAACCTTGAAATTTTGAGAGTGGACTCTGAGTGAAGGTCAGCTTCGGGCACTTAGAGATTTACTTTGAACTTGATGTAGATAACCTTTTAAGGCATTGCAGGTAGGTCCCTAAGGAGGGGTTACTCATATTTAGGTGATTTCCCGAGGTAGATCCCTCATAGACGGATCTCGAAGTACTTATTTTTCTCCTTGAGAGGAAACCTCAAGGCTAGGTAACACCTCGGAACCCATACCGAGGCCGTTGGCTTTTCGGGGCCTAACTTGGGTAGGCGGACCGCTGTTGGTTCCCCACATATATATGGGGTTGCTATCCCTTCCCGGGAAATCCCATTATTTTAGATAGCTATCCTTCCGTTTTCGCATTGCGTCCTTCGTTACCTTATGCCAAAACGTTCGCGTAGGTTCCTGCTTCAGTTTGCTAGTTCCACCATAGCCATGACTGCTACTTCAGGGTCTGCCCGGTAGAGAGGGGAGAGTTCCACTCCCAGTGCTCCGGATCCACGTGAGTTTACTCTGAAGACTATTACTTCGATAAGAGAGGAGAACCTGGAGCTAGTGAGGAGAGGCTGCGGATTGGGAGAAGGGGTAGCGTTGCAGGTGCTTCCCCCGGAAGAGGGTATCACAGACCTTGCCGATAGATTCCTGAATGTGTACTTGTACCCTTTCGCACTAGGCCCCCTTTATAGGGTCGTGCTCGATTTCTGTTTAAAGTATCGGGCTACTTTGGCGCAGATACATCCGTTGTTTTGGCGAATAGTGATGATGATGAGGTTCTTTGCGGAGAAGGCAGGGCTTGAATTCACACTCATTCACCTCGTCAGGTTGTACCGGCCCTTTCATCATTGAGGTTTGCTAACCTTGCGGTTTTGTTCGTCCACACCCTTTGTTATTGATGATGAGGAAGATGAAGATCGAGAGTGGGTTAGTCGATTCGTCCGGGTCCGGACAACTGACATTATCCCAGTGGAACTTATGCCATTCCCCGAGGAATGGAATTACACGCGTGAGTGGAGCGTCTCGTGATTTCTCAGATTCGCTCATGGTGGAAGCTAGTTTAGTAATCGTGTTTCCTTCTTTTCTACAGCAATTTCATGAGAGCTGGGCGAAGTTCCTGATCTGCCCGGATGGGTCCGAAGGCTAGCGACCCATTCGACTTATGACGAGCATAGGTGGCAAGTTGTGTCCCGGAGCAGATGGAAAGCAAAATACCACGGTACGTGCATACGTTGCTTTTACCTTGTCCTTCGTACATTTGGGAAGACATTTTCTCTTTTCATGTACTAATCTTGCCGTCGTAGGTATCGGAGGGTCTCCAAGGGCGAGATTGTGCTCCCCCAGAGAGGGGGAGGAGTTCCCAGCTTCCAAGTTGAAGGATAATAATGATAATTGGGATATGCATTTGCAGTGCGGTGGAGCTCACAGCAGGGCAAAGAGGGGCCGAGTCTTTAAGGAGGAAACATCGCCCGAGCTTGCTGTACCCGAAGTCTTCGGCCTAGGAGAGGATGTTCCCTGGAGCGATCATGCTTCGACCGGGATTGATTCTTCTAGGGCAGAGGGGACTAGATTATCAGATGTGTGTTTGGCCTTCGAGGATGTCTATCGACTTCACTTCGCGGTGAGCTTTGGTACAGGCCTTTCGAATCTCGCGTCTTCCCTTCCTCATCGAGTTTTTCTTTTGTAGGCCTTTGGTAGACTTAGGTCTGAGCTGCTCCATCATGGGGTTAGACTCTGGAAAGCTCTGGATGAGGGTAAATCCCTTGGCCTCCTTTGTAAGGAGAAGGAAGTTGAGTTAACACACTGGCGATATGAGGCGTACTGGAGCTCGAATTACGAGAGCTATTTAATGGAGCAGGTAACTTCCTGTCCTGGGTGGGTATGTATTTTTCTTTTTAACCTTTTAGGTTAACTTTTTGCCTATCCCAGTTGCAGAAAAAGATGGAGGCTCTGGACTACCTTAGGGGTAAAGCCGACCGAATCAAGAATGACTATGGCGAGCTAAGAGCTCAGGTGCAGGCTTAAGCTTCAGAGGAGAAGGGTGCCTTGGCTAAAGTTCCTGCCTTCGCGGCCCAACTCCTCTTAGCTCTTGACAAAGCTTCAGTTCAAGCGGATATGATGATGAAGCTTGAGTCTGAACTTTCGAAGGTCAGGGCTGAGGTCGTTCATGCTCGAGCTGAAGCAACACTGAGCTGGACTACGGCTGATCAGGAGATGGCGAGTCATTTGAAGGATGCTACCGACTCCCAAGCCGAGTTGAAGAGGGTCCTCGATCGTGAAGAGAGGATCAAAGAATATGCTCGTTGTAGTTCCCGAAGGAGGGTTCTCGAGGAGATCGGTGCCAAGGGTTTTGTTATCTCGGAAGAGCTGGCATGAGCGAGGGCGGACGAGCGTGATGCTCGGTCACTCTTGTCCGGCGCTGACGAGAGTGAAGACAAGGCTAATAGGTTGTAGCCCTCAGGGGTGCGGCGTAGACTTTGCCATTTTGTATGTGATATTTCCAGAGCGCGTTTGTAGATGGAGGATGCACTTTTTCATGTATGTAATTAGAAGAGAACTTGAAGCTTTATTGCTTATGTACCCCTTTCTGCTTTGCCTCTGACCAATTGGACTGGTTTCGGAGTTGGTGATAACCTTTAGATTCGTAATACAACTTTGGGGCTCATCAGGCAGGGCTGGGGGCTGTTACGCGTTCGGTCGATACGACCTTTAGTGTAAGCTAGCGTTAGAGCTCTTATGCTTTTGCTCAACTATTTTGGGTTTAGTCTCCGATTCGGGCTTCGACTCGAGCCTATTCGACCCTCAAGCTTTTGTGTCTGTATGGGCGGGTGACAATGGCTCTTACACCTTGCCCTTGGGCATTTGTTTCTTAACTATTTTGGGTTCAGTCTCCAAGTCGGGTTTCGACTCGAGCACAATTGACCCTCAGTTCTGTATTTTCATGGGCTGGTGACAACGGCTCTCACGCCTTGGGTTGAAGTGGCCTTTTATGTATGTGGCCCTAAGGCTCATGAAGTTGGCGACGATGGCTCTTACACTTTTCCCTTAAGCATGTATAGTTAACTATTTTGGATCCGGTCTCCGAATAGGGTTACGAATCGAGCTCATTTTGACCCTCAAGCTTTCAAATTCTTAAGTTGGCGACAATGGCTCTTAGCTTTTGGTCGATGTGACCTTTTAGTATGTGTGGCCCAAAGGCTCATTAGGCTGGCGACAATGGCTGTTATGCTTTGCCCTTAGGCATATATAGGCTTTTTTCCTCTTATTAAGGACTTTTGGAATGATTTTGCCTAACCTGTCATCGGTTCGGGAAAAACCTCGATTTCAAGTCATTTTCGGCAATGTTCGAGTACCTCGGAAGGTTTAGCTCGTAAGCTGAGTAGCTCGAAGACTTGTGATTTGGAGCTGACATGGTCGAAGCTCTTTTTGCCTGTCGAGGGTAGCCTATTTAACCAGTTCTTTTCGAAGTAGAATCGAAGTAATGGCCTATGATTTTATAGCGACGGTCGGGCATCCCCGAGTCGAGTTAATTCGGCTGGTGCAGCCGTATGACTGCAGTTATTTGTGTTTGGCCGGAGCCATTTTTGATCTCGAGTGTGGTAGTTTAGGCGTCTATATCGAGGGTATTCCCTTTCAAGAGTCTTACAAATGCGACATATAGCCTAACCTCGGGATTGAGTGTATGCCTATAGTAAGGTCTTACAAAATTTTCATGCCTTTTGAGGTCTTACAGTTTTGTCGAACTTGGTACAAGTGTGATTCATGCCTTGCTTGAGGTCTTACAGTATTTTCATCCCTGTTAAGGTCTTACAGTTTTTCCATGTCGTTGAGGTCTTACGAGTGTAGTTGCTGATACTCAGAGCGAGTGTGATTCATGCCTTGCTTGAGGTCTTACAGTATTTTCATGCTCGTTGAGGTCTTACAGCTTTTCCATGCCATTGAGGTCTTACAGATGTAGTTGTTGATACCCAGTGCAAGTTTTTATTTGAGATCGAGTCTGCCTGCTTGGGGTCTTACGGCCCCTGGTTTTTTAACGAATGGCGATCGGTGACAGTCTTCGAGTCATCGAGTTTGCTTGGGCTCGGAGGCCATTACTCGTGAGCTCGGAGTTTCCTCATTGAGGGCTTATGAGTATGGACATTCCGGCCTTGAGGTTGTGTGCTTTCTGAGTTATTGACACTAGTCTCTGAGTATTTCGGAGCGTTCTCGGTGGAGGGATCCTTGCTATGGAAATGCTGAATTCTTTTTGGAGTACGAAATGCTTTGGCGAAAGATACTTTGATTGTTGGGCATAAGTACATGTTGTTTTGTTGCCGTGAGCCCGGCTTATGCGGACACGGTTCAGTTGACCATTTGGCCCGGTACATTGTTTCCTATTGGAACTTAGTTTGTTGTTCCCTGGTTCCTCCGAGTGGATGACCTCTCAATGGGGTGCCCTCCAGTGTTCGGGGTTGATTGCAAAAGAAGCCTTGTAAGCTTGTTGGGTCCTTTTTAGGTAGCGCGTGGAAATCTCCTCGTTAAAAACCTTGCCGATGAAACCCTTTTTGAGACAAAAGCTCGATCGGAGGAAAAGAGTGCAACGGATGCCGCTAAGGCCTTGAGATCTTTGGGTTGGGTTATCACTTTTGACTGCCCCGACCGGGTGCCTGCGTGTGGGTTATTGTAAAATAATGAAAGAGGGAGGTGGTCCTACCTTATCGCGGGATGCGCCGGCGATGTTCCAATGTCGGAAGTGTCCCTGTTGTTTGGGGCGAGGACTCAGTACGGTCCTCTACTATGTTTAATAGGGCTTAGCCAAGACGTATTTTGATTACAGGTTGACTCTTTCGAGAATAGAGATACTGGTGTCGGCACTACATTGCATAATGCGAACACTTCCCTTGCCGCGTGTTGTTCCCCGGAGACGATTTTAATTCTGCCCTTTGTTGGGGATTTCGTCATTTGGTGAAGAGGGGATGGTACCACTCTAATGTGGTGTGTCCACGGTCGTCCGAATAAGGCTTTTATACCTCACGTCTACTTTGATGACATGGAATTTGGCGTTCCGGTCTGTGCCGGCCATGCTGACTGAGAGAATGGTCACCCCTTTCGTTGTTTCGATCGCCGTGTTGAATTCGTCAAAGATTCAAGAGGCGGGCATGATTCGGTCTAGCAGTCCGAGCTGCTCTATCATTCTCGTCCTGATAATGTTGGTCGAGCTACCTGGATTCACAAGACCATGTTTTATTCGAAATGGATGAATGAAGAAAGAGGTTACCAGTGCGTTGTTATGAAGTTGGGGCGGGGTTTCAAAGCCTTCCCTGCTGAATGTGAGGGCACCTTCAGGTACGTATCCCCGAATTCGTCTTTCTCTGGCGATGGATATTTTTGTCCTCCTTTTCACAAGTTCCCAGGGAGTGTCAACGCCCCTCCAATGTCATGATAAAATGTCATGGCCTATTTGATTCGTTCTTCATGGCTGCCTTTCTTTCTCGGAATTGAACTTGAGCTCGATCGCGCAAAAGTTCTCGGCGGTGACTTTTATTGAGTAGCTTGGCTACTTCCTTTCGGAGCCGATGGCAATCTTTGGTCCTATGGCCGTGCGTATTATGAAGTTCACATACCAAGTTGTGATTTCTCTAGGAAAGATCCGACCGAATAGGCCTGGGCCATTTGGTGCCCCTAGTTTTGTTGACGGTAAACCCGATGTCCAATACAGCGACGTTGAAGTTGTATTTTAATAGGCAAGGTTCCCCCGTTGGCCTTGTGTCTCCATTGAATTTGGCTCTATTGATGAGCCCTCGAGGATATTATCCTCGATCTATTCTCCGACCGTTGCGAGGTAGGTTGCGCCTCGGGGCATCCCTCCTATCTTCGATGTACTGCTGGTATCTTTCTTTGTTTGGTTTCAGTTCCTTTGCCAGGAGCCTGCTTGGGTGTACTGAGCCCAAGGGGGATCCCAACTGGTCATCCTCAGCCCTAATTTTTGACTGGTACCGGTTGTGGATGTCCGACAAGTTCACATCTAGATACTTGATTAAGTTCTGTTTCAACTATTTTGAAGCCATCGAGCTCCGTTCGTTCAGACCTCGAGTAAAAACCTGTACTGCCCAGTCGTTGGAGACTAGTGGTAGCTCCATCCATTCCATTTGAAAGCGAGACAAGAACTCCCACAACATTTCGTTCTCCCTTTGCTTAATTTTGAAAACGTCGGACTTCCTTGTTGCTAGTTTGACGGCACCAGCGTGCGCCTTCACAAAGGAGTCTGCTAGCATGGCGAATGAATCTATGGAGTTAGGAGCCAAGTTGTGATACCACATCATGGCCCCCTTCGAGAGTGTTTCCCCGAACTTTCTCACTGATATGGGCTCGATCTCATCGTTCTTTATGTCGTTGCCCTTTACTGTGCAAGTGTAGGCAGTAACGTGTTCATTGGAGTCTGATGTCCCATTGTACTTTGGGAGCTCTAGCATTCTGAATTTCTTAGGAATGGGTTTTGGGGCTGCTTCTTCAGGGAACGACCTTTGTATGAACTCCTTCCAATCCACACCTTTCAAGACAGGGGGTGCACCTTGGGATCTGATCGTCCCTGGAGTTGTAGGTCTCGACCTTCTTATCATTGGATGCTATCATTTTCTCACCCGATTCAATCTTTTTAGTGAGGCCCTCGAGTATTTTCACGATGGTAGGGTCGACTATCGATCCGTTGTTTCTCGATCTCTCTGGTACCTGTTCGGCCGGGGGAGTAGTTTCCGGTACTACTATGCTGGGATTCTTCGGGTGGCTTTGCAGTTGAGCCATAGCAAGATGTTATGTCTGCAATATTTCAAAATAACATGAAGACTAACTTCTTGTTCTTCCCGAGCTGGGGTCTTTTGGGCTTCCTGTTGGTCGCCGTGTTGTACGTTCCTGTCAGTGTGCGAGGTTTCGTTGACTTGTTGTGCGCATTGCAAACCCACGTCCGCTGGAAACGGTCCAGGGGCGCTATTGGGGTTCTGTAGTGGCGCTCCAAAAACTGGAACAGCCACACCGTTTTCTCTGTGGTTTCCAAGTTTGTCACTCTCAACTCTATTTACTGAGCCAGACATTTTGACTTGAAATCGAAGATCTTGGACAAGAAAAAGTGTGAAAGATAACTTGCGATGTGTAATGAAACCAGCAAGAAAATAATCACTACTCCCTCCGTTTCATATTATATGTGGTAGTTTGACTCGGCACGGAGTTTAAGAAAAAAGAAAAGACTTTTGAAATTTGTGGTCTTAAAAGCTTAAGTGGTAAAAAGTTTGTAGGGCCATGACATTTGTGTGGCTATAAAAGTTTCTCATTAAGGGTAAATGGGTAAAATGAAAGAGTTTAAAGTTGAATTATTTCCAAATTTAGAAATGTGTCATTTCTTTTGGAACAAACTAAAAAAGAAAGTACCTCATTTAATATAAAACGGAGGGAGTATTATTTTTAGCCCCACGGTGGGCGCCAAACTGTTTACCGTGAAAATGGTAATAACAATTAAATTTGTTGATGGGACTCTAAAAATACGTGATCTATTTTTATGCTAGTTTTTTAAGTAGTTGATACTAGATATGTGAAGCCTAACGACGAAACACAAACTAAAGAAGAGTTATAATCAAACCGAGGGGCTTGCTATCTGGGCCTCAGACTAACCAATAAGGGGCCTCGAAGTCGATGCCTGGGCTCTAGCTCGAGCTATTGGGGATAATCAGGAAGGGGCTAACAGTTGGGATATAATTAAAGGAGGCTCTTTATGACCAATATCAAGCAATAGATGAAGAACAAGTACGACAGCGATCAATGAAAGTGATAGTCTCGAGCGAGTAAGTTAGAGAGAAAAGAGAGAGAGAGTTGTTATTGATCTTGTATAGAATAGTTGGAGCAAATAGCAGCCCCTTACAAAGTGATGAGGATCCCCTTTATATAGGAGGGGAATCCCGTTATAGTACAAAATACATTAACTGTAAAGTCATGGAGATGGGACAACTAGACATGACACCTTGATACAGGCTCCAGGTAGGTCAGCTTTGTCAGACATAGCCGTGTGCCTTGGGAATCCCCTATTTTACTCTAGCCTTGATCAATATTCTCTTTAGGCTGGGCCTCGACGAGCTTCGAGGGAAGGAACTCGGTCACAGCTTCGCGTCCTTGAGGCCTCGAGGTGTTCCTCTGAAATGACATAATAGCAAGAAATTGGACCCTCTGATTTCGTCGCATACAGAGATCCTTTCTCCGGACTTGCCATGGTCTTGGTATGCATATTTATTATAGAAATTATGGGTATGTTTGGGTCTTGTCCCGACCAGATGTTGTTAATGTACTCTCTAGAGGCTTGTAGATGGTTCTCTTGTATATAGTAGTCTTGGGTGGATTTACCGGCCTTCTTAATTGACCCATTGTGTTTATATTTTCCTTGTTGGTCTTGTTGTGTGTGTGTGTGTGTTTTTCCTTTTCCTACGTACAAGTGGTTGTATCTTTTGATCAGGTAATCACTTGTCAGAGGCCTTGTTAGCCCATGTATGGTTGAGGATATCACATGTATTAGGATTAGTAGGCTGGGGCCTTAGGGCAACGTGTGTCGGCCACCCCCCCCCCCCAAGGTTGGGGTGTGACAAACTTGGTATCAGAGCAGGTATGTCCTAGGATTGTCTACAAGACGTGTCTAGTAGATCCTTGTTTATGGATGTGTTGCACGTCACACTTATAAATAGGAGGCTGTGGGGCATTTGTGATTGTTACTTTTACTTTTTGTTCTAGATCGTGCGATAGAACCAAGTCATAAGGTATCGAAATTTTATCCCTAGTCCTTGTTTGTCTTATAGCTGAGAGATGACTTCCACTAGAAGGACTACAGGCGATCGAAGGGATACGACGGAGACGGAGGTGGGAGTAAATACTCTATTGAGACAGACCCGTCTGAGGTTATGTCCTCTATTGAGAAGGACCCATAAGAGATTATGTCCTCTATCGAGATAGAACCGTCTGAGATACGAGATGAGTCACCACTATGGGAGTCTCCAACCCCGATGGTATTAGAGGATCCAAGAATAACTCCAGTATCACTAGTTTTCCCAGTGGCCCCACTTAAGCGAGAAGTAATGAGGACATCACAAGTGTTGACTAGATCACTTGATCCCCAAACCCCATACTATGATGGCTCACTAGAGGATGTAGGGTCTTGTGAGGAATCGAGAAGTCCACGGTCCTGGGAGTCAATTAACCAGGACTCGCCAACATCCACAAAACAAGACCTAGATGGGAGTATTGGTCAGATCTTGAGGGTTAGAATAGTAGGTACTTTCATAGGATTCCCAAGCGGCAACAAACAACATGTAGAAGGACAACATGCTGGAGGACTTTCCCCGCTTATGTTAGAACAGTTTGTGCCATATCAGGGCTCCATGGTAGGGCCATGGCAAGGTTCACACGCATCGAGATCTCAGGACTAGAGGGAGTTATAATAGAAGGTGTACTTACCGTTTTGATAAAATATTTTCATACTCATTAGTGTGATCTTGAAATGTCATATGTTATACTACGATGAGAATTTATAAAGCTTTGCCGGTAGGACTAAAAAGGGAAAAGAATAATGTTAAAGAGAGAGACTTATATGGGATTTTCGGTTGAATGATAGCTAAGACCGTGCTTATATTGCGATTGAAAGGTATAGTAGGATTGCTTGACTAGCAATGTAACGATATGTTTAGATAAGAGTTATGTTTTCCTTATAAAGGGATCACGGAAAAGATACGTATATGTGATAGATTGATAGTTAAAGTTCATCTACGCAAATGTAAGTAACGAGTATGGTGAGTAATAAGTAAGATGCAAATGACTTATGAGCTAGATGTGAAGTACAATTAATGGAATGATAAAAAGAGTATGAATTATATGAATTACGATGTTTAACGTCTATAATGATATGATTATAACATAGAAAGCTCACTTTTGATAAATTTAAGAGACTAAAATTGCTCAAGAGTATACTTAAGTGACTACTTTGAATACACCCTTAAACAAAAGTGACCATATTTGTTATTTTCTCTGTTCTCTTTAATCATACTATATTATAAGCGTGAAGCTCTAAAGTGAAGGATGAATTATTAAAATATCCATCAAATATTGAATGACCATTTTGCCATTCATTTAAACATTACTTCTATAATAATCTATATCATAATGTAAACTTACCTTTCGGTAAATGTTAAATATCTATAAAAATAAATTAAAATAATTGCATTGGAATTTTAGTGCTTTGCTTTGAACCTCTTAATGTACTTATTATGATGCATTTAAAAAAAATAAACATGGTGCAATGAAGTCTTTACGTTTTTCAAAATAAACTTTTTGAAATTCCTGTAAATGTAACAAGCATTTCATAGCTTTTAATATTCCTGAGTTATAAATAAAACTATTTTAGAACCATTTTAATAAAGAGATGAAATTTTCACAATTTGAGAGTACTTTCGTATAGGTATTTCATTTGTTCTATTTCATTGTCTTGATTGAACAAATTGGAGAATTTGCGGGAGTTAACAGTAGCACAAGCAAAGAATAACATATAAGACAAGTTATTCTCTTTTCTCATGATTCAATTTTTTTTATTAATTTAAATTATTGATTGACTGTTTCTTTTTAGTATATTATAAGATTGTAATAGGGAGACTGATGATTACTTTGGATGCAAAAAGAGAGGAAAAACTGGGTAGAAGTGTGAGAGAGCTGACATGTATTAGGATAATTAATGTTGCAAATATGATTTTCTTTGCTGCATAGTATATGCATCTAGCAGGAGTGCTACATGGACACCATTCACTTTTTCCTCCAGTTTCAGAATATCGTTTTTTTATAATTTTCTCCGTACGAATACTAAATTTATATCAATGTTATATTCAGAAGAAACATATATATATATATATATATCAATGTTATATATATCTACTAAGCATGTATTTATTTAACACTCAACTAAACAGACTCAAGTAAAAGTCTTTTAATGTCTTAAGCTTTTAGGTTGTGCATGAAGTTTTCTTGGCTCTTTTGATTTATACAAAAAAAACTTCTTGCCTCTTTAATTTGATTGCAGTTAGGGGAATTTCAAACTATTTGATCATGTACTCATGGTTTTTATAAGTACTAAATATCCATCACACAAAAAAATGCTTATGTAAAGTTGATTGAATATCTATGATGAAACTATTATTAAACACATCATTTAATATATTTATATGATTTCTTAAAATTATAAGGGATACATGCGCGTAGCCTAAAACTAGTGATACTAATTTTAGGGTACGCACTTTGCGCGTGTACCTATATCAATTAATACACAAATTTTAAAAAAATCATACATGTTATTAGAAAATCTGTTTGGGTTATAAAATAAAATTTAATGAAAATGTTGTAAAAATGATCAATATTGTACCCATTTAGGTAGCTTATAACAAATAAAGAAATCTTATTCCCTTGAAATTTTCAGATGTCTTATTATGATTTATCAGGACTTATGACGAAACTTATAAAAATTATTATTATTATTATTATTATTATTATTATTATTATTATTATTGTATGATCTAATACAGAACACAAAGCATAACAATATTTTTATCACGGTCCTTTAAAAATTTGTCAAAACACAAATTATAATTTAATTTTTTGGTCTTTTAGAAAATTAGGAATAAAAAGGTTAGTGATATACCTCCTAAAAAATTCGATAGTGAATGTAAAGTTTAAAGAATGACCAATATTGAGCTATTATTTTACAAAAAATAGCTTAATATAACAATTATAGTGAGATATTTTCATTGTTGGACAGAATACAAGAAAGAAAGAAAAATGACAATATTTTATTAATATAGTTTGTCTTTAACTATTTTATCCCTACTGCCTCATATTTGTATTTTTATCGATCTGAATCTTAAGTTTATACTAAAATTGATTTTGCTATATTTACTGATACTCTTCGTACAAGAATAAATTTTATGTACCTTAAATACTTTGTCAATTTGACAAGTAATTTTTCTTATATGATGAATTTATAAAAATTAAATTGGATTTTTTTTGCTAATTAGTTAATTCAACAACTTAACTATTTGTTCTCAACATTAAAGGAACTAACTTAGTTTTATTAATTCAAATTCCTAATATTAGCTCATTCTAATTTTAAAACATTTGACTATAATTATAAGTTTATCCAATAAGAATTCGATTTTCATATAATGAGAAAAATCATATGTCAATTTTGAATCTTTATATTTAAAAATCATTGCATGTTTGTTTTCTTGATAAGAAGGGATCTATATTATACTAGTAATTAAGTAACTACATTGTCACAGAGGTCCCAACGGGGCATTTCTACTTGGCTATTACAAGACATTAAATAGTCACGAAGGACGTTCTTCTTTCCAAAGGAAGCAAGCGTAGTGCATACCTCTTTCCTAATATTTTTAACTGCGTAGGACTAGGTACAATATTAGTTGCTAAAACAGCGGTTACAAAATGTGGAGGATAATACAAAGTTCTGAGTCGCCATGCTTAGAGCATCCCTAGCCAGCTTGTGTGCTGGTTCGTTGGCCTCTCTGAACTTGTGTTCCACTTTTGAACCTTCACCTGGTGCATCAATGACCTGCAATCATGAACAATATTATTTAGTAGTGTGCAACCATATTGTAGACATGAAATGACCTATGTGGAGTCTGTCTCCACATCAACATTGGTAAAACGTTGATCCTTTATAAGTTCTAGGCCATAAGTTCTGCATGAAGTGGGGATAGACCATAAGACGAGTCCTGGAACCCTAGCACCCATATACCATTACTATCCCTAAATAGCCCACCAAAGCCACATATGTAGGTTGATCTTTTAAATGAGCCATCTATATTAAGTTTTATACGGTTGACAGCTGGTTTAATCCATTTTATTGAAACCTGAATATTGTTTTGATGCATGTATTCCTTCTCAGTCAGGGAATTTGTATTCAAGTGATATCTTGTAACAATAATGAAAATAGGCTTTGTTTGTCGTGTTATGAAAAGGTTATTATTTCTATTCATCCAGATGCACCATATCACAAAAGGAACATATCATGTCAATCTACGTGGCTTCTCCCTATGATACAGTTTAGGTCGCGAAGATTAATTAACCAATGGTTTATCGGATTGAAACCACTCATATTGATGCCTAATTGGGCCCAGAAATCCTTTACTGCTATGTAATATATAAAAATGTGGCTGATGTTTTCCCTATCTTACTTACAAAGGGAACAAATAGGGTCTATGTTGATTCTAATGTGGTTTAGGTACACTCTAGTAGGTAACTTGTTGTGTAAATATTTCCATAAGAGGAACTTCATTTTATTAGGAAATGTTTTATTCCAAATCCAATTAAAGTCTTGAGTAGTGTTGGGGTAGAAATTTAGAAGATTATGGCACGATGTACTGGATAAGAGGCCATTTGAGGTATGTGACCATGCGGAGATGTCATGATTGAGATTATTTGGGGTAGTGGCTTTAATTTTGTTTGCCAAAGGGGAATGAATTCCAAAGGAAATTTTTGATAAGTCCCACTAATTGTTAAGCCACAAATCCTTAATAGTTAGGAGATTTTCACGCTGTCCTAATGGGCCCTAAAGGCATTCACGTAATGTCAGAGTTTGGTGGATCCAGAATATCAATTCACGTAATATTGATGCCTAATGGGACCTAATGCCTTTTCTACAAATTTTCCAACCCTGTGTCACGACCCCGGTTCGCCCTCCGTGAACCATTGTGACGGCACCTAGTCTCTATTACTAGGTAAGCCTAAAATGTGGAAGATAAACAAATTCGCGAAAGAAAATAATTTAAAACAGAAATGAGTAATAAAACAACGTTTAAAAGTGCCGCTCGACATACACAATATTTAACTCTCAAAAGCTAACACATATGCCCAAAACCCGGAAAGCCATAAATCACAAGTTAAGAATACTATACAGTGCTCTAACTCCAGAATAGTCTAAAACAAAGTAAATACAGAAGGGTTGTAACTACAAGAGAGAATGGAGAGAGACTCCTCGGTCTGCGGACATGGCAGATATACCTTGAAGTCTCCAAAGGGTCACCTGGCCTCAAGGATGGTAAGTCTGAGTCGAAGTACCTGGATTTGCACATAAAAAACATGCGCAGAAAGGGCATGAGTACACCACAGCGGTACTCCGTAAGTTCCAAGCCTAACCTCGGTCGGGTAGTAACGAGAAAGGTCAGGGCCCTACTGAGGTTAAATAAAATATAAAGTTTGACAGTGTAGAACAGAGCAGTATAAATAAGTACAACAGTAAAAGTAACATAGGATATAAAGGACAACAGCAACTATACAGAGGCAAAGTAAGCACAAAAGGAAATACAGCTCAGTACCAAATAATAACAATCGGGAATCTCCCAGGATACCATCGTGTAGTCCCAAATATGCATATCCAATAGGTCTCCCGGGATACCGTCCCGTAGCCCAACTCATAGTGCACGGGGATCTACCGGAATCCCATTCTGTAGTCCTAAATATAAATACCTAGTACTAGGAGAATCTACCGGGTGTAGTCTCGTAGTTCCATATAACTATGCAGGGGGATCTACCGGAAACCCGCATCCGTAGTCCCAAATGTAAACAGACAAGGGGGTGCTACCGAAATCCCACATCCATAGTCCCAATGTAAATACACAGCAGCAACAGGAAAATACTCAGAAATGTCAGATTCCATATTAGGGCAAACAAGTAAGTCTAGCCTAGCATGTTGCACAGAATTTAGGTAAAGCAGTTTGAGCAAATAAAGCAATTAAATCACTTAGACATGCTTTCCTAAGCTAAAAACAGGCTTAATAGTGCAAGTAATAAAAATAGAAAAAAACCATACTAGTAATTACTTAATGAAAAACTGAATTTTCAACAATTAGCACAAGTACGCACTCGTCACCTCACTTACAAAGCATTTCAATTAACAATAATACCAAATCCTAAGGGGAAGGTTCCCCACACAAGGTTAGGCAAGCCACTTACCTCGAACCAGCTCAAATCAATTTGAAACCATGCTCTTGCCACGAGTACTCGACTCCAAATGGCCCAAATCTATTCAATTCAATTTTATAATGTAAATAACACTTCAAGTAACTGATTCTACAATTAAATTCTAAGCTAATACGCGCAATTAGGTAAAATAACCAAAACGCCCCTCGATCCCACATCTCGGAATCTGGTAAAATTTATATTTCCAGAATCCTCACACTCTCACAAGTTCAGTCATACCAAAAGTACCAAAATCGGACCTCAATTGATCCCTCAAATCGTCACTCAAAGGCCTCTACTTAGTCAAGCCCTAACCCACAAATTACCACTGATTTTCCTTAATTGTTCAAGCTTAAATTGATAAAAATCATTCCAGTAACGAGTTTAGGAAAAAATACCTTACCCCAATGAACTCCTCTAAAAATCCCTCTTGAAAAGTGCTTCCCAAGCTTCTTCCCGATTGAAATATGGTTGAAAATAGCTAAATTTCGCGAAGGCGGGTATTTATATGCTTCTGTCCAGCGATTTCCGCATCTACGGCCCTGGGACCACATCTGCGGTCCCGCTTTTGTAGACCAATGGTCGCATCTGCAACAATCACTAACTCAGCCTGATTTTAGCATCTGCGACTCCCCATCCGCAAATGCGGTACCGCTCCTGCGGAAATTCCACCGCTTTTGTGGCTCCTGCTGAACCTCCCCATTTCCGCTTCTGCGATGCCAAATGCCGCTTCTGTAGCTCCGCACCTGCGGTCCCACACTCGCAGGTACAGTTATGACAGAAAACCAGCTGAAGCTGCAACTCCAAACTCTAAAATCCTTCCGTCAACCATCCGAAATTATCCTGAGGCCCCCAGGACCTCAACCAAAGGCACCAACAAGTCTAATACCACTGTCCAAACTTATACCAATCCTTAAAACACCTAAAACAATATCGAAACGACGAATCAACCACGGATTCAAGCCTAAAAATCCCAAAACTCTAAAAATATGCTTTCAACCAAAAGGTCTATCAAACCTCGTCCGAATGACCTGAAATTTTGCACACACGTCACATTCAACACAAAGGAGCTACTCCAACTTCGAAATTCCATTACAACCCTTGGATCAAAATCTCACTATCGAACCGGAAACTTCAAAATTCGACCTTTTGGCATTTCAAGCTTAAATTAGCTACGGACCTCCAAAACACATTCCAACACGCCCCTAAGCCCGAAATCACTCAAAGGAGCTAACGGAACCATCGGATTTCCATTCCAAGGCCGTCTTCACACTATTCCAACTACGGTCAACTTTCTAACACTTAAACTCTCATTTAGGGACTAAGTGTCCTAAAACTCTCCGAAACTCAAAACCGAACATCCCGACAAATCAAAATAACAGAAATAAACACGGGGAAAGTAGTTAATAGGGGATCGGGGCATAAATTCTTAAGATGGCCTTCCGGGTCATCACATCCTCCTACACTTAAACATTCGTTCATCCTCGAACGAGCATAAAGACATACCTAAAGTAGTGAAAAGATGGGGGTAATGGCTGCGCATATCCTGCTCGGTCTCCCAGTTAGCCTCCTCGACCGGCTGACCCCACCACTGAACCTTTATTGATGCAATGTTCTTTGACCTCAGCTTTCTAACCTACCTGTCCAATACTGCCACTGGCTCCTCAACATAGGATAGATCCTTGTCCAACTGGACAGAACTGAAATCTAACACGTGCGAAGGATCGCCGTGATACCTCCGGAGCATCGAAATATGAAATACCGGATGAACTCCTGCCAAGCTGGGAGGTAAAGTAAGCTCATAAACAACCTCCCCAACATGCCGCAATATATCAAAAGGACCAATAAACCTCAGACTCAACTTCTCTTTCTTCCCGAAACTCATAACGCCATTCATAGGCGATACCCAAAGTAGAACCCGCTCTCCAACCATATAGGAAAAATCACAAACATTCCAGTCCGCGTAGCTCTTCTGTCTTGACTGGGTTACACGAACATTCGCCCTCCGTGAACCCTACATTCGCACGGAGGGCGCTCCGCGTAGCTCTTCGTGTAATAAAACCCGCTCTCCACGAACATTCCAGACTAGCCCACGGAGGGCTACGTGCACGACCCCGGTGTGCCCTCCGTGAACCATCGTGACGGCACCTAGTCTCTACGACTAGGTAAGCCTAAAATGTGGAAGATAAACAAATTCGCGAAAGAAAACAATTTAAAATTGAAATAGAGTAATAAAACAATGTTTAAAAGTGTCTCTCGGCATACACAATATTTAACTCTCAAAAGCTAACACATATTCCCAAAATCCGGAAACCCATGAATCACAAGCTAAGGATACTACATAGTGCTTTAACTCTAGAATAGTCTAAAACAAAGTAAATACAGAAGGGCTGTAACTACAAGAAAAAATGGAGATAGACTCCTCGGTCTGTAGACGCAGCAGATATACCTAGAAATATTTGAAGGGTCGCCTCGCCTCAAGGATGGTAAGTCTGAGTCGAAGTACCTGGATCTGCACATGAAAAACATGCACAGAAAGGGCGTGAGTACACCACATCGGTACTCAGTAAGTGCTAAGCCTAACCTCGGTCGGGTAGTGACGAGGAAGGTCAGGGCCCTACTGAGGTTAAATAAAATATAAAGTTTGACAGTGTAGAACAGAGCAGTATAAATAAGTACAGCAGTAAAAGTAACACAGGATATAAAGGACAACAACAACTATATAGAGGCAAAGTAAGCATAGAAGGAAATACAGCTCAGCACCAAATCATAACAATCGGGGATCTCCCAGGATACCGTCCTGTAGTCCCAAATATACATATCCAATAGGTCTCCCGGAATACCGTCCCGTAGCCCAACTCATAGTGTGCGGGGATCTACCGGAATCCCGTTCCGTAGTCTCAAATGTAAATACCCAGTACTGGGGGAATCTATCGGGTGCAGCCCCATAGTTCCATATAACTGTGTAGGGGGATCTACCGGAATCCCACATCCGTAGTCCTAAATGTAAATTGTCACGACCCAAACCGATGGGCCGCGACGGGTGCCTGAGTCCTATATGTCAAACACCCCTAAGCATGCATCTAAGATATGAACTTGTATAGCATCTGCTGCATTACGAAAATAACATACGTGAAGGAAACTTACCATCAAGGCATATGTACATATACGTGCAGAATACAGTGTGCGAGTCGGCAAGGCTGCTATAGACAATTATACATCCAAAACTGAAAGCCGACAAGACCACATACAACCCAACTAGACATACTATCTACAGACCTCTAATAGAAACATAACTGTACAAAGATGGGACTGAGCCACGTCATATATATATATATATATATATATATATATCATACCAATATATATATCGTACCAAAACAAAAAGCAGCTCCGAATCAAGTGGAGCATGCCAACTCTCGCTGATCAAAAATCCTAAGAAAGGGGACCGCCAGCTTGCCTACCTGCACCTGCGGGCATGAAACGTAGGCCCCGTGAAATAGGTCATCAGTACGAAAAAAGTACTGAGTATGTAAGGCATGAAAATAAGTACGTAAAAGACATAGATGAAACATGGAATACAGATACCTTTAAATTTGAATAACTCTGTAAATTTTGAAACGTTTATAATATCATGCACATACTTATAAATGTCGTGCCATGCATAGGTATGGGTGTACATAATATTACCAAGCCACTGAGGGTATCACATCATATCATCTCGGCCATTGTGGTCAACATCATGAACATATACCAGCTGATCAGGTAGTGGTGCGTATATAACGCTGTAACCTCTTCACATATCCCATATACATATACATATATATATACGCTTATATAACGTCGTTTGAATCATATTTCAGCCACTATGGGCAACATCATCATCATATACCAGCTGATCAGGTGGTGGTGCATATATAACGTCGTAACCTTTTCACATATCCCATAAACATATATACGCGTATATAACGCCATCTGGTCATGGGTCAATGCACATGTATAAATGAGTAAATGCATGAAAATACATAATAATCTCGATATTTCCTTCCGAATAAAATTTTCCAAGTGCGTATTATTCTGAGACCCATGAACAGAAGATAATAATAATTCTCATGGGGAATCAAGAATATAGAAACCCCGACTACTTCTATGAATAGAGTAATTTATTGAAACTATGTATTTGCTCATTTCTTCAGTATAATTTGGACCATGCCAAAACAAAGAAGGGAGGGCCTTAACATAACTGCAATAGGGAAAACTCCGTATAATATTCTTGGCAAAGATTGCACCGTACTTTTTTAGAACCGCAAAATTTTACGTTACTATTATTTTAACAAATTTTCGTTGGAAGCTTTTCAGAATTGAATTTTTGCTTCTGCTCCAAACTTATTTGAACTTAAGAAGGAATTGATTTTGCTACAAACATATTTGAATTTTAAGAAATTGCTTCTGCTCTTTATCCACTTATTAGTTAACTGGGTAGTGTCCCGTTACCCGGTAATTAACCAATTTCCCGCATAATTTAAAACTTACCACAAATTACTTAAAATTCTATTTATTTTTTTAAAATACTTCATATATACTTTATATATTATACTACTGTAGTCATATGGTACCTTGCATGGTACTAGTTCATAATTATCGGGTATTATCGCTCGACCCGTATTTTATTCCAAATTGACCACTTTCAATGAAACTCGTCTTCTTTAATCCGTGTACCCCTTTATCCTTCATAACACTTATTTAGCGCATGTTATAAATAGCATAATTACGTTAATGTCAAGATGATCTCATCCCCGGGTCTACGTCGGTTAACTAAAAACGAAATTTTAACGTACAAAAATGTGAGATGTAACATCCTTCCCCCCTTAGAAACATTCGTCCTCGAATATTCAATTCCCAGACCGTCCTCAGCCGCAGAGATTCGCAGCTTTCTTGGTTTGGTAGGCTATTATCGCCGGTTTATTCAGGGATTCTCATCCATCGCATCGCCCTTGACCAAGTTGACTCAGAAGGGTGCTTCATTTGTATGGTCAAATGAGTATGAGGAGAGCTTTTAGAAGCACAAGATTGCCTTGACCACAACTCCAGTTTTAGTTTTGCCATCAGCTTCAGGTTCATATACCATGTATTGTGATGCTTCGAGAGTTGGCATTGGGTGTGTATTGATGCAGGAGGGTAGAGTTATTACTTATGCTTCTCGTCAATTGAAGCCCCATGAGAAGAACTACCTCGTTCATGATTTGGAGTTGGCTACCATTATACACGCGTTGAAGATTTGGATGATTATTTGTATGGTGTGTCTTGTTAGGTGTTTACTGATCATCGTAACCTCCAGCACTTGTTCAAGCAGAAGGATCTCAATTTGAGGCAGCGGAGTTGGTTAGAGTTACTAAAGGATTATGATATCACTATATTATACCATCCGGGGAAGGCCAATGTGGTGGCCAATGCTTTGAGCCGAAAGGCAGTGAGTATGGGGAGTTTGGCATATATTCTAGTTGGGGAGATATCTCTTGTAGTTGATGTTCAGGCCGTGGCCAATCGGTTCATGAGGCTGGATATTTTGGAGCCTAGTCGGGTATTGGCTTGTGTGGTTTCTCAGTCTTCTTTATATGATCGCATCAGAGAGCGCCAGTATGATGATCCTCATTTGCTTATCCTTAAGGATAGAGTTCAGCATGATGATGTCAGAGAGGTGACTATTAATGATGATGGGGTGTTGAGGATACAGGGCCAGATATGTGTGCCAAATGTAGATGGGCTTCCGGAGTTGATTCTGGAGGAGGCCCATAGCTCGCGGTATTCCATTCATCTGGGTACCACAAAAATGTATCAGGATTTGAGGCAGCATTATTGGTGGAGGAGAATGAAGAAAGACATTTTGGGATTTGTGGCTCGGTGTCTCAATTGTCAGCAGGTGAAATTTGAGCATCAGAGACCGGGTGGCTTGCTTCAGCAGATGGATATTCCAGAGTGGAAGTGGGAGCGGATCACTATGGACTTTGTAGTTGGACTTCCACGGACTTTGAAGAAGTTCGATGCTATTTGGGTGATCATGGATCGGCTGACCAAGTCCGCGTACTTCATTCATGTATGTACTACCTATTCTTCAGAGCGGTTAGCAGAGATCTATATCCGGGGGATTGTTCGTTTGCATGGTGTCCTAGTTTCCATCATCTCAGATAGGGGCACTCAGTTCACTTCACAGTTTTGGAGGTCTGTGCAGCGGGAGTTGGGTACTCAGGTTGAGTTGAGCACAGCTTTTCACCCTCAAACGGACGGGCAGTCCGAGCGCACTATTCAGATATTGGAGGACATGTTGCATGCTTATGTCATTGGTTTCGTAGGGTCATGGGATTAGTTTCTACCGCTTGTAGAGTTTGCTTATAACAACAACTACCAGTCGAGTATTCAGATGGCTCCATATGAGGCTTTGTATGGGAGGCGACGTAGATCTCCAGTTGGTTGGTTTGAGCCGGGTAAGGCTAGGCTATTGGGGACATACTTGGCGCAGGAGGCTTTAGAAAAGGTGAAGGTAATTCAAGAGAGGCTTCGTACAGCGTAGTCGAGACAAAAGGGTTATGCTGACAGGAAGGTTCGGGATGTGTCCTACATGGTTAGTGAAAAGGTTCTATTGAAGGTTTCACCCATAAAGGGTGTTATAAGATTTGGGAAGAAGGGTAAATTGAGTCCTGGATTCATTAGGCATTTTGAGGTGCTTCGGAGGATTGGGGAGGTGGCTTATGAGTTTGCTTTGCCACCCAGCTTGTCGAGTATGCATCCGGTATTTCATGTGTCTATACCCCGAAAGTATATTGGGGATCCGCTTCATGTTCTGGATTTCAGAACGGTTCATCTAGATGAAGATTTGACTTATGATGTGGAGACAAAAGCTATTTTGGGTCGTCAGGTTCGAAAGTTGAGATCAAAGGATATAATTTTAGTGAAAGTGCAGTGGAGAGGTCGGCCCGTGGAGAAGGCTACCTAGGAGACCGAGCGGGAGATGCAGAGAAGATATACTCACCGGTTTGAGGCTTCAGGAGAGGCTTTGTACAGCGTAGTCGAGACAAAAGAGTTATGCTGACAGGAAGGTTCGGGATGTGTCCTACATGGTTGGTGAGAAGGTTCTGTTGAAGGTTTCACCCATGAAGGGTGTTATGAGATTTGGGAAGAATGGTAAATTGAGTCCTTGTTTCATTAGGCATTTTGAGGTGCTTCGGAGGATTGGGGAGGTGGCTTATGAGCTTGCTTTGCCACCCAGCTTGTCTAGTGTGCATCCGGTATTTCATGTTTCTATGCCCCGAAAGTATATTGGGGATCCGTGTCATGTTCTGGATTTCAGCACGGTTCATCTAGATGATGATTTGACTTATGATGTGGAGCCAAAAGCTATTTTGGGTTGTCAGGTTCGAAAGTTGAGATCAAAGGATATAGCTTCAGTGAAAGTGCAGTGGAGAGGTTGGCCCGTGGAGGAGGCTACCTGGGAGACCGAACGGAAGATGTTGATCGCTGCCAACTCGACGCTACACTAAGGTAGGAAGAGCGGGTCGCAATATCTTTTACCTGATATGAGGGTCGGGATCGATTTCCTCTGGGAGCTAGTAGTGGAGTTGGATTGTCTGTCTAGCCTAGAGATGTGTTTATACTCCTAATGTCACTTCAAACATTTTTTGGTTTTTGAATTATAACTATTTTTATAAATCTATTGATTAACACTAAATTATGCTACGAGGATATTGCTAAGTTGTATCTAATGGGAAGAAGGGCATTAGGGTTATGACACTACCTAGGTAGCTAATTGATAGGAAGATGTTACTAAGGTTCGATTGACATAATTTGGGCTTATGTTATAACTGTTGCACAATTTCACCCACTCTCACACCTCTCAGTAGAGAGAGAGAGATTTTTCCCAATTGACTCTCTCGAGACCAAATGGGTAGGCAAATTAGACCAAGCAACTAGGGTTCAAGTAGGGTAATTACTCTCTCGAGGTTTAACTCGTTAATTGGAACTATCATTTCTCATGAGTCCATCCCAATTCCTTGTTGGGTCAATTTTGGGGTCATAGACTCTCTTTCTCAAGAAGAGTTAAACCCACAAAGCTTGAATTAGTATTTGCAACGACCAATTCTAGATTAAAACATAAAATCAACCCAAATAGCAAACACCCATAGTCAATCTAACACTAGATGGCAATACCCATCAATTACCCATACTAGGGTTGAGCCACAACCCTAGCTAATGGGTTTAGCTACTCATACTAGATAAAGAAATTGAAGAAATAGATGAAAAACTAAACATATTAATTAATTGCTAAAATTAAACTACAAGAATCTATCGTAAATGTAAAGCAAAAGTGCCAAAAATGGCTACAAATATCGTTCTCAGTAGCGCAGCTCACGTCTGAATACAAAAGATTGCCAAAAATGGTAAAATGTTCTATTTATATTAGGTTGGAAAAATTGGACAAAAATACCCCTACGGGGTCAGTGCGGGCCACACTAAATGGACCGCGGCCGCACTGGGCTGTTTAACTTTGGCTTGTGCTTCTCAGAACTTGGACTCCGCGGACCGCGTAGAATGGACCGCGGCCACGGAAGGAGCTGGCGCGGTCGCGCAATCACGACCGCGGACCGCATGGCGTTGGCTTTGCAAACTTTCATCTCTCTGAATCTCATGACCGCGGACCGCACAAAAGAGTAGTGCGGCCGCGGAGCCTTCACCGCGGACCGCGAGATGTGTACCGCGGCCGCGTTGCCTCTAGCCTGGTTTACCAACTCTCTGAACCACCTGGTGCGGCTGCATTCAACTTTGTGCGGTTCGCACTAGGCCTTCTTTCCTTAGATTTCTTGGTCTTTGATACTTGAGCAGGTTTCACTCCTTTTTTAGCCGATCTTTGACATTTCGTCACTTTGTCGATCAAACCTGCAATCAAGCACAACTTGTGAGCCTTTTAGGACTATTTTATAACAATATATGATCAAAGCATAGGCAAGTAGGGGCATAAAACATGTTAAAATCCTAACTTATCAACTCCCCCAAACTTAAACCTTTGCTTGTCCTCAAGCAAACAAAATAAGACCCACCCCTTAAAGGAAAATCCAAGTAATTCCAGTTGTCCTAAATTAACCTCAACAAGCATCAATTGGGACTAACAATTGCCCTCAATACTAATGGATCATTAACAAAATTTAAACTTTGAAAACTATGGATCAAGTGTGACACAAGAGCATCAAGAATTGACTCATTACATCAAAGAACTCTCTCAATTACTTTGGTCGTTATGGAACCCAAACTCACACATCCTCAATTCTCCCTAAGCAAACCTCACCTTTTAGAGTATAAGCACACAAACCAAGGTTAATTGGAAATCACTCGTCTCTGTCAAGGAAAGGTCACAAGTCCGGCTCTAAGTACCATATGCTTGACCCTCATGTAAGTATCCACTAATGCGAGCGTCATCCAACTCAAGATCATATAGGGCTTTTGTGGAGTCAATGTGAAGGCTTTTGGTTCAGGGTAGGAAAAGTTGTTGGTCTATATGGGTTCCATCTTCCCTTAAGCACTTCTTTTGATTCATTTTGGCACAATTCCCTTTGACTCTTTGAGTATTTCACTTCTTTTCAAGGGGTTAGAGAGACACATTGTCACTCTTTCTTATGCAATTCAAAGCATTTCTTCTTTTTCTACTTTTTCTACATCTTTTTCACTTTTGTTTTTCTTGAATCCCATTTTATTCTTTGCACATTGGGCTTTCTTTTTGTCTTTTTCTTTTTTTTCTTTTTCATCGCCTTCCTTTCCTTTTGCTTTTGTACCTTTTACCACTTTGTTTCCTTTCTTGTCTCTCCCCCCCCAAACTTAGACTTTTGCCATTACTCAAGGGACGATTTGGGTGCCAAGAGAGGGTATAATTTAGAACGGGTATAGGCTTGTAGCATTGGTTCTTGAAAGAAAAAGGTTTAAGGCTCAAAAGGGCTAGCTAGGGATTATATCCTTGGTAGACTATGGAATTGTTCGACTATTATTTGGATTAAGGAGAACCTATAATCACTTCTCAAGTCAAATTTCACACAAAATTTTTCCTCAACAAACATTTAGGGCAAGTTCTAGACCATTGGCTCAGGACTTGGACTCACAATTCGATTTCTCACCACACACACTCAAGGATTTCTAAAGACATAGAGTCGGGGGCCCACAACAACCTTAGACACGATTGAGCACACAATAGTCCCGAAAGACCACATGATGTTTGTTTGGTCAAAACAAGAGTCTCAAGGTCACTACTTTCACCATCCTAAACACAACCACTTGTCTTTGACCATGGGATCAAAGGCAAATGTGTTAGGACCAAGTGAAGCTTTGCTTGAGGTACCCTTAACAATAAACTACTAAAAACAAAAGAAAAATCAAAAACGGACTCAAACCCTTAAGAAGGTTGTCATGCCATCCATCATCGGGAAGAGCCACCCGGTTCGCACAATACTCCACCCTTGGAAAGAACCGTGGCATTAAGAAAATCAAGGGCTTATTGAAAACGCCAAAAACGAAACAAAAAGGTTGTGAGCCTATCTACTAAGCTAAAAATGAAAAATTTGTACGAAAAGAGAAAATAGAATGAATATTTACAATAGGGGATTAGAATATACAACAGGGGATGAATATATACAATAATGTAACTTTATATACATACCAAATGAAAGATAAAAAGTGCGATAAAAGTAACTAAATGTAAAGTTATATACAGACCAAATAGAAAATCAACAAAAACATAAACTAAGTCAATCATCCGGATAAAAAGTAAGGTGCACCCCCACAAATAAAAGCTGGCATTGTCCCCATTGCCAATTAAACAAATAAGCATCAAAAATCAAGATGAAAGGATATAGGAGCTCCCTAAGCCTCGTCTGTATGCATGGGAACATGAGTGGTCCCCGGGTCCTCTGTATGTATGGAAACCTCAGACTGGTTCCCGGTCTTCTGCTGCTCAGCTGCTGGGACTGGGGCCTGGACCTGTACGGGCTGAATATCTGGAGCAACCTATGGCTGACTGGAGGAAACCTCTTGTGGGTATGTCAACCGGATGACCGCCTCGTCTGCAGTAGGGAGCTTCCTCTTCTTCCTAGGAAGCCTCTATGTCTGCTCCAGTTGTGGCTCTGCTACTGGTACTGCTGCTGGGGCTGTATCCCCGAGTAATAAGTCAAGAGGCATTTGGTTTGCCATCAGCTTGTCCACATCTGCTCTCAGCTCTTTCACCGACTCCTTGGAAGCCCGTGTTTTGCGCAGCTTCTTGTGCTCCCTAGCAAGCTCCTTCAGGGACTTGCCATGTGAATCTACTTCCTTAGCCAAGGCACCCTGAGTACTGATGATCTTTTCCTAGTTCTCCAGGAGCTTCTTCAATGTATCCTCAATGGCTTGTGGAAACTATGCTGGTTGCGGTGCCGATTGAGCCGCAATGGTAGAAGTCAAGATGGATAACTTGGATGACGCAGCTGACATCCAGTTATTCAAGCTATGAAGTGTCTGGCTCAGCTGGTGGGCAGTGATAGGATAGGCCCGGGAAGATGTAATCCCCGGACCAGCTGAAGTAGAGGGACCAGCAGTAGTGGAAGGTCCGGGAGGCATGTCAGCGACTGTGGAAGCAGGCTCAGTGGAGGGCTCTACCGCAACCGGCTCTTCAGACTAGCCGATTGTAGCAGAAGTAGGTGGCTTGTAATTTTTGTCCTTGGGGTTGTCTGACCCCTTCAGACTGTACCATGAAAACGGAGACACAGGTTTGACCTTGATGTCAAAAGGTCTCTTCTCCATCTCCAGTCCCTGAAATACATAGTGAGGGTGCTGGGAAAAGGGTAGTTCCGGTCATGCTCAACCCCCACTGCAGAAATGATGCGGGACATCACATTGCCTACGTTGATAGGTTATCTCGCCATAATCGATGCAACAAGAACAGCCCGGGCAAGCGGAATAGTCTGATCATGGGTAGTGGGATCGAGCCGACTGTACACAAAAGTCAACCATCCCCTAGCCTCAAAGTTAAAAGTCCTCCAAAGTATTTTGACCCCTGCTTGCAACCACTCTAGAACCGTACCCGGGACTGCCAGGTATGAGGCTAACCGCGGACAAACCTCCTCGCCCATTATAAAGGGACTCGTCTTCTTCAGTGAACCCCAGGTATTCATTTAGTGCCTTCCCGGTAAATATCACATTTTTGTTTCGCATTTTGGTCACTTTAGTGCCCTTCAAGATGTAGGCCACATTGCTATAAAATTCTTTGACCATGTGCTCATTCGCCTTCACACAATTATATTTGAAGTGTTCCCAACCCACTCGAGGTTGAAACTGTCTATGTACATTAGGGTGTAGGGGTAGAAGATCTTTGTCAATGAAGCTCCTCTCAAGAATCAGCTTTCGTGCTGGCCACCATTCCCTAAACTTATGGAACGCCACCTGGCTGATGAATCTATCTTCCCAAACAACAGGATTTCTAGTCCGGTCAACACCCCCAACTTGAGGCACACCACCCCCAGGTAACTCCCCATCTCCCTCATCACCTCTAGCACCCTCTCCAGATATTGACGTTGTGGGAGAGGTAGAGTATTCATCCCCACTACCTGCCACTGAGCCCTCAGACGACCCAGAAGAAATGTTGATTGAAGTTCGAGCATAGGGGGAAGAGGGAGGAGTGTCTCTATGCATGGCGTTCTCCGGATTCAGGATGTATAGAGGGACTGAATCAGAAGAGATCTCCCAGGAGGGCTCGTACTCACTCCCCGAGTTGTTAATGGCTCTGTCAGCTGCTTTGATTGTTTTCCTTATGTCCTTTATGTTTTTTCTAGCCTGGGGAGTGAGTTTTACCATCCTTTGCTTACCTCCCTAGTAGGAATTACCTCGCCCCGGTTGTTTCGAGCCTTTGCCTTTTTGTTTGACCATTATCTGCAAGCAGACACATCTAACATGGTTAGTATCAGCACAGGCAGTGAAACAAGTGTTGAAATTGAATTGCAGAGAGCAAATTAAATGTTGCAGAAACAGAGCACCGCGGTCCGCACAAATAGGAGTGCATCCGCACTAGGGGCACCGCGGATCGTGCAAAGGTGACCGCGGTCCGCATTGGTACAAGGACCTGAAAAACATCCCTCTGAATCTCCCCACCGCGGTCCGCACAAAGTGGGATCGCGGCCGCGGTGGGCCAGCGCGGACCGCATAAAGTGCAATGCGGCCGCACTGGGCATAGGTTCAGTTTTAGTCACTTGGACATCGCGGTCCGTGCAAAATGGCAATGCGGACCGCGTTAGGACACAGCGGACCGCACAAAGGTGACCGCGGGCCGCGGAGAGTATTTTGCACAGGCACTAAGTTAGGGTTTAAGTTTTTGCTATTTTTGTTCAATTTTTACACCTAACTTGTCCCTACTCAATTGCCCAATCACTAAGCATATTTAGCACACAAACCCAGCATTTAAAACTACCCTACGCTAACAGTTAAATAAAGAAGAAAAAAACTACGAGAAGAAGAAAAAGAAGCTAAGACTACTGGGCATAAAAATAAAAGGCAAGTATAAAATTAATCGATGAAATATGGATGAAATGTTACCAGATTGTGAAGATGGAATGCAACTAATCAATGCAAACAAGAATTACAATCAAATGAGAGTGTGAACAATGCTTTTAGGCTTCTAAGTGTTAAGAGTTCGAAAAAGGTAAAGGGTGACCCTTGGGGTCTATTTATAGAGAAGCAATGGGACCCATACTCACCTACTAGCGCGGCCGCACAAAATCGATTGCGGACCGCGCTGGGTTTTTTCACTTGAATCTTGAGAAGGCAACCTCCGCGGACCGCAGAAAAGCAGACCGCGACCGCGGAGGTCCACCGCGGAGTGCACTAAATGGAATGCGGTCGTGGAGGCAAACTTCAGAGAGCACCACTTTTGACTATCACCAGTGCGGACCGCACAAAGTGTAATGCGGCTGCACTGGCAAACTTCAGAGACTGTTCAACTTTTTTTCAAACTATTTTGCACTGCATCAACTCAATCCCTGCAACATCTTACAATCAGTTAGCTCAAAAATCAAACCTACACTACCAAGAAAAACACAGAAAACAACAAAAAGAAAAAGACATGGGTTGTCTCCCAAGCAGCGCCTGATTTAACGTCGCGGCACGACGCATGTTACCAGCACATCACTTTAGATGGAGAAGTGCCACCACGTGGCTATCATCAAATTTCCCAAGATAATGCTTGACCCGATGTCCATTGACTCTGAATACTTCACCATTCTTGTTCCTTAGATCAAGAGCACCAAATGGGGTCACAAACACAGCTTCAAAAGGCCCACTCCACTTTGACTTGAGCTTACCCGAAAATAAACGTAACCGGGAATTGAACAAGAGAACCATATCTCCAACTTTGAACTCCTTACCCCGAGCATATTTGTTGTGAAGGTACATCATTTTGTCTTTGTACAAGGACGAGCTGGAGTAGGCATGGAATCTAAACTCATCGAGCTCATTAAGTTGTTCAACCCGAAGATTTGCCGCAATATCCCATTCTAAGTTCAACTTCCTCAAAGCCCACATGGCCTTGTGCTCTAATTCCACCGAAAGATGGCAAGCTTTCCCAAACACCAATCGATATGGATACATACCAATCGGAGTTTTGTAAGCCGTCCGATAATCCCAAAGAGCGTCATCCAACTTTTTCGACCAATCGGTCCTATTAGCATTGACAGCTTTAGACAAGATACTCTTAATTTCTCTATTGGAGACTTCCACTTGGCCACTAGCTTGAGGATGATAGGGGGTCAAAACCTTATGATTGACACCGTACTTAGAAAGCAACATGTCGAAAGCCTTGTTGCAAAAGTGAGACCCCCCATCACTAATGATAGCACGAGGAGTGCCAAACGTTGTGAAGATATTTTTTTTCAAAAATGCCACAACACTCCGGGCTTCATTGTTGGGCAAAGACACGGCTTCAACCCATATTGAGACATAGTCCACCGCCACGAGAATGTAAGTGTTCCCAAAAGAGCTCACAAAAGGACCCATGAAATCGATGCCCCAAACATCAAAAATATCCACTTCGAGAATTGTATTGAGGGGCATCTCATCCCTTTTAGAAATTTCGCCGGCTCTTTGGCTTTCATCATATCTCTTGACCACATCACCCGCATCTTTAAACAAGGTAGGTCAATAAAATCCGCAACTAAGCACTTTAGAAGCCGTTCTTGCCCCGCCATGATGGCCACCATAGGGAGAGGAATGGCAAGCCTCCAAAATACCCAATTGTTCCTCCTATGGGACACATCGTCGAATCGCACCATCGGTGCAAATTTTAAACAAATATGGCTCATACCAATAAAAATCCAAGCTATCCCGCTTGAGCTTCTTCCTTTGGTTGGAAGAGAGCTCACACGGGATGATTCCGGTAAAAAGATAATTTGCGACATCGGCGAACCACGGCATTCCATTAATTGACACCGCAAGGAGTTGCTCGTCGGGAAATGCATTGTTTATCTCAAGGTCGTCACAAGGCCTCCCCTCCTCCTCCAAACGGAACAAGTGGTCCGCTACTTGATTCTCACTACCTTTTCGGTCAACAATTTCTAGATCAAACTCTTGAAGAAGTAACACCCATCTCATCAATATCGCCGTGGAGTCTCTCTTGGTCATCAAATAACTAAGGGCGGCATGATCTGTGTGCACTATAACTTTGGCCCCCATAAGGTAAGGTCGGAATTTTTCCATAGCAAATACAATAGCCAACAATTCTTTCTCGGTGACTGTGTAGTTCCATTGAGCCTCATTCATAGTCTTGCTTGCGATGAAACATCTTGTTGATCCTTTGGCCCAAAACAGCCCTAACCGCAACGTCACTAGTATCACACATGAGCTCAAAAGGCAAGCTCTAATTTGGTGCAGTAATGATAGAGGTAGAAGTCAACTTGAGCTTAAGAAGCTCGAATGCTTGCATACAACTCTCATCGAACAAGAACTTTGCATCTTTCTCTAGCAACTTGCACAATGGATGTACCACTTTAGAAAAATCCTTTATGAACCCCCAGTAGAAACCTGCGTGCCCAAGGAAACTCCTCACCCCTTTGACAGAAGTAGGGGAGGGAGCCTCGAAATAACCACAATCTTGGCCTTATGAACTTCAATTCCTCGCTTCGAGATCTTGTGACCCAACACTATACCTTCTTCTACCATAAAATGGCACTTTTCCCAATTGAGAACAAGGTTGGTGTCTTCACATCGGGCCAACACTCTATCCAAGTTTACCAAGCATTCCTCAAAAGAATCCCCAACCACGCTGAAATCATCCATGAAGACCTCCAAGATATCTTCTACCATGTCGGTGAAAAAAGCCATCATGCAACGTTGGAAGGTCGTCGGAGCATTACACAATCCAAATGGCATTCTAGAGAAAGTGAATGTGCCATAAGGACATGTAAAGGTGGTCTTCTCTTGGTCCTCTGGGGCAATTAGAATTGATTGTACCCCGAGTAACCATCCAGAAAGTAATAGAAAGCCCGGCCCGCAAGATGATCAAGCATTTGGTCAAGGAATGGCAATGGGAAATGATCTTTTCTAGTCACCTTGTTCAACTTTCGGTAATCCATACAAACTCTCCACCCGGTGACCGTTCTAGTGGGAATGAGCTCATTATTGTCATTGGTCACCACGGTCATACCACCCTTCTTCGGCACACATTGTACCGGAGAAGTCAACGAACTGTCAGAAATAGGATAAACCACCCCAGCATCTAGACACTTGATAACCTCTTTCTTCACCACCTCTTGCGTCGCCTCATTTAGTCTTCTTTGATGCTCCAAGGAAGGCCTTGCATCCTCCTCCAAAATGATCTTATGCATGCACAATGCGGGTCTTATACCCCGAATGTCGGTTAATGTCCATCCAATCGCCTTTTTCCGCTTTTGAAGTACTGCCAAAGTGGCATCAACCTGCATGTTAGTTAAGCAAGATGAAAGAATAACAGGTTAATTAGAATTTGAACCCAAGAATTCATACCTGAGGTGTGGAGGAAGTGGCTTCAACTCCAACACCGGTGACTCCTCAATCTATGGCTTTGTTGGTGGAGTTTTGCGGTTTTCAAGATCCAAAGATAGCTTCCTAGGCTCATATGAATATGAACCCATACCATGCAATGCATTCACGCACTCCACTCTAATAGCATCATCATTGACATCCATATTAAGAAGCACGGCCTCAAGGGGATCTTCAACGTGGATCATAGAACTTGTGTCATCCACTATCACAGTTGTGACAATGTCCACAAATGAACACACCTCCGTGCTATTGGGTTGTCTCATTGATTTGCAAACATGGAATACCACCTTCTCATCCCCCACCCTAAAAGTCAACTCACCCACTTCAACATCAACCAATGCCTTCCCCGTAGCGAGGAAAGGTCTACCAAGAATAATCGGCACTTCAAAGTCCACCTCACAATCTAATATGACAAAGTCAGCCAGCAATAGAAAATTATCCACCCGGACATGTACATCATCAATTATGCCCAAAGGTCGCTCCATCGATCGATCCGCCATTTGAAGTCTCATTAAGGTAGATCGAGGTTGTCCAATTCCTAAAGTCTTGAAGACCGAGTATGGCATCAAATTTATGCTACCCCCAAGTCACAAAGGGCCTTTGCAAAATCCGCACTCCCAATGGTGCAAGGAATGGTGAAAGCACCGGGATCTTCAAGCTTCGGGGCCATTGAATGCACTATAGCACTAACTTGGTGAGTCATCTTTATAGTCTCACAATCCATAAAACGCTTCTTTATGACCAAGTCTTTCATGAATTTTGCATAGCCCGGCATTTGTTCAAGTGCCTCCACCAATGGCACATTAATAGATAAGCTCTTCATCATATCAATGAACTTTTTAAACTGATTATCATTCTTCTGCTTCGCGAGCCTCTGAGGATAAGGTGGATGTGGCCTTGGCAAAGGAGCCTTGGCCTTTGGTACAACCGGCTCGGGCATGTCAATCACGTGTTCCCTAGATGGGTTCACGGCATCTTGAGTCTCTACCTTGGCTTCATCATCAATATCAATCTACACATCATTGTTCACATTCTCTTCAACCACATCTTCAACACCCAAAGGTACATTATCATCACGTAACTCAACATCTTCATCCACAACTTGCTTTTGCTTTGAGGCATTCACATCACCGCCTCTCCCACTTCTTGTGGTAACCACCATCACATGATTGTTATTCCCATCCTTCGGGTTCACTACCGTATCACTTGGTAGAGCACCCTTGGGACGAGTATTCAACGCTTGAGAGATTTGGCCTAATTGCACCTCCAAGTTCCGGATAGATGTATTATGAGAAGCCAATTGGGAATCGGAATCTTGGTTCTTTTTCATCATTTGCTCGAACATGCTTTCAATTCTTCCCATATCACCTCCGGAAGAACTAGGACCTTGAGAAGGGAAAGGGGGTGGATTGCTCGGTTGTTGGTACATTGGGGGCCTTGGAAAGCCCATCCCCATGTTGCCTTGGTTTCCATTGTTGTTCCACCCGCCTTGATTGTTATTGTTGCTCTAATTATTGTTGTTCTCGTTCGAATTGCCTTGATTGTTACCTTGATTACCCCAATTGTTGTTTTGATTGTTGTTGTTCTAATTGCCACCACCTTGTTGTTGGTTGTTATTATTCCAATTACCGCCTCCTTGTTGTTGATTGCCCCAATTTCCTTGGGGACGCCATTGTTGATTCGAAGAGTTGCCTCTATTCCCTTGGTAGTTATTGACATATTGGACCTCTTCGCTTTGATCATCATAGCACTTATTTGAATAACAACTACCATCATTGTTGTTCATATTGTTCACAATTACCTTGAGGTGGTTGTCCTCTTTGACTCCTTTTCAACATAGAAACACCTTCCATTGCATTGACTTGGCGCGGGTTTTGGACTTGTTGTAATTGCGACTTTTCCAATTGATTCATAGTTGTTGTAAGCTCGGCAATAGCTTGGTCATGATCGTGTAATTCCTTGTGCAAATGGATGAACGTGGGGTCACCTTGGGGCACATTTGCTCGACTTTGCCATGCCAAAGAGGTGTCGGCCATTTCATCAAGTACATCACATGCCTCTTGGTAATAAAGTTTTATAAAGTTCCCTCCGGCCAATTGGTTCACAATGCATTGATTCGTGGTGTTGATGCCCCGATAAAAGGTTTGTTGAATCATAGCCTCGGTCATGTCGTTATTAGGGCACTCTTTCACCATTGTTCTATATCTTTCCCATATCTCGTGCAAAGGTTCCGTTGGCTCTTGTTTGAAGGCTAGAATGTCATCCTGAAGAGCTGCCATATGACTTGGAGAAAAGAACTTGGCAATAAATTTGTCCGCCAATTCATCCCATGTTGTAATAGAATGATTGGAGAGCTTTTCTAACCAATCCAATGCTTTACCCCGAAGAGAGAACGGGAAAAGCCTCAATCTCAATTCATCCTTCAACACGTTTGTCTGCTTGCTACCCCAGCATGTATCCACGAACCCCTTCAAGTGCTTGCAGGCATTTTGATCGGAAGCGCCCGTGAAATACCCTCTTTGCTCGAGCAAGGTCAACATAACATTTGTGATTTGAAAGTTCCTCGCACGGATTCGAGGAGGAACAATAGCACTAGCATATCCTTGATTTGGTAAAACTCTGGGGGCCACTCTCGGCGGTGGCGGAGGAGGGACTGGAATATTATAGTTCTCATTTGCATTTACATTGGTATTTCGGCCTCTCCGTGGAACTTGAGGTAACACCTCATCTTGTTCTAGATCCTCTACCTCCTCCCCCGCCATCACATTGTCGAGAGGGTCATTTGCATTAAGAGCCATTTGTACCTGATTGATCGACACAAATAAAATTAGTAAACAAGAAGGAAAGAGAAGCAAAACACAAAACTAAATAAACAGATAGTCAACACCGTAAGCTCCCGGCAACGGCGCCAAAAAGTGATTGCTACCAACTCGACGCTACACTAAGGTAGGAAGAGTGGGTCGCAATAGCTTTTACCCGATATGAGGGTCGGGATTGATTTCCTCATGGAGCTAATAGTGGAGTTGGATTGTCTATCTAGCCTAGAGATGTGTTTGTACTTCTAATGTCACTTCAAACATTTTTGGGTTTTCGAATTATAACTATTTTTATAAAACTATTGATTAACACTAAATTATGCTACGAGAATATTGCTAAGTTGTATCTAATGGGAAGAAGGGCACTAGGGTCGTGACACTACCTAGGTGGCTAATTGACTGGTAGATGTTACTAAGGTTCAATTGACATAATTGGGGCTTATGCTATAACTGTTGCACAATTTCACCCACTCTCACACCTCTCGGTAGAGAGAGTGATTTTGCCCAATTGACTCTCGAGAGACCAAATGGGTAGGCAAATTAGACCAAGCAACTAGGGTTCAAGTAGGGTAATTACTCTCTCGAGGTTTAACCCATTAATTGGAACTATCATTTCTCATGAGTCCATCCCAATTCCTTGTTGGGTCAATTTTGGGGTCATAGACTCTCTTTCTCAAGAAGAGTTAAACCCACAAAGCTTGAATTAGTGTTTGCAACCACCAATTCTATATTAAAACATAAAATTAACCCAAATAGCAAACACCCATAGTCAATCTAACACTAGATGGCAACACCCATCAATTACCCACACTAGGGTTGAGCCACAACCCTAGCTAATGGGTTTAGCTACTCATGATAGATAAAGATATTTAAGAAATAGATGAAAAACTAAACATATTAATTAATTGCTCAAATTAAACTACAAGAATCTATCGTAAATGTAAAGCAAAAGTGCTAAAATGGCTACAAATATCATTCTCAGGAGCGCAGCCCACGTCTGAATACAAAAGATTGCCAAACATGGTAAAATGTTCTATTTATACTAGGCTGGAAAAACTGGACAAAAGTACCCCTGCGGAGTCAGTGCGGGCCGCACTAAATGGACCGCGGCCGCACTGGGCTGTTTGACTTTGACTTGTGCTTCTCTGAACTTGGACTCCGCGGACCGCATAGAATGGACCGCGGCCGCGGAGGGAGCTGGCGCGGTCCGCACAATCATGACCACGGACCGCATGGTGTTGGCTTTGCAAACTTTCATCTCTCTGAATCTCATGACCGCGGACCGCACAAAAGAGTTGTGCGGCCGTGGAGCCTTCACCGCGGACCGTTAGATATGTACCGCGGCCGCGTTGCCTCTAGCCTGGTTTACCAACTCTTTGAACCACCTAGTGCGTCCGCATTCAACTTTGCACGGTCCGCACTAGGCCTTCTTTCCTTAGATTTCTTGGTCTTTGATTCTTAAGTAAGTTTCACTCCTTTTTGAGCCGATCTTTGACATTTCGTCACTTTGTCGATCAAACCTGCAATCAAGCATAACTTGTGAGCATTTTAGGACTATTTTGTAACAATATATAATCAAAGCATAGGCACGTAGGGGCATAAAACATGTTAAAATCCTAACTTATCAGATGCAGAGCAGATATCCTCACTTGTTTGAGGCTTCAGGTATGTTTTTTGACTCATTCGAGGACGAATGTTTGTTTAAGAGGGGGAGGATGTGATGACCCGGCCAGTCGTCTCATGAGTTACCGCTCTGTTTCCCCCATTTCTGCTTCTTATTTCTTTGTCTATCGGTTCTAGGTGTGATCAGGTTGGTTGGCTCGGGTTCAGAATGGTTTTGAGAAGGTTTGAGACATTTAGTCTCTTTTGAGGAAGCTTAAGTTGGAAAAGTCAACCGAATGTTGACTTATGTGTTAGAGGGATCGGATGTGAGTTCTGATGGTTCGGATAGCTTCGGGGGTGATTTGGGACTTAGGAGCGTGATCAGAATGTGTTTTGGAGGTCCGGAGTAGATTTAGGCTTGAATTGACGAAATTGGTATTTTGGCGTTTTCCGGTTGATAGGTGAGATTTTGATATAGGTTTTGGAATGGAATTCCGGGAGCTATAGTAGTTCTGTTGTGTCATTTGGGATGTGTGTGCAAAATATTAGGTCATTCGGACGTGGTTTGGTATACTTTTTTATCAAAGCGTAATTCAGAAGATTTTTGGAAACTTAGGCTTGAATCTGATGTGTTTTGGTTGATTCGATGTTGTTTGAGGTGTTTTGAAGATTGGTATAAGTTTGAATGGTGGTATATGACGTGTTTGTGCTTTTGGTTGAGGTCTCGGGTGCCTCGGGGTGATTTCGGATGGTTGACGGAAAGAATGGAAGTTTGAAATGGCAGCTGAAGTTGGAATCTGCTGTCATAACCGCATCTGCGGTTGGGAGGCCGTAGGTACGACCCTCGCAGATGCGGAAAGGGGTTGCAGAAGCGGAAGAAGGTGAGGTTGGCAAGAACTGCAAAAGCGGTTGAGGAACGATGGCGCAGGTGTGGGTTAGGCATTGTAGATGCAGAGACTGTGGGGCTAAGTGAGGACCGCAGATGCGGTTCATGGACCGCAAAAGCGGTACTGCAGAAATGAGATTTTGGCTACAGATGCGAAATCCCTGGGCCAGAAGGTCTAAAAGCATTCCTTCGCGAATTTTTGGGTCATTCCACCATTTCTAAGCCGAATTTGGAGCTTTTTGGGAGATTTTGAAGAGGGATTCAAGGGATATCGTCTGGAGGTAAGATTGTTGAATCCAAAACTCATTTCTATGGTATTATTTCATGGATTAGGGCTGTAATTAATGGAAATTAAGGGTTAGAATTGGGAAACTAGGGCTTGGTATTGGAGACCTAGACTTGAGGATTTGAGGGGCCATTTGTGGTCGGATTTTGGGACTTTTGATATGTATGAACTCTTGGGGAGATAAGGAATCTATTGATGTGAATTTTATCGAATTTTGAGACGTGGGCCTGGAGGTTGGGTTTTGGTAATTTCAGTATTTGTGTTGTAAATTGATTATTTTCGCATGGGCTTCGTTCTCTTAGCGTATTTTGACATCGTAATTTTGATATTGGAAAGATTTGATGCGAGTTGAGGCCGATTCGAGGGGCAAAGCGTCGCGGGCTAGAGTTTGGATTGGATTGAGGTGAGTAATGATTTGAAATGTTGTCCTGAGGGTATAAAACCCCGGATTGCACATCGTGGTGCTATATTAAGGTGACGCACACGCTAGATAACGAGTTTGGGGTTGTTCATTGTTGGAGATTGTGACTTAGTCCATCCCGAATGATTGTTTTACCGCATATTTGACTGAAAATTGTATCACCATGTTTTGGGCTGAATGCCATATTTGGGTCTAGTGCCAACTATTTAAACCCTTAGGGGATTTTTACTAATATTTCCTCACTGTCTTGACTTTATACTTGTACTCAGTCATGTTATATTCTACTGTTTTCGAAACTCAGCCATATTTACTCGGCTTTAACACTTAAAATGATATATTAAATGATATTTTGGGCTGAGCATCATGTTTTACTGTTGCCTGGGTGGCTTGTGAGATTATGACAGAGTAGGCCGAGGGCCTATGTTGTGAGGAAACACTGATTATGATTATGAGGCCGAGGGCCTGAGATTTGTACACTACGAGGTGGCTTGTTGATATGAGGTCGCGAGCCTATGTGATTACGCCACGAGATGGCTTGATATTGCGCTTGGGCCGTAAGAGGCCCCTCCCGGAGTCTGCACACCCCCAGTGAGCGCGGGTACCCATTGTGATATGAGATAGAGCCTGAGGGGCTGGTATTATTCCAAGTGTTGCCCGAGGGGCTGACTCTGTTGGTATTGTGCCCGAGGGGCGGTTCTTTATGTGTTTATCTTTTCTAGTTGCCTGTCTTTTACTTGCTTAACTTTTTTAAAAGGCAAATTTTAAGAATGCTTAAACTGAACTTAAGTGACTTTACATATTTTCACTGTTTCATTGCTTTTACTAGCTTTTAATGTTTGTTTATCACCTGTTGATGTGCCTTTATGTGATTTCTTATTGCTCAGTCTGCATTTATCATTATTACGCACTGAGTTGGAGTACTCACTTTACTCCCTGTACCCCGTGTACAGATTCAGGTGCTTCAGGTCCTGCTTGTGAGGGTTGAGAACTTCCTGCAGATTCCAGATTTCACGAGGTCGCTGCTTGGCGTTCACAACCCCGTGTTTCTCCCCCTATCTCATTTCTTTTCTCTTGTTAGTGTTCTATAATAATTTATGTATACTCTTTCAGACTTGTAGTTTCTATGATAGGTGCTCATAACTGGTGACACCTCGATGTCGGGCTGTGTTGGTTTTATTTCCGCAAATTATATTGTTTCACTGCTTAACTGATGATTTAATTGTGTTAAAGACTTAATTATGTATTTTTAATTATTAAACGGAATTGGTTGTTGTGTCGGCTGGCGTTGTCTTCATGAGAGGTGCCATCACGACCGGGTCCGGGTTTAGGGTCGTGCCAAGTTGGTATCAGAGCCTAGGTTACATAGGTCTGACGAGTCATGAGCAGGTTTAGTAGAGTCTCGCAGATCGGTACGGAGACATCTGTATTTATCCTCGAGAGGCTGCAGAACCTTTAGGAAAACTTCATATCCTTGAAATTCTTATCGTGCGAATTTGTTGATTCGAGTACTAAACTTCTGTTATTCTATTCTCTCACAGATGATGAGGACACGCACTATCGGTCAGGATGGACGACCATCAGTACCACCAGCTGTGGCCACTAGAGGGCAAGGACGTGGTCGTGGTCACGGTAGGGGCAGGGGTATGGCTCGCACAGCAGCTAGGGATGTACCTGCAGATCCACCATCCGCCTAGTTCAGGATTAGGTCCTAGTTATAGACGCTCCAGCAGCACCAACTCAGGCACTAGTTGTGTCCATTGTGATTCCAAGTCTTCAGAAGGCCTTTGCTCAGATTATCAGTTTGCACTGGCCTAGCTCAGGCGGTCTCAGTTACTACGGCCGCAACTACTACTCAAGCCAGGGGAGGCACTCAGACTCCCGCCGCTCGCACACCTGAGCAGGTCGTGCAGGGACTTCAGACATCGGGGGCGCATCCAGCCTAGCCGGTTGCAGCTACTCAAGAGTATGTAGTTCCTGCCATGCCAGAGGACGAGCAACGTAGGTTGGAGAGGTTTGGCAGACTTTAGCCTCTGACTTTCAGTGGTGTAGAGGGCGAGGATGCCCAGGGTTTCTTGGATAAGTGTTAGAGAATGCTTTGTACAGTGGGTATTCTGGAGACTAGCGGGGTTGCTTTCACTATGGGTTATATATGGAGGCAGTGTCCTCGTCGTCTTGCGGGTTCATCTCAGCAGAGGAGTTAGCCATCGACTTTAGCACCAGCTACTTTATCACCACCCACCCACCCACCCATATAGGGGTGGAGGTCCGTCAGCTAGGGGTCGCCCTAGAGGGGGAGGTCGATCAGGTGGGGTCAGGCCCTTTTCTATGCCCTTCCAGCTAGACCCGATGCTATTGCTTCTGATGCTGTTATTACAAGTATTGTTTCAGTTTATCATAGAGATACCTCTGTATTATTTGATCCTGGTTCCACCTTTTCTTATGTGTCATCATACTTTTCTCATTATTTAGATACGCCCCGTGAGTCTTTTATTTCACTTGTTTATGTATCTACTCCGGTGGGCGATACTATTGTTGTAGACCGTGTGTACCGGTCATGTGTGGTGACTATTGGGGGTCTGGAGACCCGAGTGGATCTATTGTTACTATGTATGGTAGACTTCGATGTTATTTTGGGCATGGATTGGCTATCTCTGTTTCGTGCTATTCTAGGTTGTCATGCTAAGACAGTCATATTGGCTATTTCGGGTGTGCCAGGGATTGAGTGGCGAGGTTTGACTGATTATGTTCCCAATAGGGTAATCTCATTCTTGAAGGCCCAACGTATGGTTGGGAAGGGTTGTTTTTCGTATCTAGCCTTTGTGAGGGATGTCGGTGTAGAGACTCCCAGTATTGATTATGTTCCAGTTGTGAAGGATTTTCCCGATGTGTTTCCTACAGACCTGTCGGGCATGCCACCGGATAGGGATATTGATTTTGGTATTGACCTAGTGCCAGGCACTCAGCCCATTTCTCTTCCGTCATATTGTATGGCACCAGCAGAGTTGAAGGAGTTAAAGGAGCAACTTCAGGAACTCCTTGATAAGGGATTCATTCGGCCTAGTGTGTCAGCTTGGGGTGCGCCGATCCTATTTGTGAAGAAGAAGGATGGCACTATGAGGATGTGCATTGATTATAGGCAATTGAACAAAGTAACAGTTAAGAACAAGTATCCTTTGCCTCGCATTTATGATTTATTCGACCAACTTCAGGGAGCGAGAGTGTTTTCCAAGATTGATCTCCATTCAGGTTATCACCAGCTGAAGATCAGGGACTCGGATATTCTTAAGACGGCTTTCAGGACCCGATATAGTCATTATGAGTTCTTGGTGATATCTTTTGGGCTGACCAATGCCCCAGTAGCATTCATGCATTTGATGAACAACGTGTTCCGGCCTTATCTCGACTCGTTTGTATAGTCTTCATTGATGATATTCTGGTGCATTCACGTAGTCAGGAGGAGCACGCGGAGCATTTGAGAGTTGTGTTGCAGAGATTGAGGGAGGAGAAGCTTTATGCAAAATTCTCCAAGTGCGAGTTTTGGCTTAGTTCAGTGGCTTTCTTGGGGCACATGGTGTCCAGCGAGGGTATTCAGGTTGATCTGAAGAAGATAGAGGCGGTTCAGAGTTGGCCCAGACCATCATCAGCCACAGAGATTCGGAGCTTTCTTTGTTTGGTAGGCTATTATCGCCGGTTTGTTAAGGGATTCTCATCTATCGCATCGCCCTTCACCAAGTTGACTCAGAAGGGTGCTTCATTTGTATGGTCGGATGAGTGTGAGGAGAGCTTTCAGAAGCTCAAGACAACCTTGACCATAGCTGCAGTGTTAGTTTTGCCATCAGCTTCAGGTTCATATACCGTGCATTTTGATGCTTCGAGAGTTGGCATTGGGTGTGTATTGATGCAGGAGGGTAGAGTTATTGCTTATGCTTCCTGTTAGTTGAAGCCCCATGAGAAGAACTACCCCATTCATAATTTGGAGTTGGCTGCCATTGTTCACGCGTTGAAGATTTGGAGGCATTATTTGTATGGTGTGTCTTGTGAGGTGTTTACTAATCATCGTAGTCTCCAGCACTTGTTCAAGTAGAAGGATCTCAATTTGAGGCAGCGGAGATGGTTAGAGTTGGTAAAGGATTATGATATCACTATATTGTACCATCCGGGGAAGGCCAATGTGGTGGCCGATTCTTTGAGCCGAAAGACAGTGAGTATGGAGAGTTTGGCATATATTCCAGTTGGGGAGAGACCTCTTGCAGTTGATTTTCAGGCCTTGGTCAATCGGTTCGTGAGGTTGGATATTTCGGAGCCTAGTCGGGTATTGGCTTGTGTGGTTTCTCAGTCTTCCTTATATGATCGCATTAGAGAGTGCCAGTATGAAGATCCACATTTGGTTGTCCTTAAGGACAGAGTTCAGTACGATGATGCCAGAGTTGTGACTATTAATGATGATGGGGTGTTGAGGATGCAGAGCCGGATATGTGTGCCCAATGTAGATGGGCTTCGGAGTTGATTCTAGAGGAGGCCCACAGCTCGCGGTATTCCATTCATCTGGGTGCCGCAAAGATTTATCAGGATTTGAGGCAGCATTATTGGTGGAGGAGAATGAAGAAAGACAATATGGGATTTGTGGCTCGGTGTCTCAATTGTCAGCAGATGAAATATAAGCATCAGGGACCGGGTGGCTTGCTTTAGTATATGGATATTCCAGAGTGGAAGTGGGAGCGGATCACTATGGACTTTGTAGTTGAACTTCCATGAACTTTGAACAAGTTCGATGCTATTTGGGTGATCGTGGATCAGCTGACCAAGTCCGCGCACTTCATTCATGTGTGTACTACCTATTCTTCAAAGCGGTTGGCAGAGATCTATATCAAGGGGATTGTTTGTTTGCAAGGTGTCCCAGTTTCTATCATCTCAGATAGGTGTACTCAGTTCACTTCGCAGTTTTGGAGGTCTGTGCAGCGGGAGTTGGGTGCTCAGGTTGAGTTGAGCACAACTTTTCACTCTTAGACAGACGGAAAATCCGAGCGAACTATTCAGATATTGGAGGACATGTTCGTGCTTGTGTCATTAATTTCGGAGGGTCATGGGATTAGTTTCTACCGCTTGCAGAGTTTGCTTATAACAACAGCTACCAGTCGAGTATTCATATGGCTCCATATGAGGCTTTGTATGGGAGGCAGTGTAGATCTCCAGTTGGTTGATTTAAGCCGGGTGAGGCTAGGCTATTGGAGACAGACTTGGTGCAGGAGGTTTTAGAAAAGGTGAAGGTAATTCAGGAGAGGCTTCGTACAGCGCAGTTGAGACAAAAGAGTTATGCTGATAGGAAGGTTCGGGATGTGTCCTACATGGTTGGTGAGAAGGTTCTATTGAAGGTTTTACCCATGAAGGGTGTTATGAGATTTGGGAAGAAGGGTAAATTGAGTCCTCGATTCATTGGGCCTTTTGAGGTGCTTCGGAGGATTGGGGAGGTGGCTTATGAGCTTTCTTTGCCACCCAGCTTGTCGAGTATACATCCGATATTTCATGTTTCTATGCCCCGGAAGTATATTGGGGATCCGTCTCATGTTCAGGATTTCAGCACGGTTCAGCTAGATGATGAGTTGATTTATGATGTGGAGCCAGTAGCTATTTTGGGTCATCAGGTTCGGAAGTTGAGATCAAAGGATATAGTTTCAGTGAAATTGTAGTGGAGAGGTCGGCTTGTGGAGGAGGCTACCTGGGAGACCGAGTGGGAGATGCGGAGGAGATATCCTCACCTGTTTGAGGCTTCAGATATGTTTCTTGACTCGTTCGAGGATGAACATTTGTTTAGGAGGTTGATAGGTGAGATTTTGATATAGGGGCCGGAATGGAATTCCGAGAGCTGCAGTAGTTCCGTTGTGTCATTTGGGATGTGTGTGTGCAAAATTTCAGGTCATTCGGACGTGGTTTGGTATACTTTTTTATCAAAAGTGTAATTCGGAAGATTTTTGGAAACTTAGGCTTGAATCTGATGTATTTTGGTTGATTCGATGTTGTTTGAGGTGTTTTGAAGATTGGTATAAGTTTGAATGGTGGTATATGATGTGTTTGTGCTTTTGGTTGAGGTCTCGGGGGCTTCGGGGTGATTTCGGAGGGTTGACGGAAAGAATGGAAGTTTGAAATGGCAACTGAAGTTGGAATCTGCTGTCATAACCGCATCTGCGGTTGGGAGGCCGCAGGTGCGACCCCCACAGATGCGGAAAGGAGTCGCAGAAGCGGAAGAAGGTGAGGTTGGCAGGAACCGCAGAAGCGGTTGAGGAACGATGGCGCAGGTGCAGGTTAGGCATCGCAGATGCGGAGACTGTGGGGCTTAAGTGAGGACTGCAGATACGGTTCATGGACCGCCAAAGCGGTACCGCAGATGCGGGATTTTGGCTGCAGATGCAAAATCCCTGGGTCAGAAGGTATAAAAGCATTCCTTCGCGAATTTTTGGGTCATCCCACTATTTCTAAGCCAGTTTTGGAGCTTTTTGGGAGATTTTGAAGAGGGATTCAAGGGATATCGTCTGGAGGTAAAATTGTTGAACCTAAAACTCGTTTCTATGGTATTATTTCACGGATTAGGGTTATAATTAATGGAAATTAAGGGTTAGAATTGGGAAACTAGGGCTTGGTATTGGAGACCTAGACTTGAGGATTTGAGGGGTCATTGTGGTCGAATTTTGGGACTTTTGATATGTATGAACTCGTGGGGAGATAAGGAATCTATTGATGTGAATTTTATCGAATTTTGAGACGTGGGCCCGGAGGTCGGGTTTTGGTAATTTCAGGATTTGTGTTGTAAATTGATTATTTTCGCATGGGCTTCGTTCCCTTAGCGTATTTTGACGTCGTAATTTTGATTTTGGAAAGAGTTGATGCGAGTTGAGGCTGATTTGAGGGGCAAAGGCGTAGCGGGCTAGAGTTTGGACCGGATTGAGGTGAGTAATGATTTTAAATGTTGTCCTAAGGGTATGAAACACCGGATTGCACATCGTGGTGCTATATTGAGGTGACGCACACACTAGATGACGAGTTTGGGGTCGTGTACTATTGGGGATTGTGACTTAGTCCATCCCGAATGATTGTTTTACCGCATATTTGACTGAAAACTATATCATCATGTTTTGGGCTGAATGCCATATTTGGGCCTAGTGCCAACTATTTGAACCCTTAGGGGATTTTTACTGATATTTCCTCACTGTCTTGACTTTATACTTGTACTCAGTCATTTTTATTCTACTGTTTTCATAACTCAGCCATATTTACTCTGTTTTAACACTTAAAATGATATATTAAATGATATTTTGGGTTGAGCATCATGTTTTACTGTTGCCCGAGTGGCTTATGAGATTATGACTGAGTAAGGCCGAGGGCCTATGTTGTGAGGAAACACTGATTATTATTATGAGGCCGAGGGCCTGAGATTTGTACGCCACGAGGTGTCTTGTTGATATGAGGCCGCGAGCCTATGTGATTATGCCACGAGATGGCTTGATATTGCGCTTGGGCCGTAAGAGGCCCCTCCCGGAGTCTGTACACCCCCAGTGAGCACGGGTACCCATTGTGATATGAGATAGAGCCCGAGGGGCTGGTATTATTCTATGTGTTGCCCGATGGGCTGACTCTGTTGGTATTATGCCCGAGGGGCGATTCTTTATGTGTTTATCTTTTCTAGTTGCCTATGTTTTACTTGCTTAACTATCTAAAAAGGCAAATTTTAAGAATGTTTAAACTGAACTTAAGTGACTTTACATATTTTCACTGTTTCATTGCTTTTACTGGCTTTTACTGTTTCTTTATAGCCTGCTGATGTGCCTTTACGTGATTTCTTATTGCTTAGTCTGCATTTATCATTATTACTCACTGAGTTGGAGTACACACTTTACTCTCTGCACCCCGTGTGCAGATTCAGGCGCTTCAGGTCCTGCTTGCGAGGGTTGAGAGCTTCCACTAGATTTCGGAGTTCACGAGGTAGCTGCTCGGCGTTCGCAGCCCCGTGTTTCTCCCCATATCTCATTTATTTTCTCTTGTTAGTGTTCTGTAATAATTTGTGTAGACTCTTTCAGACTTGTAGTTTCTATGATAGGTGCTCATGACTTTGACACCCCGATGTCGGGCTGTATTGGTTTTATTTCCGCAAATTGTACTGTTTCACTGCTTAACTGATGATTTAATTGTGTTTAAGACTTAAATTATGTATTTTTAATTGTTAAACGGGAATAGGTGTTGTGTCGGCTGGCCTTGTCTTCACGAGAGGCGCCATCACGACTGGCTCCGGGTTTAGAGTCGTGACAAAAACCGTCAAAAAGGGCTCCGCCAGGATAGATTGCCAAAGAGGAAAGATAGAACAAAAAGAACATAAAAGAATTTTCAACAGCTATACAAAACTTTCAAGAATTACTTATGCGTTGCTAACTCCTGGCAACCATACTTCAACCCCAAAATATCAAAAAGAAAAACAAACATGGTTAGTAAAATCAATAAACTTTTTGTCATGGAGCCGCATATCTATTTAATTTCTAATAAGCATGAGAATTAAGTGAAATGGAGTGAAATAAAATGGATTCGCACAATAAGAATTCAAGAATATGAAATTTTCCTAAAGGTTCTGCAGCCTCTCGAAGATAAGTACAGACATTTCAGTACCGATCCACAAGACTCTACTAAACCCGCTCATGACCCGTGAGACCTATGTAACCTAGACTCTAATACCAGCTTGTCACGACTCAAATCTACCAAGTTGTGATGGCGCCTAACGTGGAACTAGGCAAGCCGACTCCTTTACCAAAACAACCCAATAATCCAAAATAAAGTTTTCTTTAAGCTATTAATTAATAAAAATTTATAATATAAGTCGGAATAACAAAGTGCGGAAAGAAAATCCTGACATCGGGTTGTCACAAGTCATGAGCATGTACTAAAAGGTGTCTGAAAATGCTAAGACTAATACAGTCTTGGAAAACTACTAATAACAGCTAAAGGAAGATAGGAGGGAGAAGAGTAGGGTTGTGATTTCCATGTATCTACCTCGATTACTCCACGAATCTGCGATGGATGAAAATCAACAATCGCTAGCACATCCAGCAACCCCTGGATCTGCACACAAGGTACAGGGAGTAATGTGAGTATGCCAACTCAGTAAGTAATAAAGGTAAATATAGACTGAGTAGTAGGAAACACACAAAATCCACGTCATGAAATCTCAGTAAATACAACATGCTTTCAAATCAGTATATGAGTCAAATTATCTCGTTTAAAAATTCAATTTCGGTGAAAATCATTTGAAGATATTTTTCAACAGTTTCAATAGAGGTTCATTTCAATTTAGAGTAGAAGTGATGAAAATCATAAATAGCCCCTCGAGCAAACATGAATCATAAACCGCACCTCGGGCATAACGTCACTCAGAATCAGCCCATCGGGCAAACCTCACAATCACTCATAAACAGCCCATCGGGCACAACATAAATCAAGAATAGCCCCTCGGGCAAAACATCATATCACTCACTCATGGTACCCGCGCTTACTAGGGGTGTACAGACTCTGGAGGAGCTCCTACATCCCAAGCACTATAACAAGCCACCTCGTGGCATAAATCAATCAGGCCCTCGGCCTCTCGTAATCATAAATCAGTAACATCATGCTGTGATGCGCAGCCCGATCCCATAATATCCTCACAATGCAGGTCCTCGACCTCACTCAGTCAGAAACCTCTCAAGTCACTCGGGTTACCAGTAAAACAGGATGTTCATCCCAAAATATAATCTTATGCATAAAATGGAGTAATAAAGACTGAGTTATGAAATCAGTAAACATAGCATGACTGAGTATAGATCTTAAAACAAAAACAGTAAGAGGATAATAAGAAAAGACCTCTAAGGTCCAAACAACGTTGACACAAGGCCCAAATATGGCATTCAGCCCAAGTTATAGTAGTTCTTTCTAAAACATATAAGTATCAACTAGTTTTCCGTCAAATACGCAACTTTATAGTTGCTACGGGACAGACCAAGTCACAATCCCAATGGTGCATGCCCACACACTCTTCATCTAGCATGTCCGTCATCCCACAATAGTAAAACGATGTGAAATCCGGGGTTTAACACCCTCATGACAAGATTTACAATCATTACTTATCTCAAACCGATCAAATCTCTACTTCGCGATGCTTTTGCCTCTCGACTCAGCCTCCAAATGCTCTGAATCTATTCACAATCAGTACAATACCATCAATTTTTGCTAAAGGAATGAATTCCACATGAAAACTATCAATTTAGACCCCAAAGCCGAAATTGGCTCAAACCGGCCCCAGGCCCATGTCTCGAAATCCGACCAAAGTCACAAAATCTGATAACACATTCGATTACGAGACTAACTATACTAGTTTCACTCAAATCCAACTTAGAATCAACATTCAAAACTCAAAATCCATTTTATGAAGTTTCTACAATTTTCCCAATATTTCATCCCAATTCACTAATCTAATGATAAATCCAATGATATATTCGAGTATTTTAGCCAATTCGAGTTAGAATCACTTACCCCGATGAATTTCTTGAAAAACCTTCGAACAAAATCACCAAGACCCGAGCTCTCTAGGTCAAAATATGAAATAAAACTCTGAACCATGGATTCTCATTTCGCTGACCGCCAAATTCCACCGCCCTCGCATTCGTCGCTCCGCGAAATTCCCACCGCGGCCGCAAAAGTCTTCGGCTCCTGCGGTCGTGGCCAATTTTTCCTCTATCCGAGCCAGCCTCCACCGCTGACTGCAGAAATCTTGCCGCCTCCGCGAAATCCTTCCACTGTCCGCATAAATTCTATGCGGTCAGCACTCCCCAACTTCAGAAACCCAACACCAGCAACATCAACAACTCTTTCAACAGCTAAACCCACCCGCTAACCATCCGAAACACACCCGAGGCACTCAGAACCTCAACCAACCATACAAACGCATCCCATAACATCATCCAAACTAAGTCGAACCTTCGAATCACTCAAAACAATATCAAAACACCAAATCACCCTTGGATTCAAGCCTAAGAACTTCTAAACTTTCAAATTCCACAAATGACACTGAAACCTACCAAATTACCTTCGAATGCCCTGAAATTTTGCACACACGTCACAAATGACACTATGAACCTACTCCAACTTTCGAAATTCCATTTCGATCCCAATATCAAACTTCCCATTGTCGGCCGAAATTGCCAAATTTCCAACTTTCGCCAATTTAAGCCTAGATCCACCACGGACCTCCAAATCACATTCTGGATGCGCTCCTAAGTCCAAAATCACCTATCGAAGCTAACGGAACCATCATAAATCCCATCCGAGATCATTTACACATAAGTCAACATCCAGTTGACTTTTCCCAACTTAAGCTTCTAAATAGGAGGCATAGTGCCTCATTCCACTCCAAAACCACTCCGAACCCGAACCAACCAACCCGATACCACACAATACAGCTGAACAACACATAAAGAAGCAGAAATGGGGGAAACGGGGTTATAATTCACGAATTGACCGATCGGGTCGTTACATCCTTCCCCTCTTAAACAAACATTCGTCCTTGAATGGGTCTAGAAATATACCTGAAACCTCAAACAAGTGTGGATATCTGCTCCGCATCTCCCGCTAGGTCTCCCAAGTAGCCTTCTCTATGGGCCGACCTCTCCACTGCACTTTTACTAAAGCTATATCCTTTGATCTCAACTTTCGGACCTGCCACTCCAAAATAGCCAACGGCTCCACATCATAAGTCAAATCACCGTCTAACTGAACCGTGCTGAAATCCAAAACATGAGACGGATCGTTGACATACTTCCGGAGCATAAAAACACAAAATACCGGATGCACCTCGACAAGCTAGGTGAAAAAGCAAGCTCATAAGCCACCTCCCCAATCCTTCGAAGCACCTCAAAAGGCCCAATGAACCGAGGGCTCAACTTGCCCTTCTTCTCAAATCTCATAACACCCTTCATGGGTGAAACCTTCAGCAGAACCTTCTCCCAAACCATGTAAGGCACATCACGAACCTTCATGTCAGCATAACTCTTTTGTCTTGATTGAGCTGTACGAAGTCGCTCCCGAATCACCTTCACCTTGTCCAAAGCATCCTGTACCAAGTCTGTACCCCAAAGCCTAGTCTCGCCCGGCTCAAACCAACCTACTAGAGATCTACACCATCTCCCATATAAAGCCTCATATGGAGTCATCTGAATACTCGACTAATAATTGCTGTTATATGCAAACTCTGCGAGTGGTAGAAACTGGTCCCATAAACCCCCAAAGTCAATGACACAAACACGCAACATGTCCTCCAATATCTGAATAGTGCACTCAGACTGTCTGTTCGTCTGAGGGTGAAAAGTTGGGCTCATCTCAACCTGAGTACCCAACTCTCGCTGCACGGCCCTCCAAAACTATAATGTAACTTGATTACCTCTATCTGAAATGATGGAAACTGGGACACCATGCAAACGAACAATCTCTCGAATATAATCTCAGCTAACCACTCTGAAGAATAGGTAGTACACACAGGAATGAAGTGCACAAACTTGGTTAGATGATCCATAATCACCCAAATAGCATCGAGCATCCTCAAAGTCTGTGGGAGTCCAACTACGAAATCCATGGTGATCCGCTCCCACTTCCACTCTGGAATATCTATTTGCTGAAGTAAGCCACCCGATCTCTGATGCTCATATTTCACCTGCTGACAATTGATACATCGGGCTACAAACCCCACTATATATTTCTTCATTCTCCTCCACCAATAGTGATGTCTCAAATCTTGGTACATCTTCGTGGCACCCGGATGGATGGAATACTACGAGTTGTGGGCCTTCTCAAGAATCAACTCCCGAACCCATCTACATTAGGCACACGTATCTGGCCCTGCATCCTCATCACACAATCATCACCAATAAACACATCCCTAGCGCCAGTTCACCAGACCCTGTCCTGAAAAACGAGCAAGTGTGGGTCATCATACTAGTGCTCCCTAATATGTTCATAAAGAGAAGACCTGGAGACTACGCAAGCCAACACCTGACTAGGCTCCGAAATATCCAATCTCACAAGCTGGCCTGCTTAAGGCTTGAACATCCTATGCTAAAGGCCTCTCTGCTGCTGGAAGATATGCTAAACTCCCCAAACTCTTTGCCTGGCGACTTAACACATCGGCCACTATATTGGCCTTCCCCGGATAGTATGCTAAACACTAGAGCTGTGGTCAAGGCAGTCTTGAGCTTCTAAAAGCTCGTTTCACACTCATTCGACCACCTGAAAAGAGCACCCTTTTGGGTCAATTTGGTCAAGGTGATGCAATAGATGAAAATCCCTGAATGAACCGACGGTAATAACTTGCCAAACCAAGAAGCTACGAATATCTGTGGCAAAGGACGGTCTGGGCCAACTCTAAAACACCTATATCTTCTTTGGATCAACTTGAATACCCTCACTGGACACCACGTGCCCTAAGAACGCCAATGAACTGAGCCAGAACACACACTAGGAGAACTTTGCATAAAGCTTCTCCTCCCTCAACCGCTGCAATACAACTCTCAAATGCTCAGCGTGCTCCTCCTAACTATATAAGTACACTAGAATATCATCAATGAAAACAATAACAAACGAGTCGAGATAAGACCGAAACACATTGTTCATTAAATGCATGAACGCCGCTAGGGCATTGGTCATCCTAAAAGACATCACAAGGAACTTATAATGACTGTATCGGGTCCTAAAAGTTGTCTTAAGAATGTCCGAGTCCCTGATCTTCAACTAGTGGTAACCTGACCTGAGATCAATCTTGGAGAACACCCTCGCTCCCTGAAGCTGGTCGAATAAATCATAAATGCAAGGCAAATGATACTTGTTCTTGATTGTGACTTTGTTCAACTGCTTATAATCAATGCACATCCTCATCGTGACATCCTTCTTCTTCACAAATAGAATAGGCGCACCCAAGGTGACATGCTAGGCCGAATAAACCCCTTATCAAGGAGTTCCTGAAGCTGCTCCTTCAACTCCTTTAACTCCGACAGTTCCATACGATATGGTAGAATAGAAATGGGATGAGTTCAGGCAAAAATTCAATACCAAAGTCAATATCCCTGTCCGGCGGCATGCTCGACAGGTCTGCAGGAAACACATCCTGAAAATCAATCCCTCACTACCGAAATAGAATCAATGGTAGGAGTCTCTACACTGACATCCCTCACGAAGGCCAAATAAGAAAGACAACCCTTCCCAACCATCCGCTGGGCCTTCAAAAATGAAATCACTCTACTAGGAACATAATTCATCGAACCTCGCCACTCAATTTGTGGCAACCCCAACATAGCCAACGTCACCGTCTTAGCATGACAGTCCAGAATAGCACGACACGAAGACAACCAATCCATACCCAATATCACATCAAAATCAACATACTAAGCAATAAAAGTCCAGTCGGGTCTCCAAACCCCCAATAGTTATTGCACACGATCCGTATACGCGGTCCATAACAACAGTATCACCCACTAAAGTAGATACACGAACAGATGAAACAAAAGACTCGTGGTATCGAAATAATGAGCAAAATATGATGACATATATGAAAAAGTGGAACCAGGATCAAATAATATAGAGGCATCCCTGTGGCAACCTGAGACAATACCTATGATCACAGCATCTGAAGTAATAGCATTTGGTCTGGCTGGGATTGCATAGAAATGGGCCTGATCACCACCTAATCGACCTCCCCTCTAGGGTGACCCCTAGCTGATTGTCCTCCACCCCTAGCTGACTGGGTGTGTGGTGAAGTAACTGGTGTTGAAGTCGATGACTGACTCCTCTATTAAGGCGGACCCCCACGAGGACACTACCTCCACATATGCCCCAACTCTCCACACTTATAGCAACCCACTGGTGCTGGTGATGGGGACTGAAGGGAACCCCTAACACTAGGATGACTGGTAGAAGAACTTGGCATGGAGGAGTCCTTAACTGATGGAGCACGGGACGAACTCTAGGCTGGGAGGGCACTAAGTGATGAATGACCCTAATGGGAACTGTGAGAACCATGGCCGATGATGCACCACGGTGAACTGGGCGAGCTGACTGAGCATGTCTGAATGGACAGCCTCTGCCGTGCTGGAACTGACCCCCATGAGGAGCACCACTAAATCCACCCTGACCACGAGGCCTCTTGGCCTCCCTCTCAACCCTTTCTTGACCACGAACCATCTCAATCTGTCGAGCAATGTCGACAACCTCATCAAAAGTGGCACCAGACACCCTCTCTCTGGTCATAAGACACCGAAGCTGAAAATCAAGGCCATCTATAAACCTCCTGATCCTCTCTCAGTCTGTGGGAACCAATTAGTCTGCATGACGATCCAACTCCGAGAATCACATCTCATATTGTGTAACAGACATATCATCCTAGCGTAGCTGCTTGAACTGCCTGCACAGATCCTTTGTGAGAGACTTAGGTACAAATTTCTCCAGAAAGAGAACGGAGAACGGATACCAAGTAAGGGGCGCTGCGCCAACCAACCTACGTCTCTCATAAGCCTCCCACCAACTAAGTGCAGCCCAAGAGAATTAAAAAGTAGTGAATGAGACCCCACTGGTCTCCAGAATACCTGCGATCCAAAGCATCCTCTGACACTTGTCCAAGAGACCCTATGCATCCTCCCCCTCAACACCACTAAATGACGGAGGCTGGAGTCTCCCAAACCTCTCCAATCTGCGGTGCTCGTCCTCTGGCAAAACAAGAACTACATAGTCCTGAGCAGCTGCAACCAGCTGGGCTGGAGGTGCCCTTGTCGCTCCCCCTTTTTCTCGTGAATCGGGTTAATGACATTTGGGAGTACAACTCGTTCCCTTTCGGGAATTGGGTTTGAGGTAAAGAGTCGCCACCTAATGATTTGAGTGCATTAGGACACTAGGGAAGGTTTGATTTGAACAACCAGAGATTGGGTAAGAGCTTGAAATTATCTCAAGGGGAAGGTGTTAGACACCCCTCAAGATCCACTAGTGTGGTTCCCGGCCAAGCTATTATTATGACTTTAGTGCAAATAACACATAGGAAAATAAAGGCTTCAAATAAGAGGGGATTTTCACGTAATGGTTACAAATAAACAAAAGTAAGAAAAAAGAACTAAAAGAGTTGATTTTCTTAAAAGAAATGGATTAAAAAAAGATTTAAAAGAAACAAAGAAAATAAAGGAAAGGGGGGTCCTAGGTTTATTAATAATATGGATTACCCCACACAACATCCGATAATCACTCCTCAGTGAGGGGCTACACGTGATGTTATTGCATGGTCATCATATCCATATCTACCCTTTCCCACCCTGTTAAGGTATTAAAGCGTGGAATGGTCTCGTTCACTTATTGCATGCTATTACCCGCCCCAATCCTATCAGTCCCGAAGGTATTTACGACTACTAATCCTAAAAGTAGGAGGTATTGGGCTTATTAGTGGTTTCAAAAGGTAAAATACTAAGGCGATAAACAAAACACATATAGCAAGTTTGGGGAAGCATATAAACAAATAAAAGGGCTCAAACAGACCTCCTTTAAACCAAAGAAAGCACATAATGTAGCATGACTTGCATGTACTATTTAAGGTCTGATTAAAACTTAAAGGGGTCGAGGCAGACTGATTTATTACATAGTTCAGATAAGAAGCTCAAATCAGGCCTGCCTGCTGGTTGTAGCATATAAAATCTGATTCAGTTTATAAACTTTCACCCTATGGCTTGCCTAGGTGTTAGACGAAGACCCTATAGGCATGATATCTAATAATTCCAAAAACAATGAAGTAAACATGAATACATACTAGTTTAAGGGAAAAAATCATTTGTTATTAAAGAAAGGCGAGTTTTAGCAAAAGAGCGCAAGTCATTTGTGACTGGTTTTAAACTTACAAGCAAATGAAGCGGTTCAGATTCGATTAAAGCTCCTATAGGCATGCTTTCTATGTGTTGTCGATTTTGGACACTTTTACAGACATAGCAAGAGTGCAAAAATCCGATATTCATGGCATCTAAATGTTGTACTTCGTTTAAGCCTATGAACATGATATCTAGATGTAGTTAGTTATTTAAGCCCTATAAACAGGTTTGCCTAGTGACAGATGCGTATGTAGGATTCGGATTTCCAGTTAACTATGAGCATGGTATCTATATGAGAGATGCAGAAATTTAAATATAGGTAGGATATCCATATGAATGCAGAATTTTAGAAAACTATAGGCAGGATATCTATATGGGTGCAGAATTCCTTATAGTCATAGTATCTACATATGAAAGTGCAGAATTCCTATAGGTAGGATATCTATGTGATATGCATAGATCAGAAATTCCCTGAGCAGGATATCTACCTCTTTTACATACATAGTTATCCCCCCCCCCCTTTTTCACTAGCCATCCCCAATAGTTTATTACAAAGTTATTACAGTTCAGAAAAATAAAGTAAAGAAAATACATCAAAAGTTGAAAATTGCAACCAAGGAGAGCCTGATTCAGACTTCCTGTCTGAAGTATGAAGTAAACCAACCCCAAAGATCATGTTTCAAAGCCTTTCTACCACTTGGGTGTGTCAGAGTTCCCTAAGAGTTTCATAAGAACTCCAAGCAGTGCTTACATCCAAATGTATCACCATATTAAGCCAAAGTGCAGTGTGGAAGGGCCAGCCCTCGGGTGTCTAAGTTCAGAGGGAACTCAAGGTCCCAAGGCAAGACTCACAAGAGGGGGGCAGAACTTAGAGACTAGGAGAGAGTGCAAGTGCAGAATTATGAAAGGGGAAAAAGGGAAAGGAAACAATACACATAGGGATATAGTGAATGGGGGATTGCGAGAGCACAAGAAGAGCAGGCTGATGGGCTTACCCAGCAATGGGATATGCTGGCACACCCTCCAGCCTGTTTAGAGGTTAAGACCCCATTGGTTCAAAGCTCAGTTCATGGACAACAACTCCTATTGCCATACCCTAAACCACCATTTACAAACACATATGGGTAATGGGATAGGGAGAAAGATTCACAACAGAAACAGCCAGTAGAACATAGGCATACTAAGCTAAATGTCGAACTCTACAGTAAACAATAAAGTACACATGGATACAAAGACTGTAAGTAAACACATTGGGGTGATGCTGAAACTTAAATCAGGGCATACCTGTTTCAAAGAAATAAGTAGAAAAAGCAGTAGTCTTGTAAAAGCCAAAGTGCCAACAGGAAGACAAAATACTATAAGTGTGAGTTCAGAAGAGATTGTGAAGTCTGAAGTGTGTGTTTTGTGAAATGGGTTGTGCCTTTTATAGTGTAGAAAGCAGGTAGAAACAAGGTAAGAAAATAGTTTGAAAACTGATTGTCAATCAATTACACAAGGCTTCCCTTAATTAAGGGATTCAGATTCAAAACGAGTAAAACCATTTAAGGAAAGGAAATGAATAAACACTTTGTGTGAAGCATGCAATTGAGGGCAAATACATAAAGGTTATTTAAGGACAGGGTTTTGATAGTACACGGTTTGTGCAAATAAGGTAAGGGAGTCAATTAACAGCCAGTAAATCACAAGGTCTGAGATTTGGTATGAATGAACCAAGTCAGAAAAGATGAAGAAGAGTTTTACTTAAGTCGAGTAACAAAGGAAATCAGTAAAAGATAGAAAGAAATCAATCAAACTATATTCAGAAGGAAGTTTGCACTAATTGTAAATTTGAAAACCATTTAGAGGAAAATTTATCATATATAAGGAGCATGTGAGCATGAAAGAAGACTGTCGTGTAAATCAATAGAAAAAATCCAGTGTAGAAGAGTTTAGCAAGAAGTTCAGCATTGTATGAAAACAAAGATGTCCAAACTCAGTTCAGAGACTTAAAGTCAGTCTGAAAGAGTTAAGGGTTCTAAAATAAAACCCTAGTTCAATCAAACCTCGGTTGAACCCCCAAATTCTAGGATTTATACCTTGAATCAAGTACAGAGATGAGAACGCAAGTAGTCGAATTGAAACATGTTTAGAGGTTTCAGAAAAAAAACTGAAACTTCTAACATGCTTCTTCCAACAACAGAACTCATGAATAGCATGTAAATATAGTAGAGGGGTTCAAGGCAAACAGAGTGAAGAAACTAATTCGAAACATGATGAGAAAAGACTGATAAGAACAGTAGAAGAAAGCATGCTTAAGAAGATCCTTTTAAAAGAAACTTAAACAAAGTTCAATAGAAGAAAAATAGTAAGAACACGGTAGAAGAATACAGTAGGCGAAACATACCATAACATAGTAGAAGAAAATAGCAGGATATAGTAGAAAAGCATACAAGAACATAGTATAGAAAGCACAGTAGAAGAACATACAAGAACGGAATATAGAAAGCACAGTAGAAGAACATACATGGTAGAAGGAAAACATAGAACCAGTAGAGGCAAATACACACAAAAGAAAAGGAAAAGAGAGTCAGAGAAACACTTAAGCATTTTCAAAAAACCCTAAATCGTAAAAGAAAGACTTTGAAAAGTAATTTTCGAAAGAAAAGTTAGGGAGATCATTTGAAAACTCAAAGAGAGCATAGATACACAACGGATCTAAAGAGATCGGAGAAAACCTTGAAGGGTTAGGGTTTTAGAAGAACCCTAGAAATGAGAAAGGCTTTAAAAACGTCACTGATCTGAGTCAGAGAGGTCAGAACCAAGCTCAAAACACTATGGTACGCCGAAGCAAGGCCGGCGATGACTCTGGAACTTTGAATCGGCAGAGGTCTGGGTGCAAACCTTCGAGGCCTGGCCTCGAATCTTCAAGTATCAGGTGTGTAAGAGCAAGGAGAGGTGAGTATAGGGCCCTCACAGCTTGGGAAGCCATGGTTTCCGGTGGGTTTCGAGGTGGAAGATGATGAGAGGCAGCTAGGGTTAGGGAAGGTTTGAGAAAGTTTGAGAGAGGAGAGGGGTTTCAGAGGCGGTGGGTGAATGAAAGTAATTTTAGGGTTGGGTGTTTGTGAATTAAAAAAGGAAAGGTAGAATCGTGGCCGTTGATCATTTTGATCAACGGCCTGGATAAAAAGGGGAGCTGGGCGGGTTGGATAAACGGGTCAGGGGTCGGGTAATTTAAAATTGCAATTGGGTTTAATTGGGGGGTTGATTTGGGCTACAATTGAAATGAAATAGGGCTAGTATTTAAATAGCCACTTTTCTCCTTTTCGTTTTATAAAAAATAGTAAATGATTTCTGAAAATATATCAAAGGTACCAAACTTATTAATAATGTATAAATATTAAATAAAAATACTGGAATCAATTTTGTAATTATAAACGCAATTAAATCTTACAATAGACTGAAATTGCAATTATATGCAATTTAGCTTTAAAAATACTAAATAAATTTGTAAAAATGTGTAAAAATTTCCTTAACTATATTTTGGTATAAATATGAGAATAAAATAACTTAATCACCAAAATGATAATTTGAGCAATAATTATTGGTTTTTGTACTGCTAAAATAGGGCAATAAATTGATTTAAAAATCTTTAAAAAATTAGGAAAAATACTAAAACATTTGGACACACTTATATATGCATACATATGCTATTTTGAAAGTATTTTGCATTTATAAAAAAATATACTGGGAAAAATTGGGTATCAACAACTGCCTCTCTTTACCAGGGAAGGATGAAAGAGTTATCGATTAAAGATATTATGGCCAATTTTGACCGAACGAAATGGTTTGAAGAATTTGACCGAGCTTTGGCTCCTGAGCTGCCTACATATCCCTGGTCTTACAAGAATCAGGCCATATGTAGTTCAGGACCGTCGGCAGAATATGCCGATGGAGATTTTCCAAGACGGACGCGATATTTGGGTTAGGATGGATGGTTAAAGTCTAATAGGGATACAGGAAATGGAGCGGGATTGCTCCTGCTGAGACGGTCGTTGCTCGCCGATTTACCTGCAAATGAACAATATGTTGCGCGGAAATTTAAACATGATACAAGTTCCCGTCGGACCATGAAATGTTGTCTTTGGACGGTTAGGATGACGTCCTTAGACCATGACGTCCTGGGCCATGAAGCGTATAATAAGGATTTGCAGGCCATGAAATAATGCTCTCAGGCCATGAGAATGATGCCTCTGAACTATGACGCCTTTGAATAATGATATGCAAAAGATAAAAGGGGTTCTCAGGCCATGGCATGGCGTTCGCGGGCTATGAAAATGGTGCCTCCGAACAATGACTCCTTTGGATGATTTGGCGATCTTTCAGCCTATGAGATGCAGTAGGTGGCGATATTTCAGCCAGTGCAAATGTAAATAAGGTGGCGATCTTTCAGCCATGCAAGATGTAAATAAAGTGGTGATCTTTCAGCCGATGCAAGGTATAAATGCAGTGGCAATCTTTCAGCTGATGCAAGATGTAAATAAAGTGTCGATCTTTCAGCCGATGCAAGATGTAAATGAAGTGTCAATCTTTCAGCCATGCAAGATGTAAATGAAGTGGCGATCTTTCCGCCGATGCAAGATGTAAATGAAGTGGCGATCTTTCAGCCATGCAAGATGGAGGTAGAGCTTAACCTCAAAAGGAAGAATGGTAGACTTATGCAATGCAGAGAATGCAGATGGAGGTAGAGCTTAACCTCGGAAGGCAGAATGGTAGCCTTATGCAATGCAGAGAATGCAGATGGAGATAGAGCTTAGTCTCGGAAGGCAGAATAGTAGCCTTATGCAATGTAGAGAATGTAGATGGAGGTAGAGCTTAACCTCGGAAGGCAGAATGGTAGCCTTATGCAATGCAGAGAATGCAGATGGAGACAGAGCTTAGTCTCGGAAGGCAGAATGGTAGCCTTATGCAGGAAGTAAAAATGGCAAATGGCAATAGAGTTTTCTTAGCTGATAGCGGATTGCGGTATCGCGATTGCTGGGGATATTGTGCCTACTGGGATACTGTTGTGCATATAGCAGTTGCGAGCAAGTGCAACGGTTCGGAGAGTTGTATTCCTGAACTTTGTGAGTGAGCGTATAGTATATTTGATGATTTTGCAACTCAAATGCCTACATCCAAAGAAAAATCGTGAGTTTGTAAAAGGGGAAAGGTTAGTTCGTATCCCCGCTAGCTTTTCTTGACCTGCTCGGCTTTGATCCGGCAATATCATATATATCACTAGGGTAGCGTTGCTAAACAAGGCAATTTTAGTAATAAACATGCATGACTTAGTAAAAGCATAACATAAGTACATAATTAAGAATAGTTTTCTTTAGATGAACCGACGACTGCGACGTGGTTCAAGACATTGCAACTTCTCTTGCTCCAGAATTTTGAGGGTCCTCCTCAAAATTCGGCCCCAATTTACTGGGTTGTTACTTCTGATGGTTGTTAATGATAAATGGCTGGAATCGACTTCGGAATTTTGAGGGTCCTCCTCAAAATTCTGCCACAGTTTCCAATAGTGAGGGAAATGGAAATTTTATTGAATTGTGACCGAACTCATAGGGCTGCCTACGTATCCCCTCTTAAATGGGAATCAGGTCAGGCATAGTTCAAATTACATCATATAAGGAAAGCATAAAGATAACACATAGTATCACTTGACTGCATCTAAATTGATCGGCTTTGGCCAAACTTCTCCGTCCATTTCTGCAAGTATGAGGGCTCCTCCTATCAGAATCTGGTGAACCATGTATAGACCCTGCCAATTGGGAGAGAATTTCCCTTTGGCTTCATCTTGATGCGGAAAATTTTTCTTTAACACCAACTGCCCCGGTGTGAATTGTCTCGGCTTGACTCTTTTGTTGAAGGCTCTGGACATTCTGTTTTGATAGAGCTGACCATGGCAAACTGCATTCATTCTCTTTCTGTCTATAAGAGCTAGTTGCTCGTAACGACTCTTTACCCACTTTGTGTCATCGAGCTCTGCTTCCTGTATGATCCTTAAGGAAGGAATTTCTACCTCAGTGGGAATGACTGCCTCTGTACCATAGACCAGCATATAGGGGGTTGCTCCTGTTGATGTGCGGACTGTGGTGCGGTATCCCAATAAAGCAAATGATAATTTCTCGTGCCACTACTTATGCTTCTCTATCATTTTCCTTAGTATTTTCTTGATATTCTTGTTGGCGGCCTCTATGGCTCCGTTCATCTGAGGTCTGTAGGCTGTAGAATTCTTGTGTTTGATCTTGAAGGTTTCACACATGGATTTCATCAAATCACTATTGAGGTTGGGCCATTATCAGTAATGATTGACTCTAGAATTCTGAACCGACACACGATACGGTCACGGACGAAATCCGCCATGACTTTCTTAGTCACTGCCTTGTAAGATGTTGCTTCAACCCATTTGGTGAAATAATCAATTGCTACTAGGATAAACCTGTGCCCATTTGATGCGGCGGGTTCGATTGGTCCAATAACATCCATTCCCCAGGCGGCGAACGGCTACAGCAAGCTTGTTGCATTAAGCTCATTTGGAGGCACCTTTATCATGTCTGCATGTATCTGGCAGCGGTGACACTTTCGGACATACTGGATGCAGTCTGTTTCCATAGTTATCCAAAAGTAACCAGCTCGGAGTATTTTCTTTGCTAAAACAAAGCCATTCATATATGGACCGCAGGTCCCGACATGAATTTCCTCTAATATCCTAGATGCTTCCTTTGCGTCAACACACCTTAGTAATCCCAAATCAGGAGTCCTCCTGTACAGGATTCCTCTGCTATGAAAGAAATTTTTGGATAACCTCCGAAGCGTGCTCTTCTGAGTAGCATTTGCGAGTTCTAGGTATTCTTCTTTTGCCAAGTATTCCTTGATATCATAAAACCAAGGCTTTCCGTCTGCTTCTTCTTCGACATGAGCACAGTAAGCAGGCTGATCATGGATCTTTACCGGAATGGGATCAATGAAATTCTTGTTTGGATGTTGTATCATGGATGATAGGGTAGCCAGTGCATTGGCGAATTCATTCTAGACCCTGGGAACATGCTGGAATTCTGTCTTTGTGAACCTCTTTCTCAACTCCTATACATGATGCAGATAAGGGAGTATCTTGGCGTTTTTGGTCGCCCATTCTTCTCGGATCTGATGTATAGGAAAGTCTGAATCCCAAATTACTAGCAACTTTTGGATGTTCATGTCAATGGCCATCTTGAGCCCTAAGATGTAGGCTTCGTAATCGGCCATGTTGTTGGTGCACGGGAACCTGAGTTTGGCAAATACCAGATAATGTTGACCGGTTTCTGATACTAGGACTGCTCCTATGCCAACTCCTTTGAAATTTGCTGCTCCATCGGAAAACATTCTCCAACCATTATAGGATTCTGCAATGTCTTCTCCTATGAATGATACCTCTTCATCAGGAAATATGTTTTCAGTGGTTCTTATTCTCCGTCCACGGGATTTTCAGCAAGGTGATTTGCTAGTGCCTGTCCTTTGATTGCTTTCTAAGTCATATAGATAATGTCAAATTCACTCAACAGGATTTGCCACTTGGCCAGCTTGCCAGTGGGCATGGGCTTCTGAAAGATGTACTTCAAGGGATCCATTCTTGATATGAGATATGTAGTATAGGCACAGAAGTAGTGCCTCAACTTCTAAATTACCCAAGTCAAAGCACAACAGGTGCACTCTAACAGAGAATACTGAGCCTCATACAGGGTGAACTTCTTACTGAGGTAATAGATAGCCTGCTCCTTCCTCCCCGTTTCATCATGCTGCCCCAGAACACAACCGAATGCTCCATCCAATACTGCAAGGTAGAGTAATAGAGGTCTACCCGGCTCAGGCGGAACTAAGACTGGTGGTGTTGATAGGTATTCCTTGATTCTATCGAAAGCTTTTTGGCAATCATCAGTCCATATGGTAGCGGCGTCCTTCTTCAACATCTTAAAGATCGGCTTACAGATGACCGTAGATTGTGCTATAAATCGGTTGATGTAGTTAAGTCTTCCCAGGAAGCTCATTACGTCCTTCTTATTCTTTGGCGATGGCAGTTCTTGAATAGCTTTGACCTTAGATGGATTCAGTTTTATCCCTTGGCGACTCACAATGAACCCAAGTAGTTTTCCGGTAGGAACCCCAAATGCACATTTCGTAGGATTCAGCTTCAGGTTGTATCTTCTCAGTCTGTTGAAGAACTTTCTCAAATCTTCCATGTGGTCAGTGTCTTTCTTGGACTTTATGATGACATCATCTACATACACCTCAATCTCCTTGTGTATCATATCATTGAAGATAGTAGTCATGGCCCTCATGTAGGTGGCCCTGCATTCTTTAACCCGAATGGCATCATCTTGTAGCAGTACATCCCCTACGGCGTAATGAAAGCCGTTTTCTCAGCATCTTCTTCGTCCATCCAGATCTGATGATATCCAGCGAAGCAATCTACAAATTATTGCAACTCATGCTTGGCGCAATTGTCGATTAGGATGTGTATGTTCGGCAAGGGGAAATCGTCCTTTGGACTAGCCCGATTGAGATTCCGTTAGTCGACACAGACTCTGACCTTCCCATCCTTCTTTGGCACCGACACAATATTGGCTAACCATGTCGTATATTCTACTACCCTGAGGACCTTAGCTTTGACCTGCTTAGTGACTTCTTCCTTGATTTTTAGACTCATGTCGGGTTTAAACTTTCTGAGCTTTTGTTTTACCGGTGGACATGTTGGATCAGTTGGAAGTTTGTGGGCCACAATAGATGTGCTCAAACCAGTCATGTCATCATATGACCAGGCGAATATGTCCTCATATTCCTTCAGAAATTCTGTGTATTCTTCCTTTTCTGACGGTGACAAATGAACGTTGATCCAAGTTTTTTTGATATTTTTGGCAACTCCTAGGTTAACAATCTCGGTCTCGTCCAGGTTGGACTTAGGTCTATTCTTAAAATTTTCAACCTCTTTAACAATCTCTTCCGCTATATCATCTTCCTTTGAATCTATGTTTGTTTGTTGCATTGTCTCATTGCATGTCACAGCCATTGGTTCATCAAGATAGGTAATAGTAATGTTGTATAAGTAAAGTAATGAGAGAAACTAATAAGAGTAATATTTGTAAGGAAACCGAAATGCTTTGATAATTTCATAACTGTTTTGAACATTGGAAGCTCTTATTGCGAAAATTCAAAAATGCGAAAGGAAAATCAACTAGTAAAAATAAAAGATAGTGCATGATGCTTTGTTAAGCCTTGCTACCCCGAGGAATTCCGAGCTCTGGTGGTTTTGATGGTCCAATTGTTGAGGCGTGCTCCTCGGCTTACGGCCTGTATGGAAGGGCCTTCCTCCCCCTCCTCCTCGAAAATGACACAACAATCCATGTTATCTTCCTCTAGGAACAAATTCCTCACTACTGCCAGTGCTTCCTCTTCTTCCGACCCATAGATAACATCGACCGGCTGGAAAGTCTGCTCCAAATATGGTATTGGCTTCTCCAGCGGGTAGTATAGGTCGCGCCATGGTGGCGACCAATTGTTGAATTCCTCCCAAGTATACTCGTATCCCAAACCGAAAGTGGTGCCATATTTCTTCAGTTTGATCGGCTTGGTGATTCCTTGGAGGTTCTTGCCAAGTCCCTTGCCAAGCTCATATCTGCTCCAGTTCAATAGGCTTCCAATTTTGTTGTCCCACCATTTGTCTTTGTCAACGGCGTTGACTCGCTCGATGTGGTGATAGGTTTCCCCGCCTATCTTTCTCCTTCCTCCAATCGCTAGGATGGTTTGGCGACTGTATATGGGATTGCTACCGTTGCCGTGAATGATCAACTCTTAGTGGTTCCATTCAAATTTCACCGCCTGATGCAGTGTTGACGTTGCGGCCCCAACGGCATGAATCCACGGTCGTCCCAACAGCAAGTTGTAAGATGCCGGCACGTCTATAACCTAAAAATCAACGTCGAACCAAGTAGGCCCCATTTGCAAACACAGGCTGATTTCCCCAATGGTGGATCTTTGGGAACCGTCAAAAGCTTTGACATTGATGGACCCATCCTTGATCTCATGCAGACCCTTTCCCAATGTTTTGAGTGTTACCAATGGACAAATATTGAGGTTGTACCCTCTATCAATCAGGACCCTAGTTATAAAATAATCTTCGCATTGCACGGTGATGTGCAACGCTTTGTTGTGACTCAACCATTCTGGCGGCAGCTCATCTTCATGAAAAGTGATCTTGTGACTTTCCAATACCTGCCCTACCATGTTTGCCATTTCTCCTCCGGTGATGTTGCTTGGTACATATGCCTCACTCAGCACCTTCAACAAGGCATTCTTATGTACGTCGGAACTTTGCAGCAAAGCCAGGATAGAAATTTGTGTCGGTGTTTTGTTCAGCTGATCAATGACTGAGTATTCCTTGGCTTGTATCTTTCTCCAGAGATCATCGGGCCCTGTTTTACTGATGGTCGGATGACCAAAGGCCTGCTTACTCGACTCAGCTAAATGCTCTGGAGTATAAACCCTGTCGGTTCTTGTCATACCCTGTGCCGCAATTGTTTCCCCGAATTTAGTGTTCCCTTTCCTTCTTGCCTCGGCTGTGTAATCCCAAGGTATGGCATTTGTATGGAACGGTATTATGGCCAACATTGTTATTGGGATGGGCACCTTTACTCCGAACGGAGCATATACTTTGGAGGGTAAAACCGCAACTTCAAACGGTGCGAGTGCGTTTGCTGGAGACCCAAACTCGACCTCAATTGGTATTGGCGTCTTTGTGGGGGTAGTGCTTCAAACTCAAGTGGTACAGACATGTTTACCTCGGCATCCCCAGAAGGCTGAGTCTGGACTACAATCGGATTGAGGGTGACTATTAGATTCTTTGGTTCATCACCTTCTGTGATTAAACCGATCGATCCTTTGGGATCCCAATCATCCTCTATTTCAATCATGTGAACACCTCCACCCTTATGGTCCGACAGAGCGTTGTTGTGGACGTTCGGAGTAGGCTCCTTTGCTACAATGATCTTATTATCGATCATAGTCTAGATCTTATCTTTTAAAGAGAGGCACTCATCAATGGTATGTCCCTTCGTGCCGGAATGATATGCACAGGATTTATTTGGATTGACCCACTGAGAAGGTTTTTCAGGGGTTATAACAGGGATAGGGGTGACATAACCAGCAACTTTGAGCCTTTCGTACAGCTGGTTGATCGGTTCAGCAAATGCGGTATACTGTTTGGGGGGTCTGCGATCAAAATTTGGTCGAGGTCTAGGAAAGTTTTGACGTGTGGGAGGTGATTGATAGTGGGATGGCTGAGCATTGTAGGCTTGGTAGACATGTACAGATTGGGAATATCTGGGTGAAGTAGGTTGATATGTGGGAGGTGGGGGTGATTGGTAAGTAGGTGGTGGAGTTTGGTAAGAGGGTGAGGGTGCTTGGTAATTCGGGGTAGGCTGATATGTGAGTGGAGGTATCGAATAGGCTTGGTATTTGATAGGGAATTTGGCTCTTTGTGCAACCATTACGGCACCTACGTCCCTTTTCTTGGACGTACCACTAGACTGTAAAGCCTTATTGGTAGCTTGCAAGACTTCAAAGTTCGTAACCATACCACTTTTGATGCCCTCTTCAATCATTTCACCCAGCTTGATAATGTCGGAAAATTTCTGGCTCTCAATCAACATTAGCCTTTCATAGTACTACGGGTCTTGAGCCCGAACGAAAAATTTATTCATTTGTTCTTCTTCTAAAGCAGGTCTGACCTTAGCAGCTTCTGATCTCCAGCGAGTGGCATACTCACGGAATGTTTCCGTGGGCTTCTTCTTTAAGTTCTGAATATAGAACACATCTGGTGCATTTTTTGTGTTGAACCTAAACCTGTCCATAAAGTCGGACGCCATAATCACCTAGTTCGACCATTTCTTCGGGTTTTGGATAATGTACCAAGATAGAGCATCTCCCTTCATACTCCTCATGAAAAGCTTCATGCGAATCCTTTCTCTTTCCCTACTCCGACCAGCTTGTCGCAGTATGTTCTCAAGTGGACTCTCGGATCCCCTGTACCATCAAACATTTCGAACTTAGGAGGTTTGTACCCCTCCGGCAGTTCGACATCCGGTTGTATTTAAAGATCTTCGTAGTTCAACCCTTCAATCCCCTTACTTCCTTCGACACCCTGAATTCGACTAGTCAATTTCTTGAGTTCCGCAGCCAGGTTCCTGATGAGTGAGTCTTTATCATCAGACTCGAGTGTGCTTGAGATAGGTTGGGTAGAGTGTGGCATGGTTTCCACATAGATGGGGGTGTTATGGTGGAAATGGTCATTTGTGGAATTCAAAGGTTCTCGGATGAGCAGTGGAGTATTGCTGGATGTGTGACATGTATTGCAGTGGTGGTAAGGAGCGGGATAGTTTTGGGATGTTTTATGGAGGCATGGGGTTCTGAGCGTTTGGAAAATTGATATCTAGAGTGGTGATGGAAAATGACAAGTTTGCCAGATTCTGAACCTGATCAAGTTCCTCATGAAATTTCACCAGTTTCTGCTCGAGTTGGGATGCACTTTCTTTGGAAACCTGAGCACCATGAGTGACCTCTACCCGTTCAGTTGAGTTTTCCTTTCTAGTGTTGTTCAAATCTTCCATCTTTCTTTTGTTCCTGCTTCTGATAGGACTAGGAAACGGAGTGGGTGGAGAGCCCTTTGATCTTGTGGAATATGATGACGATTCCAGAGTGCACGAACTAACCTTTGGGGAGGGGAGTAAATAAACAAAAAGTAAAAACAAAAAGGTAACAAGTCAGCGGGGATTATAAGAAAGTGTTACGATATTTAAACACATAGTGCAAGAATGTAAATCGCGTCCTAATTTGGGAGCCTCATTATGCCCGAGGTAGGCCTAGCGACAAATTGATTTGGAGAACTTAGAATGCTAAATGCCTCATTTTATTGATAAAAAGTAGACGAATCTCAAAATGACACTAAATAACAAGGAATAAAATGTCACTAGTGGTCATTGGCCTTATTACATTTCATAAAGTAAAGAAAACTCCTATCTATTTGGTCCTAGAAGGACCTTCCTCATACTCGACATCTTTTGCTCCATCGAACAGCTTCACCAGCTCGCGAAGTCCCAGCAGCAGGTAGGCTCTGGCCAGGTGTCCACCCTCATTTTCTTCAGTATTCTGGCAGTCCTCGATCCTCTTGAGAAACTTCCTTTCCAACTCTACTAAACCTCGTTCCAGGTATCCTAATCGCTTGTTGGCACTAACAGCCATGTCTTTCCACTCTTCAATCAATTTTTGGTGGGCTTCTTGAATCTCACAGTGCTCGCTTTCACATTATCCTCTTGCACAGTTGGTTGTATTTGACCTGTGCTTCAGCCCTTTCATCAATGATTCTATGACCTTGAACAAACCCAGGTTGGCCCAGACCATTGTGATTATCCTCCAGTCGGCCTGAATAGTATGGGGTGCAGCCAGCATGGTATCTATCTGGTTCAATAGTATATCTTCCCATGATGATCTTGCAATGCCACATATGTTGAGCTTGGCACTTATAAGGACTGTCATCAGCTTGGAAGTCAGCCCGGAAGTGACTCATCTTGCTGACCCTTGGTATAACCTGCTTCCTACCAGCATGTCTCATAACTCAGAGAGGGACATAAGGGTAGGTTCCTCTCAAACCGATCAGTATCAGAAATGGTGCATCCCTGGATCGGGCGATGAACTCTTCAGTAGGGAACCACTCGAACATCCATTGTATTTGATCCTCAGTTAGATTTTCAAACAGCTTCACCCACCCTTAACATCTTCTGGCTGAGCAAACATGTTGGGCATGTAGTTCATTCGCCTTGGTTGATGGAAGGCTATATGATCGTCCCAGTCTCTACGCTGAATCTCTTGCCGATATTCACCCCTTTGAAGATGCTCCATGAGCCAGAGCTGGAGTAGCAAGTTGCAGCCCTTGAAGTGTTGGGCTCCTTGTTAACACTTTTCCAAGGCTCGGTATATCTCTGCGATGATCATGGGCACTACGCTAAATGGTTGTCCACCAATTCCTTCCATCAAAGTTTTAGTGACCATGGCTAGCCTGGTGTGGATCCTTACTTTCTTCATTGGAAACACTATCATCCCCAAGAAGCTGAACATGAAGACAAAGACCCTTCGGTGAATATGCCCCAACGATGTAAGGGCGAACTCATTCGGATAAGTACGGTAGGATTTATTGTGACCGTTCCTCTCGTACAAATAATCAAAGGGAATGTAGGACTCCTTCAAACATGTCAAGTCTGGATTCTTCTTTAGGCCCATCATTTTGAGAAAACCTCTACCCTTGCGATTTTCCGGCATTAACAAACCCGGGGTCTCCCATGGTATACCAGCCAATCCTCCTATTTCCTCTAGCAGGGGTGTCATCTCAATCTCTCCGAAGCGAAACACAGACCTATCACAATCCCACAACAGAGTAGCAGCTTCTATGATTTTGTTGTTGGGTTGGACCTCTAGGAGGAAAGATAGATTTCCTAGGTATTTCCGACAAGAGTCTGATCACTGGAATGAAGATCCTCCCACCAGCTTAGCAACCACGGGTGGATGTTTGTGACCATGCCGAATCTGGGGACTTCGTGCCTTATTATTCTGCAAGACAAAAGGGTTAGGCCCTTACCCCCATCAGACTCGACTATTAAATACCAATAATTGGCATAAAAGCATTTAGTTCTCCAAATAAATGCACAAAACGTGATAGTGTCCGTTTGGGTTTTTGGGAAACCCAGTGGACTTTGGATAAGGCTATCTTAAAGAGTCATTATGCGGAAAACATAACTGACTCGGCTAGGTTTGACCATGATGCATGCACAATTAAACAAAGTAAAGTTTCTATGGGGGTTTTAGACTGGTACCCTTGAGCGGACAACTCAAGAGGGAAAGGCACGGAACCGTCAACTACACCGTTGATCGACTGGTTTTACCGCAAATACGCCTTTGCTGGATTTAAAGGGTGATAATATCGGAAGAGCGCAACCACTCATTATAAGCATTGTTATGGTGTTTGTTTGGCACGAGTGGAATATGATGTTGAAAACATGCTTATGCAATAATTAAAATAAGTTATCACGTATTTGCACGTTCATAAAGTAATAATTACAATGATTTAAAACAGTAATAAAGGAGTGCAGTAAAGGAAAACAGTGAAAGAAACAAGGGAAAGAAACAAGAGACAAGTTAGTTTTTGCAGTAGAAGAGGGAATTAAATGCTTAAAGGTATTAAACAAATAAAGCACATAAAAAATGTAAAGTCACAGTAATAGCTTGAAATGGTAAAAGCCTAAAAGTCATCCCCAGCAGAGTCGCCACGCTGTCATGCCCCCTTTTTCTCGCGAAATCGAGTTTATGACATTTGGGAGGGCAACTCGTTCCCTTTAGTGAAGAGTCGCCACCTAATGATTTGAGTGCATTAGGACACTAGGGAAGGTTTGATTTGAACAACCAAAGATTGGGCAAGAGCTTGAAATTATCTCAAGGGGAAGGTATTAGGCACCCCTCAAGATCCACTAGTGTGGTTCCCGGCCAAGCTATTATTATGACTTTAGTGCAAATAACACATAGGCAAATAAAGGCTTCAAATAAGAGGGGATTTTCACGTAATGGTTACAAATAAACAAAAGTAAGAAAAAAGAACTAAAAGAGCTGATTTTCTTAAAAGAAATGGTTTAAAAAAGATTTAAAAGAAACAAAGAAAACAAAGGAAAGGGGGTCCTAGGTTTATTAATAATATAGATCACCCCACACAACATCCGGTAATCACTCCTCGGTGAGGGGATACACGTGATTTTATTGCGTGGTCATCATATCCATATCTACACTTTCCCACCTTGTTAAGGTATTAAAGCGCGGGATGATCTCATTCACTTATTGCATGCTATTACCTGCCCTAATCCTATCAATCCCGGAGGCATTTAGGACTACTAATCCTAAAAAGAGGAGGTATTGGACTTATTTGTGGTTTCAAAAGGTAAAATACTAAGGCGACAAACAAAACACATATAGCAAGTTTGGGGAAAGCATATAAACAAATAAAAGGGCTCAAACAGACCTCCTTTAAACCAAAGAAAGCACATAATGTAGCATGACTTGCATGTACTGTTTAAGGTCTGATTAAAACTTAAAGGGGTCGAGGCAAATTGAATTATTACATAGTTTAGATAAGAAGCTCGAATCAGGCCTACCTGCTGGTTGTAGCATATAAAATCTGATTCAGTTTATAAACTTTCACCCTATGGCTTGCCTAGGTATTAGACAAAGACCTTATAGGCATGATATCTATTGATTCCAGAAACAATGAAGTAAACATGAATACATACTGGTTTAAGAAAAAAATCATTTGTTATTAAAAAAAGGCGAGTTTTAGCAAAAGAGCACAAGCCATTTGTGACTGGTTTTAAACTTATAAGCAAATAAAGCGGTTCAGATTCAATTAAAGCTCATATAGGCATGCTTTCGATGTGTTGTCGATTTTGGACACTTTTACAGACATAGCAAGAATGCAGAAATCCTATAGGCATGGAATCTAAGTGTTGTACTTTGTTTAAGCCTATGAACATGATATCTAGATGCAGTTAGTTATTTAAGCCATATAAACAGGTTTGCCTAGTGACAGATGTGTATGCAGGATTCAGATTTCCAGTTAACTATGATCATGGTATCTATATGAGAGATGCAGAAATTTAACTATAGGCAGGATATCCATATGAATGCAGAATTTCAGAAAACTATAGGCAGGATATCTATATGGGTGCAGAATTCCTTATAGGCATAGTATCTACATATGAAAGTGCAGAATTCCTATAGGTAGGATATCTATGTGATATGCAGAGATCAGAAATTCCCTATGAGCAGGATATCTACCCCTTTTACATACATAGTTATTCCACCCTTTTTTCACTAGCCATCCCCAATAGTTTATTACAAAGTTATTACAGTTCAGAAAAATAAAGTAAAGAAAATACATCAGAAGTTGAAAATTACAGCCAAGAAGAGCCTGATTCAGACTTCCTGTCTGAAGTATGAAGTAAACCAACTCCAAAGATCATGTTTCAAAGCCTTTCTACCACTTGGGTGTGTCAGAGTTTCATAAGAACTCCGGGAAGTGCTTACATCCAAATGTATCGCCATATTAAGCCAAAGTGCAGTGTGGAAGGGCCAGCCCTCAGGTGTCCAAGTTCAGAGGGAACTCAATGTCTCAAGGCAAGGCTCACAAGAGGGGGGCAGAACTTAGAGACTAGGAGAGAGTGCAAGTGCAGAATTCTGAAAGGGGAAAAAGGGAAGGGATTACACATAGGGATATAGGGAATGGGGGATTGCGAGAGCACTAGAAGAGCAGGCTGATGGGCTTACCCAGCAATAGGATATGCTAGCACACCCTCCAGCCTGTTTAGAGGTTAAGACCCCATTGGTTCAAAGCTCAGTTCATGGACAACAACTCCTATTTCCATGCCCTAAGTTACTATTCACTAACACATAGGGGTAATGGGATAGGGAGCAAAGATTCACAATAGAAACAGGCAGTAGAACATAGGCATACTAAGCTAAATGTCGAACTCTACAGAAAATAATAAAGTAGACATGGATACAAAGACTGTAAGTAAACACATTGGGGTGATGCTGAAACTTAAATCAGGACATACTTGTTTCGAAGAAATAAGTAGAAAAAGTAGTAGTCTTGTAAAAGCCAAAGTGCCAACAGGAAGACAGAATACTATAAATGTAAGTTCAGAAGAGATTGTGAAATTGTGAAGTCTGAAGTGTGTGTTTTGTGAAATGGGTCGTGCCTTTTATAGTATAGAAAGCAAGCAGAAACAAGGTAAGAAAATAGTTTGAAAACTGATTGTCAATCAATTACACAAGGCTTCCCTTAATTAAGGGATTCAGATTCAAAACGAGTAAAACCATTTAAGGAAAGGAATTGAATAAACACTTTGTGTGAAGCATGCAATTGAGGGAAAATACATAAAGGTTATTTAAGGACAGGGTTTTGACAGTACACGGTTTGTGCAAATAAAGTAAGGGAGTCAATTAACAGCCAGTAAATCACAAGGTCTGAGATTTGGTATGAATGAACCAAGTCAGAAAATATGAAGAAGGGTTTTACTTAAGTCGAGTAACAGAGGAAATTAGTAAAAGATAGAAAGAAATCAATCAAGCTATATTCAGAAGGAAGTTTACATTAATTGTAAATTTGAAAACCATTTAGGGGAAAATTCATCATATATAAGGAGCATGTGAGCATGAAAGAAAACAGTCGTGTAAATCAATAGAAAAAATCCAGTATAGAAGAATTTAGCAAAAAGTTCAGCATTGTATGAAAACAAAGATGTCCAAACTCAGTTCAGAGACTCAAAGTCAGTCTGAAAGAGTTAAGGGTTCTAAAATAAAACCATAATTCAATCAAACCTCGGCAGAACCCCCAAATTCTAGGGTTTCCACCTTGAATCATGTACAGAGATGAAGAGGCAAGTAGTCGAATCGAAACATGTTTAGAGGTTTTAAAAAAGAACTTAAACTTCTAACATGCTTCTTCCAGCAACAGAACTCATGAATAGCATGTAAATACAGTAGAGGGGTTCAAGGCAAACAGAGTAAAGAAACTAATTCGAAACATGATGAGAAAAAACTGATAAGAACAGTAGAAGAAAGCATGCTTAAGAAGATCCTCTTAAAAGAAACTTAAACAAAGTTCAATAGAAGAAAAATAGTAAGAACACGGTAGAAGAATACAGTAGGCGAAACATACCAGAACATAGTAGAAGAAAATAGCAGGACATAGTAGAAAAGCATACAAGAACATAGTATAGAAAGCACAGTAGAAGAACATACAAGAATGGAATATAGAAAGCACAGTAGAAGAACATACATGGTAGAAGGAAAACATAGAACCAGTAGAGGCAAATACACACAAAAGAAAAGGAAAAGAGAGTCAGAGAAACACTTAAGCATTTTCAGAAAACCCTAAATGGTAAAAGAAAGACTTTGAAAAGTAATTTTCGAAAGAAAAGTTAGGGAGATCGTTTGAAAACTCAAAGAGAGCATAGATATACAATGAATCTAAAGAGATCGGAGAAAACCTTGAAGGGTTAGGGTTTCAGAAGAACCCTAGAAATGAGAAAGGCTTTGAAAAGGTCACCGATCTGAGTCAGAGAGGTCAGAACCAAGCTCAAAACACCAGGGTACGCCGGAGCAAGGCCCGCGATGACTCTAGAACCTTGAATCGGCAGAGGTCTGGGTGCAAACCTTCGAGGACTGGCCTCGAATCTTCAAGTATCAGGTGTGTAAGAGCAAGGGGAGGTGAGTATAGGGCCCTCACAACTTGGGAAGCCATGGTTTCCGGTGGGTTTCGAGGTGGAAGATGATGAGAGGTGGCTAGGGTTAGGGAAGGTTCGAGAGAGTTTGAGAGAGGAGAGAGGTTTCAGAGGCGGCCGGTGAATGAAAATGATTTTAGGGTTGGGGTATTTGTGAATTAAAAAAGGAAAGGTAGAATCGTGGTCGTTGATCATTTTGATCAACGGCCTGGATAAAAAGGGGAGCCGGGCGGGTTGGATAAACGGGTCAGGGGTCGGGTAAGTTAAAATTGCAATTGGGTTTAATTGGGGGGTTGATTTGGGCTACAATTGAAATGAAATAGGGCTAGTATTTAAATAGTCACTTTCCCCTTTTCGTTTTATAAAAAATAGTAAATGATTTCTGGAAATAAATTAAAGGTACCAAACTAATTAATAATGTATAAATATTAAATAAAAATATTGGAATCCATTTTGTAATTATAAACGCAATTAAATCTTACAATAAACACTTAAGCATTTTCAGAAAACCCTAAATCGTAAAAGAAAGACTTTGAAAAGTAATTTTCGAAAGAAAAGTTAGGGAGATCGTTTAAAAATTCAAAGAGAGCATAGATACACAACGAATCTAAAGAGATCGGAGAAAACCTTGAAGGGTTAGGGTTTCAGAAGAACCCTAGAAATGAGAAAGGCTTTGAAAAGGTCACCGATCTGAGTCAGAGAGGTCAGAACCAAGCTCAAAACACCATGGTACGCCGGAGCAAGGCCGGCGATGACTCTGGAACCTCGAATCGGCAGAGGTCTAGGTGCAAACCTTTGAGGCCTGGCCTCGAATCTTCAGGTATCAGGTGTGTAAGAGCAAGGGGAGGTGAGTATAGGGCCCTCGCAGCTTGGGAAGCCATGGTTTCCGGTGGGTTTCGAGGTGGAAGATGATGAGAGGCGGCTAGGGTTAGGGAAGGTTCGAGAGAGTTTGAGAGAGGAGAGGGGTTTCAGAGGCGGACGGTGAATGAAAATGATTTTAGGGTTGGGGTATTTGTGAATTAAAAAAGGAAAGGTAGAATCATGGTCGTTGATCATTTTGATCAACGGCCTGGATAAAAAGTGGAGTCGGGCGGGTTGGATAAACGGGTCAAGGGTCCGGTAAGTTAAAATTGCAATTGGGTTTTGTAAGCACGTGATTTTTGTTTCCACGACAATTACTCCAAAAGAAATCGAAAAATAAAACAAATTGTCTTGTTGTACAATTTTTAGAATTTGCGTGGCATTTTTGGTAGTTATTTGTAGTTTTTGCCTGTGATTGTTTAGTTTTATCAATTAAAAATACAAAAAAATATATGTCGCGTGTTAAATTTAGGATCTCGTTGTACTATTAGGAATTAATTAAATCATATTGGGTTTTTAAATGAATGAAAATCACAAAAAAATATTATTTTTGGTAATTTTGTCATTTTTTAGCGTTAATGGTTGATTTAGCTTAAATAATGTATGATATTGTGTGTTAATTATTACTAAAAATCAATTAATGTCTGTGTGGTATAATTTTAATTTTTATAATTTATTTTTTGGGATTTTTTTTGTAAATTAGGATTTTTTTTAATTAGAAATTAAAGAAGGGAAAAGAAAAGAGTGCAAAATTGAGGAAGATTCGGACTTGGGCTCGTTTTAAACCCAAAAATCAGGCCCAAAACACACTGACCCAGTCCATCCCTCAGACACCATAAAGAACGACGCCGTTTTGGCACCCTCCATCTGAACCGTTGGTCAAACAGATCCAACGGTCCAATTCAGGTCCTTCATTAATCCAAACGACGTCGTTTAGGCATGACCAATCGGAGTCGTTCATCCCATCCAATCCAACGGCTCCAGGCTTTCCCCAGATACCCGACCCACTGATACCCGGATTGACCCATTCCCAACATTAAACCAAATGACGTCGTCTCTTTAAGTTGAGAGATCAAGGCCGTTGATCATCAATGATCTAACGGCCAAAATTCAACCCCCCATCCCGTATATAAACTTTCCCCTCTCACCCCCGCACCCTAAGCCATACCCCCCCCTCCCTCCTCTTCGTCTCTTTTAGAGACTGAACCCAAACACCCCCAAGAACCCTAGTGCCGCCCTTCCACCCCCTCACCGTAAACCCGGCGGCAACGATGCCGGTGACCACCAGACTAACACCCCTAGTGCACCTCGACCCCCTGGACACGGATCTGCAAACCGTTGGTCTCGAATCCTCCCCCATCGTCTCGAATCTTTATTTGAAAATTTGAGCCAAACCTCAACCTATGCCAAACCACCCCAAATCCATACCAGTTACTCCCCTGACCTCCCTCGTGACCAAACCAAGCTTGGTTTGGTTCGAATCTGACCAGAAAACTCCAAGTCCCAAATCAAACCCAAGAACCCTAGAAATCCAGAATCTGAGGGTTTTGTCTAATTAAACGAAAGGGTTGGGGTCTAATAGACCTTAATCGAGGTGTTCTCAGTTGAGAACACTTCGATTAAAGTCTGTTCAACCCCAAAAGAGGTCCAAGTTAGAGTCCAAGACGGGTTCGTCTAACCTTCAGTTTCTTAAGGTATTTTTTCTTTTCCTTGTTAGTTCCATGTTGTTTTCTTTTGATGTTTGTTTATGTGTTTAAATGTCAGTTTGATTTGTTTTCATTTTGTGTCGACTATTCTGTCCACCTTGCCCGGACCTTTTATTTGGTCGAATTTTTTCTCTATTCATTGACGAGTGTATGTGTTCAAACTATATAATCGATTGAAATGAGTTTGGTCTATTAATTAGTTTCCAGGGCAATTCTTTGTTTTTGACAGTACAACTTGAACCACCTATTAATACTGTTCGATTCTGATCATTTGCTATTGATTGTGTGTGTTGTAATTTGCGTAGTCAATTCGATATATGTCGTCAATTAGTTTCAGTTTGGAATGGTAGTAATCTGACTCATGCTATTTAATTTTATTTACTGAGGCATTGTTGGAATCAGCTGAGAATTGATTTGTAGTTTGTTAGTTGAATCAAAAATCATCTAAGGATTGGTTATAGCTGCAATTCTTAATGAAGACTTCAGAGTTAAGAAAGTGGGTTGCCAGTCGAGTATGGGTTGAACCATTAGAGTAATCTATAGTGCAAATACACCCTGGCTGACATCTTTACAGATGAGAAGTCAGATGTAAGATGAGTTTAATAATAAAAGGCTGAAAATGCACATGAGAATAGTAGTAGAACCTGCTATACAGTAGGATATCCACTGCATTTTGAATTTCAGAAGATTAAAATAGAAAAGACTCCAGGCCTAGACAATCCTAAGTGGAAATGACAGCCTTTAGGGTTTATTTTGGGCAGCCTGCCAATAAAAAGGGGGGGTTCTTCTTTTCTGGAGGGGCAGAACCCAAGGACTGAAAGGAAAGGGAGCTTCTGGAGAGAAAAAGAAAGATACTGCTTGATTGCTTTCTCTTCTTTGAATTTGTTTTCAATTCCCCATTGGAAGTTTAGCTCCTATATCTTTTTAAAAGACCAGAACATAGTTTCTTTGGTTTTCGAAGGAGAAACCCTGTCCAGTACTAGAAGTTTGGAGTCATTGGACTCATTCGAACCTTAGTAGCAAGTCATTCTATTTATTTTGTTTCATTTGGGTTTGGCTTGTGGGGTGCTGGATTCATTTTGTTGAGCATATTGGTTTGTTTGGAGTCATCTCTGAAACTCTATTTGGTTCTCGAAACCATTCTGAAATTTGGTTTGGCTCGCCTCTGCTGCTTGGAATTTCTGTCACTAATCTCGATTGATTCGGAGATTTCACTGTGTTGCTGAACCTGTTGTCGCTATACTACTGCTGCTTCTACTGATCTTCATCTTCTTCTCACTTTTCAATTCAGGTACACATTCAAACCAAGCTGTGATGTAATTTTGAGTTGAAAGATTAAAAAATGGAAGTATTCATGCTTTGGCTTTCACATTGGTGCTTATGTAGTTTACCCCGCATCTGTGTTTTCAAAAATAGACACTAGTTGATGTGTAATTAATTTAAGTTTACTTTTGTTCGATACCGTTTGGGAAGATAAACTGTATAATGTGATTTGGTTTTGGCTTGTCAATGAACTATCTAGTTCTGCTAAATTTTGTTTATTCAATAACTTTAATAACGTTACTAGTTTAAATGAAAGCTATAACAATAGAATTAACTAGTTTTAGATCCTTTATCTTACAATTAATAGTTAAACAGTCGAGTAGTAGACTAATTTCGATTTCATCTATGTTTAGTTTGTTTTTTTTGATTTGTTTTGGGCTGGCGTAATTTGGAATTGGCATTAATACAGCTGCGTAGTATAGTTTAATACGATTCAGGTTCATACAATATTAGATACCTTATTCCTAGACCGTGAGCCGTAATTCAATTCGTGTTTAAGGGAATCCATTAATAACTCACGTAGTTTAGTTTAATAGGCATGAGTTGATTTCGAACAAGGTTTGTTAGAGTTCCTTTAAATGTAATAGATTTTCAAAGTGTCGATTAAGTTTAACAACCCTCGAATGTGTTGGTAGTCAAGGTTGGTTCATTTTCAATTAGCTTCTTTTTTTTAGAAAAAAAAAATAATAATTAGTTCCAATGTTTCAATTCGTCTAATAATGTGGAGCCTAAATTAGTTAAAGAATAATTTGTTTGTTTCAACAATAGCGTTTGTCAATTCCACATTTTATTTGTAATTTCGTTTCCATTTGGTAATGTTCAATTATAGAATAAGGCACGAAATAATCCCCCGCCTTACAAATTCAAGTGCAATTTTCCGTTAATATCCTTTGTAATCTAATAATTAATAAGAGGCCGGTGCTGGCCAAGCATGTAATCTAATTAGCGTATATTTTCCTCTTTCATTTTTAAAGACGAACATAATAGAGAAATGTAGCCACTGTTAGGTTTTATCCTTAAAGAATAAAAATGAGACGAGTCTCGCCAAATACAAATGCAAATTGCGGGGCCCTCAATAATTGGTCGTAATAAATATCTAGATTTCTTGGGATGGACTGTTTAGTGAACTTCACTGCCTTCCCCAAAGATAATAACGCGTTAGACTCTTTAGGCGCGATTTAATTAAATTACCTTCTTAAATTCGGGTGCGCATTTATGTGACCCAAATCCAAATCTCAACGGAATTGGAATGTATTAACAACCACGGGCACATTGATTGTGACGTGGTTTGAAATGCATTTTCACGACGTTGCAATTCCATAAAAAATAAATAATAACAATAAAGCGGTTTAAACCTAATAAAAGCACACAATCTATAACATGTATTAAAATCAGATATTTAGCCATTATAACAATTTAAGCGACCGTGCTAGAACCACGGGATTCGGGGGTGCCTAACACCTTCCCTCGGGTCAACAGAATTCCTTACTTAGAATTTCTGGTTCGCAGACTTCATTTGGAAAGACGAAAATTTCCTCGATTTGGGATTCAAGATAAAACCGGTGACTTGGGACACCAAAAGCCAAACCTTTCCCAAGTGGCGACTCTGAATTAAATAAATAATCCCATTTCGAATATTTTCACTTAAATTGGAAAAACTCCCTCGCGCATTTACCCTTCGGGGCGGGCGCGCAAAAAGGAGGTGTGACAGGTTTAATTGGGGGGTTGATTTGGGCTACAATTGAAATGAAATAGGGCTAGTATTTAAATAGCCACTTTCCCCCTTTTCGTTTTATAAAAAATAGTAAATGATTTCTGGAAATAAATTAAAGGTACCAAACTAATTAATAATGTATAAATATTAAATAAAAATACTGGAATCAATTTTGTAATTATAAACGCAATTAAATCTTACAATAAACACTTAAGCATTTTCAGAAAACCCTAAATCGTAAAAGAAAGACTTTGAAAAGTAAGTTTCGAAAGAAAAGTTAGGGAGATCGTTTGAAAACTCAAAGAGAGCACAGATACACAACGAATCTAAAGAGATCGGAGAAAACCTTGAAGGGTTAGGGTTTCAGAAGAACCTTAGAAATGAGAAAGGCTTTGAAAAGGTCACTGATCTGAGTCAGAGAGGTCAAAACCAAGCTCAAAACACCATGGTACGCCGGAGCAAAGCCAGCGATGACTCTAGAACCTTGAATCGGCAGAGGTCTAGGTGCAAAACTTCGAGGCCTGGCCTCGAATCTTCAGGTATCATGTGTGTAAGAGCAAGGGGAGGTGAGTATAGGGCCCTCACAACTTGGGAAGCCATGGTTTCCGGTGGGTTTCGAGGTGGAAGATGATGAGAGGCGGCTAGGGTTAGGGAAGGTTCGAGAGAGCTTGAGAGAGGAGAGGGGTTTCAGAGGCGGCCAGTGAATGAAAATGATTTTAGGGTTGGGGTATTTGTGAATTAAAAAAGGAAAGGTAGAATCGTGGTCGTTGATCATTTTGATCAACGGCCTGGATAAAAAGGGGAGCCGGGCGGGTTGGATAAACGGGTCAGGGGTCGGGTAAGTTAAAATTGCAATTGGGTTTAATTGGGGTGTTGATTTGGGCTACAATTGAAATGAAATAGGGCTAGTATTTAAATAGCCACTTTTCCCCTTTTCGTTTTATAAAAAATAGTAAATGATTTCTGGAAATAAATTAAAGGTACAAAACTAATTAATAATGTATAAATATTAAATAAAAATACTGGAATCAATTTTGTAATTATAAACGCAATTAAATCTTACAATAGGCTGAAATTGCAATTATATGCAATTTAGCTTTAAAAATACTAAATAAATTTGTAAAAATGTGTAAAAATTAACTTAACTATATTTTGGTATAAATATGAGAATAAAATAAGTTAATCACTAAAATAATAATTTGAGGAATAATTATTGGTTTTTGTACTGCTAAAATAGGGCAATAAATTGATTTAAAAATCTTTAAAAAATTAGGAGAAATACTAAAACATTTGGACACACTTATGTATGCATACATATGCTATTTTGAAAGTATTTTGCATTTATAAAAAAAATATACAGGGAAAATTGGGTATCAACACCCTCGGTGTCTGAAGTCCCTGAACAACCTGCTCAGGTGTGCGAGTGGCGGGAGTCTGAGTGCCTCTCCCGGCCTGAGAAGTAGCTGAGACCGTAGTAACTAAGACCGCCTGAGCCAGGAAAGAGCACACTAATAGAATCTGAGCTAGGGCTTCCTAAAGGCCAGGAATCACAATAGGCACAGGGGGTGCCTGAGCTGGTACCGCTGGAGCATCTGCGACTGGACCTGATTTGGAACAACGGGAGGGTTTACAAGTACTGCCTCGGCTGCTGCGCGGGCTGCACCTCTACCCCTGCCACGACCTCAACTGCAGCCTCGACCCTTCGCGGGCCTAACTGGTGGTGCTGGTGGCTGGTCACCTTGTCCGGTAGTGCGAGTCCTCACCATCGGTGAGAGACTAAAACAATAGAAGTTTAGTTACTAGAATCAATGGATTCACACGATAACAATTTAAGAATATGGAATTTCCCTAAAGGTTCTGCAGCCTCTCGAAGATAAGTACAGATATCTCCATACCGATCTGCGAGACTCTACTAAACATGCTCATGACTCGTGAGACCTATGTAACCTAGGCTCTGATACAAATTTGTCACGATCCAAATCTACCAGGTCGTGATGGCGCCTAGCGTGGAATTAGGCAAGCTGACTCCTTTACCAAAACAACCCGATAATCCAAAATAAAGATTTCTTTGAGCTATTAATTAATAAAAATTTATAATATAAGTCTGAATAACAAAGTGCGGAAAGAAAAGCTCAACATTGGGGTATCACAAGTCATGAGCATGTACTAAAAGCTGTCTGAAAATGCTAAGACTAATACAGTCTAGGAAAACTACTAATAACAGATAAAGGAAGATAGGAGGGAGAAGAGCAGGGCTGCGATCGTCATGCAGCTACCTCGCTAACTCCACGAATCCGCGACGGATGAAGATCAACAATCGCTAGCACGCCCAACAACCCATGGATCTGCACACAAGGTGCAAGGAGTAATGTGAGTACGCCAACTCAGTAAGTAATAAAGGTAAATAAAGACTGAGTAGTAAGAAACACACAAAATCCACGTCATGAAATCTCAGTAAATACAACATGCTTTCAAATCAGTATATGAGTCAAATTATCTCATTTAAAAATCTAATTTCAATGAAAATCATTTGAAGATATTTTTCAACAGTTTCAAAAGAGGTTCAACGTAATATAGAGTAAAAGTGATGAAAATCATAAACGGCCCCTCGGGCAAATATGAATCATAAATCGCCCTCGGGCATAACATCACTCAGAATCAGCCCCTCGGGCAAACCTCACAGTCACTCATAAATAGCCCCTCGAGCACAACATGAATCAAGAACAGCCCCTCACGTAAAGCATCATATCACTAACTCAGGGAACCCGCGCTCACTAGGGGTGTACAGACTCCAGAGGGGCTCCTACAGCCCAAGCGCAATAACAAGCCACCTCGTGGCATAAATCAATCAGGACCTCGGCCTCTCATAATCATAAATCAGTAACATCATGTTGCGGCGCGCAGCTCGATCCCATAATATCCTCACAACACAGGCCCTCGGCCTCACTCAGTCAGAAACCTCCCAAGCTACTCGGGCTACCAGTAAAATAGGGTGTTCAGCCCAAAATATCATTTTATGCATAAAACAGAGTAATAAAGACTGAGTTATGAAATAAGTAAACATAGCATGACTGACTATAGATCTTAAAACAAAAATAGTGAGAGGATAATAAGAAAAAATCTCTAAGGTCCAAACAGTGTTGGCACAAGGCCCAAATATGGCGTTCAGCCCAAGTTATAGTAGTTCTTTCTAAAACACATAAGTATCAAATAGTTTTCCATCAAATATGCAACTTTATAGTTGCTACAGGACGGGCCAAGTCATAATCTCAACAGTGCACGCCCACACGCTCTTCATCTAGCATGTGCGTCATCCCACAATAATAAAACGATGTAAAATCCGGGGTTTTATACCCTCATGACAAGATTTACAATCATTACTTACCTCAAACCGATCAAATCTCTACTTCGCGATGCTCTTGCCTCTCGACTCGGCCTCCAAATGCTCATAATCTATTCACAATTAGTACAATACCATCAATTTTTGCTAAAGGAATGAATTTCACATGAAAACTATCAATTTAGACCCCAAACCCGAAATGGGCTCAAACCGGCCCTTGAGCCCACGTCTCGAAATCCGACCAAAGTCACAAAATCTGACAACTCATTCGATTACAAGACTAACCATACTAGTTTCACTCAAATCCGACTTCGAATCGACATTCAAAACTCAAAAATTCATTTTATGAAGTTTCTACAATTTTCCCAAATTTTCATCTCAATTCACTTATCTAATGATAAATCCAATGATATATTCGTGTATTTTAGCCAAATCCGAGTTAAAATCACTTACCCCGATGAATTTCTTGAAAAACCTTCGAAAAATTGCCAAGACCCGAGCTCTCTAGGTCAAAATATGAAATAAAACCCTGAACCTCGGATTCTCATTTTGCTGACCGTCAAATTCCACCGCCCCCGCGTTCGCCGTTTCGCAGAATTCCCACCACGATCGCGAAAGTCTCCAACTCCTACAGTCGAGACCAATTTTTCCGCTATCCGCGCCAGCCTCCACCGCTAACCACGGAAATCCTGTCGCCTCTACGAAATCCTTCCACTGTCCGCGTAAGTTCTGCGCGGTCAGCACTCCCGAACTTCAAAAACCCAACACCAGCAACATCATCAACTCTTTCAACAGCTAAACTCACCCGCTAACCATCCGAAATACACCTGAGGCCCTCGGGACCTCAACCAACGATACCAACGCATCCCATAACATCATTCGAACTAAGTTGAACCTTCGAATCACCCAGAGCAACATCAAAACACCAAATCACCCTCGGATTCAAGCCTAAGAACTTCTAAACTGTCAAATTCCACAAATGACGCTGAAAAGCTACCAAATTACCTCCGAATACCCTGAAATTTTGCGCACACATCACAAATGATACTACGAACTTACTCCGACTTCTGGGATTCCATTCCGATCCCGATATCAAACTTTCCACTGCCGGCCGAAATCGCCAAATTTCCAACTTTGGCCAATTTAAGCCTAGATCCACCACGGGCCTCCAAATCATATTTCGGACGCGCTCCTAAATTCAAAATTACCTAACGGAACTAACGGACCATCAGAAATCCCATCCGAGATCGTTTACACATAAGTTAACATCCGGTTGACTTTTCCCAACTTAAGCTTCTAAATAGGAGGCTGAGTGTTTTATTCCACTCCAAAATTACTCCGAACCCGAATCAACAAACCTGATACCACACAATACAGCTGAACAACACATAAAGAAGCATAAATGGGAGAAACGGGGTTATAATTCACGAAATAACTGACTGGGTCGTTACAGATTGTTGTTAGTGGCTCTTCTATTGCAAGAGCTTCTCTATTCTTCTTAATTTCAACACTGGAATTCTTCTCCTTTGCTGGCTTCTTGTCGATTGACTTCTTTGTCTTTGTAATCACAAATATTCTAGAGAGAGAAAGAGTTAGTTAAAAACAAATTGTTCGAAGAAACAATATTATAGATTTTAATGATATCTAGAGTCAGATGCTATAAGATTAATATTCAAATGAATGAAGTACTTCTTTTATGTTACCTCTTTTTTTCCCTTATCAAAAGGTATCATTTACACTTGTAAGTACAAGATCAAGAAAAAGAATTATCGAACTTATGACTGTTTATTGTTATTAAGAACAAAAAGAAGTTGTTTAATTTTTTCACCTGAATGAATGAATAGAAATCCTCTAGCGAGGATTACACGGAATGAGCAGTATCTTCATGTAAAATGTCATTTTTCCAGGAAACCAAAAGGTTGCAGCTTTTTGGTCACTTTACATGTTTGGTAAAATTATGTTTACACTCTTCATAACTTCTTCTCATTCAACTAACCAATATAAATAACGTATAATTGATGTTGATTATATGAACCAACATAAATGATAAAATTGTAACAGCAGGCTCTTTAATTCAACATTATCATTCTAATAACCTTCTCGAATTCCTTAGTTGACATAAATTACACAATTGCAACAAATGTTGAAAGATTAGGGGCAGTATTTAAGTGAAGGTAAATGGTCTTTCAATTTTATTGAATGTCTGTATTGGCACTTAGTTTTTGATGGATAAATTGGTAAATTAACTTTCAACTTTGGGGCTTCCCACTTATAATATATTATTATTAATTATTAATTAATATTAATTACTAGTAATAGGGTACGCGTATTGCACGTGTAGTCATGTCAATGAATATAAAATTCTTAAAAATTACATAAATATTATATTAATGTGCCTTGAATTATAAAATAAAATTAAATGAAAGCCTTTAATATAGATAGATAGATAAATATTACATTATAAGCAAAATCTTATTCAATTTTAAATTTCTATTATTAGGAGTCCTACATAATTCAAATAGAAAAATTTAGGTACTTAAAGTCTTAAATGTTAAAAAATAAATAATTATTTTAATTTACAGTACATTATTAGATCTTTTTCGAATAAAACTTGGTCAACAAACAGCTTTGTGGAATTACATAATTTTAATCTTTATAATTTGTTTGTTTTATCTGTCATTCACCTAATTATACATTATGCTTCTAGAAAATAATATAGAATATCAAATACATTATTTATATATTCTATACATATTTATTAATACTTTATTACTATTATTACTTTTAGTAAAAGAAAACATAACGTTTACTCCTGTATCATATATACAAATACTATTTTAGGAGCTATTTCAATCCTAGTTTTATTATTATTAATATTTATGATTTTGAAGCCAATAAATTTCAAATTATTTAAATTCTTAATTAGATGTTTTTAATGCTATACGAACTATACAAACACTAAAATAAATAAGTGAATGAAATATAAAAGTCAAAAATAAGAACAAAATCCCGTCGTTGAAAATACATGGGATCTTTCACCTGTTTCCTTCAATCTTTTTTTCTTTATTATGTTTTTTCTCTTTAATATAATACTCCTAAATGTGAATGGAGTTGAAAGTGTAAAACTTTATTAACAAAACAAACTCTTACAAAGCGGACGAAACTTTCCTAGTTTGGATTGAAATGTGTAGAAATTCCAGAATTAAAAAATTAAAATTCTAAATATTAGGAAAATAAATAAATAAATACTCCTACATATTAAGAAAATAATTAAATGACTATTCCTAAATATTAGTAAAATTTAATGACTATTTTATCCATTATGAACTATATTTTAAAAGGGTAAAAAAGGCGAACGACATTTCGCTTCGTGCTTTTAATATAGTACTAGGTGCCATCATGACTTTTTGGAGGGATTTTGGGGTCGTGACAATTATTTGGTTGTTAAATTGTGATGTATGATCAAGTTTTGGGGTACAAACCCAGAGTGAGACCCCGGAAGACAACTCTTAAACAGAAAATTATAATTTCAGGTTCTAATTAATTAGTATAAAAAAATATGCTTGTAACTTTTTATTTCGGCGATATACCCTAAATTTATAAAATGTGTGTTTTTGCATATCACACTTGTAAAAGTTCCCAAAAAAAGAATTTAATTTGCTTTGTTAGGAATCTTCCTTAAAAGTCTATTAGGTGCACAACTACATCGTTGCTAAATTTTGGTTTTTAAAGTTCTAAATATTAGAATTGTTTATATTATTCATATAAGGAAAGATTTAATAACAAAAATTGTAGTTGATTTCAACATCCTAAATTTTAGGAAAAATAATCAAATTACTATTTTGTCTATTGTGAACTCTATTTTTAAAGGATAAAAAGGCGAACGACATTTTGCTAAGTGTGATGACCCAAAGTGTCATCTTTAAATTAAATAATTATCTCGATATTTTTAAGACTTTGAAAAGCGATATTAATAATTTCTCGACTTGCGTGCGTAGTCCGTATAATTATTCGGAAGGTTTTTATGTGAAAAATGGATTAAATTGTGAACTAGAGCTATAAAACTCAACTGAGTTGACTTCGGTCAACATTTTGAGCAAACGAAGCCGGATAAAAGTTTTAACCATTCCGGTAGTTCCGTATCGTGATTTGGGACTTGGTCGCATGCCTGAAATCGAATTTGGACGTCCCTAGATTAAATTATCGCCATTTAACGGAATCTAGAAATCTAAGGTTAAAGATTTCTTAGGTTTGACCAGAGAGTTGACTTTTTGATATCGGGGTCAGAATCTAGTTGTAAAAATTTTCATAGCTTTGTTATGTCATTTATGACTTGTATGCAAAATTCGAAGTCAATCGGACTTGATTTGGTAGGTTTTTGCATCGAATATAGTAGCTAGACGTTCTTAGTTTCATTAGGCTTGAATAGGGGTGTGATTCACGATTTTAGCATTATTTGATGCGATTTGAGATTTCGACTAAGTCTGTATTACGTTTGAGGACTTGTTGCTGTATTTTGTTGAGGTACCGAGGGCCTCAGGTGGATTTTGGAAGGTTAATGGATATAAAAAGACTGCTGAATTTTCTTTTACAGCATGTGAACAGTACCGTGTATAGTACCCCCATGAACAGTACCATGTACAGTACGCCATGAACAGTACCATGTACAGTACATTTTTTTGATTTTATTTTTAAACTAGGTTCCATTTTACAGGAGGGTCCTGAAAATCAAAAATCAAACCTGTTTAGTGACTGCCTTTATCCACAGAGGGTTTCTCCGAAACAACCAAAATTTCCTGCCCCTGTTTTAATCAAAGAAAAATTTTGTCAGTTTAAAATGTGGTGGTTGGTTTGTGGCCTTGACTTTGAGGGCGATTGCTCCTTCACTTCCCATGATAACTGATTTCCACTCGAGGACCTTGCTTGCTTATGGACTAACCACTTTCTCTGTCATCCTTATCACAGAAAATACCCCTTCTCCGTTCAGACCCAATTCCCTTTATCTGTTGCATTGCTCATGAACTGACATTTACCAACCTTTGTGTTTCACCGAAAATACCTTTGATTCGTTCACCTAACACCCTCCATCTTGTTGCATTGTTCTTGGATTGATATGTACCAAACCTTTGTATTTCACATGAATCCAAAGCACGTCAATTACCGTCCACTCAATGTGCATGTTGTTCTTTCCTGACTTAACCCACTGGCATTGGCCTTGAGGTCTATTTCTCCTTCACTTGCCATGACAACTTTGATTTCTGCTTGGAAGACCTCGTTTGTCACTCGTTAAACACTTTCTTTGTTGATCTCATCACAGAGAATACCTTTGACCCGTTTACCCAACATCCTCTATCTGTTGTACTGTTCATGAGTTGAAATATACCAAACCTTTGTATTTCTCATGGATCCCAAAGCATGTTGATTGCTACCAACTCAGTGCGCTTGTTGTTCTTTCCTAACTTATGCCACCTTGATGTGCTGGCCAGATCCCATTTTGTGCAATTGGCAAGCTGGCGGCAAATTTTGAAGTCATTTCTCACTTGTTCTGACCAAACCGACTCAGAAAGAGGAAGTAAACAAGACAAAAGGAACAGAGTAAAGGACAAAGGAAAGAATTGATTCCTAATAAGAAAACTACAAAGTAGAAACCTATCAGATGTGGATACCAACTCTAATGACCATGACATGGTGTGGCCTATTCTGTTGAGCAAGTCTGATGTTCAACTCCTGTTACACCCCTAAACCGTAAGACTGGGCTTCAATGCTCCGATTATCCAATCTGATTCACAATCCTTATTCGACCTGTGGTGCCCGAAGGGTTTTCACCATCAAGCCTATCTCATTTTTGATTCTTTCTCTCCACTTACCGTCGCCTTACGGTGCCCGCGAGGGTTTTCACCAATAAGACTCCCGTGAACAGTACCGTATACAGTACCCCGTGAACAGTAAAAATGCATGAATAGTAACCCCGAATTCTGGACAGAATGTTTATTTCTGAAAATGGGACTTTGTCCCAATTTCCATTTTTGTCAAATTGGAGCTCGGGAAGAGACGATTTTCGGGAGATTTTCAGAGAAAACAATGGGGTAAGTGTTCTTAACTTAATTTTGGTTAGATTACCCGAATTTATTACTAGTTTTGGTATTAAATCTATGAATTTAGTTGGAAGAGTTTGAAAACTCTCTCGGATAGATTTGAGGATTTGAAGGTCGAATTGTTATCGAAATTTAGTAATTTTGGTATGGTTAGATTCCTGGTTTGATGTGTTTCATATTCCATAATTTTTGTCGAGTTCCGAGATGTGGGCCCCACAGACGAATTTTTAGTGCAATTTCGGATTTTTAATGAAAAATGTAGAATTTCATATGAAATTAATTCCTATAATTTTTATTGACTGAATCGAATTGTTTATGACTAGATTTGAGAATTTCGGGCACGAATTCACGAGGCAAAGGCTTGTTGGAATTTTGAATTGGTTGCAAAGCGAGGTAAGTGTTTGGTCTAACCTTAGCTTGAGGGATTAGGAGTTGTGTCCTATTTGTTATGTGTTATTTGTTGAGTACGGCGTATAGGCATGGTGACAAGTATCTATACGTTGGTGTCAAGCATGCCCGTGAGTCTTATACTTTGATTAATCTGACTCCGTTTCATATTGTATATGCTTTATATGATAATTTCTATTGAGGAATATGACTTGTGGAAGTATTATTGTTAATTGAATATGGTAGAGCGTTGGCTCAAGTTGAGAATTTAATTGTTGAACATTGTAGAGCATTGGCTCAAGTTGAGAATTGAATTGTTGATCATTGTAGAGCATTGACTCTAGTTAAGAATAGAATTGTTGAACATTATAGAGCATTGACTCAAGTTGAGAATTGAATTATTGAACATTATAGAGCATTGGCTCAAATTGTGAATCGAGTTGTGAAGTAAATGTGAAAAAGAGAAGAGGTTGATGATATTATCTCCCTTGCCGGGATGTTGTTACTTTGATATTCTCTTCCTTGTCGGGACGTTATTATTCATGATATTGTTTCCCTTGCCGGGGTTTTGTTGTGATATTTTTGATTTTCCCTTGCCCAAATTGCTTTGTGATTGTTGCTTGGGTGAGGAAGAGTGATAAATCACGAAGGGTGATGCCGTGCACATTTACATTATTCATATGGTGATGAAAGAGTGATAAAGCACGAAGGGTGATGCCGTGCCGCACGATGTACAATTCCGTGCAATTTATATTGATTCTTATGGTGAGGACGAGAGTAAAAGCACGAAGGGTGATGCCATGTACTTGTCCTTGATTTTCCTGATCCTTGTTGATAATTGAATTATGGCTTTCCTTATATTCCTTTATTGGTTTCCTGTTAATACCTGATATTATTGACTTCCTTGCCTGGATTGCTTTGTGAATGTTGCTTGGGTGAGGAAGAGCGTAAAGCATGAAGGGTGATGTCGTGCATGGTGAGAACGAGAGTAAAAGCACGAAAGGTGATGCCGTGCACTTTCTGTTTGTTGTGTTTATTTGTTATTAACATTTCAAGTGTATTAACTGTTTAGATATCTTTACTGTTGTGATCCTTTGTGTTGGAATCCATAGTGTTTACCATACATCGCCTTGTTTTTTTATATGTTCAATACTTCAAATTTCAACAATTGTTACATTTTTAACTCGATTGATTTCTCAACTAAATTTTCCTTAAACCGTTTGAGGTTGTACTTTACTTAAAAAGGAATTTCTTATATGTTTTGATTTATTGATTTCTCGTATTAAAGGTAATGACTCATTCGATATTGTAATTTAATTGAAAAGGGTATTTTCTTTATCAAATGATTTAAAAAAAATAATAACTTCATCTTCTCTTGTTGATTTCCTAATTGGGTTGGAAGTTGTACTCCACTTTATGTTAAGTGAATGAGGCTCCTTGAACATTCTTAATTGTGTTGGGTTATGGAACCTATGAACTAAGTAATATGAGGATATTGTTGTGCAATATGAGACAGAAATATGTGGGCACGTGGTGCCATGAAAATATGAAAGTGGGCTGAGACCTATATTATTATTTATGATTATGAAATGAGGCATCATAAGGTGACCTTTACTCGAAAGAATTATATTCGAAGGATGCTTATTTGAAAGATACTTATTTGAAGGAAATATATTCGAAATATATTTATTGAAAAGCATATTATCTTAGAGATTATTACTTGAAGGATTTATAGACGAAAGCTTTATATTGAAGAACTTGATTAATTGATTGCACTTGTATTTATTATTTTTTGAGAAACATTTATGGTATTCTTGTTGCCTGCTATTTATATCACTGGTTGATCATTGTTGCCATCATTGTTATCTGCTTCCTATTATTTTTGTACGCTATATTGCACAGGTTTATTTGGTAGTCTGGTCCTAGCCTCGCCACTACTTCGCCGAGGTTAGGCTAGGCACTTACCAGCACATGGGGTCGGTTGTGCTGATACTACACTTCTGTACATTTTTGTGTACAGACCCAGGTATTTGATCAATAGTAGCTATTCGTTGCGGTGAAGACTCAAGGTAAACCTGCTGCAGCGTTCGCAGTCCTCAGAGTCACCTTCAATTGCACTTATTTCCATTGTTCCCTTTGTTTCGGAACAATGATGTATTTAATTTGTATAACTACTCTTAGAAAGACTTGTGACTTGTACCACCGGTTTTGGGAATTATAAATTGCTAAGAGTTATTGAATTTAAAGTTGGCAAATATCAATGTTATTTCAGTTAATGTTAGGCTTACCTAGTTTAGAGACTAGGTGCCATCACGACTCTTTCGGAGAGATTTTTGAGTCGTGACACTAAGAGCCTTCGTGCTTTTAATATAACTAGTACCTATGTTCGTGCGTTGCACGAGAAATACGTATTAAAAAATAATAAACTTTCAATTGCTTATACTATTGAATATGTACACAGTAGGAAGTTTAATAATCAATTTCTTAAAATAAAGGCAATATAATATATAATTCAAATCAAGTTATCAATAACGCTTTTGGCTTAATATATTAAAATATTTTAGAATCAGAACGTTATGTGATTAAAGCTGTAAAATACAATATTATTCACTAGTATTTGTAAAGCGATAATTTACTTTAGTTAAGCATAGAGCTTTATGAAAGACTAATGTGTTAAGCGTGTTGAACTCTACTTCATGCCTTCGTGGCCCTAATGTTTTCTTTTTGCGTTGGAAGTTACTTTGTTTTAACTATTATATATTTCTATGTCTAAATTTTTTAAATTTTTTGATCGCACATTTTAAACACATTTGTTTTAACATACGAAGAAATCATATTGTACAAAAGTTATGGCAATGAAATATTTTATGTCAAACATTATAAAATGCATATCGAAATAATAAACTTTTTATTACGATAAGTACTTGATGTCACTTATTACTGAATATGTATGAAGTTCAATAATCCTGTTTAAAAAAGTAGTATATATTATCGAAACCAACACATTAATAAAATTTTGACACAATTACAAAGTAAAAATGGAATTGAACATTTTGAGAGTTATGTTAAAAGATTTAAAATCATTTCGAGAATGCAAAAAAAACTTGTGGAGAAGATATATTCAAAATTTATGATCATGTCATGTAATAAATTAACTTTGATAACTGAGGTGTAAAGATTGCTATTTGTGGTGATTGTTATACTTGGTTCCGCAGAAGAATTGAAATATATCTAACATTTGACTTGTTTTGGTTCCAATCCACAATCAACTTCCCGATTTAATATTTACAGCACAGAACTATAGTTAATGAATATAGAATTTAATTTCCATTCAAATAATGAATGGACAAATACTTTCCTTTACGAACTGGACTCTAAGAATGATATCTTGACTTGGACTCTACAATATTTGAATTGCTTTTACTTTTCTAGGCATAACGTTTAAGATATAATTTAATTATGGAAGGGCATAATAGGCGGCTAATATTTTAAGGTTATTTTTGTTGTTCAACATTTAGTGTAGAATATTCGTGCTTTTATAATAATACTAGTTTCTACGTTCGTGCATTGCACGAGATTATTAGTCAATTATTTATGAAAGAATTTGAAATTAATTTTTTGAGATACAAAACGAAAGCATCGTCTTTCATGCAAATGATGTGTGAAAGATATATTACCATGTGAATGAATTTTTTCTCCATAATACTAAGTTGGGGTAGAAATTAGTGTCTTACACCAATGCACATTGATGTGGAGGTACATCGAAGTAAGATTTTCGGAATACTTACCGCGTAGAAGGTATAAAAGAACCAAAACCTTACGAATAAAAATTATTTTTTCGAATCAACACCAAAACACATTCCCTAACAAAATGTGTTAATTGTCAAGCAGATATGAAACTTTTTAAAAAGCAATTGACTGAAAAATAATTAATACGTTCCTAAAATTCCCAAAAGAAATCATAGAATCCTAGAATTATTTACATTAGAATTCTATTATTAGTTGGCTTACTTTTTTATTTACGTACGTCTGAAACTTTGGAAATATTTTTTAACCTTTTTTGTAAATTTACCTAGATTATAGATATATTTCTTTTTAACCCCTTATACAATTTAATATCTGTCTCTAAATTTCATAATGTATATATCTTATCTTATATAATCACTACAGAAAAAATTGGAATTAGCTACAAATGTCGTCACTAATCTGCCGCTAAAACGCTCGTAGCTAGCAGAATTTCTTAATAATCCGTTGCTAATCCGTCACGAAATGAGATTAGCGATGGATTTTTCTGTTTAGCTACAGAATTTGTCCGTCGCTAAAACCTAATTTTTTTAGTAGTGAATAGTTAATTTTAAAGTACTAAATATTACATAAAATAATATGAAAAATATTATAGTTATGTTACATAATTAAAATATAAAAATAATTTATATAAGGTCAAATTTTAATGGATTTTAAAGTTCTATATATTTGAACTTCCTACATAGTTCAAATAAGTAAATATTTAATAGCAAAAATTTAGTTGATTTAAAAGTTCTAAATATTAAAAAAATAATTAAATTATAATTTTGTCCAATTTAGAATCTCTACTGGTAAGGTCAAATATTTTAGAAACAAAAAAAAATGGAAAAGTTCATATTTGACTTCAAATTCTTTAAATTATATTTTTAAATTATTATAATATACTCTTATACATAGTTCTTTTTTGAGTAACATATTTGTAATGTTAATCTCCATTTGCTTTATATCTATTGCCTAATTAAGAATTCAATGATCACGTGAAATTCGTCTTTTGAATTTGATAGGAAAAAGTATCACAATTGTAATTTGGAACTGAATTGAATTGGGATTTAGTTGTCTTATTCTTCTTCTAGCTGACGTCAAATAAGTTTCTAAATATATTTAATTAATTTTAGTCCTAAATATTAGGATTTCATAGGATTTTCAAATAGGAAAATATTTAATAACCAAAGTTTTAGATAATTTTAAAGTTCTGTATATTAGGAAAGTAATTAAATGACTATTGCTAAATAGTAGGAAAATAATTAAGTCTATCTCTATACATTATAAAAATAATTAAATTTTCACATTAAATAAACACATACAGATGAAAAGTTGGAACTTAGATTGGTATTAGAAGTTTGTTCAAGTTCATATAATTATTTCCAACGTTACCACTTTTTAGTTGGAATAAAAGTTATGGATATTGGTAGAGTAGGAATTTACACGCGGTGTATCTAGAGTTTAAAATGGGAAAGAATTCCATCCTAGGGTAATATTTTAAATATTACAATTATATCCACCTTTAACTCAAATATTTAAGGGCATAAAAGTCTATCAAAGTTAGAAGGATATTTTAGTCGTTCAACATTTAGCATAAATTATTCGTGCTTTTATAATAATATAGATAGATAGATATATATATATATATAAATATAGATATAGATATAGATTATTATTATTATTATTATTATTATTATATATTATGATATAGATTGTGTTTATCCAAAACACATGTTTTAAATTGAAAAACTACTCTCTTTGTTCCTATTTACTTGTAACATAAACAATTTAACTAATCTATTAAACTAAACTAGATTAGATTATCTCAATATTTTAAAATTAAATTAGATATTCGAAAATTATATAAAAATATTATTATTTGTAATTTATTTTAATATTAATTTGGTAAAAGATACATATGTTAAAATATTAATCAAAGTTTATTTGATTTGACCCTCAATAGTGAAATATTTATTAAGCTCAATTAGGTAATTAAATAAATAAAATAGGTTTAGTTGAAACGTCAAACTCCTCAAAAATCAACAACAACAATAACAACAACAACCCAGTATAATCCCACAAGTGGGGTCTGGGGAGGGTAATATGTACGCAGACCTTACCCCTACCCCGAAGGGTAGAGAGGCTGTTTCCAGGAGACCTCGGCTCAAAAAGCAATAAGAGATGATATATTAGTACCATAAAAATGCGTATTAAAAATAACAACAATATATAAGAGATATGAAATATGAAATACGGAATACGAAATACGAAATACGAAATAGATGGCTGGTATAATACAACTAGAAGGTAAAACCCTGCGTCAATAGACGACCAATGACATTCCTAGTCTAACTCCTAACTGGATAGTCTCACTCTATTGTGCCGTAGAAATATTCACACTCTCCCCTAACCTACAACCTTAATGCTCGACCTCCATAATTCCCTATCAAGGGTCATGTCCTCAGTAATCCTAAGTCGCGCCATGTCCTGTCTGATCACCTCTCCCCAATACTTCTTAGGTCTTCCTCTACCTCTCCGCATGCCCACTACAGCCAGTCGCTCACACCTCCTCACCGGTGCATCAGTGCTCCTCCTCTGAATGTGCCCGAACCATCTGAGTCTTACTTCCCGCATCTTGTCCTCCATGGGGGCCACACCCACCTTCTCTGGAATATCTTCATTCCTAATCTTATCCATCCCTGTATGCCCGCACATCCACCTCAACATCCTCATATTTGCTACTTTCATCTTTTGCATGTGTGAGTTCTTTATCGGCTAACATTCAAATCCATACAACTAATGGCTACTGTAAACTCCTCAAAAATCCTTCCTAGGTTTGCTCCGTTCCAAAAACAAGGCATCAACTTACCGCAACGATACAGCTACCATGGCTACTGTAAAGCAGATTTTGGGTGATCTGAACAAAGAGTCATTCATTAGCCTTTTGAGGAAATTAATTGGTGAGTCCAAATATGTACAGAACAACCCACCGGAGCTAATCCCGGAGGAAGACAGGATTGTGAATCACGTTCTTGATACCCTTCTTCCTTATAGCACCACCACCGGCGGCGGCCCACTTGTCATCAATCATGTTACTTATAAGCCTAAAAGGGGTAATCTTATTGTGGAGTACCCGGGTACTCAGCCTGGAAATATCTTGTCTTTTGTTGGTATGCATATGGATGTTGTCACTGCTAACCCTTGTGATTGGGTATGTTAATGTCTAATATTGCTAGCCCTTGCTTTCATTATTTTGGATGTAAAGTTGGTTGCTTTTTCTTCTGTTTGATTGCTTTTGATGCTGTATTTTCTTCTTCTGGTGTTAAGTTGTGCTTGATACCTAATAGTGCGTATAAAGATTTTAAATTGGCTTATATCAAGTATTTATTATATTTATGGTAGTGGAAGAAAATATTAATATTATGATTGAAGAGCAGATTGACAGAGAAAACTTAACAACACAGTTTAAAATTTAACTAGCTTAGTTAATTTATATTTTTGAATGTTGTACAAATTAATAATGTTATTAGTATAAAAGTGTAATGAATTTTGGAATTTAGGTTGTATTAGGAATGTAACGTCATCCAGGAAAATGTACAGATATATTATGCTGTTTTCTCCAGTAATAATTTCAACACGAGGTGTTTATTTTAAAAAACCACCAGGTGTCCATATTGAATGCATCTGTGCTGAATAATTAAGTTGCCATTTATTTCTTAAGATTTTCTTTGGGGAGTTGAGGGTGCGGGCGGGGGAATTATGCTTGTGGTCAAGAGAAGGAAAAGGATTGATGCTGATTGAGCCCCATAGCTGGTAGCTTATTTCATTCAAGTAATATAATATGCTGTTAGATTGTACTGCTCATTATTTCAGTTGGAGGAGCACATGGAACACTCCTCCTGCTCAATTATTATGACTAATGGGTCTGTATTCACTGTGATAGTTTAAATTTGAATGTTGTACCTTTTCTTGCTTTTTGACTACTGTGTTACTTCCACAAATTAACAATTTGTTGTAAATTATGCTCCCTTATAAGTCGGCAATGACAACGGTCTCACATATAATGGTAAAACAATTTTGTATGCAGGATTTTGATCCTTTTTCATTGAGCATTGATGGTGATAAACTTCGGGGACGTGGAACTACTGATTGTTTGGGTCATGTGGCTCTTGTTGCGGAGCTTATGAGGCGGCTTGGAGAGACAAAACAACAGTTGAAATCCACGGTAGTTGCTGTTTTCATAGCCAGTGAAGAGAACTCATCTATCCCTGGGGTTGGTGTGGATGCATTAGTGAAGGGTGGATTGCTTGACAAGTTAAAGCAAGGCCCTCTGTAAGTAACTGTTTGCTAAGGTATCAAGATTCATTGCAGAGAAATAGTGAATTTATTTGTAATATTTCTTCCTCTACATAGATTCTGGATCGATACAGCAGATAAACAGCCGTGCATTGGTACTGGTGGCAGTATACCTTGGAAACTGCATGTAACCGGAAAGCTTTTTCACAGTGGTCTTGCCCACAAGGTACTCTTTTTTCTCAACCGTTTGACATCTAAGCTTCTTTTGAACTTAAATTTAAACATAATGTCCATCTTGTTGTTTTGACGAGAGATTCTGCTGTTGTATAATAGACAATGAAATTTGAGAAGAAAAAGTAATGATCCATAGAGGAATTAGTTTGCACAAGATTTTACTGTTGTGTTGGATTTTTATCTGTGTGACAGATCCTGGCATTCTCTTTTTTTGCCAAATTGCCGTTGAAAAGCAATAGAAACATCATTGCATATGCCGGTATCACTTTCATCAGCTCCTTTTATCTCCACTGTTATGAATGGTAATCCGCCACTTTGAAGTGCATGTTAAACTTCCTTTTGTTAATCCTAATAATAATTAGAGGAATTATAAAAGAACATTGACAGAAGATTCAATGTTTTTTTTACGCCAAGAGAAAAAGCAAGAGTTTTTTGACCCAAAAAACTTAAGCTTGAGATCTGGTGCATAATTTGCGAGTTCCTCATGTAGATTGAGATATTTTTTATACATATATTTGAATATTCATACAACAACAACAACCTAGTGGAGTCCCACTGTACGCTACATCTTACCCCTACTCTGAGAAGGTAGAGAGACTAAGAGGGCCAAGATAATAAAAACAAAAGGCAATAGTAGCAACAAGCTCTAACAACAATAGAATACTAAAAAACCGAGGCGAAAGATAATAGGAAAACAACGTGAACTACTAGCAATCTAGGACAAGAAAAACTACTAGACTAACCCTAAAACCATCGGTATGGAACAAAAATACGTTCGACTACCTATTAACCTTCTACCCTAATTGTTGACCTCCATACCCTTCTATCAAGTGCCATGTCCTCGGTAAACTGAAGCTGCACCATGTCCTGCCGGATCACCTTTCCTCAATACTGCTTAGATCTCCCTTTACCTCTACTCCTACCCATCAAAGCCACTCGCTCGCACCTCCTCACAGGGGCATCTCGGCTTCTCCTCTTCACATGCCCGAACCATATCAGTCTCGCTTCTCGCATCTTGTCCTCCACGGGGCCACTCCCACCTTCTAGAATATCTTCGTTCCTAATCTTGTCCAACCTGGTATGCCAACACATTCATCTCAACATCCTCATTTATGCTACTTTCATCTTTTGGATATGAGAATTCTTGACTGGGCAGCACTCTGCCCCCATACCACATAGTCTGTCTAACCACCACTTTGTAAAACTTACCTTTGAGTTTCAGCGGCACATCCTTATCATACAAGACGCCGGATGCTAGCCTCTATTTCATCCACCTCGCTCCGATGCGATGTGTGACATCTTCGTCAATCTCCACATTTCCTTGAATCACAGACTTAAGATACTTGAAACTTTCTCTCTTAGAGATGACTTGTGAATCAAGCCTTATGTCCATGTCTGCTTTTTCTATCACATCGCTGAACTTGCACTCCAAATATTCTGTCTTATAGCCTGTTTGACCAAGCTTTTTTTGGGTCCAAAAGTGTTTTTTTTTGTTGCTAAAAGCACTTTTGGCCAAAATTTGAGGTGTTTGGCAAGCTTTTAGATGGAAAAAAATACTTTTGAAGAGAAGCAGAAGCAGTTTTTGAGAAGCAGAAAAAAGTAGCTTCCTTCCAAAAGCACTTTTGAGAAAAATACACTTAGAAGCAGTTTTCAAAAGCTTGGCCAAACACTAATTACTACTCAAAAGTACTTTTCAAATCAATTAGCCAAACACAAACTGCTTCTCACCAAAAGCACTTTTTTTTGAAAAGTACTTTGAGAAAAGCACTTCTCAAAATAAGCTGATTTTAGAAGTTTGACCAACCAAGCTATTAGTCTGCTCAACTTGAAACCTTTAGACTTTAGGGTTTGTCTTTAAACCTCCAAGTTCTTGTTAACACCACCTCTTCTCGTCAGTCAGTACAATGTCATACACCCTAGAACTTCCCCTTGAATGTGGCGTGTCAGTGCGTCCATCGCCAAGGCAAATAAAAACAAGCTAAGCGTAGATCTCTGGTATAACCCCATCATAACCAAAAAATGATCAGAGTCTCCTCCGATGTCCTCACCCGAGTCTTAGCTCCATCATACATGTCCTTAATCACTCTAATGTACGCTACAGGGACACCCCTAGCTTCTAAGCACCTCCATAGAACCCCCCCTTGAGACTTTATTGTATAGCTTTCTCTAGGTTAATAAACACCATATACAAATCTTTCTTCCATTCCCTATACTTCTCCACCAACTTTCTGACAAGGTGGATGACTTCCGTAGTCGAACAACCCAACATGAAACCGAGCTGGTTCTCGAAAATAGACACTCATCCTTACCCTCACTTCCACCACCCGCTCCCAAACTTGTATAGTGTGAATAAGCAACTTGATGCCTCTATAGTTGTTGCAACTTTGGATATCATCTTTGTTCTTGTACAACGGAATCATTATACTCCACCTCCATTCTTCAGGCATCTTCTTCGTCCTAAAAATAGCGTTAAACGACCCATCGAGCCACTCCAAGCTTGCCCTACCCATGTACTTTCGAAATTCCATCGAAATTTCATCTGGACTTGTCCCTCTGCCCCTGCTCATCTTACGCATAGTCCCCTCGACCTCCTCAATTTTTATGCTCCTATAATACCCAAAATCTCGACGTCTGTTAGAGTGCTCCAAATCACCCAACACAATGTTCTTGTCCCCCTCTTCATTCAAGAGTTTATGGATGTCTGCCACATTCGTTTATTCGGTGCCTCCTCCATTAGAACTCTGCCTTCCCCGTCTTTGATGCACCTCACTTGGTCCAAGTCACGGACTTTTGTCTCTCTTACAAACGACCAAACGCAACAGACTTAGCCTCTGTGACTGCCAACATCGCCTCCTTCTTAACCTTCTTGTACCACTCTCTGTTCATCCTCTTCTCCTCCTCGTCTATCCTCTCCACTAACTTCAAATACGTCGCTTTCTTGACTTCCACTTTTCCTTGGACCTCTTCATTCCATTAACAGTCCCCTCTGTTGCCTCTAGAGTAACCCTTCGAAACCTCTAACACCTCTCTTGATGCTTTCCTAATGCAGTTCGACATCATATTCCACATACTACTTGCGTCCCCACTACTCCTCCAGGCCCCTATAGCCAGCAACTTCTCTCCCAACTCTCGAACATTGTCCTTAGTCAAGACTCCCCACCTGATCTTCGGTCGATCCCGCACAACCCTCTTCCTCTTCTTCCTCATGATCTTTAAGTCGATCACAAAGAGCCTATGCTAGTTCGCAAGGTTCTCACTCGGGATAACCTTACAATCCGTGCATAGAAGGAGTATATTTGAATATCCATAAAATCCTAAAATGTAGTATCTTAGGTTGAGTATGCAACTAGGTTTGAGAGACCTGATGGTTGTAAGTATTATGTTGTTTGTCCTATTAATGCCTCTTGAGCTATTACATGACCTCTGATGATTGTAGCCCATCTTTTACCAGTAAACACTTACTTACAACTTAGGTTTTCATCTTTTATCGCAACAACAACAACAACAACAACCCAGTAAAATCCTATTAGTGGGGTCTGGGGAGGGTAGTGTGTACGCAACCTTACCCCTACCCCGAAGGAGCAGAGAGACTGTTTCTGAAAGACCCTCGGCTCAAGAAAACAAAAAGACAAAAGGAGACAATATTAGTATCACTAGAGAAATCATAGGAAAAATAGTAACATGAAATCCAGAAGAAAAATGCAAAGCAAAAGTGATAGCTAGTAAATAGGTCTTGCACTGAAAAGCGAAATAGTAAGACACAACATTGCCACTAGCTATCTTAGACCAGTATTTTGGATAGCGTGCGGCGACAAATAGCGACGAGGGCCCGCTTCACTGAGGCGAGAGGCGCGCAGTGAAGCGCTCGCCTTTTTGATGTGAAGCGACAATTTATACAAAAAAATAAAATATTATATATATAACTAAAAACTCAATAACAATGATATATTAATAAATATATCAATTCACAATATGCAATTAATTCTACTCTATAACTGAAAAAGGAGGAAATTTCAGGTTTGATTCTCTGCCTTTGCCTCTGCCTCTACAAAAACAGCATGCAGTACTGCTGCTCAATAAAAAACAGAGCAACAAAAAAAGAAGAGAAGACCAGAAGAAGAACGAAAAAAACAGAGAATAAAAAGACTGTCCTTTTTTTGCTGCACTGTTGCTCGACAACAAACAGAGCAAAAAATTAGAAAGATGAAGAGAAGATCAGAAGAAAAGAAAAACAAAAAGATATAGAGCAACAGACAGACTCTCTATTCTGCACTGTTGCTCGGCAAAAAACAGAGCAAAAAAATAGAAAGAAGAAGAGAAGAAGAAGGAAAAAGAAGAAAGAAAGAAAGAGAGGAGAAAGAAGAAGAGAAGCTTACCTGAGCTGGGTGGACTTGGGTGCTCTGTTGTTTGAAGGTTAAAGAAGAAAGAAACGTGAAATCACTGCAAGCGCTAATGTTTTAAGCCCTAATCTGCGCCTTTTTTGTACTTTTTTTCAAAAAGCGACGCCACAGCTCGCCTCTCGCTACACATCGCCTCTTGCCACACAAGCAGAGGCGCTCGCCTTTTATAATCGCAACGCAACAGAGGCAAAATAGCGCAGGCTGCTCGCCTCGCCTCGCCTCAAGCTATTAGCGCTGAGGCGAGCGCTATTTATAACACTGTCTTAGACAAAAATCATACCAGACTAGTCTCACAAAGGTACGAAGTAAGGCAAGAATCAACTACCTCCTAACCTACAACCCTAATACTCGACCTCCACATCTTCCTATCAAGTGTCATGTCCTCGGAAATCTGAAGTCTCGCCATATCTTGCCTGATCACCTCTCCCCAATACTTCTTAGGCCACCCTCTATGGCATTTATGTTATTTGGTAAGGTCAAGTCATTCTCTCTACTGTGGCAGACGGACTCCCATTCGGTTTAATGGTTCGTGTGATATTAATTCCACAAGGAGATTGTTGGATATTTGTTAGAGCCGCTTTAGTTAGGCAGGTCTTTGACATTGTTGGATATTAGTTAGCAAATGGAAATGTCCACTCTAGAGCAGCTATTCATCCAAGTCAATACTCGTGAATCCTTGAGGTTTTGATAAGAATTTATCTGGCTGCCAAAAACACCGCATTAAGAGCTGTTTTATGCTTTTTGCTTAGATATGGAGCGGCTTGTAAATTAATTCATAGAAGCTCTCCTTGGTGTTAATCCATTTAGTTAAGTTTGCTAACTAAGCACTATAAGATGCTCTTGGAAGTAAGTCCCAGCTGTCGATGTGTTGTATGGCTACTTTCCAGATTCTGAAGTTTTATTTGATTAAGCTAGGTCTCCTAAGATAATACTAGATAAACCCATCTCTCTTTTCTCATCAAGCCCCATGGACCTTGTCGTTTTTTGCACTTTTCGCTTTTAAAAACACCCAATAGTAGTCTCTTGAGTTCATACTCACCTTTTAACTCGGAATTGCTGGGAGTGCATAGGCAGCAATCTCTTCTTTTATCTTGTCTTCTTCTATCAAGTTTCATGTACAGAGAAAACTTCAGTGTCACCCCCCTGGAATTCTGGTCCTATATTATCTGCTCAGCTTTATCATGTTCTTTTGAAAGCATCTAGTTCTGCCTTTCCGTTTGATTCTCCAAAGAGCAGCTTCCTCCTCTTGCCATGCTATGTTTGGAAGCTCCGCCTCAACAATTTGTAATGCTTCGTTCCTCCTATGACTTATTTCTTGTACATCTGCACAATAAATAATAGTCATAGCATCATCGTCTATTTGTGATGGTATTGAACTAATTGATGTTGTCACCTTCTCTGTTATGATGAGAAAGGAACTGGAAGAAGGTTCTGACACCTGCACCGAAGATTCTGATAGTGGAGTTACAAAAGCTTCACCTGATCTTTTTGTGTAAATAATGGCCTCTATTTCCGGCTGAAGTGAGTCCAATTGGGTTCTTGAATTATCATTGAGAGCCCATTCTCTGTGCTTGCTGTTCGAAATAGAGATATCCACAGCGTGGCCCAAGTTTTTCATCTGCTTGTCTCAAGACAAATTGGGTCCAATTCATTATGAGTTGTAACTAGTGTTTCACTTGTATGTTTCCAACGTATGCTCACTAAATCAGAATGGCTCCATTTGAAATTCCAATTACACTCGAGACTTGCCACGTGACTAATCCCATCAATCTAACCTAAGGTCCAACCAAGCAGAGGCGCTCGCCTTTTATAATCGCAATGCAACAGAGGCAAAATAGCGCAGGCTGCTCGCCTCGCCTCGCCTCAAGCTATTAGCGCTGAGGCGAGCACTATTTATAACACTGTCTTAGACAAAAATCATACCAGACTAGTCTCACAAAGGTACGAAGTAAGGCAAGAATCAACTACCTCCTAACCTACAACCCTAATACTCGACCTCCACATCTTCCTATCAAGTGTCATGTCCTCGGAAATCTGAAGTCTCGCCATATCTTGCCTGATCACCTCTCCCCAATACTTCTTAGGCCGCCCTCTATGGCATTTATGTTATTTGGTTAGGTCAAGTCATTCTCTCTACTGTGGCAGACGGATTCCTATTCGGTTTAATGGTTCGTGTGATATTAAATCCACAAGGAGATTGTTGGATATTTGTTAGAGCCGCTTTAGTTAGGCAGGTCTTTGACATTGTTGGATATTAGTTAGCAAATGGAAATGTCCACTCTAGAGCAGCTATTCATCCAAGTCAATACTCGTGAATCCTTGAGGCTTTGATAAGAATTTATCTGGCTGCCAAAAACACCGCATTAAGAACTGTTTTATGCTTTTTGCTTAGATATGGAGCGACTTGTAAATTAATTCATAGAAGCTCTCCTTGGTGTTAATCCATTTAGTTAAGTTTGCTAACTAAGCACTATAAGATGCTCTTGGAAGTAAGTCCCAGCTGTCGATGTGTTGTATGGCTACTTTCCAGATTCTGAAGTTTTATTTGATTAAGCTAGGTCTCCTAAGATAATACTAGATAAACCCATCTCTCTTTTCTCATCAAGCCCCATGGACCTTGTCGTTTTTTGCACTTTTCGCTTTTAAAAACACCCAATAGTAGTCTCTTGAGTTCATACTCACCTTTTAACTCGGAATTGCTGGGAGTGCATAGGCAGTAATCTCTTCTTTTATCTTGTCTTCTTCTATCAAGTTTCATGTACAGAGAAAACTTCAGTGTCACCCCCCTGGAATTCTGGTCCTATATTATCTGCTCAGCTTTATCATGTTCTTTTGAAAGCATCTAATTCTGCCTTTCCGTTTGATTCTCCAAAGAGCAGCTTCCTCCTCTTGCCATGCTATGTTTGGAAGCTCTGCCTCAACAATTTGTAATGTTTCGTTCCTCCTATGACTTATTTCTTGTACATCTGCACAATAAATAATAGTCATAGCATCATCGTCTATTTGTGATGGTATTGAACTAATTGATGTTGTCACCTTCTCTGATATGATGAGAAAGGAACTGGAAGAAGGTTCTGACACCTGCACCGGAGATTCTGACAGTGGAGTTACAAAAGCTTCCCCTGATCTTTTTGTGTAAATAATGGCCTCTATTTCCGGCTGAAGTGAGTCCAATTGGGTTCTTGAATTATCATTGAGAGCCCATTCTCTGTGCTTGCTGTTCGAAATAGAGATATCCACAGCGTGGCCCAAGTTTTTCATCTGCTTGTCTCAAGACAAATTGGGTCCAATTCATTATGAGTTGTAACTAGTGTTTCACTTGTATGTTTCCAACGTATGCTCACTAAATCAGAATGGCTCCATTTGAAATTCCAATTACACTCGAGACTTGCCACGTGACTAATCCCATCAATCTAACCTAAGGTCCAACCAAAGCATCCGTTTGTCTGCAATTGTTATCGGTGAGAATCCAGTAGGTTTTGGTTTTGCACGTAATTCAGTCCATATTGGGACCTTGTATATGAAATTTTCTATTTCAACCTCTATTTGTCTCGGTATTTTATTTGTGGGGTCCTCGGGCCTATTAGAGGTGGTTTCTAAGCAATATTTCCTCTAGTCTTTGTCGCCATTCTCTGCACCCATTCATGTGAGGATACTTTTATCTGTAGTTGCCTTCATGATACTTTTGATCATAGATGGAGTGGAAGACCTTGTATCTATTCAACACCCATTCAGGTTTCAACTTCTGCTAGAGCACACCTTGATGTCGGAGTCTACCACTTGAGTTTCGAACGAGTTGTTTTTCCATTTCCACTCCCCCATCATAAAGTGCTAGGCTTCTTTTGGAATAAAATTCAAATAAAAATTGAAAGCCACTATTCATAAAAATTGGCGTAACTGGTAAAGTTGCTGCCATGTGATTAGGAGGTCACGGGTTCAAGCCGTGGAAACAGCCGCTTGCAGAAATGCAGGGTAAGGCTGCGTACAATAGACCCTTGTGGTCCAGCCCTTCTCCGGACCCCGCGCATAGCGGGAGCTTAGTGCACCGGGCTGCTCACTATTCATAAACTTGAATGCCTGTTGGAGAGTGCCTTTTCTTATGAATTCATCTTCTCACATCTTGTGATCACCCAAAAGGTCATCACTTGTTTTAAAACGAAACTTCCGTGTTTCGAGGCCTTAAAAACTTCATTTAGAGTCACCTTGATTTGCGTGCGTAGTCCGGGCGCATAGCCGGAAAGCTTAAATATGATAATCTGTGAAAAATGATAAGTTTTGATTATAAAATGAGCTAATTTGACTTCGGTCAACGTTTTGGGTAAACGGACCCGGACCCGTGATTTGACGGTCCTGGAGGGTCCGTAGGAAAATATAGGACTTGGGCGTATGCCCGGAATCGAATTCCGAGGTCTCGAGCCCGAGAAATGAATTTTCAAAGAAAATTGTTTTCTGAAACTGTTTAAAGAAATTTGAAATGAAATTTGATTAGAACATGATGGTATCGGGCCCGTATTTTGGTTTCGGCGCCCGGTACAGGTCTTATATATGATTTAAGACATTTCTGTGGAATTTGGTGAAAAACGGATGTAATGTGACGTGATTCGGACTTAAATTGCAAAATTTATGTTTAAAGAACTTTAAAGAAAATTTCATCGATCTCGAGATTTAATTTGATGTTCATGAGGTTATTTTGATGATTTGATTACACAATTAAGTCCATATGATGTTTTTGAGTTAGTATGACATTTGATTTGGAGCTCCGAGGGCTCAGGTGAGTTTCGGGATGTTTTTACACTTAGGAAAAAAAGTTGCAGATTCAGAGAAGTAGCAGGTCTCTAAAGCCAGGCTTCGTGGTCCGTGGTGGAAGCTTCGCGACCGCGGTGGGGGCTTCGCGACCGCGGTGGGAATTGTGCGGTCCGTGGTGAGCAAGGCCAAGCCTTCGTGGCCGCGCTCGATTTCTTGCGGTCCGTGGTGGAGCTCCGCGGCCGCAGTCCTTTTTATGCTGTCTGCGGAGAGGGCCTGAGAGGAGTATATCAGTGGGTACTCAGTCGCAGCAGCAGGGTTCCCGTGCTATGGTCCAGGCACTAGGTGTTCCACAGACCGCCCAGCCAGCTAGGGGTGGGTGTAGAGGTGCTAGAGGTAGGTAGAGGATTTAGAGGAGGAGCTCAGGCCGCTAGAGGTGGAGGCCAGCCAGCTGTAGGCCGTCCCAGAGATGGAGCCTAGGGTGGTGGGGCCCAGCCCCGATGTTATGCTCTTTCAGCCAAGCCCGAGGCTGAGGCTTCAGATGCAGTTATTATAGGTACGGTTCTGGTTTGTGATAGAGATGCTTCAGTGTTATTTGATCCAGGGTCCACCCACTCGTATGTGTCATCTTATTTTGCACCGTATCTGATTATGCCTAGTGATTCATTGAGTGTTCCCATCTATGTGTCTACACCGGTGGGTGATTCTATTGTAGTTGATCGAGTCTATCGTTCTTGTATTGTGGTGATTGGGGGTCTTGAGACTCGTGCAGATTTGTTGCTTTTAGACATGGTCGATTTCGATGTCATATTGGGGATGGACCGGCTATCACCTTACCACGCTATCTTGGACTGTCACGCCAAGACTGTGACCTTAGCTTTACCGGGTATGCCTCGTTTAGAGTGGAGAGGGACTCCTGGTCATTCTACCCGTAGTGTTATCTCTTACGTGAAGGCTCGGCGCATGGCCTATTTGGCATATGTTCGTGATTCTAGTGCTGAGGTTCCCTCTATTAATTCTGTGCCCGTTCGTGAGTTTTCTGAGGTATTCCTTTCAGACTTGCCGGGTATGCCACCCGACAGGGATATTGATTTTTGCATTGATTTGGCTCCGGGCACTCAACCCATTTCTATCCCGCCGTACCGTATGGCCCCGCCTGAGTTGAAAGAGTTGAAGGAGCAGTTGCAAGACTTGCTTGAGAAGGGATTCATTAGGCCCAGTGTTTCGCCTTGGGGTGCACCGATGTTGTTTGTTAAGAAGAAGGACCGATTGATGAGAATGTGTATTGATTACCGACAGCTGAACAAGGTTACAATCAAGAATAAGTATCCATTGCCGAGGATTGATGATTTGTTTGATCAGTTTCAGGGTGCCAAGGTGTTTTCAAAGATTGATTTGAGATCTGGCTACCATCAGTTGAGGATTAGGGCATCCGATGTCCCTAAGATAGTTTTCCGCACTCGGTACAGGCATTATGAGTTCTTGGTTATGCCGTTCGGGTTGACAAATGCCCCAGTAGCTTTTATGGATTTGATGAACCGGGTGTTCAGACCTTATTTGGATTCGTTCGTGATAGTCTTTATTGATGATATTTTGATATATTCCCGCAACCGGGAGGAGCACGAGCAACATCTTAGAGTGGTTCTTCAGACCTTGAGGAATAGTCAGTTATATGCTAAATTCTCGAAGTGTGAGTTCTGGTTGAGTTCAGTTGCATTCCTGGGTCATGTTGTATCAGCAGAAGGTATTCAGGTAGATTCGAAGAAGATTGAGGCAGTCAAGAACTGGCCTAAACCAGCGTCAGCTACAGAGATTCAGAGTTTCTTGGGATTGGCAGGTTACTATCGCCGGTTTGTGGAGGGATTTTCATCTATCGCAGCCCCGATGACTAGGGTGACCCAGAAGGGTGCCCAGTTCAGATGGTCGGACGAGTGTGAGGCGAGCTTTCAGAAGCTCAAGACAGCTCTAACTACGGCACCGGTGTTGGTTTTGCCCACAGGTTCAGGGCCTTATACAGTTTATTGTGATGTTTCTCGTGTTGGGCTTGGTGCAGTGTTGATGCAGGATGACAAGGTCATTGCCTATGCTTCGCGGCAGTTGAAGATTCATGAGAAGAGTTATCCAGTTCATGATTTAGAGTTGGCAACCATAGTTCACGCATTGAAGATTTGGAGGCATTATCTGTATGGCGTGGCATGTGAGGTGTACACGGATCACAAGAGTCTTCAGTATTTGTTCAAGCAAAAGGAGCTGAATTTGAGGCAGAGGAGGTGGTTGGAGTTGTTGAAGGATTATGATATCACTATCTTATATCACCCGGGAAAGGCCAATGTGGTGGCCGATGCCTTGAGTAGGAAGTCAGCAGTATGGGCAGTCTTGCTTACATTCTGGTCGGTGAGAGGCCGCTTGCTTTGGATGTTTAGGCCTTGGCCAATCGGTTCGTGAGGTTGGATATTTCTGAGCCTAGTCGGGTATTAGCTTGCACGATCGCTCGTTCTTCTTTATTGGAATGTATCCGTGATTGGCAGTATGATGATCCCCATTTGTGCGTCCTTAGAGACGGTGCAGCGCAGGGGTGCCAAGCAGGTTACCCTAGATGATGATGGAGTTTTGAGATTGCAGGGTTGAGTGTGTATGCCAAATGTGGATGGGCTACGAGAGTTGATTTTAGAGGAGGCCCATAGCTCCCGGTACTCTATTCATCCGGGCGTCGCGAAGATGTATCAGGATTTGCGGCAGCATTATTGGTGGCGGAGAATGAAGAAGGATATCGTTGCATATGTAGCTCGGTGTTTGAATTGTTAGCAGGTTAAGTACGAGCATCAGAGACCTGGTAGTTTATTTCAGAGGATTGAGCTTCCTGAGTGGAAGTGGGAGCAGATCACTATGGATTTCGTTGTTGGACTCCTGCAGACTCGGAGGAAGTTCGACGCAGTATGGGTCATTGTTGATAGGCTGACCAAGTCAGCGCATTTCATTCCTGTGGCAGTCTCCTATTCATCCGAGAGGTTAGCTGAGATCTATATCCGGGAGATTGTTCGTCTTCATGGTGTGCCTGTATCTATCATTTCGGACCGAGGTACGCAGTTTACCTCGCATTTTTGGAGAGCAGTTCAGCGAGAGTTGGGCACCCAGGTTGAGTTGAGTACAACATTTCATCCTCAGACGGACGGGCAGTCCGAGCGGACTATTCAGATTTTGGAGGATATGCTCCGAGCTTGTGTCATCGATTTTGGAGGTTCGTGGGATCAGTTCTTGCCTTTAGCAGAGTTTGCCTACAACAACAGCTACCAGTCGAGTATCCAGATAGCTCCTTATGAGGCTTTATATGGTAGGCGGTGTCGATCTCCAGTTGGATGGTTTGAACCGGGGGAGGCTCGGTTATTGGGTACGGATCTGGTTCAGGAGGCCTTGGACAAGGTCAGGATTATTCAGGATAGGCTTTGTACAGCTCAGTCCAGGCAAAAGAGTTATGCAGACCGCAAGGTTCGAGATGTGGCTTTTATGGTTGGTGAGCGGGTGTTGCTTCGAGTGTCGCCTATAAAGGGTGTGATGAGATTTGGGAAGAAGGGCAAGCTTAGCCGTTTGAAATTCTTGATCGAGTGGGAGAGGTGGCCTATAGACTTGCATTGCCGTCGAGCTTATCAGTCGTGCATCCAGTGTTTCATGTGTCCATGCTTCAGAAATATCACAGCGATCCATCACACGTGTTAGATTTCAGCACTGTCCAGTTGGACAAGGACTTGTCTTATGAGGAGGAGCCGGTAGCTATTCTAGATCGGTAGGTTCGTCAGTTGAGGTCGAAGAGTTTTCCTTCTGTTCGTGTTCAGTGGAGAGGTCAGCCTCCTAAGGCAACGACCAGGGAGTCCGAGTCCAATATGCGGAGCCGTTATCCCCATCTTTTCCCCGACTCAGGTACTTCCTTCTTCTGTCCGTTCGAGGACGAACGGTTGTTTTAGAGGTGGAGAATGTGATGACCTTTTTGGTCATCACTTGTTTTAAAACGAAACTTCCATGTTTCGAGGCCTTGAAAACCTCATTTATAGTCACCTCGATTTGCGTGCGCAGTTCGGGTGCATAGCCAGAAAGCCTAAATACGATAATCTGTGAAAAATGATAAGTTTTGATTATAAAATGAGCTAATTTTACTTCGGTCAATGTTTTGGGTAAACTGACTCGAACCCGTGATTTGACGGTTCCGGAGGGTCCGTGGGAAAATATGGGACTTGGGCGTATGCCCGGAATCAGTTTTCTGAAACTGTTTAAAGAAATTTGAAATGAAATTTGATTAGAACATGATGGTATCGGGCTCGTATTTTGGTTCCGGCGCCCGGTACAGGTCTTATATATGATTTAAGACATTTCTGTGGAATTTGGTGAAAAACGGATGTCATGTGACGTGATTCGGACTTAAATTGCAAAATTTATGTTTAAAGAACTTTAAAGAAAATTTCATCGATCTCGAGATTTAATTTGATGTTCATGAGGTTATTTTGATGATTTAATTACACGAGTAAGTCCATATGATGTTTTTGAGTTAGTATGACATTTGGTTTGGAGCCCCGAGGGCTCGGGTGAGTTTCAGGATGTTTTTACACTTAGGAAAAAAAATTGCAGACTCAGAGAAGTTGCAGGTCTCTAAAGCCAGGCTTCGCGGTCCGCGGTGGAAGCTTCGCGGCCGCGGTGGGGGCTCCGCGACCGCGGTGGAAGCTTCGCGGCCGCGGTGGGGGCTCCGCGACCGCGGTGGGAATTGTGCGGTCCGCGGTGAGTAAGGCCAAGCATTCGCGACCGCGCTTGATTTCTTGCGGTCCGCGGTGGAGCTTCGCGGCCGCAGTCCTTTTTATGCGGTCCGCGGAGAGGGCCTGAGAGGAGTATATTTAAACGGACTTTCCAGTTATTTTTCACTTTTCAAAACCCTAAAACATAAGAGGCGATTTTTCAAACAACCTTTCTTCTCCAAATCAATTGTAAGTCGTTTTTAACTAGTTTTCTTCAATCATTAACATCTGTTAACATGATTTCAACTTCAAATCAATGATTTTCACGGGAGAAATTGGGTGTTATGTTGCTTTAAAATGAAAATGGTTTTTCAAAAATTGGGGATTTGGACCTCGATTTGAGGTCCGATTTCAAAACAAATTACATATTTGGGCTCGTGGGGGAATGGGTAATCGGGTTTTGGTTCGAGCCTCGGGTTTTGACCACGTGGGCCCGAGGCCGATTTTTACTTTTTGGGTAAAACTTTGGAAAACTCATTTTCATGCATTCAAATTGATTCATTTAGCGTTTATTGATGTAATTAAGTAACTTGTGGCTAGATACGAGCGAATTGGCGGAGGAATCGAGGGGTAAAGCTATAATTGAAGCTTGAGTTGTGTTCGTGGCATCGAGGTAAGTGTTTGGTCTAACCTTAGCTTGAGGGATTAGGAGTTCGGTCCTATTTGCTATTTGCTTCTTGTCGAGTACAACGTATAGGCATGATGACGAGTATCTATATGTTGGTGTTAAATATGATCGTGAGTCTTATCTTGTGATTTTCATGATCTCGTTGTATTATTCATGCCTTGGTGAAGATTTCTATTTATTGTGTAAAGTTGTGGAAATAATTGTGACCTAGGAACATTGAGGAGCATTGGCTCCGATTGTATAACGAATTGTGAAAGTATAAGTGATAATCGAAACCTTAGAGCATTGGCTCGAGTTGTGCAGTGAATTGTGAAGTAAAAGTGAGAAAGAGAAGAGATCATTATGTTGCCCCCTTGCCGGGCTATTGTTGAGTTGAGGTTCCCTTGCATTGTGTTCTGAATTGATATTACAGACGCTTAAGTTGATGATTCTTCGTGTTAGATGTTGAAACTAGTTGAGTTATAGTGGAGATAGTTAGATGTTGGAACAGGTTTGGTTATGGCTATTTCTCCCTTGCCGGGACGATTAGTTATGATTATTGTTGACTGTATATAATGGATCGGGTTGCACGCCGCAACAGTTATATATGTGGATCGGGTTGCACGCTGCAACAAATATTATAATGGATCGGGTTGCATGCAGCAACAATTATATACGTGGATCGGGTTGCACGCCGCAACAGATATTATATTGGATCGGGTTGCACGCCGCAACAGTTATATACGTGGATCGGGTTGCACGCCACAACAAGGTTAAATGATAAGGGATCGGGTTGCGTGCCGCAACAGTATTGTTATCGTATTGATTGTAGACATTGAGTGTTCTTTCATACTTTATTAAGTTTCTGATAGAATTGGTATGTTTTCCAGAAGCATGTTTCCCCCTCCCTTTTAAACCGTTATTACCTGTTTATGTTTCCCTGTATATTATATAACTGCACAGGTTTATCTGGAGTCTGGTCCTAGCCTTGTCACTACCTCGCCGGGGTTAGGCTAGACACTTACCAGCACATGGGGTCGGTTGTGCTGATACTACACTCTGTGCAGATACCGGAGTAGCCTTTGGTCAGCAGCAGTAGCTCGGGAGCCAGCCTTCAGTCCACCGAGACACCGAGGTAGCCTTGCAGGCGTTCACAGGCCCGACGTCTCCTCTATCTTATTTCATATTCTGTTATCTCATGTATTCGAGACAAACAGTGCTATATTTCTTTCAAACGGTTGTATTTAGTACTCTTAGTAGTCCGTGGATGTTGTGACACCAGGTTCTGGTTAGAGGCACGTGATGGTCTTTGAGACATTTTCGTTTTCTATTTATTTAAGACTTCCGCTAAATTTCATATTCCGTTGTTATTTAACGGTTTATTTCCTTATTATTATAATTGGTAAGAAGTTTTAAAATAAAGGAGTTAATGATTTCTAAGTTCATGACTTGCCTAGCTTCTACGAGTAGGCGCCATCACGACTCCCGAGGGTGGGAAATCCGGATCGTGACACATCTGAACATGTTGGTACCTCTGTTATCGCACCGGCAAATCTGCCTACAGTGCATCTTTCCAGAAGGTCCTCTAATGGATCAATGCTTCTCTGGTTTTAATTCTGTTCTCCTCCTCCTGTACATGACTAAGCTTGGGCTCTTTAGAAAGCCACCTGATCTTCTTTACAGCATCAGCGCATGTGCTCTGCTAGTTAGGGAAATGGGCTCTGATGGGGGAGAATTGCACCCCTTTGATCACCTGAAGAGATTTTTAGCAGAATTGTCATACTTTTTAACCTGAAGATTGAGCCATCTTTTTTTTTTTTTGATGACCGAGAAATCCGTCTGGGGCCGATCCTTTGGACCAACCGCAGCTTTCGAAACTCGGTGGATAATGGGCCCGCCCCTCTACCCTTTTCCACTTAAATACCAGGCTTTGCTTTGCATGGTGTGGAGGGCTTGAACCTGTGACCTAAGACACAAATCCACCACCCTTTGCCACCTGGCCCTGGGGCCAAGATTGAGCCATCTTTATCCATGAATTTTTAATTTTGTTGGCCAGTTCGTCCCATCTGCCATCACTTGTAACTTCTGGAAGTATGAGAAATGATCTTCTCGATCCTTGTAATGCTACAGTACTGAAAAACCTCCCATATTTGTTAAACTTCTGGGAGCAGAAACATACATATGCTAGTTTCCTTGAACTTCCCTGAGTACATTGCCATGGCCTACCAAAGCCAAATGGCAGAACCAGAGGATCACCTTTCGGCTAACATTCATTCTGCTCATTGAATTTATCCTGTGCCCACCCGCTTGTACCAAATTTCTGACTTGGACTGGCTCCACGTGATGTCATAAGACTAGTGACCTGCAATGAACCGTTAATGAATTAAATATTACCCAATCACTTGAGTTGAATGATGAATAAAAAACAAAGGCTTCGGTTGAGTTTGAATTAGAGAGAATGTCGAGTTACCTTTCTCTCTCTAGCCTATATACTTTACTTGCGAACCTCCTTGAATCGATACAACTTTATGCTCTTGAATACAGTGAAACTGAAACCATTTTTCTATGTAGATACCTTCTAATTTGTATGAAATTTTATGCCAAATGGTTAGGCTATCAATCCTCTGGAGCTTGCAATGGAAGCACTCAAAGAAATTCAGTCCCGCTTCTATCGAGATTTCCCTGCCCATCCTAAAGAGCAAGTTTATGAATTTGCTACACCATCGACGATGAAACCAACTCAGTGGTTTTGTAAGTTCTCAAGTCTTTGTAGGATGAACTTGAAAATGTTGGGCATATTTTCTCCAGCTGCTTGTATGTGCTAAATTATTTGCTCTACAGATCCTGGGGGAGGAATCAACCAAATTCCTGCTGAGTGCACTGTTTCTGGAGATGTTAGGTAAGTTTCTTCGTCACGGCCTCCTTTAGATCTTTCATCGATGATGATATTTAACCATATCTATTTCTTTGCAGATTGACTCCATTTTACAGGTATGTATTTTGCTCTCTATTATTCCTTTTCAGTTCTTGATAAAGAAGATTAACTTGTTAAGAAATATCATAGTGGTCTCATACCTTATTACACTTTTTTTCCTGCTTTTTACTTGTTTTTATCTGCAATTTTAGTTATATCTCATTTCTATGAGTTTTTTGTTCAATTTCTGCAAAATTAAGAACTTTTCAGCTTGTATTTCGAAAAAAGAAATGAACAGACGAATCTTTCGAAAGTAGTAGGATTTTTAATAATACACCCTTATTCAGTGTATCAGATGCTATGAAGAAATTACAAGAATATGTTGATGATATAAATGCCAACATTGACAAACTTGATTGTCGAGGCCCTGTTTCAAAGTATGTCCTGCCAGATGAGAACTTAAGGGGCAGGTATGTTATACGCTTCTTTGACAAGATGGGAAATCATATGATTACTTGGAGTTGTCCATAAAAGCTAGAGCTCAAGTAATTACTTCCTTAGTTTATCTTATCAGTTTTTCTTTCTTTTAATTGTTCGTTAGCAATTAATGTTCCGCATTAATCCACCAGAATCACTATAAGTTTTGACGAAGCTTCGTCTGGAGTTGCTTGTGATCTCAATTCTCGGGGCTTTCATGTGCTATGCAAAGCTACTGAAGAGGAAGTTGGGCATGTAAAACCATATTCTATAACTGGTACTTTGCCATTGATAAGAGATCTGCAGGTGGATTACTTCTTTCAGATTTACTTATTTGGCCATCTAGAAACTCGAATTTTCAGTATCTTATTCATTGTTTGTGTGGCAGGATGAAGGTTTTGATGTTCAAACTTCTGGCTACGGTACAATTTCCATTTTTATAGTTTCATCATTCTTCTTTCCCGTTGTTAGACATATTCTGAACCAATAAGACATTACTATCAGGACTGAGTAGGTTTCTAGATATACAATGAAGATGTTACTTGCAACCATCAATTTGAACGCAAGCTTTGGTGACCAATCCTTCGATCAGTTTCTGTTCGGAAGCACACTTTCGATTGGGTATTAGTTGGTGCTAACAAGCTTGAGGAGTAAATGTTCTATGGTTATAATCTAGGAGTGCAGAAATTGACTGAACTGAATGCCTAAATAGGCAGGAGATGGGTGCATTTTAACATATTCCTAATCCCATTCGGCTGGTCTGACCTTCTCTTCACCCTTTTTTGTCATTAGATATAATAATATCATGTAATCTGGTAATGCATCCATCATACGATTGTTAATCAGAGTTACCCTTCCCTCAAAAGAGAGAAGTTCCCAAAATTGTTTGTTCCACCTTGATAGCTTTTTAAAATTTGCACCACCCTTTGCCATATCCCTTCAGATGTAGATTTAGTTCCTGATGGATTATCCAAATATATGCTTGGTATATAATATTATTGACCGGAAAGATGTGACTTCTTACCATATTCTTATAGACTGGATATAGATTCAAAAATTTCCCTCCAATGCTTTATCTATTCTCAATTCTGCATCACAAAGAATCAAGGTATTGTCAGATGTCAGCACATAGAATCAATCTATCATTAGCTTAAGAATGTGAACTTTGCACATCATTTCCAACCCATGCTCCAATTCATTTATGGAGCTCTGTGCAGTCTATTGCTAAGACGCTTCATTTGACTATTGGAATATGTATCATTTCTTTACCAGAGTAGTTTGGATATGTTTATATTGATATCTGTAACATAATTTCTTACTTTGACACAATCGTGGGTGGATCTAGAGCAAAGGTTACGGGTTCTCGTGAACCCAGTAACTTTTGCATAGACCCTGTATTTGTACTAAAAAATTCATTAAAAGTATAAGAATATTTAGCTTGGAACCCAGTTCGTTGGTCCAGTTATCATGTAGATTAACTTGAGATTGTTATAGGAACCCATAAACTTAAAATTTTGGATCCGCCTCTGGACACAATTGCATTTCTTAAATGTACTGTTTGATTGTTGTTCTTGTTAATTGAGTCTAATAAACTTTTGTTCTAATCTGAACCTTTTGAAATGAATGACATGCAGGCTTAATGGCTACATACCATGCAAAGAATGAATATTGTCTACTGTCAGATATGTGCCAAGGTTACCGCGTCTTTGCAAGTGTCATCTCACAGCTGGAAGATAGATATGAGGTTTGACTACGTCATAATTCAGAGAATGGTTGACAAGAATAAGGTTTGATATAATACATGAAAAGTAGCTCTCACCAATGACTTGTGCTATAGTACTGCTGGTTCTATGTTGAATCTTGACTAATCTTTCTAAGTACTAGAGATGAAATTTAACTTGTATTTGAGTTCAATTTTAGATTCTTAAAAGTAAATCCTGAGCATTTGTTTGACTTTTGTGGCATCAGCGTCATACTATAGCCATGGAGGTTGGAGAATTGCTTTAGGTATGATGTAATTGATTGATAAACAGTACATCACAGCCTATTATACATTATAGGATGTCCATGAATCTGGCTTTAAACTGATGTGAATGAGTCGGAAGAATGTTTCTTCTTGATTATAGGTTGCATCATAAAGGATCTCTAGCAAATACGGGATCTATATATGCTGCTTGACAAAAAGTTAATTATGAAATGATACCAAAGCAAGGAGGCAAAGACTTGTTTAAAAAACTAACGCATGGAGGGAAATTACGTTCTCATAGACAAAGGTTAGAATTACAATATGATGGGGGTAATTATATTTCCTACCCTACAGTATACAAAGTGATTAGGCTTGCATAAACGTTAATCTTCTATGACACGCAAGATTTATACAGTACCATATATCTGCCCATAGTATGCTACGTAATCCATGCAAACAGGCTAACTGTTTGAATATAGGTGGGCACTCTTCACAAGTTTCTTGAATTATCGGCATCCTGCTTGAGTTGTTTAATTCTCTAATGTAGTCTTTGCCGATGTTCATGGATCTTCTCAAGTCCTTGTTCCAAAATGACTGCTGAGTATTATCCCCTGTGATTATTGGTGCAAGATAGGGGTGGCAAATGGGCGGGTTGGGTTGAATTTGAGCGAGTCAAGATGGGTTAAGTTAATAAATAGGTCATTGCCCAACCTAACCCAAAGTGTACTTGGGTTAAGATGGGCTAAACAATGGGTTATAGTCCAATCCGCCCAACTTGATCCATGTTGTAGAAGGGGCATTTGCATATATACCCGCTTTTTGGGTCACGTTTTAATTTGTGCCCGTTTTGCAAAAAATTGCAAGCGTACCCATTTTTTGCGTAACTTCAGCATACGGGGCTGAAGTAGCAAAGGCAATCACGCAAAACTTCAGCATTTTGTTTTTATAATTGGCGAACTTCAGCTCTAGAGTTGAAGTTTTTGTTTTGTAACTGGCGAACTTCAGAGAGCTGAAGTTTTTGTTTCTGTAACTGGCGAACTTCCGCTCTAGAGCCGAAGTTTTATTTTGTAATTGGCGAACTTCAGCTCTAGAGCTAAAGTTTTTCTGATTTGCTCTTGTCTCACACACATGAAAATAGAAGATAATGAAACAAGTTAGCATCCGAGCAGAAGATAATGAAACAAGTAGGCAGTATTCAGAAACACACTCTTTCTATACGAGCCAAAGAACTGGGCACCAATATCCGTTGAATAAACTTCTTGAGTTATTAGTTGACTTAAGACTTAGAGACGTTTGCTTCTAGTTCTGGACCCCAACGAGGCTGCCCTCTTGTTGACAAATCACTCACGTCAGAGTTAGTCAACCTTTCTATCTTTTCGAGTCTTTGTTTAATGAGTAAATGTTTATATCGAATTGTTATTGTCTTCAATATGTTGCTTCCTTATCAATTTTCTTTTGATATTTATGTGATAAAACTACAGACTAGTCACTTGATTTCTTACCATAAACAGAACTGACAACCAAGTCAAAACTTCATGTTGATTTCTTACCATAAACAGAACTGACAACCAAGTCAAAACTTCATGTTGAAACATTCTATTAATCACGAAGGAGAAGGAGGAGGAGAAAGGGGGCTGAAATTGTTTAAAAAGTGGGTACAAGTTAAAAGTTTTTAAAAAATGGGTATAGGTTAAATGGGGGTGACCAAATAGGGCGTTCCCGTACAATTTTTACGTTTTAGAACCATGCTCATCTTGCATAAACAAAGCTTTTTACCTTTTATACACTCATGTATAAAAGATAAATAAATACTATTAATATTTTGAGGATCAAAATATATTTTCTTAAATAACAAATTAGTATTTAAAATGTGTAAGTTGAAAAATATTTTACGAGGCCGGGGAGTTGGGGTGGTTGAGTGGTGCAGAAAAACGAAAAAACAATAAATAGAAAATCGAAAATATAAAAAAAAAATTGAGAGGGTTTGCGGGGGGTTTGTTTGGGATGGGTGGGTGGTGCAGAAAACAAAAATACAGAAAATTGAAAATACAAAAAAAAAAATAATATTTTTTTTGAGGGGGTTTGTGGTGTTGGTTTGGGTGGGTGGGTGGTGCAGAAAAACGAAAAAATAGAAGATTGAAAATACAAAAAGAAAAAAAGAAGGTAAAATTGGGGCAACTATGTAAATTTCTAGATAAATTGTGTTGAGATCCCTTTGTTTTGGGTGAGATTCATATGTTGTATTTGGGCTACTTCATGGGTCAGAATGGACTTAAAAAATAATGGGTTAAATTGGGTTCAACCCAAATAGAGTCATTAGCTAAAATATTTGTATCACAACCCGTTAATCTCTGGACATGTTGGGCGGGTTGGATGAGTTTGAGCTCAAATTACCACCCATAATGCAAGATATGTTGTTTGTCTGTTGCATCCGCATGTGTGGATGAGTGGGGATTAGCTTTTAACAGACATTTCAAGATAATCCAATCAAAAAAATACATGGTAACATCCGCATTACCCAGATCCAATTCAAACACTAAGGTAAATGAGCTACTATTGCTTCTAGTTATTACACCGCAAGTTTTCGTACGTGAAAGTATGTCATAAGTAAATTGATGAAAGCTCGGGAATGAGATGTTACATCCCGTATTTTTGGACGTTAAGGTTTCGTCGTAAAGTTAATTGACGCAAGTTCAGGAATGAGATTATTTTGAGGTTACAAGTATTACGCTATTTCAAACAAGGGATAAGTAAATTCGTGAAGGTGAGAGGGTAAGCAAATCGAAGAAAATGAGTTTCGTCGAAGCTTGCTAATTTGGGATAAAATACGGTCCGAGCTATGATACCCGGTATTTATGGACTAGTGCTATACAAGGTACTACATGACTATGATAGTAAAGTGTATTAAAAAAATGAGCAACATTTTCTGATAATTCTTAATTATATGAATAATTGGTTAATTATTGGACTAGTGAGGATTAATAAATTGATTAAGGACTTAAGAGGATGATTTTGGATAAGTCTTATAACCACTTACGTGGCGGCCATATAAGAGCCACTAGGTGACTCTTACTTAAATGTGTAAGATGATAAAATTTAAAGAGTTAGGCACATCACCTCATTTGGTTAAAGAAAGTCATCAAGTAATGCCAAGAAATGTTATGGCCAATCATTCCTTGCTTAAAGTAAGAAAATGTTTCATTCCAATTTCACAATATTATGATCAAATTCAAAGGAATGATTCAGCAACTTATTCAAAATATTGGCAACAGGATTTTTACGATTCTAAGGGAATACGATGTAATCTTTCTCAAGAATATCATATAGATTTTTTCCTACTTCGATCCACCGTTATGTGAGTTGTCGCAAAAGACATGTGTTGGAAGGATTGTCAAGAGAATCGGCTAAGGTATGTTAAGGCTATACCTTCTTTCCTTTTGGCATGATCCATACGATACAAACAAAACGAGCAAATGCACAACTTCCATAAATGACTTTATTCATAGAAATACTAGAGATGCCTATGTTCTTGATTCTCTATGTGTCCTATTATTCTATCATCTGTTAATGGGTCTCAAAAAATACGTAAGTTGATAAAGTTTACTTCATGATATAAATCAAAGGCATAATGGTCTTATGACATGCCAAAAGATTTTGTTGACGTACTTCTCATGCATTGCATTCATTTATACATGTACATTGACCCATGACCAGATGACGTTATATAAGTGTATATAGGTATATTATATGCATATGGGATATGGAAAAATGTTACGGCGTTATATAGGCACCACCACCTGATCAGCTGGTATGCGTTGATGATTTTGCCCACAGTGGCCGAGATGATATGATGGGATGCCTTAGAGGCTTGAGGATGTTATGAACACATGTACCTATGCACGACATGACATTCATACGCATATGCATAATACTATAAGTATTTCATGATTTACAGAGTTATCCAAACTTACAGGTTGAGTCATTTACTCTATATTTCTTCCATGTCTTTTATGTACTTATTTATGTGCCTTACATACTAGGTACATTATTCATACTAACGTCTCTTTTGCCTTAGGACGTTGCGTTTCATGCCTGTAGGTCCCGATAGACAGGTCAAGAGTCCTCCAAGTAGGCTATCAGCTCTGCGAAAGATGTTGGTGCGCTCCATTTACTCTGGAGTTGCTTGTTTGGTCAGTATAATTTAGACGCGTATTGTTTGGTATGGCGGGGCCCTGTCCCGACCCTTATATTAAGTGTGTACTCTTAGAGCTTGTAGACAGATGTCATGTATACGAATGCTTGTATGACTTTGCCTATGTTTTGAGTTTACAAATGTTCATGTTGGCCTTATAGGCCCGTATATTAGATGTATAAGTTTTTATATCAAGTTGGGTCGTCCTATATTGAGTATTACTCTATGTTTATTCTGGTTAGCCCATGACGGCCCGTTTGGCCCATTTGCCAATGAAAGTATAATAAGAAAGATATGTTATGTTGGTACTCAATTAAGTAAGGTACCGGGTGCTCGTTGCGACCCATAGGTTTGGGTCGTGACAATAGTGGTATCAGAGCAGTTCTGTCCTAGGGAGTCTACAAGCCGTGTCTAGTGGAGTCTTGTTTATGGGTGTGTCGTGCACCACACTTATAAGCAGGAGGCTACAGAGCATTTAGGGCTGTCACTCTTTCTTCTTACTTTAGATCGTGTGGTAGAGCTCAGTTGTAAGAACTCAATTTCCTAAAATATCTTATTCGTAATACAACGATGCCTACATTTAGAAAGATGATCGGTAAGAGATATAACTGTGGAAATGTTGAGTTAGAGGAACTCGATTTTGCATCATGCTTATGATGAGTAAATGTGAGATCTTCAGCAGACCATGCATGTACTAAAAGGTGTAAGGTTCTTGATAAGGAGATTTAAGGCAACAATACTTATCCACTCTTACGGTAAAAAGGAATAACAGAATCGGAAGGAAGACACAAGTTTCAGCAAGTAAAAGAAGCAAGGTAAATAAGGGTATGAGATACCCAGTTAATAAAGATTATCATTATTTACCATTCAGGAAGGGAGATATAAGCATTTTGAGTTACCTTCAACAGTGATAGATATACGTACAATCGGCCACACCGATCTCAGTTATGCCCTATGAGAGCTAACATATATAGTTTAAGAGAAGGACCGGTTATCAGGATCCGGCTAGGGTTAGAGTAACCCAAAATAGGGGATGGATTGGTAGGGTTTGTTGACATTTCCGAAGGATAGTGCAAACATGGTAATGGATCTCCTTGTGCGACACCTAGATGGTGCACTCTAAAATAATACAGCTAGATATGAGTGCTACAAAGATATGCACTGGAAGCCTGAAAAGGATAAATATTATCTCAGTATGACTCCCATCCCTAGTAGAGAGATAATTCTAGGCAACCCGAAGAGCATGCGGATGGAGCAAAGGGGAGCTAAAAGCAAAAGAAAATCTTGCTGAAGTTTTCAGAATAAAGTGATAGACAGAAATGTTAACAGGAAATACGAAGAGAGCTAATGAAACATTAAGAGTAAGATGTGATACATGGATGACAATGGTTGGTCAAAAAGATGACAGTATTGCAGAGTCTATAGTCAAGTGAAGGAAAATACTAGAGGTAACAGGCCTTGAGACAACAAAAGAGTATAGGTCATAAAGTCATATCCTCATTTCGAGGAATAAGTTCGTGACTACAACGCAACTACTAGAAGGGAGAGTTAAACCTTAGAGTAATATAAATTAGTATGGGCTGGTGAACAAGATAAATTAAACATGAATTAGGGACTGGGTGATTTGATAATAATCAACATCATGAGAATTTCAGATTGCGTTCGGGCGATAATAGAATGGACGATAGAGGAAGATTCATGAGAAATTCAGAGAATGGTCATTTAGGAAGATGCTTCCCTAAAGCAAGCAATGGGAGCAAAGTTAAGCTTAAGGGAATGTATGTGCCAGTTACACTAAGTGTCACCATCGTGATTAAGAAATTTTGTTATCCTTGGTACAGAAGGATTACCGCAAGGCAAGTAAGGGTCATCTATGATATGAAAGGACGCCGAAGATGAAGAGGTAAAACATCTATAAGTAGGTCATCGTAGCTCCAACTCTCAGTACTCCCCTAAAGGGGGGAATATGGAGTGATGTGGCGTTAAGTCAGAATTAAGTGATTTTAGTAGTTATGGAATGGTAAAGGAAGAATGCGATAAAAATGAGAAAGAAATGAGATTGCACTTATCCAAGTCCTATAGATATTCTACGATTTCAGAGCACTATGCAAGCACGACGTCAATGAGAGGAAGTAAGGTTTCGGCCCAGGATGTTTTTGATAAATAAGGAGCCAGTACGAGTGGAATATTGATATGAGAATGGCCAACAAGTAGTTAGTAGTTGATTCAGGAAGAGCCTAGCTATGGCTAGACAAGAGGATACAGACAAATCAACAGATCGTGCAAGATAAACATAGGGAACCCCAACATGGGGAATTCAGCCTCACAGTTATGACATCGTGATCCTTGAAATTTATCCATATAGAAGTTGGGGAAGTTAAAAAGGTACCGTATGAGTGTTACGGAAATAAAAGAGAGTGCCACTATGAATACAGTCAAAATATTAGTTCAGAAGTAACCCTACAAGCACAAGGGCGTGGAGATAAGTAACTACGGATAATTATAGGCGAGGAAAAACATCGAAAATTCCGTCAGGCATACGATGTGATAAGCTCGCAGCCTTACAAGAGCCAGAGGATCTCCCCCTAAGTACTATAATGAAAGACTAGTTGAGGAAATAAAGAAGAAGTCAACAACCAAAGCACAGTGACCTAAAGAGGAAATGGTTATGTAACAACAGTCTAATTACAAAATTGTATGCACTCCAAAAGAAAGTTGCACCTACATGGCTAATGAGCGGGGAGTAAAACCAAAAGTAATATTCGAGACCTTATGAGTTGCACAAAAACTTCGGCATGCATGAGAACTCAAATAAGCTAAATATGCACGCAAAAGGGGGCAAAAAGACTAGGAAAAACAATTGCTTACGTTTGAAGAAAGCTGAAATGGAACGAAAGGAATTATTCGATTAATGATCAGCCGTAGAAGACTCCGGTATAAGTTAAAAGAAGGAATTGGGACCGGGTCATAAACAGGTTCGTAATAATCTCACAACTTTACGAGGGTCAAGGGTTCTCCCTAAGTATTACAATGAAAGACTAGCTGAGGAATAAGGAAGAAGGCTTCAACTTAAGCACAACGGCCTAAAGCCGCGTAACAACAGTCTCACAATAACATTGTAAGCACTCCAAAGGAAAGTGGCACCTACCGTGGTTAATGAATGGGAAGTTAAATTAAAAGTAATATTCAAGATCATATGAGTTGCACGAAAACTCTGGCATGTATGAGAACTAAGATAAGCTAAGCATGTACGCAATAAGGGGGCAAAAAGACCAGGAAAAGATATAGCTTACTTTAAAAAAATCTAAGAAGGAACGAAAGGAATTATTCGATCAATGATCCCGAGTTAGTGACGTTATTAACGCACTTAAGAGTTTGGAGTTCTATACTTGCATCATATACATCCGTAGAAAATTCTGGTATACGTTAAAAGAAAGAATTGAGCCTAGGTCATAGACGAATGATTGAATTGTTAAGGGATTTGATCATGAATATCCCTCAGCGCCTATGAAAGGCTAAAGTAATAACTAATACCAGGAGCCGCAGGTCGGAAGATATCTTAAGCCTACATAGAGGCTGATTAGAAAGAAGAGGAGACTAAAGAGTTACATAGACTAAGCAAAACAGGAGGGACCAAGAGAATTATAGACCTCAGGATCACTCTAAGTAGAAGAGGTATAAGAAAGATAGTACAATAGCCATATTTTATAATAGCTCTACGATGAAGCCAACTGAAGAGTACCAGCCTCATAAGAAGTTAGTATGAAGCTCCCACCAGATTGTGTATGCACCAAAGGTGTAAGTATTATAATAGAACTTCAGGTTGTGGAGATAAATTATGCCTATATGGAAAGGAGGTTATGAAAAAGATAGAGAAATGTGAGGAAATATTTTAAGGTAAGCAAGGGAAAAGGTGAACAACATACAAAATACTCAAATACATAAGGTTATGAATAGTCCATACTGCGAAAAAGGGGCTAGAAGCGCGGGGATTCTGTATCTAGGAAAAATAGCAGCATCGTCATTAGAATATCTTCCAACCTATGGTCTAGGTATCAAAAAGCCTGAATAAGAGAGTAAAGAAGAGTTAGAGACGATGTGATGTCTCTCTTGACGTTCCAAAATGACATAAGGAAAACTATGATACAAGCAAGTTGAAAGGTTGCAAGTAATATAAATAGAGTTGTGTAGGTCGCAAGCCATTGTATGGTGAAGCGACAAGGTTCTAGAAGACAAGAGTAAGGATAAGAACGAGCGAGTGAGAAGGTAACGAAAATGGATAAGTCCTCAGGATTAAGCCCATGAAAACAAAAAGAGCAGATAGTTTCTCTAAATTATATAAAGCTCACTATAGCCTGAATGAACTCAAAGGAGTCTAAAACTAATAGCATTTAGAATGCCACTCTGGTAATAGAATGAGGGTGTAATTGTGATAGATAAAAGATGACGTTTGGGCCTTTGATTGAGTAATGATTTAACGAAGAAAAGAAACGGATCTTATGAATTGGTCTGGAATAAAGTACCCACTCAAGGTGAATTGCATTGGGATGCTGTGAGGTACGGTTATGAAAGCAGGGTAGCACCCCAGGTGGATCAATCTAATCATTTCAGACGTTCCCCGATAAAACGTGAATCCTAGTAGCAATATTACATAAAAAGGTTAAGTTATTAGGGGTGGATTATGGATAAAAATTGAGGTGAATCAATAATGGATGGATAAAAGTTATAAAGTATGAGAGGAGATTAGGCCGTCATTCTTAAGATGAACAGTAATGTGGAACCATTAGAGGACATAGATTATACGTATGGGATAAGTAATGAAAGTAACCTGGGAATTGGTAGCAGACCTCAGTAACGAGAAGTCGAGGTAAGGGTTATGATATAGTATGACCAATGTAGATGCAGTAAAGTTATAGGAATGGGTAACCACGTCTATAAAATAAGATATAGCAATATTCGTAAGTTCAACAAAATACCAAGCGAAGAACTTTAGGATTGGCTAAAAACTGGAGGAAAAAGGAGAGGAGAGTCGTATAGGCACACTTACAAGGTCAGTATCGTAGAAACTGCATGATGGAACGTATCAACAGTTACGAGATTGGAAGGAATTTGATCACAAATCATGGCGTGGGGAAGAGGCCTAAAGGGGGGAATGCCCTAGACTTTGGACTTATTCACAGAATAGTTGCCTAGATGGCAAGAGGACTACTAAAGTATTTCTCAAGAGCTATGGGATATGAGAATGATAAGCGCATCAGTCAACATTCGAGGACGAATGTTCCAAAGGGAGGAATGATGTTACAGCCCATATTTTCATACATAAAAATACGCCATAAATAAATTAATGAGAGCCTGAAAGTGATATGTCGCATTCTGCAGTACACATTACGACGATGTTGCGCCCTGTAGGATTGTACGTTGAATTTGTCGTAAGGTAATTGACATTAGTCCAAGTAAAAGATTAATTAGAGATTAGAAGGATTATGATATTTCAAACAAGTAATAAGTAAATTCGTGAAGGTGAGAGGGAAAGCAATTCAGAGGAAACGAATTTTCGTCCAAGTTTGGCATTAGGGATAAAATACGGGTCCAGCGGTATTTCGAGCGATAATACCCGATAATTATAAACTAGTACCATGCAAGGTACCATATGACCACGGTAGTATAAGACATAAATTATATTAAAAATAAGTAGAATTTTAAGTAATTTGATGCAATTTTTAAATTATGTGGGTAATTGGTTAACTACCGGGTAGCGGGATATTTCCTAATTAAATTAATTAAAATTTTTAGATAATTATTGAGGTAAGAACATGGCAACCCATTAAAATAATCTTGTCACTCTTATATAACACTTCAAAGGTGGCAAAGACTTAGTACATTAAGTGACATTAGTCATCAAAGTGGGGCCCACCTAAAAAGAATTAATAATAATAAATATGATAAGGACAACATTGTAGTCTCTTAAACAGAAGGATTTCATCAAAAGCTTTCCCAACATTGTAGTCTCTTGAAAAGAAGGACTTTATCAAAAGCTTTCCATTTTGATACAGTAACGTTATAAACCTTCTTCAATCTCTTGAGAAAAATTTCAGCAAACTTTCCCTTTTATATACATAAGAACGTTATTAAATCTCTTGAGAAAAAGTTACGACAAAGACGATTTTGCAATAGCAACGTCATTGCTTTGAGCATTTCATACTGATTGTTCCCTATTTCGATCTCGCCGTTACGTGTTTTGTCACAATTAACGTGTGTCAGAGGGATTGTCAAGAGAATCGACTCAGGTATGTTAAGACTATCCCTTCTTTATTTTGGCATGATCCATACGATACGAACGAAACGTGCAAATGCACAAATTCCATGAATGACTCTATTCATAGAAGTATTAGAGATATCTATGTTCTTGAATTTCCGCGTGTCATAATATTTTATCATCTGTTCATGGGTTTCAGAAAAAATACGAAAGTTGAAAAGAGTTTACTTTATGATATTACTCAAAGGCAAAATGGTCTTATGAAGCTCCGAAAGATTTTATTAACGTACTTTTCATGCATTGCATTCATGTGCATTGACCCATGACCAGATGGCGTTATATACGCGTATATATGTATGTATATATATGTATATGGGATATGGGAAAGGTTATGGCGTTATATACGCACCACCACCTAATTAGCTGGTATATGATGATGATGTTGCCCACCGTGACTGAAATATGACTCAGACGGCATTATGTATGCGTATATATGCATGTATATATATGTAAATGGGATATGAGAATGGTGATGGCGTTATATACGTACCACCACCTGATCAGCTGGTATACGATGATGATTTTTCCCACAGTGGCCGATATGATATGAAGGGATGCCCTCAGAGGCTGATGATGTTATGAAACATGTACCTATGCACGACATGACATTCATACGCATATGCATGACGCTAAAAGTAATTTATGATTTACAAAGTTATTCAGACTTACATGTTGAGTGATGTACTCTATATGTCTTCCATGTCTCTTATGTATTCATTTATGTGCAATACATACTCGGTACATTATTTGTACTGACGTCCCTTTTTCCTGGGGGCACTGTGTTTCATGCCCACAGGTCCCGATAGACAGGTCGAGAGCCCTCCAAGTAGGCTATCAACTCAGCAGAAAGTGTTGGTGCGCTCCATTTGCTTCGGAGTTGCTCGTTTGGTTAGTATGATTTAGACGTGTATTGTTTGGTATGGCGGGACTATGTCCCGACCTTTATGACATTTATGTATTCTTAGAGGCTTGTAGACATATGTCGTGTACATAAAAGATTGTAAGGCCTTATCGGCCTATATTTTGAGTTTATAAAGGATCATGTTGGCCTATTAGGCCCGTATGTCATGTGTATATGTGTGACGACCCGGCCAGTCGTCTCATGAGTTACCGCTCCATTTCACCCATTTCTGCTTCTTTATGCTTTGTTATCCGTGTTTTATGTGGTCGAGTTGATTGGTTTGCGTTTGGTGTGGTTTTGGTAAGAAATGAGACACTTAGTCTCTTTTAAGAAGGCTTAAGTTGGAAAAGTTAACCGGATATTGACTTATGAGTTACAGGGCTCGGATGTGAGTTCCGATGGTTCGGTTAGCTTCGTTGGTGATTTGTGACTTAGGAGTTTGATCAGAAGTGGTTTTGGAGGTCCGGTGTAGAATTAGGCTTGAATTGGCGAAATTAGTATTTTGGCGATTTCCGATTGATAGGTGAGATTTTGATCCGGGGATCAAAATGGAATTCAGAGAGTTGCTTTAGCTTCGTTATGTCATTTGGGATGTGTGTGCAAAATTTCAGGTCATTTGGATGTGGTTTGGTTGAGTTTTTGATCAAAAGCGTGTTTCGGAAGTTTTTAGAAAACTTAGGCTTGAATTCGATGTGAATTGGTGGTTTTGGTGTTGTTTGTGGTGTTTTGATGATTGAAACAAGTTTGAATGAGGTTTTAGGATGTGTTGGTGCTTTTGGTTGAGGTCCTAGGGGCCTCGGGTGTGTTTCGGATGGTCAATCGAACCAATTTCTATGTTGAGAAGTTGCAGAATTTGAGCCAGTGATGAAGGAAATCCCAAACTGGGCAGTGAGTTTATTAAACATTTCATCCGCGATTTTGAGCCATTTTCCCACCATAGTTGAGTATTTTGAGAGCTCTTTGAGAGAAATTGAAGAGGGATTCGAGGAGAAGTGATTGGAGGTAAGATTTATGAGCATAAAACGTGATTCTATTGTGAAATTAATCTAGAAATTCATGGAAATTTAGCTAAAAATGGAAGAACTAGGGCTTGGGATTTTGAGATTTTAAATTGGGATTTGAAGGGCCATTTGAGGTCGGATTTGAGAACTCTTGATATGTATGGACTCGTGGAAGGATAAGGAACCCGTTGATGTTAAAATTTCTGAGTTTCGAGAAGTGGGCCCGGGGCTCGGGTTTTGCTAATTTCAGGATTTTTGATATTTTTCGATTGTTTTCGCTTGGGTTATGTACCCTTAGCATATTGTGACGTATTCGTTCTGGTTTTGGTCAGATTCGACACGCGAGGAGGCCGATTTGAGAGGCAAAGGCATAGCGAGCTAGAGTTTTTGCCTGTTCGAGGTGAGTAATGAATGTAAATGATGTCCTGAGGGTTTGAAACCCCGGATTAGCACATCGTAGTGCTATATTGAGGTGAGACACGTGCTTGACGATGAGCGTGGGGTCGTTTACTATTGGGGATTATGACTTGGTCCGTCCCGAGTGATGCTTTTACTGCATATTTGATTGATGCTTATTTGTTATCATCATTATTTGGACTGATTGCCATATTTGGGATTCGTGCCAACTATTTGAACCCTCCGAAAAGTTTTATCTCCATTTCCTCACTGTTTTGACTTACTACTTGAACTCAGTCGTACCATTTTCCACTATTTTACAACTTAGCCACTTTTACTCGGTTTGAAGCTAAAATGATATATTAAATGATGTTTCGGGCTGGAACTACTGTTTTACTAATGCCCAATGGGCTTATATGATTTTTGGACTAAGTACGGCCAAGGTCCAGATGTGAGGATACTATGAGATCGGGCTGTGCGCCGCAGCAGTGTTATACTGATATTGATATGAGGCCAAGGGCCTAGATTTGATGCCACGAGATGGCTTGATATTGCGCTTGGGTCGTAAGGGCCCCCTCCCAAAGTCTGTACACCCCCAGTGAGCGTCGTCGACGAAATATATGGATCGGGCTGCACGCCGCAACGGGTACTATAGGTTATCGTTCTATGTGTTGATTTTCTTTATATGTCTATCACTTAGCTGCTTATTTGTTATAACATTACCATATTTCGTTTTCATTGGTTTATTGCTTTCATGTTACTTGTTTAAACTGCCACATTATAGATTACTCTGTATTTTTCCGTGACTTCTTATTCTCAGTCATTATTTATGCTTATTACTCACTGGGTCGGAGTACTCACATTACTCCTTGCACCTTGCGTGCAGATCCAGGTGTTCCAGAGGCTGAGTGAGGATTTTCAATCGATCAGTTCATATCCGGGAGCATTGAGGTAGCTGCATGGTGTCCGTAGCCCGGATCTCTCCCTTCTGTCCTTTCGTTTTATCCGCATTTCCTAGACTAATTATGTATTAGGCTGTTAAACTTGTACTAGAGGCTCAAAACTTGTGACACCAAATCTGTATGGGCTATGTAGTAGTATTATCATCTGAAATTTCTGCATTTTAACTCGTTGTCTTAAATTCTTATTAGGGTAATTTAGCAATTTAACTGTGTTAGCCGATAATGATTTTTATAAGAAAACAGATTGAGGTTGTTAGTTGGTCAGGCTTGCCTAGTAGTGTGTTGGGCGCCATCACGACTGGGGTTGGGGTCGTGACAAGTTGGTATCAGAGCCTAGGTTACATAGGTCTCGCAAGTGATGAGCCGGTTTAGTAGAGTCTCGCGGATCAGTACAGAGACGTCTGTATTTATCCTCGAGAGGCTGTAGAACCTTTAGGAAAAACTTCACATTCTTGAAATTCTTGTCGTGCGACTTTATTGATCCGAGAACTAAACTTCTGTTATTCTATTCTCTCACAGATGGTGAGGACGCGAGCTACCGGACAAGGTGGATGACCACCAGTGCCACCCACTGAGGCCACCAGAGGCCGTAGACACGGTCGTGGACATGGCAGAGGCAGAGCAGCAAGGGCAACACCTGTTGATCCACCAGCTGCCCTAACTCCGGATCAGGATCCAGCAGTACCAGTTCAGGCACCAGCTATGCCCATCGTGATTCTGGGTCTTCAGGAGGCCTTGGCACAGATCTTATCAGTTTGCACTTGCCTGGCTCAGGCAGTTTCAGCCACTACCACAACAACTACTTCATAGGCCGGGGGAGGCAATCAGACCCCCGCTGCTCGCACACCTGAGCAGGTAATGCAGGGACTACAGACGCCAGAGGCACCTCCAACAAAACCGGTTGCGCCAGTTTAAGAGTTCGTAGTACCAGTCATGCAGGATGATGCGCAGCGTCATCTTGAGAGGTTTGGTAGGCTCCAACCTCCGTCATTCAGTGGTGCTGAGGCGAGGATGCCCAAGGTTTTCTTGAAAAGTGTCAGTGGATGCTCTATACAGTAGGTTTTCTTGAGTCTAATGGTGTGGCATTTACCACCTTTCAGTTCTCGGGGGCTGCCTTTACTTGGTGGGAGGATTTTGAGAGGCGTAGGCCTCTCGACGCAACACCCCTTTCTTGGCAGCAGTTCTCCGCTCTCTTCTTGGAGAAGTATGTACTGCAGTCCCGTAGAGAGGAGCTGCGTAGGCAGTTTGAGTGGTTGATACAGGGGGATATGACCGTGACCCAGTATGAGATGAGGTTTTCTGAGTTGGATCGTCATGCCATTTGGATGATTCCGTCAGATCGTGAGAGGATAAGGAGATTTGTGGATGGCCTTAACTACCATCTCCGTATTCTAATGACTAGAGAGAGAGTATTGGGTGCTACATTCGAGGAGGTGGTTGATATCGCTCGTGAGATTGAGATGGTTTGCCGTCGGGAGCGAGATGAGAGGGAGGCCAAGAGGCTTCGAGGATCGGGCAGTTACAATGGTGCTCCTTCGAGGGGCCAGTTCCAGCATGGTAGAGGTTGTTCTTTCAGGCCTGCTCAGTCGGCCCATCTAGAGTATCGTGGGGCATTTTCAGGTCGTGGTCATCATTGGTCTCAGCAGGGCCAGCCTTCATTCAACGCCCTCCCAGCTTAGACTTCATCTCGTACCGCATCAGCTCAGGGTTCTTCTACGCCGAGTGCATCTGCTAGTCACTCTGGTGCGAGGGATTCCCTTCAGTCCCCATCTCCAGCACCAGGTAGTTGTTATGAGTGCGGAGAGTTTGGACATATGAGGAGGCAATGCCCTCGACTTCGTGATGGTCAGTTTCAACAGATGGGTCAGCCCTCGACTTTTGCTCCAGTTACTTCACCACCTGCCCAGCCAGCTAGGGGTGGAGGTCAGGCAGCCAGGGGTTGACCCAGAGGGAAAGGTCGATCAGACGGTGTCCAGGCTCATTTCTATGCTATTCCAGGCAGGACAAATGCTATTACTTCAGATGCTGTCATTATAGGTATTGTTTCAGTCTGCCACAAAGATGCCTCTGTATTATTTGATCCCGGTTCCACCTATTCTTATGTGTCCTCATATTTTGCTCATTATTTGGGTACGCCCCAGGAGTTTCTTGCTTTACCTGTTCATGTGTCTACCCCGGTGGGCGATACTATTGTTATGGACCATGTGTACCAGTCATGTGTTGTGACTATTGGGGGTTTGGAGACCCGAGTTGATCTGTTGCTATTGAGCATGGTGGACTTTGATGTTATTTTGGGCATGGATTGGTTATCTCCGTGTCATGCTATTCTAGACTGTCATGCTAAGATAGTCACTTTGGCTATGCCGGATGTACTGCGAATCAAGTGGCGTGGCGTGGCATGAATGATTATGTTCCTAGTAGAGTGATCTCTTTCTTGAAGGCCCAGCGTATGGTTGGGAAGGGTTGTCTGTCATATCTAGCATTTGTGAGGGATGTTGGAGCTGAGACTCCTAGCATTGATTCTGTTCTAATTGTAAGGGATTTTCCCGATGTTTTTCCTGCAGACCTGCCGGGCATGCCACCGGACAGGGATATTGATTTTGGTATTGACCTGGTGCCGGGAAATCAGCCCATTTCTATTCCGCTGTATCGTATGGCACCAACAGAATTGAAAGAATTGAAAGATCATCTTCAGGAACTCCTAGATAAGGGGTTCGTTCGGCCTAGTGTGTCACCATAGGGTGCGCCGGTTCTGTTTGTGAAGAAGAAGGATGGCACAATGAGAATGTGCATTGATTACAGGCAATTGAACAAGGTAACAATTAAGAACAAGTATCCTTTGCCTCGCATTGATGATTTATTTGACCAGCTTCAGGGAGTAAGGATGTTCTCTAAGATTGATCTCCGTTCGGGCTACCACCAGTTGAAGATCAGGGATTCAAATATTCTTAAGACTGCTTTCCGGACTAGATATGGTCACTATGAGTTTCTTTTCATGTCTTTCGGGATGACCAATGCCCCAACAGCATTCATGCATTTGATGAACAGTGTATTTCGACCTTATCTGGATTCGTTTGTTATTGTATTCATTGATGATATTCTGGTGTACTCGCGTAGTCAGGAGGAGCACGTGGAGCATTTGCGAGTTGTATTGCAGAGATTGGGGGAGGATAAGCTTTATGCAAAGTTCTCCAAGTGTGAGTTTTGGCTCGGTTCAGTGGCTTTCTTGGGACACATGGTGTCTAGCGAGGGTATTCAGGTTGATCCGAAGAAGATAGAGGCGGTTCAGAGTTGGCCTAGACCGTCCTCAGCCACATAGATTCGTAGCTTTCTTGGTTTGGCAGGCTATTATCACCGATTTGTTCAGGTATTCTCATCCATTACATCGCCCTTGACCAAGTTGACTCAGAAGGGTGCTCCATTTGTATGGTCAGACAAGTGTAAGGAGAGCTTTCGGAAGCTCAAGACAGCTTTGACCACAACTCCAGTATTGGTTTTGCCATTAGCTTCAGGTTTATATACCATATATTATGATGCTTTGAGAGTTGGTATTGGTTGTGTATTGATGCAGGAGGGTAGAGTTATTGCTTATGCTTCTTGTCAGTTGAAGCCCTATGAGAAGAACTACCCTGTTCATGATTTGGAGTTGGCTGCCATAGTTTATGCATTGAAGATTTGGAGGCATTACTTGTATGGTGTATCTTGTGAGGTATTCATCGATCATCGCAATCTTCAGCATTTGTTCAAGCAAAAGGATCTTAATTTGAGGCAGCGGAGATGGCTAGAGTTGCTTAAGGATTATGATATTACTATATGTATCATCCAGGAAAGGCCAATGTAGTGGCCGATGCTTTGAGTCAAAAGGCAGTGAGTATGGGGAGTTTGGCATACATTCCAGTTGGGGAGAGACCCCTTGCAGTTGATGTTCAGGCCTTGGCTAATCAGTTTGTGAGACTAGATATTTCGGAGCCCAGTCGGGTGTTGGCTTGTGTGGTTTCTCAGTCTTCCTTATATGATCACATTAGAGAGCGTCAGTATGATGATCTGCATTTGCTTGTCTTTAAGGACATGGTTCAGCATGATGATGCCAGAGATGTGACCATCGCTGATGATGGTGTGTTGAGGATGCAAGGCCGGATCTGTGTTCCCAATGTGGATGGGCTTAGAGAGTTGATTCTGGAGGAGGCCCATAGCTAATGGTATTTTATTCATCTGGGTGGCGCGAAGATGTATCAGGATTTGAGGCAGCACTATTGGTGGAGAAGAATGAAGAAAGATATTGTGGGATTTGTAGCCCGGTGTCTCAATTGTCAGCAGGTGAAATATGAGTATCAGAGATCGGGTGGCTTGCTTCAGCAGATCGTTATTCCCGAGTGGAAGTGGTAGAGGGTCACTATGGACTTTGTGGTTGGACTTCCTCGAACTTTGAAGAAGTTTGATGCTATTTGGGTGATTGTTGATCGGCTGACCAAGTCCGCGCACTTTATTCCTGTGTGTACTACCTATTCTTCAGAGCGGTTGGTAGGCATTTATATCCGGGAGATTGTTCGGTTGCATGGTGTTCCGGTTTCTATCATCTCAGATAGAGGTACTCAGTTTACTTCGTAGTTTTGGAGAGCTGTGTAGAGAGAGTGGGGTACTCAGGTGGAGTTGAGCACATCATTTCATCCTCATATGGACGGACAGTCCGAGGGTATTATTTAGATATTGGAGGACATGTTGTGTGCTTGTGTTATTGATTTTGGAGGTTCATGGGATGAGTTTTTGCCGCTTGCAGTATTTGCCTACAACAACAACTACCAGCCGAGTATTCAGATGGCTCCTTATAAGGCTTTGTATGGGAGACGGTGTAGATCTCCAGTTGGTTGGTTCGAGCCCGGCGAGGCTAGGCTATTGGGGACAGATTTGGTTTAGGATGCCTTAGAGAAGGTGAAGGTGATTCAAGAGAGACTTCGTACAGCGCAGTTGCGTCAGAAGAGTTATGCAGACCGAAAGGTTTGAGATGTATCCTACATGGTTGGTGAGAAGGTCTTGCTGAAGGTTTCGCCCATGAAGGGTGTTATGAGATTTGGAAAGAAAGGGAAGTTGAGTCCGCAGTTCATTGGGCCTTTTGAGGTACTTCGGAGGATTGGGGAGGTGACTTATATGCTTGCTTTGTCACCCAGCTTGTCTAGCGTGCATCCGGTATTTCATGTTTCTATGCTCCGAAAGTATATTAGGAGATCCGTCTAATGTTTTGGACTTCAGCACGGTTCACTTGGACGATAATTTGACCTTTGATGTGGAGCCAGTAGCTATTTTGGGTTGCGAGGTTCGGTAGTTGAGGTCAAAAGATATAGCTTCAGTGAAAGTGCTGTGGCGAGGTCGGCCCGTGGAGGAGGCTACCTGGGAGACCGAGCAGGTGATGCAGAGTAGATATTCTCACCTGTTTGAGGCTTCAAGTATGTTTCTTGATTCGTTCGAGGACGAACGTTTGTTTAAGTTGGGGAGGATGTGACGACCCGGCCAGTCGTCTCATGAGTTACCGCTCCGTTTCCCCCATTTCTGCTTCTTTATGCTTCATTATCCGTGTTTTATGTGGTCGAGTTGATTGATTTGCGTTTGGTGTGGTTTTGGTAAGAAATGAGATACTTAGTCTCTTTTAAGAAGGCTTAAGTTGGAAAAGTCAACCGAATGTTGACTTATGAGTTAGAGGGCTCGGATGTGAGTGTTGATGATTGGTTAGCTTCGAGAGGTGATTTTTGACTTAGGAGTGTGATCGAAAGTGGTTTTGGAGGTCCGGTGTAAAATTAGGCTTGAATTGGCGAAGTTAGTATTTTGAAGATTTTCGGTTGATAGGTGAGATTTTGATCCGGGGGTCAGAATGGAATTCTGAGAGTTGCTCTAGCTTCGTTATTTCATTTGGGATGTGTGTGCAAAATTTCAGGTCATTTGGATGTGGTTTGCTTGGGTTTTTGATCAAAAGCGTGTTTCGGAAGTTTTTAGAAAACTTAGGCTTGAATTCGATGTGAACTGGTGGTTTTGGTGTTGTTTGTGGTGTTTTGATGATTGGAACAAGTTTGAATGAGGTTTTAGGATGTGTTGGTTCTTTTGGTTGAGGTCCCGGGGGCCTCGGGTGGGTTTCAGATGGTCAATCAGACCAATTTCTATGTTGAGAAGTAGCAGAATTTGAGCAGCAGTTGCAGAGGATTTTTGGCCTTCGCGATCGCGTAGAAGGAATTTGGGTGGCCCTGAGTTTGTGCTTCGCGTTTGTGTCTGAGGGCTCGCGTTCGCGGAGAGTGAGCAGCTTGTGCTTCACGTTCGTAGGAGAGAGTTCGCGTTCGCGTATAAGGAATCAGGTCCTAGGGCAATTGCTTTTCGCGTTCGCGTATGTGGGGTCGCGTTCGCGTAGCTCTAGGAAGTTAAAGCATCGCATTCGCAGCAGCATCATCGCGTTCGCATAGTGTTATTTTGAGAAGCAGGAATTTAGTGCTTCGCGATCACAAGACCTTGGTCGCGATCGCGATGAAGAAAATCCAGAACTGGGCAGTGAGTTTATTAAACATTTCATCCGCGATTTTGAGCCATTTTTTCACCATAGCTGAGTATTTTGAGAGCTCTTTGAGGGAAATTGAAGAGGGATTCGAGGAGAATTGATTGGAGGTAAGATTTATGAGCATAAAACGTGATTCTATTGTGAAATTAACCTAGAAATTCATGGAAATTTAGCTAAAAATGGAAGGACTAGAGCTTGGGATTTTGAGATTTTAAATTGGGATTTGAAGGGTCATTTGAGGTCGGATTTGAGAACTCTTGATATGTATGGACTCGTGGAAGGATAAGGAACCCGTTGATGTAAACATTTCTTAGTTTAGAGAAGTGGTCCCGGGGCTCGGGTTTTGCTAATTTCAGGATTTTTGATATTTTTCGATTGTTTTCGCTTGGGTTATGTACCCTTAGCATATTGTGACGTATTCGTTCTGTTTTTGGTCAGATTCGACATGCGAGGAGGCCGATTTGAGAGGCAAAGGCATAGCGAGCTAGAGTTTTTGCTGGTTCGAGGTGAGTAATGAATGTAAATGATGTCCTGAGGGTTTGAAACCCTGGATTAGCACATCGTAGTGCTATATTGAGGTGAGACACGCGCTTGATGATGATCGTGGGGTTGTTTACTATTGGGTATTGTGACTTGGTCCATCCCGAGTGATGCTTTTACCGCGTATTTGATTGAAGCTTATTTGTTATCATCATTATTTGGACTGATTGCCATATTTGGGCTTCGTGCCAACTCTGAAAAGTTTTATCTCTATTTCCTCACTGTTTTGACTTACTACTTGAACTCAGTCGTACCGTTTTCCACTGTTTTACAACTCAGCCACTTTTACTCGGTTTGAAACTAAAATGATATATTAAATGATGTTTCGGGCTGAGAACTACTATTTTACTAATGCCCAAGGGGCTTATATGATTTCTAGACTGAGTACATCCAAGGGCCAGATGTGAGGATACTATGGGATCGGGCTGTGCGCCGCAACAGTGTTATACTAATATTGATATGAGGCCGATGGCCTAAATTTGATTCCACGAGATGGCTTGATATTGCTCTTGGGCCGTAAGGGGACCTCCCTGGAGTCTACACACCCCCAGTGAGCGCCATCGACGAAATATATGGATTGGGCTGCATGCCACATCGGGTACTATAGGGTACCATTCTATGTGTTGATTTTCTTTATATGATCTCCGAACCGTCAGCAAGCGAAGTCCGAACATCAAATACCTAGTGGATTGGCTCAAAGTATAGAAATTCTAATGTGGAAATAGGAGATGATCAACATGGATTTTGTGGTAGGGTTGCCGCGCACTCCGCGCAAGTTCGACTCAATTTGGGTGATCGTGGATCGACTCACGAAATCAACACACTTCTTTCCAGTTAGATCTACTGACAAAACGGAACGATATGCTCAGTTGTATATCAAAGAAATGGTCAGGTTGCATGGCACTCCAGTCTCAGTCATTTCAGATCGAGGGGCTCAGTTCACTGCCAACTTTTGGAAGAAAGTTCAGCAAGGTTTGGGTACGCAGGTAAATCTTAGCACATCTTTCCATCCTCAAACTGACGGGCAAGCTGAGCGGACTATTCAGACGCTTGAGGACATGTTGCGTGCTTGTACTTTTGATTTTAAAGGTAGTTGGGATGACCATTTGCCACTCATAGAATTTGCTTACAACAACAGCTTTCATGCTAGTATCCAGATGGCACCATTCGAGGCATTGTATGGTAGGAGATGTATGTCTCCCATTGGGTGGTTTGAGGTCAGAGAAGCAGATTTGATAGGGCCGGACCTCATGCATCAGGCCATGGAGAAAGTCAAGATTATCAAGAAGAGGTTGGAAACTGCTCAGAGTTGCCAAAAGTCTTATTCGAACATTTGTCGCAGAGATTTGGAGTTCAAAGAAGATGATTGAGTATTTTTGAAGGTTTCCCCCATGAAGGGCATCATGCGATTCAGGAAGAAAGGGAAATTAAGTCTGAGGTATGTCGGACCGTACAGAATCATTCAGAGGATTGGTCAGGTGGCATACAGGCTCGATCTGCCACCCAAGATGTCGTTGGTACATCCGGTCTTCCATGTGTCTATGTTGAAGAAGGTAGTGGGAGATCCATCCACTATTGTGCCAGTTGAGTCTATTGAGGTTAATGAAGAATTATCGTATGAAGAAATTCTAGTTGCCATCCTTGATAGGCAAGTCCGGAAATTGAGAAATAAGGAAATTGCCTCCGTAAAAGTGTTATGGCAGAACCAGCAGGTTGAGGAAGCCACTTGGGAAACCGAGAAAGAAATGAAAAAGAAGTACCCCCATTTGTTTGAATAAGCTCTATGAAGTTGTTTTACATAAATTTTGTATCGATTGTTCAGCTAATGTAAAGGAATTCCTTTCTAATTATATGTTCATTATGGGGCTATGGTTGGTGTTGTTTTATGTTCTGTTGTGTCATTTGATCACATTTATGTTGTTGCGGTGCGTTTCTGGGATTCTCTGACAGGTGGATAGGCCCAATTACAAGGGAAACTCTGCCGAAATTTCTGAAAAATTTGGGAGTTAGTCAAAAATTGGGAGTTAAAGATCTGTGAGAAAATGGTTAGGTTATGATATGTATTTGGGGACAGACTCTACTCCTCATTCGAGGATGAATGATCCTAAGGGGGGGGGGGGGAGAATGTAAGGAACCAGAAAATTTTTGCTAAGTAATTTAGGAGTTCGAGGTGCCATGTAGTCTAAGTATAATATTTTATGTTCTATTAACACGATGGATATCAATTGGATATGATAATAAGTTTATGAGGCATGTTATAAGTGATTTGGAGTCTAAGGAGAGGCCTAAGTCTAAGCCAAGTTGGAAATTTCATAATGGACTAAAGTTGTGAATGAGTATGCACAAGACCACACTGTGGACAATCATATCTCTAGTTATATAATGTGTTGTCTGATGCACAACCTATCAAATTAAAGCTCCTTGAGTCTACTTTCATCATTTGGAGGTGTATACAGAAAGTTATGACCGTTTTACTGGGCATGTGTCATATGCGCGCCCAGGTGCACGACGGAAGCGTGCCGCGCATATTGAGAAGTATTCTGCCTCGTGAGCGTGGTTCTTAGCGCGGTCTTAGCGTGGGCACGCTAGTAGCAGACCTCTAAATACACCTAAGGATGGCAAATGAGAGGATTTAAGTCATTTTTCAAGACTAGGACATCCTCTCCATCCCCAATCTGGCCAAGACATCCAATTGCACACCTAAGGTGAGTTTTTAAGTGTGTTTTAATGGTGATTTCACTTCTCAATCACTAGTTAAAATATGGTTTTGATTGGATTTCATAGGATTTCTTCAAAATATCAAGAACATCCCAAAAGTTGTCTTTCAAGATTTGGTCTACAAGAGGTAATCTTTTACCCTTAGACTTACATATATGGATTTATTATGGAAATATGAGTATGAATTAAGTATTGTAACTTATGGGATGGTGATTGGAAGCCATAGGTGCCTAACCTAGGTTGTGTTGGTGTTGTAGAGATTGTGAGTTGGGTTATTGAGGTATGATTCTTGGGTGTAATAGTATTATGTATACATGCATGTACAAATTGGGTTTGTCGGAAGATTGTTGAACATAAATAAGTAAAGATTGGGTTGGGGGAATGAAGGAAATCTTGTAAAAGAGATTTGAAATCAAGATGCTCAACTAGTGTTTGATAAAATGCTCAAATGAGCTGAAACCTTGAATACCTTCCTAATTTGTGTTCAATTTTGTTATGTCTCAAGTAGATTGGGATTGGTAAAATTTTCGGAATGTCGTAGTAACTTAAGGAAAGCTTAAACAAGGTATTTATGGCTAAAACCCCGTCTTTTAGAAATCGAGCTTCATCGATGTTTGTGTGAATATGGTAAGATTAAAGTTGAATTGTTGCATCGATTGTTATTTTACATGAATTGGTGTTGTAACCTTATTTGCGTGAAAGATGTGTCTCAACATGATCAACGTGCTATCTTGATAACTTGAAAGGGGCAAAAGATATGAATTATGTATTGAAATGCTTAGACCTTAAATTGAGATTGAAGCTGCATATAATGTGCCATCTATGTGAAGTCTTATCTATGCTCACAATTTAAATTGCTCTTGTGTGCACCTACTGTCCTAAATTACAAATCTAACATTGAAATTGGAAATGATGTGAAATGTGGCCTAGTGCCAAATATATGACGTGATAGTTGTGGCCCCAAGTGCCTTTGAAATGACATATGTGTAACCAAAGATTGGAGTGAGATGAATAATGGAAAATGGTAACGTCTCGGGGAGGCGACTTGGCCGATCGGGCTGTGATGGGACGCCATGATATATACACATGGTGGTAATGTATTGATGATTGAAACTGGAAAGTGTGAATGAAATAATGGTAACTTCTCCGGGAGATGGCTTAGCCGATCGGTCCGTGATCGAACTCCACTCAAACAAGCGGTGGCAAAGTGGATAATGATGCAACAGTGTGGGATGCTCCAATCTAAAATTTCAGAAACTATGTGAAAATCATGTGAACCTCCTTATATTGTTGACATGGTGCTTATTTGAAACTTTGTTGTCTTTATGATTTCCTCTTTACTCTTGTATGAAAGTTCTTTATAACTAGATGGTATTTAGTTATACATAGGAGTGCTATTCGTTGGCACTAACATCCCTTTTGCCGGGGCCGCTATGTCTTTAAATGGATGTAGGTGTTTCTATAGCAGGCAATGTTGGTCGCCCTAGGACAGACTTGCTCTGATACCAAGTTTGTCACGACCCAAACTGGAGGGCCATGACTAGCACCCGACCATACTTGCCGAGCACCAACGTACATTTCATCTAACCTTCATTATTATCTTTTAGGGCTGACGAGATCAATATAAATGGTAGACCTGGATCATGGACAACCAGCAATAAAATATGACGGCATGAACATACATAGCAGGGGATGACCAGACAATCAAGAAACTACATATAAGGTATGAGCTACCACGCTACCATGAAAGACTATACAACAAAAACCAGCCGACAAGGCATACCAAACTATACATGAGTCGACACTTGTCTATGAGCCTCTAAATGAACATAAGTGCTGCAACATAGCCGGAACAGGGCCCCGACATACCCATAATGTCTATAACAAAAATGCATACCAAGACCAAGGCAAGTCCGGAGAAGGGATCTCGCCAATCACCGCTGAACTGAACAGCCTACTGTGGTGGGGGAGCTGCACCTGCTTGTCTATCAGGAACTGTAGCACAACATGCAGCATCCACAAACAAAAGGACGTCAGTACGAATAAAGTACTAAGTATGTAAGGCAGGGAACCATAAATACGAACAATAATGTAAGCATGGATAGGGAATATACAACCTGGAAAATCTGAGTACCTCTGAGGGCTACTTACATGAAATGCATGATACATATGTATAAATACATAAACCTTTAAAGCATTCGCCTCTGTGGGCATCATCATCATCATATCGTACCCGGCCATAATAGGCTCGGTAGAATCGTACCCGGCCACGTGGAGCTCGGTAAAACCCAACTGATCAGTGGTTGCACAATAGGTGCCGTACCCGGCCAACTATAGCGTGGCTCGGTAGAGTAAAATAGATACATATATATAATGCATGCTCGACTCATGGAATCACATTCTAAACCTTTCGGAGTGACGTAAGGTCGGTATCCTCTGTACACGTTATTAGGACTAACTCTTCACTATGAACCTTATAAGAATCAGGAAGTACCAACAACATTGATAACATAAGAATAAGAGAAGCAACATTAACATCAATCGTTCCATAAGAGGGAAAACAATGTAAGTACTGCTAGCTTCTAAGAGTAGAGTATCTTTGGAAGCTCGTTCATTACATTATGTACAATCGGAGTCGTGCAAAAGAAGAAAAGGGATAGCCTCACATACCTTGTATATACTGCCCCAATCACAAGCTATGCAATTGTCACAACTCCTTAGTCTACAATAAGAGAAATGATACTATCGTTATCATTTAAGCGTCATAACTATTATGTATCGACCATAACCTATTTTACGTTGAAACGGACAACACCTCCCCTATATATATGACTTCACACCATTCCAAACAATCACAAAACAGCCCAAACAACATCAATAATAAACATATTGAGCCTCCCAAAACAGTCCACGCACAACCTTATTACATCATACATACGACGATCACCGTAGTCGTGTCAAACGACCCGGAAAAGTTACGAATCACTATCCGCCCACAACCCTACATATATATGGTGTTCCTCCACATCCTTCCACCTCCAAAACTCCACAAAATAGTAGTAAAACACGCAGCCCAATAGCAACACAAAACAGTCCACAAAACGGTCCGCTACAAATGAATAACTCGAACTCATGGCTTCCGATCACCGTCCCGTGAGTTCTTACATGTATAGAACGAATTACCATGAATTCACAGCAGAGAAAAATGTATGAAAGATGGCAGTAACTTACCTTACTTGTTGGATAACTCATCCCTTCCCTTGGTTCTTCAAACTCTAGGTTTTACCTTCAAATAGAACTTGAAAGAGAGGGAAAATCGATTAGGGTTTGTGTGGGATTTTTTTGGGGAGGAGTTGCAGGGGTTAACTTTGCTTTTGAGGGTATGAAATATGGATGAAATAACTGAGTTCATAACCCCTTAAAATTCCTCTCTTGGCCGACTTAGGTCTTTTAATTTTGTCCTATCATTTTGGCAAGTAGGTGATGCACCTACTTGTCATCTACCAATCTGCACAGGATTGCGAAAATATGAATATCTCTATACTCCGATATCGTATTGACAAATGGTTTAATGCGTTGGAAACTAGACTCGTAGATCTTTAATTTGGTGGGTAGATCACCCCGTAATTCCTTGTAAATTAGGAGAAAAGCTTAGAAACATTTAACCTAATGTTTAAGTAAAATTATGAACCTAAGTTGCGACAACGTTTGTCGACTTTTGTTTCATAACTCGTTTGACTTCAAGACTTATGATACGGATATTATATGATTCAAACACCTTAATACATGACCTTGAGTGTATTAAGAACCTCTAGGTTTACCTGAAAATACGAGTTACCACATCCTTGATTCGTTTAACTTCTAATACTTGTTAATCACCCTTATACACCCTTGTATCACTTAAGACCAATAGGATTAACTTCTTATCATCTCAAAGGTAATTCCTTCTTGAATTTATGTTAACTAATATATGGCATGAACTAACGCGTGTGGATATGAGTTGTAACACCCTTCCCCCTTAGGAACATTCGTCCTCGAATGTAAGGGTTCATGGGGAGTTTAAATCATCGTGGATTCCGATCAAGTTTCTCCCATAAATAGAGGACAAACTTGCAAGCGGTTAACTCAATGTATGGCCTTACAAGAGTATGCAAAGCATTATGGACATGTACATTATCTGCATATCGCCATTTTGTATTAAGGAAGAGTATTCTCAAGTTATTGCTTACCTCATAGAGCCATTTCACCTTCCAATGTATCATGTGTTCCACCAGCATCCTTGTTATCTTCATTCTGGAATAGGTACGGGTATTTAGACTTCATCTCCTCTTCTGCTTCCCATGTTATTTCTTCCATATTCTTGTTCCTCCACAATACTTTGATGGAAGCTACATCTTTTGTTCTCAGCTTGCGGACTTGTCGATCTAATATAGCCACTGGCACTTCTTCATATGATAGGTCCTCTGTAACTTGTACATCTTTGATAGGGACGACTCGAGAAGGGTCTCCAATACATTTCCTCAACATAGATACATGGAATACCGGGTGGACAAATTCCAATTCGGATGGCAATTCTAACTCATAAGCAACCTGTCCAATCCGTCGAAGAATTTTATACGGCCCGATATACCTTGAGCTCAGCTTACCTTTCTTCCCAAAACACATAATGCCCTTCATTGGTGAGATCCTCACGAAAACCCAATCACCAACCTCAAACTCCATATCACGACGTCGGACATCGAAATAAGATTTTTGCCTGTTTTGTGCCGTCCTCAATCGCTCCTGTATCACTTTTACCTTCTCAATAGATTGGTGAATCAAATCTGGCCCATATAATTCTGTTTCACCGACTTCGAACCATCCAACTAGTGATCTTCATCTTCTCCCGTATAGTGCCTCGTATGGGGCCATTTTAATACTGGAATGGTAGCTATTATTGTAGGCGAATTCTATGAGTGGAAGATGGTCATACAAATTTTCCTTAAAATCTAGAACACATGCTCGTAGCATATCTTCTAGTGTCTAAATGGTATGTTCAGCCTGTCCGTCAGTCTGCGGATGAAATGCAGTGCTGAGATTCACTTGTTTGCCTAAACCCTTCTGAAAAGACCTCCAAAAATTAGTTGTAAATTGAGCTCCTCGGTCTGATATAATAGATACCGGCACACCATGAAGCCTAACAATCTCCTTGATATACAACTTCGCATAATCTTCAGCCGTGTAAGTTGTCTTAACTGGCAGAAAATGGGCACATTTTGTAAGTCGATCAATTATCACCCAGATGGAGTCAAACTTATGATAAGAGCGAGGTAATCCAATAATGAAGTCCATATTAATCACCTCCCATTTCCAGGTCGGAATCTCTATATTCTGAAGCAATCCACCGGGTTTCTGATGTTCTATCTTTACTTGTTGACAATTGGGACACTGGGCTACAAATTCTGCAATAGACTTCTTCATGTTATCCCACCAATACTGCTCCTTGACATCATGATACATCTTTGTCGAGCCGGGATGGATGGAATATCGGGATTGATGAATCTCATTCATAATCTTCTCTCGCAACCCTGCCACATTAGGCAAAAATAATCGGCCCTGGTATCTCAGTGCCCTATCCTTCCGATCTCAAAAGCCATACTTTTACACTGCTGAATGATCTCTCTTAATCGTACTAATATAGGATCTTCATATTGCCGTGCTTTTACCTCGGCTACCAAAGATGATTCTAATGTATTCTGCACAATAACACCTCCGTCATTAGAGTCTAACAATCTGATTCTCATATTGGCTAGCTGATGAAGCTCTTTAATCAACCCCCATCTACCTGCCTCAATATGTACTAAGCTTCCCATTGATTTACGGCTGAGAGCGTCTGCCACAACATTGGCTTTACCGGGATGATACAATATCTCGACGTCGTAGTCTTTCAATAATTCAAGCCACCTACGCTGCCTCAAATTCAACTCTTTCTGCTTGAAGATGTATTGTAAACTCTTGTGATCTGTGTAGATGTCAACATGGACGCCGTATAAGTAGTGCCGCCATATCTTCAAAGCATATATTACTGCAGCCAATTCCAAATCATGGGTTGGATAATTCTTTTCATGCTTCTTCAATTGTCTTGATGCATAAGCAATCACCTTCCCACGCTGCATCAATACGCACCCCAAACCTATACCTGAGGCATCACAATATACCACATAACCTTCTGTTCCTTCAGGAAGAGTGAGCACTGGTGCGGATGTCAATCGATTCTTCAGCTCCTGAAAACTACGTTCACAAGTGTCAGACCACTGGAACTTGGTAGCTTTCTGTGTTAACTTAGTCAATGGTGATGATATAGAGGAAAACCCTTCCACAAACCGCCTATAATATCCTGCTAGCCCTAGGAAGCTGCGGACTTCTGATGGTGTTGTAGGTCTCGGCCAATTCTTTACTGCATCGATCTTCTGAGTGTCGACACTAATACCCTCGTCAGATATCACATGGCCAAGGAACGCTACTGAGTTCAGCCAAAATTCACATTTGGAGAGCTTAGCATATAACTTACGATCCTGAAGCGTCTGTAATACTATCCGCAAGTGGCCCGCATGTTCCGCCTCCGAACGAGAATATACTAGAATGTCATCAATGAATACAATCACGAACACATCAAGATAGGGCCTGAATATAGTATTCATGAGATCCATAAAAGCTGCTGGGGCATTTGTTAGCCCGAACGACATCACCAAGAACTCAAAGTGCCCATATCTTGTCCGGAAGGCCGTCTTTGGAATATCCTTCTCCCTAACCCTCACCTGATGATACCCTGAACGTAAATCAATCTTGGAGAAATACTTGGCACCCTGGAGTTGGTCAAACAGGTCATCAATTCTTGGAAGTGGATACTTGTTCTTTATAGTAGACTTATTCAACTGTCGATAGTCGATACACATCCGTAACGACCCGTCTTTCTTCCGCACGAATAGGACTGGTGCACCCCAAGGTGAAGTGCTAGGCCTAATAAAGCCCTTATCCAGCAAGTCCTTCAACTGCACCTTCAACTCTCGCAACTCTGCCGGGGCCATTCTGTATGGAGGAATAGAGATCGGTTGAGTGTCAGGCAACACATCAATGCTAAACTCAATCTCCCTTTCAGGAGGAAGGCCTGGGAGTTCATCTGGGAAAACATCTGGGAATTCGTTGACCACAGGGATTGATTGTAAAGTAGGCGGTTTCGCCTCCGCATCCCTAACGCGAACGAGATGATAAATGTAACCTTTTGAGATCATTTTCCTTGCCTTAAGATAGGAAATAAACCTACCTTTCGGTGTAGCAATGTTCCCTTTCCATTCAATGACGGGTTCACCCGGAAATTGGAACCTAACCATCTTCGTACGACAGTCAACATTTGCATAGCATGAGGCCAACCAGTCCATTCCCATTATCACATCAAAATCAACCATTTCTAACTCAAATAAATTTGCCGAGGTTTGATGACTACAAATCATCACAGTGCAACCTCTATATACCCTTCTAGCAATCACAGAATCTCCTATCGGAGCAGATACCGCAAGGGGTTTACTTATCAATTCAGGTTCAATGCCAAACTTATTAGCCACAAAGGGTGTAACATATGATAATGTAGATCCCGGATCAAGAAGTGCATATACATCATAAGAAAACACAGATAAAATACCTGTAACAACATCTGGAGACGACTCGAGATCCTGTCGACCTACTAGAGCATAGGTTCGATTTTGACCACCCCTCAAACTCGGCACTGCACCTACACCTCTACCACGAACTGTCGAATGCTGAAAAACCCGTGCTGGAGGTCGAACTGATGAGGAAGAAGCAGACACAGATCCAGTCGGCTGAGCCATACCATTACCTCCACTGTTAGAACAATCCCTCATCATATGGCCAGGCTGTCCGCAAGAATAATATGCATCAAAACCTCGACGGCATAGTCCAAAGTGTGCCTTGCCGCAATGATCACAACGTGGTGTTGTGGGTCTTGTCTGACTAGTATCCCTGTGATGTTGCGAGCCTGATGCCTGCGAACTCTGACCTGGACCAAAATAGGTAAATCGATCATATTGAGGCCTATGAAACTGTGGGGGAGCACTAGCTACAGGTGACGCCGAACTCCTCGAAGACTGGGGCCTGACGCTGCCTCTAAATTCATTAGAATACCTTGCAAATCTCGCCCTCTTATGCTGGCCCCTATCATGCTCCCTATCTGCCCTCTGCTGGCGTTTACGATCCTCTAGGGTCTGGGCATAAGCCTGAATACGGGAAATATCCATGCCCTCCACCAACGAGGCTGTCGTGCACTCATTTATCAGATGTGGTCCCAATCCGTTCACGAACAAATGCACCCAATCACTCATCTCGGCCACCATATGGGGAGCATACCTTGCTAAAGAATCGAACTGCATACTGTACTCTCGCACACTCATATTACCTTGTCTAAGGTTCAAGAACTTATCAGCTCTAGCTCGTCGTATCTTAACTGGCAAGTAGTGACGAAGAAAGGCCTCAAAAAATTCCTTCCACACAGCTGGAGGAGCGTTCGAACCCCTGGATCTCTCCCAACTATCATACAAGAGAACCGCTAAATCCCGTAGCCGATAAGAAGCCAACTCTAGTGCCTCTGTATCACTAACATGCATAACCCGAAGTGTACGATGAACCTGGTCAATAAAAGTCTGCTAGTCCTCCTTGGGGTCTGATCCGGTAAACACTGGAGGGTATAAATTAATAAAATCACGAACTCTCGTACTAACTGGTTTCTCAGCAGCACCTGTATTCTGCCTATGAGCTTGAGCAGCTACCAAGCTAGTCAATAACTGCAAAGCACTCCGCATATCCTGGTCTGTAGTGCCAGATGGAGGAACTGGAGGTGCTGGGTGCCTCCTAATATCCTCTGGAGGAGACGGAGTAGATGAGGTATGAGACGGAATCTCACTCTGAGCCTCACTTTGGCCTACTCTGGCTTGGGGCACCTGACTGGTACCCTCTCCCGCAGCTGTATCAAGCCGTCTACTAATTGTTTGCTTCCTAGTCGAAGGCATCGCTGAAAGAAAACAAGGTGAATATTAGAGACAAACACTTACGACTCAACTCTACGCACGATCTAGATTCAGGAAGAAGGTAACAACCCTAGATGTCATGTAGCCTCCTGATTATAAATGTGGCGCGCTACACATCCATAATCAAGACTCTACTAGACATGGCTCATAGACAATCCCTAGGACAGACTTGCTCTGATACCAAGTTTGTCACGACCCAAACTGGAGGGCCATGACTAGCACCCGACCATACTTGCCGAGCACCAACGTACATTTCATCTAACCTTCATTATTATCTTTTAGGGCTGACGAGATCAATATAAATGGTAGACCTGGATCATGGACAACCAGCAATAAAATATGACGGCATGAACATACATAGCAGGGGATGACCAGACAATCAAGAAACTACATATAAGGTATGAGCTACCACGCTACCATGAAAGACTATACAACAAAAACCAGCCGACAAGGCATACCAAACTATACATGAGTCGACACTTGTCTATGAGCCTCTAAATGAACATAAGTGCTGCAACATAGCCGGAACAGGGCCCCGACATACCCATAATGTCTATAACAGAAATGCATACCAAGACCACGACAAGTCCGGAGAAGGGATCTTGCCAATCACCGCTGAACTGGACAGCCTACTGTGGTGGGGGAGCTGCACCTGCCTGTCTATCAGGACCTGCAGCACAATATGCAGTGTCCACAAACAAAAGGACGTTAGTATGAATAAAGTATTGAGTATGTAAGGCAGGGAACTATAAATACGAACAGTAATGTAAGCAGGGATAGAGAATATACAACCTGGAAAATCTGAGTACCTCTGAGGGCTACTGACATGCAATGCATGATACACATGTATGTGTACATAAACTTTTAAAACATATGCCTCTATGGGAATCATCATCATCAAATCGTACCCGACCATAATAGGCTCGGTAAAAACATACCCAACCATCATAAAGCTCGGTAGAATCATACCCGACCACGTGGAGCTCGGTAAAACCCAACTGATAAGTGGTTGCATAATAGGTGTCGTACCTAGCCGACTATAGCACAACTCGGTAGAGTAAAATAGATACATATATATAATGCATGCTCGACTCATGGAATCACATTCTAAACCTTTCGGAGTGACGTAAGATCGGTATCCTCTGTACACGTTATTAGGACCAACTCTTCATTACGAACCTTATAAGAATCAGGAATTACCAACAACATTGATAACATAAGAATAAGAGAAGCAACATTAACATCAATCGTTCCATAAGAGGGAAAGCAATGTAAGTACTGCTAGCTTCTAAGAGTAGAGTATCTTTGGAAGCTCGTTCATTACATTATGTACAATCGGAGTCGTGCAAAAGAAGAAAAGGGATAGCCTCACATACCTTGTATATACTTCCCCAATCACAAGCTATGCAATTGTCACAACTCCTTAGTCTACAATAAGAGAAACGATACTATCGTTATCATTTAAGCGTCATAACTATTATGTATCGACCACAACCTATTTTACGTTGAAACGGACAACACCTCCCCTATATATATGACTTCACACCATTCCAAACAATCACCAAACAGCCCAAACAACATCAATAATAAACATATTGAGCCTCCCAAAATAGTCCACGCACAACCTTATTACATCATACATACGACGACCACCGTAGTCGTGTCAAACGACCCGGAAATGTTACGAATCACTATCAGCCCACAACCCTACATATATATGGTGTTCCTCCACACCCTTCCACCTCCAAAACTCCACAAAATGGTAGTAAAACACGCAGCCCAATAGTAACACAAAACAGTCCACAAAACAGTCCGCTACAAGTGAATAACTCGAACTCACGGCTTCCGATCACCGTCCCGTGAGTTCTTACATGTATAGAACGAATTATCATGAATTCACAGCAGAGAAAAATGTATGAAAGATGGCAGTAACTTACCTTACTTGTTGTATAACTCAGCCCTTCCCTTGGTTCTTCAAACTCTAGGTTTTACCTTCAAATAGAACTTGAAAGAGAGGGAAAATCGATTAGGGTTTGTGTGGGATTTTTTTGGGGAGGAGTTGAAGGGGTTAACTTTGGTTTTGAGGGTCTGAAATATGGATGAAATAACTGAGTTCATAACCCCTTAAAAGTCCTCTCTTGGCCGACTTAGGTCTTTTAATTTTGTCCTATCATTTTGGCAAGTAGGTGATGCACCTACTTGTCATCTACCAATCTGCGCAGGCTTGCAAAAATATGAATATCTCTATACTCTGAGATCGTATTGATAAATGGTTTAATGCATTGGAAACTAGACTCGTAGATCTTTAATTTGGTGGGTAGATCACCCCGTAATTCCTTGTAAATTAGGAGAAAAGCTTAGAAACATTTAACCTAATGTTTAAGTAAAATTATGAACCTAAGTTGCGACAACGTTTGTCGACTTTTGTTTCATAACTCGTTTGACTTCAAGACTTATGATACGGATATTATATGATTCAAACACCTTAATACATGACCTTGAGTGTATTAAGAACCTCTAGGTTTACCTGAAAATACGAGTTACCACATCCTTGATTCGTTTAACTTCTAATACTTGTTAATCACCCTTATACACCCTTGTATCACTTAAGACCAATAGGACTAACTTCTTATCATCTCAAAGGTAATTCCTTCTTGAATTTATGTTAACTAATATATGTCATGAACTAACGCGTGTGGATATGGGTTGTAACAGAGCCCCACTTCGTTTCAGTGTCCTGTTTCATCTATTTATCATGTACATTGTATTTGAGGTGTAGCCGGAACCTTGTTGCCGGCATTTCCATATTAACTCTTCAGTTGTATTTAGAGGTTCCGTAGACAGGTTGTGGGTAGTGTCAGGTATTGGAATTAAAGTGGAAATATTGATGTTTGGCAATGATGTGTAAAACTTGTAATATCTTCAAAATTGTGAACGAAGTTGTTAATGGAAATGAAATGGAATCGTTAATGACATGTTTATAGAATTTGATTAATGGTGTACATTTCCACTTTATTCAAAGACGAATTTGGGTAGTATGAAACCTAACAGGCTTGCTCAGACGGGTTTACTCGGTTGAGTGCCGGTCGCGCTCCTCGGATTTTGGGGCGTGACACCAGGGCAATGCTCACACTAGAGAACAAATGCTCAAAAGTTATTCAAATGAGGTTAAGAACGTAACCCCAGTGTGTTAGAGTTCACAGGAATCTCACATGGACCCTGAGCAGTGCTCACATTGGGGATGTTGAGGATAGAACCTAAATGACATAAGGGTAGGTGTTTAAAAAGTAGCAGTACATAAAGGGGGTAGGGAAAGATTTAAAACAATGTTGATTTTAGAAGAAAACAATCATAACAGATTTTAGAACAAATTTTTTTTAGGCGGAATTGCACCAAGAAAACAATTGGCAAGGTTTGCAAAGTACATAGTTTTATGAAGGTTAAGTCAGAAAAAGACCTAATTACACTAAGTGTGCATGTTGACATTTTAGGACAACCTTGTTTAACCACAGCAACATTTAGGCAAAGTGTTACGGCAAACAGTCAGATTATCACATAAATCCAGAGGGGTGCAAGACATGTTAGAAAACAAGTTGGTAGGGCACATGAATTAAGTAACAATACAAATCTATAAAGTTTAGGATTGATTAACTAATTCCATACTAGTAGTACCCTAAGGATGCTAAGTTCATAACAAGTTAAGGACCAGCAAACTATATGCATGAGATAAGTTTAAACAATAAGTTATCCTTTAAGAGGATTCATATTATTCAAAGTAACCAATTAACCGTATCCATTATGGGACTAGATGAACTCATAGAATCATAAAGGTGGCAAAATCATGCTCAAAATAAAGTTCAAACATGCTGGGTCGAACAACACAAATTATGGAAACATAAAAAACAAAATGGCAAGGGATAATGACTTACCAGTTAAGCAGGAAAGAAAAAAAATACACCATGGTATTTAAGTCCAGAATTAATTGGCCTAGGCTTTCAACCGGCCAAGACCAGAAACAAACGAGCAAAGAGAATTAAAGTTAAAATCTAAGTTTTAAGTGAGAGTCTTGATAGTTCGAGTCTCCCTAAAGAGGAAAGGGGAAAGGGTTTAAGTATTGGTAAAAGTTAAACACACGGACAAGAAAAACAATCAATCAAATTCAAAATAAAAGGAAAGAGAGCATGCGTATTGATTCAAAATCAATTTAGGAAAAGTCAAGCAACCCTACTTTTTTAGGAAAACAAATTACCAGAATATACATATAAATAAAAACATAAGATGAATATAGACCCAAATAACACTAAAAATCAAAGAGTCAAACTAATTTTGGTCCGATTTATGAAAATCCGAAAACCCTAATTTTAGGATAAGACCAATATTGAAAAAACAAATATGATAAAAATAGGTCATAGTAGAATATAGGACCAACATGGACAGAATAATACTTAAAATCAGAGAGTCGAACCAGTTTTGGTTCAACTAAAAGAGATTTGAAAACCCTAATTTAGGCTAATTAAGCATCAACAAAAGTTACACAAATATTCGTACTTACAAAGAGAAAAATTATTACCCCCGCAATATCACATTGATATTACGTCCCGCAGTATTATATTACGATGATGTTACGCCTTGCAGTACTACATTACGATGATATTACGCTTCACAGTATTAAATTACGACGATGTTGCACCCAGTAGTATTGTATGTTGAATTTGTCGTAAGGTAATTGACATCAGTCCAAGGAAAAGATTATTTGGATATTAGAAGGATTATGCTATTTCAAACAAGTAATGAGTAAATTCGTGAAGGTGAGAGGGGAAGCAAGTCATAGAAAATGAATTTTCGTCCAAGTTTGGCAAGTTGGGATAAAATTTGGGCCAAGCATTAATACTCGATATTTATGGACTAGTACCATACAAGGTACCATATGACCATGATAGTAGGATGTATAAAGTGTATTAAAAATAAGTAGAATTTATGTAATTTGAGACATGTGACGACCCGACCGGTCGTTTTAAGAATTTATGCCCCGAACCCCCATTAACTGCTTTTCCCAAGTTTATTTCTGCTATTTTGATTTGCCGGGATGTTCGATTTTGAGTTTCGGAGAGTTTTGAGATACTTAGTCCCTAAATGAGAGCTTAAGTGTTGGAAAGTTGGCCGTAGTCAGAATAATGTGAAGATGGCCTCGGAATGGAAATCCAATGGTTCCGTTAGCTCCGTTGGGTGATTTTGGGCGTGTTTAGATTGAGTTTTGGAGGTCTGTAGCCAATTTAGGCTTGAAATGCCAAAAGTTGAATTTTTGAAGTTTCCAGTTCGATAGTGAGATTTTGATCCGAGGGTCGGAATGGAATTCTGGAAGTTGGAGTAGCTCCGTAGTGTTTAATGTTACGTGTGTGCAAAATTTCAAGTCATTCGGACGAGGTTTGATAGACTTTTTGATCGAAAGCATATTTTTAGAGTTTTTGGTATTCTTAGGCTTGAATCCGATGAAAAATAGGTGTTTTGATGTTGTTTTGAGCATTCCAAAGGTTGGAACAAGTTTGAATGAAGTTATGGAATATGTTGGTAGGTTTGCTTGAGGTCCCGGGGGCCTCGGGATGATTTCAGATTGTTGACGGAAAGATTTTTGTAATTGGAGTTGCAGCTTCAGCTGTTCTACTGTCATAACCGCACCTGCGAGTGTGGGACCGCAGGTGCGGAGCCACAGAAGCTGCGGATTAACCGCAGAAGCGGAATTTGGAGAGTCCAACAGGAACCTCTGATGCAGTGGAATTTCCGCAGGAGCGGTACCACATCTGCGGATGGGGAGTTGCAGATGCGGAATCTGGGCCCTAAGTGAAAAGTAGATGCGACCATTGTTCCGAAAATGCAATACCGTAGATGCGGAAGCAGCTGGGCAAAAATATGAAATTTTGAGGGTTTAGTTTTAAATGTTGGAAATTTGATTTGGAGCTCGGGAGAGGGCGATTTTGAGAGTAAATTGAAGAGGAGATCATTGGGTAACGATTCTTTAACCCTTTCTAGTTATATTCCATCAATCCATTGTTAGTTTGATAATTTAAATTGGGATTGGAGATGAAAATTTGGGGAAAAAATTGGAAGAAAGTTCTTAGACCAAAAAATTGAGTTTTGATTGGGGATTTGACATCGTATTTGGATACTTTTGGTATGTTTAGACTCATGAGAGCGTGAGGATTCTAAAAATATAAATTTTACCCGATTCCGAGACATGGGTCCGAGGGGCGTTTATATCATTTTACCTAATTTCGCGTATTAGCTTAGAATTTAATTGTAGAATCAGTTACTTGAAGTGTTATTTACATTATGAAATTGAATTGAATAGATTCAGGCCATTTGGAGTCGAGTACTCATGGCAAGAGCGTGGTTTCAGATTGATTTTGAGCCAGTTCGAGGTAATTAAGTGGCTTGTCTAACCTTGTGTGGGGGACCTTACCTTTAGGATTGGTATATTTGGTAATTAAAATGCCTTGTACGTGAGGTGACGAGTGCGTACTTGTACTAATTGTTGGAAATCTGGTTTTCTTTAAGTAATTACTAGTATGTTTCCTTTCATGTTTTTATTACTGGCACTATTAAGCATGTTGTTATATTAGGAAAGCATGTCTAAGTGACTTAATTGTTTTACTTGCTCAAACTGCCTTACCAGAATTCTATGCAGCATGCTAGTCTAGAATCACTTGTTGCCTTAATATGAAATTTTGCCATTTTTGTATATTTTTCTGTTACTGCTATGTATTTATTTTGGGACTACGGATGTGGGATTCTGGTAGCTCCCCCTTGTCTGTTTATTTTGGGACTACGGATTTTGGATTCCGGTAGCTCCCCCTTGTTTGTTTATTTGGGACTACAGATGTGGAATTCCGATAGATGCCCCTACACAGTTATATGGAACTATTGGAATGCACCCAGTAGATTCCCCTAGTACTGGGTATTTGCATTTGGGACTACGAAACAGGATTCCGGTAGATCCTCGTGCACTATGAGTTGGACTACGGAATGGGATACCGGGAGATCCATTAGATATGTACATATGGGACTACAAGATGATATCCTGGGAGATCCCCGATTGTTATTTTGGTGCTAAGTCACATTTCTTTCCGTGTTTTGCCTTGTCTCTATAACAGTTGTTGTTGCCCTTTTTATATCATGTGTTACTTTTACCGTTGTATTTATTTATACTGTTCTATTCTACACTGTCAAACTTTATATTTTATTTAACCTCAGTAGGGCCCTGGCCTTCCTCTTCACTACCCGACCGAGGTTAGGCTTGGCACTTACTGAGTATCGATGTGGTGTACTCCTGCCCCTTCTGCGCATGTTTTTCATGTGCAGATCCAGGTACTTTCACTCTGTCTTATCATCCTTGAGGCGAGACGCTTCTATAGAGACTTTGAGGTATATCTGACGCGTCCGCAGATCAAAGAGTCCCTTTCTATGTTTATGTAGTAGTATAACCATTCAGTATTCTCCTTTTGGTTAGACATTTCTGGAGTTAGAGCTTCTTATGTATCTCTTAGCTTGTGATTCATGGGTTTCCATGTTTTGGGAAAATGTATTGGTTTTAAGAGTTAATATTGTGTATGCCGAGCGGTACTTTTAAATGCTGTTTATCACCTTATTTCTGCTTTAAATTGTTTTATTTCCGCAAATTTGGTTTTCTTCCGCAATTTATGCTTACCTAGTCGTAGAGACTAGGTGCCGTCATGATGGTTCATGGAGGGCGAACCGGGGTCGTGACAAGTTGGTATCATAGATCTAGGTTCATAGGAGTCATGGATCACAAGCCTATTTATTAGAGTCTCGCTGATCGGTATGGAGAGGTCTGTACTTATCTACCAGAGGCTATGTAACTATTAGGAAAATTCCACTTTATTTGAATTCCTTTTCGTGCGAGATTTTTGATATCACAATTCTAAACTTCTATCTTTTATTCTCTCACCGATGGTGGGGACACGCGCTACCAGAGATGATCAGGCATCCTCGCCGCTGCAAGAGTCGCCAAAAGTTGGGGCCGGAGTAGAGGCCGAGGACGCGTACGTGGTGCAGCCAGAGCACCTGCGTGAGCTTCCACCGAAGTGCCACCAGCGATTCCAGGCACCTGATACGCCTACTACTACTACTACTATTATTCCAGTACTTCAGGAGGCTCTGGCACAGTTCATGAGCATGTACACCACTTTGGCTCAGGCAGGGTTGCTTCCCCTTGCTGCAACTACATCTCAAGCCGGGGGAGGAGCACAGACTCCCGCCGCCCACACTCCTAAGCAGCGAGTGCATGTTGAGTAGGTCCCTGAGATTATTCCTGTACCACTTGCAGTGCCAGTTTAGCTCGAGGGAAGGGCAGCGGCTTCCAAGGAGGAGCAGCTGAGGCTTGAGAGGTTAAAGAGGTACAAGCCTCCTGTATTCAGCGGTCTAGCATCGGAGGATGCTTTGGAATTTCTAGATGAGAGTTACTGCATTCTCCATACCATGGGTATATCAGGATCGAGCGGGGTTTCCTTCACTACCTTCCAGCTTGGAGGATCCGCCTATGAGTGGTGGCGTACTTATGAGTTAGACAGTCCGGATGAGGCTGCTTTGCTGACTTGGACTCAGTTTTCAGATATGTTCCTGAGAGAGTATGTTCCTCAAAGCCTCAGGGACGCATGGCACGTAGAGTTTGAGCATTTGCGCCAGGGTACTATGATTGTCTCAGAGTATGCAATATGTTACACTAGTTTGGCTAGGCATACACCAACCTTGGTTTCTACTGTTCGCGAGAGGGTTTGCCGATTTATTGAGGGACTTATTCCCAGCATTAGGTGGTAAGCATTGCTAGGAGGATTGAGGGTATGCATTCTAGGGAGAGAGAGGAGAGGGAGGCCAAGAGGTCTCGAGAGTCGGGCCATTTCTCTGGTGCCCGTGCCACAATAGCAGATTGTCATGGTAGGGGTTATATGAGTCGCCCTGTTCATTCAGCTCTTCCAGCAGCTAGTGGTATCCCAGCTCCTCCTAGACATCAGGTGCCTTATTATGCACCTCCGGTATCTAGCGCGCCTCCTGCGCGGGGTGCTTTTAGAGTTCATTCTAGCAGACCTGGCCTGAGCCAGTCACAGCCACCACCTCCTCCTAGAGCTTGTTTTGAGTGTGGTTACACACGTCATATGGTGAGGGATTGCCCCAGACTTGGGAGGGGTGCACCTCCACAGATTTCTCAGCCACTGCATGCCCTGCAGAGTTCTCAAGCTATGGTTACAGCTCTTGTTGTAACCCCAACTGCTCAGCCAGCTAGAGGTGGAGGTCGAGGAGGTAGAGGTCGCCCTAAAAAGGGATGCCAGTCCAGATACTATGCCCTTCCTGCCCGTCCGAGGCTGTTGCCTCTGATTTTATCATCACAGTTATTATACTAGTTTGTCATAGAGATGCATCTATTCTATTCGATCCAAGCTCCACTTATTCTTATGTGTCTTCTTATTTTGCTCCGCATTTGGGGGTATCTCAGGATTATTTGAGTTCCCCTATTTATGTTTCTACTCCAGTGGGAGATTCTCTTATTGTGGACCGCATCTATCGGTCGTGTTTGGTTGCTCTTAGTGGTTTTGAGACTAGAGCCGATTTATTGTTGCTCAACATGGTAGATTTTGACATTATTTTGGGCATGGGCTGGTTGTCGCCCCATTATGCTATTCTTGATTGTCACGCCAAAATCGTGATGTTGGCTACGCCAGGTGTACCGCATGTTAAGTGGAGGGGTACTTTAGATCACACTCCTAGTAGAGTTATTTCTTTCCTTAAAGCTCAGTGTACGATTGAAAAGGGTGTGATACATATTTAGTTTATGTGAGAGATGTCAGTATTGATACCCCTTCAGTTGATTCAGTCCCAGTAGTACGGGATTTTCCCGATGTGTTTCCAACTAATCTTCCAGGCTTGCCGCCTGATAGAGATATCGATTTTGGCATTGATCTATTGCTGGACACTCAGCCCATTTCTATTCTTCCATATCGTATGGCTCTTCCTGAGTTGAAGGAGCTGAAGGATGAGTTACAACAATTGCATGATAAGGGTTTTATTCGACCCAGTGTATCACCTTAGGGTGCTCCTGTCTTGTTTGTAAAGAAAAAGGATGGTTTTATGTGTATGTGTATTGATTATTGCCAGTTGAACAAAGTGACAGTTAAGAATTGTTATCCTTTGCCTCATATTAATGATCTGTTTGACAAGCTTTAGGGCGCACGAGTGTTTTCTAAGATTGATTTGCACTCAGGTTACCATCAGTTGAAGATTTGGGAGCCAGATATCCCGAAGACTACTTTCAGGACTCGGTATGGTCATTACAAGTTCCTTGTTATGTTATTTGGGCTGACCAATACCTCAACAACCTTTATGCATTTGATGCACAGTGTGTTCAGGCCATATCTTGACTCGTTCGTCATTATCTTCGTTGATGATATTTTGGTGTATTCCCGGAGTCGGGAAGAACATGAGCAACACCTAAGGACTATGCTTCAGACTTTGAGAGAGAAGAAGTTATATGCTAAGTTCTCGAAATGTGAGTTTTGGTTGGATTTAGTGGCATTATTAGGCCACATGGTATCGAGTGAGGGTATTCAGGTGGATCCGAAGAAGATAGAGGCCGTGGAGAGTTGGCCCAGACCATCCCCAGCTACCGAGATCCGCAGTTTCCTTGGCTTGGTGGGCTACTACCGTCGTTTTGTGGAGGGGTGTTCATCGATTGCAGCCCCTATGACCAGGTTGACCCATAAGAGTGCTCCATTTTAGTGGACGGAGAAGTGTGAGGCGAGCTTTCAGAAGCTCAAGATAGTTTTGATTACAGTCCTAGTTTTGATATTGCCTACAGGTTCGGGGTTTTATACGGTTTATTGTGATGCCTCGACGATTGGCCTCGGAGCGATGTTGATGCAGGACGGTAGGGTGATTACCTACGCATCCAGACAGTTGAAGATACACGAGAAGAATGTTCACGAACTTGAGTTAGCTGCCATTGTTCACACCCTGAAGAATTGGTGCCATTAATTATACTGGGTTACCTGTGAGATTTATACTGACCATCGGAGCTTGCAGCACCTGTTCAAGCAAAAGGATCTAAATTTGCGCCAAAGGAGGTGGTTAGAGTTGCTGAAGGACTATGACATCACTATTTTGTATCACTCGGGCAAGGCCAATGTGGTGGCCGATGCTTTGAATCACCGGGCAGAGAGTTTGGGGAGTTTGGCTTATTTACCAGCATCGGAGAGGCCTATGGCGATGGATGTTCAGGCCTTAGCCAGCCAGTTTGTATGATTGGATCTTTCGGAGCCTAGTTGGGTTCATGCTTGCGTGGTTTTTTGGTCTTCCTTCTTTAATCGTATCAGAGAGCGATAGTATGATGACCCTCATTTGCTTGTCCTCAAGGACAAAGTTCAGCACGGTGATGCCAGAGATGTGACTATCGGTGATAATGGGGTATTGAGGGTGCAGGGTCGAATTTGTGTACCCAATGTTGATGGGCTTCGAGAGTTGATTCTAGAAGAGGCCCATAGCTCACGGTATTCCATTCATCCGGGTGCCGTGAAGATGTATCAGGATTTGAGGCAACACTACTGGTGGAGGCGGATAAAGAAAGATATAGTTGGATTTGTAGCTTGGTGCCTTAACTATTAGCAGGTGAAGTATGAGCAGTAGAGACCGGGTAGGTTACTTCAGCAGATAGAGATTCTAGAGTGGAAGTGGGAGCGGATCACCATGGACTTTGTAGTTAGGCTCCCACGGACTTTGAGAAAGTTCAATGCTATTTGGATGATTGTGGATCGGCTGACCAAGTCTGCTCATTTCATTCTTATGTGTACTACTTATTCTTCGGAGCGGTTGGCGGAGATTTATATCTGAGAGATTATTCGTCTGCATGGTATTCCAGTGTCCATCATTTCAGATAGAAGTACTCAGTTCACATCACGATTCTGGAGGGTCGTTCAGCATGAGTTGGGTACTCGAATGGAGTTGAGTACATCATTTCACCCTCAGATGGACGGACAGTCCGAGTGCACTATTCAGATTCTGAGGATATGCTCCATGCGTGTGTGATTGAGTTTGGAGGGTCTTGGGATCAGTTCTTGCCATTGGCAGAGTTTGCTTACAACAACAGCTATCAGTCTAGCATTCAGATGACACCGTATGAGGCTTTATATGGGAGACGGTGTAGATCCCCAGTGGGTTGGTTTGAGCCGGATAAGGCCAGATTATTGGGCACAGACTTAGTTCAGGATGCTTTGGAGAATGTTAAGGTGATTCAAGATAGACTCCGCACAGCCTAGTCCAGACAGAAGTGTTACGCAGATCGGAAAGTTCGTGATGTTTCCTATATGGTTGGAGAGTGGGTTTTTCTTCGGGTTTCGACTATGAAGGGTGTTATGAGATTTGGGAAGAAGGGAAAGTTGAGTTCGAGGTTTATTGGCCCTTTTGAGATATTGAGGCGTGTTGGGGAGGTTGCTTATGAGCTTGCCTTACCTCCCAGCTTGGCAGGAGTTCATCTGGTATTTCATGTATCGATGCTCCGGAGGTATCACAGTGACCCGTCACACGTGTAGTATTTCAGTTCAGTCCAGTTAGACAAGGATCTATCTTATGTTGAGGAGCCAGTGGCAATATTGGACAGGCATGTTAGAAACCTAAGGTCAAAGAACATTGCATCGGTAAAGGTTAAGTGGCGGGGTTAGCCGTTCAAGGAGGCGACCTGGGAGACCGAGTAGGATATGCGCAGCCGTTACCCTCATCTTTTTACTACTTCAGGTATGTTTCTATGCTCATTCGAGGACGAACGAATGTTTAAGTGTAGGAAGATGTGACAACCCGGCCCTTCTTTTTCTATCTTTTGAAATCATCACTTTTTCATTTCTTGGTCTAAAGACTTTATCTCCCCAGCAGTTTGTTTTTGAAAAGGATTTTTCAGAGCTTATTACCAGTTGCCAAGATGGTTCAAAAACACAATGTGGATAGGACAGGCCAAAGATAAGGCGACAAAGCGAAAAGAAGTTTGTCGCAAGACCAAATGATGAATGGGTCTAGATTCCAAGAGGACCGAATTTCTAGGGGAAGTTGGAGAAAAACAGAAAAAACAACAGTTGAAAAGTTATGGATCAAATTCCAAGAGGATCCCCAGCAGATTTGCGAGATGCAGGAACAACTCCGACAGATTATCGACCAAGTTCCGCGATGGTCGGACAACACAGAGCGGGGAAGGAAGAGAAAAGAAAAACCATCCCCGGCAGGAATATCATCCCCAGCAAATAATATCATCCCCAACAAGTTTTGTAATAAAGCGCAAAGCAGGGAAAGGAAGAAGGGAAAAACCATCCCCAGCAGGAGTGACACGACCACTCACCACGTTTTAAACTAACAAATTTTTCTTTGATTTGAAGCAGGGAAAGGAAATGTTATTGACAGCGGGAAGACATGGCCACAAAGAAGATTATCAAACTGGGGCAGAAAATTTTCTCTCATTGCGAAAATTTTCTTGAAATCAGATAGCCACTTGGGGAAGATGGAAGATAACACAAGTTTTGAAGGAAGTGGAATCCCCAGCAGTTTATGGGAGAAGGCAATAAAAGTTTTAAAGAAAGCAATCTTGGAAGAAGAAAGATAACCCGAGTTTTAAGGGAAGTGGTCTCTGAATCAGTGCCATCCCCACCATTGTTAAAAGGAGGAAAGTAACTAGTCTTAAAGAAGGAAGATAATTCCCCAGCAGTGTTATCCCCGGCAGAAGTGAAAACACCAGTTTGAGGGAAGTAGTTCCAGTGGAAGGAAAGCGCCAACTTTAAAGGAAGTAGTCTTTGAAGAAGGAAAATAACATATTTTTGAATAAAACACCGGTGTTATCCCCAGTAGTTTTCAGAGGAATGAAACACCAGTTTAGAGTGAAGTAGTTCTAAAAAAGATAATTTTAAGTTAGAAGGAAAATGGTTCAGAAGGAAGGAAGGAGCAACAGCAATAAAACACATTTTTAAGAAGTAGTTGAAGTCAGGAACCCGCCTAGAAAATGGAGGTATTATCTTTGAGTTGTTTACTGAAGTCAGGAGCCCGCCTGGAGAATGGAGGTGTTATATTTTTTAAGTCATAATTGAAGTCAGGAACCCGCCTGAAAAATGGAGGTGTTATATTTCTCGAGAAGGTTGAAGTCAGGAGCCCGCCTGGAGAATGGAGGTGTTATGTTTTTAAAAAATTGTCGAAGTCAGGAGCCCGCCTGGAAAATGGAGGTATTATCTCTAAATTGTTTATTGAAGTCAGGAGCCCGCCTGAAAATGGAGGTGTTATATTTCTTGAGAAGGTTGAAGTCAGGAGCCCGCCTAGAGAATGAAGGTATTATGTTTTTAAGAAATTGTCGAAATCAGGAGCCCGCCTGGAAAATGGAGGTATTATCTCTAAATTGTTTATTGAAGTCAGGAGCTCGCCTGGAGAATGGAGGTATTATATTTTTTTTAAGAAGTTGTTGAAGTCAGAAGCCCGCCTGGAGAATGGAGGTGTTATGTCTTTAAGAAATAGTCGAAGTCAGTAGCCCGCCTGAAAAATGGAGGTATTACATTTTGAGTTACTGTTGAAATCAGGAGCCCGCCTGGAGAATGGAGGTATTATATTTTTAAGAAGTAGCTGAAGTCAGGAGCCCGCATGTAAAACGAAGGTTGTTACAATTTCAAGTCGAAGTCAGGAGCCCGCCTGTAGAACGGAGGTTGTTATATTTTAAGTTGAAGAAGTCAGGAGCCCGCCTGTAGAACGGAGGTTGTTAAATCTTAAGTTGATGAAGTCAGGAGCCCGCCTGTAGAACGGAGGTTGTTACAATTTCAAGTCGAAGTCAGGAGCCCGCCTGTAGAACGGAGATTATTATATTTTAAGTTGAAGAAGTCAGGAGCCTGCCTGTAGAATGGAGGTTGTTAAATCTTAAGTTGATGAAGTCAGGAGCCCGCCTGTAGAACGGAGGTTGTTACAATTTCAAGTCGAAGTCAGGAGGCCGCCTGTAAAATAGAGGTTGTTATAATTTTAAGTCAAAGAAGTTAGGAGCCCGCCTGTAGAACGACGGTTGTTATGATTTTAAGTCAAAGGAGTCAGGAGCCCGCCTGTAGAACGGAGGTTGTTATATTTTAAGTAAATAAAGTCAGGAACCCGCCTGTAGAATGGAGGTCGTTAAATTTCAAGTTGTTGTTGAAGTTAGGAGCCTGCCTGTAAAACGGAGGTTGTTACAATTTCAAGTCGAAGTCAGGAGCCCACATGTAGAACGGAGGTTGTTATATTTTAAGTTAAAGGAGTCAGGAGCCCGCCTATAGAACAGAGGTTGTTATATTTTAAGTTGAAGAAGTCAGGAGCCCGCCTGTAGAATGGAGGTCATTAAATTTCAAGTTGTTGTTGAAGTCAGGAGCTCGCCTGTAGAACGAAGGTTGTTATAATTTTAAGTCAGAGAGGTCAGGAGCCCGCCTGTAAAATGGAGGTTGTTATCATTGCAAGTTGCAGACGAAATCAGGAGCCCGCTTGGAGAATGGAGGTGCTATATTCTTAAGAAGTAGTTGAAGTCAGTAGCCCGCCTGTAGAATGAAGGTTGTTATAATTTTAAGTCAAATTCAGGAGCCCGCCTGGAGAATAGAGGTGTTATATTTTTAAGAAGTCGTTGAAGTCAGGAGCCCGCCTAGAGAATGGAGTCCGTATTATCTTTTAAAGTCAAGTTGGAGTCCGGAGCCCACCCGTAGAACGGAGGCGTTACTTTTTAAGTTGTTAAAGTCAGGAGCCTGCCTGCAGAACAGAGGAATACATTTCAAGATCAAATCAGAGGTCAGTAATGCGGAGGGTTACAACAAAAATACCCCCAGCATGAATCCCATTTCAGAAATCTGAAAGAAGACTACAAGAGCAAGTCGAAGATAGATAAGATTCTGTAATCATTAGTCTAGTCTAGCTTTTTGTTTTCTTTCTAGCAATGGTGTAATAAGGGGGTCGGAAAGCAGTAGTAACAGCATGCAACAACAGTAACAGCAACATCGCAGTCCCATGGTAGTCCCAGCTACCAAAACTTCCCGAACTACATTAACGTGCTTCCCTTCTAGCCAGGGATATGTAGGAAACCTTTGAAGCAAATGTTCGGTTAAATCTTTTCAAAAATGCTTCACACGGAGTATTCCAACGGGCAAAAATCGCTCGTATCCGCTCACTTTATCTTTGCACGACAACTCTTTGTGTTTTCGGACAAAGAGGGGCAGCTGTGAGCACGTGATTTTTGTCCTATGAGAACTACTCCCAAAAATTCAAAATAAAATGGTTTTGTGTTGTTTGTGATTTATTTGTATTTTTGCCTGTGCATGTTTATTTCTACTTTAATTAAGAATAATACAAAATACATGTTGCATGCATATTAAGGATTTAATTGTGCATTTTTGAATTAATTAAACCATGTCCTATTTTTAAGAATGAAAATCACAAAAATAGGAATTTTGGTAGCTTTGTCATTTTTATTGTTTAATTGTGTGATTTTATTTTTGTTTGATCTTGTGTGTTAATTATTGTTAAGGGTTAATTAATATCTTTTTAAAATAAGCTTTGGTTTTACAATTTAATTTAGGAATTTTGGTTTTTAGGAATTAAAAGAAAGGAGTGAAAATTGGTTTTTAGAAAGGAGTGAAAATTGGACCAGATCGGAACTGGGCCGTCTTGATTTTGACCAAAACCAGGCCCAAATTTCACCCTTGTACCCAGTCCAGTCAATCTGGCAAAACGACCGCTCAGACGACGTCGTTTCTGTCACGTTCAATCTGGACCGGTGATTTGTTTTGATCGAACGGTCCAGACCACTCCTCCCTTACCCGTTTTTGACCCAACCCGGACCGCCCCGGTACTACTCCAAACGACACCGTGCCTATTAGGAAAATAATCCAGGCCATTGATTGTGCTTGATCCAATGGCCAGGATTAAACCACCCCCTCCGTATATAAATCCAACCTCTCACCTCGCACCCCCTAAGCCATACCCCCTGTTCATCGTCTCTTTCAAAGACAAACCAAACGACCATCGAAACCCTAGCTGCCCTGAAACCCTTTCGCCTGAAAGCCGGCGGCAACAACGCCGATGACCATGAAACTAACACCCCTAGAGCACCTAGCCACCCTCTCCACGAATCCCTTACCCCTTTTGCTCGAATCAGCCTGTAGCTTCTCGAATCTTCAATCAAAGATTCGAGCAAAACTTGAAACCCACCCCAACCAGTCCCAAACTCACACCAAGGCACCCCCTGACCACCCTCGTTACAGATCTGTTAACCGTTTGCCTCGAATTAGCTTGTAGTTTCTCGAATCTTTAATCGAAGATTCGAGCAGAACCTAAATCTACCCCAACCGGTCCCAAACTCACACCAAGGCACCCACTGACCTCCCTAGTCACCAAACCACCATTGGTTTGGTTCGAATCAGACCGGAACCGTTCGAACCTCAAGAACCCTAGAAAACCAAAGGCTGGAGTTGGTCCGAATTAGAGGAATTTGGGTGTCCAATGGACCTTAGTCGAAGTGTTCTCAGCTGAGAACACTCGATTAAGGTTCGTTCGACCTAAAAAAAAAAAGTTCGAGTCAAGGGTTCGACCTGGGTTCATCCAGTTTCTGTTTTGTTAAGGTACCTTTTTTCTCCTTTCTTGTTCTATTTGGTTATGGTTAATTGTGTTTAGTTAGTTATACTCCGGTCTTGTTCATTGTTCTTTTCTTTCTCCATCAGACCTTTTATTTGGTCCAATTTTATCATTGCTTCTGTTTGTTGTCGATTGTTATATGTTATAATTTGTGTAATCGATTGAATAAGTGTCGTCGATTAGTCTGGTATGCTTGAATGTTAGATTAGCATGATAATAGTCTAATTTCTGGTTCATTCTTGTCTGTTTCCCTCCTGCCTCGTTTGTGTTCTAAAGTTTGTATTAAAATGAGCTCGTTGGTATATTTGAACTTAGAACTGAGCCTATTGGTATATTCAGTTCATTGAACTGAATTTATTGGTCATTTGTTATCTTGAATCTGTCAATCCCCTTAAGGCTCTTCTGGCTATTTTCTCTTTTGTATTCCAATCTGACTAAGGCATATGCTCGTCTAGTTGATTTCAGTTCATCTGTTGCTGAGCTAAATATGATTGGTTCCCCAATATAGTTAGTTCAATGTGTCTTGCCCTGAACCCTTAGTTTTTATTTTAATGCCATTTGATTTAATATCTTGAATTGCTAACTGATTTGAATTGGTTATAGCTGTTGTAGTTTGTTAGATTCAGCTTAGTTAGTTGGTAGGTTTGAATAGGTTAGAGTTGAAAGGTTCAATGCAGAGTGAAAGGGATTGGGTAGGATAGTAATTTCAGGGGCTTTTAGGAGGGTAATTTGGGAATTAAAAAGTTTAAAAATGGCTAGTTTTAGTGTTCTGTCCAGTAAATACTAATTAACATTAAACTAATGCACTTGTTTAGTGCTAATGGGGAACAAGACATAGTGGTAGGGGAAGGTTTAAGGGAAATGGATTAAGAAATAGGTGCCCATACCTATTTGAATTTAAATAAAGGGTAGTGGGGAACAAGTGAATTAAAAAGAGAACAAAACATGTAGTAGTGGTGGAGGAATATCATGGGCAGAAAATCTGATAAGGCAGAGGGGGCAGGCCTGTTTTGGGGGTTATATATAGAGTCATTTTTAGACAGAAGGGAGGTTTTTTTTTTGACACAGGATAGGGGGTTGGTTTTTTTTTTGAGCAAAAAAAAAACATCAGTTTCTCTTAATCTTTTTTAGTCGAGTCTGGGCTTGGTTCTACTTCTGGGTCAGAACTGGAAGGAAGAAAAAGAGAGAGCTTAAGAGCTGGGGAGAGGGTAACAAGATACAAATACAACTGCTGTTTCAGGGCATTTTGAGTGAACTTTTAGTTTTCTTTTCAATTCTTGAAATACTTTGTCGAGTAGGTTGAGACTAGAAAATGGATTACGCTTGATACTGTTGTGTGATTAGAGGGGTTTTGAGTTTGTCTGGGTATTTGCTATGATTGTTGTTTCACACTTCATTCCTGCTGTGTTCAAATGTGTTCTGGGCTGAACTGGTTGTGTTCGTGGCTATTTGAACTCCAAATCTGTTGTTATGCCTACTGCTTGCTACTACTGACTGCTCCTTCTTCATTGTTGTAAATCCCAGTTTTGAACTAGAATTAAATCCCTTAATCTATTTGCTTCGAGTCTGTTGGTTCGAGTTAGTGGATAGATCAGCTGACTGCTTATACTTCAGTCCCTGATTCATTCGTGAGTTTTGGCATTGTGTGAGGTTGTTCTATCAACTCTGTTTGGTTTTCAAAATTTTTTGGGCTTCGAACTTGGGTTGACTTACTGCTGTTGAGTTGTTGTTAATTGCTGGAATTGTTACCCGTTGCCGACCTCCTTCTCTTCTCATTGTATTGCCATTTCCAGGTACACAGCTGTAACCCTGGTTATTTGTAAGCTAGAAACATAAGCATGAATATACATGAAGATTTGAAGTTTTAAGTTTGATTTAGCTTTTCTATTGATTTTTATATTAGGATACCTCACTCACTAATATCATGTAAATGCCTGCGGGATGTATAACTGGACAATTCTTGTAATGATTTAATTTGTGAATTTTCGAATGAACTTTATATCTGCTCTTGGTCAAGGGGGGTGCTGTAGTCGATAACATTTGGTTTGTTTTAGCTTGATTATTAGGTAGTGTATTTCGAATGCATGTCCGTTAGAATCCGACCTAATAGACTATTTAATTAATATAACACTCTAATTGTAATATCAATGGCTTGAGTTTAGGATTAGGAATAGACATCTAAATTACCTCTTTCTAACTATTGCTCTTCTAAAACCTGTAGTAATATACTTAATTAGATATAATCACTTCACATTTCTGCGTGGCAAATTGTTGAACATGTGTAGAATAACTTAAGTAAGTTTCATTAAGTGTTTAGTTCGTTTAAAATCGGAAGAGTGACGTGTTTTGTCGAAAAGAGATCGATAGCCCGTATTTAGGCGGATTGGGCCTCAGCACTTGAATAAGATAGCCCAGGTCCTGTTTTTAACATTACATTCGTTTGGTCCTGGGCCCAGGTTGGTGAAATAGCCATGCCCGTCTGCATACTTAGGTTCTGATTTTAAATGGGTGGTGTTCATGACCCAATTATAATAGCTCTTAAACCACATAATTAACTAGGACTCCTCCTTTTATTTTAGAAACGAACTAAGTAGAACACTGTAGATTACTTTAGATTTGCCCTTTAAAGATATTAAAATGAGATAAGCCTCGCTGAATAAATACGTAAATGGCGGAGCCCTCGTTAAATATATATATTAAATACTTAGATTCCGGGATCGGCCGCTTATCAAACTTCACGATTTTTTCCCCAAAATAACCATGCGTTAGTCTCTTTAGGTGCGTACTTTAAATAACATCACCTTCTTAAACCAGGGTGCACATTTATGCGACCCAAATCCAAATCTCAACGGAGTCGGAACGTATCAAAAATTGCGGGTACATTTATGTGGCGCAATTCGAGATGCACTCTCACGATGTTGCAATTCTTTGAATAATAAATGATAAAAGCGGTTCAAGGTTAAAATTGGTACATAGGTTCAAAATATATTAAAATCAGATAAATAAGTCAAATATGACAGTTGAGCGACCGTGCTAGAACCACGGAACTCGGGAATGCCTAACACCTTCTCCCGGGTTAATAGAATTCCTTATCCGGATTTCTGGTTCGCAGACTGTAATACAGAGTCATTCTTTTCCTCGATTCGGGATTAAATCGATGACTTGGGACACCACAAATCTCCCAAGTGGCGACTCTAATCCTTTAATAATAAATCCCGTTTTGATTGTCCTTTAATTGGAAAAACTCCTCTGCGCCCCTGCGTGCGCGGATGAAAAAGGAGGTGTGACACCTATCACCTTGGGAGTGGGTGAAGGAATTGACCTAATAATCTTAGAGTTTTGCCACTGGTACCAAGTGTGCCTCGCACAAGTAGGTCTATCTATATGGCGTACGGTAGCCTGCCTCTGCCAATTATGCTCTAAGACCAGGGAAACCCTAACTCTCGCGCATATGATGAATCTCTACTCCCTAAATATTTTCATGAGGGTGTGCTAAACCTTTTTTTAAGAAAATCTACTAGGCGATGTGCCTAGGGCTATTATATATATATATATATATAACAAATAAAACAACAAATGTCAGGAGGTCTTACAAAATGCAAGAAATAAACTTTGATACCTATTTATACCTATTATCAAAGGTGAGTGAGATACTCAGCAATGATAATACATTATGGATTCTAATGTATTTACTAAGAATAAAAAGTAGATATTGAAGACCATTATATTTGAGATCCAAATCTGTTTGTCGTTGCTTACATAAATAGCCACATTCCTTGTGGGAGATGCTAACCACTGTCCTAGTGGTATGAAACTCTATCTCTCGCGATTGTAACCTCTTTTCTAGTGTCTTTCCATTCCAGCTACTCAATATCTCCTCCTAGTAACTCTTGTATATGTAAAAATTACATGTACCACGTAACATTTTGATTAAGTGCATTGTCCAGCCATGTACGAGTACACTATTTTTGCTGACATTTTTGTGTACTTTTCTTCTGCTTTCTGTTGTAACCTTTGCATGTAATCCATCTTGGGTTGACATACTAGCATGCTGCATTGAGATTTCAGCCCAGTTTGTATCAAATGTGCCCGAAATGTCTCGCTAAAAAGGTGTAGCGAATGTATTGTCCAGACATGCAAAGACCTACTACTTTTGTATTCCATTTCGTGTGACCTCCAACTGAGTCTTGTTGGAACCTTTGTATGATGTTGTTTCTGGTATATCGAGTTAATGAAATGCGCTGATATTTTAGTCCACAATGCACTCATCGATCCCATTTTTGAGCACCAAAATCCCACATCATAGCTGATTATCGTGCGCCTAGGCATTAGGTGTTCCTCCTAAGTGTTTCTTCTGGTGTGAAAGGTAAGTTGCCTTTTATTCATGTCCATCATCTGACAGCTGCAGCTTACATTTTGGGGCAATGATTGATATGTGCAACTGGCAAAGAATTCCCGTTTAATCCATTTAAGATCACCCTGCCCATCCTCCTCCTTAGCCTTCATGCTTATCCTTACTATTGATCTTTCTCCAAGGGAATGAGCACTAGGTACTAATACCACCATTTGGATTTGTTTAATAAGTAAGGCATGTTCACAATAACGTTTCCTACAAAAAGGAAACCTTCGTTAGTGTAAAAAAGCATCACCATGCTCATCTCCAAAAGGATTTGAACATTGCAAGAGAGTGTGTGATCTCCAGCAGAACCAAATGCACCCTCTGTAGTTTCTTTGATAAGGGATTCGTGTACATTCCAGTGCAATTCTGCATATATTTTTGCCTGGCTCCCTGTATGTAACATTGAAGTAGTGGAATGCATTGGATTAATCCACAACACACCCCTTGATCTCGCATTTACAAGCCCATACTTATATTTCTAGACAACATGTTCTTGCATTTCCAGTTTGGGGCAACCCTGTTGTGTAGCTCATAATGAAAGCTACTGGAATTCCCTATAATGTCTGGGACATCTGTGTGTATTGTATGGAGGTTTGACCTTCGATGCATGAAGGCATTGCTCAATATGCTGCACATTAACCTCCTCTTTAGATCCTCCACTTCCATGCTTATGCTTACCATAACTACTCCTTCAAGGGAATGAGCACTAGGTGCTGATACCACCCATTGAAGTCATAATATATGATAAGGCTTGGAGACAGTAGCTTCTCCTAAAAAGAAAACAAGATTAGTGAAAAAATTGATCATCATATTCTCCTTCCAAGGGATTTGAACATGGTGATCCAGTGTACTCTCCAACTCCCACCACTTCCTTTCCTCCTCACTCCTCAATTCTTGGTAACTTTTACCCTCAAGTGGGGACATTGCAGTTTCTCCTCGTTCACTATTACCCCTCCCCCTTAAATATCCAGTTGCTAGAATTCTTTACATTCTATATCACCCAAAATCTAGAACATAATTGGCAAGATGGTCAACCAGTTTGTTCCCTTCTCTATAGATGTGTGACACCTTATTGATGCACCATTCCAACAGCTGCATAATCTCCTCCCCCTGATCAGCAATACATCTTGGTGGCTTCCAAGATCCATCAACAATGTAATTTAGTAGCATCGAGTTTGTTTGGATCCATATTTGAGAGTACTATTGTAACCCGCAGAACCTCAATGATTCTACAATTGCCTCTGCCTCTGCTTCTGTATTTGTAGCCTCATTTATTTGTTTTCCTACTGCATAACATATATCTCCAGATTCATTCCTTACATAATATCCAATTGCACTCCCTGGATACCCTCTACATGCACCATCCGTAATAACTTCTATCCAACTCTCCCCTGGCAACTCCCAGAAAACTTTGTCAACCTTCAATTGTGGGGTATAATTTTCCATCATCAATAGTAACTCCTGCCACCTATGGGGAACATTATGCACTCATGGCTTTCTTACTTGTACAAGGGCTTGAAGAGTGGATGAAACTTGATAGATCACTCGACTAGTTGTGATTGCCTCCCCATACTTCATGCTATTCCTTCTCTTTCATAATTCCCACACAATACAAGAAGTCAAAGCCTGGATAATAGGCTTAAGTCTAGGACAGACCTTGCCAGTCAAACATTTACCAGCGTTGATGATGACAATGACTATGGATGGATGGAACGGTTCGTTGACATTGCCACCAGGGACATCATCCCGAACACCAGTTTTTCTCGAATCATGGAATCTTTTTTGTAAGTCTTCAAGTATCTGTTGCCTTTTCACTTAAAAAGAAAACTTCTTTATTTTCCAACTTTCTATCTCATTCGTTCCAGCTACTCATTAGGAACCTCCACAGGTTTAAGGTCTGGCCCACTGGGTTCAAACAATTCTAAGTATTACTACTCTGGAATCCCAACAGTGGAAAGAAATGGCTCTTAAATATGGATTGAAAGCCATGAATCACGGTAAGCAAAAATTCTTCTTTCTTTCAATGATAACTGTACATAACAACTTAAGAACAATCTGTTAACTGCCTTTTTGCTCCACACAGGACTTCTAAAGGGTTCCATCATGTGCCCTGATATCGAGGCTGTCGATGACCCGGAGGAGGCCAAATGAATACTGTAGAATTCCTTTAACCGCAGTATTGCTCGTGGATCTACTCGCGCCACAGACAAAAGTGCCTCTTCCCGGAGTTCCGAGTCCAGAAATAAGAAACCAAAGAGGAAGCGTACCTCCTCGGCTGGGACTCAGGAAAAGAGAGTGAAAGAAATATCAGGCGGACCGGCCACAGTGGTCTTTAAGATTAAGAAGGGGCTAATGATGAAAGATGTTCCCCTTCAAAAAAGAAAAAGATGTTCATCAGCTTAACCGGATACTCAGCCGAGAGAACTTCAAACTCCACTGCTAGAAGAAGTTTAGGGACTCTAGGGGAAATGAATTTGGTTGTAAATGTCTATTACCTCTTTCCGATCCATGTCGACGCCTCCGGTCAAAGGTTTTCAGCCCTTGACCTTTCTCTACCACCAAATTATGAGCCAACAACAACTGCAACTCCTCATACACTAGTTGTTTCCTTCCACCGGCAGCGTCCGAACAAATGGAAGATACTCCCACTACACGGTCGCCGATCATATAAACTTAGGAAGTACTTATTCAGCACCTAATCAAGACCTTTGCGGTAAGCGAAGTGCCATTCTTTCAATTTCGAAATAGTGCGACATACATTCTAAGCCAGTGGAACTTGCCAATTATCTAAAGCCGCTGGCCTCAGAGAAAGATCCGAGAAAGATGGACTCGCTTTCTGCGGAGTGTCTAATAAACAATAGCATGCATTGCTCGGCGCAGGTTACAATATAATTCCCTTCTATCTCCTTTCAAAACTTGTGATCTGTATTAGTAATTTTAGTTCTAACCTTTTTCAGTCTAACCTTCTTACTTCTGAGGGCCTGCAAAGGTTGATTCTGGATAAGCAAGAGCATTTTTCAGAACGACATCAACTTTTGGTGGAAAAGAATCAGCTTTCCAAGAACCTCATGGTGTTAGAGGAAAATATTGCTCGAATAGATGACCTCTAAGTCCACTTGCAACACAATATAGGATGGCTCGTAGCCAAGAAGTCGCCCAGCTATATAAAAACCTCAAGGAAGCAAAGGCTAAGTAGGTTGAACTTCACGATACTATAACCATTGCTACCTAGTGTTAGTCTACCTTCATGGAGCAAGTTAATAACTTGGAGGCTAGCTTACGCTCCAAAACTGAGGAGTCCAATGCAGTCAAGGAGAGGAGAGCAAAAATAGAAGAAAGACTCAAAAGAGTCATGGAGCAGAATTGACTTTACTTAACCACCAACATTGAGCTTAATTCCAAAATCAGCACAATTAAAGCTGAAAATGAAAATATCCAACCCAAGATCAATAACCGAGCAAAACTCCAAGATCGATATGATTCCCTTGTCTTCGAGAAAACATATGCCATATATCATAGGAAAAGGAAGACTTTGGAGGAGGCCAAAGAAGGCATTGTCAACATTGATAACTGCATTGGCAAAGCCGAAACTGGAGATAACTGCTTCTGAGAACCTTCATGTTCGACCCGCTGCATTTGATTCTTCGAATCCTAACTCTGAGAATTCAAGAACTGAAGGAGAAACCGAAGTAGATAAAGGCCTTGAACCGGAAGCGGGACAGCCTTCTCCTGACAGAGGAAATGAAGACTCTTCTATCCCTTGGAGTTCTGATGGCAAGAATTAATGTATATATTTTTCTTCACTTTTATAATCATGCCAAGACTTCTTTACTAAGTTTGGCATACAATAATAAAAGAAACCCCTTTGCTTAAGTGTTGTGCAAAAAATGTTCTTTTTTGTTTAATTAAAAAAGTTTCGGGAATCTTTTCACATCCGATAGCTTTTGATTTCAGGCATAAACACATCTGGAACCTACCCTTTACTATGAGGATTCCATAAGAGAGGGCCCTTATATTTACGATGCTCTTGACGAGGACATCTCATGTTCATTCTGGCACAAGCATTTGAAGTTTTGTTAACTTTCAAACGATAAAATAAATTAATTTACCATGTGGAAAAGAAATAAGATAAAAATAAAAGGACTTTGATTTATTTACTTTATCTTTAAAAGTAAATTTACATAAACATTCATTTGCTTAAGTAAATAAAACTGCAAATACATGTGGCTAACTTGTACAACTTATTTCTACGGGGCTGATCATTGCAGTCCCTCATCCTGATAAGACATTGATTCCGATTCTAATAGTCCCCAATCTTCGTAACACTTTTAGTGCCTTGTCACGTATTATCACCCCCCCACCCCACCCCCGTGTTCGGATGCTAAGCGTAAGGATTCGAACACTGAAGGTATTGCAATCACCGATGACACTTCCTTCATAGTAAGCTTTGCATTGTTGTCTCATTAATGGAAATAGCTCGTGGATGGGTAAATAATATGTTTCCAGAGGCTAACAAAGACATTGAGAGTCTTTGGAGACGAGTTATGCTGTCGAGCCAAAGATATTTTACCATCCACAGGTTGATTGCCATACGAGTTGATCCATGTAGAGTTGTCTATACTCATGCAAAAGTGAAGGCAATAGAGCTTTTGGTTGTTGATTCACCAGCTTGCCGATGATTCTTCCTTCATAGTATGTTTTACCTTGCTGCCTCATTAAGAAACTTTCCAGAAAAACCCAACTGGGACAAAAATTGGTCGACGGAAAAAAGAGTGCAGCACATACTTCCAGTACAAGCAAGGATCTTCAACAGTAATATCTTTTGAGGTGAGCCACATTCCAATTTATTGGTAATTTCACTCCATCTTGTTTTTATAATTTGCATGAACCTTTACCGGTTATAACTAAAACCCAGTAAGATCCATATCATGTCGATCCCAGCTTCTCGGCGTTAACTTTCTGAGTTTTTTGAGTGATTTTCCTTAGAACCAAATCCCCAACTTTAAAATATTGTTGAAACCTTCTTCTTAAGAGATTAGAAATAACATTACTATCCAAGGAATTCTTGGCTGAAAATTCTTATGGAAATCTCACGTTACATGTGATCTCTCTTTGTAAGAGATGTCTTTTGTTAAAATTGATGTGGGCCCCACCTTATGTGGTGGCTTCACCACATATCCTTAATCTTGCCACATAATTCCTATGACTTAAGAGTCTTATATTTAGGGTGGCTTGCTGCCACGTGGGGGGGGGGTCTAATCTTATCCCATTCTTTAATTATCCAAATTTTAATTAATCTCCCACTAAAAATCATTAATTACCCAATTATCCATATAATTAATAATTATCTCAAATTACTTAAAATACTACTCACTTTAATATACTATATGTACCCTACTATTGTGGTCATATGGTACCTTGTATGGAATTAGTCCATAAATGTCGGGTATTGTAGCTCGGACCGTATTTTATCCCAAATCGACAACCTTCAACGAAACTCATTTTCTTTGATTCGTTTACCCCTTATCCTTCATGGCACTTACTTATCGCTTATTATAAATAGCATAAATACGTATAAACTCAAGATAATCTCATCCTCGAGACTACATCGATTAACTTACGACGAAACTTTTATGTACGAAAACGCGAGTTGTAACAAATCTTTCTCAAGAATATCATACGGATTTTTCCCTAATTCGATCGACCATTACGTGTTCTTTGCAAAAGACGTGTGTTAGAGGGAATGTCAAGAGAATCGGTTCAGGTATGTTAAGGTTATCCCTTCTTTCCCTTTGGCATGATCTATATGACACAAATGAAACGAACAAATGCACAACTCATAAAAGTATTAGAGGTGCCTCTGTTCTTAAATTACCATGTGTCTTATTGTTACATCTTCTGTTCATGGGTCTCAGAAAAATACGTAAGTTGAAAAAAGTTTACTTCATGATATTACTCAAAGACATAATGGTCTTATGACATTCCAAAAGATTTTATTGACGTACTTCTCATGCATTGCATTCATTTATACATGTACATTGACCCATGATCAGATTTCGTTATATACGCGTACATATATATATATATATATATTATATGTATATGGGAAATGGTTATGACATTATATACACACCACCACCTGATCAGCTGGAGTGGCCAAAATAATATGATGGGATGTCCTCAAGGCTTGATGATATTATGAACGCATATACCCATACATGGTATGACATCTATATACATATGCATGACATTATAATATTAAATGATTTACAGAGCTATTCAGATATACATGTTGAGTCTTTCACTCCATGTTTCTCTCATTACTTACTGATTTTCATTCCTTACATACACGGTACATTATTTGTACTGATGTCCCTTTGCCTGGGGACATTGCATTTTATGTCGCAGGTCCCGATAGACAGGTTATGAGCCCTCCAAGTAAGCTATCAGCTCAGAGAAAGGTGTTGGTACACTCCATTTGCTTCGGAGTTGCCTATTTGGTCAGTATGCATTGGACACGTATCGATTGGTACATCGGGGACCTGTATCTCGTGCAACCCCATAAAAACAACCGCACGATAGAAACCTCGTGCATCACAATATCAACAACCGCACGACAGAAATCTCGTGCACCACCACAACAAATACAATTGTCACGCTCCAACCTCGGGAGGTGTGACCGGCGCTCAATTGAGTGAAACCAACTAAGCAAGCCTTTTTGACACCTTCTACCCAACTCTCTATGATCAAGGAACCATGCTTTCATTTAAATTAGACAGTAGGAAAGATCGTACATGAAACATTACTAGTTCATTTTATGTTACAATCCTCAAACCGTAGTTAGATTCCCAGAACATTAAGCAGTTACTGTTTAGGGGAAACAAGAGTTTAGAATTACAACATAGTCTAGTGACCCATCTAATACCCGAACATAACCCACACAATGTCTACGAAGCCTCTAAGGATACAAAAAACAGTTATGATAACGCCGACAACAAGGCCCCGGCTATACCTCAAAAGTGGAAATTTTATAAAAAAAAAGCGTACAACATAACCCCTGAAGGAAAGGGGCTCACCAAGACTTCTGAGAGGAGGATACTCCGCTACCTGCGATCGGCACTGTCCACTATAGAACCACCTACATTCATTCAAAAATGTAGCGCCCCCGACAAAAGGGATGTTAGTACCATGGAATAGTATTAGTATGTATAACTAAACACCATCTTGTTAGAAAGAACAACCATACAAGAGTAAAGAAATCATAAGGACTAACAAAGCTTCAAACAATCACCACGTTATCAAATAAAAGGTTCACATAGCTTTCACATAATTCCCATAACTTTAGGTTGGGGCATTCCATATTGTTGCATCATCATTCACAGTACCACCGCTTTCTTGCGCGGAGTCCGATCACGGCCTGATCGGCTAAGCTGCCTCATTTGAGATAAATACCTCAATCACTATTTCATTCTCACCTTCTGGTTTCAATATCAACACGATACCACCATGTGTGTAGCATGGCGTCCTATCACGACCCGATCGGCTAGGCCGTCTTACCAAGACGTTACCCTTTTTTTATTAATTACCTTCAATTTTTGTTTCACGTGTATTAGTTCATCAGCACTTAAGGCCACAGTTACCACATCATACTTGGCACTAGTCCATATTTCATAACTCACGTTTCACATTATTCCCAATTTCAATATTAACCTTGCCATTTGAGATCATAGGCACATACAAGAGCAATTCAAGTTTTAAGCATGGAGAGAATTTCACATAGTTTGGCATAACAATCTCAATTTAAACTTGACTTTGAATCTAGGCATTTTTGCACATATTTCACACATTCTCAATTTATCAAGGATAGCATATTATGCACATTGAAACACACCTTCCACGTATAATCTTGCAACACCAACTCACTTGAAATAACAAGCACAACAACTATAAATTTTCAAACTTACAACATTTATATGGACGCCATGGGAGCTTAATTTCTAAGAAGAGGGGGTTTTAGCCATACATACCTCAATAGAGCTTTCCTTAAATTCTTATAACAAGAATAATTCTGGAACTCCTAGTAACTTCGATCTATTTTATGAGAATTACAAGTTGAATCAAGAATTAGAGGGATAGTCAAGATTCTAGCTCACTAATACATTCTATAAAACACTATGTGTGCATTATGTTTTAAGACTCTTTTTTTTGTGTAAGATTCCATCATTCCCCAACCCCTCTTTTATCATTTTTAGCCCATCATCTTCCTACATTCTTTCACCACCCATGCATGCAAAACAAACAACCCTCAAATCCATGAACCATCTTGCTAATTACCCATTTTAGCTGCATTTTGGAATTAAGAGCTTGGGTGATAGAAGCTTACCTCTTGGGAAGGAGACCTATGTGCCTCTCTTGTTAATCTTCAAGGTGGTTAAGCAAGAATTGAAGAACAATTGATGAAGACCACTTTCTGTCTCTAGGATCCTTTCCCCCACTCTAAACTATCAGAAATATATGCTCAAAATGGCCTAATATGGGTGTTTTAACAGAATGGGGTCGAGTTTTAAAATTTAGAAAATAGAAGCCCCGACACAATCTGCGATCACATAATGGACATGCAGCCCACAAAAGGGACTGCAAAATGGCCCCTAAAACCTAAACAAACTGCCGAGCATGCGACAAGAATGCGGTCTGCATACCTGTTCTGCGGTTGCATAATGCACCACAGAACTGCCCCTCACAAAATTCCAAGGAGATTATGCGATGACTATGCGGCCCGCATATTGACTACGTGATTGCATAATTAGCCGCATAGTTGACTTCAAAACTAACCAGCACATTGTCTGACTCTACGGCGACTATGCGGTCCGCATAGCTATTATGCGACCGCATAATGGACTGCCGAAATGCGCTTTTCTGAAAAAATATTATTCCTTAACTTTTTAATGCACAGATCAATCCAAAAAGGTCTGAACAAAATTTCTAACACATATCCCCAACTTGGCACTAAATAATTTCATGGGGCCTTACAACAATAGCAACAATGACAATAAATACAAGAACACGGCAAGTAAATCAACTCAAGAACTTTCGATCACAAAGAGACAGTAAAACTAGCTCACAAGGAATAACCATAATAAAAATACTAGTCATAATAAGAACAGCTCAACAAGGGAAAAAATAATATGTAACAACGATTCCACAATATGTAGTTCAACAACAAGGAAGCTAACATGAGTTGTTGGCCCAAGAACAGGTGAAGTTTTGAAGATTGACAAAAGAACTCAGACATGGACGGGGTCCATCTTGTGAAGCACAGTCATAATCAACATGTACATGTGAGATGCACGCGAAGGAGATAAATCTAACTGATCAAGAAGCAATATCTCCTGATCTGATCGAAAAGGTTGCATATTGGATAAGGAGAGAAAGACTCCTTACATGAAAAAACACAGTTTAGGATGAAGATATTGTTAGAGTTTGAGATCATCATGAACTCTTCTACGATAGAAGAGTAGCAATTGAATCCCAGTCAAACTTTGATTACTAACCTATTAAATGTCAGTGTTGTTCTCTTTTACAGGTTATGCACATAAGCAGAAGTTAAACTTAAATTGAGAGCAAAAGAGCAAGGTGATTTTGCAAGCAATTTATGTGTGATTTGAGTGTGCAATCCTGAAGCTACTTGAACGAGATAGAAGAACCAGTTCCATGTGTCTATCTTTTATTCTAGTTCAATTGTAGTAGGTGATTTTACATTGTACCTTTCAACTTTCATAGAAGCAATTGTATTAGGTACCTAGAGTGTTCAAGTTAGAGTAAACTTGAAGTTGTCGCAACAGTTAAGGTTGTGTGCCACAACGGAATTAGAGTTAATCCTTAGGTTTACAAAGAGTTTTTGTAAATGCTGTTTTGGCTCAGTGATTTTAGTGGAAGTTTGGGAAAATCCTACTGAGTAGTAGGTCGTGATTTTTTCACCTTTTGAGCCAGGTGTTTTCCACGTAAAAATCTCTGTGTTCTTTATTTTCAGTATTTATTATTCCGCAAACAGTAGTAGTTGAAACACCTAGAAGAACCAGGTTCTTCTATAGTTCAGTTAAGCAAAAATTAGGTACCACACAAATCACCCCCCCCCTCTCTTGTGTAGTATTGACGCTTAAAACATCAATTGGTATCAGAGCGGGTTATCCTTGAAGAGGTTAACACCTTAGGAAAAGATTAAGATGAGTGCACCACCTGGAAACTGGGAAGGGCAATCCACTGCTAGGCCTCCACTCTTTAATGGTCAGTACTACTCTTGGTGGAAGAACAGGATGAGAGATCATATCATAGGAGAAGACTATGAACTCTGGGACATAGTCACTAATGGTCCCCTAGTGACTACAAAGAGGAATGCTGAAGGAGTGGACGTGCCAAAGACAAGAGCTGACTGCATTGCTGAAGACTTGAAGAAATAGGAGAAGAATGTCAAGGACAAAAAATGGCTTGTGTATGGACTGGATCCAGACGAGTACAACAGGATTCAGAGATGTACCACTGCCAAGGAGATATGGGACACTTTACAAGTGGCTCATGAAGGAACTCCTCAAGTAAAGAGATCAAGAGGAACACTGCTATATTCTCAATATGATAATTTCACTATGAAGGAAGGAGAAACTATCCAGGAGATGTACACAAGGTTCATAACACAAACCAATGAACTTAAATCTCTTGCGAGAATTATCCTTGAAGAAGACAAGGTTGAGAAAATCTTGACAAGGGTCTTACCAGTGACTTGGGAAAGCAAAATCATTGCTATTCAGAAATCAAAAAACATTGCTACTCTCAAGCTGGATGAACTGATTGGAAACCTCTTACCTATGAACTGAGAAGGCAAACCATGAAAATGGATGCACCCAAGAAGGAAAGGAGTCTGGCTCTTAGAATAGCCGAAGGTGCAGATCTGGAGGATGTGAAATGGCCATGATCACAAGGAATTTCAAAAAATACCTAATGAGAAGAAAGGGTTCTTCAAGAGGTACAACCTTCAACAAACCAAGGGCTCCTGAGAAACAGACCAACGAGGGTTGCTACAAATGTGGTAAGACTGATCAAATGATCAAGAACTATCCTTAGTGAGAAATTGAATGGAAGAAGGAAAAGGCTGAACGAAGGAACGGGAAGAAGGAACAGGTTCAACCCAAAAGGAACAAAGGATCAACAAAGGCTATAGTTGCTACTTGGGGAGAAACATCAGATGAGGATTCAGAAGATGAAGCTGGAGATGAACAAGCACTTATGGCCATCGGAGAATCAGATGATGAACAAGAGGTAAGTGTCCTTCATCTCAAAGACAAGATTAAATTTCTGTCCAAAGAAAGGTTGTCTGAACTATTGCTAGATTTCATCGATGAGTCTGAAATAATTAACAATGAGAAGGAAGAGTTGTCTAGGGAGTGTGTGATCTTAAAAGCCCAGTGCAAAAATCTAGAATCTAGGGCTAATAAGAGTGACAGTAAAAATGTTGAGCTGAAGAATCAGGTTCTTGAACTTGACACCAGTGTCCTAGAACTTAGGCCTTCAAATTTAAAACTAAAATTAGGAACAGGTAAGAAGAAAGCTGATCACACTCATCTCACCTTAGAAGAAAACTTAGGAAAAATGAAGGATGAGTTGTACAGGAAAGATGAGTAGATAAGAGTCTTAAAAGAAGACCTAGGGAAGGTAAAGCATGAACTAGACAGAACTTGCAAATGGAATAAGGCTTCTGATGTACTTTCCTGGCTACAAGAACATCACAGTAGCAACAAGAGAGGACTTGGCTATGGGGCTCAAGTATCTAAGTGGGATCCTAAAAGCAAGTACCTCACTCTTCCTGAAAACAAAATTTGCACACACTGTGGCAAGACTGGTCATTACAAAAATGAATGTAATGCAAAAGAAAAGGCCAGTCAAAAGAACAAAGCCTTTGTTCAAGAAAAAAAATACGTTGCCTGGGTGGGCTAAAAGGAATTTGATTTACCCCTTTGCCTATAGAAAGGGATGCAAACTAGTTTGGGTTCCTAAGACTAACCCCTGATTTCTTTTTGCAGGTCCAAGTGAAGGGAAGTAGCCAAATATGGTACATGGATAGTGGCTGCTCAAAACATATGACTGGAAGCAAGAACCAGTTCCTTTCACTTAAGGACTTAAAATGAGGTAATGTCTACTTTAGAAATGGGAAGAAAGATGAGATCATTGGGGTTGGAAAGGTAGGTAAGATAGACTCACACTCCATTGAGAATGTATACTTGATAGATGGCTTAAATATAGCCTAATCAATGTATCACAACTGTGCGACAGAGGTAACCTTGTAGCATTTACCTCTACCAAATGCTTTGTGATTAACCTTACCACTGACAAGATTGTTTTGCAGGGAAAAAGAGTTAACAATATTTACATTGTAGATTTATCTACTCTTTTAGAAAATGAACTCACTTGCTTGAGTGTGTTGGACAATGATCCCCTCCTGTGGCACAAAAGACTTGGTCGTGCAAGTCTGAATCAACTCAACAAGTTAGTCTCCAAGGATTTGGTGATAGGGCTACCTAACATCAAATTCAATGAAGACAAAGTTTGTGAGGCCTGTGCAAGGGGGAAGCGGGTAAGATCATCCTTTAAAAGCAAGAAAATGGTAAGCACAACCAAGACGTTGGAACTTGTTCATATGGATCTTTGTGGTCCAATGAGAACATTGAGTAGAGGTGGTAAGAAATATATGATGGTACTTGTTGATGATTATTCTAGGTTTACCTGGGTACTATTCTTAACATCTAAATATGAAGCATTTGACATGTTTACTGCTTTTGTTAGAAAGACTCAGAAACAACTAGGTAATCAACTTGCATCCATTAGGTCTGATCATGGAACTACACTTGAAAATGCTAAGTTTGCTGAATTTTGTGATGAGCATAGTATAGATCATAACTTATCTGCCCCTAGGACTCCTCAACAAAATGGAGAAGTTGAAAGAAAGAACAGGACTCATGAAGACATAGCTAGGACTATGCTTCTTTCTAGTAAACTGCCCACAGCTTCTGGGCAGAGGCTGTAAATACTGCATGTTATATCATCAATAGATGCATAACTAGACCTCTTGTAGAGAAGACTTCCTATGAGTTACTTAAAGGGAGAAAACCAAATATATTCTATCTTAGGGCATTTGGATGCAAGTGATTTGTACACAATAATGGAAAGGACTCCCTAGGTAAGTTTGATCCTAGAAGTGATGAGGGAGTATTCTTCACATAGCAAAGCATATAAAGTGTTCAATAAAAGAACATTATGTGTAGAAGAAAGTGTGTATGTAGTGTTTGATGAAACTAACATTCTTTCTGAGAGAGAGGAACACGAAGAGGAAGCTATTGGGCTGGTAAAAGACCTGAGTGAAGTCTCAGATCAAGCTAAAATGCACCAAAAGAAGGAACAGGTAATGGAACAGGTTCTTCTATCCAGGGCAACCTGACAGGGGGAACTGATCAAAGAGGAACTGAAACCAATCCCCTAAAGGAACCTGTTCATGACCCTGTTCCTCAGCAACAAAACATGGGAGAAACATCAAGCAGAAATTAGTTGGTTGTGAAACCTCACAAGTATCAAAGTTCTCATCCTATTAAGAACGTAATTACTGATCTAACCTCTGGAGTCAAAACTAGATCACAATTAAAGAATCTGTATACATTTGATGCTTTCCTATCTCTTATTGAACCTAAAAATATTGTTGAGGCTTTGTAGGATGCAGATTGGGTAAATGCAATGCAAGATGAACTCAATCAGTTCGAGAGAAGTCATGTTTGGCATCTAGTTCCAAGACCCAAGGACATATCAGTAATTGGCACAAAATGGGTATTCAGAAACAAACTTGATGAAGATGGAATAGTTACAAGAAACAAGGCAAGACTGGTGGTCCAAGGTTATAGCCAAGAGGAGGGTTATAGATTATGATGAGACTTTTTCTCCAGTTGCAAGACTAGAGGCAACAAGACTCCTCATAGCTTTTACAGCACACATAGAATTCACTCTTCATCAGATAGATGTCAAAAGTGCCTTCCTGAATGGCTACCTAAAAGAAGAAGTGTTTGTTAAACAACCTCCAGGGTTTGAGAGCAAGGAATGTCCTGAGCATGTGTACAAATTAGATAAGGCTCTCTATGGACTCAAGCAGGCCCCTAGAGCATGGTATGAACGATTATCCGAATTCCTGTTTGAACATGGCTACAAAAGAGGTAAAATTGTTAGTACTCTATTCTTGAGGCAAAAAGGTAAGGACCTTCTTGTGGTACAAATATATGTTGATGACATAATATTTGGGGCCACCACTGACAAACTAAGTAAGGACTTTGCTAAATTAATGGGGAGTGAATTTGAAATGAGTATGATGGGTGAGCTTAACTTTTTCTTAGGCTTACAGATCAAACAAAGCCCAAATGGAACCATGATCCATCAGCAGAAATATGCAAAGGAGCTGATTAAAAAGTTTAAAATGGATGAATCAAAGGAAATAGACACTCCCATTGCAACTGCCACTAAATTAGACATAGATGAACCTGGTTCATCTGTTGATCAGAAATTGTATAGGGGTACGATTGGTTCACTTTTGTATCTTACTGCCAGCAGACCTGACATAGTTTTCAGTGTAGGGCTTTATGCTCTCTTTCAGGCTAATCCAAAAGAATCTCACTTGACTGCTGTCAAGAGGATACTGAGATATTTGAAAGGCACTACTGATCTGTGTCTTTGGTACCCTAAAGATAGTAATTTTAATCTAGTAGGGTATGCTGATGCTGATTATGCAGGTTTCCTTGTGTAAGGAAAAGCAGCTCAGGTATGACTCATTTTCTTTGTTCATGTCTTGTATCATGGGCCACTAAAAAGCAAAATTCAGTGGTCTTATCCACTGCTGAGGCTGAATATGTTGCTGTTGCCTCTTGTTGTGCTCAATTGCTCTGGATCAAACAGCAGCTGGTAGATTTTGGCATTGAAGTTGGTTGCATTCCTATATTCTATGATAACACTAGTGCTATAAGTATGACAAAGAACCTTGTTCATCATAAGAGGACTAAGCACATAGATGTTAGACACCACTTCTTAAGAGATAACTATGAGAAAGGATTGATCTCCATAGAATTTTGTGCTACTGATAAACAAATTGCTGACATCTTCACTAAAGCACTGAGTAGAGAAAACTTTGAGAGGAATAGGTTAGAATTAGGGATGATTAAGATCACCTAATAGGTCCAGCTCAGAATGCATAATGAAAAAATTTGAAAAAAATGAAAAAAAAATTGTCTAGGAACTCTGAACTTGTGTAAATATCTAGAATAATTTTTACTCAGCTTCATACTTTAATTAGTATACTCCTGTGACATGTGTTAATATGACTCACTGATCTCTTACAAAATTTTCTCTATTATGGTAAATTGAGTCATGTTCAAGAGAATTCTAAATGAAGAACCTGGTTCATCAGTATGGGTTCATCTGAAAGCTAAGGTATGTTTTCTATACTCTACACAATTAGAAATATAAATATTTAAATCATGAGCAGAAGTCCTACAATTGTTCAATTCATTAGAAAATTCTATCTGTTAGCTTTGAACCAGTTTCGTCTACCTAGAACTCTAAACCACAAAAATTGCCTAAAATCTAGGGAAGTTAAACCGATTATTCACACCTGTAATTTCAGGTTGATTAGACCTCTAATTGACCACTGCTAAAGTTGTCGTTACCCATTAAATGTGTATTTCTCTTTATATGCACATCATTCCTTCTGCCATCTCCATAATTCCAAACCGTCAAAAATCCCTCTTCACTTTCACTTGCCTCTTCTCCAAAATTCTAACTCACAAATTCTCTCAAGAAACCAACAATCATGAACAACCCACAAGACAATCCTAGAACTCCTCCACCACCCATTCCCTCTAATTCATCTACACCTCCTCTACCTAGTACATCTCCCAAACTCAGGTTGAAAAGGGTGAAAATACTTGCTCGAAAAACAGTCGCGTCTGGGGCTCTCAGGAAGAAATTAAGTGAGAAATTAAAGGCAAGCTAGGCCCAAAACTTTGACTCTAACTCTGATTCTGAATCATATAAATTTGCTAGTGAGGGGGAAGGACCTAGGTCTTTTGACTCTGAAAAGACTCAAGAATCTCCTTCTAAGGTAAGTTCTTCTGTGTGAAAATCTAGAAACTAGGTTTGTTCTGGTTGGGCCTATTAAGTATTGCCTGAGTTACGAAGGAGTAGAGGTAAAAAGAATTCTGAAAAAGAAAAAGAGAGAGGGTGCATGTGGTGAAGAGAGGGGAAATGGGAAAAGAGTGATTGGTAATTCACCCACTGTTGATTTGTTTGTTCCTTCTATCTGTGGGGTTGAACAAGAAAGGGTAGAACAGAGTGGCAAGAAGTCAGGGGGAAGTGGTTCTGGTGAAGCTGCTGAGGGGCTGGTTAATCTGAGCACACAAGGAGATGAACCTGGTTCATCTACTGAAGAGACCCTAGCAGACCTGTTGAAAAAGGCTGGGGCAAGCTATGACCCAAAGAAATGAAGAACTCCCACACCAAAAGCCCCTAGTGTTCCTAAACCCTCCAAGAAAAGAAAGGTTTCATCCCTAGCAACTACTGAATTTTCATTACCAGAGGGTAGAGCTACAAGAAGCAGGGTGAAGCAGGGTGAAGCAGAGTGAGAGTGATCTCCAAAAAGATCTAGCTGAGAGTAAGAAGAAAAAGCTGACTAAAGGAAAAGGGAAGGTTACAGAGTCCCAGAGGCTGTGGAGGTTGAGGAGATGGAACAAGTCCATCATGAGGAAGTTCAACCAGTGGAGGTTCAGACCCCCAAGCCCAAAAAGCCCAAGACTTCTTCCAAGAAGTCTTCCTCTGTGTCTGAGGTTGCTGAACCTTCACTAGCCAAGAGTACAAGGTCTGCAGTGAAAGGTAAACAAGTGAAAATTTTTGAAGATGAGGAATGAAGTGGAGAAGAAGTAGAAGATGATTCTGATAGTGAACAAGACAAGCTTTCCATGTTTGGCAAAAGAAAGATTTTGAAGGGTAGATTGCTAAAAGACCTGGTGGAGCAAGGAATGATGAGACTGGTGGATGCCTTAGCTTCTCAGGGGTGGAAGGACATGGTCCTTCAGATGGATGATAGGCTAGCTAGGAATGAGATAATTAAGTTTATGGCAAATGTAGAGGTTCAGGATGGCAAGGTTAGCAGCCTGATGAAAGGAGTTCAAGTGTCCTTTGAAGCAGAAAAACTGGGAGAAATACTTGATATACCCTCTGAAGGGTTTGATGATTATACAAGGCAAAGGTGGCCTTGTCTGGATTCCCTTCCTACTGCCCTTGAAATTACCAGGAGGTTTTGTGATGCTGAGGATGTGAATGAAGCCAGGGCTGTTCAGAAAAGTGAAATGAGGCCTCAGCACAAGGTCTTGTTTGAATTTGTCAATAAGTGCCTATTTCCCAGACAGGAGAGAAGGCACATTGCCAATTACATGAACCTAGTTCTTATGGAGTGCCTGGAAAGTGGAAGGCAAATTAATTGGCCTGCCTTCATCATCAAGCTGCTAGACAGGGTCATAAATGGCTCCAAGGCTCATGCTACCCCCTATGGCTTTATTTTGACCACGATTATGGATAGGTTCAATGTGCCTATGAAGAAATGGGAAATGGCCTCAAGCAAGGATCATTTTGGCATTAACACTCTGATTGTTTGTGACTACTTAGTCAGTGCCATCCCAAATGAACCTGGTTCATCCAAGAAGACTTCTATCAATAGCAAAGTCAGGGCTCTAGTTCAGGAATGTGAAGCCAAGGATGCTGAGATAGCTAGGTTCAAGGCTCGTGTGGTAGAGGTAGAATCTGAGATGGATGCTCTCGGAACTGAGCTTACCAAAGAAAATGAGAAGAATGATGGAATTCTTCATAATATGTTGAATCTTCTCCAAGCCTAAAACCAACCCTCTAGCTCCCCCAAGCCTTAGGAATCCTAGCTTTTGTCTCCTGAACCTATCTAGTACCTTCAGTGACCCAGATTAGGGATTTTCTATCTTTTTGCTCATGTTTTAAATGTTTTTTGCTTTCTGGTTGTGGATTGTGGTAGCAACATATCTCTATCAATTATATCTATTGTTTTGCTCTTGTTCAATGTTAATCTTTCCTTGATAGTGTAAATACGTTTGCTTGATTACTGATGATTAAACCATGATTGCACTTGCAGTTGCCCAAGTGGCCATGAGTACTTATTAACATGTGGGACTCACAATTTGTATGCAACTTTTCGATGATGCCAAAAGGGGGAAGAGATATTGTGCTTTACACATTCTGAATAAGTGATATTTATAACCTAATTAACCTGGTCCTTGATGATAAGTGAATTTTCTAAACTTTGTATTGATGGTTAAGTGGAGTTCTTACAGGATTCAAATAAGTAAAAAGCATAGAGTTTGTCATCATCAAAAAGGGGGAATTTGTTGGCCCAAGAATAGGTGAAGTTTTGAAGATTGACAAAAGAACTCAGACATGGACCAGGTCCATCTTGTGAAGCACAGTCATGATCAACCTGTACATGTGAGATGCACTAAAGGAGATAAATCTAACTGATCAAGAAGCAATATCTCCTGATCTGGTCGAAAAGGTTGCATATTGGATAAGGAGAGAAAGACTCCTTACATGAAGAGAACACAGTTTAGGATGAAGATATTGTTAGAGTTTGAGATCATCATGAACTCTTCTACGATAGAAGAGTAGCAATTGAATCCCAATCAAACTCTGATTACTAACCTATTAAATGTCAGTGTTGTTCTCTTTTACAGGTAATGCACATAAGTAGAAGTTAAACATAAATTAAGAGCAAAAGAGCAAAGCGATTTTGCAAGTAATTTATGTGTGATTTGAGTGTGCAATCCTGAAGCTACTTGAACGAGATAGAAGAACCAGTTCCATGTGTATATCTTTTATTCTAGTTCAATTGTAGTATGTGATTTTACATTGTACCTTTCAGCTTTCATAGAAGCAATTGTATTAGGTACCTAGAGTATTCAAGTTAGAGTTAACTTGAAGTTGTCGCAACAGTTGAGGCTGTGTGCCACAACGGGATTAGAGTTAATCCTTAGGTTTAGAAAGAGTTTTTATAAATGCTGTTTTGGCTCAGTTAGTGGAAGCTTGGGAAAATCCTACTGAGTAGTAGGTCGTGGTTTTTTCACCTTTTGAGCAAGATGTTTTTCACGTAAAAATCTCTATATTCTTTATTTTTAGTATTTATTATTCCGCAAATAGTAGTTGAAACACCTAGAAGAACCAGGTTCTTCTATAGTTTAGTTAAGCAAAAATTGGGTACCACACAAATCAACCCCCCCCCCCCCTTGTATGGTATTGACGCTTAAAACATCACGAGTCATATAATTCCAAATAAGGACATGTCATCTAAATATAGGATATCTAAACTTCTTTTAAGGTTAGAAAATTACGAAAAATATACAACAAATTCAATTAAGTATGAGCAGCGAAAAGATAATCATAACTCAATTAAGACTAAATAATTACATGAGAGATAATAATAATTTCCAATAAGGACAAGCAGTTATTAAAAGATAGCATGACAAAGGAGAGGTAAAACATTTCAGTTATGTCAAATAAGAATCAAATAGGCAGTAAGAGTGAATCATAAAGCAATTAATTTCAATTAGAGTATGTAGAGGTGAAACTAGTAAATAGGAAACTCAATCATATCAAGAACAACTTCATACTCAGTGAATATATGGACCTAAGAACCCTAAAAAGCCAACTTTCCATAAATAAGTCCAAGCACGCACTCGTCACCTCACGTACATGGACTATAATCAACATAGAAGACTTAAATCCTAAGGGGAAGTCCCCCACACAAAGTTAGGCAAGATACTTACCTCAAAGAAGACAAACTGATACTCTAAAATGAACTTCTCGGGTGAAAAGACCTCCGGACAACTCAAATCTAACCAAAAGAACTTCAAGCACAAATAACACTGATAAGAAACTATTCCGGATCATAAAGTCTCAATCTTTAACAAGATCTCAAAATCAACCCAAAAGTCGGCCCCTAGGACCGACCTCGGAACCCAACAAATTTCACAAACCCGAACACCCATTCCGATACGAGTTCAACCATACTAAAATTATCAAATTCCGATACCATTTCGCCCTTCAAATCATGATTTTTTTCATTTTGAAAATTTTCTTCAAAAACCACCATTTTCCTCAACTCAAAAGACAAATTAAATGACAAAAATAAAGATAAAATCATGGAATATAATAAATTCTAGGTGAAGAACACTTACCCAATCGATTTACTTGAAAAACCCACAAAGAATCGCTCAAAACCGAGCTCTACAAGTCAAAATATGATAAAAATGGCCTAACCCTCAATTTGGGAAATATATTCTGCATGCTCAGGTAACTATGCATCGCGATCGCGAAGAAGGAAAAAAAGGCTGCCCAGAACGACCCTATGTGAACGCGAAAGAAGAGATATGAATGCGGATAACAGTAAGCTAGACTTATGCGATCGCGTGCCCAAAGATACGAACGCGAAGAACAGAGTGAGGAAGCAAGGCTACTAATACGCGAACGCAGTGCAGAAGATTTCACAAGTCCGCGATCACAAATCATACTATGTGAACGCGATGAAGAAAAATGGGGCAGATCAACAGAACACTACGTGATCGCGGCTGGAACTACGCGATCGCGAAAGAGAACATCAAATACCAGAAACCAGCAATCCAAAATTTGAAGAAATTGGCCCGTAGCCCATCCGAAACACACCCGAGGCCCCCAGGACCCCATCTAAACACACCAACAAGTTCCATAACCTAACACGGACTCTCTCGAGGTCTCAAATCACATCAAATAATGCCGAAACTACGAATCACAACAAGAATTGAACTTATGAACTTTCAAATCTTCCAACTTCTAAAACTCGTGCCGCAACGTATCAAATCAACCCGGAACGATGCCAAATTTTGCAGACAAATCCCAAATGACATGACAGAGCTGTTTCAAGTCTCAGAATTGCAATCCAATCCCAATATCACAAAAGTGAACTATCGGTCAAACTTCCCAATCCTCCAAACTTTAACTTTTTCAACTTCCGCCGAAATGCCTTAAATTACCCTACACACCTCCTATTCCAAATCCGGACGCGCGCCTAAGTCCAAAATACCATACGAAGCTGTTGACATCATCCAAAGCTCATTCTGGAGCCTTTTACACAAAAGTCAAATTCTGGTCAATTCTTACCACTTAAGCTTCCAAAACTGAAATCTTTCTTTCAATTTGACTCCGAATCATCCGATAACTGAATTCGACCATACACGTAAGTCAGTACACATAATACGAAGCTACTCAAGATCTTATGCCACTGAACGGAATTTAAATTCTCAAAACGACTGGTCGGGTCATTATAGCATGTCCTTTACATATGCTAGTTGATGTATTTTACATATGTACGAAATTTATTAGTGAGTTGTTGGAAACTTGGAGAGTGTCGGATTGATGAAAAAAGAGAGTTATCATCATACATTAAAATGTTAGACTCATAAACCTGGTATTTTAAAAGTGATACGGAATTGGGTCATTGTTATGTACAGACTGACATTCATGTATGAGTATTTGAGCGCACACACTACTTGGTGCATGTCTCTTTGTGTGTAGAGTTAGTGCAAGTTGTATTTGCGTGATTTGTTTAATTGACAGAGCTTGTTTATCGCCCCTAGCCCAGTTGTGTACCTTTAATATTGATATACGTTATTCTCTGACTGTCTTTTCTGGACACTTCTATGTATTGTATATGTTATTGAGTTGCACAAGTTATTCAAAGTGAGTATCTTTTTGACTTAAAACCTCGTAACTACTTCACCGAGGTTAATCAAGATATTTACTGAGTATATGGGGTCGGTTGTACTCATAATAGTTGTGGAAGAAGAAGCTTAGCCTTGACAACGTACTAGTGTTTCATATTCAAGCACCCTCTTATTCATAGTAAGTTTAGAACTTCATTTTTGTTTATGTACCTTTAAAAAGATGTTGTATTTATTCTTCATTCCAACTTTGTAAATCTAAATATTAATGGCTCATGACTTGTACTACCAATTCTTGGGATATATTATGAATTTTTACCTTCTTATTTATAATTATTGATGGACTTTCATTTGAGTTGTATTATATTGTTGGGCTTACCTAGCGGGTTGGACTAGGTCCTATCACGACTTGGTGAGATTTTGGGTCGTCACAAATAACCATATTAGGCAATATCTATTAATTAGATTTTGTCAAATTAATTATTTTTGAAATATTTAAATATTTTAAGGTTTGTCATTATTAGGAACATGCCAATAAATATAATATTTTTAATGAGGGAAGAAAGATAATTTAAGATGTTATTAAATATATTGATACACCGTATATAGAAGCAAAATGATTGTTGTAATTTTAGCGAAATAATTGGAATTAATATACTCAAACAAATAAGAAAATAGTTTTCTATGCTTAGTTTATTTTAATACTGGTTGCGCATTGTGCGGGTTCTTATGCTAGTCTATATATTATTAAAAGAAAATGAAAAATCTCTCTCCTTAAGACAAGTGGCAGCCTAGAAAAACCACATGGATTAGTTATTGGTTATTAGTTTTGAAATTAAATATCTATAAAATAATAAAATAAAATATTTTATAATAAAAAACAAAAATCAAAAAAAATTGTCCATTCAAATTGGAGAGTAGTTTCAAGTTGGAGTGTTTAAATTATTTTAAAATAAAAAAAATAAAAACCTACCAATTCAAAATTTCTTTGTTTTTTTAATAAGTTTGTTTTTCTTTTAAAAATACAAAGTTTAATTATTTAGAAAATATTATTGATAATAATAGAATAAAATAAAAATAAAAATCTATATCTATATATTATTAAAAGGAGAGGAAAAAGCCTCAACATTTAGTCAAGTGGCAGCCTCACAATAAGTCACTTGGCAATTTAGGACAAAGTTAGTTGGATTAGGTAATAATTAGTTTCTGTTGAAATTTAATTTAAAAAAATTAAATTTTATGATAGCTTATATAAGTCCACCAAACTATAGAGCACCTGATCCTTTATGAGTTTATACTGAGAATACTTATGAAGTAGTAAGTAAAAGAGACACGGGATTTTTTACGTGGAAAAAATCCACTCAAGGGGACAAAAACTATGATCTACACTTGTAGGCTTTCAACTTCACTAACTTGTAATCTCACTATTACAAGCCACTTTGTAATGACTCTATTACAAAGACTTCAACTTAACTAACTTGTGATACTCTTACCACAAGCCACTTTGTCACTCTCTAGTTACAAAGACTTTAACATATGACTAACTCTAGTCAAAACACAAACTTAGAGGGCTTGTGATTTTTGGGTTTTCTAAAACACAGCTTCTAAGAAAGCAAGATAGGAGTTACAATGAAGAACAAATAACTAGATTACAACTCAACTACGGATACACATAGACTCATTGTGAAACTGATCCTTTAGTGGAGTTGTCTTCTTGTTCTTGATAAACTTGTGACTTCAATGTTGGATGAACACTTTACTGCTTGAGAGAATATCACTAAATTCTCAAGTGAATATCTTGTGCCTTGCACCAGGTTGTTATACTGCCAAAGATATCACAATGGTGATGTCAATCCTTGGTACACGCTTCTTCCCAATGAGAAGTGACTGACGCACTATCTGTTGCACTGTCGCGTGTACTGTTGCAGACAATCACTTTCTGCATTTGCGTTGCAACTATTATTGACTTGTACTTCTGTTAGAGAACTCCGAGGGATTAGGTCCCTCTTGTGTTCCTCTTTGTAGTAGTTCATTTGCTGGAGATCAGACTGGACTTTGTTCATTTGAGATGTGTACCAAGTGAGTCAAGTTCTCTATCTGGTTCTTAACAATAAGTTTGTTAGATCATCAAAATATAAGAAGCATAAGGCAAAGACATTAAAAACCCATCAATTTCCCCCTTTTTGATGATGACAAACTTAGGCTTTGATAGTATTTGTTTAGAATAGAAATAACCAGACGAGGTACCAGGAACTTCACAAGTTCCCCCTGATCTTTTGCTTTTGATTCCCTTTTAATTAGATCCCCTGTTTTTTAATCAATTTTTCACAAGTTCCCCCTGACCTTTTGCTTTTGATCCCTCGTTGACAATACATCCACCTACTATCATAGTGCATATACTACTCACTAATATCACAATGCATGCACTACTATCTACTATCACAACGCATGCACTACTCACTAATATCACAATGCATGCACTACTACTATCTACTATCTATCTTTCCCCCTTTTGGCATCATTAAAAAATACACAAGCAGGAAAATAGCATAAAGAAGTCTGACACAGCCAAATCATGCTACATATGCGCACACAACATGACAAAAAAGAGAAGCCAAAGGAAAACAGCATTGTACAGGTAAAAAGAGGAGCTGTTTCATTGATATCAACAATGGACTTAGCAAAACAGGAGCAGTAATGGTGAAATCCAGCATGCCATCAGCAAAGAGATAAACAAAAATGGAAATAGCAGCCACAAACATCATAACAGAAGACGCTGGTCACTAGGGGGTATCTAAGAGGCACTAGAAGAGGAAGACTATGAGAGAGAAGCAACAAGGGTTTTGAGAACCAGGTCCAGTCGGGCATTTGCAGACAACTACTCTTCAAGCAGTTTTGCGCGAAGCTTATCATTTTCCTTTGTCAGGTGGGCAACTTCTTTATTAATGGAACCGGGTCCTTTAACTGCTTAACTAAGTTGAGTTTCTAGTATGGCATTCTGAGCCCTCAACCTTCTGATCTCTTCAGAAGCAGCATTTTGAGCATTGATCAGCTGAGAAATGGTCGAGATGTTTCCACCAACCCTTTCTACGCACTCACATTCTTCTAGAGTGGTTTTAGAGAAGGTTTGCTTGCGTGTGCCCACTCTGGGATTACCAAAGGGACCTTGTAAAATTTAAACACTTGAGTGAGGAGAAAGTCATATGGTAATCCATGATTCCCACCTTTAAAGTTTGCCACCCTTTGCATATGATCTATCATGATTGCTAGCAGATTGATTGGGACAAATTCATCAAGAGCCTCCATTAAGACCAGATTAGACTTTGTAGTAATAGACCACCTCTCAGAACGAGGTAAAAGCACCTTGTTAACTAGCTCAAAGAGAAGCTGATACTCAGGAAGTAGTACCTTCTTATGCACATGTTCCCCCTACTGAATAGCATGCTCTTTCATGATAACTCTCCTAAAGTTGGCACCACAGATACCTTTGACTGAGGACATTCCTTCACATGGAATTTGGAGAACTTTCCCCAATGGTGAAGTGTCAAGTACAATGTCTACTCCATTTACCAACGCACAGATGTGATCCCCCTCAACAGTAAAAAGAGATGCATAGAACTTTTGTAGCGCATCTTCATACACCATAGGCATGTTCTCCTGAAAAAAGTGCTCCCATTGCTGAAATTCCACTATCTCTAGAATTTGCCTCATACCAGCCATCTCTAAAATTGCCGGATAAAACGTACGCCCCCACAAGACTTCTGAGTTCTCAATCTCTCTTTCCAAAGACTGTTGTCACTAGGTATGGTCTTCAGAGAACCAGGTTCCCCTACAGTTTCCCATTTTCATTTTCTAGATCCTTCAGCAAACTTCTCTTTCCAACTTGCAAGCCCTACATGAGCTCCTTCAGACATAGCTTGCTCAACTATACTCTTCTTAGACTTACTACTACCCATCACAGATGTTCCACTTTGTTTTTCAATAGCTTCATCAGAAGCTCCATCCACAGACTTGGATTTTTATAGGATGTTCTACTAAGGAACTGAGTTCCTTTAGAGCATCTTTATCAACCTCATCCACTGGAATACTTCTACCAGTCACAAATTCCCCTTGTTTCATTAACCTCTTCTTCCTTGTCTTGACACTCCTCTTACTTTTCTACAAGGTAGACTCGTAGCCCTCTTTCTGTTTCAACCTAATAGTGAATGACTTGGAAGAGGATTTTAAGAGCTTAGGATAATAAAGAGGTTCAGGAGTGGGTTTACCTGGAAACGAATCAGGTTTTCCTGGGACAGTTTCATGGGTTAAAGACTCGAAGAGCAATATAGGCCTTTCATCACCTAAGAATGGAGTTTCTTCCCCCTGATACTCAGACAAGAGATATGCTCCTTCATTCATCAGACTCTCAGCAGTGATAGCCAATATGTTATGCACTGCTTCCTTTTCTGGTGACTCTGTAAGAGCCACTGAGTCCAAAATGGAGGAGTTCAGATACTGAGCAGGATTATCCTCAGAGACCTCTAACACCTGAGAGGTAACACCTCCTGAGTGTTCTTTAACGAGGTCAAAGGGATAAGGAGACATGGGGTTTTTAATACATGGAAGGGAAACAGGGTTTGACAGAAAAGGAAAAACTATAGGAAGTGAGGAGGAAACAAGTGTGGGTACAGTGGCATTGGAAAGAGTGGAAGAGTGAATTTTTGGAGATAACTTTAAGAATGATAGGGAAGTGGGAGTGGTGTTAATGGTGGGAGAGGGAAGCTATCGTTCGATTGCCATTATAGGAGTATTTGGTGGGTAAGTAGAGTGAGAGAGAAGTAAAGAGAAGATCACAGAGATACAAAAGAGATGAAGGTTAATGACTTGCTGTGAGGGAGAAAGAGAGTTTTATGGGAAGAAGGGCTAATGATGAGAAGAGAGAGAAACGGGTTCTGAACAGTCCTGAAATGGTGGTAGGTTTGTGGGAAATTGTTATCGTGCAGAGGGGATGAAGGGATTTGAAAGACAAGACATGACATGCAAACTTTGAAAAGTCGGATGATATGGTAGTTGAATTAATTTTGTTAACCCTTCTTTTGAGAAAGCATGCAAAACAACACATTACTACTAACCTGTGGTACAGGAACCTGATACGCCAATGATTTTTTAAAACGATTTTAGCAGCTCTTCTTTCTCAGTTCACAATTGTACCTTTAGCTTCTATGATCGTCATGCGTGTTTACCTGCAACGGTATCGATGTGAGTTAGGCTTGGCCAGAAAACCCTTTAGCTAACTTTACTTGAAGGTGAATTTTCATAGCCAACTGATGGAGAATCAGGTTCTCTATTAGACTTTGATAACCCCAGCTTCACCTTGTTTCTTTCAAAATGTTCCCTACTCAAGGCTTTGGTGAAGATATCTGGAATTTGGTCTTCCGTGCTGCAGAACTTTATACAGATCAACCCTTTCCCCACATTGTCCCTCAGAAAATGATGCCTCACATCAATGTGTTTTTTTATTTTGAACTGGATTCTTGACCAAGGTGAGTGCACCGATATTGTCACATAGAAGAGGCACACCATCAGTAAATACCCTAAAATCCTCCAGTTGCTGCTTAATTCATAGGAGTTGAGCACAACAGGATGCTGCAGCTGCGTATTCTGCTTCAGCTGTTGAAAGAGCCACCGAGTTTTGCTTCCTTGTGCCCCAAGAGATGAGACGTGATCCTGGAAAGTGAACCATTCCAGAAGTGTTTTTCCTATCCACAAGATAACCTGCATAGTTAGCATCAGCATACCTAATGAGATTAAAACTGTCACCTGAGGGGTAATACAAGACCAGGTCCTGTGTTTTCTTAAGGTATCTCAAATTTCTTTTGGCAGCCTTCAAGTAAGATTCCTTGGGATTTGATTTTGGGTTCTGTCTGGAATAAAAATACAAAAAGGGCAAGGGATTTTTTTTTTTTGGATTTTGATTTTTGTCTAAATCCAGAATGAAGAGGAGTGATTGTGTTATCAAGTAAATGGGAGCTTTTGTGTTTTCAAGTGGGGACTGAAGTTTGATTAGTGGAAAAACTGGGTAAATTAAGTGGATTTCCCTGCACTCCTTATTCTGCTACTTGTGGAATACCTTGCACTGCATCTCCAACAGTTTCTTCAGCTTCAATGGTAGTAAAAGAAGTACCAAGTTCCTTGTGAGAAGTGAAAGAGGATGTTGAATTATCTTCACCTATCTCCTTCATCTAACTCATCATATCAACCTTCCCGAGCTGGTCCTTCCCATTGTTGAGAAAATATTATTTGCACCCAAAGTTTCTAAGATGAGTTATCTTTGGTTTTCTTTCATTGAGCAACTCAATAGAGGTTTTGTTTAGGAGGGACCTGATTATACACCTGTTCACCAAGTAGCAAGCCTCATTTATTGCTTCTTCCAAGAAATTTTTGGCGATTCCCTTGTCAATGAGCATCATCCATTCCATGTTTTCTAGAGTTTTGACCTTTTTTTCAACAACACCATTTAGCTGTGGAGTCCTTGGTGCTAAGAAGTTGTGAGTGATCTCATTTCCATTACAAGACTCATCAAATCTTGGCATTGATATATTCTATCCTGTGGTCAGATCTGATACGTGCTTCCTTCAGTCCCGTCTCCACTTAGATCTTCCTGACAAGTGTCGCACATACTTCAAAAGTCTCTTCCTTTGCTCTAACAAGCAACGTCCAGGTGGATCTTGAATTTGGCAGCCCATGAACCAGGTTCTTCTGAATCAGTTCATTCAGAAGTGAGAGCCTTGAGTGTTCCAATCCTTTATGCCAAGGTTTTGCATCATTGTCAACAGCCTTTAAGCAACTCATATCCCCAGTTTGTAGGGATTTAAGGTCAGCGAAGTAGATGTTCTTGTTCTTTTGGCGACTACGGCCACTTCACTAGTTACCAAATTGGTAACGTGCGCATTTTTGATAAGAACTCTACTTTGCTCCCTTTATCACAGATTTGAGACACACTTAAGAGACTGTGCTTCAGGCAGCTCACATGGCACACGTTCTCATTGAGTGTGACATAGACTTTCCATCTTTCAACACTGAGAATGTACCTCCCCCCCCCCCTTCCTTTTTTTATATATACAGGATACATTCCCTTTTTGCAGGGCTTTCAGTTAGAGACAGTCCATGGTGTTTCTAGTCATGTGTTTTTAGCCTCCATTGTTCATGAACCATTGCAGTCCACTTCTTCTCACTGTTCCTTGGACGTATAAATCATGGGTTAGATTTAGGAACCCAAACTAGTTTGGGTCCCTTGTTATGAGAAAAGGGATAGATGAGGGCTTTTCCAGTCCATGCAGGCAATATTCATTTCTTGCGAGCGGTACCTGGTCCTTCTTTAGTAGTCACTTTTTCAGTAAACACTTTGTTTTTCTGAACAGATTGAACCCTAGCCTGACAGTTTTCTTTGAAGTGCCTATTGTTCCCACAGTGGGTACACAGCCAGTTATCAGGAACAGTGACGTACTTGATGTGAGGGTTGTAGGGAGTTTTCTCCTTTTAGAACCTGATTCCCTGCCTGTTTCAACTATTGTTGAAGTACATGGCAGTGATAGCATCTGAGGACCAGGTCCACTTTAGAGATTTCTCAAGATCAATTTTTACTTTCTCCAATTCAGCTTGAAGTTGCCTATTTTTCTCAAGTTCACCACATAGACTAGTTTTCACATCATTTAATTCCTTCTCAAGCTTGATGTGTGTCTCACTAGATACTTCATTCCCTTTCCCAAGACTCACAGTCCTATGTTCTGAATTGAGTCCCTCAATGATTTTCTCTAGGTCAGTGATTATCACCAAAAAGTAATCCCTCTCTTGTGCAGTAGCTGCAATTTTCTCTTGTAGAGTGTGTTTCTCATTGCTAAGACCTTCTATGGTTTCCTTCAAATCAACAACCACTACCATCAGGTCATCTCTCTTATTTTCTACACTATTTATTTTTTCATTCAAAACTTCCTTTTCTTTCTCAAGATTAGCTATGGTCTCATTTAGATCCACTACACAAACCACCAGATCATCGCTAGATTGTTCGGTTTCTTCTAGTTATATGGTCAGGATCTCCTTATCATTATCAAGGCTATAATATGCATCAATTAGAACATTTGCTAATGATCTTAACTTCTTAGAAGAGTAGGATTTCTGATTTCTCTGAACATCCCTGAAATTTACCTCATCATTTTCATCATCTTCATCATCGTTAGACTGAGCCATCAGCACGAACAGTGAGTCATATTTTGTTGCTTCAGTTTCCACTACCATCATAGAGTTGTTTTCTGCATTTGGTTCCCTTTCTGATTCACTGGAGGAGTCTCCCCAAGCAGCAAGAGCCTGCTTCACAATATTGTTAGTTGCACTTTTTCGACTGAATCGTTTGTCTGGAACCGGGTTCCTTTTTGCTGCTTTGTCAGGGTTTTGTTTGCATTGCTTCAATTTCAGAAGTGGACAGTCTTTGATGAAATGCCCTGACTTTCCACACATGTGACAGAGATCATTGTTCCTTGCCTTACTTGAACTGCCCCTCTTTGGTATACCACCATTCCTTCGAACCATCTTTTGAAATCTTTTAGTAAGATAGGCCATATCACTATCTTCTTCACTTGAGTCACTATTTTCATCCTTGAGTACCAGGTTCTTTTCCTTCTTTGGCTCTCTCCTTTCACTATCTTTCTTCCTTTTCATTTCGTATGTCTTCAGATTACCAATCAGCTCATCCATGGTTAGAGTTTGTAGATCTTTAGCTTCAGTGATGGCATTTACCTTACTCTCCCAAGAACCAGGTAGAACACTGAGAATTTTCCTTACAAGCTTGTTTCTGGGAATAACATCTCCAAGTGAATGAAGCTCATTTATGATGGATGTGAATCTAGTGTGCATATCCTGTATAAACTCATCATCCTTCATCCTGAAGAGCTCATACTCAGGGTGAGCATGTCAATCTTGGACTGTTTAACCTGAGTAGTTCCTTCATGTGCGGTTTGCAATGCTTCCCATATTTCTTTGGCAGAATCACAAGCTGAGATTCTGTTGTACTCATCAGGTCTTATATCACATACTAAGATTTTCTTGGTGTGATAGTTCCTTTCTACGACTTTTCTGTCAATATCACTATACTCCTTTCTATCTTTCGGCACCATTGGTCTAGTTTCTCCAAGCTTCTTCATAGGAACATGTGGACCATCACAGATGATGTCCCATAGTTCTAAATCTTCAGCTATTATAAAATCATGCATACGAGTCTTCTACCAGTCGTAGTACTAACTATTGAATCTAGGAGGTCTGTAGGTTGATTGTCCTTCCTCAAAGTTGGGTGGAGCAGCCATTGAGATCATTTCTAGGTGTTAACCTTTTAGAAAGAACCTGGTCTGATACCAATTGATAGCTTATATGAGTCCACCAAACTATAGAGCACCTGATCCTCTATGAGTTTCACTGAGAATACTTATGAAGTAGTAAGTAAAATAGACGCGGGATTTTTACATGAAAAAATCCCACTCAAGGGGACAAAAACCACGAACTACACTTGTAGGCTTTCAACTTCACTAACGTGTAATCTCACTATTACAAGCCACTTTGTAATGACTCTATTACAAAGACTTCAACTTAACTAACTTGTGATACTCTTACCACAAGCCAATTGTCACTCTCTAGTTACAAAGACTTTAACTTATGACTAACTCTAGTCATAACACAAATTTAGAGGGTTTATGATTTTTGGGTTTCCTAAAACACAGCTTCTAAGAAAGCAAGATAGGAGTTACAATAAAGAACAAATAACAAGATTACAACTCAACTATGGAAATACATAGACTCATTGTGAAACTGATCCTTTAGTGGAGTTATCTTCTTGTTCTTGACACACTTGTGACTTTAATGTTGGATGAACACTTTACTGCTTGAGAGAATATCACTAAGGGGTCGTTTGGTAAGAGGTATTAGAAAAAATAATGCAAACATTAGCTCTATGTATTATTAATACCTTGCTTGGTACATTTTTTCAACATGTGTATAACTAATACTTGTATTAGTTATACATCATACTTGGTATTAGTTATACATCATACTTGTATTAGTTATACATCATACTTGTATTAGTTATACATAATACTTGTATTAGTTATACATAATACTTGTATTAGTTATACATCATACTTGGTATTATCCTATGCATTAATAATGCATAGAAAACTATGGCATTAGTAATACCAAGGCTATTAATGCATGCATTAGTATGTTTAAAGACAAAATTATCCTTAAAGTCCTTTAAAGCTAGAGAATATGGAGGGCATTTTTGTAAACAACTATTTTTATTAAAAATTATGCAATTCATTATAATTTTAATACACCACACCAAACAGTAGATAAGAAATAATATATGCACAACTAATGTTTGCATTACTAATACATGCATTACTAATCCATGCATTACTAATATACCTTATTCCGCATTATTCTTATACATCCTACCAAACCACCCCTAAATGCTCAAGTGAATATCTTGTGCCTTGCACAAGGTTGTTATACTACCAAAGACATCACAATGGTGATGTCAATTCTTGGTACACGCTTCTTCCCAATGAGAAGTGACTGCCACACTATCTGTTGCACTGTCGCGTGTACAGTTGCAGACAGTCACTTTCTGCATTTGCGTTCCAGCTGTTATTGACTTGTACTTCTGTTAGAGAACACCGAGGGATCAGGTCCATGTTGTGTTCCTCTTTGTAGTAGTTCATTTGGTGGAGATCAGACTGGACTTTATTCATTTGAGATGTGTACCAAGTGAGTCAGGTTCTATATCTGGTTCTTAACAATAAGTTTGTTAGATCATCAAAACATAAGAAGCATAAAGACATTGAAAACCCGTCATTTTAAATTATGTGTTGTTAATAATTAATTACTCTTTTTAAATTTAAATTTAAACATACTTAAATATTTTCTTATTCTGAAAGTAACATAATAAAAAAATATAAAAATCAAAACTTTATATTGAAAATAAAGTAGAAGAAAATTCTAATTGCTTAATCCATATAATCTAGAAAAAATTATTAAATATATTGATACATTTTATATAAAATAATTAACAAACATATATTTTGGATGAAGTAAGAAAAATTAAAACTACTATTAACTATGAAATTATTTCAATTTAAGATGATAGATAAAATACTAAATTTAAGAAGTAAGTAAATAATAGTAATTTATGACAAAGTTAGTTAGATTATGTAATAATTACTTTTTATTAATAAAGTTTTAAAAAATTAAATTATACATTATGTGTTGTTAATAATTAGTTACTCTTTTGAAATTTGAATCTAAACATACTTGATGTTTTATACTTCAATACCACACAAGAGGGGAGGTGATTTGTGTGGTGACCAATTTTTTGCTTAAACTGATTGTGGAAGGACCTGGTTCTTCTATGTGTTCCTTCTGCTACTGTTGCGGAATAATAAATGTAGAAAGTAAAGAATACAAGTATTTTTACGTGGAAAACACCTAGCTCAAAAGGTGAAAAAAACCACGACCTACTACTCAGTAGGATTTTTCCCAACACTTAACTAAATCACTGAGCCAAAACAACATTTACAAACTCTTTGTAAACCTAAGGATTACTTCTAATCCCGTTGTAGCACACAGCCTTAACTGTTGCGACAACTTCAAGTTAACTCTAACTTGAATACTCTGAGTACCTATTACAATTGTCTCTAGATAAAGCTGAAAGGTACAATTTAAAACACCTACTACAATTAAACTAGAAATAAAGAAAGACACATAAAACTTTTTATGGAGCTGGTTCTTCAATCTGGTTCATGTAGCTTCAGGTTTGCACACTTGAATCACACACGAACTGCTTGCAAAAAGCCTTGTTATTTTGCTCTCAATTCACGTTTAACTTCTGCATTTTTGTGCAACACTGTAATGTGAGAACATCCTACAATTTATAGAGTTGGTAGATGAAGAAATAACTAGAGTTCTGATGCAACTCTTCCTTGGTGGAAGAGTTCTAGTTGATCTCAACTTCTAACTCCTTCCATATCTTGGATAATGTTCTCTTTGAGTAAGGAGTCCTTCTCCTTATCAATTATGCAACCTTTTCGATCGGGAGATATTAAATACACCAAGTTAAGCTTATCTTCTTCACGTGCAACCCACATGCTCGAATCTGCCCGTTTTTGTGCACCTGAGGGATGGACTTGGTTCATGCCTGAGTTCCTTTGTCAGTCTTCAAAACTAACCTTTACTTAGGCCAACAAATTCCCCTTTTTTTATGATGACAAACTCTGTGTTTTTCATACACTTAGGCCCTGTCAGAACTCAACTCAACATCAATGCAAAGTTAGAAATTTTTCACTTATCATCAAGGACCAGGTACATTAGGTTATAAACATCACTGTTCAAAGTGTAAAGCACAACCTTTTTCCCCCTTTTGGCATCATCGAAATGTTGCATAAAATGTGAGATAACCAGATTTTAAAACTTACTCATGGCCACTAAGGCTACTTCAAATGCAATCATGGATTAATCATCATAGATCAAGCTAAGAATTTTTAACCATCAAAGAAATATAAACAAACAGTTAGAGCAAAAGACAGTGAATTTCATTGATGAGTGATAAGATTCTACCACAAAGCATAAGAAGAAATAAAAATACTGAAAACATGAGCAAAAGAAACAAAACGTCCCGAACTGGGTCACTAGTTGATCTACACTAGGCTAGGAGGCTTAAGGCCAGGAAGAACTAGGTGCTTGGTTTTTGACTTGGAGGAGTTTCAGCACACCTTGAAGAATGTCATCATTCTTCTCCTTTTCTCTTGCCAGCTTAGTTCTGAGAGCATCTCTCTTAGTCTCCATCTCAACCAACCTCTTCTTCAGCCTTTCAATCTCAACATTCTTAGCCCTACTTTCTTGTACCAAGGCTCTGACCTTGCTATTCACTGGTACATTTTTGGATGAACTAGGTTCTTTAGGAGTGACATTGACTTCATAATCGCAAACAAGCAAAGTATTAACCCAAAAATGATCCATGCTTGTACTAACCTCCCACTTTTTCATAGGCACATTGAAATGTGCAAGCACAGTTGTGAGAATGAAGCCATAGGGAATGGTATGAGTTTTGGTGCCATTGATAACTCTATCAAGAAGCTGGATTATAGCTTTCAGTCACTTTCTTCAGCAGGTCTGCAAGGGTTTCCTCTATAGATGAACCAGTTTCATCTCCCCAAAAACCATTGCACATGCGTCTTTGGTTAACTCACAGAAGTGGGTGAAGAATCAGCCACTCTTGTCCCCTTTCCCCTCACAGTACTCCTAGCACCCTTGCTCTCCTTTTTTTTTTATTTTTACCACCAAGTTCTCCAGATTCTATAGTCTCAACACCTGCTATAGATCCTACAAATCTATTTTCCAAATTTGCAGCAACTTTAGAAATTATCTCAGGAGAAAATTTAGAATCAGAAGATACCTGTTCAGTTTCGGAAGAACCACTTTCTTTCCCCTGAGTAGCAGACTTAAAAGAATCTAGGTAGTTTAATACGGTTAGGAGTCTTGAATGTAACTGGTTCACTTGTAACGGATAAGTTCAAAAGAACTTTGGTATTTGGTAGGACTCTGCTCATGATCCAAATATAGTTATTTCAAATTATGCAGAGTGTAGAAAACATACCGTGTTATCTTGATGAACCAGGTTCTTTACTGATAATTCTCTTGTGTAAGTCTAAATTTGCCAAAATAGAAAAAATATCATTAGAGATTAATGAGTCATTTTAATACATGGCACAAGAGTATACTATGGAAAGTATGAGACCGAGCAAGATTTAATCTAATTATACACAATTACAGACTTTCTAACCAAAAAAAGATTTTTCAATTTTTTTTTCATTTTTGTTATTTAACCTTGAACTGGTCCTTTTAGGTGATCTTAATCATCTCTAATTCTAACATGTTCCTCTCAAAGTGATCTCTACTTAAGACATTTGTGAAGATGTCAGCAATTTACTTGTCAGTAGCACAAAACTCCACAGTGATCAAGCCTTTCTCATAGTTGTCCCTTAAAAATGGTGTCTAACATTTATGTGCTTAGTTCTCCTATGATGAACCGGGTTCTTTATCATACTAATAGCACTAGTGTTGTCACAAAAAATAGGGATGCAACCTTCATCAATTGCAAAGTCCATTAATTGTTGCTTGATCCACAGTAATTGAGCGCAACATGAAGCAGCAACAATATACTCAACTTCAGCAGTAGATAAGGCCACTGAATTTTGCTTTTTAGTAGCCCATGACACAATACATGAACCAAGTAAGTGTTCCATACCTGAGGTACTCTTCCTATCCACAAGGAAACCTACATAGTCAGCGTCAGCATATCCCACTAGGTTAAAATTACTACCTTTTGGATACCAAAGGCAAAGGTCAGTGGTGCCTTTCAAGTATCTCAATATTCTCCTGATAGCAGTCAAGTGGAACTTCTTTGGATTTGCCTGAAATCGAGCACAAAGACCTATACTGAAAACAATATCAGGTCTACTAGCAGTAAGATACAAAAGAGAACCAATCATTCCCCTATACAACTTCTTATCAACAGATGGACCAGGTTCATCTATATCCAATAGGAGTGTCAATTTATTTGGATGTTCCTTCCTGATTTTGTTATTGAGGAATAGGTTCATGGACTGATTCCCTCAAGGTTTGAGGATCAGTTCCCTTCTAGTCAGTTTCCCCTATCATGTTGCCCTGGTTGGAAGAACCTGTTCCATCACCAGCTCCTTCCTGTGATGCATCTTCAGGCTGGACTGTGGTTTCACCATTTGAATTTCTTATCAGCCCAATCTCTTTATTATCTCTTTCCTGCCTTACAGAAAGAATGTTAGTTTTAAAAAAAATAACATATACATTTTTTCTACGCACATAGTTCTTTTATTGTATACCTTATAAGCTTTACTATGTGAAGAATATCCCAAGAATACTCCCTCATCACTTCTGGGATCATACTTACCTAGGGAGTCTTTGTCATTATTGTGCACAAAGCACTTGCATCTAAGTGCCCTAAGATGGGATATATTTAGCTTTCTCCCTTTAAGTGACTCATAGGGAATCTTCTTAACAAAAGGTCTAGTCATGCAACTATTTATGATGTAGAATGTAAAAATTCAGCAAACTTAGCATTTTCAAATTTAGTTCCATGATCAAACCTAATTGATACAAGTTGATTACCTTGTTACTTCTGAGTTTTTCTAACAAAAGAAGTAAACATGTCAAATGCTTCATCTTTAGATGTTAAAAATAATGTCTAAGAAAATCTAGAGTAATCATCAATAAGCACCATCACATATTTTTTACCATCTCTGCTTAATGTTCTCATTGGACTATAGAGATCAACATGGACCAGTTCCATCGTTCTGGTGGTGCTTATCATTTTCTTGCTTTTGAAAGAGGATCTTACCTGCTTCCCCCTTGCAGAAGCCTCACAAACTTTGTCTTCCTTGAACTTGATGTTAGGCAGCCCTTTCACCAGATCCTTGGAGACTAATTGTTGAGTTGACTCAAACTTGCATGTCCAAGTCTCTTGTGCCAAAGGAGGGGATCATTGTCCACCACACTTAAGCAAGTGAGTTTATTTTCTGAAAGTGTGGACAAATCTACAATGTATGTATTGTTTACTCTTTTTCCCTGCAAAACAATCTTATAAGTGGTAAGAATAATCACAAAACATTTGGTAGAGGTGAATGCTACCAAATTACCTCTATCACACAATTGTGATTGTCTTATTAGGCTGTATTTTAGGCCATCTATCAAGTAGATATTCTCAATAGAGTGAGAATCAGTCTTACCTACCTTTCCAACCCCAATGATCTCACCTTTCTTCCCATTTCCAAAGGAGACATTACCTCCTTTGAGGTCCTCAAGTTAAAGGAACTAGTTCTTGCTTCCTGTCATATGCTTTCAGCAGCCACTATCCATGTACCATCTTTGGATGTTCCCCTTCACTTGGACCCACAAAAGAAAATTAAGGGTTAGTCTTAGGAACCCAAACTAGTTTAGGTCCCTTTCTATAGTCAAAAGGGTGAATCAAATTCTTTTTAGCCCAACCTGGCAGCCTATTTTTTCCTTGAACAAATTCTTTTTTCTTTTGACTAGCCTTTTCTTTTGCAATACATTCAGATTTATAGTGACCAGTTTTACCACAGTATGTGCAAATTATGTTCTCAAGAAGTGTGAGCTACTTGCTTTTGGGATCCCACTTAGGTGCAGGGGTCCCGTAGCCAAGTCCTCTCTTATTGCTACTATGGTATTCATGTAGCCATGAAAGTGCATCGGAGGACCTATTCCATTTACAGGTTCTGTCTAGCTCTTGCTTAACATTGTTTAGATCCTCCTTAAGGACTCTTATCTGCTCATCTCTTTTGTACAACTCATCTTTCATTTTTCCTACATTTTTTTCTAAAGTGAGTTGTCTGTGATTAGCTTTCTTTTTACCAGTTCCTAATTTCAATTTTAGAATTTTAGATCTAAGCTCTAGGATAGTGGTGTCAAGTTCATGAACCTGGTTCTTTAACTTAGCATTTTTACTTTCACTTTCACTAGCCCTAAGTTCCAGATTTTTGCACTTAGCTTTCAAAATCACACACTCCTTAGACAGTTGTTCCTTTTCATTATTTAGATCCTCAAATTCATCAATGAAATCCATGAGTAACTCAGATAGCCTTTCTTTAGACAAAAATTTAATCTTGTCTTTGAGATGAATTATACTTACCTCAGATTCCTCATCGGATTCTCCAATTGCCATAAGTGCTTGTTCATCTCCATCTTCATCCTCTGAGTCCTCATCTGAGCTTTCTCCCCAGGCAGCAACCATAGCTTTTGTTGAACCTTTGTTCTTCTTGGGTTGAACTTGTTCCTTCTTCTTGTTCCTTCGTTCAGCTCTTTCCTTCTTTTATTCAATTTCCCATTGAGGGCAGTTTTTGATGAGGTAATCAGTCTTCCCACACTTGTAACACCCCTCATTGATTTGTTTTTCAGGAACCCTTGGTTTGCTATAACTTCCACTTCTTGAAGGACCATTTCCTCTCATTAGGTACTTCTTGAAGTCCTTTGTGATCATGGTCATTTCATCCTTCTCTAGATCAGCACCTTCAGTGATTCTGAATGCCAGGCTCCTTTCCTTCTTAGGTGTATCTATCTTCATGGTTTGCCTTCTAAGCTCATAGGCAGTGAGATTTCCAATTAGCTCATCCAACTTAAGAGTGGCAATGTTCTTTGATTCCTGAATAACAGTGATTTTGCTTTCCCAAGTAACAGGCAAAACCCTTGTCAATTTTCTCAACCTTGTCTTCTTCAAGAATAACCCTTCCAAGAGACTTAAGTTCATTTGTTAGTGTGGTGAACCTTGTATACATCTCTTGGATGGTTTCCCCTTCCTTCATGGTGAAATTCTCATATTGAGAATATAGCAGTGTTCCTATGGACCTCTTTACTTGAGGTGTTCCTTCATGAGCCACTTGCAAAGTGTCCCAAATTTCCTTAGCAGTGGTATAGCTTTGAATTCTACTGTACTCGTCCGTACCATGTCCACACACAAGCCATTTCTTGGCCTTAGCATTCTTTTCCCATTTCCTCAAGTCCTCAGCATTGCAGTCAGCTCTTGTGGCACATCTACTCTTTCAGCATTCTTCTTCATGGTAGCCAGGGGACCATCAGTGACAATGTCCCATAGCTGATAGTCTTCTCCGATGATGTGATCTCTCATCCTATTTTTCCACCAAGAGTAGTAGTGGCCATTAAAGAGTGGAGGCCTATCAGTTGATTGCCCTTCCCAATTTCCAGGTGGCGCTCATCTTGATTTGTTCCTAAGATGTTAGCCTCTTTAAGGATAACCTGCTCTGATACCAATTGATGTTTTAGACTTCAATACCACACAAGAGGGGAAGTGATTTGTGTGGTGACCAATTCTTTGCTTAAACTGATTATGGAAGGACCTGGTTCTTCTATGCGTTCCTTTTGCTACTGTTGCGGAATAATAAATATAGAAAGTAAAGAACAAAAATATTTTTAGGTGGAAAACACCTGGCTCAAAAGGTGAAAAAACAATGACCTACTACTCAGTAGGATTTTCCCCAACACTTTACTAAATCACTGAGCCAAAACAGCATTTATAAAACTCTTTGTAAACCTAAGGATTACATCTAATCCTGTTGTGGCACACAGCCTTAACTGTTGCGACAACTTCAAGTTAACTCTAACTTGAATACTCTGAGTACCTATTACAATTGTCTCTAGATAAAGCTGAAAGGTACAATTTAAAACACCTACTACAATTGAACTAGAAATAAAGAAAGGCACATAAAAAATTTTATGGAGCTGGTTCTTCAATCTGGTTCATGTAGCTTCAGGTTTGCACACTTGAATCACATACGAACTACTTGCAAAAAGCCTTGCTATTTTGCTCTCAATTCACGTTTAACTTCTGCGTTTTTGTGCAACACTGTAATGTGAGAACATCCTACAATTTATAGAGTTAGTAGATGAAGAAATAACTAGAGTTTTGATGCAACTCTTTCTTGGTGGAAGAGTTCTAGTTGATCTCAACTTCTAACTGCTTCCCTATCTTGGATAATGTTCTCTTTGAGTAAGGAGTGCTTCTCCTTATCAATTATGCAACCTTTTCGATTAGGAGATATTAAATACATCAAGTTAAGCTTATCTCCTTCACGTGCAACCCACATGCTCGAATCTGCCCGTTTTTGTGCACCTGAGGGATGGACCTGGTTCATGCCTGAGTTCCTTTGTTAGTTTTCAAAACTAACCTTTACTTGGTCCAACAATACTCAAATACTTTTTTATATTGAAAGTAGCACAATTAAAAATATAAAAATTAAAAATTTATATTAAAAATAAATTATAAAAAAAATCTAATTGCTTATTCTATATAATCTAGAGAAAAAATATTAAAATATTTATACAAAATAATTAAAGAACATATATTTTGGATGATGTATAAATTAAAATTAGTATTAACTATGAAATTATTTCAGTTACAGATTATAGGTAAATTACTCAATTTAATAAATAAAAGAAAGTAAGTAAATAATAGTCAACATATTATTAAGAAATTTAGATAATTGAAGAATTAAGCAAATTTGAAAGTGAAGTCAGGTGGTGGTCAAACTTGATGGGGAGATAATATATTAAAAGTTATCTAAATTATATTAAAAAATGATAGTCAAGCTTAATATGAAGCAGGTGGCATATTGAGAAAAAGAAAAAGTAAAAAATATAGAATGACGAGAAAGTGGTTTTTTATTATGATGAAAAAATACAATAGATAGTACCACGTAACTAAATCTACATATTATTAAAAGGAGTGGAAAAACCTCCACATTAAACCAAATGGCAGCCTCGCAATAGGCCACTTAAATTTAAACATACTTAACTTTTTTTTATATCGAAAGCAATATAATAAAAAATATATGAAAATTAAAACTTCATATTCAAAATGAAATAGAAGATTAATCTAATTGCTCATTCCTTATATTATAGAAAAAAATATTAAAAATATTGACACATTTTATACAAGACAATAAAATATCAAATGTAGTATTAACTATGATACTTGAATGCGGTAAAATCGGAGGGTCGGATTTTCCATCGTTGCGATGCCTCGTGAGCACATTTCGATGGTTTGAGACTATGGTCGAGATTTACCCCCCGAGGTCTATCAACGCTCGACCTCGGAGCAGTGCAGACCAACGGTTATGGTGAAAAAGTGAAGAGTTCCCAAGGCGCGTAACGAGAGCTGACAAAGTCTAGTGAGCTAAGTTCAGACCCGAATTAAGGCATTAAATTGTCTTACCAACCCCATATCTTGGTATTAAATGCATTTATACTACGTTGGGATTCCCCCTCATATATAAAGGGGATCCTTGTTACTTTGTAATCATCTGATGTTCAATATTGAATACACAAGAACATTCTCTCTACTCTCTAACATATTCTCTTGCTTTCATTACTTCCATTTATTGCTTATATTTATCGTGTTCTAGTTATTGTTCTTCATTTATTGCTTATCATTGATCATAAAGAGCCATTGTCTTAGCCCACATAACTGTTAGTCCTCCCTCGATTGCTCCAAGCCAGGCATCTAACTCGACCTCGAGGCCTCATATACGACAGCTCGAGGCCCCGATCTCCAACCTTTTGATTTGAGTATTACATTGTTTTTGAGCTATATTCTTGCCTTCTAACCTTTTACTTTAGCATCCATTGCCTAACAACTAGCATAAAAATAGATCACGTATTTTTAGAACCACAAAATCAAATTTAATTATTATTTCTATTTTCATGGAAAATAGTTTGGCGCTCACCGTGGGGCTAAAAATAATAGTGATAAGTTTCTTGCTAGTTTAACTACATAACGCAAGTTTCCTTTCACACTTTTTCTTATCCAAGATCTTTGATTTCAGGTCATGATGCCTAAACCAGTAAATGTACCTGAAAATACCAGCCTCAAAAACTATGGAAAGGGCGGTATGGTTATTTCAGGTATGGGTGTGCCACTACAGAACCCTGAGAGTACACCGGAACTGATTCCCAAGGGTAAGACCTCATGTGACGCCCAATACGTTAACGTCGGTCCTCACATTAACAAGGGAGCACGCCGAGAGATTCAGCGGGAAACTCGAAAAAATCCAACCTGGGCAAAAGGAGAGATTCCTCAGCATGTCATTCATATGATCATCAAGGGGACCGACATTCTCCAAGGACCCGTGATCAAACGGATAAAAATATCCGCTACAATAGAAAGGTCGATCCGAGACCGCATGACCGAAGACACCCTTGCATTTAGCGAGGAGGATCTCGAGACCTTGACGCAACCATACAACGACGCACAGGTAATTTCATTTCTTTTAAGTAACATTCGAATTAAACGTGTTCTCATGGATCCAGGCAGCTCGGCCAATGTAATTAGGTCAAAGGTAGTAGAACAGCTTGGGTTGCTCGATCAGATCGTACTCGCCTCCCGGGTCCTCCACGGCTTCAACATGGCTGGCGAAGTAACGAAAGGAGAGATCACCCTCTCGGTTGAAATGTCCGGTACAGTTTAGAACACCAAGTTCCACGTCATTGGCGGTGACATGAGGTACAACGCATTGCTTGGCAGGCCGTGGATACACAGCATGAGGGCAGTGCCATCAACTCTACACCAGATGATGAAGTTTCCAACAAAAGATGGTATAACAACGATATATGGAGAACAACATCCGGCAAAAGAAATGTTCGTGGTTTACCAGGAGGCACCGAATCCTATACACTCTACCCCTGAGGATGATAAAGAAGATTTCCTCGCTCCTCGAACTTTCGTTGCCCCCAAAGAGTCGGATGCAACGAAATCGACAATTGAATAGCTGGAGCAAGCTGTTTTGATCGAGCATCTCCCAGATTGAAAGGTATACCTAGGAACGGGATTAACCTCCGAACTGAGGAAAAAACTCATTCAATTCCTTATTAATAACACTGACTGTTTCGCTTGGTCCCATTTAGATATGACAGGAATCACGCCGGAAATAACCACCTACCAATTAAGTGTCAACCCCAGGTTCAAACTGGTAAAGCAAAAAAGAAGACCCCAATCCGAAGTAAAACACGCATTCATCAAGGACGAGGTAACGAAACTCCTTAAAATAGGGTCTATTAGAGAGATAAAGTACCCCGAATGGCTGGCCAACGTAGTGGTAGTGCCCAAAAAGGGAAATAAGTTAAGAATGTGCGTAGATCATAAAGACTTAAATAAGGCGTGCCCCAAGGATTCGTTCCCATTGCTTAACATCGATCGTCTGATCGATGCCACGGCCGGCCACGAGACCCTCACCTTTATCGATGCCTACTTGGGGTATAATAAAATTCAGATGAACCCCCAGGATAGGAAAAAGACTTTGTTCGTCATGAAGTATGGTACCTACTGTTACAATGTAATGCCCTTCGGGCTGAAAAACGCAGGGGCTACATACCAACGTCTAGTTAATAAAATGTTCGAGCATCAAATAGGCAGATCCATGGAATTTTATATTGATGACATGCTAGTTAAGTCCCTATGCGCAGAGGACCATTTGACTCATTTGCAGGAAACATTTGACATCCTCAGAAGTTACAACATGAAGCTTAACCTCGAGAAATGTGCCTTCGGAGTAGGTTCGAGCAAATTCTTAGGATTCATGGTATCGAACAGGGGGATCGAGATCAACCCCGACAAAATCAAGGCCATCGAAGAAATCACGGTGATAAACAATGTAAAGGTCGTGCAATGGCTGACAGGGCAGATAATGGCTCTGGGCAGATTCATATCAAGGTCGTCAGATAGGAGTCATCATTTCTTCTCTTTACTCAAAAAGAAAAACAACTTCGAATGGACTCCAGAATGCCAACACGCCTTAGAGGAATTGAAATGATATCTGACTAGTCTACCTTTGCTCCACACACCAAAAGAGGATGAAACGTTGTATTTATACATGGTCGTATCCGAGATAGCGGTAAGCGGTGTGCTAGTTCGAGAAGAGCAAGGTATGCAATTCCCTGTTTATTATGTAAGTCAAACCCTAGGGGATGCCGAAACCAGGTATCTGCACCTAGAAAAATTAGCTCTTGTGTTAATAAGCGCATCACAAAAATTGAAACCATATTTTCAATGCCACCATATTTGCATTTTAACAACGTACGCTCTCCGAAGCATATTGCATAAGCCCAAATTATCGGGATTATTGGCCAAATGGGCCATCGAACTCAGGAGGTATGATATCGAGTATCAACCCCGAACGGCCATCAAGTCCCAAATTCTAGCAGACTTTGTGGCCGACTTCTCACCCTCCCTCGTGCCCGAGGTAGAAAAGGAACTTTTACTAAAATCGGGCACATCTTCTGGGGTATGGACCCTATTCACTGATGATGCCACGAACGTAAGAGGATCCGGACTCGGTATAGTCCTAAAGCCGCCTACGGGTGGCATAATCATGCAATCTATAAAAACTGCAAGATTGACTAACAATGAAGCCGAGTATAAGGCTATAGTTGCAGGTCTGGAATTGGCCAAAAGCGTGGTAGTTGAGATCGTCGAAGCAAAATGCGATTCACTCCTGGTAGTAAATCAAGTAAATGGGAGCTACGAGGTCCGAGAAGACAGGATGCAGAGATACTTAGACAAACTCCAAGTCATATTATGCCGTTTTAAAGAATGGACCCTGGTCGACATACTTTGGGAGCAGAACAGCGAGGCCGATGCCCTCGCAAACCTGAGATCATCAGTTGAAGAAGATGACCTACTCCCCGGGGATGTTATTCAGCTATCCAAATTAGTGGTCGAGGAAGGTCATGCCGAGATTAATTCTACTAGCCTAACATGGGATTGGAGAAATAAATATATTAACTATCTGAAAGACGGGAAATTACCCACAAATCCAAAGGAATCGAGGGCCCTGCGAACCAAAGCAGCCCGGTTCTCGCTCGACGAAAATGGAACTCTGTACAGAAGAAATTTTCAATGGCACCCTAGCAGTACGTCTGGGGCCGGGAGACACAGATTATGTACTCCGAGAAATTTATGAGGGTACTTGCGGAAACCACTCCGGTGCTGATTCCTTAGTCCAAAAGGTGATCAGGGCATGCTACTACTGGGACAACATGGAAAAAGACACCAAGGAATTTGTCCAAAAGTGCGACAAATGCCAAAGATTTGCCCCTATGATTCACCAACCCGACGAACAACTACATTCGGTCTTATCGCCGTGGCCGTTCATGAAATGGGGAATGGACATCGTCAGAGAGACCAACGGCTCCAGGTAAAGCTAAATTTATTTTATTTATGACTGACTATTTCTCAAAATGGGTAGAAGCGTAGGCCTTCAAAAGGATAAGGGAAAAAGAAGTCATTGACTTCATCTGGGACCACATTATGTGCCGATTCGGGATTCCTTCTAAGATAACTTGCGATAATGGGAGGCAGTTCAACGGAAGCAAAGTAACACAGTTCCTCGAGGATCACAAAATCAAGAGAATCCTGTTGACACCCTACCACCCGTGTGCAAACGGTCAGGCCGAGTCTACAAATAAAACCATCATCCAGAACTTAAAAAAGAAGTTGGAAAGCACCAAGGGAAAGTGGAGGGAAATATTGCCCGAAGTGCTGTGGGCATACCGAACAACTTCAAAATAAAGCACAGGGGAAACACCTTTCTCTCTAGTATATGGTGCCAATGCTTTGATACCTGTGGAGATTGGAGAGCCAAGTGCCAGATTTCGATACACTACCGAGAGCTCGAACAACAAGGCCATGACTACGACCCTCAAACTATTGGATAAAAAGCGAGAAGCCTCACTGGTCCGAATGGCCGCCCAAAAGCAAAGGATCGAAAGGTATTATAACAGGAGAACAAACATCTGACATCTCGGAGTCGGGGAATTAGTCCTAAGGAAAGTCACCCTCAACACCTGAAACCCTAATGAAGGAAAGCTAGGCCAAAATTGGGAAGGACCGTACCACGTCCTCAGAGTAATCGGCAAAGGGTCCTACAAACTCGGTACCATGGAAGGCGAACAGCTTCCAAGCAATTGGAACATATCAATGTTGAAATGATATTATTGCTAAGGTGTCCGATGGAAGATTCTGAAACACCCTCGAGCTCGAGGACCTCGGGCTCTTAAAATCATGAGTTGCACTCTTTTCCTTTGACCCTAGAAAGGTTTTACCGGCAAAGTTTTTAACGAAGCAACAACTATATGCTACCTAAGGAAAACTCAACAAGTATTCAAGGCTTCTTTTGCAGTCAACCTCGGATAATGGGGGCACCCCCCCAAAAGGTCACCTCCTCGGAAAAGCCAAGATGTGATGAACGGGGTCTCGATAGGAGAATAGTGTACCAGGCCAAACGGTCGAACGAACCGTATCCGAATGAGAATAACCGAGTCCCTAACAACAAAAAATTATATACTTGTACTAAGTAATCGAAGAATACTTTCCATCAAAGTATTTCACGTTTCAAATAAGCTCAGTATTTTTGCAAAAACGGCCCCAGAGCCAAAATATCTCGAACACTTGGAAACTGGCGCCAACAACTTGAAGCTGTATGACCCCCGGGTTGGAGCTTCAAATTCGTAAGCCCTCAATAAGGCAACATCAAGATCACAAAACAGCCTTGGAGCCAAAAACGTCCCGAACACTTGGGGACTGGCATCGAAGACTCAAAGACCACATGACCTCCGGGTCGAAAACTCTGTAATCATAAGCAAGCCCTTAATGAGGCAATACCAAGTTTACAAGTAATGGCTCCCGAGCCAAGAAACTTTCAATGACTCGGGGACTGCCGCCAACCACCACCCCTATCGACTTATCAAATCCCGAGGCCATAAGACCACATACGGGCAGCCTCGATCTCGTAAGACCTATTTAAGACAACAATAGTATATGTAAGACCTCAAGCAAGGCATGAACCACACTTGTACCAAGTGACAATATCTGTAAGACCTCAAGCAAGCCATGAACCATACTTGTACCAAGTAGCCAAAACTGTAAGACCTCAAAGGCATGTAAAACTTGTAAGACCTTACTAAAGGCATAAACCCGATCTTAAAGTTAAGGCTATATATCGAACTTGTAAGACCCTTAAAAAGGTATACCCTCGATATAGACGCCGAAACTACTTCACTCGGGGACTAAAAGGCTCTGGCCAAACACAATAACTACAGTCACAAGGCTGTACCAGCCAAACTAATACGACTCGGGGACGCCCGACTGTCGCTATAAAATCACAGGCCTTCAATTACTTCAAAAATACTTCGAAAAGAACCGGTTAAACAGGCTACCCTCAACATAGGCAAAAGAGCTTCGACCATGTTAGATCCAAACTATAAGGCTTCGAGATACTCAGCCGTCGAGCTAAACCTCCCGAGGTGCTCGATTATCGCCATATAATGACTCACAATTGAGGTTTCTATCAAACCATCGAAAGAGCGAGACAAACACAATTCTAAAAAGTCCTTAACGAGGGAAGAATAAAGCCTATATAAGAGGTCGTACCAACCCAATGCGTAAGAGACACTATCACCAGCCCATACAAGAGGTCGTACCGACCCAACGCGTAAGAGCCTAAGGGCCAACTTTAAATTCAAAAACTTGAGGGTCGAACGAGCTCGATCGAAACCCGACTCGGAGCCTGAACCCAAAACAGTTAACTAAATATGCCTAAGAGTAAGAGCATAAGAGCTCGAACGCCAACTCACACTAAAAGGTCGTATCGACTAAACGCGTAAGAGCCATTGTCGCCAGCACTAAAATTGAAGGTCGTACCGACCCAATGCGTAAGAGCCACTATCGCCAGCCCATACAAAATGCCTAACGCCCAACGCGTAAGAGCCACTGTCGCCAGCACTAAAATTGAAGGTCGCACCGACCCAACGTATAAGAGCCAGGCCTAACCCAAGAACACTCAGGGACTGACCTTCGACTATTACGAGTCGCTGAGCAATAGCAAAAACCCAAGGGTCTAACCCAAGGTCTGAGATCTCGGATCGATTATCAAGAAAAACACCACACATTATTCCCAAAGGGCAAAAGAGAAAAGAAGTGATAAAAAATGAAAAGCCTTTTATACATATCACTCATAGAGGTACGATTACAAGGCCTTTAAAAACCCTTACAAGGAAGGAGCCTAATAGAACCCTAATCTATTATCGAGCCTACATCTTTGATGGCTCCGCCAGAGGTTGCGCCCCCACGGTTCCGGCTACAGCCCCAGGACCTTCAACGGCCTCTTTCCCGCTGGGGATTCCGCCTTCATTCTCATCATCTCCTAAGACACTACCTAGCTCACCTCCAAAAGAAAATAGGGCAGCAGCCTTCTTCTCTAGGGTCTTCACCCTCTCGAGCTCGGCAAATAAACTAATATCGCCCGTGTGTATATCCTCGAGAGTCTGCCTCCAAGATTCTAACCGAGCATGCTCTACGTCTCGAGTCAATTTCAATTCTTCCTCCACAGGCACTCTCCCGGCTTGAGCGTATATTACAACGACATCCTCTTTGTGCAAAGGTATAAGCGCCTCAGCTTCAGTTTTGATCCCGGATAGTGCAACAACTAACTCAGAATGGAGAACTCTATACTTTTCACTATCCGCCCTCGCGTCATGAAGCTAGTGCCCGACTAAGGCCATCTTTTCCTGGAGGGTATGGCTCTCAGAAGTTATCTCTCTCACGTGCCGTTTGAGTTCGAGAACTTCGGAGTCTCTGGCTCGGAGCTCCTCCCTTAGTAAGGCACCTTCCTTCTCAAGCTGCATGAATCAGATCAAAGATGTCAAAACGCTGGGATCTGGCAAACATTCAGACAATAGCAAACGGAAACTAGGTAACCTGTTCAACAAGATGAGCCTTCTCACGCTCATGACGGGTCACCTAAGCCTGAAACTAGGCAAAAAGTCTGATTATAAAGCGTCCTAGCCTGAAGCCATGAAAAAGACAAGTTAGAAAGACAAAGATCAGGATGACAGGTAGGATTTACAAAAACTACCTGCTCATCTCGTTGAAGACAAGTGAAGTATCGAGCTAGGGAATTCCCTCGGGAGCGGCTAAAGGCCTTTCAAACACATCTCTATCTCCAATAGGCACCCCTACGTCGGAAGGTTCTTCATTCGGGGCATCTTGCGTTCCCTTAGGAGGTAAGGTCGTTCCCTGAGGGGAATCACTCACAACAACAACACCAATAGGGTTAATTGGGGCCACCTATTGTCCCTACTGGGCTTCAAAACTGGGTTCCTTCGAACCACCTACCGAGTGCGTCTCAGTTCGAGGGATATTTCAGCCATCGACCGGCTCAGGGACATCACCCAATACTCCTTCAGTGGCCTCTCCATCCCGAAGTTGGACCATGATGACATAAAGCTTCGACTCGAGAGCTACCATCTCTATGGCTTGAGGGTCGATAGGGTTTTTCCCTCACTCAGACGCTATCAAGAAATTATTTCCCCCTCGGCTTCAGCTTGAGGACTTCCCATTACTTTTGGAGTTAGGGCTGCCGGGTCGGCCTTAGTTTCTTCCACCTTGGTCTTCTTGGATTCCGAAGGTTCATTCAATGGTTCCCTTTGTCTTTTCTTCCCTTCATCATGTCCCGAAGTACCCTCTTCACCAAGCGACGTTCCCTTTATCAAGGGGACCTCCCCCATACCTACACGAATGCAAGAGATAAGTACATGGAGTAAGAACGCTATCAGTATCAATTCTGATTAAAAGGTACGACTGCAGCAGGAGTAAAGGCTCACCGTGGTCCTTGGCATCCCATCAGCTTGGGACAGATCACGCCACACTCACTCAGCGTATGGGCAAATCGAGTCCAGCCAGCTGACCCAGCCCGAGAGGTCTGTAACCGCGCCAGAGTAAACTGTTATGGCTGCATCAGCAGAAAAAATTAGCGTGTGAAAAGATTTACCTAAAAAGAAGCAAGGAGATGTTAGATAACGTATCTACTTATGTCTGTATTCCACCTTTCGGGGAACGACATCCTTTTCACCGGGATCAGGTTCGAAGTCCTAAATCAGACAAAACAGCTCATCCACCCTCCGTTCCCAACTTCGTCGATGCAAGCAAAAAGAGCCCTCGAAGCTCGGCAGCGGAGCTTAATCAGGCCCCCATGAAATAGACGGGGACTATACATCCTAACCAGGTGATTGAGGGTGAAGGGCATCTTCCCAATCATGTTCACATAATACCTGATCATGTAGACAATGCGTCAGAACGAAGGGTGAATTTGGCCGAGGGTCACTCGATACCGTTGGCAGAAGTCGAGAACCATGGGGTCTATTGAAGGCAGGAATGGCCCCACCAACCCAAGGATAAATGGGTAAGTATACACATTGAGAAAATCGACTTTGTATGTCGTTATATCCTCCTCTCGAAAAGGGATCTCCTCAAGCACCGCATCCCTCCAGTGGTAATCAGTCCTTACCCTTTCGACGTCTATTATTAAGCTAATACATTGAGACATAGACTCATGATGCCCCAGCTTTGAAGAAGGTTTTTCGACCTTGAAATCGGAAGCCGTTGCAAAAAACCCTGGAATGCATTCCTCAACACGAGGAGGCATTGCTGCTTTACTTTTAGATGAAAGCGAGGAAGAGGAGGATGCATTCCCTTGAGAAGCAAAGGCGAAAGTTTTCGCCATTCTTAAAAGATTTAAGAGGAGAAAGAAAGAACAAAAGTAAAGGTAGAAGGAACTTTTTTGAGGGCTTGGTGGTGTAGTGAACAATAAAGAACAAGAGAAGAGGTATTTATAGAGGCCCAATGGGCACGTTGAAGGAGGCCAAAGGATAGCCAGCCGATGTAATCAATACGAAAGCTTTTAAGGATGTGTGTATGCGACCTTTTGGCACCTTATGATTGCCATCATTATGGAAGTACCAGAGGGGCAAGAATTCGAGGTCGTTTCTTATCACTTTCACTCTAAAAAACACGGGGACTATCTGTACGCGATAAAATCGGAGAGTCCAATTTTCCATCGTTGCGATGCCTCGTGAGCACTTTTCGAAGGTTCGAGACTATGGTCGAGATTTATCCCCCGAGGACTATCGACACTCGACCTCGGGCAGTGCAGACCAACGGTTATGGTGAAAAAGTGAGGAGTTCCCAAGGCGCGTAACGAGAGTTGACAAAGTCTAGTGAGCTAAGTTCAGACCCGAATCAAGGCATTAAATGGTTGTACCAGCCCCATATCTTGGTATTAAATACATTTGTACTACGTTGGGATTCCCCCTCATATATAAAGGGGATCCTTGTCACTTTGTAATCATCTGATGCTCAATATTGAATACACAAGAACATTCTCTCTGCTCTCTAACATATTCTCTTGCTTTCATTACTCCCATTTATTGCTTATATTTATTGTGTTCTAGTTATTGTTTTTCATTTATTGCTTATCATTGATCATAAAGAGCCATTGTCTTAGCTCACATAACTGTTAGTCCTCCCTCGATTGCTCCAAGCCAGCATCCAACTCGACCTCGAGGCCTCATATATGACAGCTCGAGGCCCCGATCTCCAGCCGTTTGGTTTGACTATTACATTGTTTTTGAGCTATAATCTTGCCTTCTAACCTTTTACTTTAGCATCCATCGCCTAACAACTAGCATAAAAATAGATCACGTATTTTTAGAACCACAAAATCAAATTTAATTGTTATTACCATTTTCACGGTAAACAATACTATTTTAATTATAAATTATAGATAAAATACTAAATTTAAGAAATAAAAGAAAGTAAGCAAATAAAGTCAATATATTATTAATAAATTTAGATAATTAAAGAATTAAGCAAGCTTGAAAGTGAATCCAAGTGGTAGTCAAGCTTAATATGAAGATAGTTTATTAAAAGTGATCTAAATTATACTAAAAGGATGGTATTCAAGCTTGATAAATTTCTGTTTTGCTATTTAATTTTAAACTAATATAGCACTCGGGTGATTACGTAATATACTAGTATAACAAAAAAGAAATTTATCAGAAAAAGTTTTTTTTTAACACAACACTAGGATATTTTATATATATAATAAAAGAAATTACATAGGCATAGTAGATGTTTTTAGGGCACTATTGTTATCCATAGTTGTCAAATAGTTACAAACATTCTTGGAAATACTCCTAACACTATTACAAACTCCATGTTTGTTCTTGATCACTTCTTGTTCCACAAAAAAAGGTGGACAGACATGGTATAAACACTTAGATGATAGTAGGTTTTTGGCAGCTTGTTTGGCCAGTAGATGAGCGGCCATATTGCCTTCCCTGAAATTATGCTTCAGCTGCGGGATCTTCAATTGGTGCATTAACCATCTGCATTCAGAAACAATATTAGAATAGTTAGTGTTATCTTCATAAATAAGTTTGATAACTTCCGTGCAATCAGTTTCAATTTCCATATTGAGGAAGTTCATGTCCTTTGCAATTTTCAGTCCTTCTAGCAAGGCCAACAACTCTGCATGGATAGGAGAAAAAGCTTGGCATGATTTATGGTAACCCACAAGCCAATCTTCTTTGCTATTTCGAAATGCTCCACCAAGACCTGCCATTCTATTCTTACTAGAGAAAGCATCATCACAGTTTAACTTGATCACACCTTGAGTAAGTTTGTTCCAACCGATCTCTACATTGATAGTTTTTTCCACAAAGAGATTTTTTTCAGGGAAGAAGGTGAATTCCCATGATGTATGAATAGCTTTCTTTAATTCTAAATAGTTTTCTAGGTTGTTAATGTTATTATAGTTTCTGTTTTTTTATAATTCCTATATGAAGAAGGGGAATAAAGTAGTCCATTGTATATGAGGTTACAGTTTTTAATAAACAAATCTCTCAATATAACAAATCAATTTTTGTCATTCCTAATATCCAATGGTGGAAGACCCATATTTTCCCAGAGATGTTTAGAAGTAGGGCATTTAGTAAAAATGTGTTGAATGTCCTCTACTCCGGATCTGCAAATTGGACAAGTAGCATCAATATTGATACCTATTTTAGCTAGGTAGGCTCGACAAGGAATACGGTTGTGCATGCATTTCCATAGAAATAACTTTAATTTATTAGGGCAATGAAGATCCCAAATTCACTTAAATGGCCTGGATGTAGTGTTGTTTTCAGAGAGGGGTTTATAGCATGATTTGGTGGAGAATATACCTGATGAGCTAAGATGCCAACTTATTTTGTCAACATTTGAATCCTTGCTAGGGACGGGTGTAATGTGTAGATTGTTGAGGATATCATTGGGCAGCTCAAAGAAAATAACTCTACTATTCCATTCTCTGTTGTGAATGAGGCTTTTAATTGAAAGGGTTTGGTCACTATTATTTAGAGGCCCTTCTATTATGCTTCTAAGGGATTGCGAGTTGTAAATCCAATTGTCATGCAAAATGTTAATCCTAGAGTTAATACAAGGTCCAAAGGATACCCTTGGTGCACACTTTCCATCCTTGCAAAATAGCTTTCCAGATGAAAGAGGTGTTACTGAGAGTTTTCTTTGTGGCATATTTGGCTATTATCTTTTGTAATGTTTTGCCAACTAATTAGGTGAAGCTTTTTAGTGGTGTTTGTGGAACCCCAAATAAAGTCCCTTTGGATTTTATCAATCTTCTTTAAGACTTTAGGGGGGAGAAGAGTAAATTGCATAGAATGAGTAGAAATTGCACATAGAGTACTTGAAGCTAGAGTAGTTCTTCCTGCCATATTTAGGAACGAGCATTTCTAGTGGGACAACTTAGATTTCATCTTATCTATGATAAATTAGAAGTCTTTAGCAGTAGGGGAATGGTTGAGGATTAGGAAGCCAAGGTACTTACCAAATTCATTGGTGGATTTAATACCAAAGAGGTTGATAAGGAATATTTTCAAATTCTGGGGACAATAATTAGGAAGGACAATCCTTGATTTGGCTTTATTAATGGCTAGCCCAGATTCATCACAAAAAAGATCCATGCATGATTTAATGCAATGGCTAGTGTTTTTGTTAGCTTTCCCCATTAGAGTAATATCATCAGCAAAGAAGATTTGGGAAAAGGAGGGGTCTTTATGTTTAAAATAGATTGGATCACATTGTAAAGTGTCTACTTGGTGGTTTATTAGTATAGATAGCAGTTCAAGGCAAAGGATGAATATATATGGGGATGTAGGATCACCCTGACGAATACCTCGACTAGGTTGGAAAAAACTTGTTCTAGCCCGTTTACTACGATACCCATAGAGCTAGTACAAATGCAATGCATGATCAGACGAGATAATTTAGGAGGAAAATTGAAATACTTTAGGGTCTTATAGACAAATGACCATTCCAAACGGTCAAAGGCTTTTTCCAAATCCAATTTGATATTATAATTTGACCCCAGGGAGAGGTAATATTCTGTAAAAATCTCCAAGCAAGACTTGAGAGTAAGACTAGATTTTTGGCTTTGGCTGGGCGTATACCCAAACCCCCCTCAGTTTTATCTTTTGTAATGTTTTGCCAATTAATTAGGTGAAGCTTTTTAGTGGTGTTTGTGGAACCCCAAATAAAGTCCCTTTAGATTTTATCAATCTTCTTTAAGACTTTAGGGGGGGAGAAGAGTGTATTGCATAAAATGAGTAGGAATTGCACATAGAGTACTTGAAGCTAGAGTAGTTCTTCTTGCCATATTTAGGAACGAGCATTTCCAGTGGGACAGCTTAGATTGCATCTTATCTATGATAAATTGGAAGTATTTAGTGGTAGAGGAATGGTTGAGGATTGGGAAGCCAAGGTACTTACCAAATTCATTGGTGGATTTAATACCAAAAAGGTTGGTAAGGAATATTTTCAAATCTTGGGGACATTAATTAGGAAGGACAATCCTTGATTTGACTTTATTAATGGCTAGCCCAGATTCATCACAAATAATATCCATGTATGATTTAATGCAATGGCTAGTCTTTTTGTTAGCTTTCCCCATTAGAGTAATATCATCAGCAAAGAAAATGTAGAAAAAGGAGGGGTCTTTATGTTTAAAATAGATTGGATCCCATTGTAAAGTGTCTACTTGGTGATTTATTAGTCTAGATAGTAGTTCAAGACAAATGATGAATATATATGGGGATATAGGATCACCCTAACGAATGCCTCGACTAGGTTGGAAAAAACTTGTTCTAGCCTCGTTTACTATGATACCCATAGAGCTAGTACAAAATCATCAGACGAGATACTTTAGGAGGAAAATTGAAATACTTTAGGGTCTTATAGACAAAAGACCATTCCAAACGGTCAAAGGCTTTTTCCAAATCCAATTTGATGATCATATCAAAGTTGGATTTTCTTGTTCTACGGAGATTATTCATAATTTCTTGGATGATAATGGCATTATCTCGGGCTTTTCTATTCTTTATAAATCTAGATTTCATTGGACTAATAAGGTAAGGGAGAAAAGGTTTTATCCTATTAGCAATGATTTTTATGATTATCTTGTAGGAAGTATTGCAAAGACCAATAGGTCGAAATTTTTGAGGTTATTTGCATTAGGAAATTTAGGAACCAGACAAACAAAAGTATCATTGATACCATTTGGTAGAGATTGGTACTCAAAGACCTTATGACAGTAGCTTATAGTCGAGTTACCAATGATATACCAATATTTCTGATAAAAAAAAGGATGGATGCCATCCGGGCCCGAAGCCTTAAAGAGTTTAAAGGAAAATAAAGCTTTAGTGATTTCAGAATTGTTTAGAGGACTATCCAGACTACTTAGGTCCACTTTCTTAAGAAGGGAGGCATCACCTATGTTAATGTTGCTTGGGGACGAAATTTTTGATGTTATAAAAGCATTCCTAAAGAATGCTGGTGCATGGTCTAGGATTAGTTTTGGATCCGATATCCTATTCCCGCTATCATTAGTGAAGTACATAATAGCATTACGATGTTTATGATTTGAGGCCATGATATGAAAAAACTTGGTATTAGCCTCACCCTCGTTGAGCCAATTTATTCTAGACCGTAGTTTCCAGAAATCATGTTCCATTTTTAAAATAGAGTTATAATCATGCTGTAATTTAGACTCAAGATCTTGTAAGAAGTAGCTATCATGGTAATTAAGAGAGGATTGGATGCCACTTAGCCTAGCAAGTATCCTTTTTTTCTTTTTAAAAATGTCACCAAAAGTTTCATTTTTCCAAATGATAACCTTATCTCTAAAGGTTTTTTGGGCACAAATAAAGTTATTACTAGTCCAACAGTGCTTCACTAAATTAATGAAGTCCGGATGTCTACACCATATCGTTTCCAAACAGAAAGGCTTATTAAAATGATTCACATTTTTTGGGGAGAGACTTAGTAACAAAGGATTATGATCTGAGTGCGTTTTGGGAAGGTGGATTACCACATCCTTAGGGTACATATATAACCAATCCTCATTAACAAAGATTCTATCTAGTCTCTCCATAATTAAACCCTTAGATTTCTTCCTATGATTAGACCAAGTGTACTTAGGTCCTTTATAACCAAGGTCTAATAAGCGGCAATTATTGATAGTATTCCAAATAGAGGTGTTACGCCTACAATTAATAGGATTGCCCCCCAACTTATCATTAGTACTAAGTACATCGTTAAAGTCTCCTCCTAATAACCATGGACCCTTATAACTAGTACTTATATTTTCTATGTTATTACATAATTCTCTTCTTTTGTCAGTTTTAGTGCTAGCATATATGGAAGAGAAAAGCCAAGAGGAGTGAGAAGGGATTAGCTCAATAGTTGCATGAATTTCCTGATTTCTCCTAACAAAATTGTGAACTTTAACAATACTAGAGTCCCAGAGAATGACCATGCCTCCCGACTGACCATCACTTGGTACTTCAATCATCTCAGAGAAGGCAAAGTCGCTTAGAAAGGAGATATGATTCTCCATTCTCGTCTCCAGCAGTGTAACCATGCATGGCCTATGGGTATCTATCATTTCTCTGAAATTAACCCTAAAATTCTCATTATTTCCCCCATGGATGTTCCATATTATAATATTTGTAGGCCTAAACATCATTGCATGGTTTTTTGTCGGACCATTGTCCACCTAAGCTTGCAACACTGGGTTTCTCCTTAAAGAGGGCACTAGAATCATTGCATGGTTCCCTACCGTAGGATCCTGAGGGGGTCTCACATCCATTGAGCACTTGTAAAGTGCTGGAGGGCAACTGAGCACATATATCTTCTCTAGTAGGTCCCTGAAAAGAAACACTTTTACCTCGTTGAGAGTTGAAATTCTAGGACTGGTCCGGACCCCAGTAGGTTTATCTCCTCTTCCTCTTCCATATGAACATTTTCTGGTTCTGGAGCATTGGGAGGGGGTTGATCAAGTGGAGCTGGGTGAGGTACTGGTGGTGGAGCAAGATGTGGCATTTGAAGTGGGATATTTGGTGGATTTTCTTGTTGGACTGGATTTGCATGGGGAGGTAGTTGCATGTTGGGGTTGGGTTGAGTTTGTGGATTTTTCACTAGAAGGGACCATGGAATGAAGATGGGGTTCATGTTTGTGATTTCCCCTGGAGGAAAGAAAGGAAGTTCCATTTAGACATTGTGATTCTGGATAGGGTTGAAGTGGGGTGGTAAGCTCCATTGATTTCTCATGGCTTGAGCTTGATCTAAGTTCATCGAAGGATCAAGAGGATGAAGGATGTTGTTCATCCATACATGGTTGAGGTAGTTATTCATTGCCATGTGCATTCCCTCTGACACTAATTAGGCTAAGAGTGTGAGTTTTGGAGGACAATCACTATCTCCTGGCCATCCAGTACCATATTGAATGTTATTGCATGGCCCATTAGAGCTTGTTCCACCCATGAGAGGGGTTGATGATCTTGGGGTAGTGGAGATTGAATGAAGAATATTTGGTTGTTTGCTTGATTGTTTGGGGGGAGTGGTGGATTCGACATGTTTAGAGCTCTTTGGTGTCTCACTATTTGGACTAGGCGGAACCTTCTTCTCTGTGAGATTGGAATCCTTGGCATCTTTAAATGAGGGCTGATGGATTATATTGTAGGATTGTGTTGGATTTTCCTCTATTGGTATTGAGCTTACCGATGGAGTATAGTGGTTAATTATAGTAGGGTCTATTTGCATATCTTTGATGTTGCTTGGAGGAGTGGGATTTGAAAGACTTTGGTTAGATTGTGTAGAGGAGACGTAGTTGGCTGCTTTAGCCATTTGTGTGTTATCCAGGAGTTGCATGGACACGTGTAAGTTGGTTAGAAGAGGAGGGTTATCTCCCATGCAATCTGAATTATTGTCATTAGGGGAGATTAGGTGATCATTTAGAGGATGGCATGTATTGGGGGGGGGGTTATTAAGCACGCTGGTAAGGTTGCTTAGGGTTTCATTACCCTTAGGTAGGGAATTATCGAATTGCATGTCATCTAATTGGTTGGGTTTTTATTTGCCATTTGTACAGTCATAACATGGTTTTCATCCACGTCATTAGCCATGCAGATTAGTTCGTTAATAACTATATTAGTTTTCTCTAAATTATCAAGCTTTGGCGGAGGAATCAAGGCATCAAACATATTACCAGTAGCAATGTACATTTTAGCTAGCTGGTTTTTTCCATGAATTTTAGGGGGTACAGTGGTAGTGCTATTACCATTATCAAGAGATTTACCTGGTGAAAACTCATTTAATAAGGGAGATGGAGACTTACCTGGAGGGAGGGTGATTGAGCCGTGAGACTTACCAAAGTTGGAGGGTATCACCTTTGTATTTTGATTGGATTTTTTCTTCTTGGGGGAACACAACCGTTTGCCAGTTGCTTTCCTTGGGCAGGAGAGGGAGATCTTCCATTTTGTCTTGAGGGCCAACCAATTCTTTGGATTGGTTACTGGCTTGAGCTCCGTGGGAGTTTGTAAGGGGGAGGGGTCCTTGATATTATGTAATGGCAATTGGCCATTGAATGCCCTAGTCTGCCACACTTTTTGCATAAAAAATTAACACCTTCATAGTGGATTTCTTGCTTATGTTGGCCAATGAAAATGTAAGGGGTGACTGCCACATCAAGAGGAACTTCAATGCAAAGCCTAGCATATCTTCCTCTAAGAGTGGATGAAGTACATGCATCAATCTTTAATAATCTACCAATTTTCTTACCCACTATTTTTTTTAAAAAAAATAAAGACCATCGTAGAATTCAGTAGGTAATTGTGGTAGTCGAATCCAAATGGCTGTATTTGATATTTTAGCTTCCGAAGCAATGAAGTTTGGAACCCATTTTTGGACTGAAAGAAAGTGACTAAAAATAAACCAAGAGGCATTATGAAGTGCTTTAAGCATACTATCCTCATTATTGAACTTTATAATGTAGAATTCTGATCCTAGATCAATCAAAGGGAAATTTTCTTTTATTTTCCACAAATCTTGAATTTTTCTTTTTAGAATATGGTATTGGATCTTTTTCCCTTGAAGCTTGATTATGGTTGAAAATCTCCATGGATGGTAAATTCTTTGAAGATCCTCTAGAGATAAATGAACCCCTTGCATTTGATCCTTATCTAAGTGATTGGGATGATCTCCATTTACTTCACTATGTAGTACATAATTTTCTTCGGGAGTAGGATCAATGATCATGTGGATTTGATCTTTATACATTCCATCCATTAATTTTTGTTTAAAACTTGGGATAGAAAAGTCAGGCACTATGGTAGATTGTGTTCTTGCAATATCCGGCGGATTAAGAGGGATTTGGTGAGTGGACTTTTGAAGTTGCATTGTGACACTACCAGCAATTGTTTGAAGATTAGTAGAGGTAGTAGTGGAAAAGGTATTAGGCTAGAGAGAAGTTAGAGCTTCTCAAGTATTGTATAATTTCTATTAAAAAAATTGTTTACAGAAAAAGGTTAAGTTGGGGAGAAAAAATAAGGTTTAACAACTAATAAATGCCAACAAATGCATAAAAAGCTGCCGACATCCACCTGTTACATTATATAACCATGAGTCCCGCCGGCTATTACATGGCCCCTAACCTTCCCACCACGATCCCAACGCATTATCGAATCATTACGTCCCTTTCTCCACTATTTCCCCCAATTTAAAAAGTAAATCAATTTTTTTTATTCAGCTCTACTCCTTCAGTTTCTACCTCAATCGTCGCCCAGTTCTTCTCTTTTCCTTTGCCCAAAGTTCCCAGCCTCCTTTTCACCTAACCAATATAGCAGCTGGAAATTTTCCTCTTCTCTCTTCCCAAATTCCCCCCCAAAACCCCCAAATTCTAAGGTTTTCATTTTCAATCATCTGTTGAATTTTGGATCAGTGTTTCATTTTATTTCCCTTTTAGAGGTTCCGATTGTTGGGTTTGTGGGGAATTTTGGGGGATTATTTGAAATATATAAGAGAAAGAGATGAGTTTTCAAGATCTTGAATCGGGTCGGTTGTTGGGGCCCCGACGGGGATATATGAATGGGAAGCAAGACCCGACTCAAGCTATGGTTTCTGGAATCTTCCAGATTAATACTGCTGTTTCAACGTTTCAAAGGCTGGTCAATACACTCGGAACACCCAAAGATACCCCCGAGCTACGTGAGAAATTGTAAGCTTTCAAAAATTTTAGTGCAAATTGTTATAAATTGAAGTTGACTTGCATAGGGTTTTAGAATCTATTTATTAATTAGAATTTTTTTGGATTAAATTTCATTTTGTAATAGATTTGGAATTGGATTCGTTACGTGTTGAATTTGATGTTTATGTTGAAGTTTGGCTGTTTCTTGTTTTTGTGGACGTATTGTACTTTCAATTGCTGGATCAATTGAGGATAAGTTTATAACTTCTGTGGTGATTGAGGTCGTATAAACTTGTTCAAATGATACTATTTTAGGTTTGTTCTTTGGGGATTTCATCCTTAACTATTAATTCGTGAATGTTATAAGCGCACATTGAAAGAGAGCATTATACTTGATATTTTACATTTTGAAGAAGGGCTCTGCGAATGCTAAAAGTGATGTCTAATTTATCAATGAACATGTGCAGATGAATATTTTTAATGCTCGAGTGTTTTGATAGAGAGAAAAAGCAATAAGCTTGGTGAAACATTATTAAAAAATACGAGAGAAAATCATGTTTTTTCGTCCACCTTGATTTTGTCTTGATGATTAGGAAGGACAATATTTTGTTCAATACATGCTTCTGATAAATGATACATGTATTTACCCTAAATATATACATATCGTGGAAGAAGTTTGAAGTGTAGGTTCATATGCCTTATAGAGGTTCAAAGCTGTGCTTGACCCCTTTTCATTGTCAAAGTGGAATTGATTTTCTGAAGGCATTAACTAGTTGTATGGTGCACAGATTTTTGTGTGCACATAAATCTAAAAGTGCTGCTAGCATACTATGTCTGATATTGAAACATTTTTTGTGTGCGCATCCGGTGCTTATTGTGCAACATTCTACAAAATAGCATTTGAGTTGTTTAGTGAGTTCTGGTAGGATGACTCATAGAGGTTTGCCTATCAAATGCCTCTAGCCTGGACTGCTGTTGAATGTTGTGTCACTCATTCTCATGTGAAAAGTAAATAGAGTTGGTGATGGTCACTGGGAAAAATTGGGGTGAGGACAGAAATAATATGTGACCATCATGATCATGAATCAGAATCTGGCATTCACGTTTAACCATTACATGAGCAGATTATAGTTAATACTACCTCTTCAGTCTATTTCTATTTTCCCGTTTGTGCAGCAATGCTGCTGCTATTGCTGCAATAATGAGATTTTATAGTGTTTCAATGTGGATTCCCCGTTATCCTGTAGTTAGTACTGGTTATCATTCGATTAAAAAGCTTGGTTTCAGTTGGTGCTTATGCTGATTTTGCTTAAGTACAGGCACAAGACGAGGGTACATATTGGTCAATTAGTGAAAGATACATCTGCAAAACTTAAGCAAGCCAGTGAAACAGATCATCGTATTGAAGTCAGTGTAAGTGTTAAGAGCTCACCTACTTCCTCTTGCCTTCTGTGTTTGCCTTTGCTAGTGTGCACTTTCATGACATATTTTCTGAACACGCATGCTCTTCATCTTCTGTCCTCACTATTTATATGAGGTTCTCATGATTTTGGTTGATTAGCCTTATCTCTACGTCATACTCTTCTCTAGTCTAATTTTTCTCTTTCACTTATAACATATACTTCTGCTTTCAACTATCAGGCTAGCAAGAAAATAACAGATGCTAAACTCGCTAAAGATTTTCAAGCGGTCTTGAAGGAGTTTCAAAAGGTTCAGCGGCTTGCAGCTGAGAGGGAGACAGCATATACACCTTTTGTTCCCCAAGCAGTTCTTCCTTCTAGGTAGTACTAATTTTTTCCAGATGGTGGTTTATAGTACGAATGTTCTATTAGCTTTATAAAAATAGGAATTGTCTATTAGAAACCCGCACATGAAATGCATATAAGCAGCACCCTCTAGGATGGTAGGAGCGGAGCGCATGATGTGTGGCTGAGGTGCACGTTAAGTGTTTGAACCTTGCCGTAGACAATAGCCTGGTATTTAAGTGGAGAGGGTAGAGGGCAAGTGCATTGCTCGTCGAGTTTCGGACAATTGCGTCAGTAGCCCTCGGAGATTTGTTGGCCATAAAAGAAGTACATATAAGCAACTTCTGATGCAGACTGCAGTAATGATAAATTCATGATCTCTTTAGTTTACAATCTCAAGTGAAATCTTTTATTTTCAAGTTCACGCATACCTCTCATGTTCTGTTTGATGATATTTTGGTAAACAGTTATACAGCCAGTGAGATAGATGTTTCTACGGAAAAGAGTCCGGAACAGCGAGCTTTCCTTGTGGAATCAAGAAGGTCAGTTAGCTGATCATGTTCTTCTACAGGTTTAATCTTTTGTGCTTGTCTGTTGGATTGTTAATATCATAATTATCAAATTCAGTTATGCATTAATTGAATAAGACACAATGATGATTAGATGACTGATTGCAAAATGTAGCAAGCAAGACTGATTTCAATCATATCAGGAGATTGATTGATGTCTGAATTTGGATCCAAGATGACTGCTGGGTAGAGTAAATTTGATGGAGGATTTTCTTGTGCAGCATAGAGGTTAGATGGCAGTTGAAGTTTGGGGCTTATAGTGTTAAACTTTAGCATGCAGTGTAAACAACTGGAAATTTTGTTAGTGGTAGTATCCTGTGAAGGAAATGTCCAGAAGAAATGTGTCATTTATGAGTGACTCAACTTGCTGTTTGCTCACTACCTAAGTCATTTGGTTAAAGCAAACTAAAACTAGTGATCCAAAATTTTGGCTTGTTCTCAACTGTCAATCAGAGTTGAGCAACTCCTATACTTTTGTGAAAAGACGAGGTAGAACTGTGTGTTAATTGTTTAGGCATTCATAAAATGACAAGGAATAAATTTGTTACATGAATGAGAGGAACATCAGAGGATGGTGAATTGTAAACCCCCCTTAATTTGGGCAGTTTTTAAAGCAAAGCTCCAGAAAAAAGACTAGGCGTTGGGGCTTCAAGCGAGAGTGAGAACGCATGCTTTTTTGGAGTAAAGCACACAATTTACACAAAATGCTCCCTACTATTTCCATTTTTCGGTGTTGCAAAAGATTTGACATACTTCTCTTTCTATAAAATTCACACAACTTTCAATTATTCAAATACATCTAACTATTCAAGTTTTGAAATGTGATGTGTTATTTTCTCTTTCAAACTAGCTTTCAACCATAAATTTAATGTTCTCATCTATCACTATGCAATATTAGTCAAATTAATATCTTTAGCGGTGTCTAGTCAAATATTGTCATATAAAAAGTGAGAATAGTACAAAAATCAGCTGACATATATGAATTTAGTAGACATTGAAATGCAAACAACATTGCTAATTTCAATATACAACAATGACAATGTTACTTAGAACAATTAAAAGGAAAGATCATCTCAATGTTATTTCAACAAACCTATAGAAAGATAACTTTAAATGCAAATTAACTTTCAGCTTTGAATTAATCACTAATAAAAAGAAGTTAAATTCTAGCATTCAATTTCATATTCAGTTGCCTTCATAGTCATACTAATATTTAGTTTCAAATGCACAAGTATTTTGTTAATGGATCATCACAGAAAAACATATTTTGGTAGTGTGTGTGTATATACATACTAACAAAATATAAAAAGTACGAAGACCCTTAGCAAAATGTCGTTGGCCTTTTTTACCCCTTTAAAAATAGAGTCCGCACTAGACAAAATAGTCATTTAATTAATTTTCTAATATGTAGGAATAATTATTTAATTAGTTCCCTAACATTTATGAATAGTAATTTAATTATTTTCCTAATATTTAGGACTTTGAGTTTTCAATATTATCGTTTAATTATTTTCCTAAAATATTGTACTTTGAAATCAACTAAAATTTTAGTACTTATTAATTTTTTTCCTTATTTGAACTAGAATTGTTTCCTTTAAATAATATTTGAACCCCTTTCTTTCTATGTATGAACGTAGAACATCATTGTCGCTTTAAATTTGTTTTAAAAAGTCAATTATTATTTAAATTAAGGATTTACTAAATAACAATGAATTTTTTGCTAAGACTCTTTATGATGTATATATTTGAAGAGAAGTTAACGTAAATATAAATATAATAAAGAAACTTAAAAATGTAAATGTTAGTTATAGATACTTTGAAGTGCATTATAACATTTGTGATTCCCTCCATAGTTATTAGACCATCAAGCAAGGTTAATAAACATTTATAAATTATAGAAAAATACTACTGAATATTTAGCTTATGAACATGGTTTACAGTAGTTGAAAGCGATTTAGTTATAATTTTATTTCTTTTACAAATTTAGTTTTTATGTTTCAAAGCAATTTCCTATTTCTTTCGTTATTTAGTTGTGGATGTTAAAAGTTGAAGCATGAGGTATGGTGCAAAAAATTTCTGTCTCACTTATAATTTAAATTTTGCTAATCACTATAATTGTATTGCTTACGAAAATAATGTATTATCTTTTAAAAGTTATATCCCATTAATTGAATTTAGAAGATTGTAAATAAACTCTTATATGGTATTAGTATGTATATTTGTAAATTAACCTACATTTGATATTATAAAATGGTACACTTAAATACTAGACAAATTGAAGAATGATGGTCTGTGTGTCGTTCAACGGGTCAATTGTTTTTTTGGCTCTTTACAAACTTGTTTTTAGTTTTATGACCCTACTTCTTTTTTAACACATGTGAGATTTACTTTTACACGTAAGAGATCTGTGTTTTTACACATAAGGGATATAAAAAGATCATTGTCTTAAATTCAAAATTGTAAAAGAGCATGATGGACAAATAGCACTCGTTCAACTCATGCAAACTAATTATTGTATATTGTGGCGTTAATGCATTTTAATCTTCTCAATCCTTATTTTTAATCCAAATTATTCTTTTAAATTTATATATTTGATTTTAACATGTAAATTTATAAATAAATTTTGTTTGATATTATCAAGAAGAATATGTAAAATAAACTACATTTCGATATGGGACAAACTTGCAGAAAGATGATGTGTATTGTTTAACTCATGTGAGCTAATTATTATATACTGTGTAAATAAATTACACTACGATACTGAGCAAACTTGAAGAATGATGGTATGTGTTGTTCAACTCATGTGAACTAATAACTGTATATTGTGCATTGATGCATAGGGTAATAAATTCCTAATCTTGTTTAATCCTAATTATGAGTTCAAGTTTATATTCATAATTTTTTTAAAATCTTTATTCTATATACTTTTATTGACAGATGTAAAATTCACGTGCAACGCACGTAAATTAAAGCTAGTTGCACGTAAATTAAAGCTAGTGTGTGTGTGTGTGTATATATATATATATATATATATATATATATATATATATATCTGACAATTAGCCTAGAAACCAAGAATAGGAGAACAGAATGTGAAGAAATTACAAGAAAAAAGAAAGGAATATTGTTTGACAGCAGATAAGAAGCTTAAAGGCAGAATTTGTAGGAGAAGAGGCTTCAAGCAAAAGAACAAATAGAAATAGTTATGTTTAAGAAGAAAAACAGAAAGAAAGAAGTAAATCAGTACAAGTAGGGAGACAGAAAAAGAAGAAGGAGAGAAGTTATTATAACGAGAAGAATGTTAGAAAGTACCTGGATACTGAGTCCTTGTATTCATATTGTATAAGGCCTGCATTTTCTTCTCCTTTTTCTTTATCCTGTTCATATTTTTAAAATCAGATTCTTGCTTGGGTTTTTCCCTGTTCAAAGTGTGTGGTTCTTCGAAGTCACGCTGCTTCAACTATGAGAAAGCGGTAATCATCGATGGGATGATCATTTTTACTAACATTGAACCTGCAGGCGTGGATGTGGTTTTAATGAAGCTACATATCAGAGCTCTCCTCAGTTGGTCTGATGGTCATATGTTGAAGTCATATTTTGTTGAAGCTTAAATGTGTTAGATGAAACTATATTTGATGATGTTGTGATCTAAGACCAATGGTGTTGCCTCATCAGAAGTTGTATCTCCTTCTCTTTTCTGTATTCTGTAACTTTATATTGCATTGTGCTGCAGACAGGAGGTTTTGCTATTGGACAATGAGATTGCTTTTAATGAAGCAATTATCGAAGAAAGAGAGCAGGGAATACAAGAAATACAACAACAAATTGGTGAAGTGAATGAAATTTTCAAGGACCTTGCTGTGCTTGTTCACGAGCAAGGAGCTATGATTGGTAGATCACTCTCTTTTGTTTTAGTATTCAAATCTCCATTTTGAACATCATTTTGATATTTACAATTCTGTTTTCTGCAGATGATATTGGTTCCAACGTTGAGAATGCTCATGCTGCAACTGCACAGGGGAGATCGCAACTTGCTAAAGCTGCAAAGACCCAAAGATCAAATTCATCTCTGGTACTTCATCACATTTAACCATTCATCTTCCTGAACATAGAACCCTATTTGGTATGCTCAAGCCTGCTGCATTTTTGTGAGATGCCTTTTAGTAGCTCTGTTGAACTTGTATCTGATGAGAAATCTGAAGGAGTAGTATCACTTATAAGACTATTGGCTGAATGCAAAGCTTCTATAGGCTTATGATTCTGATACTGACCACCACCACCAACAACCAAAATTCCAGTGAACTCCCACAAGTGGGGTCTGGGGAGGGTGAGATGTATGCAGCTTTACCCCTACCCTGAAAGGCAGAAAGACTGTTTCCGGAAGATCCTCGGCAAAAGCAAATATAAAAAGAAGTAATGGGCTAATGGCAACAAGTATAAACAAGAAGAAGATAAAAAGAGGATCGAAGCCATGTTAGCAAGTTACGGTAGTAATAGCAATCTAAGAGTAAAAGGGATAACAAACTAACTTTAATGCTATCGAATTGAGGAAGACAAAGGGAAATGCTCAACTACCTACTAACGTTTTACCCTAATCCTCGACCTCCACACTCGCCTATCAAGAGTCATATTTTCAGTAAGCTCCAGCTGTGCCATATCCTGCCTAATCACCTTTCCCCAAGACTTCTTTGGCCTACCTCTACCCTTCCTCATACCCACCACTTCCTAACTGAGGCTTCTGTGCGTCTCCCCGTAATATGCCCAAACCATCTCAACCTCGCCTTCTGCATCTTATCCTCTAAAGGGGCCACTCCCACCTTATCCCGAATAACTTTATTCCTAATCTTATCCAACCTAATATGTCCACACATCCATCTCAACATCCTCATTTCAGCTACTTTAATTTTCTGGACATGCGAGTTCTTGACTGGCCACCACTCTACCCCGTACAACATGAACTGTCTAACCACTACTTTGTAGAACCTACCCTCAAGTCTCAGTGGCACATTCTGATACTTACCGGCTACCACTAATTACGTTTTTATGCTTAACGTTATTGCTTAAATAGAAAAAAACAAAAGTGAAAAAACAGTAAGACCATTTAGAAGATGGTGACTAGTGCTTTGCACTTGGGCATTATCATCTTTTATACCTTTTACATTTTAGAATATGTTTGGTATAGTTGTTAGAAGGTCGAAATTTGATTAACATTCCATCATGGCAAGTTGTCTCATTGGTCATGTTTTCTTAATGGAAGTCATGAAAGGAAAACTTGGGGGTAAGGTTGGGTGTCCATCTTTTTGAGGGATGCTTTGGATGGTTTTGATTTTAGGTCATATGACCCGTTCTATTTTTACATTATCCTTTTATCAAATTGAGGCGAGAAACCGTTCATATTGTTCATTTTCTTTCCCCTCGGAGTACAACTTCTAAATTTTGCACTTAATATTCCTTACACTGAACGTATACACTCTATAGATGATTTCCTGACCTGTACTATTTTCTGCAGACTTGCTTGCTCCTAGTGATTTTTGGAATCGTGCTCCTCATTGTGATTATAGTACTTGCAGCCTGAGCTGAAAATTACTGGGATATAGAAAAAGGCCCCTAAACTCTGTTCAGCCACAGAAGTGATTGTTTTGATTCGAAAAAAGGTGACTGCTGTGATTCGCCTAGTTTCAAAGGCGCCCTGGAGCTCAGTCATCCTGATCCTTGGTTTCTAGTCATAGGAGAGAAGTTGCGTAATTAGGAAGTGGGAGACCAAAGGTTTCCGTTCAATGTAAACCTGGTGCGATGGTTGCAAGATGTCTTGCTTCGATGTAATGGTGGATAAAATTTTATTCTTGTTTGGAGGGTCAACCTCTTCTATTTGCACTTTGGGTACACTCCTAAACCAGTTGACATTTGACATTCAATTCTTTGTTGATTCTTGTGTGTGAAGCTATCATTAATTTGATTTGTTGATTTCCTTGTCTTGCCCTGGTGGATAAATCCTGCATGGAAGGTTTCCTGCTTCTATTTTCTGTAGCGACCTGATTTGTTCGTAATTTTCAGATAAAACTTACTATTTTGCTCGAGCTTCTTTTCCTTAGAAAGTAGCATGTTCACTGTTGCTGGAAATGGGACATCGGGGTAACCGATTTGTACATAGAATTAAGATCTTAAGGTGGTAAGATATTAGATTTATATACTTAATGTACTAAGGCCCTCAAATTCCTGAATTTTGAGAATATAGTTTTGCCATCATAGAAATGTTGGTTTATTCCATGGAAATGAGAATATAACCGTGGGCAACTCGAGTAGAAAAACATTTGAGATGGAGCTATGGTTTAGTCAAGAGAGGAATGATATAAAAGGTACACAGAGACCGAGCATCTAAATGCAAGTTGATTCAAAGAGTTTCTTGTCTAGGTGAAGTCTGTTACTGCGAGGAAAAATTGAATTTGCTTATACCATCAGCATGCATTATTTGGTACACGTTCAAGAGTATACCTTGTATTTGATAAAGTGAAAAGGTTTATTAATGTTTGGGCAAAAATAATCACTCTTATACAATAAGTATACCAAAAAATAGAAAACCTACACAAAATAAGATTTTCGACATGCTACACTCAATCTTCTATAGCTAGAGGGATCTCACGGGTGCACCAACAGGAAATAAGGATAAGAGACGACTCCTCAACTGTACATAATTCTTCTCTACCCCTTCAAAAGCTCTTCTATTTCTTTCTCTCCATACAACACACATAAGTGTTAGTGGAGCAACATCCAGAGCCCTGCTCCTTCTCCGTGTGCCAATGTTCAGTGTTGTAACTTGTAACTATAAAAGTTTAACATAAATGTAGTTGATCTAAGAAATTAGTAATGACAAAAGCAACCAAACATTTTTAAACATAGATAACTGATGGAGGTTACCTAGCATCAAGTGAGTTTCTCTTGCCAATGGTTAAACGTCCAGAAAGGGGAAAGAATAGGTGCCAAAGTTAATCATTACTCACGGCTGTTTCAACGCTGTTTCACCAGAATACCTAATTGAGGCAACAATGATGAGAAGAGCTGATACAACAGCTGAGAAGAAAGTAAACGCAGATACAATTTCCATGTGTTCTCTACTTCCACATCGTACTTCCCACAAAGGATGACGATCATTCGACTCTGCACTCTGTTTGTCTAGCGAAAACAAACAGCTCATGTCATGTTGTTTTCCTTTAGTGTTGCAACGCAGAAACAAGTCAGGTGCAGCAAATTCGACTCTTGAGAATCTGTGTCCTAGTGGCTGCCAAGAAAAAGTTGGGATTCAATAGTTGAGAAGCTTCTAAATAAATGTACATGTGGCCGCCTCCCAGATTAAAAGGGCCTAAAATTATGGTAACTTGCATATTTTCTAGTATAAAGTATCAAATAAACTTCAAGAGAACAAAAATGACTACCTTGGATGCTTGATACGTACTTCAGCGATTCCTACATAATTTTACGTGATGTACCTGATAACGTGCATGTAGAGGAAGTTCCATGTGTATTTCCTGTTCATCCTTTTGTTCTGATATTAAATTGGAACCCATTTCCAGATGAACCTCAACAAGTGACCGGTTTGACCGAGATGAGGGCAACTCTAAATTTGTATCTCCAAATACAGCACCTTCCCTAAGAACTGCAACAAAATGTGGCAAGCCTCAAAATCAAGAGCTGCAGTGTTAGAAACCTATAGAATCTAATAGTAATTACCACCACGCTGCACAAGGTGTTGTAGCTCAAAAGGATCTGCAAAGACTCCAGAAGGCAGTCTTTCAACAATTATCACCTCACAAGATTTTGGAGGCCTGGAAACGGACTCCGATGACATCTTCAATCTGAGAGATGATGACAGACGCCTATGGGAGCCTTCACCAATCAGATTTCGATGTAAAGCAGATAGTTTTGGTACAAACTTGATGTTGTCTTGCAGTGATACACATGCGCTGGACAGTACGTCATGTGCAATAAAATCTTCAAACTTCAAGTCTACCAAATTGTCATGTTTCCTAAAGTAGGATTTTGTAACATATTTGTCAAGATAAGGTGCATGGACCTGAAGAAGATGGGAAAAGGAGTAAATCTGGTGAATTCTGGAAACAAATTAGTGGTTGTCTCGAATTGTGTCTAAAGTTTTGTTGCCGACTAGATTAACAGTTTTCTGTAAATTTGTATATATTACTAAACACCCTACTGAACGTATCGAGAAGTAATTGCACATCTTGAGATTGTTTAGCAGCTTGGACACTTCACTTGAACTGCAGTATCTAGACATGAGCTGATCCTAGCAATTAGTATCACTGAAATGATCATTGCCAGAATATCAAGAAGTTCCATTGTAAATCTGAGCAAGTTGAATGGAAATCAGGCACTGGCTATATATTAAACACGCAGAGGCACTAGATATATTAAGAATATAGATTTATTCTTGTAAATAAAGATTGTAGCGTCCAGCATAGCTCATCGGATACTACCACATTGGTCAATTTACTAATGAAAGAAGAATGGTATAAGAAAGTCAGATGACTTCGTCCACATGAGATTTGCACATAACTTACCCATTCTAACATAGGTTGAGGCTTCTTAGATTCAAATCTAAAAATCCATTGCAACAGGTCAAAGACATGGATATGATTTTAGATGTGAGGGAAGATTAGTTAGATAAGTCAAGTGAGTTACATAATGAAGATGATTAGTGAAGATGTGAGTACACATCAACATCAAATAAACAAGTTCATGAATTAATAAAGGAGCAGTGGAGGAAGGTAGCAATGGAAATCTGACAAAGTCTCTTATCTAAAATTTCTTCTTCTCCGTTTTCCTGCTCCATTCTTCTTCTATCTTTCTTTATGATTCTCTCTCTCTTTTTTCTGAAAGTCTGTGTTTGTATTTACTTCTTGAGAATGCCCTACAAGTTATTTAATTAGAGCAATAATTAAATTCATTTTTCCCTCAATATTGACTTCTTATGGGTTTATAACAACATTGAATTCAGCTTGAATCTATTGCATTTTCCTAGCATTCAAACTCCATCTCCATATGATTATATGAACCCAACGCTTAGCTCCACTATACCAAAAGAAGGAAAATCATGTTCAAGTGATAATTCCCAATTTTAGGCCAACACGAACAAATTAGAGAAAATAAATGCAACTTCACCACACATTCACAATCTACCTGCAAATTTATTTTCTTTTCTTTGTTTTCCTTTCAAAACACAGAAGTAGCATTACGATAAGATAAAAGACTTAATTTTTAGGGAAAACCCATCATTATACTTCAATATGCAATGTTATGAATCAAGTTTAAGCGAGCCAATATTAATATTAAAAATAAATGGGACAAATAAAAGGTTAACGATTTTATAGAAAACCAATAAATTTGAAAGTTCAAAGATGAAGAAAGCTTGGCAGAAATGGAATCCGACTACCTGTGAGGATTGATCTGATGTTTGTAGGTAGAGAGAGCGAGATGTTGCAGCAAATCAGATCCTATTCCAGGGGAGGAGCAATTGGTAGTGATTTACCAGTGAACCCTCTGCTTAACTTGAACCGGTAACAATAATGCAGGGCCGTTCGATCGGTTCTTTAATACTTTTTTCTTAATGTACTAGTAATTTTTTTTAAAATTTCTATTTTAACATACTTTCTTTTTAATTTGTTCTTCAAAAGTATGACATCTGAAAACTACGTCCCTACTTTACCCTTAATATATAATTTATTGAAACATTCACCACTAATCGTTTAAAATGAAAAGACATACTCCCTCCGTTTTAATTTACGTGGACCCATTTGACTGGACACGGAGTTTAAGAAAATAGAGAAGACTTTTGAACTTGTGGTGTAAAATGAGGCACATATATTTTGTGTGGCTATAAATCATTGCATAAAGGTAAATTATTTCCAAATAAGGAAAGTGGTCATTCTTTTTGGCACAGACAAAAAAGAAAATAGGTTCACATAAATTGAAACGGAGGGAGTATGTAACATTGGTTATTATCGAACCAACTATATAAATAAGATTTATTCGACTCTATTCACAAACATAATCATTTTAATACTAAACATCACTGTGACCTCTCAAGTTAAACTAAATTACATCTAAAACTAGATGATCTCTAAATTCAGCACTAACTTATTTTTGTTATGATAAAAATCAAAATATGGTGGATGTCTATTCTTCCTCCATGATCTTTCTCTCAAATGGTTAATGACATATTCCATGACATATTTTCTTCACTTTTCATGCCTATATAAAGACCTTGTAATAGATAGAAAAATACACACAATTGAAGAAGAAAATTTCTTCCTTCTCTCTATCTCTATTTCTTGTTCATGTTTTACTAAATTGCTTTTATTTCTTGTTCATGTTTTACTAAATTGCTTTTATTTCATAACACGTTATCAGCACGATGCTCTAACCAATTGTATATATATATATCTACAAAAATTTTCCTACATCCAGAAAGATTACAATTAGAAGTCATACATATCATCACATAGTTAAATGTAAAGAGAAACTACATATGGTAAGTAATGAAATGTAAGAAGGTATGATTATCTTATACTTGTCATTCCTTTAAAATCTCATACGCACACAACTTTGTACTATACCTGTATTGCATAAGCACATATTAATATTACATCTTTTATATCACATGAATGGAATAAAATTTTCGAAGTTCTATATGTTAAAATCATAGTAGCAGTTAATTGTTGATATGATGCATGTCATGGTAACCAAGGATATTTTATATAAATTGTCTTATGCATATTTATGTGTTAACTATCTTCAATCTGTCCTGCCGCTTTTAACATTTTCTTTTACTTGGATGAATATTTTTTTTTCCTTTTGGATTTTTACACTTGCATATAGTACCAAAAAAAAGAAATAAAAAATAAAATAAAATTGATCATACTGATTAAAAGCATAAATCATCTTGAAGAAAACAAGAAATACTTCACATCTTTATCTAGGTTGATTAATTACTTCTTTGAAGTTTGGAAAACAAACCAGCTATTGAGAAAATATACTTCATAATTTATGGTCGTATCATTTGAAAGCAAACAATGATTAGTATGACTACTAGAAGAGGTATTTTTGAGTATCCATAACCTACTTGATGTTTGCTACTAACTTACCATTTTTAAGTATTTTATATGAATGATGCACAAGCTACAACTGGTAAGTTGTTACCTATAATGTCACTTTTCAGGTAATATAAATGCTGAATTTATGTATTAGTACTATATATGTGTTGTTACCTATATGGTGTACTTTTGATAAATTTATTCACTAATTGCTTGGTTGAATTGAGTGAAGGAAAGTCATGGCGTTAAATCAAATCCAATAGGTAGGGTATACCCCGAAAACAACAATATTTTTGAGAGAGACTCAATAAATATTATGACAATGATTTTATGATCCTTTTAAACTCTAATAGAATTTAGAAAAAATATTCTGACTACAAACGATTGTATTTCATATAGATGCTACAAATAATTAATAAAGCTTTACGCTGATTTGAGATTTGTACACTTATTTAAGAAAGCAAATTTGATTTGCTAAGTTGCAAATTAGTTGTGCATAACTTTTTTGGCATGTGATTGAAATTAAGGCTTGAGAATGAATCTCAATATTGTTTAGCCTATTATGTCATTAATTGAGGAATAGACATCGGGATCAAGTCCTGATGCTCCATAATGATAAGAGTTGGGTTTGAGTCCCAATTTATTATGGCCTAACATGCCTTTATATTGGTAAGACATTGGATTTGAGTCCCAATGTACCATATTGATGATATAATGATGACTAAAGAAAAATAATATATTTTTCATGAAAAAGCATGAAAATTGTCCCACTTGATTTGCTCCATTCTTGAAGTGAATGTAATAACAATGCATAATAAGTTTCAATGAAGACAAGTGGTTGAACAATGAACGTGGGCGTTCCAAATATCAAAATAATAATAATCATCACTATGATTATAAAAGGAGAACAATAAGGGTTCTCAAAATAGTCCTTCAAAATGTGAAGACAATGCTTACCATCAAATTGGTATGAAAATAATAAAGCACGTCGCTGATTATGATCCATTCCTTGAAGAGAATGTGACTTATGATAAGCATTGAGAATGCAAACCCATTCCTAAAGTTGAATGTGGCAATATGTGATAAAAGCAATGAATAAAGACATGCAATTCATGATTATATGAATACCACACAACTCACCTCTAAGGGAGGTTTGAGTAAAATAAAGAGAATAAATATTATTGTGTGGTTACATGAATATGTCATTGGTCGCGTACATGTGATATGCCAAATATTATTTTGTCATGCCTTATAAAAGTTATTAAAGGCAAAATTAAAGCAAGAAATGATTTTGCTTATGATGATTTTGACCATGACAATTTATTATGATATAATTTTCTCCGTGAAGGAGACATTTACCATATGAATGGTATGATAAAAGATCTTGTAGTACAAAAGTTGTTAAGAACTCCGGAAAAACTAATTTGTTACTACCCGGATGAATAAACTTATTCATGACATTGATATTGTAAAGTCTCAAAAGAAACTTTTTGAGTTTCAAATATATAAGTCAAAGTGATTGGCATATTGAGACTATAAATGAAAGGAAGATTGAATATCTTCATATTTCTATAATCATACCGGGTAAATATGAAAGGTTACCCGATCTTCTTTCTATTTGTACTACACAAATATAAGCATGATGCTGGAATCATATGCCACAAGTAAACTAGAGATTTACTAAAATAAATATTAATTGGCATGACCGGTTGACCATATCGGTTCAATTATGATGCGAAAAATTAATTAAGAATTACATTGACACATATTGAAGAATAGAAGATTCTTCAAGAATCCTCTTGTGCTGCTTATTCTCATGATATACCAGTTAAAGGTTGGGATTGAATCCTTTGATTTCTGGAAGGAATAAAAGGTGATATATATATATGGGCTCAGTCACCTGCCATGTGGACCGTTTACTATTATATGGTTTTAATAGATACATCTATTTTATGGTCACATGTGCATTTGTTATCAACTTGCAGTTTGGTTTTTGCAAGATTGCTTGCTCAAATTATTAGAGCACAATTCCAGAATATAAATTATGATGATTTATCTTAATAATACTGGTTTAAATCCAAGTTGGTTTAGCAGAAATTGTATGCCTCCAATTATAGCTAAATCATTGGTTATGAGAACAAAACTCCCAAAAACGAAATTTGGTATGAGATTTATTATTTAATATACAGCAGCACTTGTACGCATCTAGCCAAGTTATAAAAATTTCTCCCTATCACAATCGGTTCAGGGTCAGGAACCAAATAATTTCTATATAGAAATATGGATGTGCTATATGATTTAATTATGCCACCAAAATGCACAAAGATGGGTTCCCAAAGAAGGTTGGAAAATGTGTTGGTGATCCCAACATTAGGGGGAGAAAATGGATAGCTGAGAAAGTGATACGTGAAATGAATTATTATGAATACATATAGATCCTCGTACAAGAAAATATGAACTTGAAGTTCAAGTGATAATTAATTTATAAATTATTGCCAGACGCATTTGCTAACCCAAAGCTAAATGTCATATTTCAGCTGTTAATGCTCCAACTAGAATAAAGTCCATGAGGGACAGAGTCTATGGCATGCATGAAGCGTAACAGGCCAATCGGTTCTAAAGATAAAACTCCTTGAAGAAGGAGAGGGGCAAAATGGTCATAATAAGGAGGCAAATGCTCTAGAAGAGCACCACGACATAACACTTCGTAAGACCTCATGTGAGAGGCTCAGGTACCTGAAAATAATGAGATAAAGAGATCTCAATAAGTTATGTCTTTATTGTGTAATAATTGAACCGATATAAAATGATCGTCGACGATACTGTTAACATAATGTAGCGCTCAATATTATTAATATTGACGAGGATCTTGAGCTCAAATCTGTCATGAAATTTGGACAGATAAAAGATTGGCCAAATAAAAAATACGCAATGAAATTGACTTCACTTGGAAAATGTGAAGTTGGACGGATAGTCCAACACCTGAAAGTATAAAGTCAATTGAGGTATAAATGTGTTCTTGTGCGAAAGGTTCAAGTCGATAGACATAAAGACGACTTGTGGCACAAGAAAATTAGTAAATATCCTCACATTGATTATATGGAGACATGTTCTCTTATAGTGGATATAGTCACTTCAGGTTTTAATCTGGCAATATATGAAAAACTTGATATGCGTATAGTGGATATCATTGAAAGATTTAAATTGTCTTGGAGCATATTAAGGTTTCCAAGAAATTTATTAAATAAAGCTTCAAAAATCCTTATACGGATTGAAACAATCAGGGCCCATGTGGTATAATCGCCCGAGAGAATACTTGTTGAAAGAAGAGTATAAGAATAATTCAATTTGTCCTTGTGTCCTTATAAAAGGATATGAATTTGAATTTGTTATAATTGCCATGTATGTTGATGATTCAAATATCATTAGAACTCCCGAAGAGCTTCCTAAAGCAGTAGACTGTTTAAAGAAAGAATTTGAAATGAAAGATCTTGGAAAGACAAAATTTTGTCTTGGTCTACAAATTGAATATATGAAAGATGGAATTTTTGTCCTTCAATCAGCATACACTAAAAAGATTTTAAAGAGCTTCTATGTGGATAAAGCACATCCATTAAGTACCCCGATGGTTGTGAGATTACTCGATATAAATAAAGATCCACTCCGACCTCATGAAAATAATGAAGAGCTTCTTGGTCCTAAAGTACCATATCTTAATACAATTGGTGCACTAATATATCTTGCTAACACTACAAGGCATGACATAACTTTTTCAGTTAATGTCTTAGCAAGATATAGCTCCATTCAAGGAGAAATTAGAATGAAATCAAGCACATATTGCGTTATCTAAGGGGGATTACCAGTGTGAGCTTATTTTATGGCAATGATTGCAATACCGATCTTGTTGGTTATGTCGATGTGGGGTATTTATCTGACGCACACAAGGCTTGATCTCAAACATGTTATGTGTTTACATGTGTGGCACTGTCATATCTTGGCGATCGACTAAGCAATCAATCGTGGCTACTTCTTTTAATCATGCTGAGATAATTGCTATTCATGAAGCAAGTCGAGAATGTGTATGGTTGAGGTCTACTATACATCTTATTCGAGACAAATGTGGTTTGAAGTGTGATAAACTACCCATAGTTTTGTATGAAGAAAATACAACATGCATAGCCCAATTAAAGGGAAGATTCATAAAGGAGTTAGGACAAAACACATTTCACCTAAATTATTGTTCACACATGATCTTCAAAAGAATGGTGATACTAATGTGCAACGGATCCGTTCAAGTGATAATATGGCTGATTTGTTCACCAAATATCTATCGGCGTCAACCTTCAAGAAACTAGTGTACAAGATTGGGATACGAAGGCTCAACGATGTGAACTAATGATCTCATCAGGGGAGTTAATACGCGTTGTACTCTTTTTCCCTTACAAGGTTTTGTCCTATTGAGTTTTCCCTGCAAGGTTTTTAATGAGACAACCAAAATGCGTATTTCTAAATATGTGTACTCTTTTTACTTCATTAGAATTTTTATCCCATAGGGTTTTTTCCTAATAAGGTTTTAACGAGGCACATTATTTATGGACATCCAAGGGGGAGTGTTATGATAAAAATCAAAATATGGTGGATGTCTACTCTTCCTCCATGATCTTTCTCTCAAATGGTTAATGACATATTCAATGACATATTTTCTATGTTCAATGACATATTCCATGACATATTTTCTTCACTTTTCATGCCTATATAAAGGCCTTGTAATAGATAGAAAAATACACACAATTGAAGAAGAAAATCTCTTCCTTCTCTCTATCTCTATTTCTTGTTCATGTTTTACTAAATTGCTTTTATTTCATAACAATTTTATAGATTTTTGGCTTTTATTTTTATTTTTTTTGTTTTATTTTCCTCCCCCCCTCTAAACTACAAATTAGCAAGTATTACTGGTGTGACACGACAATACTATCATAACATATAATCTTTACTGCAATACTGACCTACCAACAGAGAGAATGTAAGAGTGAATCCTCCCATCACTTAATGACCGAAAGAAAATAATTTACGACTAAGTCTCTAAGAAAAAAAATGAAGATCTTGACAAACATTAGATCTTATACATAAAACAACTACTAATTAATATGTCACGACCCAAAATCCCAGCTTAAGATTCGTGATGCCACCTAGTCCCTAAGATTAGGTAAGCATATCACACAACAATTCCAAACAGAATATCACAACTTAATATTTTAATAAAACTGGAAAAATGGATCAAAACATAACAAATAGGATAATACAACAATCACAATCTCAAAATCTGGTAATACAGGGTCATAAGCTCTATAGGAGGTACATAATGAGTCTCAAAATACAGAATTGTTTGAAGTACAATAAATCAGTAGAAAGGAAACAATAGAAGGTGACTCCGAGGCCTGCGAGTGGAACAACAGGTATAACCTTGAAGTCTCCACAACAACTCAAAATCAGCTAACTAACGACCGGCACGCTCTGAGGTACCTGAGTCTGCACAAAAATGTATAGAAGCGTAGTGTAGGCATATAAAATTTATTGAATTTAAATTCAATAAATAATTTGGACTATACGTTAAATGTACTAGTCCAAATAAATATTATCGGCTAATATAATTGAATTAATTATATAAATTCAAAATATATGGATTAAATAAATAAGTCTTAATCCATTGGGCTAACCCATTTAATTGGGCTACAAATGAAGAGCCCACTTCATTAGGCCCAAGATATCATCTTCCTAGACGCCCAATTTGGTGTCACGTGTCAAATGATGTGGTGCACCAAGTCAAACGGAAGAGCCAATAGGATCATGTCACGTGTCAAAATGACAAGGCATGCCAAGTCACATTAAAAGGCCAATGAAATCGCGCCATGTGTGCAAGTGACATGGTCTGGCCAATCAAATGTGGCCTTTTCACGCTTCAATCTGATTGGTCGAAAAGAGTTTGTTCTTATCATAACTCCTCCCTTCCACAACTATAAATAGGGGTCTTCATAACCCAAAAAAGACACCAAAAATTATAACAAGAAGCAAGAGAGAGCACGTGGATCAAACACTGCAAATTCCTCCACAAGTTTCAAGCTTCAAGCAATCAAGTTCAAACTCAAGAACGAAGAACAAATCAAGTTCAAGCTCAAGAACGAATAACAAATTAAGGTCAAGTTCAAGCAATCAAGCTAAAATTCAAGAACAAGATCATCGTTTGTGGCGACAACTACATATTCAAGATCAAGCTCAAAGGCCCTTGAATTTATTTATTTTAGAAAGAAGAATCAGGGGAACCATAGAGATTGTACACTCATATTATTTGAAATCAAATACTACGATTGTTGTAATATTTTTCACTATTGATTTTATTTTCTTGACGCAAATTTATTGTCTACAAATTCAGGCACGCCCAGTGGGACAATCTCTACCTCTCATCTCAGCTTTTCATTTACCAAAGTTCAAGAACATCGAAATGGCTTAAAAAAAAATCAACTCCAGTTCAACTTTTAACAAGGCTGCTAATTCCAGGTTCTATGCTGATGTGGAAAACATACTCGAAGTTACCTTTGGAAGCTTTGGACCAGATACAAGGAGCAAAGCAAGCTCGTTAGGACAACAAGCACCCCAAGTGTCGTCCGCATCTACCCTTGTTTTCGGATCTTCATCCTCAAAAGGAGAAAGATCTTCCACAAACGCACTCGAAGGAGGAAGCGATGTTGTTGAAAAAATCAAGAAAACTCTTGCTCTACTTGACCTCTCCGGATCCAAGCACTCTGCTGTGAAGGAAGATGATGATGCTTCAAGTGATGGATCCTCTCCACTTACACCACATAGCATGAGCCAATCAAGGATCAATCTATGTGACGATCCATGCTACTCTCCATCGTCCACAACAATCATGCAAGCCATGGTGACAAACACTTCATCTGTGGAGGAGCAGTTGGCAAACTTGACGAAAGCAATCGCAAGGGTTGACCAAATGCATGCAAAATAAAGATGCTAGAATTGACAAGCTAACCGACAGGGTGGGAATCTTGATGGAAGAAAATCCACCCATGCACCTGGAACACTCCCAGAAGTTCAAGAGATTGATCCTCCCCCACGACAAGTGGCATCCACTAAGGAAATTCCAGTGTCTTCGGAAGGGATGATTCCAATCAATCAACTAAAGGAGTTCATTTAAGGGACTATAAAAAACAAATATGAAGTTGCTTCCAAGTCCTCCTTTACCTAAGCAAAGCCATACACTTCAAGGATCGATATGTTGAAGATGCCTACTGGCTATCAACCTCCAAAATTTCAACAGTTTGATGGCAAGGGAAATCCAAAGCAACATGTGGCGCACTTTGTTGAGACATGCAACAATGCTGGGACTCATGGAGATTACCTCGTCAAGCAGTTTGTCCGCTTATTAAAAGGAAATACTTTTGATTGGTACACAGACCTCGAGGCTGGATCTGTTTATAGCTGGGATCAACTAGAGCAAGAATTTCTCAATTGCTTTTATTGCACGAGACGTACTGTAAGTATGATAGAACTTACAAATACTTATCAACAAAAGGGTGAACCAGTTATCGACATTATCAATTGTTGGAGGAATGCAAGCCTCAATTGCAAAGACAAGCTTAGTGAAGCTTTGGGCATAGAGATGTGCATCCAAGGCATGTTTTGGGGACTATGCTACATCTTGCAAGGTATCAAGTCTGACACATTTGAAGAACTTGCGACTAGTGCCCATGACATGGAGTTAAGCATGGTCTTCACTGGAAATGAAAGGTTGCCTATCTATGAGCCTCGCAAAGGGAACGACAAGCAAGAAGTTAGGAAATGGAGCAAGTTTGTACCCAAATCTGAAAACAAAGAAGTTATGAATGTCAACATATCACATGTGAAGTTCATAACGAAGGTGAGCAAGAAGCAGAGTACGAAATCCACTTCTTTTCAAGATAAGCCAAGTGAAAAGTTGACTCTAAAAGAAATGCAAGAGAAAGAGTACCCATTTCTGGATTCTGATATGCCAGCCATTTTTGAAGAACTCCTCGAGTTAAATCTTATTGAGCTTTCAGAGATGAAGCGACCAAATGAAGCTGGAAAAACGAATGACCAAATTACTACAAATATCACCAACTTGTAAGCCACCCTCTGGAGAAGTGCTTTGTCTTCAAAGACAAAGTTATGGACTTGGCCCGTGAAAAGAAGATCGTGCTTGAAGATGAGAAGGCAAGTGCGAACCAAGTCTCTATCAAATTACTACGAATGACCGTAGGTGCCACAAAAGTAGCCCATGAAAAGAATCAATAGAACAACCAACAAGGAAAATGATGGTGAAAAGACCAAGGAGATGGAATCCAGTTAAGCATTTGAAGAAAGCAAAAGTGGAGGTGCACCATCCTCAAAAGCCATGACATCCAGTGACTTTGGAGGAGTTCTTACCAAGTTGGTTCCGCACGAAGATTTCCCATGAGGGAATTGATGCCTCTTGTTGCCATACTGACAAAGAGGAAGAAAAGAGTGATGACCTACCATTGACACCATCTTTGGAAAAGCTCGTCGAGTCCATTCCTCAAGAAGTTAATGCTTGTGAGGTAAAAGTTACATTCACAAATGACAATCTTCTACTTGGTGACACTCCTCATAACCGCCCATTATACCTGGTTGGCTATATGTGCAACGAAAGGGTAAATCTAATTTTGGTTGATGGAGGATCCTAATTGAACATCTTACCAATTCGCACTCTGAAAGAACTTGGTATTCCCATGAACGAACTCTTAGAAAGTCGTATGATGATTCAAGAATTCAACCAAGGGAGGCAAAGAGCCGTAGGCGCGATCAGGTTGGGAATCACCATTGAAGATATGCAATCAAGTGCATGGCTGCATGTGATCTATGCAAAGACTTCATACAACGCCTTTCTTGGGAGGCCTTGGATACATGAGAATAAAGTAGTTTCATCTACCTACCATCAATGTCTAAAATACAACGAGGGTGAAGTCTCAAGAAGAAGATAGTTGCTGATGATGAGCCATTCACTGAGGCTGAGTCACACTTCGCCGATGCAAAGTTCTACTTGAAAAACCGCATTGTGAAGGAGCTGAAAGCTGATAATATCATGAAAAGCAAGAATGACGAGCCCACAACTAAAAGAGCTAAGGTGACTGTTGGTAGAGACAAAGCTGTTACTGAGGAGGTACAACCCAACGCGAATAAATCTTATAGAGGGAATATTGCGTCTTATGGCAAGAAAGTAAGTCCTACGCTCCAATATGTCCCTAAAAGGAAGAAATATGTAAGTGAATCATCTAATATCTAACCTAACATGCTAAAGGAGTTAACTCTTCCGGTAAAATGAATTGAGGCAGTAAAGTTGTCCTCAAAGCCACTTGCAGGGTTTGTGGACCAAAATCATTTGCAGAATGTGGCACTCCCTATAAAGCGAATAGATGAAGGTTTTGATCCTAACGCTTACAGGCTATTTGCAAAATCTGGATACAATCCCAATGAGCCGTCAAAGTTAGGGAATCTCCCATCAGAAGCTGTGATGAGACAACTACGTGAAGGTTTGGAAAACAAGCAACTGTCACTAGTGCGCATCTCCATAAGAAGGACGAGCAACAATTATAGCACTGTAAAAGATGAATATGCCGCTTCTAACAAGCCTTCTATCTTTGATCGACTTGTAAAATCAACTGTGAGGACTTCTGTGTTTGAGAGATTGGGTCCATTAAAGAAGGGGAACAAGTTCCAGAGAAATTATCAAAGCATAAGAACACACACTTTGCCCAAAATCCAGAAGACCTCTAAGGATTTCCAATGTTTGGTTCCTTCTAGAATGAGGCGACAAACAAAACTTGTGGTTTCATGTAAAGAAGTACTGAAGGTAAACCCATAATGTAATCTACACTAAGGACCGTGATGAAGACAAAGAAAGTGTGGGTTCTTCGTATCATATTACTGCACAAGGTGAGCACGATGTTTCATCTCTAATAGAGGATGGGGAGAAATTGGAGGATGTTTCACCATGTTATCACATATCCTTCAATGATGGGGACCATCAAGAACCTGATGATGTGAAAGATGCTCCCCCAGAACTTGAAGAAGGGGTTGTCATGACCCAAATTGACGGGCCACGATGAGTGCCTGAGTCCTACTTGTCGAACACCCTTAAACATGCATCTAAGATGTAAACATGAATAACATACGTGAGGGAAAACTGTCCAAAAGACATATATACATATACATGCGGAATACAGTGGGGTGAGCCGACAAGGTTGCTATAGACAACAATATTCCCAAAACTGGAAGCCGACAAGGCCACATGCTATCCAATTATACATAACTATCTACAGACCTCTATTAGAATATACAATTGTACAAGGACGGGACTGGGCCCCATCATACCCATATATATGCATACAAACATATCGTACCAAGGTCAAAAGCAGCTCCGAATCAAATGGAGCACACCAACTCTCACTGATCAAGGATCCTAAGGAAGGGGACCGTCAGCTCGTCTACTTGCACCTACGGGCATGAAATGCAGGCCCCAGGGAATTGGGAGTTAGTAGGAATAATGTACTGAGTATGTAAGACATGAAAATCAGTACATAAAAGACATATATAAAACATGGAATGAAGATTTCCGCATGTAAGTCCAAAAAACTTTGTAAATCCTAAAACATTTATGATGTCATGCACGTGCGTATAAATATCGTGTCATGCATAGGTATAGGTGTACATAACATCATCAAGCCTCTGAGGGCATCCCATCATATCATCTCGGCCACTGTGGGCAAAATCATCAACATATACCAGCTGATCAGGTGGTGGTGCGTATATAACACCGTAACCTTTTCCCATATCCCATATACATATAAGTACATATATATACGCGTATGTAACGCCATCTGGTCATGAGTCAATATACATGTATAGATGAATGAAATGCATAAAAATATGTTAATAAGATCAATATAATTTTCGGATAAACTTTATCAACTATGTATTTTTCTGAGACCCATGAATAGAAGATGTAATAATAAGATACATGGGAATTCAAGAACATAGGAACCTCTAATACTCCTATGAATAGAGTCATTTATGGAAGTTATGCATTTGCTCGTTTCGTTTGTATCGTATAGATCATGTCAAAAATAAAGAAGGGATAGCCTTAACATACTTGAGCCGGTTCTCTAGAAAATCCCTCTAACATACGACAATCGCGACAAAACATGTGACGACAAGATCAAAGTAGGGAAAATCCGTATGATTATAGAGAAAGATTGCACCGTACTCCCTTAAAATTTGCAAAATATCACGTTGCTAAAATGCTTAAGAAATCTCGTTTGTTTTAAGAGAATCATGTTACTAAGATGCTAATATGCCAATCTTGAAAACCCGTAGCTTACCATTTTTTTTTATTTAAGCACATTTCTTGAATTTAAAGGGGTCTTATGCTTTAATGGGAGTGGGCCCCACAATTCAAGGCTTTGGTATCACATAAACCCTTTAAATGTGCCACCTTCAAATCTTCTTTAGGAGTCATTAAAGGGTAAAGAGGGTGCTTCCACGTTGGGGGAGGGGGGGCTAAGTTAATCCAAAATCTTTAATTAATCACCCACTAATCCTTAATTAACTTGTTAATTCCCCCATTAACCAATTATCCACATAATTAAGAATTATCTCAAATTACTTAAAATACTACTCACTTTTAACATACCTTATACACCTTACTATTATGGTCATGTAGTACTTTGTATGACACTAGTCCATAAATACCGGGTATTGTAGCTCAGACCGTATTTTATCCCAAATCGACAACCTTCAACGAAACTTATTTTCTTTGATTCGTTTACCCTTTATCCTTCACAACACTTACTTATCGCTTGTTATAAATATCATAAAAGCGTGTAACCTCAGGATAATCTCATTCTCGAGTCTACATCGATTAACTGAAGACGAAACTTTAACGTACGAATACGTGAGATGTAACATCCTTCCCACCTTAGAAATATTCATCCTCAAATATTTTACTCCCCGGGATCTATATAAACTTTGGCAGAGTCGCCTTTGTAACAATACTACTACCAACTCTTCTGTAGAAACTCAATAATTCAATGCCACATAGGCCCACAATCATCAATAACGACAATGGCCTCACACGACCAATGACAATAACTAACACAAGAATCCATACACGTACCTTAAGGTTGTGATGTCTCAGTCGGACCCTTCTCTGGAAGAGGAAATAAGTGAGGATATCTAGATTTCATGTCTTCTTCGGCCTCCCAAGTCATTTCTTCCACATTGTTGTTTCTCCAAAGTACTTTCACCGAAGCTACGTCTTTAGTCCTCAATCTCCAAACCTGTCTATCTAGTATAGATATGGGAGTTTCCTCATATGATAGCTGTTCTATGACCTGGACATCATCAACTGACACGATTCTGGAAGAATCTCTGATACATTTACGAAGCATAGACACATGAAATACTGGATGTACAGACTCCAAGTCCGAAGGCAAGTCTAACTCATATGCTACTTGGCCTACCTTACGTATGATCCTATATGGTCCAACGTATCGAGGGCTAAGTTTTCCTTTCTTACCGAACCTCATGACACCTTTTATCGGAGTTACCTTTAGGAATACCCAATCATCAACCTAAAATTCCAAGTCTCGCTTCGATTATCCGCATAAGACTTCTGACGGCTTTGAGCTGCTAATAGCCTTTCCTGTAGAAGCTTAATTTTCTCAATTTCCTGTTGTACCAATTCTGGTCCTACTAACGTAGTTTCCCCAACATCGAACCACCCTATAGGCAACCTACAATTCCGTTCATGAAAAGCTTCGTATGGAGCCATCTGAATACTGGAATGGTAGCTATTATTATATGAGAAATCAATAAGCAGAAGATGATCATCCCAGCTACCCTTGAAGTCTATCACACAAGCCCGTAACATATCCTCCAATGTCTAAATAGTACGCTCAGCTTGTCCGTTTGTCCAGGGATGAAATGTTGTACTAAGACTTACCTGAGTCCCCAATCCTTGTTGGAAGGACCTCTAGAAGTTAGCTGTAAATTGAGCTCCTCTATCCGAGATAATAGATACAGGGACACCATGCAATCATACTATCTCCTTAATATAAAGCCTTGCATAATCCTTTGCGAAATATGTAGTCCTAATGGGCAGAAAATGGGCTAATTTTGTAAGCCTATCAACAATCACCCATATAGAATCCAACTTACGCTGGATATGAGGTAAGCCTATGATGAAATCCATATTGATTACTTCCCATTTCCAAGTCGGAATCTCCATAGCCTACAATAATCCACCAGGTTTTTATGCTCAATCTTGACCTGCTGATAGTTAGGGCATCGAGCAACGAACTCCGCTATATCCTTTTTCATTCCGTCCCACCAATATACTTCCCTGATATCATGATACATCTTTGTTGCTCCTAGATGAATAGAATAATGAGAATAGTGAGTTTCTCCAATAACCTGTCGATGTAGCCCTGCAATATTAGGGACACATAATCGTCCTCGATATCTGAGGACCCCATCTTCTGTAATCTCAAATGGTGTCTTCTCTTTCTGAGGGGTGGTATCCCTATAATGAACTAACACAGGATCCTCATACTGGCGTTCCTTCACTTCAATTACTAAAGAGGATGTTGTCGTATCCTGAATAGTAATTCCAATATCACTTGAGTCCAGTAATCGAACTCCAAGACTAGCTAACTAATGAATCTCATGGTCTATTCCCCTTTTCTCTAGCTGTAAATATGACAGGCTACCCATAGATCTATGGATGAGGGCGTTGGCTACCACGTTCACCTTCCCCGGATGGTAAAAAATATCAATGTCATAATCTTTAAGTAGCTCCAACCATCTCCTTTGACGTAAATTCAATTCCTTTTGCTTGAAGATATACTGGAGGCTCTTATGATCCGTATAGATATCAACATGAATGTCATACAAGTAGTGCCTCCACATCTTTAGTGCATGAATCACTACGACTAACTCTAAATCATGGGTCGGATAATTCTTCTTGTGATTTCTTAGTTGCCTAGAAGCATAAGCTATAACCTTACCACACTGCATCAGTACACAACCCACTCCAACGCCCGAAGCGTCATAATAGATAACATAACCATTGGTCCCTTCTGGGAGCATTAGAACTGGTGCTGAAGTTAATATGTCCTTCAATGTCTGGAAACTCCGTTAGCAAGCATTAGTCCATTGAAACTTTGCTCCCTTCTGAGTCAACTTTGCCAGAGGCGCTGAAAGGGAAGAAAATCCCTCTACAAATCTCCTGTAATAACCTACCAAACCGAGAAAGCTACGAATCTTTGTTGGTTTTGTGGGTCTAGGACAATTCTTTACTGCCTCAAGCTTTTGTCTATCAACCCGGATACCTTCACCCGAAATAATATGCCCAAGGAAAGCTATAGAGTTCAACCAGAATTCACATTTAGAGAAATTGCATACAACTTCTCTTTTGTAGAACTCTGAGCATAGTACGCAAGTGATCTGCATAATCACCCTCTGAACGAGAATATACAATTATATCGTCAATAAATTACGAACAAATCTAAAAAGGGTATGAACACACGGTTTATCAAGTCCATGAATACTGCTGGGGCATTGGTCAGACCGAACGACATAACACGAAACTTAAAGTGCCCATATTTGGTCCTGAATGCTGTCTTTGGAGTATCTTTCTCCTTAACCCTTACCTGATGGTACCCGGACCTCAAGTCTATCTTTGAGAAATACTTGTCACCTTCCAACTTATCGAATAAGTCATCAATCCTCAGGAGCAGGTACTTATTCTTGATTGTCACCTTATTCAATTGTCTATAATCAATACACATCCGTAAGGAACCATCTTTCTTCCTCACAAGTAACACGAGTGCTCCCCATGGTGATGCACTAGGTCTAATAAAGCCTTTTTCAAGCAAGTCCTTTAGTTGTTCCTTCAACTCTTTCATCTCTTTGGGGGCCATTCTATAGCGAGGAATAGATATTGGATAAGTATTTGGTAGTAGGTCAATAACAAACTCAATTTCTAGCTTTGGCGGAAGACCTGAAAGCTCATCAGGAAAAACATCGGGAAACTCACTAACCACAGGGATGGACAAAATTGTTGGTGACTCTACTTCCACATCCCAAACCTGAACTAAGTGATAAATATAGCCCTTTCTGATCATCTTCCTTGCCTTGAGATAGGAAATAAATTTACCTCTCGGCGATGCCGTATTACCTTTCTATTCTAAAACAGGCTCCCTTGGAAATTGAAATCGGACCATCTTTGATCTACAATCAACGTTGGCATGACAAGAAGCCAACCAATCCATACCCATTATAACATCAAATTCTACCATATCTAACTCGATTAGGTCTGCTATAGTAGATCGATTATGAACTACTATTATACAACCTTTATATACTCGCTTAGCTATCACTGAGTCCCCAACAAGTGTAGACACCTTAAAAGGTTTAACCAATTCAGGTTTTATTCCAAACTTACTAGCAACCAACGGAGTAACATATGATAAAATGGAACCTGGGTCAATCAGTGCATACATATCATATGAGGAGACTGATAATATACCTATAACAATATCAGGCGATGACTCCTGATCCCGTTAACCTGCCAATGCATAAATGCGGTTCTAAGGACCGCTTGATCTAGATGCTCCGCCTATGCCTCTACCATGACTCATTGGTGCTTGTGAACCTTTTCCGTGGGGCGTATGATGATGACGAACCAGCTACAGATTCCGCTGACTGACCTATGCTTGCATCACCTCTCATCGGACAATCCTCATAATGTGGCCCGGATAATCACAAGTATAACAAACACCTAACCCCATACGACACTACCCCGTATGCTGCTTACCACACTGAGCACATCGTGGCAAGGGCGGCCTTATCTGACTTGACTCACCCTTATACTGAGAACCTGAGGCCCTAGAATTCTAACTAGGCCCTGAATATGTGGAACGATCAAATCTCTTATCGCCAACTGATGGGGCACGTTAGTCGATGACTAGGCTAGATACCTCGGGTATTGTTGTCTTTGACCACCTCGAAACTCACCAGAGGGACCCGAAGACCTCACTCTCTTATTTTGGGCCCTATCATGCTCACGATCGGCCCTTTGCTTCTGCTTATGCTCCTTTACACCCTGAGCGTATGCCTGAATATAAGAAATATCCGTGTCCGCCTAAATTAGTGAGACCGACATACAATCATTAAGCAAGTGCGACTCTAACCCCATCACGAACCGATGAACCCGATCATCCATCTTAGATACAATAGCGGGGAGCATACCTAGCAAACAAGTCAAACTGAAGACTGTACACCCGATCACTCATGTTACCCTGCCGAAGGGTCAAAACCTATAAACTCTGGCCTGTCTAAGCTCTGGTGGCAGATAATGATGAAGAAAAGCTTCTGTAAACTCCTGCCATACTGTTGGAGGGGCTTCCTCACCTCTAGACAATTCCTAAGACTCGTACCAATTAACTGCAACATCTTGGAGTCTATAGGAAGCTAGCTCAATTGACTCAGTCGCAGTGGCCTTCATTACCCTCAAAGTCCTCTGCATTCTATCGATAAATACCTGAGGGTCCTCATTTGGATCTTCCCCAGTGAATACTAGAGTGTCCAAGTTAATGAAATCACAAACCTCATACTGACGGACCTATCTACATGACCAATACCTACTTCCTGAGGCCGAGCCTATGCGGCTACTAATCAAGTTAACAGCTGACTCGGTGCATCTGGCTGACAGGCTGAACATACAAGGGAGGGTGGTGGAGCTGGTGCCCCTCGAAGCTCTTCCAGAGAGTGCGGGGTATGTGAAGTCTGAGATGGAATCTCACTATGAGACTCTCCTTGAGCCCTAGTAACTCGTGGCGCTTGACTAGTAGTCTCACAAGCCACGAACTTTCCCTTCTGGGTGGTTGTAGTCTTTGGAGGCATCACTGAAAATATAAAATATCATTAGGAACATGAATTCTCATATCGCACGATCTAAGATAAGAAGAGAGGATTACATCCTATATATCTTGTAGCCTCCTGTTTATAAGTGTGGTGCACAACACGCCCATAAACAAGACTCTACTAGACACGTTCTGTAGACAACCCTAGGACAAAACTACTCTGATACCACTTTTGTCACGACCCAAATCGATGGGTCGCGACTGGTGCCCGAATCCTACTTGTCGAACTCCCTTAAGCAAGCGTCTAAGATGTAAACATGAAAAACATACGTAGGGGAAACCTGTCCAAAAGACATATGTACATATACATGCGGAATACAGTGGGGCGAGCCAGCAAGAACAATATACCAAAAACTGGAAGTCGACAATGCCACATACTATCCAACTATACATAATTGTCTACAAACCTCTATTAGAATATACAATTGTACAAGGATAGGACTGGGCTCCGTTATACCCATATATGCATACAAATATATTGTACCAAGGTCAAAAACGTCTCCGAATCAAATGGAGCACACCAACTCTCGTTGATCAAGGATCCTAAGAAAGGGGACCGTCACCTCGTCTACCTGCACCTGCGGGCATGAAACATAGGCCCTGGAGAATAGGGCGTCAGTAAGAATAATGTACAGAGTATGTAAGGCATGAAAATCAGTACATAAAAGACATAGATGAAACATGGAATAAAGATTTCCGCATGTAAGTCCAAATAACTTTGTAAATCCTGAAACATTTATAATGTTATGCACGTGCGTATAAATGTCATGAAATGCATAGGTATAGGTGTACATAACATCATCAGGCCTCTGAGGGCATCCTATCATATCATCTTGGCCACTATGGGCAAAATCATCAACATATACCAGCTGATCAGGTGGTGGTGCGTATATAATGCCGTAACCTTTTTCCATATCCCATATACATATAAGTATATATATATATATATATATATATATATATATATATATATATATATATATATATATATATATATATATATATATATATATATATATATATATATATATATATATATATATATATATATATATATATGTGTGTGTGTACTTATATGTATATATATATGCGCGTATATAACGTCATCTGGTCATGAGTCAATATACATGTATAAATAAATGAAATGCATAAAAATATGTTAATAAGATCAATATAATTTTCGGATAAACTTTATCAACTATGTATTTTTCTGAGACCCATGAATAGAAGATGTAATAATAAGATACATGGGAATTCAAGAACATAGGCACCTCTAATACTCCTATGAATAGAGTCATTTATGGAAGTTGTGCATTTGCTCGTTTTGTTTGTATCGTATGGATCATTCCAAAAAGAAAGAAGGGAATGCCTTAACATATTTGAGCCGGTTCTCTGGACAATCCCTCTAACATACGACAATCACAACAAAACACGTGACGACAATACCAATGTAGGGAAAATCCGTATGATATTCTTGAGAAAGATTGCAACGTACTCCCTTAAAATTTTCAAAATCTCACATTGCTAAAATGCTTAGGAAATCTCGTTTGTTTTAAGAGAATCATGTTACTAAGATGATAATATGCCAATTCTGAAAACCCGTAGCTTACCATTTTTTATTTAAGCACATTTCTTGAATTTAGAGGGGTCTTAGGCTTTAATAGGTATGGGACCCACATTTCAAGGCTTTGGTGTCATATAAACCCTTTAAATGTGCCACCTTCCAATATTCTTTAAGAGTCATTAAAGGGTAAAGGGGGTTCTGCCACGTTGGGGGGGGGGGGGGCTAAGTATATCCAAAGTCTTTAATTAATTACCCACTAATCCTTAATTAACTTGTTAATTCTCCCATTAACCAATAATTAACCAATAATCCACATAATTAAAAATTATCTCAAATTACTTAAAATACTACTCACTTTTAACATACTTTATACACCTTACTATCATGGTCATATAGTACTTTGTATGACGCTAGTCCATAAATACCGGGTATTGTAGTTTGGACCGTATTTTATCTCAAATCGACAACCTTCAACAAAATTTATTTTCTTTTATTCGTTTACCCTTTATCCTTCACAGCACTTACTTATCGCTTGTTATAAATACCATAAATACGTGTATCCTCAAGATAATCTCATTCTCAAGTCTACGTCGATTAACTGAAGATGAAACTTTAACGTATGAATATGCGAGATGTAATAGGGGTGAAGGCAACGATTGATGCCTTAAAAGAAGTTAACCTTGGCACTGATGAAGAACCAAGACCAACCTACCTAAGTGCTTTACTAGAAGTTGATGAAGAAAGCACTTATATTGAGTTACTCAAGGAGTTTAGGTATGTCTTTGCTTGGAGTTACAAAGAAATCCTGGCCTGGACCCTAAAGTAGCAGTCCATCACCTTGTAGTCAAGAATGACGCTCATCCTGTTAAGCAAGCTCAAAGGCGCTTTAGGCCGGATTTGGTTCCCCTGATTGAAACTGAAGTTAACAAACTCATTAAAGTTGTATTTATTTGGGAAGTTAAATACCCAACATGGGTTTCAAGTATTGTCCCTGTAAGGAAGAAGAATGGCTAGATTCGAGTACGTGTTGACTTCAGGGATCTCAACAATGTGTGTCCCTAAGATGAATTCCCGCTTCTTATTCCAGAGCTGATGATCGATTCTACTACTGGGTATGAGGCAATGTCATTTATGGACGGTTCGTCGGGCTATAACCAAATTTGCATGGCACCAAAAGATGAAGAACTTACTGCATTCCGCACCCCCAAGGGTATTTATTGCTACAAGGTAATGCCTTTTGGCTTGAAGAATGCTGGTGCTACTTACCAAAGGGCTATGCAGAATATTTTTGATGATCTTCTCCACAAGAATGTCGAATGCTATGCTGACGACTTGGTGGTAAAATCAAGAGAGAAGGGAGACCACTTGAAAGACTTGAGAATGGTATTTGAGTTGCTTCGGAGGTACCAACTTAGGATGAATCCATTGAAATGTGCCTTTAGAGTTACTTTTGGAAAGTTTCTTGGTTTCATTGTCCGACATCGAGGGATCGAAATTGATCAAGCCAAAGTGGATGCCATTTTGAAAATGCTTGAGCCTCGGGATATTCATGAATTGAAAAATCTGCAAGGAAAGCTAGCATACCTTAGAAGATTCATCTTGAACCTAGCTGAGAGGTGCCAATCATTTAGTCGCCTTATAAAGAAAGGCGTTCCTTTCAAGTGGGACCAAGCTTGTAGCAATGCCTTTGAAAGTATCAAAACCTACTTGATGAAGCCTCCAGTTTTAACAACTCCTATACCTGGAAAGCCATTGATACTATACATTGCAGCACAAGAAAGGTCTGTTGGAGCACTGTTGGCCCAAGAAAATAGTGAGGGGAAAGAAAACTCTTTTTACTACTTGAGCAGGATGACGACACCAAATGACCTGAATCATTCACCAATTGAAAAGTTGTGTTTGGTGCTAGTCTTCTCAATTCAAAAGTTGAAGCACTACTTTCAAGCTCATGTTGTCCATCTTGTTTATAAAGAAAATCCCTTCAAGTTTGTGATGTCAAAACCTATTCTTAGTGATCGACTAGCGAGATGGTACCTCCAATTTCAATAATTTGAGATTTTGTACATCCCTCAAAAGGCTATAAAAGGACAAGCATTGGTAGACTTCTTGGCAGATCATCCGATACCTGATGACTGGGAGCTAACTAACGAACTACCTGAGGACGCAATGGTCGTTGAACTTCAATCTCCATAGAAGATGTACTTTGATGGTGCTACGTATTGTGAAGGAGCTGGTGCTGAAGTAGTATTTGTCACTTCCCAAGGTGAAGTCTTTCCCTACTCCTTCACCTTGACACAACTCTGTTCCAACAATGTTGCTGAGTATCACGCATTAATACTTGGGCTTGAAATGGTCGTTGATATGAAGCAATTGTAATTGTAAGTCTTTTGTGACTCCAAGTTAGTGGTAAATAAACTTTTTGGTAGTTACAAGGTCAAAAAGCCTGAAATACACCTATATCATGATTACACTAAAAAGATAATGGGGTGGCTCGGTGATGTGACTATTTAGCATGTGCTAAAGAAAGAAAATAAGAAGGCTGATGCTTTAGCTACCCTAGCTTCATTGTTAACCCTGCCTGATCAAACACAAGTTACTATCTACCAAAAATGGGTAGTACCGCCATCAAATGAGGCTGAAGGTGAAGAAAATGAACTCAAGCATCTTGTCGTTGTTTCTGAAGTTGAGAAAGAAGAATGGCGACAACCCATTATTGACTACTTATGCTATGGGATACTTCTAGAAAATCCAAGGAGAAGGACTGAAATCCATCGTCATGCACCTCGCTTCCTTTACTATAAAGATACTCTATACAGAAGGTCATTCGAGGTACTCTTACGATGCTTAGGGGAAGAAGAAACACTCCAAGCTTTGCAAGAGGCACATTCTGGGGTATGTTGGTCACACAAGTCTAGAACAAAGCTTCACCTCCATATAAAAAGAATGGGATATTATTGGCCAACGATGGTAAAAGATTGCTTGGACTACGCTCGAAGATGCAAGGCTTGTCAATTCCATGCGAATTTTATTCATCAACCTCCAGAAGTGTTGCACCCGACTGTTGAATCCTGGCCGCTTGAATCTTGGGGATTGGATTTTGTTGGACCACTACCAAAGTCCTCTGGTGGGCACCTAAACATCTTGGCTGCAACTGCCTATTTCTCAAAATGGGCTGAAGCTGTTGCTCTTAAGGAAGTAAAGAAGGAAAATGTTGCAAGTTTCATCTGAGTAAATATTATCTATTGCTTTGGCATTCCTTGTTACATAATAACGGATAATGGTAAGCCGTTTGACAATATGTTGATGAACAAGATTTGTGAACTCTTTGGCTTCAAGCAATGTAACTCTTCTATGTAGAATGTGTTGATACCCAATTTTTCCTCATATATTTTTTAAATACATATGTATACTTTCAAATAGAACTTATGCAGTTATAAGCATGCATAAGCATTTTTATAATTTTTCTATAATTTTAAAAGCTCCAAATCAATTTATTTCTCCTCTTTTATTTATAAAATATCCAATAATTATCCTTCAAATTACTTTTGTGATGATTTAGTCATTTAAGTTCATTATTTATGGCATCATAATTGTTTAAATATTTTTGGTGCATTTTTTATAATTGTATTTACTTTTTAGGCTAAATTGCACATCTTTGCAATAATAGCCCATGTTAACGTATAATTACATTATTTATGCATAAAATGGTATTTTATATTTTTAAAATGTTAAATAACTATTTTTAAATTATTTTAGTGTACAAAGATATTTTTTTGTACTCATTTATTATTTTTATAAATTATTTAGTTATTAAAATTGGCTATTTAAAATCTGGCCCTATTTTTATTCAATTCTGATCCTAATACCCATCCCAATTTTAAAACCTAGACTATTAACTAGCCCAAATTCCTTATAAACCAGTCCAGTCCCAATGCCCCACCTGCCCCAACTCGATACCCGGCCAAATCCTGGCCGTTGATCATTTTGATCAACAGTCCAGGGTCTCCCTTTCCAAAATTAAACCAAACGACCCCCAAACCCTAGTTATTTCTCACATACGGTTGCCCTTGAATCCTTTCCTCTCTAGTTCTCTCTGAAACCTAACCCTAATCTCCAATCGCCGTCACCCAAAACCAAGCCCTAATCCTTTAATCCCTGTCCGATCTATGGCATCCTATGGCTATACGAAACCTCTACTTGTCTCCTATCCCCTTGGTTGTTTGATTATGTGGTTTTGTGGAAGGAACTCGAAGAGATCTGGTCCAGATCTCGTTCAAAGCTCTTCAAGGGTTCGTCCATGGTTTGCGAGTGATTCCTACTAAAATCCCATGGTTCAAATCTCTGGTTCAAACCATGTTTTCTTTACCCCTCCCTTTTTTCCTCAAAACCCTAATCTTTGGACATGAATCCGTCCGATCTTTGTAGATTTGGAACGGTTCTGAGTTTGTCCATGACTTTGCTCTAAAGATATCTTGTTTCTTTACTGCCAACCGATTTTAACACTATATCTTGGTTTCTTTGCTATCTACAGTTTGAATCTCTGCATATTTGAAAATGTTTTCGAGTTCCTGTGGTTTTTCTTATGGTTAGGGTTTCCCGAAATTTTCTTTCTAAAAAACGTTTAATGATTTTTGAGTGTTTAATCTTCTGTTTCTTGTGTGTTTTGACCGATTTCATGAAGATTGCTTTAACCCTAATTTGTTTATGCTAAAAGCCCTAATTTTTCGACATTATTATTTGGATTTTGAGTTTGTCTAGATTACTTAGGTACTGATTTTGTCCTATGCTTTGATTTCTGTGATTCTTCTTAGCCTAATTCGATGTCTTTTGATCCTAATGTGCCTCTACTGATGTTCTTGGTTTGACTCTTCTACTGATTCTATTGTATATGTTCATTTTTTTACCTATTCATGGTAAACCTATACTTTTTTCCTTAAATCAGTGATTGACTTGGATTCTTGATTTATCAGTTTGTTTTGTTAAGACCTATTCCTATCTATTTCCTTATTTGCAATCCTGAGCCGCTTTCTTACCTTGTTTGATTAATTGTGATATTTACCGATTCTTTACCAATCATTTCCTTAATTAAAATTCTGTCTATTTAACCTTAATTATTCATTTGATTTTCTTTTCTTAAATATGTTCTGCCTTTCCCGTTGGTTGATTACCCTTAATTAAGGGATAATTATACTAACTGATGTATAATTGATTCTGTGACTTCCTTAATTGCTGAAGAGTTGATTCCCTTTACCTTATTTTCCTTGTTCTTAACTGCTATATATGCTCTCCTTACTCCTCACTTCTAGACAGGGACAATAGTTCATCCATACTCTCACACTCTCAAAGGCCTATTCTCTTCTGTTACTTGTAATTCTTATTAATCCAGCCGGCTGTAAGCCAAGGCTGGCTACTTGAACCATCTCTGCTTTATACTCTGTATTATCTCCTTAACTGATATGTCCTGATTCAATTCACATTCCAAAAACTATGTGTTTCTTGGTTGCTACAGTTCATTAGTTGTAAATTCCAGTTCTAGTTGCTACTCTATTTAATATGCAGTCAGCATGCCTAGATTACTATATCACACAACATGTTTAAATCTATTCTGTTAGAAGCTATAACTAGTACATTGTTTAGCATGCCAATACTGCTTTGGATAACTTGTTCACTAGTATGTCTAAGCTACATTTTGTGTTTACTGTCTCACCCAGCATGTCTAGATTCTACTTGTTTTGTATATGATTAGTATTTCTAAAACCTTGAATGCTTCATAAAGTGTTTATCTAGTTTGTACATCTAAGTTTAACTTGATCTACTTCACCCATGAGATCCTGTTTGTGTCTAAGACCTGTGTGTTCTCAACTTAACTTTGCAACTACAATGTGTGTATTTGTTTTCCATCACTAAGGTGCATTCTAGGTGTTCCCCCTACCCCTTTCCCTTGTGTGAAGTCTGTTCTGAAACTGTATGTTCTGTGACTTGCTTTCTGATCCCAACATGTTCTTCATGTTTTCTCAAACTGTTTTCCACTCAAACCCATACAGGTTTTTAGAAAACTCTTTTTCTAAGACCTTCTTTATACTATTTACCTAACTCTTTCAAATAATTATGCACTCTCACCTTACTCTTAGATTTCTAAGTTCTTCCCCTCTGATATGTGTACTGCCTTGAGACCCTTGAGATCTCTTTGTCATATCAGGGCTGGCACTTTCACACTGCACATAATCAGTCTTTGTTTGAGGAAAGTCTGGGTGTGAGCATTGCCCGGGATCCTTGAGATCCTTAGGGAACTCTGACACACTTAGACGTGAATTGGGCTATGAAACTTTGGGTATTTGAGACCAGTGAAGGCTTGGTACACCATGACTGTTTTGGGTTTCTTTCAAGCTCCCTATAGCTTAGCTTCTATTTATTTAGTTAATTCATATTTATTTCTTGGTCTGTAATAATTATTATAAACAAACATTGGGGTGGTTACTGAAAAAGGGTGGGTAGTTGTGTATTGTGGGTAAATTGGGTAGATAACATGCATATAAGGTCTATTTTGATTCAAAATATGATCTGTTAGATAACATGCCTATAGGATCTACTTTGGTTTAAAATAAATTCTGCATACTTTACTTTCACACAATTAGAAACCATGTCTATAGGATATAAATGGATTTAATAATAGAGATCATGCCTATAGAGTGTAAAGTAATTGAAGTTCAGTTTTCATTACAGCATGTATTCAAATTCGTCTCCCTAGAAATCATGCCTATAAGTTCAAAGTCAGCTTTTAATACTTAGATACCATGCCTATAGGAATTAAAATTAGCTATAATAGAAATCACTATAGAACTTAAAACCAGTTTAGTTAGAAAAGCAGTTTAATTCATGTTTGTTTATTTTGAATTGGATTAGTCAATTAATCTGTCGCTTCTTTAATAAGTTTTCAAACACTGCCTTAAATTAATACCGTTAGAAAGCATGTCTATATGATATCAAGTTGTCCATTTAAAATTGATCACTTTTTTACTACATTCTTAATCAATATAGATATCATGCTCATAGGACATCACTATTACGCCTAGGCAAGCCTGTAGGGCGATTAAAACTCTGTGACTATAAAACTGCGCTTTAAAACTGCTTGCATTCACAGGTCTAAAATCAATAGGTCTTTGACACTTCAGTCCTAATTCAATGATGTATACTTTCTACTCACTTAGATAACATGTTTTAGGGTTTTCTCTTAAATACTTGAAACTGTTGTTTTAGATGTGCACTTGATTGTTATGATTGTGGAGGTAAAATGTGAGCCTTTATTTGTTCCTCCTTTAAGTGCAGTCCTAATTGTTTTAATTAATGCCTAGACTTTTATCCTTTAAAACTTTAGGATGGTCTAGAACTACCTAAAATTAGAGGTCGTAAATACCTCCAGGGCCACGAGGAAAGGACGGGTAGTGCACGCATAGGATATCTTTCAAGGTTTCTAGAACGCTTTAGGCTATGACCAAGGGAGGGAATTGGGTAGCAAGGAATATGATGACTATGCGCTAATGTCACGTGTAGCCCCTCGTTGAGGAGTGTTTACCGGACATTGTGTGCGTATGATCCTGTAGCTAACCAACCTAGGACCCCTCTTTCCCAGCTCACGTTGTTTAAATAAATTTTACTTTCCTTTATATCTGTGTCACTTGTTCAAGTCTTTTCCTTTCGTTACTTGAATATGCATGTGCTTAAAAAATACCAAAACATGCCTTTATTTGCAAGTATGTGTTTAGACTATTTATTTGTTAAAAGGACTAATTCACATAAGTATAAGTTCGGTCGGGACCCACCGTTGTGGACTGAGAGGGTTGCCTAACACCTTCCCCTCAAGGTTATTTCGAGCCCTTACCCTAAATCTATGGTAATGCAAACTAGTCTAAGAGTTAATTGTTCTAGGTGCCCTAACACACCATAATCCATTAGGTGGTGACTCTTCAAAATACCCAAATCCCAAAAGGAAATGAGTTTTTACCCCCATGAATGTCGAAACCTGGACTTCTCTCCGCGGAGGGAAAAAAGGGGGCGCGACACAATGCTGCCACCAATGGTCTAGCCAATGCATTCAACAAGACTCTATGCAACTTGTTAAATAAAGTCATCTCCAAATCCAAATAGGATTGGGATGACCGTATGGAGGAAGCTCTGTGGCATATAGGACAACTCACCGCACGCCAACACAAGCGACCCTTTATGCACTCGTTTATGGAGTTGAAGCCGTCTTGCCACTCGAGCGTCAAATACCTTCATTACGATTAGCTATTCAAGAAGGAATCACTGATGAAAAAAAGCTCGACTTCGATTAGCAGAGTTGGAGGCCCTTGATGAGAAAAGGTTGGAAGCTCAAAAGAGTCTTTGAATGTTATCAAGCTCGATTGTCTTGCGCCTTCAATAAAAAAGTTCGCCCAGGATCCTTTCAAGTAGGAAATCAAGTCCTTGCCATAAGAAGACCCATTATTACTTCCCATAAACCTGTAGGGAATTTTACTTCAAAATGGGATGGGCCATATGTCATGCAAGAAGCTTATTCAAGTGAGGCTTACAAGCTGGTTGATGCAGATGTCATGAGAATCGGCCCTATCAATGGCAAGTTTTTGAAAAAGTATTGTCCTTGAAGTTGAAACGCTCCTTGATACACGAGCCTAAACTGTATATTCCTACACTCTTGGCCCGCATGAGTCTAAACTGTATACGAACCACAAAAAAAGAGAAAAACGTCCGCTAGGTTAAAAACCTCGAAAGAGGCGGCCTAGGAAAAAGTTAGGACATAAAGAAAGAAAAAAAATCATCCATTCTGAACTACGATATGGCTTGATACTCTTCACCAAGGTATGTAGCAACTTATAGTTTCATTCTGAGTTTAGTCGTATAAGTTCAAAAGATACATAATCCCCCAATCATTGTCGGAATGAAGTACGAGGGAATGTAATCCATTCAATCAGCACTTGAAAATCGAGCTGAGATACCATTCATCTGTTAAAATTTGGATCCCATTTGATTTAAAGGGGGAAAGACGCTATGGTAAATTGGTGTCTTTAATAAAATGATTAATATATTTTAGGAGGCTGCCAAGCGTTTGCATTGAAGTCCGGGATTCGCTATGCCTTCATGTTCGCCAAACCTTCAAGTTTTTTTGGTAAAGCCTTCACGACATTTCTAATTCAGTAAGACTTGAACCCAAGATATTTGGTGAGAATAAAGCTCTTGAATTTCAATTTGGAAAATAAAAAAGGTCTTGCGATCTCGAGGCTTCCACATCATGATACAAAATTTTTGGTGAAGTCGCGCTAATTTGGGATTGTCGACATATATATCAGAAACCAAAGTCGACTTCGAAATATCATCTGAAACTATCCTTAAGGTATTAAATTTTAAATTTTGGATATGTTTTAGATTTTGAAGTTTAGTTTTCAAGAAATCAAGTAGTTTGTGATTTCAACATCCCCATATCAAGATACAAAATTTTTGGTGAAGTCGCGCAAATATGAAATCGTCAGTGTGTCAGAATTTAATATTAATTTCGAACTATTATCTAAAACTATCCTTAAGGCATTGAATCTTGAATTTTGGATATGTTATAGATTTGTAAGCTAAGTTTCCAAAAAATTAAACGGTTAATAATTTCGACATTTCTACACCATGATACAATCTTTTTTTGATGAAACTGCGCAAATCTAAAACTATCAACATATTGGAATTTAAAGTTAGATTCAAAATAATATATGGAACTATTCTCAAAGTGTTTGATTCCGAATTTTGGATATATCTTAGATTTTGAAGTCTAGTTTCCATGAAATCAAATGGTTCATAAATTCAATTTTCCTACACCAAGATATGATTTTTTTAGACTGCACAGATTTGAAATTTTCTACGTGGTTGAATCTAAAGTTAGTTTTAAAATATTATTTGGGTCGATTTTGAAGGTGTTTGATTTTATGTTTTGGATATGTTTTAGATATTGAAGTACAATTTTCGAGAAATTAAATGGTTCGTTATTTGGACTCTCCCACGACAAGATATGAATCTTTCGTTACAAACGCATAAAGTTGAAAATTATGTGACTAAGATAAATATCGGGCAATGTAAAGCAAAAGAGAAGCAATCTTATTTAAGATGAAATAAATATCCACTAGGTCAATCTAACATAAAGATAAAAAGGGAGATAATGCTAATAACCTAATCTAAACAAAACTTATAGTTGATCAATTCTTGACAGCTAATCTCAAGGTTCTTCTTCTTCTCCTCCAAATTGGCCGAATCATCAACAATCAGCAAATTTACGTTGTCATATGAAGAGACCTCAGTCTCGGCAACTAAAATTTTTGCTTGAATCTCTTCAACCTCCTTTTGAGTAGCTTCTATAACACCTTCGAGGTTCTCCCTCTCTTGTTGTAATGTCTGAAACGTCTTCACAACTCTCTTCAGTTTCTTTTCACTAGAGGAAACTTTCTTGACTTTCTTACTTGCTTCAAGTTTGAACGATTTAAGACGCTCTTTAGCTTTGGAAATCATCTCTAGCTTCTCATTTTCACTCGTCTTATCAGCCCTATTGGATCGCTCTTGGTCATATGACGCGACAAGCTCAAAAAGAGAATCCAGTAAATCCTCTAATGGAGAAAGATCCAAAATATTCGTCTTCTTCATATCCTCGAAAATCTCAATGATTTACTCCCTATAAGATGAGAGTAATTATGCACGAGTTTTGGAGAGTCTATTGCAAATATCCTCCCAAAGTTCCAAGATGAATTCCTTTTTGCGATTAAAGACAATGCTCTTTCCTTCAAAAATAGATACTGTTGTATTTGTCATTGGTGGAACGCGAGTTATCTCATTTAGAGTTTGTCTTGTTAGGGATTTGTCATGAGGAAGAGATGATGCCTTTGAAGATGACTTCACTTTAGACGTAGACCCTCCAATAGATTCATCTCTCACTTGCGGCTTGTCATGTGGGGATACCACCGGATGCCCAATGTCGTTTAACTACATAAGGAAAAGGAAAAGGAAAAGAAAGTGGGTAATTTTTTAGTGAAACTATTCGTTAGATTAAAAAAAAAAGAAGAAAGGGCAAGGTGAATGTATTTTTACCTCCTTTTTATAAGCCATATGCGTTCTTGAGGGACTATCAACACTTGGAGCCTCTACGATCTCTACTGGGTTAGGCCGTTTCCTTTTCCAATTTTGATCTTCATTGGTACTCTGGTTTGTATGAGGAATTTTGTTTATCATGAAAATGGTAACAACAATTAAATTTGTAAATGAGATTCTAAAAATATGTGATCTATTCTTGAGCTAGTTGTTAGAGCAGTTAATGCTAAGAATGCTAAGTTTAACGATGAAATGCGGGGTAAAAAGAGGCAGTAACCAAACCGAAGGTGGGGGCTATTGTCGGATGCAGAGATGGTCGATGGGACCTCGGGGTCGGTGTTAGTATCGATCTTGAACTATCGAGGATAGCCGGGGATGGGATAACAATTAAAGATATAATTAGACAAAGCTCTTTCGGCCGATATTAAGTTATCTAATGAAGAACAGGTTAAGAGGCGTTGAATACGGAGACGACCTCGAGCCAGTACCAAGTGATAAACAAGAAGAATGACCGAAAATAAATGGCTTTGAGCCAAGGGGAATAAGTAAATTATAGAAGAGAGGAAGAGAGAAGATATTATTGCCCTTGAGTAGGATGATTGAAGTTGCTCTACAAGATATTGGTGACCCCTCTTTTATAGGAAGGGGACGCCCAAACTAAGTACAAGATGTGTAGTGTGACAAAAGAGAATGACATGTGACAACCTGTTAGCCTTACGTCGCATGTGGGCTGACATCGAGCCGCTTGAGTAGATTTGATCGACCTCGGGTGCATTCCTCGGGGGGATTCCTACATTCGTCGGGGCTTCAGCCGATGTTGTTCTTGGTAGGGCATCGACAGGTTTCGAGGGAAGCGACTGACCCGAGATCCCGTGTTTCCGGGGTCACTCTTCGAAGCATTATGTCAAAGGGAAATCGGTCCCCCGGATTTCACAGCACACAGATAGTCTCCGCGTTTCTTAGAGGGAAGTGATAAGAAATGATATCGACATATTATTTCCCGATCTCTTGTAGCAGCGTCGTGTCGATGATGCTGCTCTCCTGTGACATGTATCGAGGTGCTTCGCCTTTTTGCTTCTTCAGGATCACCCAAAAAATTACGACCCTTCGCTCTTTGGAATCGTACCGTTGCTATGGGTTCAGCTTCTATGAACGCATTGATTGCGCCTGCTGTTACATTTTTCGAGGGCAGTAATGATGCTGTCGGTTGCTTTGCCTCTTCTATAAATGGGGCTCCTTATGGCTGGCATTTTTATTCAAACTCCCTTCAATTTTTTCCTTTCCTGCTATCTTGCATCTCTACCGTCTTGCCGTGTTTGAGGCGCGAGGTTTCAAGATTTTACGCCATATGCGCCTTGACTCCTTTCTTGGTCTCTTTTCGGTTGGACGGAGTTGCGCCGCCGTGATATTGTTGTTGTTGTTGCTATTATAGCTATTGCTGTCGGCCCGGGGTGATGAGGTAGAGGGTCGATTCCTTCCGACCCTAGGGGGTATTTTTGGACTATGCACCGCTGCTCAAGAGGGGGCTCGGATTATACATCGCTGCTCACCCTCCTCCCTTGGCTCAGCGCATTGCACCCTTTTTGGATTCCTGGGGGGTGTGGTGGCAGTACCTGCTGGCTGTTGCCTCCCAGGCCGAGGCAACGTCTCAAGAAGTGTCTTGGTGGGATTGATACTGGCGGGGTTCATGACAGATAGATTTTTCACCCAGCCAATTCTCATCTCCTTACCTCATCTCTCTTCCTTTTGAAGATGCAATTCTAAGGAATCGAGATGAGGTCCTCTAGGGCCTCGAACTTGGAAGATATTGTCTTTGAGGTCATATGCCTAAGGGGATGACGATAGAGATGCCACATAAAAAGTAGGCTAGACTCTTAGGCTTTTGCTGTATGCATATCTTTGGATTTCCTTTTATGCATGATGATCCCCTTGCGGGCTTCTGTAACCATATGTAAGGACCCCTCGAGGGCCGTTGTTTATGGATATTTATGAATATGAATATACCTTTTCTTGACTTTTGCTTTCAATTCTTGCCTTGCTTTTGTATGTTCTTATGCCCTTCGAGGCCCTTGGATGTCTTCCTCTATTGTTAGCTGCCGATGCTTGGCTCGGACGCGAGCGTTTTTCCTGATCTTCTGTTGATTGGTATGGCTTCTTTCGGAGCCTGTTGTTATACTTCGGATCGAGCCTAAGTTGATCTGATAGGCTCGGGCCGTCGGGTTTTACGAATTGCATGGAGATAGTTGGTGGAGTCTTGGGTCTCGAGAATGGTATCCTGAGAGAAGGTCATTTTTAGGTACCTAGGGGTCCCTTTCGGACTGATTGTACATAGCCCTTTGGAGCATATGCGATTGACTTCTGTTGAGGAGTTACCCATGCTTAGGTGCTACTTTGATCCTTCCTTGAGCCTTTGATTGATAAAAATGGCTTCGCATAGGGTCCTTCGTGTTCTGACCCTAAATAAGACCAGTAACCCCGGGCCGCTGGATCCTTACCGTGAAGGCGTGAGTAGTGTTTTTGGACTTCGTAGTGGCCTTTGAGAGGAGGCTTGCTCGAGGGCTAGTGGGTTTAGGGATGCCGATGGCTTCTTTAATGCGGTGTCCGGGCGGAGGTCTGCCTACGTTTAGACCATCCAGATCGACATCCAGGGCCTATTCCGTATGAGTGTATGTTAAAAACAACTGCATTTGCTAGCTGGCTTCCTTTGGTGGAGGCCGTGCGCCGATCTTGTGTTGGCAAAGACATTGTTGGCCTTCTGGGGCTTTGTTTTACCGTGATGGAGGCCTCCGAGGTTGACTATTATAGCGGCGCTAGATATAGTGTTGGTGGCAGGTACTCTTGGTTGTTTTTGAATTGTCGCCGCCTTTCCCATACGCAATGTGAGGCTGCTTTCACCTCCTGGGGTCGTCGGAGCTTGCCTTTAATGGCTGCTTATTTGGGGAAAGCAGAGACCGAGTTTGGGTGAATCATTCCTCCTAGGTGTTAGCTGCTGGTGCCACACCTTTGAAACCCTCGTTATTTATTTGAAGAGATGAAAAGATGCACTTTAGGTGGTGTGCCTCACGCTTCGTCGGCTCTACCTACAACGATGGCGAATTTAGCAGCCGTTCCTCCTTCCTCTGCTGGACCTTCCTCATGTGGGCCTATAACGGGCTTAGGTTCGAGCTGCTTTGTCAAGGGGCCAAGCCTCAAAATATTCTGGATGAGGGCGAGTCCCTTAGGCTCCTTAGCAAAGAGAAGGAAGATGAGCTGTAGTATTGGCGATATGAGGCGTATCGAAGCCTAAACTACGAGAGCTATTTGATAGAGCATGTGACTTCTTGTAGTACACACTTCACCCCTTTCTACGTTAAGGCTTAAGGGCGACGTCAACTACGTCAGAGTTGTTTGTGGGGAGCTAAGGGCTCAAGTGCAGGCTCAAGCTTCGGAGGGGACGAATGCCTCGGCCAAGGTCTCTGCCTTCGAGGTCCAATTCCTTGTGGCAGCGCCAAAGTTCGTCCTGGTATGATTGGGAAACTTCAAATCTGATCTTCCGAAGTTTTAGAGCTGAGATAATTGATGCTTGGGCCGAAGTGGCACTAAGCCGAACCAAGGCTGATCGGGAGATGGCAATTTGTATGAAGGGTGCTGCTGATGCCCAAGCTGAGCTGAAGCGAACCCTCGACCGAGAGAAGGGGATCGAGGAATATGTTCGTTGCAGATCCTGAAGAGAAGCACTCAAGGAGGTCGGTGCAAGGAGCTCCGTTTTCCCAGAGGAATTGGCTCGAGTAAGAGGGAGTAATCGTGGCGCTTTGTCACTTCATGCTGAAGTTGTAGAGGGCGAATTTTGACAAGTTGTAGCCCTTTTAGTGCGGAGTGTAGATTTTGCTACTTTGTCGCTTTGTTTCTGATATATGCAAAATATGCCTATAGATGGAGAATACGCCTTTTTTGCGCATGTAATATATAAGAAGGAATTTGAAGCTTTATCTCTTATGTACCTTTTTCTTTGTTATTGATTTCGACCGGGCGGGCTGGTTTTGATGTTCGGTGGGATCCTCGTAGGTCCGGGACTGATCGGACAGGTCCAGGGGCTCTTAAGCGTGATCCTTGACGTGAGCAGGTGCCGGGGCCTCCGTACTTGGCCTGGCTGTTTAGGCTTAGTCTCTGAGTCGGGCTTCGGCTCGAGCCTCCTCACCCTTGCATTTTTTGTTCCCGTGCAGGTAGGTAGTATTTGCTTTTATCTCCTGCCCCTAGACATTTGCCGTTCCAATCATTTTGGGTCCAGTCACCGAGTCGCATTGTGACTCGAGCTTCAATTGACCCTCAAGCTCTTTCCTGCCTACATGGGCGGATGATGATGGCCCTTTGTGTTTTGGGTTGTAGTGACCTTACGGGCGCGCGACCTGGAGGTTTACTCGGTCGGTGACAGTGGCACTTATGTTGTGCCCTTAGGCACATTACAATTTTCGGGTCTAGTCTCCGAGTCGCATTGCAATTCGAGCTGTAATCGACCCTTAAATTTGTTTTTTGAGTTTTTGGTCGGCGACGGTGGCACTTAAGCCGTGCTCTTAGGCACATTACAGTTTTCGGGTCCAGTCTCCGAGTCGCATTGCGATTCGAGCTGTAATCGACCCTTACATTTCTTTGATTTCCTGGCCGGCGATAGTGGCACTCATGCCCTTAGGCATATTGTAGTTTTCCGGTCCAGTCTCTGAGTCGTATTGCCATTCGAGCTATAATCGACCCTTAAATTTCCTTGATTTCCTGGCTGGCGATGGTGGAGCTCATCCCCTTAGGCATATTGCAGTTTTTGGGTCCTGTCTCCGAGTCACGTTGCTATTCGAGCTACAATCGACCCTTAAATTTCCCTGATTTCCTGGCCGGCGATAGTGGCACTTATGCCATTTGGTCGTTGAGACCTTTCAGTATGTAGCCCGGAGGCTTGCATAGTTAACTATTTTGGATCCGGTCTCCGAATCGGGTTACGATTCGAGCTCATTTTAATCCTCAAGTTGTAAAATTTTTTTAGCTGGCGACAATGGCTCTTACGCTGTTTTTGCCCGTGGGCTTTTTTGTAGGCTTTATTTCCACTCGTTAAGGTCTTTTTAGAGTATTTTTGCCTGACCCATCGTCGGTTCCAGAGGAACCTCGATTTCAAGTCGTTGTCGGCAATGTTTCGAGCACCTCGTATGGTTCATAGCTCGTAGGTCAAGTGGATCGACGCTCTTGTGGTTTGGAGCCGACGTGGTTGGAGCTCGTTTTTGCCTGTTGAGGGAAGCCTGTTTTAACCGGTTCTTTCCGAAGTATATTTGAAGTAATGGCCTGCAATATTTAGCGATAGTCGGGCGTCCCCGAGTCGCGTTATTTTGGCTGTATCAGCCGTTTTGACCATAGTCATATGCATTTGGCCATATCCATTTTTGATCCCAAGCGATAGTTTAGGCGTCTACACTGAGGGTATGCCCTTTAGGGATTCTTACAAATGCGATGTATAGCCTAAACTTTGGGGTTTTGATGCCTGTTGAGGTCTTACAGTTTGTCATGCCTATTGAGGTCTTACAGTTTGTCATGCCTATTGAGGTCTTACAGTTTGTATGTTATAGAATAGATCTGGTTATGCCGAGTCTACCCATTAGGGTCTTACAGTTTCAAATTTTCCAGTATACGGTGATTGGCGATAGTTTCCGAGTCATCGAGTTTGTTTAAGCTTGAAAACCGCTTCTCGCAAACTCGGAGTTGCATTGTGAGGGCTTTGTGAGCTGGGGGTTTCGACCCTGGGGTTGTGTGGGCCCTGAATCGTTTAATTCTCCGAGTATCTTGGGACATATTTGGCAGAGAGGCTTCTGTCGAGAGTATACGTATTGTTGGAAGATATTCTCTGATCCATTGGCGCAGTACACGTATTGTTGTGGTGAGTCGATCTATTTTTAGGTCGAGCTTGGTTGCTCCGATGATTTTCACTTTGCCGTAGTCTGAGAAGGAGCCTTTCTCTTTTTTCATGGAAAAAGGGGTATTTTTTGATTGCCCGATATAATAGTAAATGCTCCCACTTTGGCGGAGTCTGATTACATCGACCGTTTGGCCCGATACATCGTCTCCCTGTAGGAACCTTTGCTTGGCATTTCCCCACCTCCTTCGAATCGGGTGGCTTCCAGGGGGAATGCCCCTCGCCGCTTGAAAGTTGTTCGTAAGGGTGGCTTCGAGCAATTTGTGGAGTTTCCCCTTTAGGCAGCTTCGCAGACATTGCCTCATTAAAAACCTTGTCGGTAAAAACCCTTCTTTTTTGGGATAAAAACTCGGTCGAAGGAAAAAAGTGCAACGGGCGCGCTTTTGGGGGTCTCGAGGCCTTATGATAGTGTTAGCGTTCTGGTATCTCCAGTCGAGTGCCTGCACGAGGCTTATTTCTTAATCCGAAATGAAACAAAAGGAATGGTTGTACCTTAAAACGAGATATGCTGGTGGCGCCTTGAGATTGGCTTATTATGACCGCCCGAGGGCGGACATGCGATGCAGATTTCTACTTCGTGTTGTCAAACTCGATCGGGGTTGAGACCTGATTTGCCCACTGGCTTATTCGGGAGCGGGGGTATGTGCACTGATAACACGTCGTGTATTGCAAACATTTCCCTTGCCGCGTGTTGTTCCTCATAGATGGTTTTGACCCCGTCTTTCGTCGGGAATTTTATCATCTGGTGGAGGGTGGATGGTATTGCTCTCATGCAATGTATCCACGGTCTCCCAAACAAGGCGTTATACCTCATATCTCCCTCGATGACATGGAATTTGGTGTCTTGGGTTGTTCCGGCCATGGTAATCGGAAGGACGATTTCTCATTTCGTTGTTTCGCTCGCCATGTTGAACCCATTGAGGACCCGAGTGGCGGGCACGATTCGTTCGAGTAGTCCAAGCTGTTCTATCACCCTCGACTTGATAATATTGGCCGAGATACCTGGATCCACGAGTACACGTTTTATCTGAAAAGAATTTACAAGAAAGGAGATTGCCAGGGCATCATTGTGGGGTTGAGACAGGGCCTCGGTATCTTCTTCGCTGAACGTGAGGGCATCTTCGGGATCCCCGAGCCCGTTTTTCCCTGGTGATGGATATTTTTGTTCTCCTCATCACGGGTTCCTGCGGGGCATCGGCGCCCCCCATAATTATGTGGATGACGTGTTGCGGTTCGTTTGCCTCGTTCTTCTTGGTTGACTCCCTGTCTCGAAACTGCTTTTTGGCCCGATCGCTAAGGAATTACCGAATGTGCCCTTTGTTGAGTAGCCGGGCACTTCTTCTCGTAGTTGATGGCAATCCTCGGTCCTGTGACCGTGTGTATTGTGGAACTCACACACTAAGTTGTAATTTCTCTGTGAAGGGTCCGACTGTATTGGTTTGGGCCACTTGGTGTCCCTGATTTTGCCGATAGCGAACATGATGTCTGATATGTCGACGTTGAAGTTGTCAAAACTAGGATAAATACTCGCCAAAACTAGGATCACAAGGCTAATTTTTCGCCCGCTTGCCATCATGCTTGCCATCTTAAAAGTCTCGGGACGAATGAAGTTCTCTGCCTTATAGGGAAACACAAAAGCACATAGCCATTTTGATAAGAAGGCTACTATATATGTTTCATCTTTCTTGTCAGACCTCACCCTAAGCTTGGAGAATATAACTTCTTGATCACTCGACCACCTAGTTGTCTCGGGAATAACTCCGTTAGGATTATGTGTCGACTTTAGGCGCACAGATTTCTTTTCCTTTGGCAGTGGGGCAGGTTTATATATTAAAGCTTTTTTATACCAGAAATTTGTCCACTTGCTCAAAGAGACCTTTTGGTTAACACCCGTACCTTCCTTAAGGTGATAGAAGGCAGCAAATAAATACTCGCAAGATCGAGGAATGAATCTCATCTATTTTTCGGCCAAACCGATAAGTTCTCTTGTCTCAGGTATCACTTCTTCATACGGAGAACCATGAACGGGCAGACCTCCAAGGATATGTAAGTCCCAAAGAGTGATAGATAGTTCCCCAGATGATGTAAGAAGCGTGTTCGTCTTGGGGAACCAAGCCTCACAAAATGCTTGCAAAATGTTCGAGTTTCAATCATAAGTGAAAAGTGAGGCATAAAAAGCATCATAAATCTTTGCTGTACTCAGGGTTTGTTGGCTTCTGCTAAGTACATCTTCAGCCCATTCCCAATATCCTAGAATATGATAATACTCGCCCTCGATTGTTGTTGTGTTTCCCCAACGTACTTCGCCTTGAATTATGCGACACCCTAAGTTTTTACGTGGCGATGGATTGGATCTTGGAGAGACCACATCTTGGACAATGGATTAGAAGTATACTTGTGCTCCAAGGTCCAGTTTTCTACATAAAGGGAGTTCCTCAAAGAAGGCCATGAGGCTTCATACCGGCTAGTTTGTGGGGTGTGAACCAAGAGCTTGGTTTGTTCTATGCCATCTTCAGTCTCGATTACGAGATATCTAAGTTTGGAGGAAGGTGAGGTATAGTCTCTGAAATTTGTCATCTCTTCAGGCTGCAAAAAAGTCATCAAAGTCCAAATCAAGAATATTAGAATAGGCACAAAGGTCTAAATGGGCGAAATGGCCTCCGATGGTCGGGCCACATTGAGAGATAATCTCTCTGATAGTCGGGTCATTTTGAAAGTAATCTCTCCGATAGTCGGGCCATATTGAGAGTAATCTCTCCGATAGTCGGGTCATTTTGAGAGTAATCTCTCCGATAATCAGGCCACATTGAGAGTAATCTCTCCGATAGTCGGACCATTTTGAGAGTAATCTCTCCGATAGTCGAGCCACATTGAGAGTAATCTCTCCGATAGTCGGGTCATTTTGAGAGTAATCTCTCCGATAGTCGAGCCACATTGAGAGTAATCTCTCCGATAATTGGACGATGAGAGTAATCTCTCCGATATTCTAGCAAGGATAAGTACTCATCCCCTCACACCCTAAGATTGCCTTCTTCATGCGTGGATCATCTTATTAAAGAAGAACATATCTTTGCTCGATTGGCCTAAAAAAAAACAAAAAGAAAGATGTAGGAAAATGCAAAAAAAAAAAAAAAAAATAACACCTCACTGGTACTCTTTCCTCTGCGATCGTCAAAGGGCACAACAAATTTGTGCTTACAAGTTGAATAGCATGCCTCTATTTATAGGGATGCCAAAGAGTATACGGAAAAGGTGTTCCTCGATGTGGGATCAACAGGAAAGGCGACTAACAATTGGTTTCCGTTATGAATTAGGATGTTGTAATTGTATTCCTACTCAAACTAGGAAAATGCTAGCCATGCATAATGCATTTGTATTTTAATGATGCTTGTCAAAGAATGACAGGCACGTTTCAAAACACATTCGGAAGTTAAGTGTGGCAAATTGCATATTTGTTCACCTTATTGGAGACAACAATGGTAAAAGCTTTCATCACTTCATATGTATCTCACGTGGGAATTGGACATTGGAAAAGATGAAGAACATTGTCTTTAGTGACATTGTCTTTATTTTCATTATGATATTCACAATTGATTTTGAATTTACACGGGCATGTGGGATACTTAATTCAACGGGTTGGAAAGTTTTTCCAACTTTGCAATTGCATAAACTTTAAATAAAATAAGATTGAAAATTGATAGCTTTCATCTATATGATAAGCAACTTGCAATTTGCTCAAGCGTGTAGGCGTAGATACTTCAAGCCTAGTCTTTTAAAGTTGCTAAGTTGATATTTTGTCAAGTCTGGAAGTAGAGGCATTTGTAGGCATATAAAATTTATTGAATTTAAATTCAATAAATAATTTGGACTATACGTTAAATGTATTAGTCCAAATAAATATTATAGGCTAATATAATTGAATTAATTATATAAATCCAAAATATATGGATTAAATAAATAAGTCTTAATCCATTGTGCTAACCCATTTAATGGGCTACAAGTGATGAACCCATTTCATTAGGCCCAAGATATCATCTTCCTAGAGGCCCAGTTTGGTGCCACGTGTCAAATGACGTGACACACTAAGTCAAATGGAAGAGCCAATAGGATCATGCCATGTGTCAAAATGACAAGGCATGCCAAGTCACATTAAAAGGCCAATGAATCACGCCACGTGTGCAAGTGACATGGTCTGGCCAATCAAATGTGGCCTTGTCACGCTTCAATCTGATTGGTCAGAAAGAGTTTGTTCTTATCATAACTCCTCCGTTCTACAACTATAAATAGAGGTCTTCATAACCCAAAAAAGACACCAGATGTTATAATAAGAAGCAAGAGAGAGCACGTGGATCAAACACTGCAAATTCTTCCACAAGTTTCAAGCTTCAAGCAATCAAGTTCAAACACAAGAACGAAGAACAAATCAAGTTCAAGCTCAAGAACGAAGTACAAATTAAGGTCAAATTCAAGCAATCAAGCTAAAGCTAAAGAACAAGATCATCGTTCGTGGCGACAACTACATATTCAAGATCAAGCTCAAAGGCCCTTGAATTTATTTATTTTGGAAAGAAGAATCAGAGGAACCATAGGGATTGTACACTCATATTATTTGAAATCAAATATTACGATTGTTGCAATATTTTTCGGTCTTGATTTTATTTTCTTGACGCAAATTTATTGTCTACACGTAGTATGAGTACACCACAGTTGGTACCCAATAAGTATCAAGACTAATCTCGGTGGAGTAGTGACGAGGTTCAAGTTAAGACACACACTAGTCAAATAACCTGTACAATATATCAAAGACTGACAATAGGAAGAATAATAGAAGGCAATAACTAAAATCTCATCAGAACAAGTGATAATAACATTATACAAGCAAAGACTCAGTTTCAACAACGAGTCATCAAAATAAAAAAACGAGTCATCAAATAGATCGCACACATACGACACCTCGTGCCCACATTACCAATCACCCTCTCACGATAAAGTCCTTGTACCACAATATCAGTCACACTTGCAAAGACCTCGTACCACAATATAACTCACACTTGCATGGCAAAGTGACGAACGCAAGAACAACACAAAATTATTGCTCGCTAGTAAAAAATAGAATAGTTTAATTATCGTCTCCACAAGGATTGAATTTAAACAATGTTAGAATAATCTTTAGTTAATTACTATCCAAAAAATTAATACTTGATTTGAATGATTATCAACTACAATTAACTGCTAAAATTTTAGAAATTATCAATTAATTACGAAAGATAAGAGTTGACAACATAAAAATATCAGTAAGACAAATAAGATTAATTGACTAGATAGGTGCAAGATACTTGACTCGAAATCCAATTCTTGAAATAGTTCACTTTATAATACTATTAATTCTCGCGAAATCACCAGATAATTAGATTATACTTGATGTTAAGGTTCATCTTTCGATTAAATATTAATTATCAGAAATAATCCAACTGAAGCACTGTGAACACTTACTATGAACATAATGATGATTTTAGTCTAAAGGGTAACTTCTCATGAATATTTTCCTATTTTCTAGATCGATTAATAATTCAAAAGGCTCTTCCGATTACCTAGTTGAATCATGAATTTAAATTAGAGTATAAGAAGCAATGAAATTCAATATAAAACTCCTCTTTCGATTAAGCAGAATAAACAACTTCACAATACAATTCAAAACTCTATCAATAAATTCAAGCAATTGTCAAGAATTTAATTCCTAATCAATTTATCAATACACCATGTCTGTCAACACCCTAAGGAAAAACTACGTCATAACAATGGAAAAAGTCATCTCAAGAAGGTTTAAAGACATAGAAAATATCAACACTAATGATTCGATACAAACTCCGTATTAAATCAATTGTTGGTTGAAATCTCGATGAAATCTTCTATCTTCTTGTCAAAGTTACTTTTCAAATCTTTCATAGGTCAAAAGTCCCTTCAAAAATGCATTTTGCTGTATTTATACCTTGTAAAAGTGGATCTGAACGGAACTAACCTTTTCAAACTGAAGGGGGAAATTACTCTAAGGAAATAACACAGACGCTTCGCGCCTCACGGCGCCCCATGCGGTGCGCCAATGGTAAAGTTCAGAGAGCACACCATTTTGTCAAGCATGCTCCATTACACTGCCGCACCGTGCTTCGCGGTGCCTCATGTGGCGCGATAGTACTTTTTTCTCAGAGTGATATTTTTTTCCTCAATTTTTGTTATCCAAACTTCGTCATCGACCCCCGAACGCCATCCTAGTTTAATTCTTTGGGTTTTTACTCAGACTTCAAAGCTCCAAATTATTCGACTTAGCTCCAATTTGTCTTCTTAACTCATAATCATTTCTTACAGTCATAAAATATGTAATAAGTTCAAGTCGCCATCATTTAAGCTCAAACACAAGTAAAGTGCAGTAATTAGAATGCAAAATACGGCTAAAATATGGGTTTCTAGCCTACTATCACAAAAACATCACGCCACAATATAAGTCACACTTGCACGGCAAAAGACCTCGTGCCACATAGTAATCTAATTTTGTATTAATTTTCAAATAACACGTTCAAAACTTTTCAAGAATCAAATAAAGTATAGACAACTCCACGTCGTTGAATCCATCTTAACAACCGAAACATCAAGTAATAACAAAGGTATAGATTGGCATGTTAGAAATCATACAACAAATCATGTATAAGTGCATGACACACACAAAGAAGTCATAAGCAAAAACAAGAATGCCCTTTTTTCACCACCACACAAACATCATCAATGAAAGTCCCCGGGCCATTACATATCATTCCCACATGGCCACCCTTATCTCACCGTGTGCGCAATAGTCACTACTGAAAAATTGATCTACGGTAACGCTTGAAAAACCATTCCCACATACTGTCAAGCCGTTGCCATAGGGATATTAGAATGGTGTACATCCTGTTACATCAGCTCGCGTGCCCATAGGTAGATTGGAACGGTTCTTGCAACGATTTGCATCTCCATGACTATAGATACATCTATCGCAAAATTTTTCTCTTTCTCTGTTGGAACGATTATTTTTTCAATTGGAACGGTTTAAAACTGTTACTATATTGTTTATACAACGGTTCATAACCGTTACCATATTATTTAAAGCAACACTTATGTAAGTTATTGCTATTGTTATGTTGGATATAGCAATGGTTTCATTAAGCTATCGTAATGGTTATATTTGTATTTGGAACGATTTATAGATCATTTTGGAACAGTTTATATGACCTATTGCAACAGTTTACATTGTCTACTAGAATGTCATTTGTGTCATATTGCAAGGTTCTGGTAGGCTATTATATCAGTTCAGTTAAAACCAAAATATAGCACCTGTTATAAATAAATATTTTTATATATATAATAAATTATAATAACACTAAAATTTAAATACATCATAAAATGAAACTTTTAATAATAGAAATTATCTATCAAGCAAATAATATTCATAAAGCAAACGTTCTACCCCATGAGTGCATAAGTTTAGTACATTTCAAGAGAGTAAATAAGTTTCAAAAATGTTGGTAACAAAAGATTCCTAGAACATTCATATATAACAATTCAAAATTCATCTCAAGTAAGGTCTAGTTCTTCATTGTATTCATCATCCATTTCTTGATCTACTCCACCTACAAAAGAGGATAAATAAAGTTATTACCCTTCAAGAGAATTCTGTCTAAGAATACTCATAGCACAAATTGCCATGAAAAAAAAAAAGAACATGAAAACTCCAGAACCAACAATAGTAGTTGCAAAACAAAAAGAAACTACAAAAGAAGTTCAAGTCTTCCAAGTTGGCCATAAGATGCCAAGCCATGAACTATTTGCTTATGCAGTTAGGACCATAGTACCTTCTAGACTGGTATATTTCATTTTGTTTTCCTTATAGCCTCTAAAGAATGATGCTAATATATGCTTTAAAGCATGTGCTACATTTATATTATATCAATATAATCAGGAGAACAATAGAACAACCATCTCTTTGCTAAAATTAGTTAGATCTGGCTTGTCCATGTTAGTGCAGATAGGTATATCATATGTTCTTCACCTACTCAATAATATTATATCTCACCATCTTTATTATTTTCAAAAGCCATTTATAAATTAATTAAGAGTACAAATTTTTATCCATTTGGTCTATAATTAGTTCAATTCCATTTATTGGTCAAGGAAAATAGGTTGGAGCATTTAACGCTACAACTTTTTTATTCTCTTTTACGCTACAGATAAACTGGTGTAATCATTTCAAAATATAGCATGGCATGGGAGGGCTTCTACTCTCCCTTTCAATCAAAGAAACAGGGGATCCACAACCTTGGTACAATATCCTAGAATCTGTAGCACTGATAAACAAAGCACAACTATTTGTGTATCTGGTTAGTTAGTCAAATTTCAAAATTATTTATCACCTAGAACTTGGTAACACCTCAGATAGTTACCCAACTTATATGAGCTCTCCAGAAGGGAGCCACTTAACTACTCATTCATTTAGTATTCACTTGGTCCCATATGGAAATGCACAAAATCGTACCAAAGGGAGTAAGGGGAGGAAGAAACCAGGAGCACTCGAACATAAAGACACATCATATGCTACTCATAAAGAATGCACATTTTCATTTAAAATAAGGCCCTTGATATGCACAAAATCAGTCAGATGTTGTTCACTGTTGTACATTAGTAGGGAAACTGACTGGCAGTGACAACCACATAACCTTACATTTTTGTGAAGAAGGAAAAGATCTAGAACAACTTTTGATCTTTAACCATCGGATTTGGCTCACATATATTTGTGGCAGCCACCTCGTTCATGAATTATGATATTTGGATAGTATATGGCATAAAAATGACCAAGAATCTAAAGAAGACAGTACATAGCATAAAACTCAACTAACACAGAAGCAGAATCTATTATAAAAGAAGTTGGATACCAATAATACCAAAATAGGCACATCTATAGGAAGAAAAAAGGATATTACCATATCCACTCTGCCTTGAACCAAAGCAACATCCCAACCAAGGAAGGAGGAAAAGAAGAAATAAAAGAAGATGTATAATATTTGGTACGTACTAACCTTGATTGTTACCACCAACAGATGGTCAACTGTTTAGTTGAACAACAGCTTGTTGTGCAGAAGAAGCTTCTACAGGTGAATGTGCACTGAACCTTAACATGTCAGGATCAAGTCGCAAATCTGGGTTCAGACGTTGAAGTCGTACGATGACGTTCGTTGTAATATTTTGTTCCATATTATCTTTTTGTTTGTTCAACTTTTCATGCATTCTTTGTTGCATCCTCTCTTCTATTTCCTCCATTTTCTGCTGCTTCCTCTCATCAGTAGAATCTAAAGAATATCCAAGATTCCCTTTTTGCCCTTTTAACACAGTCTTGGTAATCCCTTGTCCATACAATCTCACGCGACCTAGATATTTAGGTCCCATGACTGATGCAAAAGCATCAACTGAATGACTGCCATCTTCACTTTAATTGAATTCTTTGAAAAATGGAGTCTTGGAACTAATTCAAGTGAACATTTAAGAAGAAAACTATTGCAAAGTTTCTTTGCCCATTTCATTGTTGATCAATCTATCCCTTGATGTAAGTTGATGTTATTCTTACTACAAGTTAAGTAAAAACAGCTGCCACTTTGGAAATAAGCCTAGTTAATTGATTATATTTTGTAATCTGATTACACACAAATTAAATCTCGCTCCATATTTCTATTAGTGCGTTAATACTGATTTGTTTTTAACATTATAAAATTATTATAGGGACCAGTACACATACAAAATCAGTAAGTTTGTTAAATTAACATCACTTGAAGCTACCAAATAATGAGTCTTGTTACATTAGCCGTTGACAAATTACAAGGAATACAACCATTTGACCTATTCAAATCAAAGCAAACAAGAAAATCACAATTGAAGCATCATTCATTCAACTCCATAGCCAAATTTGCAATTCTAACCACTCGATATACTAAAAGTGCATCTAATCCGCAAGTCAAAATCAAATTTTCAATCAGTAAAACTCAAAGCAGAAGAAATAGAGTGGGAAAGGAGAACAAACCAGATTGCTATTATAGCGATCAAGATCCAAACCTTAAGAAAAACCAAGTATTTGCAGGCAAAAAAGGCTTCAAGTATCAAACTCAGTATGGAAAATTCCTTGCAATAAAATTAAGATGAAAATTGTTAGAATATAATATTATAAAAAGTTAAAGCGATGTAATACAGAAATTACTGAGTAAGACAAAATATTAGTTAAACAAATCTGTTGCAGAACATGAGTTATGTCTGCAACCTAAAATATTAGTTAAACAAATCTGTCATAACCCATACCTAAGCTATGTCTGCCTTATTTAAATCTGTATTTGCATGAAATATAATAATTGTTCCACAAGCTATTTCTATTCATCATAATTCAGTCACTGGAAGTTTGGTACTCAAAGAATAAGGGTAAGGCAGATATCATCTATTCTTGCATTCTTTTGCAGGAGCCATTGTTAGTTTAATCAAATCCAACAAAAGCTATTTTTTTATGATTATGAAGTGCTGCTTTTTATTAGTCTTCTTTGTTTTTTATAAGCCACAAAATTAGGACTAGCTTGTAGCAAAACGTTGTCCATTCTCGCTCTTAGGACACACTTTAAATCTCTACTTGAAACATCATTCATTTTTTAGTCTGTGTTGTTGCATTAGTTGTCAGAAAGTTAAACTGAAAGATTCAGGATCATGTATTATGTTAGAAGTTACAGTGTTAAAAGCTTCATTTCTTCTCTTTACATCTATGAACTCGACAAGAGACCTTACGCCATCCCTCATTATAGGCCTGGAATTTGCCTCGAGTTGAACATATTGAAGCATCAGATCCACTATTTTCAGGGCTTTCCATTATAAAAATCAGCACCAAACAAAAGCCTAGGAAAATGAACACCCAAAAGACTACATCGGACACATAAAATACGTATGAATTAAGTACCTTTTTGCCAAGACTACAACATGAATTAAACACAGAATCCAAAAGACTATAGCATGAATTAAGAACCTTTTTACCAAGAACTAAAAAATACAGTAAAAACGTATGGTAATGGTAACATAAACAGTAAAAATGACCAAAAGAAAAGAGAAATTTACCAGGCTATGGTGATTTTGGGCTTCTCTGATTCGAGCACAAATATGATTTTAGAATTTGGGAATTTGGGGAAGGCTAGTAACTGTCCTTGAAGAAATGGGTATCTGAGTTCATTGGATTTGTAACCTGCAAAGCTTCGGAGAAGTGCTGGAAACACCGACGGAAAATTGTGAACAACGACCACGTTTTTGGCTTTGGGAACTCTAGGGTTTGATGATTATTGTGGTCCAATGAAGAGGTATTTGAATAGATATAGAGAGAGTGAAAGTGACAAAGTAAATCTAAAAGATTTGGAAGAAATTCGGCCAACAGAGGATTTAGAAGATGGATGCTTGAATCCAAAGGCAAAAAGAAAAGAGAGAGGGGAGTTTGGATGTATTGACTATATGACTATACTAGAGGTGGATTAACGTTTATTGTATTTACATTATTAAAATTAATTAAAATATAAAAAATAACAGGTCAGTTGGGGGCCTCACTAAATTTGAGCGAAAAAAACGAGGGGGAATGAATAACCATTTCCATAGAATTTTTTTTCCAAAAACCGTTGCCATATATATGTCTATTGGGACGGTTTAAAAACTCATTGCGAAACAAACCTCTATGGCAACAATTTTGTCACAATTGCAGCGGTTTGATGCTAAAGTGTGCTGATACCACCCAAATTCTATTGTAACGGTTGCAACCGTTACTTTATCTGCTCTATGGCAATGGTTCACAAACCGTTGCCAAAATAACTGTTCTCATATGCCCATTTTCTGGTAGTGAGTAAAGTAAATGTCAGCCTTGTCTCACCACACGCATTTTAATAATCATCCCACTTTGTTTCGCCACATGCGCAAACCCGATATGACCTACCTTGTCTTGCCATATGTGCAATATCAACAATAACCATAGCGCGCCAAAAACCTCGTGCAAATACCCGTACAATCCGCTCCACATGTTCATAACGACACAATATGCCAACAATTGTCATCAAGACCTAAAATCATAATTTTTGAACGCGGTGCACAAGGATGAACCAATAAAAGAAATTTGGATAGGTATTCAACATATGAGCATGAATTCAACTAACTCACATTAGCAACAATCTTACAAACTCCCAACTTGGCCAATTAAGAAATTACAATCCTAAAACTTGAGCTTTAGCATAGAATAGAAACTCAAGTAAACAACCTAAGTGAAAACACGTAGTGCAGAGATCTCCCAAGCAAAACAAGGCAATAAAAGCAACCTCAGGTCAAATTCGATCATAAATTACACATACGACTGTGTACACACTCGTCACCTCATGTACACGTTATTTACACATAACAAAAATAAGTAATTAAGCTAAATCCTAAGAGGTAATTCCCCCACATAAAATTAGGCAAGATACTTATCTTAAATTATCCTATATCAACACACAAAAATAGTTTTTCCTTTAAAACTTACCTCAGCTCGGCTCAAATCTAACGAAAAATAACTTAGAAAATATCAAACAACGTAAGAGAAACCAATTTCGATCAATAAAGTTAAGAATTTTACACAATTTCCCAAAAATCAATAAAAGTCAACTTCGGGCTCGCCTGGTCAAAACTTGAGTCGAAGGGTAGATCTTGACTACCCATAATCCCACGAGTCCAAATATGTGTTAGTTTTCAAATCCGACTCTCTAATCTTAAATTTTTATTTTTCAAAATATAGTCAAAAATCCCTATAAATTCCTTTCAAATCCCATGATTTCGATGTTAAAATCCATAAGAAATCATGTTAAAATATTGAAATTGAGTCAAAATCACTTACGCAATAGCTAGATGTAAAAATCCTCTCCAAAGATCGCCTCCCAACAAGTCTAGGACTCAACGTGTGAAAAAATGAGACTAAGTCCCGAAATAACCAGCTATAAATGAGCTGCAAATGTTGCATTTGCGATATAGGGTTCGCAAATGCGAAAAAAGCATCACAAAAGTGACCACTGAGCAGCTCTGAAAATGTTGCAAAAATGACATAATATTCGCAAATGCAAACACTAACCCTTCGCAAAAACGACCGTTTGATTGCAAATGCGGTCAGCCCCTTGCCTAGATACCCATTGCAAATGCGACCTAAACTTTGCAAAAACGAACATCTCAGCACCATCCCACCTCGCAAATGCGGTTTCCTCCTTGCAAATGTGAGGTTCACAAATGCGAACATGATCTCGCATTTTTGAGTCCTGCAGCATCAGCCGAAAAACCAGCAAAACTTAAGCTCACTCAAAACACTCCGAAATGCGTTCGAAACTCACCCGAGTCATGGGGCTCCACACCAAACATCAGCACAAGTCTAGAAATACCATATTAACTTACTCGCGAGCTCAAAATACTAAAAGAACATCCGGAACCACGAGTCAGACACAAAAAAATAAAACTCAAGAACTTTTAGAATCACAACCAAGTGTCCGATTCCTACCAAACCGACTCGGGATGATGTCAAACTTTACAGTAAGTTTCAAATAATAAAATAGACCTATTCCAAATCTCAACACTAAAATCTAAACTCGTTAGTCATAAAGTCAAACCATGGTCAAACTTTAGAAATTTCTAAGCCTTCAAATTGCCAACTTTCGGCAATAAAGCTAATTGAATCTAGGGACCTTCGAATTCAATTCCGAGCGTACGCCTAGGTCCAAACCATAAAAACCTATTGGAACCATCAAAATACCATTCCGAGGACTTTTTCACAAAAGTCAAATCTCAGTCTACATTTCCAACTTAAGCTTCCAAACTAAGAACCAAATGTTCTGAATCAATCCAAAACTTTCCCGAAACAAAACCATCCATCACTGCAAGTCACATAGCCTTAAATACACACACAAAAGGATTTCAAAGGAAAAGCGAGACTCAAATACACAAAATGACCGGTCAGGTCGTTACATATTAATTCTAACTAGTTAGTATGACCTGTCCTATATGAATCCGTTATTTCATATTGCGTTTAATTTTGTACTTTTAAATTTACATTAATTAAAAATCAAATATGTAATTATAGACTCATTTTGCTCAAATATTCCATGGCTAGTATCTTATGGCTTTAGTTAAAGTGTGTAAAATGAAAAATTAGATTAAGAGCTTGTTCAAAACACTGATCATTTTGAAAAATGCTTTTTTCAAAAATATTTTTTGATAAAATACTTTTGGAGAGTAGTAGTTGGTATTTGGTCAAATCACTTGAGAAATGCTTTTCTATAACATTTGATAAGAAAATTATATTTGACACTATATATGAAAATTACTATATATTCTTGAGAAAATAATAAACTAGACACTATTGATCTATCAACTATAATACATGCATGGGCGGCCAAAAGGAAAAAAAATAAAACTATAAACTAGATAATAAATTGGTATACTGCAACAGAAAAAAATTATACCTCGAAAGAAAATGCTCAAATTTGGTGATTAGTTTTTGGAGAGAAAAAAAAGAAATTTATTTTTAGTAGAGAGACTATTACAAAGTGAAATAAAAAAAAGGATTTTAGATATAAAAATAAAATATTAAAATAATAGGGAATAATTTGAAAACATAAATTTATGATCAGAATATTTTTATTTTGAAAAATATATACTAATTTTCTACTCTACTTGTGCATCTGTCATTGTATATGGTAAAATATGTTCATATTAAATGTTCGCATGAGAAAGCGGTACGTGGAGCCGAAGACGGAAGACAGTCAGGTCCGAAAGCAACGATCTTGAAGAGAATGGTATTCATATAGGCGAATTTAATACCAACCACCTAATAGCATTTAATGGAGAATATTTTATAGTATTAAGTGCACGGTCCATTACAGAGAATATGGCATTTACTGCCTACAGTTACACATTCTTCAATGGCCCTCACAATTGTCATTTAAGAGGGGCTTGATCCTAGGAACTTGTACCTTAGGTACAACTGTAAATAGTGAGCTCTATGGCCATTGTAAGGGACATGAATTTTTTGACAAACCAATACTATATTTTATTCAAAAGCTCAATAATATTTTCTTGCTTATTAATATTGTTACTGCTGCCTTCCGAAGCCCTACTCCCGGAATCAAGATTGCTACTGTCTTATCTCGATTTTAATGCTAAATCTTATATTCTTGTCTAATTTATTTGTTATTTTGAGATCAAATAGATTCAATTATCTATAAACCATACATAAATTAAATTATACCGTTTTACGTATAAATAATTTGGCGTCCACTGTGGGGCCTAGAAAGTTGTGTAATTGAGTTGATCCTTGCATCTATTACTATCTCGTTTGATTATTTGTTCTTAGAAAAAAATGATAAAATGGCAGATAATGGTGTCAATATCGCACACAACGTTGAGGCCAAAGGAAATCAGCTTCAGTACGAAGATTCAATCAGTGATACCCACAACGAGGGGGATGAGGCCACGCCGGTCCACAATAGGCAATATCCACAACATGTTCGAGAGGCAACTCCTAATGATGCTGAAGATGAGCACGTTGTGTAAATAGTAAGGATCTTGAGAGTGCAACAAAAAGACATTATGGGCCATCTCTCACGACATGATAAGGTCATGACGGAGTTGAAGCAGACATTGTCAGGTGCTTCCGGCAACACGAGTGGATGAGGCCCAGTTCCTCCCAGTGCTCTCGCAAATCAAACAATGTAGAGGGTCGATAACAAAACCTTGAGGGGCGAAGTCGGTTCAATGGGGGCGGGGGGAACAATAGCCGATCCGGTAACAATAACGAGAATGATCCTTTTAAAACCGAACACATGCTATTTATGAGGGAAATAAATGCCCGAATGGATCAAATTCCGGACGCACCATCGGTGTTGAAAGGACCAGATTCAAATAAATATACCCAGTTGCCGTTCAAACCAAGCGCCGCACTAGAGTTGATCCCAAAACGGTTCAAAATGCCATACATGCCAAAATATAATGGGACTTCAGATCCTCAAGAGCACATCACTACCTATACAACAACGGTGAAGGGGAACGATTTAGCTCCCCACGAGATTGATTGAGTCTTACTAAAGAAATTCAGGGAGATCCTTGATAACTACGGATTCTAGTATATTTTATACTCCTTTTTGCTTAAGTTTTGGATTAAAAATTTATACAAGTAATCCCGAAAGCTTACATGTTGTGCTTGTTTGCAGTGTTTTGGTCAAAAGTGACAAGGAAGTCAAAACCAGCTCTAAAAGGAGTGAAACCTGCACAAGTGCCAAGAACAAGTCAAAGCACCGCTACAACAGTAAATCCACCGCGGCTGCAATAGACCCACCGCGATCGCGGTTCTTTTATTGCGTCTGCGATGGCAAAGATAAGAGAAGATGCAATCCTGGAATTTCAAGCAACGCGACCCGCGATTGATTCTACGCGGTTGCGGTCCATTTATTGCGTTCCGCGGTGGCCAGATTCAGAGAACAAGATTTGTAGTCCATTTTCTGCGGTCTGCGGTACCTCCTTCAGGGCATTTATGTCCAGAAAATTTGGCCTTGTATAAATACTTCTTTTTTAGATTTTTAGGTCATCTTATCTGTAGCTGAGCACGTGAACGCCATTTTTACCTATTTTGAGTAATTTTGTAGCTAGTTTAACATTGAATCTTCGAATCTTAGCTTGTAATTATATTTTATGGGTTAGTCTTCATCTCAATATCTGATTTCTTCCATTATTATGAGTAGCTAGACCCATTAGCTAGGGTTGTGGCTCAACCCTAGTGTGAGTATTTGATGGGTCTCTTTGTTTACCGTAAAAATGGTAACAACAATTAAATTTGTAGATAGGATTCTAAAAATACGTGATCTATTCCTGAGCTAGTTGTTAGAGAAGTTGATGCTGATAATAAGGAGTTTAAAGATGAAATGCAAGCTAAAACGAGATAGAAATTGGACCGAAGGGCCTGCTGCCCGGATATAGGTCTGGTCGATGAGGGACCTCGGGGTCAACGTCAGGGTCGAATTCAAGCTATCGGGGATAGTCGGGGACGGATAACAGTTGAAGATATAATTAAACAAGTCTCTTTATGGCCAATATTGAGTTATATGATGAAGAACAAGTAAGGAAATGATGGATATCAAGGTAACCTCGGGCCAGTGAGAATGAACAAGTTAGAAAGAAAAGAGAAAGAGAGATATTATTGCACTTGTGGAGAAATGGAGCAACATTAGTCCGTTACAAGGTAGTGTGAGTCCCCTTTATATAGGAGGGGAACTCGGCTACAAGTACGTGGAGATTAATTACAGAGTATGGAGATGGGATGGCTTGACGTGACGCCTCAGCATAGGCTCTAGATAGCCGGCCCTGTCAGACTTAGTCATGTGCCTTGGGAGCTTCCCCCTTTGTCCTGGCTTCGATCTCCGTTTTCTTTGAGTCGGGCCTTGATGAGCCCTGGGGTCGAGAACTCAGTCGTGGCTTCCTGTCCTCGGGGTCTCGAAGCACTTCTTGCAAAACAACTTGAGAGTGAGAAATCAAGTTCTCTGATTTCACTGCATACAGATAGTCTTCGCGTTTCCCAGAGTGAAGTGATGGGAAATGATTTTGATAATTGACTCCTCGAGCTCCTTACGGCGACGTTATTCCGATGATGCGACTCCTGGCGCGAGCTTTGTGGCACCCGGGGCGTCCATGGGCTTATGCATTTTCGGCTTCATTCAATGCACTCCCGATTCTCGCTCTCCAAAGTGAAGGTACCCCCATCGATTCGGTTTTCCAAGGATGCATTAACTGTGTCCGTCGGTCAATCTTTCAAGGACTCGATGACCGTGTCATAATTCCCTATACATGGGGGTGTTTTGGCGTTGTCTTTCCTATCCCAGTGCCTTCGTTGGCTTGCTTGCCTATTCCTTCTTATCATCTTCTTCTATCCTTGAACATCATGCTTGGGGCTCATGGCCTTAAGGCCGTTTGGAGGAGTTCCCTTAGATCATGTTGTGGCCCTTTGCCGGGACTTTCCTTTGTCGAGCGTAATCGCGCTATCCTACTATTGTTGTGGTCGTAGATATGCTGGCCTTTGTTGCTGTTGTTGGCCCGAGGTGATGATGGACAGGGAGTCGGTTTCCCCCTCATGTAGACAGTTGTTCGGATTATACACCGCTGCTCACTCTCCTACCTAGGCCTAGGGTGGCACTTTATCCCTAGGGTTTTTCCTTTCCCAAGGGGTAAAGTAGCACTACCGGCCGTTGAGGCTGAGGCCCACCGAATCTTCAACCTTTGGCTTCGGCGGGCCATGTCTCTTTTCTCTGCCTCCTCTGCGTCCCCTCCTTTTCCTCTTCTTCATCTTCTCTGGTGAGGATCCCTCGAGGGATTGAGATGGGAGCCTAGAGGAGGTGGAGGTAGAAGGAATCACTCTCGAGGGTGCGTGCTCGAGGGGGCGACACTCGAGGATGCTTATACCGGAGATAGATCTTCAAGGGCGGACCGGGCTCCCGGGTTTCATCACATGTACATCCTTCCGTTCCTCTACTTTAGGTGTAGACTTCTTTAGGCTTTTGTAATTGTATGTAATGACCCTTCGAGGGCTATTATACATGGATTTTTACGAATATAAATATATTCCATTGACTTCTATTTTCGATTCTTGCTTTATAATTGTATGTTTTCGTGCCCTTCGAGGCCTTTTGGATGTCTTTTTTTATTTGTCAACCGTCGATATCTGACTTGGGCGTCAGCGTTCTTTTCGATCCTTTGCTGATCGACGCGGTTCTCTTTCGAACCCATGCTCGTACCTCGGACCAATCCTGGATTGATCTAATAGGCCTAGGCTGCCGGGGCCCTTCGAGTTGTATGGAGATAATACGCCGAATTTTAGGGCCTTCGAGGACGTTATCCTGAATGAAGGTCAGCTTCGGGTACCTGGGGGTCCCTTTTGATCTTGATGTAGATAGCCTCTTTAAAATGTATAGGATATACTTTTGCTGAGGAGCTTCCTGTACGCAGGCGCTGCCTTGGACCTTCCTGGAGCTTTCGTGATCGGAGCTTCCTGTGCTTGTTCCTCTTTTTTAGAAAGGGGGAACCATGAGACCAGGTACTTGCCTTGCATCGAGTGATGGCATTGAAAGCTTCTTGAAGTTCGAATTCTTTTGGGCGGGGATCCTCGAGGTAGAATGCTGCCTCGAGATTGGAGATAGTAGGGTCGGTTCCTCAAGTCTTGGCTTCTCTTCGAAGGATGCTTCCTAGATCGGGTCCCACTCCGTCGATCTATATCGAGGCTGTTGGCTTCTCGGGGCTCGCTCCGGGTAGGCGAGTCGTCGTCGCTTCTCACATATATGTGGGGAGGCTTTGGATTCTTTGCAAGACCTCACTATTTTTAGGTAGTTGCCCTTCCGCTTTGGCATAAGGTTCTTCATTTCTTCAGGCTCAAAAAGTGTTGGCGTGCCCTTGCTCTGATTTATTAGTTTTACCATAATCATGGCAAGCACTTCAGGGCCGGCCCGGTAGGGAGTGGAGAGTGCTGCTCCCGATGCTTAGGAACAGTGGGAGTTCGCTCTGAAGACGGTGTCTTCGATAAGAGGGGGACATCTGGAGATGGTGAGGAGGTACTGTGGATGGAGCGAGGGGGTAGCGCTGCAGGTGCTTCCCCCGGATGAGAGTGTTACGGACTCTACTGATGGATTCTTGAGCGTATACCTCTATCCTTTCACATTTGGTACCCTTGATAGGGTCGTGCTCGATTTTTGCTCGGAGTATCGGATTACTTTGGCGCAGATACATCTGTCGTTTTGGCGAGTGGTGATGATGATGAGGTTCTTTGCGGAGAAGGCTGGGCTTGAATTCATGCTTAACCACCTCGTTAGGCTATACCGACCCTTTCATCACCAGGGCCTGCTGACCTTGAGGTGTCGTTCGTCCACACCCTTTGTAGTTGATGACGAAGAGGACGGGGATCGAGAGTGGGCTAATTGGTTTATCCGGTTCCGGATGGTCAACATTATCCTTATGGAGTTTTTGCCATTTCTCGAAGGGTGGAATTATGCACGTGAGCGGAGCGTCTGGTGCCTTTTCAAATTTTGCCTATAGCAAAAATTAGTTGAATAATAGCGTTTTCTCCTTTGTTTCAGCAACTTCATGGACGCCGAGCAAGGTCCTTGAGCTGCCCAGCTGGGTCCGGAGGCTGGTGACCCATTCGACCTGCGATGAGCGTCAGTGGCGAGCTGTATTCTGTGCCAGATGGGGAGCAAAATACCAAGGTATATGCGCACGCTACCTTTGCCTTGGCCTTCGTATATTTGAGGTAACATTTCCCTCCTTTATTTTGTATCGGCTTTGCCGTTTGTAGGTATTGGGCGGTTCTTCGGGATGACGCAGTGCTCTTCCAAAGGGGAGAAAGAGGCATCGGCCTCTGAGCCAAAGGACGATGACGATAAACGGGATTGGCACCCGTAGTGTGATGGAGCTTTTAGTGGTGCTGAAAGGGCTCGTGTTTTCAAGGAGAAGGCATTATCCGAGTCTGCTACTCCCGGAGTATCTGATTCTCGGTCGGCGGCTCCTCCGAGTGAATATGCTTTGCCCGAGGTCGGTTCTTCTAGGACCGAACATGCAGGATCGACAGGAGTATATTCTGACTTCGAGGAAGTTCGTCGGCTTCACTTCGTGGTGAGTTTAGGTGCAGTTTTCCTGTATTTTGTATCCTCCTCCCTCTATTGAACTTTTCTTGTGCAGGGCTGTGATAGGATTATGTCTGAGCTACTTCATCAAGGGGCCAAGCTTCAGAAAATTCTAGACGAGGGTGAGTCCCTTAGGCTCCTTAGCAAGGAGAAAGAGGTTGAGTTGCAGCATTGGCGATATAAGGCATACCGGAGCTCGAATTACGAGAGATATTTGATGGAGTAGATAACTTTTTGCAGATCGCGCTTTTCCCTCTTTGGCCCTTAAGGTTAACCCCCTTTTTGTTGTATTAGCTGTAGAAAAAGACGGAGGCTTTGGAGTACCTCAAGGGCGACATCGACCGCGACAGAGCTGCTTGTGGTGAGCTAAGGGCTCAGGTGCAAGCTCAAGCTTTAGAGGAGACAGGTGCCTCGGCCAAGGTCCCTACTGTCGAAGCCCAACTCCGCTTGGCTCGTGACAATGCCAAAGTTCAAGCGAACATGATCAGGAAACTTGAATCTGATCTCTCGAAGATCAGGGCTGAGATAATTGATGCCCCTGCTGAAGTGGCACTAAGCCGAACCAAGGCTAATCAAGAGATGGCGATTCGTATGAAAGATGCTGCAGATGCTCAAGCCGAACTAAAGCGAGCCCTCGACCAGGAGAAGAGGGTCGAAGAATATGTTCGTTGTAGATCCCGAAGAGAGGTACTCGAGGAGATCGGTGCGAGGGGCTTCGTTCTCTCGGAGGAATTGGCTCGAGCAATGGCGGACGAGCGTGACGCGCGGTGATTTCTTGCTGACGACGCGAAGAGCGAACCCGGCAAGTTGTAGCCCTTTTGGAGCGGAGTGTAGATTTCGCTATTTTCCTGCTTTTTATTTGATATATGTAGAGCATGTCTATATATGGAGAGTGCGCCTTTTTTGCGTATGTAGGATAAGAGGAAATTTGAAGCTTTATTTCTTCTGCATCTCTTTCTGTTATTTCTTTCAACTAGGTGGGCTGGTTTCGGTGCTTGGCGGGATCCTCGTAGGTTTGGAACTGATCAGGCAGGCCCGGAGGCTCTTAAGTGCAATCTTTGACGTGAGCAGGCATGGGGCTTTCGTGCTTTGCCCAACTATTTAGGCTTAGTGTCCGAGTCAGGCCCTGACTCGAGCTTTCTTGCCCTTAAATTATCTATGCCTATGTGGGCAGGTAGTAACTGTTCTCATTTCTTGCCCTTGGGCATTTGCTGTTTCGACTATTTTGGGCCCAGTCTTCGAGTCGCGTTGCGATTCGAGCCTTAATTGACCCTTGAGTTCTTTCATGCCTGTATGGGTGGACAATAGTGGCCTTCATTTCTCGCCCTCGGGCATTTTATTGTTTCAACTATTTCGGGTCCAGTCTCCGAGTTGTGTTGCGATTCGAGCTTTAATTTGACCCTTAAGTTCTTTCTTGCTGCATGGGCGGTCGACGATTACCTTTTGTGTTTTCGGGTCAAAGTGACCTTATAGGCCCATGGCCCAGAGGCTTACTCGGCTGGTTGATAGTGGCATTTATGCCGTGCCTTTAGGCATGTTGTAGTTTAACTATTTTGGGTCCAGTCTCGGGATCGTGTTGTGACTCGAGCTTTAATTGACCCTAAAGTTTTATCCTGCCTGCATGGGCGGACGGCGATGGCCCTTTGTACTTCGGGTCGAAGTGACCTTATAGGTGGGTGACCCAGAGGCTCACTCGGCTAGAGATAGTGGCATTTATGTCGTGCCCTTAGGCATGTTTTCAGATTAACTATTTTGGGTCCAGTCTTCGAGTCGCATTGCGATTCGAGCTTTAATTGACCCTTAAGTATTTTCAGACCAGTGATAGTGCTTCTTACGTTGTTTTGGTTGTTAAGACATTTCAATATGTGGCCCGTAGGCTTGCATAGTTAACTATTTTGGATCCGGTCTCCCAATCGAGTTACGATTCGAGCTCATTTTAATCCTCAAGTTGCCAATTATTTAGCTGGTGACAATGGCTCTTACGCTGTTTGGTCGTAGAGACCTTTTAATATGTGGCCCGGAGGCTTGCTTAGCTGGCGACAATGACTCTTACATTGTTTTTGCCAGTGGGCTTTTTTGTAGGCTTTGTTTTACGCTCATTAAGGTCTTTTGAAATAGTTTTGCCTAACCTGTCGTCGGTTCTAGAATAACCTTGATTTCAAGTCGTTATCGGCAATGTTTCGAGCACCTCGGAAGGTTCATAGCTCGTAGGTTGGGTAGGTCTAAGCCTTTGTGATTTAGAGCCAACATGGTGATGCTCATTTTTGCCTGTTTAGGGAAGCCTATTTTAACCGGTTCTTTCTGAAGTATATTCGAAGTAGTGGCCTGCAATTTTTGTGTAGCGACGGTCAGGCGTCTCCGAGTCGCATTAGTTTGGATGTATCAGCCATTTTGACCGTAGTCATATGTGTTTGACCGGAGCCATTTAGATCCCGAGTGGTAGTTCAGGTGTCTACACCGAGGGTATGCCCTTTCATGATTCTTATAAATGCGATGTATAGCCTAAACTTCGGGATTTTCATGCCTGTTGAGGTCTTATAGTTTGTCATGCCTGTTGAGGTCTTACAGTTTCTGCAATATAGAATAGATCGGGTTACGCCAAGTTTGCCCGCTAGGGGTCTTACAGTTTCGGGTTTTCCAGCACGTGGCGATTGGCGATGAATGATAGTCTCCGAATCATCAAATTTGTTTAAGCATGAAGACCTCTTTTCGTGAGCTCAAGGTTACCTTGTAGGGGCTTTATGAGCCCGGAGTTCTGACCCTGGGGTCGTGCGAGTGCCAAATTGTTGTCGTTAAGTCTCCGAGTATTTCGGGATGCATTTTGTGGAGTGGTCCCCGACGGGAGTATACTCGAGATTCCCTTGTTTGGAGAATAAGATGCTGAAAAGATGTCCTTTTATTGCTTGGTGTAATCATACATTGTTTCATTATCGTGAGCTCCGCCCGCGTGGGCGCGGCTCCTCGGACCATTCGATCCAGTACATAATTCCCGATTGGGTCATAGTTCGTCATTTTCCTATCCTCCCGAGGGGACGGTGCCTTTAGAAGAAGATCATCGCTTGTCGTTGGACTGTAGAAGAAGGACTGCGACATTATCGGATCCTTCTCTGGGGGGTACGTTGCTCCGCTAATAATCTTGCTGACGAGGCCCTCTTCGGGGCGAAAGCCCGATTGAGGGGAAAGAGCATGGCGGACCCTTTTTCAAGGCCTATGGATCTCCGGGTAGAGTTAGAACCTCCGAATGTCCTGGCCAACTGTCTGCATATAGGTTAGTGAAAGAATAACAAGGGATTAAAGCAGTTCTTCCTTACCGCGGGATGCGTAGGCGACGTTTTGAGATTCGGTACGTTTCTACCCTTTCGAGGTGTGAGCCCTGATACAACCATCCACTGTGTCTTATTAGGTTTGGTCGAAGATGTGGTTTGCTAACCCTTTGATCCTTCTGAGGGTGGGGCCATTGATGCCGGCAATGCGCCATATGGTGAAGAATTTTCTCTTGTTGCGTATTGCTCTCTGTCGACTTATTTTAGTTCTGCCCTTTGCGAGGGGTTTCATGCTTTTGGCGAAACGGGGCCGACGCTGTCTCCGGGTGGTGTGCTGGCGGTCCTCTGAATAAGACGTCCGTGCTTTGCACCTTCTCCGATGGTACAGAACTCGACGTCCTGGACCGAGCTTAGATGGGCTATATCAAGAGAATGGTCTTTGTGGCGATTCATCATTTTGAATTTGCTAGGGATTCGGGATGCAAGAGTGATTTGGTCCGTTAGCCCGGACTGCCTTATTGACTTTTGTCCTACATCGTTGTTGTACGTGATCGAACTACCTGAATTCATGAACACATGTTTTATTCAAAATAGATCTAATGAGGGAGAGGGTTACCAATGCGTCAATGTGATGCCGAGGCGGAGTCTCAGTGCCTTTTTCCCTGGATATAAGGGTGTTCTTCGGAATATTTCCCTGGACCCGTTTTTCCCTAATGGCGAACATTTTCACTTCCCATTTTATGAGTCCTTGAAGGGTGTCGCCGCTCCTTCACTGTCGTGGTACTACGTCGTGGCTCGTTCGCTTCATCCTTCCCGGTTTCCTTCCTCCCCTGGGGCTGGACTCGAGGCTGACCGCTCGATGGTACTCGGCGGCGATTTTTACTGAGCAGCACGGCTATCGCCCTTCTGAGCTGGTGGTTATTTTTGATCCCGTGGCCGCGCGCGCCCTGTGGTTCCCGCGCCGGGTTGTGGTTCTTTTGAAGGGGTCTTGGTTGAATAGGTCTAAGTCATTCAGCGTCCCTGGTTTCGCTTATGGTGATCACGATGTTTGGCATGGCAATGTCGAAATCGTACTCCGCTGGGCGGGGTTCCTTTGCCGATTGTGCCTCGTCAGATCCGGTTCCACTAAAGGTTCCTCGAGGACGTTGTCCTCGAACTGTTTCCCTACCATTGCGAGGTAGGTTGCATCTTGTGGTGTTCCTCCCATTCACGGCGCATAGATGGTACCTCCATCTGTTGGGCGTTAGTTTCTTTGCTAGGAGTCTGCTTGGGTATACTGGGTTCGTAGAGGCTCCTGAATGGGTGTCCATGGCCCTGATTCGTGGACGGTGCCGAGTATGGGCATTCAGTCAGGTCTCAGCTAAATGTCTGACTAAGCGTCATTTGAAAAGACCTGGAGTCGTCAGACATGCTTCACTTAAACTTCGGGCAAAGGCTTGGGTTGTCCAGTCATCGGAGACCGGGAGCGACCTCATTCGTCCTATCAGGGAATGAGATGTGACTTTCTGTGGTGTTTCACTCTCTCTTTGTTTGTCCCCAGGTGTGTCGGGCTCTTCCGTTACTACTTCGATGGCATCGGTGTGTACTCCTGCGGCGGGATCTACTAATATGATAAGCGAGTTTGTGAGGTCAGGTGCTAGGCTGCAGCGCCACATCATGGATTCTTTCGAGAGTGCTTCCCTGAACTTCTTCGATGGGATGGACTCGAACTCATCATTTTGAAGGTCACTGCCTTTTTCCGCGCATGTGTAAGCAGTGGTGAACTCATCAGGATCCGAGGCCCTGTTGCACCTAGGGAGTTCCGGCGTTCTGAACTTTTTAGGAATGGGCTTTGGGGCTGCTTCCTCGGGGAATGGCCTCTGTATGAACTTCTTCGAATCCAAACCTTTTAGGATCGGGGGTGCTCTCGGGATCTGATCCACCCTAGGGTTGTAGGTCTCGACCTTTTTATCGTTGGCTGCAATCATTTTCTCACCTGATTCGATCCTTTTGGTGAGGTCCTCAAGCATCTTCACTATGGCGGGGTCAGTCACTGACCCGTTGTTGGTTGATCTTTCGGGTACTCATTCGGCGCATGGAGTTATTTCCGGTGCTACTGTGCTGGGGATCCCCGAATGGCTCTGCAACTGAGCGATAGCCAACTACTGTGCCTGCAACATTTCAAAAATAACATGAAGACTAACTTCCTGTTCTTCCCGGGCCGGGGTTTTTTGAGCTTCCTTTTGGTCGCTGTGTTGTATGCTCCTGTTAGTGTGAGAAGTTTCATCAAATTGTTGTGCATCCTGTGAGTCCATGTCATCTAGAATCGGTCTGGGCGCATTATCGGGATTCTGTAGTGGTGCTCCGACGGCCGGGACAACCACGCCATTTTCCCCGTGATTTTCGAGGTTGTTGTTCTCAACTCCGTTTACCGAGCCAAACATTTTGATATGAAATCAAAGGATCTTGGACAAGAAAAAGTGTGAAAGAAAATGTGCGTTTGTGCAATGAAACTAGCATGAAAATATCACTATTATTTTTAGCCCCACAGTGGGCGCCAAACTATTTACCGTGAAAATGATAACAACAATTAAATTTGTAGATGGGATTTTAAAAATATGTGATCTATTCCCGAGCTAGTTGTTAGAGCAGTAGATGCTGATAATAAGGAGTTTAAAGATGAAATGCAAGCTAAAACGAGATAGAAATCGGACCTGCTGCCCAGATATAGGTCTGGTCGATGGGGGACCTCGGGGTCAACGTCAGGGTCGAATTCAAGCTATCGGGGATAGTCGGGGACGGGATAACAGTTGAAGATATAATTAACCAAGGCTCTTTATGGCCAATATTGAGTTATATGATGAAGAACAAGTAAGGAAACGATGGATATCAAGGTAACCTCGGGCCAGTGAGAACGAACAAGTTAGAAAGTAAAGAGAGAGAGAGATATATTATTGCACTTGTGGAGAAATAGAGCAACATCAGTCCGTTACAAGGTAGTGTGAGTCCCCTTTATATAGGAGGGGAACTAGGCTACAAGTACGTGGAGATTAATTACAAAGTATGGAGATGAGATGGCTTGACGTGACGCCTCAGCATAGGCTCTGGATAGGCCGGCCCTGTCAGACTTAGCCATGTGCCTTGGGATCTTCCCCCTTCTGTTCTGGCTTCGATCTCCGTTTTCTCTAAGTTAGGCCTCGACGAGCCCTGGGATCAGGAACTCGGCCGTGGCTTCCTGTCCTCGGGGTCTTGAAGCACTTCTTGCGAAACTGCTTGAGAGCGAGAAATCAAGTTCTCTGATTTCACCGTGTACACTCTTGTTTTAGGGCTTAGATGCTTATGGGTGATTGATATTTGGCCTGTTTTGTGTTTTCCATGTTGAATTAGTGGTTGCAAAAACTAATTTGTGCCTTTTTGACTTGGGATCTTCTTGAAAAAGAGATCTTAAGTCTAGGAAAATCAAGTCAACAAGGAATTGGGGCATATTCAAGAGATTGATAGCCCCAATTAAAGGGTTAAACCTAGAGATAGTAATATCCGACTTGAGTCTATATTGCTTGCACAATTTTGACACACAATTGGTCTTGAGAAAGCCAATTAGGGCAAAGTCACTCAAGCTACCGAAAGATATAGAGTGAGTAGTTTCGTGCATTGGCTATATCGCAATCCCAAACATAACAACTTTGCCTTAGGCTTTAGAACCCGTCAAGTATTCACCTAGGGGGAAGTCACTTCCCTAGTGCCTTTCCATAAATTAAGAAAATCTCACAAAAAGATATCATACTTAGCTTAATTTTAGCATCATTACTGATAATCTAGATTAGTGAACCATCAACGCGTGTTTAAAAGTGTAAAAAAATTACTTTGCACGTTATTAGTGTAGATAGGAACCCAATTCCCAAACATTCTAGCTCCCTGCGGATTTGATCTCGAGCCTCTCGGGTAAAAGCTGCATTGACCACTCTTGCCACTCTGTAGTGGTGTAGGGTTGGACCCGATTACTTTTTGGCACCGTTGTTGGGGAGCTAAGCGGTTTTGGCTATCTATCTAAATAGTTTTGTGTCTTGTTTTTCTTTCCTTCTGTGATACTAACTTGTATGTCACCAATTCAGGTACCAAATGGCGGTGAACAATAACAATGATCCTCTTGGAAATGTTATGCCGGGGGAGGAGGTAGATGACAATATTGATGATGAGGTACCTATATTGCTTCAAGCTCAAAAGAGAGGCCGCCAGGCCAATGATAATGTTCCAGACCCTCCCCCGCCACCTCCAAGAGTGGCTCCTCGGGTGCTTCCAAACCAAGGATATGCTAGTGCAATTGTCCCACCTCGGATCCGGGCGGGAAATTTCCAATTTTACAAATGTGATATTGACTTTGTTGGAGCAGCGAGGGTATTTCACAGGTGCTCCCCATCATAATGATTACAAACATCTTAAGGGCTTTGTGGATACCTGTTGGGGGAGCAAGCAAATAAATGTGTCAGAGGATGCACTTCTGTTTAGACTATTCCCTTTATCACTTAGAGGGAAAGCTTTTGACTAGATCGAAAGGCTTCCCAACCATTCCATCACTACGTGGGATGAGTTGGCGGACATGTTTATAGCAAAGTTTTTCTCGCCAGGGCATATGGCAACTTTGAGAGATGAAATTTTGGCCTTCAAGCAGGAACCTAATGAACCACTTCATGAGATTTGGGAGAGATATCGGACAATGATGAAAGAATGTTCGAACAATGACATGACCGAGGCAATTATTCAGCAGACATTCTACTGTGGCATTAACACAACAAATCAGTGTGTAGTAAACAAGCTAGCAGGGGGAAATTTTATGAACACACCTTACAATGAGGCGTGTGAGATATTGGATGAGATGGCAGATACTTCCTCAGCTTGGAAAAGTCGAGCCAATGTGCCTCAGGGTGACCCCACTATCATTCACTTGCACAAAGAGCTCCATGATCATGGCCAGGCAATAGCAGAGTTAACTACAACAATGAACCAGTTGGCAAAGTCTCAATTTCAACAAGTTCAGGCTCCTAGACAAGTAAATGCTATGGAAGGTGTCAATATGTTGGTCAACAAGAGAAGACAAAGAGGTCAACAAGGTCAAGGTAGTCCGGATCAATATGACCAAGGTAGTGGTGGTTTCAATCAAGATAAGGGAAATAATGAGCAAAATGAAGAAGTGCATTACGTGAACAATTATCAAGAACAAAGGGACAATGCTCCTAACCAACAACAACAATGGAGATCCCAAGGAAATTGGGGAAATCAAAACCAACAAGGCAATAGGAACTGGGGGAACAACAATCAAAATTGGGGTAACCAGAACAATCAGGGTAACTGGAGTGGCAACAACAACAATTGGGGAGGAAACAATAACCAAGGGGGTTGGAACAATGGCAACCAAGGGAATCGGGGGCAAGGCTTTCAAAGGCCTCCGATGTATCAACAACCAAACAACCCACCTCCATTTTCATCCCAAGGTCCTAGCTCGTCAAACAATGAGATGGGAAGGATCGAGATGATGTTTGAACAGATGATGAAAAAGAATGCCGACTCTAATGCGCAGTTGGCATCCTACAATACTTCAATCCGGAATTTGGAGGTTCAACTTGGCCAGATTTAACAGTCTTTGAATACTCGCCTTAAGAGGGCTCTACCTAGTAATACGGTAGTAAACCCGAAGGGTGGGAACATCATCGGGCATGCTATGGAGGTGATTACTAGAAGTGGTCGAGGTGGTGATGTGAATACCTCCAAGAAAAAGGAAATTATGAGTGATGAGATTCAAGTGCAAGATGAAGATGTTCCTTTAGTTGATGAACAAGTGAGAGAAGAGAATGTGAATGCGGAAGTGAGGATTGATGTTCATGATGATGAGGTGGAGACCCAAGATGATGTGAACCGGTCTAGGGAACACGTAATAGATATGCCGGAAACGGTAGTGCCAAAGGCTAAGGCTCCCTTGCCAAGGCCTCCTCCACCTTACCCTCAAAGGCTTGTGAAGCAAAAGAATGAGAACCAATTTAGAAAATTTATTGACATGATGAAGAGCTTATCAATCAATGTTCCTTTGGTGGAAGCTCTAGAACAAATGTCGAGTTATTCCAAGTTCATGAAAGACTTGGTGACAAATAAAAGATCCATAGATTGTGAGACCATCAAGATGACCCACCAAGTTAGTGCAATAGTGCACTCGATGGCTCCTAAGCTAGAAGATCCCGGTGCTTTCACCATTCCTTGCACCATTGGGAGTGCAAAATTTGCAAAAGCTCTATGCGATTTGGGTGCAAGTATCAATTTGATGCTTTACTCCGTGTTCAAAACTTTGGGTATTGGGCAATCGAGGGCTACTTCAATGAGGTTGCAAATGGCAGATAGAACTATGAAGAGGCCGCTTGGTATTGTAGATGATGTTCTTGTTCGGGTAGACAAGTTCATTTTGCCCGCTGATTTTGTGATCTTAGATTGTGAGGTAGATTATGAGCTTCCGATCATTTTGGGAATACCTTTCCTTTCAAATGGGAAGGCCTTAGTTGATGTAGAAGCAGGGGAACTCACCTTCCGGGTGGGTGATGAAAAAGTGGTCTTTCATATGTGCAAGTCAATGAAGCAGCCCAACAGTACTGAAGTGTGCTCTTTTGTGGATCTTGTCACGGCAATGATAGTTGATGATACTAGTGCAATGATCAATGTGGATGACCCTCTAGAGGCGGTATTGTTGAATCTTGATGTAAATGAGGATGAAGGCTGGGTGGAGTGTGTCAATGCTTTACATGGAATGGGTTCTTACTCTTATGAGCCTTGGAAGCTCTCTTTGGATCTTGAGAATAGGAAGACTCCACCAATAAAGCCCTCAATCGAGGAACCTCCCGTGTTGGAGCTAAAGCCGTTGCCTCCACACCTCAGGTATGAATTCTTAGGCCCTAGTTCAACTTTTCCAGTTATTCTTTCCTCCTGTCTTACTAACATGCAGGTAGATGCCACACTGGCAGTGCTCCAAAAATGGAAACAGGCAATTGGATAGACTTTAGCTGATATTCCGAGGATAAGCCCCGCCTTTTGCATGCGCAAGATTATTCTTGAGGAAGATGCCAAGACCTTTGTGGAACATCAGAGGAGGTTGAAAGAGGCTATGCAAGAAGTTGTGAAAAAGGAGGTGATCAAGTGGTTGGATGAAGGGGTTGTGTACCCCATCTCAGATAGTTCTTGGACTTCACCGGTGCAATGTGTGCTCAAGAAGGGTGGTATGAACGTGGTTACCAATGCGCAAAATGAGTTGATTCCTACCAGGACTGTCACCAGATGGAGGGTGTGTATGGACTACCACAAGCTGAATAAAGTGACCCGCAAGGATCACTTTCCATTGCCTTTTCTTGACCAGATGCTAGATAGACTTGCTAGGCGTGCCTTCTACTGCTTCTTGGATGGGTATTGTAGGTACAACCAGATTTTGATTGCTCCAGAAGAACAGGAGAAAACCACCTTCACGTGTTCATGTGGTACCTTTGCCTTTTCTAGAATATCATTTGGGTTGTGTAAAACACCGGCTACATTCCAGCGGTGTATGATGGCCATATTTACCTACATGGTGGAGGACATTTTGGAGGTGTTCATGGACGACTTCAATGTTGTGGGTGACTCATTTGATGAATGTTTGAAGAACGTTGACAAGGTATTGGCCCGGTGTGAAGAGACCAATCTTGTGCTTAACTGGGAGAAATGCCACTTTATGGTCGAGGAGGGCATTGTCCTCGGCCATAAGATATCAAAGCACGACATAGAGGTGGACAATGCTAAAATTGAAGTGATCTCATAGCTTCCTCCTCCTACCTCAGTCAAGGGGGTTAGAAGTTTTCTTGGGCATGCGGGGTTCTATCGAAGATTCATTAAAGACTTTTCTAAGATAGTGAATCCCTTGTGCAAGTTATTGGAAAAAGATGCCACGTTCGTGTTCAATGAAGAATGTATGAAAGCTTTTGAACTCCTCAAGCACAAATTGACGACCACTGTCATTATCACCGCACCAAATTGGAGCTTACCTTTTGAGCTCATGTGTGATGCAAGCGATGTTGCGGTAGGAGCGGTCTTGGGTCAAAGAGTGAATAAGATGTTTCACCCGGTGTATTATGCAAGCAAAACAATAAATGATGCTCAAGTGAATTACACAGTGATGGAAAAAGAGTTGTTGGCTATTGTGTTCGTAATGGAGAAGTTTAGGCCATATCTCATGGGTGCCAAGGTGATCGTTCATGCCTGTCACACCTCCTTTTACCACCCCGGAAGGGGGTATAAGAGAGTTTTTTCCAATTTAAGTGACAATCGAAATAGGATTATTTATATTAAATTCAGAGTCGCCACTTGGGATGATTTATAGTTTACCAAGTCACCGGTTTAAAATCCCGAATCGAGGAAAGTTGACTCTTATTTATGGTTTGCGAACACAGAAATCCGGGTAAGGAATTCTGTTAACCTGAGAGAAGGTGTTAGGCATTCCCTAGTTCCGTGGTTTTAGCACGGTCGCTTTGACCATACTTGGCTTAATCAAATTGTCTAATTACTCATTTTAGAACCTATATGCATTTGCCTCTATCTTAAAACAGGTCACGCGTACGTGTACCCATTTGTTTGGCGCGTCAAAAATCATGTCACGCAAATGTGTCCACTATTAATAACACTTTATTATTATTAAGAAAGTGTAGTCAAAGTTGCACGAACGCATACTCCGATTCTGTTTTTAAAATCATAATTATGTCATGCGAACATGTCTACAATCACGACGATAAGTTATCCGCGCCTAGAACAAACTACGAGGGTTTGTGAGTTATATATATAAAATGAGAGCATGAAGAGTTTTCTAAGCTACAATAGCATAACAATCTGTTAAACATTCCAAGTAGGCTTTTAAACCAAATCTCGCAACCCGACAAGACCCCAAACCTCAAGTAAGTTCGATTAAACTCACACGATTCAATTGTTGCTTTTATCTAAACCAAAGGATCATAAAAATCAAGATGTACTCACATAATGAATTTCTTTACTAGACACATAATTAAATAATATGGCCAACCAATTTCCCTAATATGAACAACATCAACTTCTCAAGAAAACAAGAGTGTTGCAAACAACTTTTCAATTGAACATGGACAAAATACAATTTGAAAACTATATAATGAATAAGAGTTTAAAAATTGGACCTCAAATAATTACAGCATCATAACGGGATCCGAAAAACAGCAGAAACACGAAATAGCAGATCTAGCATCAAATGTCAATCCGAAAAAAACTAATGATGACTCTAAATCAGAACTGCAAATTCGGCCACCACGAAGGGACCTTGACCGGCGACCCATCAACTGAAACGAACTCCAACCACCCTCAAATCTGATCGAATTCTATAATTTATTTTGAATCAAAAATCAGAAGAAGGAGCTAAAATTTGAAATGAAAATCAAAACGGTTTGAATCAAAAACCAAAGCAGAAAAATCCGTTCATTCCCGTCCTCCGATTCTCTGTTCCTTGCTCTATTTATTTGCCTTGGAGACGATCATCTCCTCTTCTTTTGGAATTTCTCGTTTTTTGTCTAGTCTTTGGTCTGTTCGTTTTTTGCTGCTCAAGGAAGATGAAGCTCAACCGCTGAGGGCTCCCTTATGCATTGCCGCTGGTTGAAGAAGAAGGGGGGGGGGAAGGGGGGTACAACATTGGGATCCAGGGGTGTTTTAGTTAGAGATGGGGTGTTGTTTTGTTGAAGAAGATCCAAAGAACTGAAGGTCGTTGGTATGGTTGTTGCTGTGCGTGTAGCTTAGGGGTGAGGTGAAGGAGACGAAGTTAGGGGGTCCGATTTTTTGAGTTGCGGCTAATCTCTTAGAGTCTAGGGGTCTAGGTTCATTTTATTAAAGGAAGAAGGGTTTTTAGGGTATTAGGTTTAATGGGTATTGAGTATTGGGCCTAATTTAGGAGATTGGGGTAGGTCCATGTCTTGTTGGGTCCTAAATTGGGCTCCAAGACTCCAAAATTATTGTTCAAAACCATAGTTAAATTCCTTTAATATAAGATAATTATACTATATAATGGAAACACTAATTCTAATTAATTAAACAAAACTACATTAAAACATTAAACTATTATATATTTTTTGTATTTTCAAGATTATATAAAGCTAAAAATAAGGTACTATTTTTGTGTTTATTTTATTTTTTTTATTTTATGAAAGGTACATAAAATAAAAAAATATTTTTTTGTAATTTTTATTTTGTGACGAAATAAAGCAAAAGAGTCAAAATTAGTTGAAATAACTATATTAGACCTAAACTAAGTATTTAAATGCTAAAATATGTAAAATCTTTGGGAGGGTCAAAAATTACATGTCTACAGCTGCCCCTCTTTGACTGAAAATACGAAGTATTTTTAGACAAAGAACGACTAGACAGGTTTTTTGACCCAACCCTTACTTAGAGAGACCAAAAACTAAGAGAAAGGAGAATGTGACCGAGCCCTGATATCTGGGTTGCCTACATATCCTTGGCTATAAAGGAATCAGACCACGTGTAGTTTAAAAGTAGAAACAGTGATGAAGTATACTAAGGTGGAGAGCCGGTCGAGGTGCCGTTTCGTCGAAGTTCCGGTCCGTGGTCCTGTTATTATATCAAAAATAAAAAAAATAAAAAAGACTAGCTAATCCTGTCAACTACGAGTTACAAGATCCCTATCTATAAGTCTTCTGAAGCTTGATCTTGAGTCTTGAATGGTTCTTCATGCAGACTTTAGATTTGAACCTTGGCGCTTGTTAGCTGATGGTGCTAGCTCGTTCTTCTTCACCATTTCGGATCAAGACCAGACATGTAGTGCTTGTGATTTCAACCACGTCTTGAGCAGTTCACATCTTTCTCTGCTTCTGTATTTTGGATTCACTTCTCTTTTTTTCCCTTTTTTTTTAATATTCTGGATTAAGACTACTTCTGTTGGTCATCTCGGACTGTTGACCCGCATTCTTGCCGCGAGCTTCTACTACTTCTAACTTGAATTGAACTCTAAAATGACTTCCCTTATTCTTCAAGTGGGCGCCTAATTGACAAAACTTGAACTGTATTCCCTTGTTCTCCAGGTGGGTGCCTGATTGCCAAAACTTGAACTGCATTCCCTTTTTCTCCAGATGGGCGCCTGATTGCCAAAACTTGAACTGTATTCCCTTGTTCTCCAGGTGGGCACCTGATTGCCAAACTTGAACTGCATTCCCTTGCCAAAACTTACGCTAAATCTCATTATCTATGAGAGTCCTAAAAACTTAAAATTAAATCCCATTATCCAGGAAGGTTTTGACAACTTAAAACTACATCCCATTATCCAGGAGGGTCCTGAACACTTAAAACTAAATCCATTATCCAGGAGTGTCCTGAACATCCGAGAATGAACTTACCTGAGCCATGCTCTCTTCCTGGAGGATCTCTACAGAACGAACAAAATTCCTTGCCTCTGGACCATGCTTTCCTCATGGAGGGTTCTTGCAGATCGAACAAATTTTCTTTCCCCTTCTCAAACCACCTTTGTGCTGACATAATTTGGGCACGACACTTGAAAAATTCAAACTTCCAAGCTTTGATTTGGACATAGTCTTCGTCCCTGTTTCAAACAAAGAAAACTTGTGAGTTTAAATATGGTTGTTGGTTTGTGGCCTTGACTTTGAGGGCGATTGCTCCTTCACTTCCCATGCTAACTTTGATTTCAACTCGAAAGATCTTTCTTGTTTATTGACTAACCACTTTCTCTGTCACCCTTATCACAAATACCTTTGATCCGTTCAAACCCAACATCCTCTATCTGTTGCATTTTGCTCATGAATTGACATTTACCGAACCTTTGTATTTCACATGAATCCCAAAACATGTTTATTTTTACCAACTCAGTGTACTTGCTATTCTTTCCTGACGTAGGCCGCTGGCCTTGGCCTTGAGGTCTATTGCCTCTTTCACTTTCCATGATAACTTTGATTTCCACTTGGAAGACCTTGCTTGTTATTGGTTAACCACTTTCTCTGTCAACCTTATCACAGAAAATACCTTTGATCCGTTCAAACCCAACACCATCTATTTGTTGCATTGATCATGAATTGACATATACCGAAACTTTGTATTTCACATGAATCCCAAAGCACGTTGATTGTTACTAACTTAGTGTGCATGTTGTTCTTTCCTGACTTATGCTACTTTGATGTGCTAGCCAGATCCCGTTTTGTGCAATTGGAAAGTTGGTGGCAAATTTTGAAGTCATTTCTCACTTGTCTTGACCAAACAGACTCAGGAAGAGGAAGTAAATAAGACAAAAGGAACAGAGTAAAGGACAATGGAAAGAGATGATTCCTAACGAGAAAACTATAAAGTAGAGACTTATCAGATGTGGATACCCACTCTAGTGACCATGACATTCATCTTTGGATTAAGTGGCGTAATCTGTCAAGCAATTCTAACGTTCAACTCTTGTTGTACCTCTTTGCCGTGAAACTGGGCTTCAATGCTCCGATTATCCTATGTGATTCACTATCCTCATTCGACTTGTAGTGCCCGAAGGGTTTTCACCATCAAGTCTCTCTCATTTTGTTCTTTCTCTCAACTTACCATTGCCTTATGGTGCCTGTGAAGGTTTTCACCAATAAGACTCTCTCATTTTGTTCTTTTCTTCTTATTTCCTCTAATTCTGCAGATGACAAGGCATTAACCATGGTCAAACCATCATATACTCTTGGCATGTCTAAACTCAGAACTCTCAAATATTATTTGGGAGGTCTTTTTTGGACTGTAATGTGGCTTTTGGACAGGGTTAGAAAGAAAAGATATCATAAAGGCTCAAAATAACTATGATAAGTTAATTTATTTACAACTTTTAGAATCCATTTTAATCTTTGCCCCAATTTCTAAAACAAGAGAATTTGATTCTTTTTTTTATTTTCTTTTTCTTTTTGAGATGGAATTTCTACGAAAGACTGTCCCACTCTCGACTTCGTGGGATTATGAAATATTTTATTTGGTATGACCAAACCGTAAGGCTACCTACGTATCTTGTGATGACAAGAATCAGGTCAAACGTAGTTCACAAGACTACTTTTTGTTACTATTTTCCTTTTTCTTTTTTTCTTTTTCCCCCTTTTTTCTTTTTCTTTTTTTCCTTCTTTTTTATCTATACTTTCTCTCTTTTTTTTTGAATTTTCCTTTTGGAATGAACTTTCTAGAATAAACCTATTGGGACATGAACTTTTTTTTCTTTTTCGTATAACTTTAACTTGATTCCAAAAGAGGGGGAGACAAAGAAATCAGTACAAGCTTAAAAGTGTATCGAATGGTATAAGTGTTTGGGATAGTTGAAAGAGGACCCCCCAATCTCTATGAACACCAAGTATAACACATACAACTTGAAAATGAAAAATGAAGATCATGCGTAGCATTTCTTTTGCAGTATCGGCATTGGTATCACTGATATGCCTTCCACTTTTTAGTGCCTTGTCAAGTACAAAGCCCTCGTTGGGTGACTCCCTCTTCACAATGGATATCTTCCGTCAATTCGGAGAAAACTTTCTTGACTTTATCTTATAACTTGAGATGCAATTGAACTCAAAGTTGCTTGCTTCAAATCGTCCGAGATGCACTCTCCTTTAACGAATTCTTGTCACCCTATTAACTTCCCAAATTATCTGCCCCAGTTTTACATGGTTCAGACTTCAAATGATCTCAAATTGTCCAAATTTGTACTTATTTCCCTCAAGTGTCCCTATCATCTTCAAAATTGCTTTATTGCTTCATGACTAAACTAACTTTTAAGACCAGGCCTAGAATTATGCATGCATGTCATGTCACTAGAACCATCATGAAAAGAACAATAAAAGGAGAAGAGAACCAAACAAAAAATGACTAGAAATAACAGAAAACAGAGAATTGCATTAGACAGACGATGAAAGGGTTTGAACAACAAAACAAACAAAACATATTGGGGTTACGACCCTGGAAAAATCTAAATAACACTAAAAGGGGTACTACGACTAAATGAACTAGGCAAATAAAAGGATAGAAGGGTTTGAGTCATATGACAATATCCGAATTACAACCCTGAAACAACCCGAACAACAGAAATAACAACAAAATGAACCACCAAGACTCCTTACTGGCTAGCCAAAAGAGGAGTGTCTTTCCAATTACCAAGCTCGGCATCTTAGCCACTGAGTTCAACATCAATATCACTGGGACCTTCACCAACTTCAATCACATTGTCTTCACCAAGTGGCTCATTGACTCCTTTGACCAACCCTTCATCATTGCAAACTATCTCAACAATTTGTGCGTTGTCATGTACCTGTAGAGGATTATGTGTGACACTTGGGGGTATTACTACCTTGGACCACAATTATTCCTTCTTGAATCATTCTTTCTATTTCCCTTTTCAAAGCACGACAATCTTCAGCATTGTGCCCCTGGGCATTAGAATGGTATTCACACCTTTTAGCAAGGTCAAAGCTTCTCACATGTGGGTCTATATAATTTAGAGGAATAGGTGCAATCATGTCGTAATGCTTAATTCTCTCAAACAAGCTTGCATAGGACCTTCCTATTGGTGTAAAATTATCTTTCAGCCTTTGTTACCTTCTATACCCTTGGCTTGAATGTGGGTTATAGGGCACTTGAAAATTTTATGGAGGCTGGTGAAGTCGTGCTCGCCTGTTGGAGTGACCCAGTGGTTGGACAAGTGGCCAGATGTTGTTCGGAGGATAATACTGGGTGGATTATGTGGAGCTTAGGTATATTCATGGGGTCGGTATTGAGGCTGAAAGCGTTTCGCAGGAATGCCCACTAGATCCTGTCGTTGGCGGGACTCAGCAATATCGTTTCTATCAATGGGATGACTGTCCCGAGCAACTTGTTCGTTCTATCTGAACCAAAATTCCCTTAAACTTTCCTTCAATTTCTTTTCCATCTGAGATAGGGAGGAGTGATCTGGGACAATGTCTATATTGTACTGAAAGTGTCACACAAAATCTTGAGCCATGTCATCCCATGTATGCCACTTACCGACATCTTGATGAGTATGTCATTCCAAAGCTACCCCAATCAGGCTCTCACTGAAATACGCATCAGCAACTTATCTTTCCCGCCAACACTTTTCATTTCACTATAATAACCCCTCAGATGGGCTACTGGATCTCCACGCCCATCATACAAATTGAACTTTGGCATCTTAAATCCTTTCAGCTTTCTAGATATCTCATCTTGCTCCACTGTCTTAGCAGGCTTTGCAGTCTCACCGAGAGGCTCAAAATGAGGAGCGTAAGAGTATGGACCTGAGACCTTGAAAATTGGTTCTGGAGCATAGTGTTGGGCATCGGGGATTTTGAATGGCAACAAGGCTTTCAGTGTAGTTAGTGGGAACTAATGGTGGAGGGTGCCCACTAATTCAGGCTTGGTATATTTCGGTCATCTATCCTTTCAACCTTAAGACCTGTTCTTTCAACTCAGATTCTGATTCAACAATTCCCTTAGACGGATCAACAACCCTTATGTTCAAGTCTTTGCTAGCCATGGCTACCTTGCTCTTTGACATTGTATTGTATGGATGAGTTATTAAAACCCACAAACCAACCACCCTTTCGCTCAATGAAGATAACAAAAAGAAAAAAATGGATACATCCTATTAGCATTAGGGCATTTAACAGCTAAAAATATCACATTGCGTGCGATGCACCTAGCAATAATTAACGGTTCTAGAATGATTTCGAGGGTCACAAGGTCACTTGGCCTCATCCCAATTGGTTCATTTCAATCTTCTCTTCTGTTCTCTTTTCTGGCACTTCTTGGCTTGCTCATTTTCCTTCATCTTTTTTTCTTCTAATTATCACTCTTTTCTTTCCTCTCATTTCTCACATCCCATAATTTCACATCTCCCTTTTTTTCTTTTCTTTTTCTTTTAATTTTTTTTCCTTTTAAATAAAAAAATAATTCGATCGAACTCTATGTAGGTTACCTACGTATCATGACGCTGCATGAATCAGATCTTTGCGTAGTTCGGAAAGATCGGGAATAAAAGAAACAAACTAAAGTTTTTTTTTTCTTTTTTTACCTTAATGACTATTCTTATGAGAAAAGAGAAATAAAAAAAGATAATCTTTTTTTGAATTTTATAGACTTAATGTTCTATAATCTATTATAAACTCAATCTTGAACGAGCATATACATATATATTTTTTTGAAACAGATACTCTATGAGAAATTAGTGAAGAAAAAAAAACAAACCTAGAAGAGAAAAAATATTTTTGATTCTTTTTTTAGGAATGACATTCAAATAATGAACCAAAGAAAAATATTTTGAATTTTCGTTTGATATCCTGAAAGAAAGATTTCGAACCAGGAAATGAAAAGGATAAAAAACTAATTTTGGATTTCAATTTGATTACGTAAGGGAGAAACTCTGAAAATAAACCAAAGATAAAGTATGTTATTTTTTTTTCTATGTACAATGTCCTAAAGTTCTAGTAAAAATAAAAAGAATTTTTTTTATTCATTTTTTATTAATTTCCCAAAGAAGTACCTCAAAAGAAAATCTTTTTGGATCTTTGGAATTAATATCTTAAAGAAAAATTTTAAAGAGGTACTAAAAGAAAATTCTCTTCTTTTTTTTGAATTTTTAGTCTTAATGTACTAAAAGGAAATATAAAAGCAATTTTTGATTTTGCGTTCTAGTTATTAATTCAATAAAGAAAAACCACCTCAAACGATTTTTTTTATTCCTAGAATTAGTATTCTAAAGAAAACTTCTAACGGAAATATAAAAATGCAAAATTTCTTTATTTTGGATTTTTGATTTACAACACATTTTCCAAATACAAAATAGGAAATACAATAACGAAAGACTCGGCAAACTTAACTAGACTATAACACATTCTAACATCACCTAAAAGACTCGACATTATTGTACAAAACTAGAAGGTAAAAGATAATATAAAAGGAAAAACAGACTCAAAACATAATAAATAACAAAAATCTCCTTAAGCAATTCTTGAATGAGCGACCCTGACTGGATGGTTCTAGGGCGTCTGTCATGCTCAAACTCCGATAAGCAGATCCACACTTGTATGAGAAAATTAAGACCAAATAAGTTAAAGACCTAGAACACTATGTGAGACAATAACACTTCATGTTGGACACATGCAAGACATGATTGGGGCTATTTTGCTAAAATTAACCTATGTGGATAAAAGTGGCTAAAAATGTAAGATTTGGCTAAGACCCCGCGAAGCCAAGAACCTAAGACTCACTAGGAAGACAGGACCCTATGTGGGTTGCCTACGTGTCATGCCCCGAAAGACGAGAATCAGGTATGCGTAGTTCGGGTAGATTGGATACGGGCGAAAATTAAAAAAGCAACTAATTTAGAGAAAATATATTCTTTGTCTTCTTTTTTTCGAAAAATGATGAAACATGCAAAATCTTTTTGGATTATTTTTTCATGTTCATTTTTTTTATCTTTTTCTTAAAAAATATGAAAAAGAAAAATATAATTGGGCCCTACTTGCTTTATTTTCACACTTCACCCTCTTTTCTTTCTCATTTACCCTCAGCCATTATTGGTCTGCTAAATGACCCTTTTACCATTGAAGAAATGCAACATGTAGCACATAGGATGCCTCAGGATGGTCTTTTATTTTTGGGGTACACAAGTCCTAGACGGACATAACCCCTGTGTTGAGTCCCCTAAGTCAAATGCACGTGATGCAACAAACGTTCCTACTAGGGATCCGACATGAGGTTATGTTATTCTAATTTTAAACCTGGGGTTGTGTTCTTGACCTGGCTTACCCGAGTAAACTACCTGAGCCGAAGAGGGGGCAACATACCAGGAGAACAAAAGTCTACCCGGCCTTGTTTCTGGCCCAGCCTTATTCTATTTGGTGTAACTTCTAACAGAAAAAGTGGGCCACGCGAACGTGTGCACCATTTCTTTTTTGAAGACTCAGAAAGTAGGCGTAGGGAGACAGTATAATACAATTCAAGTAATATGAAAGCGGTAAATAAACAGCATTTAGCACATTGGGTCCACAAATACGATAATATGAACAATAAATAAAGCCAGGTAAAAACCATAAAAACAAGCTCGAATTCTTGAACCCTCACACCTCCTTTTTACTACCCCGTAAAGGGGTATAAGGAAGTTTTTTCCAATTTAAATGACAATCGAACGGGATTATTTATATTAAAATCAGAGTCGCCACTTGGGATGATTTATGGTGTCCCAAGTCACCTGTTTAAAATCCCGAATCGAGGAAAGTTGACTCTTATTTATGGTTTGCGAACACAGAAATCCGGGTATGGAATTCTGTTAAACCGGGAGAAGGTATTAGGCATTCCCGAGTTCTGTGGTTTTAGCAGGGTCGCTTTGATTATACTTGGGTTAATCAAATTGTCTAATTACTTATTTTAGAACCTATGTGCATTTTCCTCTATCTTAAAATAAGTCACGCATATGTGTACCCATTTGTTTGGCGCATCAAAAATCATGTCACGCGAACGTGTCCACAATTAATAACTCTTTGTTATTATTAAGAAAGTTTAGTCAAAGTTGCGAGAACGCATACTCCGATTCTGTTTTAAAAATCGTAATTATGTCACGCAAATGTGTCTACAATCACGACGATAAGTTATCCGCGCCTAGAACAAACTACGAGGGTTCGTGAGTTATATAAACAAAATGAAAGCATGAAGAGTTTTCTAAGCTACAATAGTATAACAATCTGTTAAACATTCCAAGTAGACTTTTAAACCAAATCTCGCAACCCGACAAAACCCCAAACCTCAATTAAGTTCGATTAAACTCACACGATTTAATTGTTGCTTTTATCTAAACCAAAGGATCATAAAAACCAAGATGTCCTCACATAATCAATTTCTTTACTAGACACGTAATTAAATAATATGGACAACCAATTTCCCTAATATGAACAACGTCAACTTCTCAAGAAAACAAGAGTAAACACATAGGCAAACAACTTTACAACAGAACACAGACAAAATACAATTTGAAAACTATAGAATGAACAAGAGTTTAAAAATTGGACCTCAAATAATTACAGCAGCATAACGGGATCCGAAAAATAGTAGAAACACGAAACAGCAGATCCGACATCAATCTTCAATCCGAAAAAAAACTAATGATGACTTTAAATCAGAATTGCAAATTCGGCTACCACGAACGGACCTTGACCGATGACCCATCAACTGAAACGAACTCCAACCACCCTCAAATCTGATCGAATTCTATGATTTATTTTTAATCAAAAATCAGAAGAAGGAGCTAAAATTTGAAATGAAAATCAAAACGGTTTGAATCAAAAATCAAAGAAGGAAAATCCGTTCATTCTCGTCCTCCATTTCTCTGTTCCTTGCTTTGCTTTTGAGCCTTGGAGACGATCATCTCCTCTTCTTTAGGAATCTCTCATTTTTTAATCTATTCTTGGGTCTGTTCATTTTTTGCTGCTCAAGGAAGATAAAGCTCAAACACTGAGGGCTCCCTTGTGCATTGCCGTTGGTTGAAGAATAAGAGCGGGGGGTGTTTACCGTGAAAATGATAATAACAATTAAATTTGTTAATGGGTCTCTAAAAATACGTGATCTATTTTTATGCTAGTTGTTAGAGCAGCGTATGTTAGGCGTATATAAATGAGAGATGAAATGCGAGCTAAAGCAAAGTTGTAATCAAACCGAGGGGCTTGTTATCCGAGCCTCAGACTGACCGATGAGGGGCCTCGAGGTTGATGCCTAGGCTCGAGTTCGAGCTATCGGGGTAACGGGGAAGGGACTAATAGTTAGGATATAAATAAATGAGGCTCTTTATGGCCAATATCAAGCAATAAAAGAAGAACATGTATGAAGGCAATAAATGGAAGAGGTAGTCTCGAGCATATGAGTTAGAGAGAGAAGAGAGAAAGTTGTTATTAATCTTGTGTAGAGTAGTTGGAGCAACAGCAGCCCCTTACAAAGTGGTGAGGATTCCCATTATATAGGAGGGGAATCCCGTTATAGTATAACGTACATTAATTGTAAAAGCATGGAGATGGGACGGCTAGATGCGATGCCTCAATATAGGCTCTGGGTAGGCCGGCTCTGTGAGATTTAGCTGTGTGCCTTGGGAATTCCCCATTTTGCTCTAGCCTCGATCTTCGTCTTCTTTGAGTCGGGCCTCGACGAGCCTTGAAGGAGGGAACTCGGTCGCAACTTCGCGTCCTCGGGGTCTCAAGATATTTTCTGAAGTGACTTGATAGTAAGAAATTAGGCCCTCTAATTTTTCCATATACAGATTGTCTCCGCATTTCTCAGAACAAAGCGATAGGAAATGACTCTGATACCCAACTCTTCGGGCTTCTCGTGATGACGTCATACCGATGACATAACCTGCGACGCAAGTTTCCACGATAATCGGGACATTCCATGGACTTGCCCTTTCGACATCATTCAATGAATTGTCGATTCCCGTTCTCCAAGGTGAAAGTACCATCGTCGATTCGGTTCTTCAAAAACGTAGTAATTGCATCCGCCGATCTTCCTTCCAAAGGCTTCGATGACCGCGTCATTATCTCCTATAAATAGGGGTGTTCTGGCATTGTTTTTCTATCCAAGTGTCTTCATCTGTTCATTCACCCCTTTCTCCTTGCCATCTTCCTCTATTGTGGATCACCATGTTTGGAGTCTACGGCCTTAAGGTTGTTTGGCAACACTCCTATAGGCTGTGTTATGGCCTCTTGCTTGAGCTTCCCTTTGTCGATCGAGATTACACCATTTTGCCTTCACTGTCGTTGTTGTTGTGATTGTTATTGCTGTCTTTATTGGCTCGAGATGACGACAGACGGGGAATCGGTTCTCCCCTTTCTTAGAAATTCATTTGGACTACGCACTGCTGCTCACTCTCCTACCCTGGCATGGTGTGGCACTTCATCCCGTGGGTTTTTTCTTTCCCGAGGGATAAAATGGCACAACCAATCGTTGAGACTGGGGCCCGCCGAATCTTCAACCTTTGGCTTTGGCGGGCTATGTCTCTTTTCTCTGCCTCCTTTGCATCCCCCCTTTTCCTCTTCTTCATCTTTTCCCTCGGTGAGGACTTCTCGCGGGATTGAGCTAGGAACTTAGAGGAGATGGCGGTCGAAGGAGTTGCCTTTGAGGATGCGAGCTCGAGGAGGCAACGCTCGAGGATGCTGATACCGGAGATGAACCTTCGAGGATGGACTAGGTTCTTAGGTTTTACCTAATAGTGTATACCCCTTTGTTTCTTTGTTTCTGCGTAAGGACCCCTTGCGGGCTTTTGTAATTATATGTAAGGACCCCCCGAGGGCCTTTGTAAGCCAATATTTATGAAATATGAAGACATCTTCTTCACTTCTGCTTTTGATTTTTGCCATGTTCTTGTATACTCTTGTGTGTTCGCGGAGATTTTGAATGTATGCCTCTGTTGACGATCGTCAATATACTTTTCGGCCTTTGGTCGACAGAAATGACTCCTTTCCGAGCTCATCGTTATTCTCGGGATCAACCCTGAAGCGGTTCGGTAAACTTGGATAATCGGGTCCCTCAGGCCTCGTGGAGATAGAGCGCCGAAGTGAAAGTCAACTTCGGGCACTTGGAGTTTTTACTTTGAGCTTGACGTAGATAACCTTTTAAGGTGTTGTAGACATGTCTCTGGGGAGGGATTATTCGTCCTTAGGCGACTTCCTGAGGTCGAGCCCTCATGGGCGGAGCTCGAAATGCTTATTTTTCTTCTTGAGAGAAAACTTTGAGGTCGGGTACCACCTCGGAACTGGAGACAATGTCGCTGATCTTTTAGGGCTTAACTTCCTTCTGACGGAGGTCCTCAGGGTCAGGTACCACCTCAGGATCCATACCGAAGTCGTTGGAATCCCCGGGCCTATCCTAGGTAGGCGAACCGTTGCTATTCCCCACACATATATGGGGTGGCTCCCGCTTCTTGGAAGATCCTATTATTTTAGGTAGATATCCTTCTACCCTGGCATCAAGTCCTTCATTACCTTAAGCACAAAAGTGTTCGCGTAGGTTCCTGCTTCAGTTTGCTAGTTCTATTATAGCCATGACTGCTACTTCAGGGCCTGCCCGACAGGGAGGGGAGAGCTCCACTCCCAATGCTCAGGATCCACGGGAGTTTACTCTGAAGACTATGTCTTCGATAAGAGAGGAACATTTGGAGATAGTGAGGAGAGACTGCGGATGGGGCGAGGGGGTAGCATTGCAGGCGCTTTCCCCGGATGAGGGTATTACGGACCCCGCTGATGGATTCCTGAATGTATACTTGTACTCTTTCACACTAGGCCCCCTTGATAGGGTAGTGCTTGATTTCTGCTTGAAGTATCGGGTTACTTTGGCGCAGATATATCCGTCGTTTTGGTGAGTAGTGCTGATGATGAGATTATTTGCAGAGAAGGCTGGGTTTACATTCACGCTTAGTCACCTTGTCAGGCTGTACCGGCCCTTTCATCATCGAGTCCTGCTAACCTTGCGGTGTAGTTCGTCTACGCCCTTTTGTTATTGATGATGAGGAAGATGGGCATCGAGAGCGGGTCAGTCGATTCGTCCGGGTCCGGACGATTGACATTATCCTCGTGGAACTCATGCCATTTCCCGAGGAATGGAATTACACGCGTGAGTGGAGTGTCTCATGTTTTCTTTTAGTAATTGTGTTTCCTCCTTTTTGCAGAAGCTTCGTGGGCGCTGGGCGAAGTTCCCGATTTGCCCGGCTGGGTCCGGAGGTTGGCGACCCATTCGACTTGCGACGAGCGTAGATGGCGAGCTGTGTCCTGGGGCAGATGGGAAGCGAAATACCAAGGTATATGCGTACGCTACTTTTACCTTGGTCTTCATATATGTGAGATGACATTTTCCTCTTTTTATGTACTGACCTTGCCATCGTAGGTATCGAAAGGTCCCCAGAGGCGAGGCTTTGCTTCTCCGAAGAGGGGGAGGAGTTGTCGGCTTTCGAGCCAAGGAACAATGGTGATAAACGGGATATGCACTCGCATTGCAATGAATCTTTTAGCGGGGCTACACGGGTCCGTGTCTTCGAGGGGAAAACATCGCCTAAGCCTGTTGTTCCTGAAATATTTGGTTCCGGAGCAGTGGTTCCTCCGAGTGATCATGCTTAGACCGAGGTTGGTTCTTCCAGGGCCGAGGGAGCTGGACCAATAGGAGTGTGCTCGGCCTTTGAAGAAGTCCGCCGGCTTCACTTCGCGGTGAGCTTTGGCATAGGCCTTCCGCATCTCGTGTCATCCCTTCCTTATCGAGTTTTTCTTCTGCAGGCCTTTGATAGGCTCAGGTCTGAGCTGCTATATCATGGGGCTAGGTTTCGGAAAGCTCTGGATGAGGGTAGGTCCCTTAGGCTCCTCTGCAAGGAGAAGGAAGTTGAGTTGATGCACTGGCGATATGAGGTGTACCAGAGCTCGAATCACGAGAGCTATTTTATGGAGTAGGTAACCTCTCGTAGTACGCATTTCTCTTTTTAACCTTTAAGGTTAACTTTTTGCCTATCTCAGTTGCAGAAAAAGACGGAGGCTCTGGAGCACCTTAAGGGTGAAGTCGACCGAGTTAGGAATGACTGTGGCGAACTAAGAGCTCAGGTGCAGGCTCAAGCTTCAGAGGAGAGGGGTGCCTTGGCTAAAGTTCTCGCCTTCAAATCCCAATTCCGCTTGGCTTGTGACAATGCTTCAGTTCAAGCGGATATGATCGCGAAGCTCGTGTCTAAACTTTCGAAGGTCAGGGCTGAAATCGTTGATGCTCGGGCTGAAGTAGCATTGAGTCGGACTAAGGCTGATCAGGAGATGGCAATTCATTTAAAGGATGCTACTGATGCCCAAGCCGAGTTGAAGAGGGCCCTCGATCGTGAAAAGAGGATCGAGGAATATGTTCGTTGCAAATCCCAAAGAGAGGTACTTGAGGAGATCAGCGCCAGGGGTTTTGTTCTCCCAGAAGAACTGGCTCGAGCAAGGGCGGACGAGTGTGACGCTCGGTTACTTCTGGCCGATGCCGTGGAGAGTGAAGATGAGGATGGTAGGCCGTAGACTTCTAGAGCAGAGCGTAGACTTTGCCATTCTGTATGTGATATTTGCAGAGCATATTTGTAGATGGAGAATGCACCTTTTTGTGTATGTAAATAAAAGAAAACCTGAAGCTTTATCTCTTACATACCCCTTTCTACTTTGCTTTTGACCAGGTGGACTGGTTTTGGAGTTGGCAAGAATCCTTGGATTCGCAATATGGCTCTGGGGCTCATCAGGCATACCCGGGGGCTCTTACGCTTTCGGTCGACGCGAATTTTAGTATAAGCTGGCATGGGAGCCCTTACATTTTTGCTTGACTGTCTTAGGTTCAGTCTCCGAGTCGGATTACGACTCGAGCTCAATTGACCCTCAAGTTTCGTGTTTTCGTGGGCTGGCAAACGACTTTTACGCCTTGCCCTTGGGCCTTTGTACTTCCACTATTTTGGATTCAGTCTCTGAGATGGGTTGCGACTTGAGCTCAATCGACCCTCAAGTTTTTTTTAGCTGGTGACAGTGGCTCTTACGCCATGGGTCGAAGCGACCTTTTATGTATGTGGCCCTGAGGATCATGAAGCTCGCGACGATGGCTCTTATGCTATGCCCTTAGGCATCATGTATAGTTAACTATTTTGGATCCGATATCCGAATCGGGTTACGACTCGAGCTCATTTTGATCCTCAAGTTTTCAAATTTTAAGCTGGCGACAGTGGCTCTTACGCTTTTGGTCATTGCGACCTTTTAGTATGTAGCCCTGAGGCTTGTTTTGCTGGCGACAATGGCTCTTACGCTTTTGTCTGTGGGCATATGTAGGATTTGTTTTTCTCTCATTAAGGACTTTTTGAAATTATTTTGCCTGACCCGTCATCGGTTTGGGAAGAAAATCAATTTCAAGTCGTTAGTGGCGAAGTTCGAGCACCTTGGAAGGTTTAGCTCATAGACTAAGTAGCTCGAAGCCTTGTGATTTAGAGCTGACATGGTCGAAGCTCGTTTGCCTGTTAAGGGTAGCCTGTTTTAACCGGTTCTTTTTGAAGTAGATTTGAAGTAATGGCCTGTGATTTTGTAGCGACGGTCGGGCGTCCCCGAGTCGCGTTAATTTGGCTGGTGCAGCCGTATTGACCGTAGTCATTTGTGTTTGGATGGAGCCATTTTTTATCCCGAGTGTGGTAGTTTAGGCGTCTACATCAAGGGTATGCCCTTTCGGGAGTCTTACAAATGCGACATATAGCCCAAACTTCGGGATTGAGTTTTATGCCTGTAGTAAGGTCTTACAAAATTTTCATGCCTATTAAGGTTTTACAGTTTTTTCACGCCTGTTGAGGTATTACAGTTTTTTCATGCCTATTGAAGTCTTACAATTTTTTCATGCCTGTTGAGGTCTTACAGGTTTTCACGCCTGTTGAGGTCTTACAGTTTTTCATTCCTGTTGAGGTCTTATAGTTTTTTCATGCTTGTTGAGGTCTTACAGTTTTTTCATGCCTGTTGAGGTCTTACAGTTTTTTGTTGTTATGTAAAATATATCTGACTAGACCGAGTTTGCCCGCTCGGGGTCTTACAGCCTCGGGTTTTTCAATGAATGGCGATTGACGACAGTCTCCGAGTCATCGAGTTTGCATAGGCTTGAAGGTCGTTACTCACGAGCTCGGAATTGCCTCGTTGAGGCCTTATGAACATGGAGTTCTGACCTTGAGGTCATGTGGGTATCAAATTGTTGACGCTAAGTCTCCGAGTATTTTGGGACGCACTCGATGGAGGGATCCTTGCTGTGAACATGCTGAATTTTCTTTGGAGTGCGAGATGTTTTTGGTGAAAGATATTCTTTGATTGCTTGGCGTAAGTACATGTGGTTTTGTTGCTGTATGCTCGGCATGCGCGGACACGGCTCTTTTGTCCGTTTGGCCCGGTACACTGTTTCCTATTGGAACTTAGTCTATCGTTCCCCGGCTCTTCCAAGCAGACGACATCTCAAAGGGGGTGCCCTCCAGTGTTCGGGGTTGATTGCAAAAGAAGCCCTACAAGCTTGTCGGATCCTCCTTAGGCGGCGCGTCGCCCCGCTAAGAACCTTACCGGTGAAACCCTCTTTGGGACGAAAGCTCGGCCGACGGGAAAGAGTGAGACGGGTGCCATTAAGGCCTTAGGATCTTCGGGTTGGGTTAACACTTCCGAACGCCCTGGCTAGGTGTCTGCATACGAGTTAGTGTAAAATAACAAAGGAGGGAGGTGGTCTTACCTTATCGCGGGGTTCGCAGGCGATGTTCTGAGGCCCGATGTGTCCCTATTGTTTTGGAGCGAGGACTCTGTATAGTCCTCTGCTGTGTTTAATCGGACTTGGCCGAAGACATGCTTTGATTACCCTTTGACTCTTTCGAGAGTGGAGATATTGGTGTCGGCGCTATGTTACGTGACGCGAACACTTCCCTTGCCGCGTGTTGTTCCCTGTTGACGGTTTTAATTCCGTCTCTTGCTGGTGATTTCATCCTTTGGCGAAGAGGGGATGGCACTGCCTTCACGCAGTGCGTCCGCAGCCGTCCGAATAAGGCGTTCTTACCTTGCTTCTCCTTTGATGATATGGAACTTGGCATTCCAGTCTGCGCCAGCCATGCTGATTGAGAGAATGGTCTTTCTTCTTGTCAATTCGATCGCCGTGTCGAATCCCACAAAGATTCAAGAGGCGGTCATGATTTGGTCCGGCGGTCCGAGCTACTCTATCACCCTCGACCAATAATGTTGATCGAGCCACCTGAATTCATAAGTACATGTTTTATTTGAAATAGATCGAATGAGGAAGAAGGTTACCAGAGCGTTGTTACGAGGTTGGGGCGAGGTTTTGGAGCCTTCCATGCCGAATACGAGGGTATCTTCGGATACGTATCCCCGAGTCCGTTTTCCTCTGGTGACGAACATTTCTATCCTCCTCTTTACAAGTTCCTGGAGAGTGTCGTCGCTCCTCCACTATCATGGTATTATGTCGCGGCCCATTTGCTTCATTCTTCTTGGCCGCCTTTCTTATTCGGAATTGAACTCGAGCCCGATCGCTCGATAGTTCTCGATGGTGATTTTTATTGAGTAGCTTGGCTATTTTCTTTCAGAGCTGGTGGCAATCTTCGGTCCTGTGGATGCACGTATATGTAGCTCACATACCAAGTTGTGATTCCTCTGGGAAGGATCTGACTGAATAGGCCTGGGCCATTTGGCATCCCTAGTTTTGCTGACGGTGAGCATGATGTCCGATACAGCGACATTGAAGTTGTATTCTGATGGGTGAGATGCCCTCGCTGGCCTCGTGTCTCTGTCGAATTTGGCCCTATTGTTGATTCCTCAAGGATATTTTCCTCGATCCATTCTCCGATCATTGCGAGGTAGGTTGCGTCTCGGGGCATTCCTCCTATCTTCGGCGTACGGTCGGTGTCTTTTTTTTGGCATCAGTTTCTTTGCCAGTAGCCTGCTTGGGTATACTAAGCCTGAGGGGGCTCCCAGCTTGTCATCCTCGACCCTAATTTGCGACTGGTGCCGGTTGTGGGCGTCCGATCGGGTCTTAGCTGGATACTCGATCAAGTTCTATTTCAATTGTCTTGAAATCACCGGGCTTTCTTCATTTAGGCCTTGAGTGAAGGCCTGCACCACCTAGTCGTCGGAGACCGGGGGTAGTTCCATTCGTTCCATCTGGGAACGAGATGCGAATTCTCATAGCATTTCATTCTCCCTTTGCAATCTCGGATGCGTCGGACTTTCTTGTCATTGCTTCGATGGCACCGGTGTGTGCCTTTATAAAGGAATCCACCAGTATGGTAAGTGAGTTTATGGGGTTGGGAGCTAGGCTATGATGCCACATCATGTCCCTCTTCGAGAGCGTTTCTCCAAACTTCTTCAATAAGACGTACTTGATCTCATCATCCTTTATGTCATTGCCTTTCACTGCGCATGTATAGGCAGTGACGAGTTCGTTGGGATTTGAGGTACCATTGTATTTTGGGAGTTTTGGCATTCTCAACTTCTTTGGAATGGGTGTCGGAGCCGCTTCCTCTAGGAACGGCCGTTGTACGAACTTCTTCGAATCTACACCCTTCAGGACCAGGGGCGCGCCCGGGATTTGGTAGACTCTGAAGTTATAAGTTTCGACCTTCTTATCATTGGCTACTATCATTTTCTCGCCTGACTCGATCCTTTTGGTGAGGTCCTCCAGCATTTTCACGATGGCAGGAGCGGCTACTAATCTGTTGTTGCTCGACCTCTCCGGTGCCTGTTTGGTCGGGGGAAGTAGTTTCCAGCGCTACTGTTCTGGGAGTCTTCGGGTGGCTTCGAAATTGAGTGATAGCCAACTGTTGTGCTTGCAACATTTCAAAAATAACATGAAGACTAACTTCCTGTTCTTCCCGGGCTGGGGTTTTTTGGGCTTCCTGTTGGTCGTCATGCCGTATGCTCCTGTCGGTGTGTGAGGTTTCGTCAACCTGATGTGCGTCCTGTGAATCCGCGTCCACTGAAATAGGTCCGGGCGCGTTATCGGTATTCTGCGGTGGTGCGCCGATGACTGGAACAACCACACCGTTTTCCCCATGTTTTTTGAGGTTGTCGTTCTCAACTCTGTTTACTGAGCCAGACATTTTGACCTGAAATCAAAAGATCTTGGACAAGAAAAGGCGTGAAAGATAATCTGCGTTGCGCAACGAAACTAGCAAGAAAATAATCACTATTATTTTTCGCCCCACGGTGGGCGCCAAACTATTTACCGTAAAAATGGTAATAACAATTAAATTTGTTAATGGGACTCTAAAAATACGTGATCTATTTTTATGCTAGTTGTTAGAGCAGTTGATGCTAGGCGTATATAGATGAGAGATGAAATGCGAGCTAAAGCAGAGTTATAATCAAACCGAGGGGCTGTTATCCGGGCCTTGGACTGACCGATGAGGGGCCTCAAAAATGATGCCTAGGCTCGAGTTTGAGCTATCGGGGGTAACCGGGAAGGGACTAACAGTTAGGATATAAATAAAGGAGGCTATTTATGGCCAATATCAAGCAATAAAAGAAGAACATGTATGAAGACAATAAATGGAAGAGGTAATCTCGAGCGTATGAGTTAGAGAGAGAAGAGAGAAAGTTGTTATTGATCCTGTGTAGAGTAGTTGGAGCAACAGCAGTCCCTTACAAAGTGGTGAGGATTCCCTTTATATATGAGGGAAATCCCATTATAGTACAACGTACATTAATTTTAAAAGCATGGAGATGGGACGGCTAGACGTGACGCCTCGATACAGGCTCTGGGTAGGCCGGCTCTGTCAGACTTAGCCGTATGCCTTGGGAATTCCCCATTTTGCTCTAGCCTCGATCTTCGTCTTCTTTGGAGTCGGGCCTCGACGAGCCCCGAGGGAGGGAACTCGGTCGCAACTCCGCATCCTTAAGGTCTCGAGATATCTTCTGAAGTGACTTGATAGCAAGAAATTAGGCCCTCTGATTTCGCCGCATATAGGGGGTACAGCATTGGGATCCAGGGGTGTTTTGGTTAGAGATAGGGTATTGTTTTGTTGAAGAAGATCCAAAGAACTGAAGGTTGTTAGTCTGGTTGTTGCTGTGCATGTAGCTTAGGGGTGAGGTGAAGAAGACGAAGTCAGGGGGTCCGATTTTTTGAGTTGCGGCTGATCTCTTAGAGTCTAGGGGTCTAGGTTCATTTTATTAAAGGAAGAGCGGGTTTTTAGGGTATTAGGTTTAATGGGTTTTGGGTATTGGGCCTAATTTAGGAGATTGGGGTAGGTCCATGTCTTGTTGGGTCTTAAAATTGGGCTCCAAGACTCCAAAATTATTGTTCAAAATCATAGCTAAGTTCCTTTAATATAAGATAACTACACTACATAATGCAAAAACTAATTCTAATTAATTAAAATAAATTATATTAAAACATGAAACTATTATATATATTTTTTGTATTTTCAAGATTATATAAAGCTAAAATAAGGTACTATTTTTGTATTTTTTTTAAAAATTTTATGAAAGGTACATAAAATAAAAATATTTTTTGTAATTTTTATTTTGTGACGAAATAAAGCAAAAGAGTCAAAATTAGTTGAAATAACTATATTAGACCTAAACTTAGTATTTAAATGCTAAAATATGTTAAATCTTGGGGAGGGTCAAAAATCACATGTCTACAATACCGACCACGCCGCACTCTGCTACTTGATGACGAAGAATGATTCCAAAGCTCAGTTGATGAGATGGGTCTTATTTCTTCAAGAGTTTGATTTGGAGATTGTGGACCGGAAAGGGTGTGAAAATCAAGTGATGTACCACTTGTCCCGCTTGGAGGAGGAGGGGAGGCCCCGTGATGGCCTCGAGATTAATGATACATTTTCTGATGAGCAACTCCTCTTTGTGTTTGTGAATAGTATGCCTTGGTTTGCGGATATTGCCAATTTCCTTGTAACCGGTATTGTGCAGTATGAGCTATCTTCTAACCAAAGGAAGAAGCTTAAACGGGATATCTTGGACTACTACTGGGATGAACCGTACTTGTTCAAAATCTTTAATGATGGTGTGATCCGGAGATGTGTTCCGGATGAGGAGAAATTGAGTATTTTGGATGCTTGTCATTCCTCTCCCTATGGTGGTCATCATGGTGGGGCGAGAACAGCTTCAAAGGTGTTCAGTTGTGGTTTTTATTGGCCCACATTGTACAAGGATGCAAGTGAACTAGTGAAGAGATGTGATGAATGTCAAAGAGCGGGTGGAATTTCGAAGAAGGATGAGATGCCTCTCACCACTATTCTCGAGGTTAACATATTTGATGTGTGGGAAATTGATTTCATGGGTCCGTTTGTAAGCTCTTGTGGCAACACGTATATTCTTGTGGCCATTGATTATGTTTTAAAATGGGTTGAGGTCGTGGCTTTACCCAATAACAAGGCCCGGAGTGTTGTGGCCTTTCTCAAGAAGACTATCTTTACTCGGTTTGGCACTCCTAGAGCAATCATTAGTGATTGAGGGTCTCATTTTTGCAATAAGGCATTTGACACTTTACTTGCAAAGTATGGTGTCAATCACAAGGTTTCTACCCCTTACCAACCTCAGGCGAGTGGCCAAGTTGAAGTCTCAAACAGGAAAATCAAGAGTATATTGTCAAAGACGATCAATGCAAATAGGATGGATTGGTCAAAGAAATTGGATGATGCTTTATGGACTTACCGGTTGGTATTCGGGAAAGACTGCCTACAAGACTCTGATTGGTATGTCTCCATACCGGTTGGTATTCGGGAAAGCTTGCCATCTACCGGTTGAGTTGGAACACAAGGCCATGCGGGCTTTGAGGAAGCTAAATCTTGAATGGGATATGGCAGCAAATCTTCGTGTGGAGCAGCATAATGAACTTGATGAATTCGAATTTCATGCCTACTCCAGTTCCTCCTTGTATAAGGACAAGATGAAGTACCTTCATGACAAGTATGCTCGTGGCAAGGAGTTCAAAGTGGGTGATTTGGTTCTCTTGTTCAATTCTCGATTACGTCTATTTCCGGGAAAGCTTAAGTCGAAATGGAGTGGACCTTTTGTAGTGGTGCTTGTGACTCCGTTTGGTGCACTTGACTTGAAAAACAAAAATAAAGAGATCTTCAGAGTTAATGGGCATAGAGTCAAGCACTCTCTTGGCAAGATTGATGACAGCCACGTGGTGGCAATGATCCATCTAAAGTGATTTAATGGTAACCTCTATCGTGCGCGACGTTAAATCAAGCGCTTCTTGGGAGGCAATCCATGTGTTTTTATTTCTTTCTTTTTGATTTCATTCTTAGTGTAGGATCTGTTTTTGGACTAACTGGTTGTGAGATGTGTGTAGGGATGTTTTGATGCAGTGCAGGACCAAATTAGAAAAATATTGCACTCTCTAAAGTTTAGACCACTACCGCGATGCATTTTTCGCGGTCGCGATGGGCTCACCACGGAGGTGGTAACTGACCGCTTTCAATGGTGCTAAATGTGCCAAAGTGATAGTCCTATGAAGTTTCAACCGCGACCGCAATGCATTTTTCGCGGTCTGCGGTGCCTTACTGCGGTCGCAGTACATTCTATGCGGTCCATGGTGAACTCCATGCCAGTGCACTTCTGAGTTTCATAACTGCGGTCCGCGGTGAATTTTCTGCGGTCCGTAGTGGGTAAGTAGTGTGGGTCCCAGGTCGTTTTCTATAATAGACCCATAGGCCTCATTTTACACTTTTCGCTCATTTTCACTCTAAAGAGGCATAAAACATTGTTCATTAAAACCCTAGGTTGCACAAATTCAAGTATTGATTTTCAATCATCTGCACTGCACATCTGGTAACTTCAATCACTCATGAATATTTAATTTTGTTCTTATTTTCTTCTAAATTGATAGGTTTAGTTCTCTCTTTTTTTCTTCTTCATCTATTTTCTCTTAAATTAGTCGTAGGAGCCCGTAATGTTAATTAGATTACGGCTAATTTAGTTCTAAATTGTTATTAACTACCTAGGGGAGTTGTTTGTGTTTTTACTTGTGCTAAAATGCATAAAACCTAGAAACCCTAGGCCAATGTTGCTTCGTTTTGCCTACCGCGACCGCGATTGATTTTTTGCGGTCCACGGTGCCTCTCCCTGACCGTGATTTGTTTTTCTGCGGTCCGTGATGGTGAACTTCAGAGAGGTACATTTGAAGGACTGTGGCCACGGTTGATTTTACGCGGTCCGCGGTGCCTTACCATGGCCGCACATCATTTTTCGCGGTCCGCGGTGAACCTGAATCAGAGAGTGGGTAGTTTGAACCCCACCTCTTCGCGATCCGCGGTTGACTTTTTGCGGTCCGCGGTGCAGCCTTCGCAGCCGCAGTGCATTTTTTGCGGAACACAGTCTGCAGTTCTGCTTTACACTGTCAACTACTTTTCTACACTGCTTTTTCCAATCTTTGCACTAACAAGTTCACCTAATATACTTGTAGATAATGGTTACATCCAGAGGCGGTGGTGACAAACAAAATGGTAGAGTAGAGTCCTCCTGGGGTAGAGGATGAGGCATGATCAAATTGACCCCAACAGCTCAGAAAGCAATTGGGGAAACCAGAAGACTCATCAAAGTTGCAGATAGAGCTGCTTCCTATTATGAGGGAAGTGAGTATTTGCCCTCCCAAGAGGCATTTGAGTCTGATTCAGTGCCGGAGTATGTACCTGATTTCTCGGAGAGGCATCGTTTGAGAGATTTACCTACACCTCCGGCCTCTCCTACTGCTCAAGCTTTAGTTCAAATTTCTTCTGAGTCGTCTGAGGGCTCAGCTGATAGCAGTGATAGTTCAGCTTCAACCTCACCTACACCTTCATCGCTGGGAAGAGATGTAGATGCTGGGGTACCAGATGAAAAGGGAGGGGGTGTGCCTCAACCCGAGGGTGTGGAAAGAACTAGAAACCCCGAGGTGTGGCAAAAGTGATTCGTCAGTGAACTAGCTTATCTCAAGTTCTGAGAATGGTGGCCTCTAAGGTCGCTTATTATTGAGCACCAATTCATAGAGAAAGATCTCTTGCCACACAACCCCAATGTGAAACAACAATTCAATGAACGTATGGGGTGGGATTACTTCACCAGCAAGGTGTCATAGGCAAACAAGCACTTAGTCAAAGAATTTTACGCCAATGCTTCCCACATCAAGAAGGATACCAAAGTGACTAAAGTGCGGAATTTGAAAATGAAGTTCGATGGGAAGACAAATCAATGAGTACCTGGGCTTTCTTGAGGAAGATGAACCATTGTACTTGGAGAAATTGTCACTTGATGAGGCAGCCCGTCCATGGTTAGCATCATATTTGGCTCTCCCGGGCACCACCCCAGCATGGTTGACATCAGGAGTTTAAATTTTGAGGAAAACTCTAAATTTTGAGGCGAAGGGGTAGGAGACTTTTGTATGCAGCAGGCTGGACCCCACTACCCATGAAAACTCCATGTCGGTCTCCCGGGCGATATTAGTGGCTTCTATTATGGCGGGGTTCCCGATCAATATCGGGCATGTCATGTATAGGGTGATCACTAGGGTGGTCAATTAGGGTGACAGATCATACCCCTTTCCAAATTTCCTTACAATGTATTTGGAAGACCAGAATGTGGAGAAAAGGAACTTTGACATGAAGGTGAATCCCAAGATGCCCTTTTCCTGGTACAACCTCAAGGCGGATGACAACCCAAAAGCAAAAGATTCTAAAGGCAAAGCCACTACTTCTACTGGCCAGTCTGAAGAGCTAGCAGTAGTAGTCTCTTCCTCTCAGCCTTCCACTGCCATACCAGAGTCTACCACAAGACCATCTACTTCTACCCCTATAGATATTCCATCCTCCTCAGCATACCCATTGACTTCCCACGAATTGAACCAAACACTCTACAGTATCAACAACTGGATGCAGACAGCAACTTCTAAGTTGTCTGTACTTTCTAGTTTAGTGGCAGCGCAGTCAGTGCCCCCATAGCCACAAGTGCCAGCTTCGGTAGATGAGACTCTCAAGGAGATTCTGGACAACAAGAAGAAGCTCCTTGACAACCAAAAGTTGATAATGGATGCTCTTGCTGCACAAGGGAAAACACTGAAGGAGCTGAGCAAATACAAATATAAGCTGAAGAAGACGCGGGCCTCGAAGGAGTCTGTGAAGGAGTTGAGGGGAGAAGTGGAGAAGATGAAGGCTACTGATCATCTACCATTGAATCTATTGTTGCATGACCAGCCTCTAGTAGCTCAGACTGAGCTAGAGCGGGAGCAGGAGTTGGAGAGGGCACCAAAGAGGAGGAGAGTGATCCCCCAGGCAGATGATGCAGTGATTGAGTTGGAGGACCTGCAGGGAGGTTCCTCTAGCTAGCCTCAGGTCCCAGAGCAGGCACAGGTTACAGGGATCCAGTCACAAGTTCCCGAGCAGTCACAGGACCCAGGGACCCAGGCTCATGACCCCATGCAGACGGAGGACCAATAGGGAGTTTTCTTTACTCTCTATCTTCTTTTTGAGCTTATTTTTGGCTAGTTAGCATTGAGGACAATGCTAGCTTTCATTTGAGGGGGTAGCCCTATTTTGATGATGTGCACTGTAATTATGATATATTTTCTTTTTTTGTTATGCTTTTTCACTTTTGGTATGTATATAATTTTATAAGTTTATTTCACTTTTCGTATTTTGCAATCTTGGTTTGTATATAAAGTTAATTTTTTTATGTATATATTCATTCCCTCTTATGTATATTTATTTAAATCCCATATTGTACATATTTAGTTTACCTTCCGTATTTTCTTTCATAGCTTCTTACTTCATTTTAGTAACTTCTTTTTCAGTTCGTAGCTTCTTATTTTGAGTTTTGCATTCAATAAGCCTTTGGTTTTCTTAATGTCACGGTTCTTTTCAAAGGTGGAGTTTGTGTGAATCAGGTGTCTCTTCCCGATGATGGATGGCATGACAACCTTCTTAAGGGTTTGAGTCTATTTTCTTTTCGTTTTTGTGTAAATAGTAGCTAGTGAGTAATAGTGCCTCAAGCAAAGGTTTACTTGGGCCTAGCACATTTGCCTTTGACCTTATGGTTAAAAACAAATTGGTGTGTATAGGATGGTGACAGTTGTGACCTTGAGACAGAGATAACAATTAACAAGTTTTATTCAGGGATTTAGCCTCTTCGTAACCTCAAAAAAGGTTCAAATAGTTCACAACAATGATACAAATATGAGGAACATTTTAGCTTAAAGTTTAACAGTCAACTCTAGGCATATCATAGCCTAAGCACTACCCCGAGCATTAATAAATACCTCGGGGCTCGCACATGGGTTCAAAACCCGCACATATTCATATCCATAACACGTAGTTTTCACAAATAATTCTGGCAACTAGTGCCTCAACCAAGTTTAGATAGGATTCTTACCTCAAACGAGCCACATCCCGCGCGTACAGACCTTCGAACGAGTCAAAATTAGCCAAAAACAACTTAAGAATAACAAATGATGCCAAAAAAGCAAATTCAATCGATAAAGGTCGAATCTTTAATCTAAAGCCCAAAGTCAACCAAAAAGTCAAATCTAGGCTCGCACCTCGGAACCTAACAAAACTAAAAAAATCCGATAAACCATTCAATTACGAGTCCAACCATATTAGTTTCACTTAAATCCGACTCCGATTTCTATTATCAGCTCTCCTCTATATGCTATGTAGTCAGTTCATTATGAATTTCAAAATGCTTATGTTTGCTTTGTGTTCCTGTTTATTTCTCTCTGAACCAACATGACCTATTTCCTGTTTAACTTTCCATGTCTTATATGTTAGTATAGTTAGTATACTTGAGCATATTCCTGTGTTATCCATGACACTTATTTACCTATTTCTCAACTAGCATGCCCCAATTCATGTCCTGTTTTATGTGTTGATAATCTGCCTTAGCATGTTCCTGATCAGTTCATGGTTTCTATGCACTTCTTTCAATAATAATGTGCTTCAAATTCCTGCTACCTTCTCTGTATGGATGCCTGATTAATCATTTGACTTCAGCATGTTTCTCCTTGCTAATTACATTTGTATATGATTCCACTTAGTAATAGTTAATAGACTAAGTCAACTCCAGCAATGTGAAACCTTGTTTGACTCAATTGTGACTCTGTTCTGTCTATGGTTCCAGTGTTCCTGTTTTGTTATATTTGTTTAACTACTGGTAACTATTTCTGAACTAATTTGCTAAAATATGGTTTTTGTTCTATTTGCAGTCTTGTAATTTAAACCTATCTACTTCTAAAAATCAAACTCTTTTTCTAAAACTCTCCCCTACCCTTATGTACTATTTTCAAACTTCTATTCTTAGTTATCTAGGGTCCCACCACTCCCAGTGTGAGCACTGCTTAGGGTCCATGAGACTCTTCTAAACTCTGATACACTGGGCTGGCCTTCCAAACTCTTTGCAAAACTGTTTCTTTGAAAAGGTTCTGGTGTGAACATTGTCTGGGGTCCCCGAGGCCCTTGGGAACTTTGACACACCAGAAGCCTATTTTGTGTATTGTGGACTACATATGGACATCATATTTGCTTGAAGGCTTGACTTCCAGGTTGATATTGGGCCTGCCAAGGCTCCCTATAGTATAATGATTTTCTTTTTGTGTAATTTACTTATAATGGTCTGTAATAATGTAATAATCCTTGCAAAAACCAGATATGATGTTATTAGAAATAACTGGGGAGGGTTTATTCTATATCTTTGCTTGAAACTCGGGTAGAAACCTTGTTTATAAGATTATTGATGATTATGTGAGCGTTATACTTCTTTAAAGATCATGTTTATAGGGCTTTCTAAGTGTTTTGTTATGTACTTCACTCATATGCTAGAAATTCTATTCATAGATTTTTGCATTAGAAATCTTGTCCACAAGATCCATGTACATTTTATGCATTAGTAAACATGTCTATAGGATCTTGTCTGTTTGAATAACGATTTTTCTGGCAATGTGCTTAAAAAATTCTGCCTACACATGATTAATAGAGATCCTGCCTATAGGAACTAAAAATCACCTAGATACCATACCTATAGGAAATAAAATAATCAATTCTACATATAGTTATCATGCCTATAGGAAATATCAGTTTTGCGCTTAGATGTCATGCCTATAGGAAATAAGCGTAAAAACAGTTTCAGCACTTAGATATCATGCCTATAGGAAATACATATAAAATTAGTCTTGACACTTAGACATCATGCATATATGAAGTAAGTATAGAAAATCAGTTTTGTGTTTCGTCTATAAGAAATAATGCTTATAATCAGTTTCAGCACTTAGAAAGCATGCCCATAGGATCTAAAAGATAAAATCTCCCTATTAAAATCAGTAACTGGTTTATAGCTTAGATACCATGTCTATAGGGTTCTGCCCGATTATCACTTAGGCAAGCCTATAGGAATTAAGAATTCTAAGTTTAAAACTGTGATTTCTCGCTACTTGAAACATGCCCAGATTCAGAGTATTAACAAAATCAGTAGGCAAACTGATAGGTACTCATCTGTTCGCTTTAGTAAAACTGATGTGTATTCTGTTCTGCTCATTTAGATATCTTGCCTATAGGATCCTAAAATCATTTAAAATCGCTTGTTTGAACAGCGTGCATTTGTTTGTGTATTTGTGGAGGTTAACATGAGCCCACTTAATTTCTCCTTATGTGACATTCCTACTTGCCTTTTGTTTATCGCTTAGTTTATTCCTTTTGAACAACATAGGTGAGTCTAGAACCGGCTTAAATAGAGGTCCTAAACATTTCCAGAGCCAGAGGTAAGGGATGGGTAGTGCACACATAAGGTACGTGCTGGATAGAACGCTTAGGTAATAATTGGAAATGGGAGGGTAATTGGGTAGTAAAGGAGATGATGACCGGTGCGCTAATGCTACGCGTAAAACCTCAATTCAGAGAAGATTACCGAGTATTGCATAGAAGTGATCCTATAGGATAATAAACTTAGGACCCCTTTTATTCACGTTTTAAGATAATCTCTATTTGTTTAAACTGCTTTATTTCCTTAAAGACTAATTCACTTAAATTGAGTTTGGTCGGGACCCACCATTGTGGACCCCGAGGGATGCCTAATACCTTCCCTTTGAGGTAATTTCGAGACCTTACCCAATCTCTGGTAATGTAAACTGGTTTCATGATTTAATTATTCTAGGTTCCCTAACGCACCTTAATTCGTTAGGTGGCGACTCTTCAAATCTCATACCCAATTCCAAAAGGAAAGGAGTAGTCCCAAAATGTCGAAACCCGAATTCCGCGAGGAAGATGGGGGCGCGACAATGTTGCGGCGCACAACCCGATCCCACCATATATCAATATCAGTATCTTTGTTCATTCTTATTTCACCATATCAATCCACCCTTATTCCATATGTTGCAGCGTGCAACCCGATCCCACCATTCAATACAAATTCACCCTTATTCCACTAAATTAATCCACCCTTATTCCACCTGTTGCGGCGTGCAACCCGATCCTACCATATCAGTACCAAATAATGAATGTGCACAGTCAATTTAACAATTCAAATCACGAGAACCATTACGATCAATGAATACCAAACTGAACCAAAAATGAAACCTTGTACAATATGGGAATCTACTTAAGTAATACTACACAGTTAGACCAGTCCAGTAATTGACAATTAGAAGGTGCAAATAAGCCAATTTAAGCAAATAGCAGGGAATCATGAAACTATGTAAAGATCTAACATCATTAACAGGATAAGACAATGATTAACAGGTAGTAGTTAAGCATGAAAATCATTTAGAGAATATAATAATTACGATAGGGAAAGAGATAATTAAGGAAAAGCGAAAAATCATGAAAATAGATTACTCAACGACGTATAAGCACTCGTCACCTTGCAAATACGCTGATCACACGAAATTCACATAACACATAGTCCGAGGGTTAACCATGACACTTAACTCGCTCCAAAGATCACTCAAAGCTCAACTACAACTTTGCCTTTCAAACAAGCCTCCGAAACAACAATATCTAGCAATTTACCAACCAAACAATTTAAAATAAGCATTAGGAATCACCTATGATTGCAAAAGATTCAATTTAGGTCACTACTAAAAAATCCAACAAAAGTCAACTCTCGGCCCGCTCAGTTAAAACTCAAAATTCGGACCAAAACTTGATTATCCATTCACCCTGAGCCTGGTTATGTAATTTATTTTAGATTCCGAGCTCAATTTGAGGTCTAAATTCCAATTTCATAACAATCTCTAATTCTACCAAAACCCCCAATTTCCACCATGAAAGCACTAGATTCTAGGTTGAAATCTTGGAAAATATAATGAAAGATTGAAAGAAAATGGGTTAGAATCACTTACCAATGATTTGGGGAAGAAGGGTGCTTGGGAAAATCGCCTCTAGGGTTTTTTTGTTATGAAAATTTGATGAATGAACAAAAATCTCGTCTAACTCATATATGTTCAATTGCAGATGTCGCAATTGCGATGTCATGGTCGCAATTGCGATCATCGTAATTGCGAGAAAGAGGTCGCAATTGCGAACTCCTTCCAAAATCCTAGTGATTGCATTTGTGATAAAGTGGTCGCAAATGGGAACCATGATGTCCTCGTAAACACGGTCCATTCTTGGAAAATGCGAAGATCATCCTAACAGTGTTGAGTCACAAATACGACTCTGCCTTCGCAAAAGCAGAACTGGAAGTTTGCAAGTGCAAACTTTTACCTCGCAAATGCAAGTACCCCCTTCCATCCCCAGGCTCGCAAATGCGATGGTTTCTTCGCAAATGTGAGGCTCGCAAATGCAAGATCTGCAGCAAACACCATAAACTAATATGCATCTGCTAAGTTTTCAAAGTCCAATTCACTCTGTAGCCTATCCGAAACTCACCTGAGCCCTCGGGGCTCCAAACCAAACATGCACACAAGTCTAAAAATATTATACGAACTTGCTCACGTAACCAAATCGCCAAGAAAACACCTAGAACTATGAATTGAACACAAGTCGACTGAAATTTTAAAAAAACTTTTAAACTTCTATTTTTACAAACAGGCGTCCGAATCACGTCAAACCAACTCCGTTTCTCACCAAATTTGACAGACAAGTCATAAATGTAGTATTGGACCTATATCAGATTCCGGAACCAAATACAAACTCGATATCTACAAAGTCAAACATTGGTCAAACTTTCAAAGTAATTAAGCTTTTAAACATTTAAATTCCTACAAAATCCGATTACTCGGGATAGGGACTTTTGAATTCGATTCCGGGCATACGTCCAAGTCCCAAATCACGATACGGACCCACAGGGACCGTCAAATATTGAATCTGGGTTAGTTTGCTCAAAATGTTGATCGAAGTCAGCTCAAATAGATTTTAAGGCAAAAATTTCATATTTTTCCTAGTTCTTAACATAAAAGCTTTTCGAAAAAATATATGAATTATGCACACAAATAGAGAAGGGTTAAGATAAGGTATTTAAAGCTTTAAAGCGCATAATTAAGTTCTAAAACATAAGATGAGTCATCACATCCATTTTCTCCATCAAATTGGAAGTCCAAAAACGTAGCTGAACTTTTCCCAAAACGCTGTAGTAAAACATGTAAATCTCCATGAAAACACCTCAAAACCACCCCCCCCCAAGCCATGAAAATCGGCCCCAAACCTAGCTAAAACGCAGCAAAAATGCAGGTGTAAATTATATGTGTGGTGATTATAACGTATTAATTATATATAATTAATAATATCACTCCTGGTTCATATGAGATTTTTAAGTGATTAAAATTCAAACGGAATCTTACAAATTTTTAAAAGATGCACATAAGATGCACATGCCTTAATATGAAAACGACTAAATTAAGAGGAAAAAATTGTGAGCACCTAATTTTTTACCATAATCGAATTTTTCACAACTTTTTAGTATGTCCATATTTGTTGAGTTTAATCTGCATATTTTAGCTTTTGTTTCATCTTTTTATAATTTTTTTTAATAAACTTAAAAGTCAAAAAGAGTTATTTGTTTTAATTTAGTGGCTTTTATTCTTTCAAAGGAAAGAAAAGTTTTTCAAAAATATGTCTTTATTTAGCTTAGTTCTTAAGTTAGAAATTTTAACAATAAATATCGAGTGATTAGTAAGAAAACAAAAAGAAACGGAACAATGAGTTCACGTGGAGCAAGAAATGAAGAGGTAAATAATTTATGTCTTTCACATGCTTTTTTCTTTTTTCAAATTTTTATGGGACCGCTTAATTTGGCATGTTGCATTTTTCACTCTCCACACATGGGCACGCTACTTTTATAGGAATCTTTCGGTAAAAAAATTTCTTTTTATCCATTTTCATAAATACAACACACTCATCTGCATAAAAGAGGAAAAACAAACAAGAAAAGTGAAAATAATTTCTGCACATGGGATTCTTTTGCACAACTCATATACGATTTTGCAGGGGCACATTCACAATTCCCATATTTTTGCACATATCACACAAACTTGCTTACCACGAATTGGTTGATTATACATCCACTCCCACCCTTCATATACGGGGGAACACTTGAAAAAGGGTGTCACGATCCAAAACTAAATATGTTATGATAGCGCCTATCACAGAACTAGGCAACCCGACAACCAGAAATAGTTACGCATTTTATATTTAAAACTTGATGAAATAAGTTTAATAGTGAAAAATATCATGAATAACCGATAAGAAAACATGCGACTCAATACAAAATCCCCAAAATCTAGGTGTCACTGAGTACATGATCTACTAAACATCAACATAGTCAAAATGTATAATTCAACTGTCTGGAAACAATGCTAAATAAACTGAAAGGAAGGAGATTTGAGGTCTGTAGACACTAAAGCAGCTGGCTCAATAGTCTCCAAGTAGGAAATGCTCTAAGTCTAGTAACCACCGTGCCTAGAAGTACCTGGATCTGCACACGAAGTACAGAGTGTAGTATGAATATAACCGATCCAATGTACTTAATAAGTAATAAGACTAACCTCGGATTGAAAGCAACGACAAACTCAGAAAGGTACAGTCCAAATCTAGATAATAACAGTACAGGTATGATACGAAAATGATAGTAATAACTAAGAAAATCTAATTATCAATTGTACACAGTACATAAATGTAGACATGCTTTGAAGTTTAACAACTTAAGTTCAACACTGATAAAATATGCCAAGTATGACTGGTTTGAGAAATGTTACATCTCTGCATCTACATGTTAAATGTGCATGTCACATGTAATGCATCATAATGATAACCTAATCTACTTACACTCTTAGAGTCCTCAATCTGACTGTCTGAACTCTCACTCATAATACACAATCACTCAGCATCGTACGGTACATGCACTAACTATTGGTATGTGAGACTCCGGGGTGGATCCTGCCCAAGCACTATATATAAAGCCAATATGGCCTGCTGCGGCATGTAGTCCGATCCCATAATAATAGATAAAGCCTATAAGGCCCGTTGAGGCGTACAACCCAATCTATAATAATAATATATATAAAGTCAAGAAGGTCTGCTGTGGCGTGCAGCCCGATCCACAACCTCACTCAAAACATTACTCTCAGGCCCCAACTTAGTCATCAATCTCTCCAGTCTCTCGGGCTCACAAATCTCATACCAATCAGCCCAAACAATGATACATGATGCAACAATAAATGACAACAGAGGCTGAGATATAATATGCAAATGATGGATGTCATTAAGTGCATAAATGCCATTTAAGCAAATAAATCAACAACAAAAATGACCCAGTAGGTCCCAACAATATAAACATATAGCTTAAACATGATTTCTAATATGGATTTCAGCTCAATTACTCTAGCACATAGAGATTACATGAATAGCAACAATGATTGATAACTATCCAGTACAACGGAATCGACCGAGTCACAATTATCATGGTGCATACCTACACGCCTATCGCCTAATATGTGCGTCATCTCAACACCAACAACATGATACATATTTCTGGGATTCATACCCTCAGAACCAAGTTTTGAACTATTACTTACCTAAAACTGCGCAAGCCTTTACTCCAACAAGCCATTGCCTCGCGAATCGACCTCCGAACAACTCGATTCTAGCAACCCAAAACTTAGTACAATCAATACAAGCTATATGAATCAATTCCATATGACGAAGCTAGGTTCTTTAATAAATTTTTAGAAAATATATTCTGTGTTCTGAGGCCTTAAAGACCTCTTTTCGCATCACCTCAATTTGCGTACGTAGTCCGGGCACATAGCCGGAAAGCCATTATGTAAAAATCTGTAAAAAATGATGAATTTTAACTTAATGAATTTAAGTTGGCTTCGGTCAACATTTTGGGTAAACAGACCCGGACCCATGATTTGATGGTCCCGGAGGGTCTGTAGGAAAGTATGGGACTTAAGGGTATGCCCGGAATTGAATTCCGAGATCCCAAGCCCGAGAAATGAATTTTTAAAGAAAATTATTTTCTGGAATATTTATGAGTTTTTGAAAATGAAATGTGTTCAAAATTTGATGGTATCGGACCCGTATTCTTGTTTCGGAGCATGGAACAGGTCTATATATGGTTTAAGTTAAGTCTACGAAATTTGGTAAGAAACGGACTTGAAATGACGTGAATTGGACCGTATTTGAGAAAATTGGAAAATTTTGAGGTTCTTAAGTGATTTAATGATTTTGATGCTAAATTCAAAGTTGTTGACGTTATTTTGGCAATTCGATCGCACGAGTAAGTCAGTATGATGTTTTAGGTTAGCGTGCATGTTTAGTTTAGAGCCCCGAGGGCTCAGTTGAGTTTCGGATAGGCGTCAGCGTGTTTTTGGACTTAGAAATCTGGTATTTCTGTTGTTGCTGGTGTCTGAGTTTTTAACTCTATGCGATCGCGTGGTAACACTCGCGAACGCAATGCACAAACGGGGAAGGGGGCAGGTTTGTACTATGCGATCGCATAGAACCAGGTGCGAACGCGGAGCCTTAGGAGTTCACTCTACACGAACGCACCCGGGCTGATGCGAACGCATAAAATAGGAGATATGTTAGGGGCTGGGTTGTTTTAACCCTATGCGAACGCGACCCTTAGCTCGCGAACGCATAGGTCAGGAGAGTCAAACCTATGTGATCGCATAGGCTTGTTCACGATCGCATAACTTGTTTTTGCTCAGTCATTTAAACAGTAACAGAACACATACATGATTAAACCTAACGCTCATAATTTCTGCTTTCAAACTCCAAATTGGGCGATTTTTAAAAGGGAACTTCTTCACAAATTCATAGGTATGTAATCTTAGACTCATTTTCTTCAATTTCCATAAACACCCATCAGATTTGTAGGCCTAAATCATGTTCTTAAGGGTAGAAAATAGGGATTTTTGTGTAGAGTTAGGGCTTTTTGTATAATTGGAATTTAGACCTCATTTTGGGGTCGGATTTCGAAATTAATTACATATTCGGGCTCGTGGGTGAATGAGTGATCGGATTTTGGTTCGAACCTCGTGTTTTGACCAAGCAGGCCTGAGGTCGATTTTTGACTTTTTGGGAAGAATGATAGGAAATCTATAATTAAGAATTGAGCATGAATTCTTTAGTATTTATTGATGTTGTTAAATCAATTTGGACTAGATACGAGTTGTTTGGAGGCAAATTCTAAAGGAAAAGCGGTGTTTAAGACTTGAGTTGGCCGTGGAAGTTCGAGGTAAGTGTTTGGTCTAACCTTAGCTTGAGGGATTATGAGTTGTATCCTATTTGCTACGTGTTACTTGTTGAGTACAACATATAGGCATGGTGATGAGTATCTATACGTTGGTGTCAAGCATGACCGTGAGTCTTAAATTGAAATTGTTGTGTTCTTAATAAATACTACCGATGCCTAAGTTGTTGATTCTCTGTGTTGAGCAAGGATTATGATTATTCTCGTGGAAATTACTTATGATTGAGTATTGGTGCTAGTTGAGGAAGTTAGATGTTGGAACAAGTTTGGTTATAGATGATTTTCCTTTGCTGGGACGTATTTACTTATATTGTCGATTCCCTTGCCGGAATAGTGTTGTTTCTTTATTGATCCCTTGCCAGGACTCTCTTTGTGATTGGTGTTGAACTGTACATGTGGACGCCGCAACAATATTATGTTTGGATCGGGTTGCACGCCACAACAACAATATAATTGGATCGGGTTGCACACCGCAATAGTGATAAATGATATAGATCGAGTTGCACGCCACAACAGTGTTTTATGATTTGGATCGGGTTGCGCACCGCAACAGTAGATAATAAAAGTATTTATTGGTTGGTTATGATTTCCTTATTCTTTTGTTGTGGATTCTAAATTGTCATTATGTTTTTCTCTTGAATTACTATTGATAAATGATATTCCCCCGTAGCATGTCCCCCTCCTATCTTTAATTGTTTATTTCTGTTTTATTTTCTGCTACATATAATATAACTGCACAGGTTTAGTTGGTAGTCTGGTCCTAGCCTCGTCACTACTTTGCCAGGGTTAGGCTAGGTACTTACTAGCACATGGGGTCGGTTGTGCTGATACTACACTTTGCACTGTGTGCAGATCGCGGAGCGGCAACTTTTGGTCTATAGCTTTGGGTGGCTGCCTTTATTGTAGTCGGAGATCCCAAGGTAGTCCTGCAGGCGTCATATATAGCTTTTGGTCTATCTTAATATAGCTTTTGGTCTATCTTTATATTCTGTTTTCATTTACTTTAGAGACAGATTGTATCTTTCTTTTCAGACAATTGTTTGTAGTATTCGTAGATGGTCCGTGATATTGTGACCCGTTCTGGGTAGAGATGTACTTGGTATTGTCGTACTTGTTTTTGGCTAAGTTATCAGATTACGTCTTCCGCATATCTTTAATTACTGTTAATATTGCGTTGTTGATCGCATGTTGTTACAAATTGTTAAAAATGCTAACTAAAAAGGTTAGTGAATCTATATTACTCGGTTTGCCTAGTTTTCACGAGTAGGCACCATCACGACTACCAAAGGCGGGAAATCTAGGTCGTGACAAAAAGTCAACTCTGGGCCCATGTCTTGGAATCTAATAAAATTTATTAAATTCGAACACCCATTCAATAACGAGTCCAATCATATCAAAATCATCCAATTCCAACCACAAATTGTCATTCAAATCTCTTAATCTTACTCTTCAATCCCTAGTACAAAATTCCTCAAATTCCACCTTAAAAACACATAATCTAGGTTGAAAATTCAATGGGTATTCATTACTAATGATTAAAAATGTTCAAAAGTGTCTTATCTCTTGAAATCTAGTTAAACTCCTCTCAAAAATGACCACTACCCGAGATTGCAAAGTCCAAAAATGGTTTTCAACTAGGTGATCTGCTAAAGCCTGGGCTTTCATTGCCATGCGGGTGACATAGACTATGTCAAATTCAGTGAGCATGATCTGCCATTTTGCTAACCTCCCATGTGGGCATCAGCTTCTAGAATATGGACTTCAAGGGGTCCAGCCTGGTGATGAGATAAGTGGTGTAGGCCAACAAGTAATGCCTAAGATTTTGAGCGACCCAAGTTAGAGCGCAGCAAGATCTTTCCAACAAAGTGTATTTGGCTTCATAACTGGTAAACTTCTTGCTCAGGTAGTAGATTTCCTGCTCTCTCTTTCCGGTCATATCGTGTTGCCCGAGGACACAACCAAAGGAATTTTCCAAGACTGTCAGATACAAGAACAAAGGCCTCCCCAGTTTAGGTGGGACCAAGACTGGCAGGTTCGATAGATATTCTTTGATTTTTTAAAGGCTTCCTGACACTCGTCCGTCCATTTAATCGCTGTATCTTTCTTCAATAGCTTGAAAATGGGTTCACATGTAGAAGTCAACTGAGCAATGAATCGGCTATTGTAGTTCAACCTTCCCAACAAGCTCATAACCTCTTTATTGGTTCTCGGAGGAAGCAAATCTCGAATAGACTTTATCTTTGTTAGGTCTAACTCGATGCCCCTCCGACTGACTATGAATCCTAAGAGTTTGCCAGACAGAACCCCAAATTCATATTTCGCCGGATTTAGCTTCAAGTCATACTTATGCAGCCACTCAAAGAGCTTTCTCAAGTCCCGAACATGATCGTCCTGTGTTCTAGATTTGATGATCACATCGTCCACATATACCTCGATCTCTTAGTGCATCATGTCATGAAAGATGGCAGTAATGGCACTCATATAAGTTGCCCCAGCATTCTTCAAACCAAAAGGCAAGACCCCATAACAATAGGTACCCCAGTGTGTGGTAAAAGCTGTCTTTTCCGCATCCTCTTCATCCATCAACACCTGGTGATATCCTGCATAACAATCCACGAAAGACTGTATCTCATGTTTGGCGTAGTTATCAACAAGGATGTGGATGTTCGGCAAAGGGAAGTTATCCTTGGGACTTGCTTTGTTCAGATCTCGGTAGTCAACACACACTCGAGTCTTCCCATCTTTATTTAGCACGGGAACCACATTAGCCAGCCATGTGGTGTATCGGACCACTCAGATCACTCCTACCTTCAACTGTTTTGTGACCTCTTCTTTAATCTTGTCACTGATATCAGTTTTGAAATTCTTCTGTTTCTGCTAGATAGGGGGATAATCGGGGTAGGTCGGCAACTTATGGACTACCTAATTGACACTTAATCCTGGCATGTCATCGTATGACCAAGCAAATACATCTTTGAATTCAAACAAAAGTTGGATCAATGCGTCCTTGGTTGTTTCATCTGTGTGAATGCTTATCTTGGTTTCTTGGACTTCTTCAGAACTACCCAAATTAACCGACTCGGTTTCATTTAAGTTCGGCTTAGGTTTATTCTCATATTGTTCCAATGTTCGGTTTATTTCCTTAAAAGCCTCTTCTTCATCGTATTCCGATTCTTGGTTCATTATTTCATAATTAGACAGCGTGTTTGGATCTGGGCATGAAGTCCGCAAGCATGTCATGTTATTTAAAGCTTCATTATTAGAACTGAAAGAAGAAATAAGAAAAAGTAACAAAACATCAGAAAGAATAAAGAGGGATGAACGATGAAATATTGATTTCATTTCATTGAATTTTGAAGATAACAGGGTTTACATTGGAATTTAAAGGGAGTAAACTAAAAGAAACATCTGAGTTACACCCTGGAATAACTCGTGATGCAGAAAAGGTGGCAAGACTGGACTACCAGGATTCTCGCCGATTGGGAACGGAGTAGCCTTCCAGTTTTGCAACTTGGCATTGGGCCCCATGTACAGCACCTCAGCGGTGTTCGAGCCTTCTCTCGGCTGAAACATGTGGGTTTCATACAACATTCGCCTCATGGATCCACATATGTCCTCAATTTCCTCGGCCGTGAAGGCCTCATCTTATTCTTCTTCATTGTACTTGGGCCTAACGAATGTTCTGTAGAGATGCGGAACTGGCTGAGGTAACACCCAACCATTGCTTTTTCGTTTATTTGCCCATGTCACATCAACTTCTGTGGCGTGAAAACCAACACCGAAGAACTTCTTGCTGGCATGAAGAGTGATAAGTTCTGTGATACCTTGCAATGATGCCCCGAGTCCCTTCCCAGGCTTATAACCATGCTTGATCATTTCAGCAGCAACCATGATGGATGCATTTGATAGAAAAGGTTGAGGAGAAGGGTTTCCCTCCTCACATTGATCTGCTACCACCACCTCGGAGGCTTGATAAACTATATGCTCGCTACCTTCCCTGGATTCGAGACATGGGACTGATGGGTCCTGGTAAATTGACTGCTCGTCTTCTCCATGAACTACAATTCCCTGGTCTTCATATTCAAATTTCACCATCTGGTGGAGAGTGGAAGGTATGGCCCCGGCCGAGAGAATCCAAGGTCTTCCCAAGAGGAAATTATAAGAAGTGACCATGTCTAGGACGTGAAAGGTCACCTCGAAATCATGGAACCTATAGTCAAAATCAAATCGATCTCACCTATGGTATCTCTCTTGATACCATGAAAGGCACGCACATAGACATTGTTAGGCCTGATTCTCTCAGTCCCAATCTCCATTCTTTGCAAAGTTGAGAGAGGGCAGATATCAACTCTAGATCCGCCATCCAGCATGGCTCTTTTCACGTAGTATCCCTCACATTTCACTATCAGATAGAGGGCTTTGTTGTTGGCGGCCCTCTCCGGGGGCAAATCATTTTTTCTAAAGGAAATATGATTGATCGTGAAAAGTCTTTCTGCCATCCTTTCTAGTTATTCCACAGTGGTCTCAATCGGAACATAAGCTTTATTGAGGGTTTTTATCAACACTTTCTGATGTTCAGTTGAATTCATTAGCAGAGACAATAAAGAGACCTAAGCAGGAGACTTTCAAAGTTGGTCAATTATATCGTAGTTCGTAGTTTTCATTTTTTTTGGAAGAACTCTTCTGCTTCTTCGGCGCTAACTGGATTTTTGATCGGGAAGCATTTCTGCTTGGCATTGTTCACTTCTCCAACATTAAAGTATTTCTCGGTTGGGTTAGTTTCATTTGCTTATCCCAAAATCTCGTTTCCCCTGTAAGTTACTACCGCCTTGTTGTAATTCCATGGGATGGTAGTAGGATCTGTCATGGGCCTCTACGGTGCGCGGCCAATAACCACGGGATCATTCAGCCTTTGTGAAATTACTAGCCCCCGTACCACATAGGTCCGTTTAGGCAGGTACATCTTAGATCCCTTGTTCAGCTCAAACCTTCTTGGAGGGCTCAATATCGTTTGTTCTTTCCTATGACCCCGAGAAACATAAAGAATGGCATCTTTTGGGGGTACTGCCCCAGTTTTGGTTTCCATTGTCTTTTCTGTATTTTGAGGGGTGGGTTTACTCTTCTTCTCCCCCTTGTCTTGTTTCCCAGCATCTTTCATCTTTCTCTCGGCATCAGCGATTGAAATGATGGCTTTCAAAGCAGGATCAAACTTCTTATCTTCGCAAATCATTGCAATAACTGGCCCGTTGTTGTGAGCCTGTAATGGGTTGTTGGTCATTAGGAATTTCTTCATCCATTAGCATTATCCGCTTTTGTTCTATGAGATTTTTAATAGCCCTTTTCAGAGTCCAATAGTCTTCTGCGTCATGCCCTTCCGCTCCCGAATGGTAAGCACATCGAGCACCAACTCGGTAGGAGGGCAACTCTGGGTTCTGCCTGGTTTGGGGTACGGGTTACAACAGACCCATTTGGACCAGTTTAGGGAAAAGACTAGAGTATGACTCACCAATAGGTGTGAAGTTTGTTCTCCTCGGTGGCTCCCGAGAACGGGCATTGTAAGGAAAATTATTTTGTGGAGGTAGAGGATTATACTAAGCTTGGTGAGGAGGTTTCTTCCTAGGAAATGGAGCTCGGTTTTGGTTGAACTGTTGATGTGGCCTAGCGTATGGCTGGGCGTTCATTATTGTGTATGGCTAAGGAGCCACAGTTTAGGCCACATCCAGATGAGGATAATAATGTTGTGGGGTGTTTGGAGAGAAGCAATTTCTGGGTGGATGGGGGTTTCTTACACCTTAAGTTGCCATTGACACCTCTTCTTTCTTCTTTTTGTTTTCTACACCTCCGGATCCGCCTTGAATTGCTTGGGATGTAGCTCTTATGGCAGATTGGCTCAATATGCGCCCTGCTTTAAGACCATTCTCGACCATTTCACCAATCTTGATGGCCTCAGCAAACGGTTTCCCCATTGCAGACATTATATTCTGAAAGTAATCGGCCTCTTGGGCTTGTAGAAAGACACTCACCATTTCTATTTCATCCATCAGAGGCTTTACCCTGGCCGCTTGTTTGCGCTATTTGATAGCATATTCTTGGAAAAGTTCTGAGGACTTCTTCTTGAGGTTTGATAGAAAGTTCCTGTCAGGAGCTATGTCTATGTTATACTGGAACTGCCTGACAAAATCCCGAGCGAGATCATCCCAAATATGCCAATGAGATATATCCTGATCCATGTGCCACTCAGATGCGATGCCGATCAAACTCTCCCCAAAATAAGCCATGGGAAGCTCCTTTTTTCCACCTGCTCCTCTCAGCTGATTGCAGTACCTCTTGGGGTGAGCTATGGGTTCCCCATGCTCGTCATTCTTCTCGAACTTTGGGGTCTTGAAACCCAGAGGTAAATGCACATGTGGGAACATACACAGATCAGCGTAGGATATGCTCTTTTGTCTGCTCAAACCCTGTATATTCTTAAGGCTATGTTCCATATTCCTCATTTTTCGGGTAATTTCCTCCTGCTCGAGGTTCTTGGTAGTTTTCTTTTGTCCCGCGGTAAACTCATATCGGGGTTGTTGAGGGTAGGAATTGGTGGTGAACTGGGTATGTTCTGGTGGAAAGGCTGGTACTTGGAAGGTGAAAGATGATGGATCAAAACTTGGCCTGGGTAAAGTGGGTTGCACTACAGCGGAAGTTGGTGGTGCGGTAAATATGTTGGAGGCTACTCCCGAAACCACCTAGGGGCGAACCTCAGAAAGTGTTCCGGTTAAATGAGCTGAAATGGTGGGGGTATCCAAGTGGGGTGTTCGGGTAATTTATCGGAACATTGGAATTTCCACTTGCCCTGGGAAGTAACTCGGGAAAACCAGGTATGGCACTCGGCGGCTCCCTACCATTGGACCAGGCGTCCCACATTTCAAGCACGCGGAGGCGCAGCGCCCTATTCTCCTCAGCAGTTGCTGACTCAGAAGTTGGGATAACAGATAACAGGCTATCATCCGAGATGGGAACTGTTGGCGGAAGACTTTCTAACGACATCTCTACACTGCCTTTTGATCTTATGAAGTACGGGTGTCAAGCCAGATTACCACAAAACCAACCACCTTACAATAAAACCTGAACTCAACAGCAAATCGATTAGTTTGAAGCAATTAACACATAGGGAATCGCAGATTGGGGGTGTGATGCACCTATACAGTTAAATGTGTTTCTACATGTTTTGCAACGATTGCATGTCTCATCCCAACTTTTGTTTATATCCCCAACTTTCTCTCTTGCTCTCTTTTGCACTCTCATTTTCTCTCTTTTGGCTTTTCTTTCTCTTGGCTTTTCTCTCTTTTCTTTTGGTTCTTTACTCTCCATATTCCATTTTTTATATGAGTTATTTACAAAATCATGACCGGATCCGATGATAATTGCCTACGTATCACGACGCCGCGTGAATTAGATCATCACGTAGTTTAAGAAATAAATACAAAAAATAAAGAAACAATTTTTGGGATTTTTCAATTTCATTAATAAAAACTCTACTGTTCTCTATTACAAAAGACTCCATCATACTTTTTCTGGGAATTTTAAAACTTCAAATAGACTCAAAACATATTTTAAAACTAAAACTGAAATACAAACTCAAAATAAAAATCATGAGTACATAAGTGCTTCTACTCCCGGGGCCCGTGGGACATCAGTCGGTCTTAACACAGACCTGTGTGCAAGATCCCCTTGAAGACGCTCCAGATCACTCATTATTTGGCGAACAAAGGTCATTACTGCAGCGAAGAAGGTGGTCCTAGTCATGTCTTCATATTCATGGCACTTCATGACGATGTAGTCAGCAATTGCTCTAACCCTCTCCCTGATGATACCTTTTTCTTGGAGCAAACGCCCGATCTGCTGAGACTTAGCTTCTAACACTTGGGTGTCATAATGGTTTTGACTCTGCAGTTGTTGCATATCTTCCTCTAGCTGGGACATTAATGCGTAGCAATGTTCCCTTTCGGCTTTAAAGTTCTTAGCTTGTTTGGCCATCTCATTTTCGAGGGTAATTATCTTTTTCTTCAAATCTGTGACTGTTCCCTCATATTTTCTTTTTAACTACCATACGAACTCCGCCCGTCCCTCTGCATTCTTTGTCAGCTGTGCTCGGACTCTTGCTAGACTAACCTCGGATTTTTCTAAGTCATCCTGATACTCAGATACTTTCTTTCTAAGACCACTTATGAGCCTTTCATCTTATCGGCTTCTCTCCTGGTTCTCAGCAGTTATTTCCATTTTTTGGATCTGAGCTCTAAGGGCTTTGTTTTCTTGAGCCAGCTTCTTCTTTTCCCCTTCATCGGCAGCAGCTTTTACACTATTGTCAAACTTGAGACCCCTGATTTGTCCCTCCAATTTGCTTATCTTGGCCCTATAGCTTGCCTCTTTCGCTAACCAGTCCCATTGCTCTCGCGAATCGTCAGTGAATTGCTGGATATGGGGTCTTTTAACAGGTCGTTCGGGCTCAACAGGGACTTGAAACCTTTTACCAAAGCAAATCATGTAATTAGGTTCCAACTCGCCTTTAGATAGATCTCTCACCCGAGTCTACGGCTCGATAAATCTGCACTCATTCCAAATTCGATGAACTTTTCCTTCTGGGAATACAGCTTTTCGACCCAATTCGATGACTTGTCGGCTCAGATCTTCGTCATGTATGATAGTTTGAAACCTACCTAGTTGGCGCAACACCCTATGAGGAGCATATGGCTCGATGCTCCGGAGACCCATTAAGAGAAGATAGCACACCTCGGCTAACATGTAGATTACTTCAGTGATAGGGAGCCAACCAAAAGTCCACTCAATTTTGTCTGAAGTTAAGGAACACAAATGCGCAAACCAAGCCTCTGTACCTTCTGGAAATTCACAACCCGCCACTCGGTTTTTATACTCTTCAATGTAATTCAGACCAGTCATGTCGTAGTTCATATACCCCAAGCGGTGACAAAGATGTTCTTGTATCCAAAGTTGTAGTAGCAGGTTACAGCCCTGGAAGAATTTTCCCCCTTCTCGGCAAATAGTTAAAGCTCGGTAAATCTCCACAAAAATCATTGGAACAAGGGTGCCATTAGCTCTTTTAATCATGATGTTGACCATTCCTACATGACCCAATTCTGTGTTTCCATCTTTTCTTGGGCAGATTATGACACCCAAGAATACTACTATAAAGGCCAAACCCCGTCGTGCCTCCCATTTATCTTTGTCTCCTGAATGGGTTAGGCCAGTATCTGGCACCTCAAAACCGTGGGGATTGCCATAGCACTGATACAAGAAATGGAATGTGCAAAACCCTTCGGATAGATTCCCATCTTGAACCTCCCAACTGATGCTCAACAGATCTAGGAACTTGTGAGGAGATAATGTTCTTGGCACCACCGGGTACCAACTTTTGAGGTTCCCACTAATACTGACATAGCCCGCTATTTCCTCCAATGTGGGGGTGAGCTCAAAATCAGAAAAGTGAAACACATTGTGAGTTGAGTCCCAAAAAGGTATCAAGGCCTCAATCACATCCAACCTCGGTTTAATTTTCAAAAGTCCCATGAGACCGGCCAAAACTTTTACCACAGTCTGTCTGCTGACTTTTCCTAAGTCGTTCCACCACATATGGAGTTGTAATGGAACTTCCTCAAGAACTGCGAAGGGTCCATTTTCAATTGTGCTCATCCTGCACATTTATTATGGTGATTGGTTAAGAAATCATGATTTATTTTGACTCAAGAGAAAGTCATAAAAAAAATCAAAAATTTTCATTTCAAGAATAACCCGGCTTTGCAAATACGGCCCTTCAGCACTTCAGGAAAGAAGATTTTAGGGTTGTGTTTGCTAATCGGCCAAAATTCGGAAAAGAAACCATAGGTGGCTGTTCTTGGAAAAACAGCTTTCCGGCGTCCTTTTAGGGACATTTGGCTATTTAGACAAGAATGGTATCACCTTACTTATTTATGACAAAACAATAAAAAATTTTGTTCTTTTTGGGTTATTTTTGCAAAAATGGAGTTGGACCTGGTGAGGGTTGCCTACGTATCCCACATCCGGTGAGAATCAAACTTGCGTAGTTCGGGCAGTTTTGACATAATAAAAACACTACCAAATATATTTCAAAACAAATTTTCTTTCTTTTTTTCAAAAATTTGGCAGAGTTTCGGTACTTTTTGGACATCGGGTTTATCAAAAATAGGTAATTATCTCTTTCAGCCCTCAAATTGACTTTTCTCTTTCCAAAGTTTTCTCCATTATTCATAAGCCGGTCAACATGCAATCCGAAGCAAATAAATGCACAAGTAGCAAGTAGAATGCATCAGGATGGTCTTTTCATTTCGGGTACACCTGTCCTAGACAAACCCAACCCCTGTGTTGAGTCTCTAAAGTCAAAAGCACGTGATGTAAACAAGCGTTCCTATTAGGGATCCGACATGGGGCTTTGTTATACTAGGTTTAAGAACCTGGGTGTATTGTTCTAAACTTGGCTTACCCGAGCGGACAGCTCGAGCCGAGGGGCGCAGCGTACCATGAATACAGAAGCTTCACCGGCTTTGCAACTTGTCGAACCTCGTTCCAAATTTTGGATATGACTCTAACAGAAAAGAAGTCACACGAAGTGCACACTTCCCAGATGATTTAGAAGACTCAGAAAGAGGAGAGTTTCGTGGCAATTTATATACAGTCCAAACAATATCAAAGGGGTAAAAACGGCAATTAGCACATTAGGTTCAACATGTAAAATCAGATAAAACAAGCCAAATAACAGTTATCCTAAGCTCGAATTCTTAAACCCTGAATCGAAGTTCTGGGTCTGGGTCCCCAGCAAAGCCGCCAGAGCTGTCACACCTCCTTTTTACCATCCGAGGGCAATATAAGGGAGTTTTTTCAATTAAAGTGATATTATTCGAAATGGGATTATTTGTCTATTAGAGTCGCCACTTGGGATAGTTTAATTGGTCCCAAGTCATTGATTTATTTTAAAATTCCAAATCGAGGAAATTCGACTATTATTTTTAAAATTTTGTGAACCAAAAATTCTAAGTAAGGAATTTTGTTAACCCGGGAGAAGGTGTTAGGCATTCCCGGGTTCCGTGGTTCTAGCACGGTTGCTTAAACTTATTAAAATTGGCCTATTATCTGATTTACTACATGTTTTAGATCTATTGTGCATTTTAAAACTCATTAACCGCTTTTAATTATTTTAAAACGCTTTTAGGAAGATTCAACGTTATTTAAAACATTCTTTGAACCACGCCACATGAAATGCACCCGCGGTTCGTGACACGTTCTATTTAACGTTGTTAAGAATTGAAATTTGGTCACATGAAATGCACTCCCGAAATTAGTCATTAAAGAAAATCAATTTAAAGAACGCGCCTAAAGCAGCTACGAAAGTTTAAATTAATAAAAAAGTTTGTGAGGGCCATGAAAAATTCAATGGCACACCTCAATTTTAAAGAGTTAGTACTAATTACATGAGGGCCATGGACTTAGGGATTTTAAACGGCATGGCGCCCCGCAAATTACTTCTATCAAAAAGTTTCTTAATTTAGTCTTTGAGGGCCATAATTTGTATGTTTGGTTAATACGGCGCACCTCAATCTAATTAAAGTAGTTGTTCTTCACTAGACCTAAATGGATTGATATTAAAGGAGTTATTAATTGTGAGCACAATTGGGTCATGGATTGTTTCAAAGAATTGGGCCAAGTATGAATTCCTTGAGTTGTAAAAATCAAATGGCCCAAATTACTAAAGAATGACAAAGAACCACGCCTTGGGGAAAAAGGCCTGAAACGGACAAGCCTGATCTAGTTGGGCAGTCTTGGGCCATTTAATGGGCCCATCTATTTAAAAGATATGGTCCAGCATTTCGGCATCTATTATACTTGGATTAATCAAACCTTAATTCACATTAGACTAATTGATTTCACCAAAACCGAATAAAAGATTCACCACATAATTTAAACCTAAATTGCGAACAGAACACTTCACGCTCAAAGAACACACAAATCATATGCCTTTGAAACTCAGAGCTACTACTCATCAATGTTGAACTCATACACTTAGTGAATCTAACAGTAGAGTACTTTAATCATCCAAAGTAGATATCAAAATACAACAGTGGTTCCTATATTTGTTTTGGATATTAAAACCAACATTTAAAAGAGCAGCACTATGAGAAGAGCTCATTGTGGACTGAATGATTATCACTACTAGCTCAGAATAACTCAATCAAAATCTCACAAAAAGAAGACACTACTCATCTAAATCAACCTAGGCTGCAATAGTCCACATTAAATACATGACGAAAGTAGTTCAACTCAATTAAAGTCAATGTGACTAAACCAAACTCTAAACACAACCCCAAAGGGGCTGTCAATAACATAACTATAATAGATCATGTAATAAACTAATTCGATAAAGGAAAAAGAAACATGAATAATCTTCAAAAATACAAGGCTTAACATTCAGCAAATTTCCATTCATCCATAAGTACTCAAATTGATCACATGGCTTCAAACGTGAATTTCATACATTCATAGGGTCCAAAAGGGTACCTGATTACAACAAAAACAACAAGGAAAGTAAGCTTGAAGTTTGGAGAAAACAGCAGCACCAACACAGCCAAACAATAGCAATACTCAGTTCTTTTAAATCATTTTGAACCCATAATAAACCAGAAATTCTTGAGAAAGTTTCAAGCTATGAAGATAAACAGCAGAAATAAGCCAATTTCTACCAAAAATGCAAGAGATTTTCAGTGTTTTTGAGCTCAGCCGTTTTCTCAGTTTTCAGTATTGTAATCTCTAAAGTCTGCCTTGACAATGAAGGAAAACAAACTTCTTATAGAGAGCCTTTTTGGCAGCAGAAATGATTTCTAGTTTTACCAATTACCCCTTCCCCAATTTTTATTTTTTCAACTTAGACCCTGATTTTCTAGTTAGTTTGTTAAGTCAGTCCCATTACCCACTTTCCTGGAAAACTCCTAGTTGGTTAGCCCAGATTCCATCAAGCTAGAATGACCAAAATAACCCTTAACACCCCTGTATTTACTTGTCAACTACTGAACCAAAACTCAAAGGGAAATTCCGGGCAACTTCTGCCCAAACACAGATGGGCCAAATAACCCAAAAGACCCAAACAAGAGTTTTTTCCAAAATGAAACCGACTAAATAGCATAATTAAAAATGCACTATGATGACTTTCAATCCAAACCATGCTAAAATGCCTCAACAATTAAAACAAGTAACAACCTGAAAACAGCAGGCCCAATGATTGCTCTAACTTTAAAGAATTTATCCTAATCAAACAAACTGGACAATTAACCTATGGAACACATGATAAACCAAAAAATATTCGATGAGCAGAGGTTAAAGATTGAAGAGAAGAGTCGGAAAACAAAGAAAAAATAAAATAGAAAACAAGGATAAAAAGGAAGATGAGTAAACTTGATTAGAGGAAAGTGGAAGAAAAGGTAAAAACGTAGAAGAAAAGAAAAATCAAAGAAATAGGCAAAGGGGGAAAAAATAAAAGAAAAATACCTAATACTTGACTTTCAGAAACTCTGGCCATTCCCATTTGAGCCCAAAATTGATGTCAACCATGTGTTCTTGTCAAGAACAAGCGGGCAACGTTAGTTTTGTGCAAAATCGACCCTCTTAGCTTTGCATGCTCTAGATCCGCGGTCAAGGTAAAATTGGGAATTTAGGGTTTTCGACCTTAGATCTAAGATTCGAGGTGATGGAAAGGGATTTGAAGGGAATTGTTTTGGGTTTAGGAAGAGGAAGGGCTGGGGGTTATGAGGTATAATTTTGGAGGTGGTTTGAGGTGGCACCGCCACCGGATATGGTGAGGAATTTAGGGCGACGCTAGGATTTGGGTTCAGAGAGTTTCTGAGTGAAAAGATGAGTGAGGGTGTCGATTGGGGGGGGGGTAAGGTCGTTTCCGACACTTAAATACAGGTGAGTCCCCAGTTCCCAGTCATTCGATGAGTGAAAATCAACGGCTGGGATAAAGAGTCTCAGAACGGTATCGTTTGGTCAAAGTGGGGATTTGGACCGGGTATGAGGTGGAGTTTGGGCCGGACCTGAATAGGTTTTGGGGGGAATTTGTTTGGGCTTGGTTGAATTGGCTTTAACAGCCCTTTCTTATTTTCTTTTAATTTTCTTTTCAATTTTAAAATGTTTTTCTTCTTTTCTTCTTTAACTAATTAAAATAAAAAAGTAAACTCTTAAATAAAAATAATTTACAAAAATTAAACTAATTACTTATCCTAACATTTACAAAATTAGACAAACCCCTAAATTAAAAGAAAAACTGTAAAAATTTAAAATTAAAAGGTTAAAATGCAAAGTGAGTCATTTTTTTGTGATTTTTCATTTTATTAAACAACTAATTTACTATTAAACCTAAAAAAGCAAAAAATAAATCCTAAATGCAAATGCAGAGTATTTTTGTATTTTTATGATTTAAATAAAAATTAAACATGCACAGAAAAATGCAAATAATTAAGAAAATTCCGCAACAATTCCTATAATGGCAAATGATTAAAAGAAAAATCTAATTCCTTGGGATTCTGTAGGAGTATTTCATATAGGGAAAAAATCACGTGCTCACAACCAGTTCCGAAGAAAGATGGGAAAGTCGGGGTGTGTGTTGACTATCGAGATTTAAACAGAGCAAGTCCCAAAGACATTTTCCACTGCCAAATATACACATCCTAATCGACAATTGCGCCAAGCATGAACTCCAATCCTTTGTAGATTACTTCGCGGGTTATCACCAAATCTGGATGGACGAAGAAGACCCAGAAAAAACAACTTTCATTACACCGTGAGGAGTTTACTACTACAAGATGATGCCGTTACATTTAAAGAATGTTAGGGCTACTTACATGAGAGCCATGACAACCATCTTCCATGATATGATACACTAGGAAATAGAGGTGTATGTTGACGACGTCATCATCAAATGCAAGAGGGACGTAGATCACATAGCAGACTTGAGAAAGTTCTTTGACAGACTAAGAAGGCATAATTTAAAACTGAACCCCTCAAAATGTACATTCGAGGTTCCCACAGGAAAGCTGTTGGGATTCATCGTTAGCCACCGAGGAATCGAGTTGGACCCGTCCAAAGTTAAGGCTATCTAAGAGTTACCACCACCAAAGAGCAAAAAGGACGTGATGAGCTTCCTAGGACACCTCAACTACATCAGCCGCTTCATAGAACAGTCCACGATAACATGTGAACCCATCTTCAAAATGTTGAGGAAAGATGCTTAAACCAGTTGGACCGAGAGTTGTCAGAAGGCTTTTGGCAAAATCAAGGAATACCTGTCTACACCGCCAGTCCTAGTCCTGCCAGAACCTGGGAGACCTTTGCTACTCTATATATCTATATTAGATGGAGCTTTCGAATGTGTTTTGGGACAACATGATGAGACAGGAAGAAAGAAGCAAGCCATATACTACTTGAGTAAGAAGTTCACACCTTATGAAGCACGATACTCTCTGCTGGAATGCGCTTGCTGTGCTTTGATCTGGACAACATAAAAATTAAGGCAATACTTCTGTGCCTATACCACGTACCTCCTATCCAGAATGGACCCTCTAAAGTACATCATTCAGAAGCCCATGCCAACCAGAAAGTTAACTAAGTGGCAGGTATTGTTAAGTGAGTTCAATATCATCTATGTAACTCAGAAGGCGGTCAAAGGACAAGCGTTGGCAGACCATATTGCTGAAAATCCCGTGGGAGGAGAATACGAACCGTTAAAAAATATTTTCCTGATGCAGAAGTATCATTCGTAGGACAGGACATTGCTGAAGCCTACGACGGTTGGAGAATGTTCTTCGATGGGGCTGCAAACTTCAAAGGAGTAGGTATTGGAATAGTTTTGGTATCACAAACAGGTCAACATTACCCGATATCCACAAAGCTCAGGTTTTCGTGCACCAAAATATGGCAGAATACGAGGCTTGCATTATGGTTCTCAATTTAGCCATCGATATGAATATACATGAGTTACTGGTAATTGTTGATTAAGATCTTCTGGTACATCAGCTTCAAGGATAATGGGCTACGAAGAATACCAAAATACTACCATACTTGTATCATTTGTAGGAATTGATAAAGAGATTCACAAAGATAGAATTCAAACATGTGTCCAGAATTCAAAATGAGTTCGCAGACGCACTGGACACCTTGTCATCAATGATACAATATCCAAACAAGAATTTCACCGATCCCATCCCGATGAGGATCCATAATCAGCTGGCTTACTCTGCTCATGTTGAAAAAGAAACGGATGGAAAACCTTAGTTCCACGACATCAAAGAATATTTAGCGAAGGGAGAATATCCAGAACAGGAAAGCCATATTAAAAAATGCACACTACAGAAGCTGTCCAATCACTTCTTCCAAAGCGGAGGGACCCTGTATAGAAGAACTCCTGATCTAGGACTGTTAAGGTGTGTTGACACAAAAGAGGCTTCCAGATCGCTTGAGGAGATACATGCCAAAACTTGCGGACCATGTATGAATGGTTTTGTCCTAGCCAAAAAGATACTCAGATCTGGATATTTTTGGATGACTATGGAAACAGATTGCATAAAGTACGTCCAGAAATGTCACCAATGCCAGGTACATGCAGACATGATAAAGGTACCACCAAACGAGCACAATGCAATAAGTGCACCTTGGACTTTTGTTTCTTGGGAATGGATGTCATCGGTCCAATCAAGCCCGCCGCTTCTAATGGGCATCGATTCATTTTAGTGGCTATCGACTATTTCACAAAATGGGTAGAGGCCGCATCTTACAAAGCTGTAACAAGAAGGTCATCGCAGATTTTGTCAAGGATCGTATGTTTGTCGATTAGTGGTTCCCGAGTCTGTTATCACTGATAATGCCACCAATCTCAATAGTGATATGATAAAAGCTATGTGTGAAACCTTCAAAATCAAGCACAAAAACTCTACAGCATACATGCCTCAAATGAATGGAGCTATGGAAGCTGCTAACAAGAACATCAAGAAGATACTGAGGAAGATGGTAGAAAATCACAAAAAATGTCACGAGAAGTTACCCTTTGCCATATTTGGGTATCGCACTACGGTCCACACATCAACTGGGGGAACACCCTATTTACTGGTTTATGGTACCGAATTTGTCATTCCAGCTGAGGTAGAAATTCCTTTTTTAAAGATCATACAAGAAGCCGAACTCAGTGATGCAGAATGGATAAGGAGCCGCTATGAACCACTAGCCCTCATAGATGGAAAAAGAATGAACGCAGTATGTCACGGGCAGCTTTATCATAACAGAATGTCCAGATCTTTCAACAAAAGAGTCAGACCAAGACAATGCACACCGGGGCAGCTGGTGCTGAAGCGTATCTTCTCGCATCAGGACGAAGCTAAAGGAAAATTTTCACCCAACTGGCAAGATCCATACATGGTTGATCGGGTTCTAATAGGAGGAGAACTTATACTTGTAAAAATGGACGGAGAGGTTTGGCCAAAACCTATCAATTCAGATTCAGTCAAGAGATACTACGTTTAAGATTGTTTACAGTTATTCATCTGATGTAACTGAACTACGCTCGACTTGATTCATGTTTAAGAGTGGATACGTAGGCAGCCCTCTGGGTTCGATCATATCTTAATAAAATCTTCATTTCCTTCAGAACCAGAAATTGGGGCAGAATTTTGAGGAGGACCCTCAAAATTCTGGAGCAAGTCCAGCTGATGCCATCACATGCCAGAAAGTCAAAAATCGGTTAAGTAACGGGGGCAGAATTTTGAGAAGGATTCTTAAAGTTCCAGAGTAGATCCAACAAACTTCGTTGCATACAAAACGACGGAAGGATCACTTACCAAACTAGGGAAGAATTTTGAAAAGGACCCTCAAAATTCTAGTGCAAGGAAGCCGCAATGTCTCTAAAAGTGTTATAGTCATTAGTTCATCTAATTTACTTGATATTATATACCACTATGTTTTCTAAAATAACTCTATTATCATCAATATGTGCACATTTTCGAAAACTTTATTTCTATAACAGCCAGATGTTACCCAGGGCAACTCAAATAGGGCTTCCAGAGCAAAGCAAGGGAAGCAAACAAAGGCACGAACCAACCACCCCTACAAAACTCACGATTTTTCTTTGGATGCAGGCATAATGAACATAACAGGAGTACTCACAAATATACACATATCGAAATCAATTTCGATCAGGCCACCAGCCGTAAATATATCTCCACCTAAGAAATATTCTACTCATATCTGCTACTTGTTCACTGCATAAGGCTAAGCATTGCCTTCTCTTCGCATGAGACTAAGCCCTGTCTCAAATCTTGCATGAGGCTAAGCCTTGCCTCCATGTTTGAATAAGGCTAAGCATTGCCTTCTCTTTGCATGACTAAGCCTTGTCTCAAATCTTGCATGAGGCCAAGCCCCGCCTCCATATTTGCAAAAAGCTAAGCACTGCCTTCTCTTTTCATTAGACTAAGTCGTGTCTCAAATATTGTATGAGGCCAAGCCCTGCCTCCATATTTGCATAACGCTAAGCATTACCTTCTCTCTGCATGAGTCTAAGCCCTATTTGAAATCTTGCATGAGACTAAGCCCTGCCTCCATATTTGCATAAGGCTAAGCATCACCTTCCCTCTGCATGAGACTAAGCGTTGTCTCCCTTTCTTGCATGAGGCTAGGCCCTGCCTTCCTATTTGCATAAGACTAAGCATTGCCTTCTCTCTACATGAGTCTAGGCTCTATCTCGATCTTTACATGAGGCTAAGTCCTGCCTCCATATTTTCATAAGGCTAAGCATTGCCTTCTCATGAGACTAAGTTTTGTCTCCCTCTGCATAAGTGTTGCTCTATTCTGAACTTTGCATTATCTTCTTCTCTCGGGGCTAAGATCTGCCCCTAAAACTCTGCACAAGGCTGAGCTTCGCCTTGTTATCACCTTTGGTATTATGTTTCTGCACATCATGAGCTGATGTATAGCCAACTTGTCCAAAGGCGTCACAGTAAGAAGGCATCATCCTCATAGCTTGAAGACACCATGTCATGGCCTGAGGATCTCTCAATACTGCATATCATTATTCAAAGGCGTTATGGTTCAGAGGAACCATATTTCATGGCCTCCAAATCCCTTATCTTGTGACTCATGGCCCGAGACGTCATGGTCTAAGGACATAATCCCCTCTGTCCAAAGACAACCTATATGGTCCAAAGGGAATATGCACCATGTTTAAATTATTGCGGAAATCTATATTCTTGCATGCATTGTGTTTAGGTTTTGCAGGTAATCTAGGAATTAACTATTCTTCAAACAGGAGCAACCTTCGCTCCGGTTTTCGGTTGTACCATTTGTGCCTTGCCATTATTTCAAACGTAATCAATTCCCATCAATTATTCACCTTACTCTATGACCGTTCAGATACCCACCCTGTGATGCATCCCTTACAATTCAGCTTCGCGCTCACAACTCCGCATAAACCCGTCTGATACCACCCTTCGCGAAAGAACCTTTTCCGAAACATACCACCATTCCTATAACAATTCCACTAGCTTCATTCACCGGTGGATCCATAACTACACACGACCTGATTCCTATAAAACCAGGGATATGTAGGCAGCTCGGAAACCATAGTGCGGCCTATGTCTCTCAAATCACCCTATTCGGTCAAAATTGGCCATCATATCTTTACCCGATAACTCTTTCATCCTTCCTGGGTAAAGAGGGGCAGCTGTTGATACATAATTTTTGCCTCATATATTTTAAATTTTTATATAATTTCAAAATAGTGTATGAGCATCAACCAATATTTTTCCGTAATTTTAAAAGGATTTTAATTAATTATTCTAGCAGTTTATTATCCAAATCATTACTAATTGCATCACAAAGGGATTTATAATAATTTTATTTCTTAATTTTTATCATTTATATTTATACTGAGCTTTAATTATCTCATGCATAACCCTATATACAAGTGTAGGCTATAATTGCAATAACTTTGCAATAATATCCCATATGTGCATAATTACTTTATTTTACACGACAATGATATTTTATATTTTTATAATACTAGGTAATTATCTTAAGTTATTTTTATGCATAAATATCATTTTTATCATTTATTAGCTATTTTATAAATTATTTTATCAAATTAATAGGGTATTTAACAAATAGCCACTTTTAATTTGATTTAATTTCGGACCTTATCCCAAATTATTACACCCAGCCCAATTAAAATCATAGCCCAATACCCTGACTCAATTTTTAAACCTGCCCTCAGATCAAATCCTGGTCGTTGATCTCAAAAGATCAATGGTCCAAGATCATTTTCCTTTTTTAATTAACCCCGAACACCCTAACCCTAATCATTTCTTCCGCCTCGCTGCCCTTGAATCCCTCCTCCTCTCTTTTCTCTCAAACTCTCCCCAAATCCTAGCCCGCCATCACCGGAAACCCTTCAATCCATGGGGTTTCCCTTTGATTTTAGGCCCCATCCGGCCTCCTATCTCTACTGGCTATTCGATTTCTTTGTTGTTTGATGGAATCTCGAAGAGATTTAACACATACTTGGCTTCAACTCATCATTTTCTCGATGAACCTGCCTATGTTCATATCTATGTTTGTGAGTGCTGTTATCTTCATGTTTATGGCTTAAACCTCTGGTTTCAAACTGGATTTTTCTCACCTCGGTCCATTTTTTAAAACCCTAGTCTCTTTCTACTTGAGTCTGTTCAGATCTTTGTAGATCTGAGACGATTTTAAGTTTATTTGATATTTCTCGTTAAAATCTTCTATTTTTTCTGATTATTAACCGATTTTAGTGTTCCTCTAAAACTAGGGTTTCATCTCTATATGTTTCTGCAAAAGTTCTAAATTTTTTAAGTGTTTAACTCTGGTTCTCTTTACTTGTTCGACTGATCTTCATGTCTATGCTCTAACCCCTAGGTTTTCTTTTTCTAATTATTTCACTGTTTGATTTTATCTTGCCCGTTCACTTTGGCCCGGTTAAATAAACTGATTAATTGATTATTAGCCTAATTAGGGTTTGAAATTATATTTTCTTTTAAAATTGGTGTCTTTCTGAGATTTTTATTCTTTTTTTTCCTTATATGTGACTTATAATTGGTATTGCCTTCCTTAATTATGCTACTGGCCTGATTTCTGGGTTTTGATTTGTTTTGACCATCCTATAAATGGTCTCTAATTTATTTCTTACCTTATTAAACTTCAATCTTGCATGTTAATTGATTCTCCCCAATCTAAGTGATATTTCCCGGATTCTGTCGTATTAATTGATTGGGTTTAGCCTTAATTAACTGGTTGAATGATTTGCATACTTTATTTGTGAACTCTTAATTTTCTTTGCCTTATTTGTTCCACTTTGTTGAATTCTATATAAACCTCACTATTCTAATTTTTTAGAACACACGAACACACACGGAGTAACAGAGAAAAACACCCACACACACTGATACACACAACTCTTACTTACACACTTACACAACTTAAGTTTCTTTGAATTACAACACTGTCTAACTGGCTGAAAGCCAAAGATAGACTCTTGGATCTCATTCATCTTCACCTTCCTATTTGCTATCTCCGTAACCAGTATGCCTCAATTTTTGTTATCATGCTCTCCTCTATGCTATGTAGTTAGTTCATTATGAATTTGAACATGCTTTTGTTTGCTCTATGTTCCTGTTTATTGCTCTCTTAACCAGCATGACTTATTTCCTGTTTTAACTTTCCCTGTCTTATATGTTAGTATGGTTAGTATATTTGAGCATATTCCTATTCGATCCATGACACTTATTTACCTATTTCTCAACTATCATGCCCCAATTCCTGTCCTGTTTTATGTGTTGATAATCTGCCTTAGCATGTTACTGATCAATTCATGGTTTCTGTGTACTTCTTTCAAGAATAATGTGCTTTAAATTCCTGCTACCTTCTCTGCATGGCTGGCTGATTAATCATTTGAGGTCAACATGTTTATCCCTGCAAAATACATATCTACGCGATACCACTTAGTAATAGTTAATAGACTAAGTCAACTCCAGCAATGTGAAACCTTGTTTAACTCAATTGTGACTCTGTTCTGTCTATGATTCTAGTGTTCCTGTTTAGTTATGATTGTTTAATTACTGGTAACTATGTTTGAACTAATTTGCTGAAATATGGTTTTTGTTCTATTTGCAGTCTTGTAATTTGAGCCTATCTGCTTCTAAAAATCAGACTCTTTTTCTAAAACTATCCCCTACACTTATGTACTATTTTCAAACTTCTTTTATCTAGGGTCCCACCACCCTCAGTGTGAGCATTGTTTAGGGTCCATGCGACTCCTCTGAACTCTAACACACTGGGGCTGGCCTTCCAAACTCTTTGCAAAACTGTTTCTTTAAAAAGGTTCTGGTATGAGCATTGCCCGGGGTCCCCGAGGCCCTTGGGAAGTTTAACACACCGGAATACAATTTTGTGTATTGTGGACTACATGTGGACATCAGATTTGCTTGAAGTCCTGGCTTCCAGGTTGACATTGGGCCCTTCTAAGGCTCCCTATAGTATAATGGTTTTTTTGGTGTAATTTATTCATAATGGTCTGTAATAATGTAATAATCCTTGTAAAAAATAGATATGGGGTTATTAGTAAAAACTGGGAAGGGTTTATTCTATATCTTTGCTTGAAACTGTGGTAGAAACCCGGCCTATAGGATCATTAATGATTATGTGAGCGTTATACTTGTTTAGAGATCATGTTGATATGGCTTTCTAATTGTTTTATTCTGTACTTCTCTTGTATGCTAGAAATTCTGTTCATAGATTTTTGCATTAGAAATCATGTCCACAGGATCCATGCACATTTTATGTATTAGTGACCATTTCTATTGGATCTTGTCTGTTTGAATAACGATTTTCCTAGCAATGTACTTAAAGAATTCTGCCTAAACATGATTAATAGAGATCCTGCCAATAGGAACTAAAAATAACCTAGATACCATGCCTATAGGAAATAAAATAATCAATTTTGTATATAGTTATCATACCTATAGGAAATATCAGTTTTGCGCTTAGATGTCATGCCAATAGGAAATAAGCGTAAAAATGGTTTCAGCACTTAGATATCATGCTTATTGGAAATACACATAAAATTAGTCTTGACACTTAGACATCATGCCTATATGAAGTAAGTATAGAAAATCAGTTTATGTGTTTCGTCTACAAGAAATAATGCTTATAATCAGTTTCGGCACTCAGAAAGCATGCCCATAGGATCTAAAAGATAAAATCTCACTATTAAAATCAGTAACTGGTTTTCAGCTTAGATACCATCTCTATAGGATTCTGCCCGATTATCACTTAGGCAAGCCTGTATGATAATTAGGAATTCTAAGTTTAAAACTATGATTTCTTGCTGCTTGAAACATGCCCAAATTCATAGTATTAACAAAATTCGTAGGCAAACTGATAGGTACTTGTCTGCTCGCTTTAATAAAACTGATGTGTATTCTGTTATGCTCATTTAGATATCCTACCTATAGGATCCTAAAATCATTTAAAATCGCTTGTTTGAACAGCGTGTATTTGTTTGTCTATTTGTGGAGGTTAACATGAGCCCACTTAATTGCTCCTTATGTGACAGTCCTACTTGCCTTTTGTTTGTCGCTTAGTTTTCTCCTTTTAAACAACATAGGTGAGTCTAGAACCGCCTTAAATAGAGGTCCTAAACACCTCCAGGGCCAAAGGTAAGGGACGGATAGTGCATACATAAGGTACGTGCTGGATATAACGCTTAGGTAATAATTGGAAAGGGGAGGGTAATTGGGTAGTAAAGGAGATGATGACGTGTGCGCTAATGCTACGTGTAACACCTCAATTTGGAGAAGGTTGCCGAGTATTGCATAGAAGTGATCCTATAGGCTAATAAACTTAGGACCTCTTTTATTCACGTTTAAGATAATTTCTTTAAACTGCTTTATTTCCTTAAAGACTAATTCACTTAAATTGAGTTTGGCCGGGACCCACCATTGTGGACCTCGAGGGATGCCTAATACCTTCCCATCGAGGTAAATTCGAGCCCTTACCCAATCTATGGTAATGTAAACTGGTTTCATGAGTTAATTGTTCTAGGTGCCATAATGCACCTTAATCCACTAGGTGGCGACTCTTCACATCTCATACCTAATAACAAAAGGAAAGGAGTTATCCCAAAATGTTGAAACTCGGATTCTGCGAGGAAAAACGGGGCACGATAATGTTGCGGAGCGCAACCCGATCCCACCATATATCAATATCAGTATCATTGTTCATTCTTATTTGTCGCTTAGTTTTCTCCTTTTAAACAACATAGTAGAGTCTAGAATCTCCATAAAGAGAGGTCCTAAAAACCTCTACGGCCAGAGGTAAGGGACAGGTAGTGCATGCATAAGGTACGTGTATAGAACACTTAAGTAATAATTGGAAAGGGGAGCGTAACTGGGTAGTAAATGATATGATGACATATGCGCTAATGCTACATGTAACACCTCAATTCGGGGAAGGTTATCGAGTATTGCATAGAAGTGATTGTATACGGTAAAAATCGGTGGTCCGATTTTATGATCATTAAGGCATCTCGTAAAGACCGCCCCAGAAGGCTTGAAGGTCAGCTCGAGAGTCGGCCTCGAGGGTTCTCAATGATCGACCTCGAGGCAGTGCAAACCAGCGGCTATGATGCACTAGCGGGAAGTTCCCAAGGCATATGAATAAAGTTGACAAAGTCTAGTAGGCTAGTTCAGACTTGTATCATGGCGTTAAATGGTTGTACCAGCCCCATATCTTTGTAATAAAAATATTTGTACTATGTTGGGATTCTCCCTCATATATAAAGGGGATCCTTGTCATTTTCTAAGGGGATCTGAGAGACAATATTGAGTATACAAGAACATTCTCTCTACTCTCTAACTTAACACATTCTCCTGATTTCGCTACTTACATTTACTACTTATATTCATAGTGTTCCATTTATTGTTCTTCATTTATTACTTATTATTGGTCATAAAAACGCTTCCATCAAGACTTTCATAACTGTTAATCCTCCATCAACTGCCTTTAGCAAGGCATCAACTTGACCTCGAGGCCTCGAATACGCAAACTCGAGGCCCCCGATTTGCCGCCATTCTGTTTGGTTATTACGCTTTTTTCAAGTTATTATCTTATTTTTTAGTCTCTCACTTAGCATCTATTGCCTAACAACTAGAATAAAAATAGATCACATATTTGTAGAACCACAAAATCAAATCTAATTGTAATTACCATTTTCAAGGTAAACAGTTTGGCGACCACCGTGGGGCTAAACATTATAGTGATTATTTTCTTGCTGGTTTACTACATAACGCAAGTTACCTTTCACACTTTTTCTTGTTAGAGATCTTTGATTTTAGGTCAAAATGTCTAACTCGGTAAACGCACATGAAAACAACAATCTTGAGGACCATGGAGAAAATGGTGTGGTTGTTCCAGGTGTTGGTGTACCACCATGAAACCCTGAGGATGAACCAGAACCAATTCCCGTGGACGTGGTCTCGTGCAACGCTCAACACGTCGAAATAATTTCCCACACCAACAGGAGCATACACCAAGGAGATCAACAAGAAGCCCAAAAAACCCTGGCTTAGGAAGAATAAGGGGTTAGCCTTCATGTCATCTTCGAGATGTTACAAGCACAACAACTGGCAATTGCTCAGCTGCAAAGCCACCAGAAAACTCCCAGCTCGATAGCACCGGAAATGGCTCCCCGAGCCGAACAGGTACCATAATGATCAAGAAACAATGGGTCGGCGGCCGACCCCGTCATCATAAAGATGCTCGAGGACCTCACAAAGAGGATCAAGTCGGGTGAGAAGAATATAGAAGCCAATGACAAGAAGGTAGAGACCTACAATTCTGGGGTCGATCAAATTCTGAGGGCACCCTCGATCCTGAAAGGTGTAGACGCGAAGAAATTCGTACAAAAGCCGTTCCCACAGGAAGCGGCCCCAAAACCCATTCCAAAGAAGTTCAGAATGTCCGACCTTCCGAAGTACAACGGAACCTCGGATCCCAACGAGCACATCACTGCTTACACTTGTGCAGTGAAGGGCAACGACCTAAAGGACGCGAGATCGAATCCATCCTACTGAAAAAATTCAGATAGACACTTCCGAAAGGGGCAATGATGTCGTATCACAACCTAGCCCTAAATTTGATAGATTCATTCGCCATGCTGGAATATTCTTTCATAAAGGCACATGCTGGTTCTATCAATGTAGCTACAAGGAAATTCGGCTTCTTCAAAATCAAGCAATGGGAGAACGAGATGCTACGATAGTTTGTATATCGCTTTCAAATTTAACGAATGGAACAACCCCTAGTCTCCGACGATTGGGCAGTGCAGGACATCACTCAAGGTTTGAACGAGCGGAGCTCGGTAGCTTTGAATTAGCTGAAGTAGAACATAGTCGAGTATCTCGCCGTGACTTGGTCGGATGTCCACAACCGATACCAATAAAAGATCAGGGTCGAAGACGACCATCTAGGATTCCCCTCAGGCTCGGTATATCCTAGCAGGCTTCCGGCAAAAGAGTCAAAGCCAAACAAAGAGAGATACCAACCATACATTGAACATAGAAGAAACGTCCCGAGGCGTAACATACCCCGCAATGACCGAAGGATGGATCAAGGCCAGAATCCTCGGGGACTTGTTAGCAGAGCTGGATTCGATAGGAACACATGGCTGATGAAGGCACCCCGCTTGTTAGAATACAACTTCAACGTCGAAATTTTAGACATTGTATTCGCCATCGGTAAAATCAGAGACACCAGGTGGCCAAGGCCCGTACAATCAGATCCTTCACAGAGGAACCATAACTTAATATGTGAATTTCACAACACACACGGTTAAAGGAACGAGGATTGCCAACAACTCTGGGAAGAAGTAGCCCGACTGCTCACCAAAGGTCACCTCCGAGAATTCCTTAGTGACCGAGCCAAAAATAAGTTCCGGGAAAGAGAGGCGGCCAAAAAGAATGAAAGAGATCAGCCACAACATGTCATCCACATGATCTTAGGAGGCATTGATGCTCCACAAGAACCCATGGTCAGAATAACCAAAATATCCATCACCAGAGAAAAGCGAACTCGAGGTTACATAACCGAGGATGCTCTCACATTCAGTGATGAGGACATCGAGACCTTGTCTCAGCCTCACAACGATGCATTGGTAATTTGTTTTCTTGTGAATACATTTTAAATTAAACGTGTACTTGTGGATCCAGGTAGCTCGACCAATATTATCAGGTCGAGGGTGGTAGAGCGGCTTGGAATGCTTGACCAAATTGTGCCTGCCTCTCGAGTCCTCAATGGGTTCAACATGGTTAGTGAAACAACGAAAGGGGAAATCACCCCCGAACAACGTGGCCGGCACTACCCAAAATGTCAAATTCCATATCATCGAAGGAGACATGAGGTACAACGCCTTGCTCTGGAGGCCATGGATACATTGCATGAGAGAAGTACCATCCACCCTCCATCAAATGATGAAATTTCCGACAAAGGATGGGATAAAAACCGTCTACGTGGAACAACATGTGGCAAAAGAAATGTTTACGGTGCACGATGTGGCACTGGCACTAGTACTTCCACCGTCGAAGGAGCCAAAGAATAAGCAAACAGTGAAATAGTAATAACAAGCTACTTTCTCAGCTACGCCCGACTAAACAAAGCACAGGATTGTACCGCATCCTCATAACAAACGATTGAATCTTATCGAGGCCCGAAGCACCGTCAGCACTAAGGTATGATCATCACCCTTTTAGTTACATTTTACACTAACCTGTGTACAGGTATCCGATCCAAATAGTTGAAGCTTTCCAACTCGAAGTCCTTAGGTCCCAAAAGCATACGTTGCACTCTTTTCCTTCGATTGTGTTTTTATCCCAAGAAGGGTTTTACCGACAAGGTGTTTAACGAGGAAACATCTATATGCTACCTAAGGAAGTCTAAAAAAATACTCAAGGCTTCTCTTCGATCAACCTCGAATACCGGGGGGCCCCCCCCCCCCCGAAGGTCACCTCCTTGGAGAAGCCATGATGTGCTAAACGGGGTCTCGATAGTATAATGATGTACCGGACGAAACAGTCGAACGAACCGTGTCCGTATAAAATAACCGAGACATTGATAGCAAAAACATGTATACTTGTACCAAGTAATCAAATAATACTTTTCCCTCCATCAAAGCATTTCGCGTTTCAAAGAAGCTCGGTATTTTTTACAAAAAAACGGCTCCAGAGCCAAAAACGTCCTGAACACTTGGGGGCTGGCGTCAAAAACTCAAAGCCGTATGACATCCGGGTCGGAAGCTTCAAACTTGTAAGCCCTCAATGAGGCAAAATTAAGGTTACAAAAATGGCTCTAGAAGCCAAAAACATCCCGAACACTCGGGGACTGGCGTTGAAAACTCAAGGCCACATGACCTCTAGGTCGGAAACTCCGAACTCATAAGCCCTCAATGAGGCAATACCAAGTTTACAAGGAATGGCTCCCGAGCCAAGAAACTTTCGATGACTCAAGAAATGCCGCCAACTGCAACCTTCATCGATCTGTCAATGTCAAAAACCCAAGGCTATAAAGCCTCATGCGGTCAATCTCGAGCGCGTAAGAACTTCATAAGGCAACATCAAATCTGCAAGACCTCAAGGAAGGCATGAACCATACTTGTACCAAATAACCAAAAATTATAAGACCTCAAGAAAGGCATGAACCATACTTGTACCAAATAACCAAAACTGTAAGACCTCAAAGGCATGTAAAAATTTGTAGGACATTACAAAAGGCATAATCCCGATCTTAAAGTTAAGGCTATATATCGAACTTATAAGACCCCTAAAAAGGCATACCCTCGATATAGACGTCAAAAACTAATCCATTCGGGGACTGAAAGGCTCCGACCAAACACAATGACTATAGTCATAAGGTTGTACCAGCCAAACTAACGCGACTCGGGGACGCCCGACCGTCGCTATAAAATCATAGGCCTTCAATTACTTTGAAAGTACTTCGAAAAGAACCGGTTAAATAGGCTACCCTCGACATAGGCAAAAAAACTTTGACCATGTTAGCTCCAAACTATAGGCTTCGTAACATTCATCCACCGAGTAAAACCTCCCGAGGTGATCGATCATCGCCATATAACAACTCACAATCAAGATTTTTATTGAATCGTCGAAGAGTTAGGCAAACACAATTTGAAAAAGTCCTTAACAAGGGAAAAATAAAGCCTATTAAAGGTCATACCGGCCCAATGCGTAAGAGCCACTATCGCCAGCTCATATAAAAGGTCATATCGACCCAATACGTAAGAGCCTAAGGGGTAGCTTTAAATTCAAAAACTTAAGGGTCAATGAGCTCGAGTCAAAACCTGACTTGGAGACTGAACCTGAAACAATTAGCTGAATATGCCTAAGAGAAAAAGCATAAGAGCTTAAACGTCGGCTTTTACTTAAATGTCGTACCGACCAAATGCGTAAGAGCCTACGGGCCAACCCAACGAGCCTCAGGGTCGTACTATAAACCCAAGGGTTCTTTTAACTCAAAGACTAGTTCATCTGGCTAAGGACTGACAAACATCAAGGCAAAGGGAAGTTCATGAAAAATGAAACCACAAGGCTTCCTTTTATACATATATGCGGAAAAATACAAGCTTCATTTACAATGTTGTTTGAAAGCACTATACACAAAATTAAAAAAGGAAGGCCTAATCTACGTCCCCCTCAGGGACTATGGCCCGTCGGCCTCTTTCTTGCTATCCTCGGCATAGGACAGAAGGAATTTAGCGTCATATTCGTCCGCCTTTGCCTGCTCTATCTCTTCCGAGAGATCTAAGCCCATGTCATGGATATCCTTGAGGGTTTCCCTCTGAGATTTACACCTAACATACTCTTCACTCATACTCTCCCGGTCGAGAACCCCTCTCAGCTCAGATCGAGTGTCGGCAGCGTCGTGTAGATAGGCGACCACTTTTTTATCAGCCTTGGTTCGGACCTCTTCACTTCAGCCTGGGCATCCACAACTTCGACCATCATCTTCAGAAGCTCAGACTCGAGCCTTGTAATCATGTCCTTTCAAACCATGTTGTTCTCGTGAGTGTTGCAAAGTTGTACTTTGAGGGTGGAAGCCTTAGCCAAAGCAGCCTTCCTAGCCACAACCTGGGTGTCCACCCGAGCCTTTAGCTCATAACGCTCACACTTGGTTTGACCAACTTTGCTCCAAAGGCATTCCAGGTCCTCGGTCTTTTTCTGCAATTGAAGTAAATGAAACATTAGCCTCAGAAGATAGAAGAATAAACACACACTCCCTTGAAATAAAAATTACCTGCTCCTCGAGGTAGCTTTCGTAGTTCGGACTTCGACTCGCCTCATTTCGCAAGTGTGCCAACTCGTCTTCCTTTTCCTCAAAAAGAAGCCTGAGGTATTTCTCCCTATCCATGGCTTTTCGCAGCCTGGTCTCATGATGAAGCAGCTTAGACTTGAGCTTGTTAAAAGCTTATGAAGGGGAAACTCTATAAGGGAGTAAAAATTGCAAAAACTATAAAACCGATATGATTGGACAAAACTCACTGCAGAGTAGAGCCGCTGAGCTTCCTCAAAAATCGAGCACACATCTACTAGTCTGGCTCCCTCAACCCCAATAGAACCAATCTCGGTTGGGATATGGTCGCTCGGTAATGCGGCCTCTAGCTTCGAACATCCCTCAAAGTACATTCGATGGGATAAAAAGATAGTAGCGGAGGAGGAATCGTTTTTCTAAAGACAGAGATCTCGGGCGTAGCAGGCTCAGCCGATACATCCTCTCTGAGCCCCCGGCCTGGACTCGTTTTGCTATAAGCCTGTCACCCTACGAAGGCCCTTTTTGCTTATAATTATTATTCCTCACCGCCGGAGATGGCGATCTTTCTCCCTCTCCGAGAGAACACAATCTTGCCTCAAAGAACTCCCCAATGCCTACGATGATGGAGTTAGTATGCATGAAAACAAAGCGCCTTTCCAAAAAGGTAGCAAATCACATAACGCGTACCGTGGTGTTTCGCCTCCCATCTACCCTTAGACAAGTCTCACAACTTACGCTCATCATAAGTCGAGTGGGCCGCCAATTTCCAAGCCCAATCCGCCAGGTCAGGGACCTCGTATCCCATCCATGGAATTGCTATAGAAAGGGAAAGAAAGGTTCATTTGCGGAGCTCACCTCTGCCATAAACAAAACAACAAAGGCACAAGTGTACCACTTACGTGTAAAATTTCATTCCTCGGGAAATGGCATAAACTCAGCGGAGATAATGTCAACAGTCCGTACTTGGACGAATAGGCTCATCTATCCCCGATCCCCATCTTCTTCATCATCGACAACGAAGGTCCTGGTGGATCGGCATCGAAGGGTAAGCAGAACTCGGTGGTGAAAAGGCTGGTACAGCCTGATGATATGACTAAGGGTGAACTCAAGCCCGACTTCCTCCACAAAAAATCTCATCATCAACACTATCTTCCAAAATGATGGATGAACCTGTGCCAAGGTAGCCCGATACTTTCGACAGAACTCAAGTACAACCTTATCAAGGGGACCCAGCGTAAAGGGGTACGTGTACACGTTCAAAAACCCCTTGGCATGATCCATGATGCTCTCTTCCAGGAAAGGTACCTATAGTACTACCTTTTCCCCCCATCCACAATCTTTCCTCACTGACTCAAGGTGCCCCATTCCTATTAAAGAAATAAACTTCGAGGCATACTCCCGATGATCCTAAACATTGGGAGGTTTTTCTGACGAAAAGTCCCCACTCGAAGCAAAATGTCCCGAGGCTAGATCGCTTGACATCAGCGATGCTCCACCAACCAGGCTAGAAGCAGAGGCGGAACTTCCTCCTCCTTGCCGAACAGATCTTGGCATAGCATCCATAACTATGGTAAAATCAGAGAATTGGAGCGGGAATTCGAGTGAGGGATTCGAAGTTAAAATGGTGAAGGACCTAACGTGGGAAAGAAGAACTATATGAAGGAGGATAACTACTCAGAATAGCGGGATCCTCAAAGGTGGAAAGAGAAACCTATATATAGAGAGAGAAAGTGACGATTGTCCGCCTGCCTCAAAGCCTAATTAAAAACACTAACTAAGCCATTATCACTTTGGGAAGATATACCAACGCGATCACCTCGGTCGTTCCATAACCATGTCCTGTAATTAATGCTGTCGTACAACATTTCATGGATCAAAAACCCCCGCATCAACAAGCTTTAGGATGGTACCCGATCTCGAGGACCTCTATCAAAAAGAAGATAGGCTCCAAAGAGCCCCTGACATCGTTACAAGCCTCGAAATGGTACCCGATCTCGAGGATCTCTATCAAAAAGAAGATAGGCTTTAAGGAGCCCCTGACATAGTTACAAGCCTTAAGATGGTACCCGATTTCGAGGATCTATATCAAAAAGAAGATAGGCTCCAAGGAGCCCCTAACATCATTACAACCATCGAGATGGTACCCAATCTCGAGGATCTCTATCAAAAAGAAGATAGGTTCCAAGGAGCCCCTGACATCATTACAAGCGTCGAGATGGTACCCGATCTCGAGGATCTCTATAAAAAAGAAGATAGGCTCTAAGGATGTCACGACCCGGATTTCACACCCTCGTGAGTCGTGATGGGGCCTACTCGTAGAAGCAAGGCAAGCCACAAAATTATAAAGTCTTAACTCTTTGGTTTTAATCATTTTTATAACATACATTAACGAGCGATAAACATTTAAATAACAGCGGAATATGAGATTAAGCGGAAGACTTAGATAAAATGAACCAAAATAATAAGAAACTCCACATGTGCCTCTACCTAGAAACAGGTGTCACAACATTCACGGACTGTCTAAGAATGCTACATACACGTGTCTGAAGCAAAAGAAATATAGTATGTCTCGGATACAAGAGAAAACAGAACATCTAAATAGATAGAAGAGATGTGGGGCCTGCAGACGCCTGCAGGACTACCTCGGGATCTCGGTGGACTGAAGGCTGGCTCCCGAGCTACTGCTGTTGACCAAGTACTGCTCCAGTATTTGCACAGAGTGCAGAGTGTAGTATCAGCACAACCGACCCCATGTGTTGGTAAGTGCCTGGCCTAACCCCGACAAGGTAGTGATGAGGCTAGGACCAGACTCCAGATAGACCTGTGCAGTTATATATATACATGGCGGGAAATAAACTGATACAAGCAATAAAATCTGGGAAGAGGGAAACATGCTTGGGGAAATAACAGATAAAGCAGAATCTCAAGAGAATAATAAGGAAACCAAAATTCAACTTCTAACAAGGATAAGGAAAACAAAGGCAGATTTCACTTTCGGTTCACATCTTGTTGCAGGCGTGCAACCCGATCCCATTTTATCATATCTTGTGGTAGGCGTTCCACCTGCTCCCATTTCATTAAATCTTGTGGTAGGCGTACCATCCGCTCTCATTTCATCAAATCTTGTGGTAGGCATACCCCCCACTCCCATTTCATCAAATCTTGTGGTAGGCGTACCACCCGTTCCCATTTCATCAAATCTTGTGGTAGGTGTACCAACCGCTCCCATGTCATCAAATCTCGTGGTAGGCGTACCACCCGCTCCCATTTCATCGTATATCGTGGTAGGCGTACCACCTGCTCCTATTTCATTAAATCTCGTGGTAGGCGTACCACCCGCTCCTATTTCATTAAATCTCGTGGTAGGCGTACCACCCGCTCCCATTTCATCATATCTTGTGGTAGGCGTACCACCCGCTCCCATTTACAAGCCAACACTAAATCACAAGTAATCCCGGCAAGGGAACAAAAACAATATAATAACTTCCCGGCAAGGGAGCAACAATATCGAAACAAATATCCCGACAAGGGAGAATCAGCTATAACCAATCGTAACTCAACTTCTACTCAGCTCAATTAATACCAATACTCATTCATAAATAAAATCCACGAGAATAAACTAAATCTTTGCTCAATATCGAGAGTCATCAATTAAAGCATCCGTAGTAACATTTAAGAACACAACAACTATCAATTTAAGACCCACGGTCATGCTCGACACAAACGTATAGATACTCACCACCATGCCTATACGTCGTACTCAACAAGAAGCAATTAGAAATAGGACACAACTCCTAATCCCTCAAGAAGGTTAGACCGGACACTTACCTCAAACTTCCACGGCCAACTCAAGCCTCAAACACCGCTTTTCCTTTCAAATTTGGCTCCAACCCAATCGAGTCTATACATAATCGACTTAATAACATCAATAAATACTAAACAATTCGAATCCAATGCCTAATTATAGCTTTCTAATCATTCTTCCAAAAAATCAAAAAATCGACCCCGGGCCCGCTTGGTCAAAACACGAGGTTCGGATCAAAACCCTATTACCCATTTACTCATGAGCCCGAATATATAATTTGTTTTCAAATCCGACCCCAAAATGAGGTCTAAATCGCAATTAATCAAAAAGCCCTAATTCTATCCAAATCCCTAATTTTCTACCCTTAATCTCATGTTTTAGGCCTAGAAATCTAGTGGGTATTGATGAAAATGGAAGAAAACAAGTTAAAAATTAGTTACCCAAGAGATTATAGTGAAACAATTCTTCAAAAATCGCCTAAGAGCTTTGGAGAAGAAGAAGTTTGTGAAATTTTGTGAAAATCCCGTAATGGGTTCTGTTTTGAGACTTTAAAATAACTGGGCAAAAGTGTTCTTCGCGATCGCGATATACCCTTCGCGTTCGTGATGGGTTAGGCCTGCTAGGCCTTCGCGTTCACGGAGCTTTGGCTCCTCAAGCCTACGCGTTCGCGATGCACAAGTGGTGACCCCTCCCCAGAATCTTACGCGTTCGCGAGTGGAGGGACGCGTTCGCGAAGGGTCCCCCCCCCCCAGCTTTGCGTTCGCGTCTCAACCTTTACGTTCGTGAAGAAGAAATTAGGCACTGGGATTTTTGCCTTACGCGTTCGCGAGTGGGTCCACGCGAACGCGAAGGGTAAAATCCCTGGGCACTGACACCAGAAAATCTACAACTTTTCTCAAGCTCAAAACTTCCCGAAACACACCCGAACCCTCGGGGCTCCTAACCAACCACACGTACTAACTCAACAACATCATACGAACTTATCCATGCGAGCAAATCGCCAAAATAACCTCAATAATAAAGGATTAAACCTAAAAATCAAAGGATTTTTCTCAAACTTCTTAAAATATCAACTTTAGCTATTTAGGTCTGAATCACGTCAAACGACGTTCGGCTTTCACCAAATTTTACAGAAATGTCCTAAATCATATATAAGACCTGTATGGGCACCAGAACTAAAATACGGGTCCGATACCATCACATTCTAATCAAATTTCATTTCAAATTTTCTTAAACAATTTATGAAAATAATTTTCTTTAAAAATTCATTTCTCGGGCTTGAGACCTCGAAATTCGATTCCGGGCATACGCCCAAGTCCCATATTTTCCTACGGACCCTACGGGACTATCAAATCATGGGTACGGGTCCATTTACCTAAAACGTTGACCGAAGTCAAATTAATTCATTTTATAACCAAATTTTATCATTTTTTATAGATTTTAAAATTAAAGCTTTTCGGCTAGGCGCCCGGACTGTGCATGCAAATCGAGGCAACTCTAAATGAGGTTTTTAAGGCCTCGGAAACACATAATTTAGTTTAGAAACAAGTGATATTTTGGGTCATCACAAAGGAGCACTTAACATCGTTACAGGCCTCGAGATGGTACACAATCTCGAGGATCTCTGTCAAAAAAAAGATAAGCTCTAAGGAGCTACTCAAATAAGCTTGACCTCGAGTTGGTACCCTACCTCGAGGATTCATACTATTACGAATGCTGGTCATTCACCCGATTCTCTGGCCCTCGAGATACCTAAGACCGAGCCAACTTCCACTCGAAAACTACTACTAAAGTCTTAGGGCTATTTTCACCTTCGGGTCAAGTTAAACGTCTTCTCGGTTACTTTAACCCGGGGGCTATCCGAGTCCAGGCATGCCCTCATCCGGGGTCTATCTATAACACCTTAAGGCTATCTTCACTATGTGTTCAAAACAAGTTTTCAGATCGCCCGAGCTCGAGCAAACTCTCACTCAGGGACTATCTGGAAAAGCCTAATGGCTATTTTTTCTCAGAAGCCCAAGCAAATTATCGCTCGAGGATCATCGATAGGGTTTAAAAGGCTTGGGTTTTGTTATAAAAATCAAGGCCTCACTCTCACTCATTTCGAATTCGCCGGTTCCGACGACCTAAGTCTGTATCAAGTCAACCCGGACTTGGTATGAGGAATGGCAAAGAACCCCAGGGGTAATCATATTTATCAATCAAAAACCAGGGAAATTCTTACGCCTAGGTCTAGTATTTGTACCGACCTGAAAAATCACATGCTCCAGTTCTTCGCAAGCACAAATAAAAGGAAATTTGGCATAAATCAGAGGCAAATTGAAGAAATACTTTTCATTAAGTAAATGATGATTACAAAATCCCACGGAGGGTCCTTCCACATACAAAAGCCCACAAAGGGTCCTTACAAAAAATAATAAATAATGGCTAAAAGTCTAATATACTCTCGAGGATGCATCTTCGGGAGTCGTTTCTGCGAAGAACCATTTCCTCGGAGGCCTCATCTCGGTCTTCCAAATGGCGTCTTCAAGGATCTAGAAGAAGCAGAAAATGATTCAGAAGAAGCAAAAAAAGAAAAAGTCGTAGCCCGCCAAAGAGCAAAGATTTTAGCAGGCCGAGAAAATTACAGCCTGATAGAAGACTTGGCGAGCGTAGACCTTACCTGCACGACTACTTTGAATCTACTTCTTGTAACATTGTGCCGAGCAAGTTAGTAGCTGGTAGTGCCACTTCACTCCATGGAAAGCAAAAGGGATGAAGCTCCACACCACGCTGAAGTAGGGAGGTGAGCAGCGTGTAAAGTTTAAACATCATCCGGAGCAGCAGTGTAAAGTTCGAATATTTTCCTGAGTAGGGAGAATTCGGCACCCCTATCTCATCGACTCGAGCTAGTGACGACGACAACAACAACACAACAAACTAGTGCGATCCCGCTTGATAGGATAGAGCTTTGAGAAATAGCCATAGCATAACCGGTGAGAACACTACCTTGTGGCCTTACGGCCATGGGCTTTAAACGTGGGAAATAAAATTAGATGAGGAAGAAGAGAAGAAAGGATTTAAATGTTATTGAAGAATGACTGAGTGATGATTTGGTTCAAGAAAGCTTCCATTTATAGAAAGAAGGTAGCGCACCAACAACGCAATCAATACCTTTGGGAAACGTATCGGCAGGCACAATCAATGCTTTTTGGGAGACAGATCGACGATAATATTGTTGCTTTGAAAAAATAAACATGCAGTATAATAAATGTTCCTAGGAAAGACTTATTGATGGGACATCTTAGTTATCGCACAAACTAAGAGCATAAGAATGACATCATCACAAGAGGCTCGAGGAGATTAGTGCCAAAACTGTTTCTTATCATTTAGGGACTTTCTATATACTATAAAAATCGATGGTCCGATTTTTTGATCATTAAGGCATTTCGTAAAGAGCGGCCCCAGAAGGCTCGAAGGTCAGCTCGAGAGTCGGCCCCGAGGGTTCTCAACGATCGACCTCGAGGTAGTGCAAACCAGCGGCTACGATGCACTAGCGGGAAGTTCCCAAGGCATATGAATAAAGCTGACAAAGTCTAGTAGGCTAGTTCAGACCCTTATCATGACATTAAATGGTTGTACCAGCCCCATATCTTTGTAATAAATGTATTTGTACTATGTTAGGATTCCCCCTCATATATAAAGGGGATCCTTGTCATTTTGTAACGGGATCTGAGAGACAATATTGAATATACAAGAACATTATCTCTGCTCTCTAACTTAACACATTCTCCTGATTTCACTACTTACTTTTATTGCTTATATTCATAGTGTTATATTTATTGTTCTTCATTTATTGCTCATTATTGGTCATAAAAGGCTGCCATCAAGGCTATTATAACTTTTAATCCTCCATCAACTGCATTTAGCAAGGCATCTGACTTGACCTCGAGGCCCCGAATACGCAGGCTCAAGGCCCCCGATTTCCCGCCATTCGGTTTGGTTATTACGCCATTTTCAAGTTATTATCTCATTTTTTAGTCTCTCACTTAGCATATGTTGCCTAACAACTTGCATAAAAATAGATCACATATTTTTAGAACCACAAAATCAAATCTAACTGTAATTACCATTTTCAAGGTAATAGTGATCCTATATGCTAATAAACTTAGGACCCCTTTTATTCCCGTTTTAAGATAATCTCTATTTGTTTAAACTGATTTATTTCCTTAAACACTAATTCCATTTAATTAAGTTTCGATGGAACCCACCATTGTGAACCTCGAGGGATGCCTAATACCTTCCCCTCGAGGTAATTTCTAGACCTTACCCAATCTCTGGTAATATAAACTGGTTTCATGAGTTAATTGTTCTAGGTGCCCTAACGCACCTTAATCTTTTAGGTGGCGACTCTTCAAATCTCATACCCAATTCCTAAATGAAAGGACTTGTCCCAAAATGTCGAAACCCGAATTACGCGAGGAAAAAAGGGGCAAGACAATGTTGCGGTGCACAACCCAATTCCACCATATATCATTATCAGTATCATTGTTCATTCTTATTTCACCATATCAATCCACCCTTATTCCATATGTTGTAGTGTGAACCTAATCCCAACATTCAATACAAATTCACCCTTATTCCACAAAATTAATCTACCCTTATTCCACCTATTGCGGCGTGCAACCCGATCCTACCATATTAGTGCCAAATACTTAATGTGCACAGTCAATTTAACAATTCAAATCACGAGAACCTTTACAATCAATGAATACCAAACTGAACCAAAAAGGAAACCTTGTACAACATGGGAATCTAATTAAGTAATACTACACTGTGAGACCAGTCCAGTAATTGACAATTAGATGGTGCAAATAAGCCAATTTAAGCAAATAGCAGGGAATCATGAAACTATGTAAAGATCTAACATCATTAACAGGAGAAGACAATGATTAATAGGTAGCAGTTAAACATGGAAATCATTTAGATCATATAATAGTTTCGATAGGGAAAGAAATAATTAAGGAAAAGCGGAAAAATCAGGAAAACGGATAATTCGACGACGTATAAGCACTCGTCACCTTACAAATACACTGCTCACACAAAATTCACATAGAACATAGTCCGAGGGTTAACCATGACACTTAACTCGCTCCAAAGATCACTCAAAGCTCAATCACAACTTTGCCTTTCAAACAAGCCTACGAAACAACAATATCTAGCTATTTACCAACCAAACGATTCAAAATAAGCCTTAGAGATCACCCAAGATTGCAAGACATTCGATTTAGGTCACTATTAAAAAAGCCAACAAAAGTCAACTCCCAGACCCGCTCGGTCCAAACCCAAAATTCGGACAAAAACTCGATTATTCATTCACCCTGACCCCAGTTATGTAATTTTTTTTTGAATCTGACTTCAATTTGAGGTCTAAATTCCAATTTTATAAAAATCTCTAATTCTACCCAAACCCCTAATTTCCACCATAAAAGAACTAGATTCTAGGTTAAAATCTTAGGAAATGTAATGAAATATTGAAAGAAAATGGGTAAAAATGGGTTCCGCCTTCGCAAAAGTGGAGCTGGGAAGTTTGCAAGTGCAAACTTTTACCTCGCAAATACGAGTACACCCTTCCATGCCTAGGCTCGCAAATGCGTTGGTTTCTTAGTGCCGTTTCCCCCATTTATGCTTGTTTATGCTTTGTTTATCTGTGTTTTGTGGCATCGGGTTGGTCGGATCGAATTCGGAATGATTTTGGTAAGGTTTGAGACACTTAGTCTCTTTGGAGTGAGTTTAGGTTGGAAAAGTCAACTAAATATTGACTTGTATTTTATAGGGATCACATGTGAGTTCTGATGGTTCGGATAGCTTCGGGATGTGATTTGGGGCTTTGGAGCGTGATCGAAATGAGTTTGGAGGTTTAGAGAAGATTTAGGCTTGAATTGGCGAAGTTGTTATTTTGGTGATTTCCGGTTGGTAGGCGAGATTTTGATATAGGGGTCAGAATGGAATTCCGAGAGTTGCAGTAGTTCTGCTGGGTTATTTGGGATGTGTGTGTAAAATTTTAGGTCATTTGGACGTGGTTTGGTTGGATTTTTTATCAAAAGCGAAATTTGGAAGATTTTGGAAAGTTTGGCTTGAATCCGATGTGTTTTGGTGGATTCAATGTTGTTTGAGGTGTTTTGAAGGTTAGTACAAGTTTGAATAAGGTATTAGGATATGTTTTTACTTTTGGTTGAGGTCCCGGGGGCCTCGGGGTGATTTCGTATGGTTGACAGAGAAGTTTGGACCTTGTTGCAGCTACTAAATTTGCTGCTTCTGGTATTTCCGCACCTGCGGATTGGGCGTGTGGGAGATTGGTCGTAGAAGCTGATAAGGCTTGAGGAGCAGGAACTGCAGAAGCAGCTAAGAGGACCGCATCTGTGAAGTTGCAGATGCGGTTATGGGACCGTAGGTGCGGTAATGGGATGTTAAGTGATTTTCGTAGAATCGGAGGAAAAACCGCATATGTGGTACTGCAGAAGGGGGCATTGTGCCGCAGATGCGAAAATGCCTGGGCAGAAAGCATAAATTGTGGCCTTCGCGAATTTTAGCTAATTTCACCATTTTTATCTCGGCTTTGGAGCTTTTTGGACGATTTGAAAGAGGGATTTCAGGGGAACTTCATTAAGGTAAGCAATTTGGACCTAAAACTCGTTTCTATACTATTATTTCATGGATTAGAGCTAAAAACTATGGAAATTAAGGGTGAACAATTGGGGAAACTAGGGCTTAGTATTGGATACCTTTGATTGACGATTTGATGGACCATTTGAAATCAGATTTTAGAACTTTTGATATGTATGAACTCGTGGGGAGATAAGGAATCTATTGATGCAAAAATTATCGAATTCCGAGACGTGGGCTCGCGGGTTGGGTTTTGGTAATTTCGGAATTTGTGTCGTATTTGTATTGTTTTTGCTTGGGCTTCATTCCCTTAGCATATTTTGACGTACTCGTTCTGATTTTGGATAGATTCAACACTAGTGGAGGCCGATTCGAGGGGCAAAGGCATCGCGAGATAGATATTTGATCGGTTCGAGGTGAGTAATGATTGTAAATGATGTTTTGAGGGTTTGAAACCATGGATTGCACATCGTAGTGCTATATTGAAGTGACGCACATGCTTGATGACAAGTGTGGGGTCGTGCACTATTGGGGGTTGTGACTTAGTCCATCCCGAATGACTATTTTACCGCGTATTTGATTGAAATCTATTTGCTATCATCATGATTTGAGATGAAAGCCATATTTGGGCCTTGTGCCAACCATTTGACCCTTCGGGGATTTTTATAGATATTTCCTCACTGCTTTGACTTATTACTTGAACTCAGCCATATTAATTTCCACTGTTTTCATACTCATCCATGTTTTCTCTGTTTTAAATACTTAAATGATCTTTTAAATGATAATTGGGCTGAGGTTCACTGTTTTACTATTGCCCGAGTGGCTTGTGAAGATTTTTGACTTAGTAAGGTCGAGGGCCTATGCTGTGAGGAAACACTATACTGATTTCAGGCCGAGGGCTTGAGATATGTACACCACGAGGTGGTTTCAATAATATGAGGCCGGGAGCCTAAGGTTGATGCCACGAGATGGCTTGTTATTGCGCTTGGGCCGTAAAGGGCCCCTCCAGGAGTCTGTACACCCCTAGTGAGCATGGGCACCGATTGTGAGGTGAGATTGAGCCCGAGGGGCTGGTACTGTTCTGAGATATTGCCCGAGGGGCGAAATTGTTGATACTGTGTCTAGGGGCGAAATTGTTGATACTATGCCTAGGGGTGAACTTCTATGTGTTTATTTTCCTTTAATTGCCTGTCAATTACCTGCTTACTTGTTGAAAAATGATTTTACTTATCTTTTCACTAGTTTACTGATTTAAATGGTTTTACTGCTTCATTATAGAATGTTTTATGCCTTACGTGATTTCTTACCTTCAGTGTTTATTTACATTTGTTACTCACTGAGTTGGAGTACTCACTTTACTCCCTACACCTTGTGTGCAGATTCAGGCATAGCTGGTCCCTCTCCCGAGTGCTAATCATTTCCAGCTTCAAGCGGATCCGAGGAGTCTTTAGGTAGCTGTTGGCGTTCGCAGCCCGGAGCCCTCCCTATCTCTTTTCCTTTTTGTTCTTAGTTCTATACTAAACTCTGTAGTTGCTTTAGAGTATTCCATGTTGTTAGATGCTCGTGACTTGTGACACCCCGGTATCGGGCTGTGTTTGGGTTGTATTCCACATATTATTCTATCTTTTGCTTAGACTTTGGTTTATTTACTCATGCTTAGACTGTCTATTAATGTTTAACAGTTTAAAAAGTGAATTGGGTTTAATTGACTAGCCTTGTCTTCACGAGAGGTGTCGTCACGATCGGGTCCAGGATTAGAGTCATGATAAGTTGGTATCAGAGCGTAGGTTACATAGGTCTCACGAGTCATGAGCAGTTTTAGTAGAGTCTCGCGGATCGGTACAGAGACGTTTGTATTTATCCTCGAGAGGCTGCAAAACCTTTAGGAAAAACTTCACATTCTTGAAACTCTTGTCGTGTAAATTTGTTGATCTGAGTACTAAACTTCTGTTATTCTATTCTCTCACAGATGGTGTAGACACGCGCTACCGGTCAGGATGGACGACCACCAATACCCCCCAGCTGTGGCCACCAGAGGCCGAGGATGCGGTTGTGGTCGTGGTAGGGGCAGAGCAGCTAGGGCAGCACCTGCAGATCCACAAGCTGCCCCAGCTCAGGATTGGGTTCCAGTTATGGATGCTCCAGTAGCACCAGCTCAGGCACCAACTATGCCCATTTTGATTTCGGGTCTTCAGGAGGCCTTGGCTCAGATTTTATCAGTTTGTACTAAGCTAGCTCAGGCGGTTTCAGCCACTACAGCCGCAACTACTTCTCTGGTCAGGGCAGGCAATCAGACTCCCGCCGCTCGCACACCTGAGCAGGTCGCGCAGGGACATCAGATGACGGGGGCACATCCAGCCCAACCGGTTGCATCTGTACAGGACTATGTAGTTCCTGCCATGCTAGAGGACGAGCAGTGTAGGTTAGAGAGGTTTGGTAGACTTCAGCCTCCGACTTTTAGTGGTGTAGAGGGCGAGGATTCCTAGGGTTTCCTAGACAAGTGACAGAGCATGCTTCGTACAGCAAGTATTCTGGAGACCAGCAAGGTCACTTTCACTACTTATCAGTTTTCTAGAGCAACCTTCACTTGGTGGGAGGATTTTGAGAGGCGTAGGACTGTTGGTGCAGCAACCCTTACTTGGCAGTAGTTCTTCGTTTTTTTCCTAGAGAAGTATATGTCGCAGTCTCGCAAAGAGGAACTACGCAAGCAATTTTATTGGTTGCGTCAGGTAGAGATGACCGTGTCGCAGTATGAGTTGAGGTTCTCTGAGTTAGCTCGTCATGCCATTTAGTTGGTTCTGACAGATAGAGAGAGTATTAGGAGGTCTGTTGATGGCCTCACTTATCAGCTTCATATACTCATGACCAGGGAGAGGGTGTCTGGTGCTACTTTCAAGGAGGTTATGGATATTTCTCGTGAGATTGAGTCTGTTTGTCGCCAGGAGCGAGAGGAGAGGGAGGCCAAGAGGCCTTGAGGATCTGGTAGTTATAGTGGTACACCTTTGAGAGGTTTGTTTCAGCACAACAGAGGTCGTCTATTCAAGCCTGCTCAGCCAACTCGCCTAGGTTATCGTGGGGCACTGTCGGGTCATGGTTCTCACAATTCTCATTTACCAGTCTTCACTCAGTGCCCTTCCAGCTCAGAGTTTGTTCCGCGCTCCATCAGTTTGGGAATCTTCGATGCCAGGGGCATCTGCTAGTTATTCTGGTGCTAGGGGTTCCCTTCAGTCTCCTTCTCCAGCACCTGGGAGTTGTTTTGAGTGTGGAGAGATGGGTCATATGTGGAGAAAGTGTCCTCGTCGTTTTTCTAATTCATCTCAGAAGAGAGGTCAGTCATCGGCTTCTGCGCCAGTCACTTCATCACCACCCGCTCAGCCAGCTAGGGGTGGAGGTCAGTCAGCCAGAGGTCGTCCCAGAGGGGGAGGTAGATTAGGTGGCGGTCAAGCCTGTTTCTATGCATTTCTAGCTAGACTCGATGTTATTACTTTAGATACTGTTATTACATGTATTGTTTCAGTCTACCACAAAGATGCCTCTGTATTATTTGATCCTGGTTCGACCTTTTCTTATGTGTCATCATACTTTGCTCGTTATTTAGGTACGCCCCGTGAGTCTCTTGCTTCACCTGTTCATGTATCTACTCCGGTGGGCGATACTGTTATTGTAGACCATATGTAGCGGTCATGTATGGTGACTATTGAGGATCTGGAGACCCGTTTGGATCTTTTATTATTGTGTATGGTGGATTTCGATGTCATTTTGGGCATGGATTGGATATCTCCGTGTCATGCTATTCTGGACTGTCATACCGAGATAGTCATATTGTCTATACCGGGTGTGCCATGGAGTGAATGGTGAGGTGTGATTGATTACGTTCCTAGTAGAGTGATTTAATTCTTTAAGGCCCAGCGTATGGTTGGGAAGGGATGTCTTTCGTACCTAACCTTTGTGAGGGATGTCGGAGCTGAGACTCCCAGTATTGATTCTTTTCCAGTTGTGAGGGATTATCCCGATGTGTTTCTTGCAGACCTGTCGGGCATGCCATCGAATAGGGATATTGATTTTGGTATTGACCTGGTGCCGGGCACTCAGCCCATTTCTATTCTTCCATATCGTATGGCACCGACGGAGTTGAAGGAACAACTTCAAGAACTCCTTGAAAAGGGATTCATTCGGCTTAGTGTGTCACTTTGGGGTGCACCGATTCTATTTGTGAAGAAAAAGGATGGCACGATGAGGATGTGCATTGATTATATGCAATTAAACAAAGTAACAATTAAGAACAAGTATCATTTTCCTCGCATGGATGAGTTATTCGACCAGCTTCAGGGAGCGAGAGTGTTTTCCAAGATTGATCTCCGTTCAGGTTATCACTAGTTGAAGATCAGGGACTCGGATATTCTCAAGACAGCCTTCAGGACCAGATATTGTCATTATGAGTTCTTTGTTATGTCTTTCGGGCTGACAAATGCCCCAGCAGCGTTCATGCATCTGATGAACAGTGTGTTTTGGCTTTATCTTGATTCGTTCGTGATTGTCTTCAATGATGACATTCTGGTGTACTCGCATAGTCAGGAGGAGCACGCGGAGCATTTGAGAGTTGTGTTATAGAGATTGAGAGAGGAGAAGCTTTATGCAAAGTTCTCCAAATATAAGTTCTGGATCAGTTCAGTGGCTTTCTTGGGGCACGTGGTGTCCAACGAGGGTATTCAGGTTGATCCGAAGAAGATAGAGGCGGTTTAGAGTTGGCCTAGACCGTCCTCGGCCACAACAATTCGTAGCTTCCTTGGTTTGGCAAGTTATTATCGCTGATTTGTTCAGGGATTTTCATCTATTGCATCGACTTTGACCAAGTTGACTCAGAAGGGTGCTTCATTTGTATGGTTGGACGAGTATGAGGAGAGCTTTCAGAAGCTCAAGACATCTTTGACCACAGCTCCAGTGTTAGTTTTGCCATCAGCTTTAGATTCATATACTGTGTATTGTGATGCTTTGAGAGTTGGTATTGGTTGTGTGTTGATGCAGAAGGGTAGAGTTATTGTTTATGCTTCTTGTTAGTTGAAGACCCATGAGAAGAACTACCTCGTTCATGATTTGGAGTTGGCTGCCATAGTTCACGCGTTGAAGATTTGGAAGCATTACTTGTATGGTGTGTCATGTGAGGTGTTTACTGATCATCGTAGCCTTCAGCACTTGTTCAAACAGAAAGATCTCAATTTGAGGCAGCTAAGGTGGTTGGAGTTGCTTAAGGATTATGATATTACTATATTGTATCATCTGGGAAAGGCCAATGTGGTGGCCGATGCTTTGAACCGAAAGGGGGTGAGTATGGGGAGTTTGGCGTATATTCCAGTTGGGGAGAGACCTATCGAAGTTGATGTTTAAGCCTTGGCCAATAGGTTCGTGAGGTTAGATATTTCAGAGTCCAGTCGGGTATTGGCTTGTGTGGTTTCTTGGTCTTCCTTATATTATCGCATCAGTGAGCGCTAGTATGATGATCCGCATTTACTTGTCCTTAGGGACAGAGTTCAGCATGATAATTCTAAAGATGTGACCATCGGTGATGATGGGGTGTTGAGGCTGCAGGGCCGGATTTGTGTGCCCAATGTGGATGGGCTTCGGGAGTTGATTTTGGAGAAGGCCCATAGCTCGCGGTATTACATTCATCCGGGTGCCGCGAAGATGTATCAGGATCTGAGACAACACTATTATTGGTGGAGAATGAAGAAAGACATTATGGGATTTGTAGCTCGAAGTCTCAATTGTCAGCAGGTGAAATATGAGCATCAGAGACCGTGTAGCTTGCTTCAGCAGATGGATATTCCATAGTGGAAGTGGGAGAGAGTCACTATGGGTTTTGTGGTTGGACTTCCACGGACTTTGAAGAAGTTTGATGCTATTTGGGTGATTATGGATCGGTTGACCAAGTTCGCGCACTTCATTCCTGTGTGTACTACCTATTCTTCAGAGCGGTTGGCAGGGATCTATATCCGAGAGATTGTTTGTTTGCATGGTATTCCGATTTCCATCATCTCAGATAGAGGTACTTAGTTTACTTTGCAATTTTCGAGGGTCGTGTAGAGAGAGTTGGGTACTCAGGTTGAGTTGAGCATAGCTTTTCATCCTTAGACAGACGGGCAGTCCGAGCGCACTATTCAGATATTGGAGGACATGGTGCATGCTTGTGTCATTGATTTCAGAGGGTCATGGGATGAGTTTTTACTGCTTGCAGAGTTTGCTTATAACAACAGCTACTAGTCGAGTATTCAGATGGCTCCATATGAGGCATTTTACGGGAGACGATGTAGATCTCCAGTTGGTTGGTTCGAGCCTGGTGAGTCTAGGCTATTGGGGACAGACTTGGTACAGGATGCTTTAGAAAAGGTGAAGGTGATTCAGGAGAGGCTTCGTACTACGCAGTCGAGACAAAAGAGTTATGCTGACAGGAAGGTTCGGGATGTGTCCTATATGGTTGGCGAGAAGGTCTTGTTGAAGGTTTCGCCTATGAAGGGTGTTATGAGTTTTGGGAAGAAAGGGTGTTATGAGGTTGGGGAGGATGATGTGATGACCCGGCCAGTCGTCTCATGAGTTATCGTTCCGTTTCCCCCATTTTTGCTTCTTTATGCTTTGTTTATCTATGTTTTGTGGCATCGGGTTGGTCGGATCGAATCCGGAATGATTTTTGTAAGGTTTGAGACACTTAGTCTCTTTGGAGTGAGTTTAGGTTGGAAAAGTCAACCAGATGTTGACTTGTGTGTTAGAGGGTTCGGATGTGAGTTTCGATGGTTCGGATAGCTTCGGGAGGTGATTTGGGACTTAGGAGCGTGATCGGAATGAATTTGGAGGTTTAGAGAAGATTTAGGCTTGAATTGACGAAGTTGTTATTTTGGTGATTTCCGGTTGGTAGGCGAGATTTTGATATATGTGTCGGAATTAAATTTCGAGAGTTGTAGTAGTTCCGTTGGGTCATTTGGGATGTGTGTGCAAAATTTCAAATCATTCGGACGTGGTTTGGTTGTATTTTTATCAAAAGCGGAATTTGAAAGATTTTGGAAAGTTTGGCTTCAATTCGATGTGTTTTGGTGGATTTGATGTTGTTTGAGGTGTTTTGAAGGTTGGTATAAGTTTGAATAAGGTATTAGGATATATTTTTACTTTTGGTCGAGGTCCCGGGGGCCTCGGGGTGATTTCGGATGGTTGACGGAGAAGTTTGGACCTTGTTGCAGCTACTGAATTTGCACGTGCGGGTGATCAGTCGCAGAAGCAGATAAGGCTTGAGGAGCAGGAACTGCAGAAGCAGCTAAGAGGACCGCATCTGCAAAGTCGCAGGTGCGGTAATGGCACGTTAAGTGATTTCCGGAGAAGCAGAGGAAGAACCGCATATGCGGTACCGTAGAAGCGGGCATTGTGCCGCAGATGCGAAAATGCCTGGGCAGAAAGTATAAATTGTGGCCTTCGCAAATTTTAGCTAATTTCACCATTTTTATCTCGGCTTTGGAGCTTTTTGGATGACTTGAAAGAGGGATTTCAAGGGAACTTCGTTGAGCTAAGGAATTTGGACCTAAAACTCGTTCCTATGCTATTATTTCATGGATTAGAGCTAGAAATTATGGAAATTAAGGGTGAAAAATTGGGGAAACTAGGGCTTAGTGTTAGAGACCTTTGATTGAGGATTTGATGGACCATTTGAGATCGGATTTCAGAACTTTTGATTTGTATGAACTCGTGGAGAGATAAGGAATCTATTGATGCAAAAATTATCGAATTTCGAGACGTGGGCCCGGGGGTCAGTTTTTTATAATTTCGGGATTTGTGTCGTATTTTTATTGTTTTGTTTGGGCTTCGTTCCCTTAGCATATTTTGACGTCCTCGTTATGACTTTGGATAGATTCGACGTGAGTGGAGGCCGATTTGAGGGGCAAAAGCATTGCGAGCTATAAATTTGACTGGTTCAAGGTGAGTAATGATTGTAAATGATGTTCTGAGGGTTCAAAACCCTGGATTGCACATCATAGTGCTATATTGAAGTGACGCACATGCTTGTTGACGAGCGTGGGGTCGTGCGTTTTTGGGGTTGTGACTTAGTCCGTCCCGAATGACTATTTTACCATGTATTTGGTTGAAATCTATTTGCTATCATCATGATTTGGGCTGAAAGCCATATTTGGGCCTTGTGCCAACCATATGAACCCTTCGGAGATTTTTATAGATATTTTCTCACTGCTTTGACTTATTTCTTGAACTCAGTCATGTTAATTTCCACTGTTTTCATACTTAGCCATATTTTCTCTGTTTTAAATACTTAGATGATCTTTTAAATGATAATTGGGCTGAGGTTCACTGTTTTACTATTGCCCGAGTGGCTTGTGAGGATTTTTCACTGAGTAAGGCCGAGGGCCTATGCTGTGAGGAAACAGTGATACTGATTTGAGGCCGAGGGCCTGAGATATGTATGCCACGAGGTGGCTTGATTGATATGAGGCCGAGAGCCTAGAGTTGATGCCGCAAGATGACTTGTTATTGCGCTTGGGCCGTAAGGGGCCCCTCCAGGAGTCTGCACACCCCTAGTGAGCGCACGTACCCATTGTGATGTGAGATTGAGCCCGAGGGGCTGGTACTATTCTGAGATATTGCCCGAGGGGCGAAATGGTTGATATTGTGCCCGAGGGGCAAACTTCTATGTGTTTATTTTCCATTAATTGCCTGTCAATTACCTGCTTACTTGTTGAAAAAGGATTTTACTTATCTTTTCACTGGTTTACTGCTTCATTATAGAATACTTTATGCCTTACGTGATTTTTTACCTTCAGTCTTTATTTACATTTATTACTCACTGAGTTTGAGTACTCACTTTATTCCCTGCACCCTGTGTGCAGATTCAGGCGTAGCTAGTCCCGCTCCCGTGTGCTAATCATTTCCAGCTTCAGGCGCATCCGAGGAGTCTTTAGGTATCTATTGGCGTTCGCAGCCCGGAGCTCCTCCCTATCTCTTTTCTTTTATGTTCTTAGTTCTGTACTAAACTCTGTAGTTACTTTGGTGTATTCCGTGTTGTTAGATGCTCGTGACTTGTGACACCTCGGTATCGGGCTGTGTTCTGGTTGTATTCCGCATATTATTCTATCTTTTGCTTAGACTTTGGTTTATTTACTCATGCTTAGATTGTCTATTAATGTTTAACTATTTAAAAAGTGAACTGGGTTTATTTGGCTGGCATTGTCTTCACGAGAGGCGCCATCACGATCGGGTCCAGGATTAGGGTCGTGACATCGGGGCTCCAAACCAAACATGCACACAAGTCCAAAAATATCATGTGAACATGCTCGCGCAATCAAATCGCAAAAAAATACCTAGAACTATGAATTGAACACAAGTCGACTAAGATTTTTAAGAAAACTTTAGAACTTCTATTTTTACAAACAGGCGTCCGAATCACGTCAAACCAACTCCGTTTCTCAAAAAATTTGATTGACAAGTCATAAATGTACTATTAGACCTATATCGGGTTCCAGAACCAAAATACAGGCCCGATATCAACAAAGTCAAGCATTGGTCAAACTTTCAAAGTAATTAAGCTTTTAAACTTTCAAATTTCAACAAAATCAGATTACTCGAGCTAGGGACTTTCGAATTCGATTCCGAGCATACACCCAAGTCCCAAATCCAGATACGGACCCATCGGGACTGTCAAATATCGAATCTGGGTCAGTTTGCTCAAAATGTTGATCGAAGTGAACTCAAATGTATTTTAAGGCAAAAATTTCATATTTTTCTCAGTTCTTAACATAAAAGTCTTTTGGAAATACATATGAACTGTACACGCAAATCGAGGAGGGCTAAGATAATGTATTTAAGGCTTTAAAGCGCAGAATTAAGTTTTAAAAAATAAGATGGCCTATCGGGTCATCACATCCATTTTCTCCATCAAATTGGAAGTCCAAAAATGCAGTTGAACTTTTCCCAAAACGCTGCAGTAAAACAACATGTAAATCTCAATGAAAACACCCCAAAACCATCCCCCAAGCCATGAAAATCGGCCCCAAACCTAGCTGAAATGCAGCAAAAATGCAGGTGTAAATTATATGCATGGTGATTATAACGTATTAATATCACTCCTGGTTCACATGATATTTTTAAGTGATGAAAATTCAAACGTAATCTTACAAATTTTTAAATGATGCACATGCCTTAATGTGAAAACGACTAAATTAAGGGAGGAAAAAATTATGAGAATTTAATTTTTTACCATAATCGAATTTTTCATAACTTTTTAGTATGTACATATTCGTTGAGTTTAATCTGCATATTTTAGCTTTTGTTTCATCTTTTTATAGGTTTTTTTTAATAAACTTAAAAGTCAAAAAAGAGTTATTTTTTTAAAGTAGTGGCTTTTATTATTGCAAAGGAAAGAAAAGTTTTTCAAAAAATATGACCTTATTTAGCTTAGTTCTTAAGTTATAAATTTTAATAATAAATATCGAGTTATTAGTAAGAAAACAAAAAGAAACGGAACAATGAGTTAACATGGAGAAAGAAATAAAGAGGTAAATAATTTATGTCTTTCGCATGCTTTCTTCTTTTTTCAAATTTTTGTAGGGACTACTTAATTTGGCATGTTGCATTTTTCACTCTCCTCACATGGGCACGCCACTTTTATAGGAATCTTTTGGTAAAAAAAATTCTTTCTTATCCATTTTCATAAATACAACACACTCATGTGCATAGAAGAGGAAAAACAAACAAGAAAAGTAAAAATATTTTCTGCACATGGGATTCTTTTGCACAACTCATATACGATTTTGGAGAGGCACAATCATAATTCCCATATTTTTGCACATATCACACATTGCTCACCACGACTTGGTTGAATATACATTCGCTCCTACCCTTCATATACGGGGGAACACCTGAGTACATGATCTACTAAGCATCAACATAGTCAGAATGTCTAATACAATTGTCTGGAAACAGTGCTAAATAAACTGAAAGGAAGGAGATTCGAGGTCTGCAAACGCCAAAGCAGCTACCTCAAAAGTCTCCAAGCATAAAATGCTTTATGTCTAATAACCACCGTGCCCAAAAGTACCTGGATCTGCACACGAAATATAGAGTATAGTATGAGTATAACCGATCCAATGTACTTAATAAGTAACAGGACTAACCTCGGATTGAAAGCAGCGACGAACTCAGAAAGGTACAGTCCAAATCCATATAATAACAATACAGATGTGATAGAAAAATGATAGTAATAACTCAGAGAATCTAAACATAAGCTGTACACAGTACATAAATGTAGACTTGCTTTCAAGTTTAATAGCTTAAGCTCAACACTGATAAAATATGCCAAGTATGACTGATTTGAGAAATGTTACATCTCTACATCTACATGTCAAATGTGCATGTCTCATGTAATGCATCACAATGATAACCTCATCTACTCACACTCTCAGAGTCCTCAATCTGACTGTCTCGACTCTCACTCATAACATACAATCACTCAGCATCGTACGGTACATGCACTCACTACTGGTATGTGGGACTCCGGAGGGGTGGATCCTGTCCAAGCACTAATATAAAGCCAATATGGCATGCTGCGGCGTGTAGTCCGATCCCATAATAATAGATAAATCCTATAAGGCCTGCTGAGGCGTACAACCCAATCTATAATAATAATTTATATAAAGCCAAGAAGGTTTGTTGCGGCATGTAGCCCGATCCACAACCTCATTCAAAACATGGCTCTCAGGCCCCAACTCAGTTATCAATCTCTCCAGTCCCTCGGACTCACAAATCTCATACCAATCAGTCCAAACAATGATACATGATGCAACAATAAATGGCAACAGAGGCTGAGATATGATATGCAAATGATGGATGTCACTAAGTACAAAAATGCCATTTAAGCAAATAGATCAACAGCAGAAATGACCTAGTAAGTCCCAACAGAATAAGCATACAGCCTAAACATGATTTCTAATATGGATTTTAGCTCAATTACTCTAGCACATAGCGATTACATGAATAGAAACAATGATTGATAACTACCCAGTACCACAGAATCGAGGGAGTCAAAAATTACCATGGTGCACACCCACACGCCTATCGTCTAACATGTGCGTCTTCTTAATACCAAAGACATAACACATATATCAGGGATTCATACCCTCAGAACTATGTTTAGAATTATTATTTACCTAAAAATGTGCAAACCTTTACTCCAACAAGCCATTGCCTCGCGAATCGACCTACGAACAACTCGATTCTAGCAACAAAAAACTAATACAATCAATACAAGCTATATGAACCAATTCCATATGATGAAGCTAGGTTCTTTAATAAAAGTCAAAAAGTCAACTCTAGGCCCACGTCTCGGAATCTAATAAAATTTACGAAATTCGAACACACATTCAATAACGAGTCCAACCATACCAAAATCATCCAATTCCGACCACAAATTTTCATTCAAATATCTTAATCTTACTCTTCAATCCCTAGTACAAAATTCCCCAAATTCCACCTTAAAAACATATAATCTAGGTGGAAAATTCAATGGGTATTCATTACTAATGATTAAAAATGTACAAAAGTGTCTTATCTCTTGAAATCTAATTAAACCCCTCTCAAAAATCACCACTACCCGAGATTGCGAAGTCCAAAAATGAGAAATTCCTAAAACCCCTCGTTATTATCCTATGCCCAAGAATCTTCACACATGCGGACTCACTAGCCGCACCTGCGAGTCCTCTTCTGCGGAAGAAGATCCGTTATTGTGGAAGTCACTTAAGAACCCGACCAGCCGCACATGAGGCCCAAAACTTACTCCTGCGAGACTGCTTCTATGGCCTGTTCTTCGCTCCTGCCCATCAACACCTACAGAATTCAATCCGCTTCTACGACTCCAGCCTTTCTAATGAAATCTGCATCTGTGGGCTTGCAGATGCAGAAAAAACCTCGCACGTGCGACTACTTCCCAACACCTACAGGACCACTCATGCGACCCCATTCTCGCTATCGCGGTCGCACGCCTGCAACCAATTCATTGCAGGAGTGATCGCTTCAGACCTGAAATACTTCAGCATTTCCTCAAGTCAAAACTAATTGTGATTTCAACCTGAATTACTCCTGAGGCTCCCAGACCCCATCCAAACATACCAACACATCTCAAAATATCATAGGAACTTAGTCGAGGCCTCAAATAACATCACACAACATCAAAAACACGAATCTCACCCCAATTCAAGCCTGATCAAACTAATGGATTTTCAATTTTTACAACAAATGCAGAAACACACAAAATCAACTCTAATTGACCTTAAATTTTTCACACAATTCATAAATTATACATCGAACCTATTCCAACTTCCAAAACCAAATTCTGAGCCTGTTAACCACAAAGTCAACTCTCGGTCAAACTTCTCAACTCTCCTAATTTCAACTGTTCCAACTATCGCCAATTCAAGCCAAAATCACCTCTGGATCTCCAAATCAATATCCACACACACTCTTAAGTCCAAAGTCACCATATTGAGTTATTTGGACCATCAAAATTCCATTACAGAGTCATTTACATATAAGTCAACATCCGATTAACTCTTTCCACTTATACTACCAACTTTGGGACTAAGTGTCCCATTTCATTCTGTAACATCTCCGAAACCAAACCAACCATCCCGGCAAGTCACATAACAATGAACAGACACAACTTAAGCAATAAATAGAGAAACATGGCTATAATACTCAAAAAAAATGTTCGTCCTCGAACAAGTTTAGCATCATACGTGGGGCCTCAAAAATGTGTGAATATATACTCCGCTCTCCCACTCGGTCTCCCAAGTAGCCTGCCCGGATGGCTGACCTTTCCAGTGTACTTACACTGAAGCTATATTCTTTGATCTTAACTTGCAAACCTGCCGATCCAAAATTCCCATCGGCTCCATATCATAGGTTGTATCCACATCTAACTAAATCATGTTGAAGTCCAGAACATGAAACAGATCGCCAAAATACTTCAAGAGCGTGGAAACATAAAACACTGGATTAACACTGGATAGCCTGGGTGGCAATGCAAGCTTATAAGCAACCTCTCCAATCCTCTCAAACACCATAAAAGGTCCAATATACTGAGGGCTCAACTTGCCCTTCTCCCCGAACCTCATAACACCCTTCGTGGGAGAAAGTATGAGCAATACCTTCTCCACCACCATGTAGGCAACTTCACGAGCCTTCCAATCAGCGTAACTCTTCTGTCTAGATTGTGTCGTGCGAAGCCAGTCCTGAATCAACTTAATTGAACAACCGGAGACCAACATTGATGACGTCCACAACACACCTCAATAAGAGATATGATGCGGTCATATGCAAAAATAATTACTCAACAATGAGTCCGGGTCGAATCCACTAGGAGTTATAAGGGGAGTTAGGAGTATATATTTGAAGCAAGCGAATGGACTACCTAAAATTCCACTTCCACAACAGATTTTTGATTTTTACTTCTACTATTACTCTAATGATTGCAAGCTAAGGTAAATAAACTAGAGATGAATGTTTTTGATGTTTTTCCAAATAGTTTAAAGGCTTAGGGATGTGACCATAACCTAGGTGTTTGACTAATGGGATAATGACATTAATACTTGTTTTGTTGATTGGGGTATATTATAGCTCTCAAGTCTACCCATTCAATACCCCTCGATCAGAGATTGATTTTGCTTAATTTGGCTTTCTCAAGTCCAAGTGGGTATGAAATAAAACAGTTGATATGAGCTCAAGTCGGGTTCTTACTATCTCTAGTTTGAACCCTTTTAATAGGCTAATCAATCTCTCAATTAACCCAATCTTGTTAGCCAAGTTATTCTAGACTAGGTCCTTCCTTCTCAAGTAGAGACTAAGTCAAATAGGCATGAATTAATGTTTGCGACCATTAATTCTAAAATTGAAGCATGAACTAAGCTAAATAATCAACATTCAATCATAAACAAACATTAAATTAAATACCAATAAGGTTTATACACTAGGGTTGCGTTACAACCCTAGTAAAAATCTAGCTACACATATGGGAATTGAATAAAATAAAAAAGATAAGCCAATTCAACTCATAATGAAAGATTAAATGATGAAATTTGTTCCCAAAATTTTGGGTCTTCTTTTTCATCTCCGATTAAACGATAATTTCCGCAAGCATAAATTCCGCAAATCTAATGTATAAAAACCCAAATAATGTAAAATTTCCTAAAATAGTAAAATGAAATGGCTACAATAGCTTTTAATGTTCAAATCACGGACAAAAATGCCCCTTTGGAGGTTCTGCGGCCGCAAAATTCCATGTGTGATTCGCAGATTTCATCAGTGGGCAGGAAGGAGGATTTTGCGGCCGCACATTTCTGGACTGTGGCTGTGAGGCAACTTCTGCGACCACACAAGAACTAACGGTTTGCACCTTCACAAAGGCTTCAGTACTTGGTATTCTTGCATATTCTCTAAGTTTGCATCTTCGCCAGTGGACGCCCAGTATTGCTGAAAATACTATTACATTCTGTTGTCTGGGTTGCGGCCGTAGAATTCCTCCTGTAGACCGCACATTTGCGCTTCTGCACCCTTTATTTCCTTGTGCTTCGAGACACTCCTTTATTATTTGAATTTGATCTTGGGGGACAAAACATCCAGCATTTCTGCAATTTGCACAATTTCATTAGTTTCAGGAACACAATTCAATACTTTTGGACTAAAGCAAAAGCTAAAAGGTTCTAATAAGCAGTCAAAATCCTCACTTATCAACTCCCCCAAACTTAAGTCTTTACTTGTTCTCAAGAAAATAAATTAGTTTCCACCTCCAAAAGTTAAGGGTCATTTCAATGAGTCAAAGGTGAGCTATCCACACATCAATTGGGACCAACAATTTCCCACACTACTCATGTATTATCAACAGGGCGACAAGTCAAACATTCATGAACATATAATTCTAATGTGAAATTTGAGCTTCAAGAATTGAATTTACTCATCAAGGACTCTTGCTCTATCATGTAGTCCATGGTGGAATCCAAACTCTTCCTCCTCTACTTTCCATTTTCCAAGCTCACTTAAGAAATTTAGCACTCAATCTAAAGATATATGAAAGGTTCACTCATCTCTCTCAAGAGAATGTCACAAGTACTGCTTCTAATACCATAGGCTTTCCCCAATGTAGATCACCACTAATATAAGCTCACTCGGTTTGGCATCAAGTAGGACATTTTTTGGGATACAATTGTTTACCATGAAAATGGTAATAATAATTAAATTTGATTTAGTGGTTCTAAAAATATGTGATTTATTTTTATACTAGTTGTTAGGGCAATAGATACTATGTGAAAGACTTAGAAAAAAATAAGAGCTTAAAATAAGATGTTAACCAAACCGAGTGGTTGTCAATCGGGGCCACGGGGTCGAATCTAATGCTCGGCTGGGAGCTGTCGAGGGGCGACTAACAGTTACAATAAATTAATGACAGCTCTTTATGGCCAATAATAAGCAATAAATGATTAACAATGCATAGAACACGATAAATATAAGCAATAAATGAAGTAATGAGATCAAGAGAATATGTTAGAGAGCAGTGAGAATGTTCTTGCATATTTAATTTGAGCAACAGACGTTTACAAAATGACAAGGATCTCCTTTATATATGAGGGGGAATCCCACATAGTACACGTGCATTTACTACAAAGATATGGTTCGAGTCTAAACTTAGCTCACTAGACTTTGTCAGCTTTAGTTGTGCGCCTTGGGAACTCCCCACTTTCTTTCTATGACCATCGGTCTGTACTGTCCCGTGATCGAGCGTAGACGGGCCTCGAGGGATGAAAACTTGACCGTGGTTTTGAGCCTTCAAGACGTCGTAACGATGGTGTAGACATGTGATTTTTGACCCTCCCCAATTTTTTTTATATTTTAGCATGTAAATATTTAGTTTAGGCCTAATATCTTTATTTCAACTAATTTTGACTCTTTTACTTTATTTCATCACAAAAATAAAAAAATTACAAAAATATTTTAGTTTACGTATCTTTCATAAATTTAAATAAAAATATACAAAAATAGTACCTTATTTTTATTTTTATATAATCTTGAAAACACAAAAATAGTTTCATGTTTTAATATAGTTTAGTTCAATTGTGACTTGATTCCAATCTCCAGCTTCTCACTACAACTCTGCAATGAACAATCCTAAAAATTCCAATTTCATTCCTCCTAAGCCACCTGACATAGATTCACCACAATGTCTTTCTAATTTGATGCCTTCAAGCCAAAGTTTCAGGGATAAATTAGTTGATGGGATTGAGCAGGGGGAAATCCATACGGCCATTGATGATCAAACCCCCCCCCCCCACCACCACCACCATCTTCCTATAAGATAGCTAATTGTATGCCCTACTCCAAAGATGACCTCCTAATTCAACTTTCTCTAGAAGATCTCCATCGCATCTACTCTCCATGGAGATTCTCTACAATCATAAACTACAAAGGATGAGAATCCAACACCAATTACTCAAAAGAAAGGTCCAAGATCTGTGGAAACTAAAGAAAACTTTCCACTCATAGACTTAGGACATGATTATTATATTACAAAGTTCAACAATGAAGATAGCATGTTAAAAGTGCTACATCATGGTCCTTGGTTTATCTTTGGCCATTTCCTTTCTGTCCAAAAATGGGTTCCAAACTTTATAGCCTCAAAGGCAAAGATCTTATTAACAGCTATTTGGATCCGTTTACCACAACTACCAACAGAGTTTTATGATAGCCAAATTCTCACAAAGGTGGGGAACAAAATTGGTAAATTGTTAAAAATTGATGCATGCACCTATTCAACCTTAAGGGGCCGTTATGCTAGGTTATGTGTTGAAGTCCCACTTGAGATACCGGTCACTCCATTTGTTTATATTGGACAGCATAAACAAGAAATAGACTATGAAGGTACCAATGTCCTATGTAAAAGTTGTGGAAGATTAGGGCATTCAATGTCCTCATGCAACTACATTATCCAAAGAAACAAACAATTCCCCTCAAAGGAAGACAAGGCCATTGACCAATCAAAGTCCATAGACACTACTATCCAAGATAGGCAAATAGGATCTCCACTGCCCAAAGAAGATGTCTGGCACACTGTGTCATTCCCTAAGAAAAAGAAGGTTGTGTACAAGCCAAAGTCCCAACAAGCCAATGATGGTAAGGTAGTTTTTAATTCAATACCCAATCCAGGTGAGTCCCTTCTCCTTCCTCAAATTATCAAATCTAATATTAAAAGGAATACTCCCACTGATCCTCTGCATGCTAATCATGATAATCAAAAGGTTAAGGCCGTTATCACAAGAAACTCATTTGGAGCACTGAAAAATCCGCTTACTACCACCAATGATCTCATTGGTAACATAGAAAATAACGACAATGCATGCATGGTTATTGACGTGGCTAACAAGGGACCAATGAAAGTCCACTTGGCAGACCCTAAGGCTACCCAGTTAAAATACATGCAAGGCCATAACTACCCTTCTACTACTAATGACACCCTAGAACATTCTAATACTATATTTCTGCAAGACTCATCTCCCTTCAATCCCTCTAATATAACACTAGTTAATCATAATTCTTGTTTATCTTTGTGCATGGGAGATAATTCTCTAGGCAGAATACTCAACCACGTGGATATAGAAGCTTCCTCTCTACCCCCAAATGGCCAATGAACAACCCTACGTTCCCCAAACAAAATCTCTACAAAACCTCACTAAGAACACTGCCACAAGTAACCTAGGTGATATCAATTCAGATATCACTACTACTAGTCCCTCAATCTCTATTTCTCATACTAAAACCCTAGACTCCTATTCTCGCAACAACCTTAAAAACTCTACTCCTCCCCTTAACAATGCCAAGAATTCCAATTACTCAGAGAAGACGTTACCGTCTAGTGAAAATCCTAAGGCACCAACGAGCCCTAAACATGTCGAACCCACCACTACCCCAAAATGGAATAGCAAACAATCAAACCTACTTCATACAACCACTATTGCCACAGGATCATCAACCCCTCTCGTGGGTGGAGCAAGCCTTAACGGGCCATGCAATAACATTCGGTATGGTACTCAATGGTCAAGACACGATCATAGTCCTTCAAAAATCCCATTTCCTTGCTCAACTAGTCTCAAAGGAGATGAATATGGCCATGAACAACTACTTCAATCATGTGTGGTTGAACAATATCCGCCACCCACTAGATCCATCCCTAAATCTCAACCAAGCACAAGCCATGAGGAGTCAATGGAGCCTCCCACCACACTTCAATCCCATTCAGTCCCAACAAGTTCCAGTGGATCTCTCATTCTTTCCCCCAGGAGAGATCAACAACATGAATCCCATTTTTATTCCATGGACAACCCCATTCGATCCAGTGATTCAAAAAAACAACCAACAACAACCCCATACAACACCATCACTACATGCACAACCTCCAGCACCACAACCACCACCTGCTCAACCACAAAACCTTCCAATGAACCCTCAAATTCAACCCCCTCACAATGCACCAGAACAAGAAAATGTGGAGATGGAGGAGGAGGACGAAACAAACCTACTGAGATCCAGTCTAGTCCTAGAGTTTTCAAGGCTCAACGAGGTAAAAGTCTACCTCTTCAGAGATCAAAGGGAGAAAAGGTACGTGTTATGCTGTCCAATAGCACTACACAAATTCTCCATGGATGTGCGACCCCCTCAAGATCCAACAATGGGAAACCATGCCATGATTCTGGTTCCTTCACTAAGGAGGAACCCAATTCCTCCAGCCCATAGGGAAAATGGGACACCACCTAATCTTCCAAATATGTATAGGCCTATTAATATAATAATATGGAACATCCGAGGTGGTAATAACAAAAATTTTAGGGTGAACTTTAGAGAAATGCTTGATACTCATAAGCCATACATGGTCACTCTTCTAGAAACTAGAATGGAAAGCCACTTATCTCTTCTATGTGATTTTGATTTTTTCCAAATGATCGAGGTGCCTAGTAAGGGTCAATCAGGAGGTATAGTTCTTCTTTGGGATGCAAACGTGGTCAGGGTTCATGACTTTGTTAGAAACAATCAAGAAATCCATGCTGTGATAGAGGTACTTCCTTTAAAAATTACTTGGTTATTTTCATCTGTTTATGCTAGTACTAAGTTGTTTAAACGTTTAGAAATGTGGAATAACATTGAAAAAATAAGCAAGACTGTTAATAGCGCTTGGCTTCTTGGGGTGATTTCAATGATGTTATCAACTACAATGACAAACTTGGAGGCAACCCCATTAACAATAGACGTAGCAAACAAATCTGGAAAAGTATTAACTTTTGTAAGCTTTTAGATTTAGGCTATTGCAAATACACTTGGTCAAATCATAGGAAGAAATCCAAGGGTTTAATTATGGAACGTCTTGATAGAATTTTTGTGAATAAGGAGTGGATTGACCTATTCCCTAAAGCAGTAGTGATCCATCTTCCTAAAACTCATTCGGATCATAATCCACTCCTATTAAATTTGCAACCTAGACATGTTAATAGTATGGATAAACCTTTTCGTCTAGAAACTATTTGGTGTAGGCACCCTGATTTTATTAATCTAGTTAAAAAAATTGGCTTAATAAGGACCTTGTGGAGGCTCAGGAAAATTTTACCAAATATATTTTAATTTGGAAAAACTCTACCTTTGGTGACATTTTAAAAAAAAAGAGAAATTTACTTTCTAGACTTAATGGTATTCAATTATCTCCCCATTACTACAGTAGTGACTTCCTTCAAAATCAAGAATCAACCCTTCAATTAGAATATAACAATATCTTACATATGGAACATGATTTTTGGATGTTGAGAGCTAGGAGTAATTGGATAAATGATGGTAATGCCAACACTATATTTTTTCATATTATGGCTTCTAATCGTAAATTTCGTAATGCCATTATGTATTTCACTGATGAAAAAGGAGATTGGATAACTGATCCAAACAAAATCCTGGATCACTCCTTTACCTTCTTCAAAAATGCCTTTCAAAGTGCTCACATTGTCTCCCCTATAAAAATTAGTACCTATGATCCCTCTTCCTTGAATAAAATTTATTTGAAATGTCTTGATAACCCCCTCTCAATTAGTGAAATAACAAAAGCCATTTTTTCCTTCAAACCATTCAAAGTCCCAGGTCCGGATGGCATACACCTTTTTTTTACCAGAAATATTGGTATGTAATAAAAGATTCCTTTGTTTCTTACTGTAAAAAGTTTTTTCCACTCAATCCCTCCCAAGTGGAATAAACAACATTTATTTATGCCTCATTCTAAAATTTTCTAATGCAAACAATCTAAGAAATTTCAGACCCATTGGTCTTTATAATACGGCTTATAAGGTAATTACTAAAATAATTGCCAATAGACTAAAATCTGTCCTCCCTCTTCTCATTAGTCCAATGCAATCTAGTTTCATGAAAAACAGAAGAATCAGTGATAATGCTATAATCATACAAGAAATTATGGGTCTTCTTAAACGTTCCAAAAATTCTAACTAAAACATGCTCATTAAGTTAGACCTTGAGAAAGCATTTGATAGATTGGAGTGGTCCTTTATTTATAAAACCCTTCACTACTTCAAATTCCCTCCTATGATTACTAAGCTAATCATGCATTGTATTACTACCAGTTCAATTGGGGTCCTAGTAAATGGTACAAAAACCAATTTCTTCCAACCTAGTAGGGGTATTCATCAAGGTGATCCCCTCTCTCCTACATTTTCATCCTGTGTATTGAACTCCTTTCTAGGCTCATCAACCATCAAGTTGATCTTAGGAATTGGGACCCCATCTAAATAGGTCACAAGAGCCCATCTTTCTCCCATTTACTCTTTGCAGATGACATTACTCTTATGGGAAAAGCTAATATAATAACTAGTCAGTGTATTAAGGGATGCCTAGACTATTTTTCCAAAGAGTCTGGACTAACAATAAACATTTCTAAATCAAGAATTGTTATCCCTCCCCATTGCCCTAAGGAGACTTCAACCTATCTTCATTCTCTTTTTGGGATAAAATGTTCCACTGAGTTTGGAAATTATCTGGGATTCCCTATCCTCAATAAAAACCCAAGGCCAAAGACTTTCAATTCATTTTGGATAGATTACATAATAGGCTCTCCGATTGGAAATGCTCAATCCTTAACATGGCTGGCCGTACCACTCTAGTCACCAGTACCCTAGGAGCAATTCCCTCCCATATAATGCAATATACTCTCCTTCCATCCAAAACTCTCAAGTCCATTGACAAAATTCAAAGAAATTTTATTTGGGGTACTACTAGTACTTCAAAAAAACTCCACCTCATTAATTGGGACATGATCACTAAGGTTAAAGGGGAGGGTGGCTTAGGTATCCGCAAGGCAAAGGAAAAAATGTCTCCCTTGCAAGCCTAGTGTGGAGAATATTAAAAAACCCATCTTTGCCTTGGTGTTACCTTATTATTTCCATGTGTGCCTACTCAAAAAAGTTTACAAATCTTTCTTTCATTTGAAAATCCATACTTCAAGGATGGAAACTTTGCAATAGTGGAATCTTATGGCATCCCTCAAAAATTCATGCTTGAACGTTTGGCATAATAATTGGATTTATAATACACCAACCCTAAGGGGCACTATTGAGGGCCCCCTAAATATTTCTGATCTTAAACTTTCCTTAGGCAACCTTTATAATGGAAAAGTTTGGGACATTAGTAAAATTAGCTTTGAGCTACCTTCCGATATTATCAGTAGTATTTATCTTACACCCACTCCCTCAAAAAATTCCATGGTTGATGACCTCAGTTGGAAACTAAACTCCATGGGTGCTTTGTCCGCAAAATCTTGCTATCAACTTCTTAATGAAGCCTCCACTTCTTCCAATAGTTATAAATGGATTTGGGATCTCTTTTGCCCCGACAAGATTAAAATATTTCTTTGGAAATGTAGCCACAACCGTATCCCTTGTAGAGCTTATCTTAGTAAAATTGGCATAAACATAGATGCACTTGCACTACGTGTAGAATGGGCATTGAAGATATTCATCATAGTTTTCTACACTGCACATCTTCCCTTAGATTTTAGAAGGCCATGGGCATTAGTTTTCAAATCAATACGGGTGACATAAACTGGCTCTCAAAGCTTAGAGACGCCTTTATTAGTTAAAACTCCCACTCGATAAATTGGAAAACTCTTTTTCCTTTTTGCATCTGGGAAATTTGGAAGAACTAAAATAATAATAATAATATAAACAACCTTCACGGTCACCTCTCTATAAAACTCCCATACACTTTGCATGGGAATATCATTTCTTCACGGAAAGATACCCCTTTAAAAATAAGATAATAGCTGTTGAAATCAGATGGCATAAACCTCCAATAAACACTATCAAACTTAACTGTGACGGTCCTTTCTCTTCTACTAACAATGCTACAGGTCTTGGTGGATCTATTCGTAATAGCAATGGTGACTGGATCCTGGGTTACCAAAAAAGAACTCATGCAGCCTCCCCAATCCATGAAGAACTCATGGCCCTCCTAGAAGGACTAAAAAATGCACTAGACTTTAGAGACACAAACATGGAAATTGAAACGGATAGCACAGATGTTATCAAACTACTACATGAAGAAGGCACTAACTTTCAAAATGTCATTCTTGAATGCAGGTGGTTAATGCACCGGCTGAAGCTCCCAGTACTGAGGCACAACTTTAGGGAAGGAAATGAAGTAGCTCATAGACTGGCTAAGGAAGCTTTGAAGAAACCTCCCAATGACAAATGTTTTCATCTTGCTCGTCCACCTCCTTTTGGGCAAGAAGAAATACAAAAGGATAAGCAAGACTCTTTTAATAGTTTAAGAACTATCTCTACTAATGTTTGTAATTTCCAAGCAATTTTGGGCAATAGTAATGCCCTCAAATATATGTCTAACTCGTGTAACTCTTTTGTTAAGTAATATAATTACCATACTTTTATGTTAAAAAAAATAGTTTAGTCCAATTAATTAAGATTAGTTTCATATTTTTATATTATAAATTGTATATTTAGAAGGAAGAGTTAGTTTTGGGTTAGTTTATCCCATTTTAATCTTGTAGTCCATTTTTTTCGACTTTGGCCCAATTTTAAGGCCCAATAATACCAAACCCAATACCTCTAAAACCCTAGGAAGATACTTAAAAAGGACCCATGGACCTAAGAGTAAATGAGCTGAAAATACACAAAAAATACACACTAAGATATAACCTAGACCAATAGACACCCATAAAATCCGCCATCACACCCCATCAGATTGGAGGTCCATCATTTTCTTCAGCCGTTCAACACACATAGATGCCCATCGTCACTTTGAATCTCTATCCTAAAGAAAGCCACCAAGGACCTGTACCTTTTTCTCCACCCTTAGAGCACCCTTCACTAACACGACAACAACAGCCGCAGCTGCTCACCCCAACTCCATCTCCAGTCAGTCGCAACACCAACCAGCACACCACAAATAGCCAGTCATCTCCTTCAACCCTAAACACACTCAGACCTAAGAGAAGACATCCGTTTCTATCACCTTCTCCATGAAGACCAACCACAAAACCAGCCGTTGCTCCACGACCTCACACCAAACGACCCTCATCTCCTAACTCACTCTCAACCAGATCAAACGCCGATCTCCTGCCCTTCCAACGACCCTTCCTTTCCAAAACACAGCAGAACCACCAGTCCGCCAGAAACTAGCCAGCTATTCTTCTCGAAAAAAAAAATCGCGCGCACACACGCAAAATAGTTCTAAGCTGAGGTTGGTTTGAGGTCTTCACCATCCATTCGAGGTTCCGTCGCTGGTTCGGAGTTCCGATCAGTGGCCTTCTGTTGTTACTTTGTATTTTCGTTCGAGGTTTGTCCGGTCCGCGTTTTAAATTTCAAAAGTCGGAACAGAAGGTAATTGGTTGATTTGATCTGGATCTTGGATTTAATATTATCGTTTCTTTGCTCAGGATGCCTTAGCAGTATTTGGTTGCTGTGTTTTGTTCTTTTGTTATTGTTGGTCTGTTTTTGCTCAATTTATATTAAGATGGAATTCTGGTTGATTTGTGTTTTAATATAGGATTCTGGTTGATTTGTGTTTCAATATGGAGTTTTGGTTGATTTGTGTCGGCCTAACTGTGTGCATACGACGTTGCTTCCGTGAATTAGTGTATCAAGTGTTTACTGATGTTTGATTTATTAAACAAACAAATATGCTGGATGATCGATGAACATGGGATTGAAGTAAAACATAGGTCGTTAGTGTTCTAAATCTCTTGTTTAGGTAGATCTTTTTATTTTGAATTCATGCTCTCGTTAATATCATATAGTTGCCCTCTTTTATTAACCCACAAATAATTTTATAGTATTCACAAACACGTAGTATGCTTTAGGGGTGTTTTGAATTTTTTATCATGATTATGTACACGTTCGCGTGACATGATTACGTTTTCTAAAAATGAATATCCGTAGCTTTGCTTTAGGCGCGTTTAATATATCGTCGTGATTGTGGATACGTTCACATTACATAATTATGATTCCTTAAGGATACATTGAGGTGAGTCATCCATAATTAAATCACCTATGGACTTCACATTAATATTATAACTTAGGTATTAAGAATGAATATTCGTAGTTTGCTTTAGGCACAAATTAATCTATCATCGTGATTGTGGACACGTTCGCGTGACATGGTTACGATTTTAAAAACAAAATCGAAGAATGCGTTCGTGCAACTCCGACTAAACATTCTTAATAGTAATAAAGCGTTACTAATTGTGAAAACGTTCGCGTGATATGATTTTTGACGCGCCAAATAAATGGGTACACGTACGCGTGACCTGTTTTAAAGATAATTTATTAATTAAAAAGGCAAAAGCACACGGGTTCTAAAAGTGAGTAATTAAACAATTTGATTAAGCCAAGTATGATAAAAGCAACCGTGCTAAAACCTTGGAACTTGGGAATGCCTAACACCTTCTCTCGGGTTAACAGCATTTCTTACCCGGATTTCTGTGTTCGCAGACCATAAATAAGAGCGAACTTCCTCGATTCGGAATTTTAACCGGTGACTTGGGACACCATAAATTATCCCAAGTGGCGACTCTGAATTTAATAAATAATATCGTTTTGATTGTCACTTAAATTGGAAAAAACTCCCTATACCCCCTTCCGGGGGTAGAAAAAGGAGGTGTGACAGCTCTGACGACTCTGCTGGGGGAGAAGAACCCAGAACTTCTAGTTCAAGGTTCAGAATTCGAGCTTGTTAATATAATTTTACTTGGATTTATTTATTGTTAATATTACTTTGTTTTGTGAACCTTTGTGCTAATTGTTGTTTATTTACCGATTTGATATTATTTGAATTGTATATAACCGTCTTTTTACGCCACCCCTCTGCGTCTTCTAAAAATGGTGCACACGTTTGCGTGGTCCATTTTTTCTGTAGAGGTTATACCAAATAGAATGAGGCTGGGCCAGCAACAAGGCCGGGTAGACTTTAGTGCTCCCGGTATGTTGCCCCCTCTTCGGCTCGAGTTATCCGCTTGGGTATGTCAGGTCAAGAACACAACCCTAGGTTTAAACTTAGAATAACATAACCTCATGCCGGATCCCTAGTAGGAATATTTATTTGCATAACGTGCATTTGACTTTGGGGACTCAACACAGGGGTTAGGTCCGTCTAGGACAGGTCTACCCATAACAGACCATCTTGATGCATCCCACGTGCTACATGTTGCATTTCTTCAAAGGTAAAAGGGTCATTTGGCGGACCAATGATAGTTGAGGGTAAATGAAAAAGAAATAATAAAGAAAAAAAGAGAAGGTGAAGTGTGAAAAATAAAGCAAGTAGGGCTCGATTATGTTTTCTGGCACATTTTGTTAAGGAAAAAAAAACATGAATAAATTCTCAAAAAAAAGGATTTGTACTTTCTCATCATTTTCCGAAAATCAAAAAATCAAAAAAAAAAAGAAAAGAAAATCCAAAAAGAGTTTACATGTTTCATCATTTTTTTTTAAAAAAGACAGAAAAACATATTTTTTCTCTAAATTACATGTTGTTTTTTTTAATTCTCGCCCGTATCCAATCTACCCGATACGCATATCTGATTCTCGTCTTTCGGGGCCTGATACGTAGGCAACCCACATAGGGTTCGATCTTCGTAGTAATTAAACAATTTGATTAAGCCAAGTATGATCAAAGCGACCGTGCTAAAATCATGGAACTTGGGAATGTCTAACACCTTCTCCCGGGTTAACAGAATTCCTTACCCGGATTTCTGTGTTCGCAGATCATAAATAAGAGTCAACTTCCTCGTTTCGGAATTTTAACCGGTGACCTAGGACACCATAAATTATACCAAGTGGCGACTCTGAATTTAATAAAATAATCCAGTTTCGATTGTCACTTAAATTGGGAAAAACTCCCTATACCCCTTCTGGGGGTAGAAAAAGGATGTGTGACAGCTCTGGCGACTCTGCTGGGGAGAAGAACCCAGAACTTCTGGTTCAAGGCTCAGAATTCGAGCTTGTTAATATGATTTTAATTGGCTTTATTTATTGTTAATATTAATGTATTTTGTGAACTTTTGTGCTAATTGCTGTCTATTTACTATTTTGATATTATTTGAATTGTATATAATTATCTTCTTATGCCACCCCTCTGAGTCTTCTGAATATGGTGCACAAGTTCGCGTGGCCCGCTTTTTCTATAGAAGTTATACCAAATAGAACGAGGCTCGGCCAGCAACAAGGCCGGGTAGACTTTAGTGCTCCCGGTACGTTGCCCCCTCTTCGGCTCGAGTTGTCCGCTTGGGTAAGACAAGTCAATAACACAACCCTATGTTTAAACTTAGATTAACATAACCTCATGCCAGATCCCTAGTAGGAACATTTGTTTGCATCATGTGCATTTGACTTTGGGGACTCAACACAGGGGTTGGGTCCATCTAGGACAGGTGTACCCAAAATAACAGACCATCTTGATGCATCCTACGTGCTACATGTTGCATTTCTTCAAGGGTAAAAGGGTCATTTGACGGACCAATGATAGTTGAGAGCAAATAAAAAAGAAAAAAAGAGAGGGTGAAGTGTGAAAAATAAAGCAAGAAGGGCTCGATTATGTTTTCTGGCACGTTTTGTTAAGGAAAAAAAACATGAAAAATTTCTCAAAACAAAAAGGATTTGCACTTTCTCATCATTTTTCGAAAATCAAAAAAAAAACGAAAAAGAAAATCCAAAAAGAGTTTACATGTTTCATCATTTTTTTTAAAAATAGACACAAAAACATATTTTTCTCTAAATTAGATGTTGTTTTTTTTAATTCTCGCCCGTATCCAATCTGCCCGAACTACGCATACCTGATTCTCGTCTTTCGGGGAGTGATACGTAGGAAACCCACATAGAGTTCGGTCTTCCTAGTAAGTCTTAGGTTTTTGGCTTCGCGGGGTCTTAGCTAAATCTTGCATGTTTAGCCACTTTTAGCCACATAGGTTAATTTTAGAAAAATAGTCACAATCATGTCTTGCATGTGTCCAACAGGAACGGTTATTGTCTCGCATAGCGTTCTAGGTCTTTAACTTTATTTTGTCTTAATTTTCTCATACAGGTGTGAATCTACTTACCGGAGTTTGGCATGACATACGCCTTAGGACCATCCAGTCAAGATCACTCATTCAGGAATTTGCTTAAGGATTTTTTATGTCATGTTTTGAGTCTGTTGTCTTTTTATGTCGTCTTTTACCTTCTAGTTTTGTACAATAATGCCAAGTCTTTTAGGTGGTATTAGAGCATGTCATAGGCTAGTTAAGTTTGTTGAGTCTTTTGTTATTGTATTTCATATTCTGCATTTGAAAATAGATGTGTTATAAATCAAAAATCCAAAAAAAGAGATTTTACGTTTTATATTTATGTTAGATGTTTTCTTTAGAATACTAACTCTAGAAGTTCAAAAAAAAAAATCTTTTGTGGTTTTTCATAGGAAATTAATGTCTAGAACTCAGAATAAAAAATTACTTTTATACTTCCTTCTAGTACATTAACACTAAAAGATCAAAAAAAAAGAGAATTTTCTTGTAATACTTCTTTAAAAAGTTTTCTTTAAGGTATTAATTCCAAAAATCCAAAAAAGATTTTCTTTTGAGATTATTGTTTGGGAAATTAATGAAAAATGATTTTGTTTTTATTTTCATTAGAACTTTAGGATATTGTACATAGAAGAAAAAAAATATACTTTATCTTTTGTTTATCTTTAAAGTTTCTTCTTTAGGTAATCAAAAACTAGAATCAAAAATATTTTTTTATCTTGTTCATTTCTCATTTCGAAATACTTCTTCGGGGATATCAAATGAAAATTCAAAATATTTTCTTTGGTTTATTCTTTAGATTTCCTCCTAAAAAAGCAATCAAAAAATATTTTTCTCTTCTAGTTATTTTTTCCGTAATAATTTCCCATAAAGTATTTGTTTCAAAAAAAAAAAAAAAAAGGAAAATCAAATATATGCTCGTTAAGCTTGAGTTTGGAATAGGTTATAGAACATTAAGCCTAGAAAATTCAAAAAAAGGGAATTTGCTTCTTTTATTTCTCTTTTCTCATCAGAGTAGTCATTAAGGTAAAAAGGAAAAAAAAATAAGAAAAAGGGAATGTTAGTTTGTTTGCTTTATTTCCGATCTTCCCGAACTACACAAAGATCTGATTCATGCGGCGTCATGATACGTAGGCAACCTACATAGGGTTCGATCGAATCATTTTTTTATTTTATTAAAATAAAAAGGAAAAAAAAGGAAACAAACAAAAGAAAAAAAGAAGAAAAAAAAAAGATGAAATTGTGGGACGTGAGAAATGAGAGGAAAGAAAAGAGTGATAATTAGAAAGAAAAAAAGGGAAAGAAAATGAGCAAGCCAAGAAGTACTAGAAAAGAAAAGAAAAGATGAGATTGAAATGAACAAAATTGGGATGATGCCAAGTGACCTTGTGACCCTGGAAGTTATTCTAGAACCGTTAATTGTTGCTACGTACATTGCACACAATGTGATATTTGCAGCTGTTAAATGCCCCTAACACTAGCGTAATGAACTCATTTTGTTCCTTTTTGTTATCTCAAATTGAGCAGAAGGGTTGTTAGTTTGTGGTTCTTAAGGTAACTCATCCATACAACACAAGGTCAAAGAGCAAGGTAGTCATGACTGGCAAAGAGTTGGACACAAGAGTTGTTGACCCATCGAGGGAGTTTGTGAAATCGAAGTCTGAATTGAAAGAGGAGGTCCAAAGGGTAAAAAGCAGATGGCAGAAATGTATCAGTCTTGGGTCAGGGGGCATCCTCCACCTTCATTCCCCACTAAATTGAGATTTCACCCCTAGGAGACGTACTTCCTAGTTTGAGTCATTTATGTTCGGCTCTAGGAGACACACTTCCTAGTCGGGTTCATTGACGTTTTACCTGTAGGAGACACACTTCCTAATAAAGGTCTTTCAAGTTATTCTTTTAGGAGATGTACTTCCTAAATTGAGAGTTCATTCATAGGAGACGCACTTCCTAGCTTGGTTCATTCAAGTTTCACCCCTAGGAGACGTACTTCCTAGTTTGGTTCATTCAGGATTAATTTTTAGCAGACGCATTTGCTAGTCAAAGTTTTTTTGTTTTACTCATAGGAGACGCATATCCTAATCAAGTCTTTAGTTTACTCTCTTCATTGCATCAATAGTATAAGTGGTTTACAATATTGCTAACAACTCACAAATCTTCCTAGTGCAATCTGGGGCAGAAAATTTTATTTGTTTTGATTGTAGGCACTCACATGGAAAACAAGAGAACACAGAAAGTTTCAGCAATCAGGCGACCACCTGGAGAAAAAGGGAAGACAATTCAAGTTTCAAGGGAAGATAGTTCAAGTTTCAAGGGAAAGCAGTTCCGAGGGAACACAGAAAGTTTCAGCAATCAGGTGCCCACCTGGAGAACAAGGGAAGACAGTTCAAGTTTCAAGGGAAGACAGTTCAAGTTTCAAGGGAAAGCAGTTCCGAAGGAAGATAGTTCAAGTTCAGCAATCAGGCGCCCACCTGGAGAACAAGGAAAGACAATTCAAATTTCAAAGGAAAGCAGTTTCGAAGGAGGACAGTTCAAGTTTAGCAATCAGACGCCCACCTGGAGAACAAAGAAAAACGGTTCACATTTCGAAGGAAGACAGTTCAATTTTTGGAAATAAGGCACCCATCTGGAAAACAAGGGAATTCACTTCAGAATGCAATTCAAGTCAGCAACAAAAGAAGCTCGCGGCAAGAATGCGAGTCAACAGTCAGAGATGATCAACGGAAGTTAGTCACAATCCAGAATAAAAAAAAGAAACGCAAGAAGTGAATCCAAATGCAGAAGTTGATGAAAGATGTGAGTTGCTCAAGACATGACTGAAGTCATAAGCATGGTATGTCCGGTTTTGATCCGAAAAGCTGAAGAAGAATGAACTAGCACCTGCAACTAGCAAGCGTCAAGGTTCAAATTCAAAGTCTGCATGACGAACCATTCAAGACTCAAAATCAAGCTTCAGAAGACTTATAGATAGGAATCTTGTAACTTACAGTTGACAGGCTTAGTTAGTCTTTTTTATTTTTTTATTTTGATGTAATAACAGGATCGTGGACCGGAACCTCGACGGAGTGACACCTCGATCGGCTCTCCACCTAGGTATACTCCATCATCTCACTCACTTCTGAACTACACGTGGCCTGATTCCTTTATAGCCAAGGATATGGAGGCAGCTCAGATACCAGGGCTTGGTCACATTCTCCTTTCTTTTAGCTTTTGGTCTCACTAAATAAGGGTCGGGTCAAAAAAACATGTCTAGTCGTTCTTTGCCTGAAATCTCTTCGCGTTCCCAGTCAAGGAGGGGCAGTTGTAGACATGTGATTTTTGACCTTCCCCAAGATTTTTTATATTTTAGCATGTAAATATTTAGTTTAGGCTTAATATCTTTATTTCAACTAATTTTGACTCTTTTACTTTATTTCGTCACAAAAAATAAATATTACAAAAATATTTTAGTTTACGTATCTTTCATAAATTTTAAAAAAAATATATACAAAAATAGTACCTTATTTTTATTATTATATAATCTTGAAAACACAAAAATAGTTTCATGTTTAATATAGTTTAGTTCAATTAATTAAGATTAGTTTTATATTTTTATATTATAAATTGTATATTTAGAAGGAAGAATGAGTTTTGGGTTAGTTTATTCCATTTTAATCTCGTATTCCATTTTTTTAGTCTTTGGCCCAATTTTAAGGCTCAATAATACCAAGCCCAATACCCCTAAAAACCCTAGGAAGACACTTAAAAATGACCCCTAAACCTAAGACTAAAGGAGCTGAAAATACACACAAATATATACCCTAAGATATAACCTAGACCTATAGACACCCTTAAAATCCGCCGTTACACCCCATCAGATTGGAGGTCCATCATTTTCTTCAGCCATTCAACACACATAAATGACCATCGTCACTCTGAATCTCTAACCTAAAGAAAGCCGCCAAGGACCTGTGCCTTTTCTCCACCCTTAGAGCACCCTTCACCAACACGACAACAACCGCCACAGCTGCTAACCCCAACTCCATCTCCAGTCAGTCGCAACACCAACCAGCACACCACAAATAGCCGTTCATCTCCTTCAACCCCTGAATACACTTAGACCTAAGAGAAGACATTCGTTTCTATCATCTTCTCCATGAAGACCAACCACAAAACCAGCTGTTGCTCCACGACCTCACACCAAACGACCCTCATCTCTTAACTCACTCTCAACTGGATCAAATGCCGATCTCCATCCCTTCCAATGACCCTTCCTCTCTAAAACACAATAGAACCACAAGTCCACCAGGAACCAGCCAGCTATTCTTCTCGGAAAAAAAACCACGCGCACACACGCAAAACAGTTTTAAGCTGAGGTTGGTTTGAGGTATTCACCGTCCATTCGAGGTTCCGTCGCCGGTTCGGAGTTCCGATCAGTGGCCTTCTGTTCTTGGTTTGTATTTTTGTTCGTGGTTCGTCCGGTCCGCGTTTTAAATTTCAAAAGTCGGAACAGAAGGTAATTGGTTGATTTGATCTGGATCTTGGATCTAATATTATCGTTTCTTTGCTCAGGATGCCTTAGCAGTATTTGGTTTCTGTGTTTTGTTCTTTTGTTATTATTGGTCTGTTTTTGCTCAATTTATATTAAGATGGAATTGTGGTTGATTTGTGTTTTAATATAGGATTCTGGTTGATTTGCGTTTCAATATGGAATTTTGGCTGATTTGTGTCGGCCTAACTATGTGCATACGACGTTGCTTCCGTGAATTAGTGTATCAAGTGTTTACTGATGTTTTATTTATTAAACAGACAAATATGCTGGATGATCGATGAACATGGGATTGAAGTAAAACATAGGTCGTTAGTGTTCTAAATCTCTTGTTTAGGTAGATCTTTTTATTTTGAATTCATGCTCCCGTTAATATCATATAGTTGCCCTCTTTTATTAACCCAGAAATAATTTTATAGTATTCACAAACATGTTAGTATACTTTAGGTGTATTTCGAATTTTTTATCGTGATTATGTACACGTTCGAGTGACATGATTACGACTTCTAAAAATGAATATCTGCAGCTTTGCTTTAGGCGCTTTTAATATATCGTCGTGATTGTGGACACGTTCGCGTGATATAATTATGATTCATTAAGGATATATTGAGGTGTGCCATCCATAATTAAATCACCTATGTCCCTCGCATTAATATTATAACTTAGGTATTAAGAATGAATATTCGTAGATTGCTTTAGGCACGAATTAATCTATCATCGTGATTGTAGACACGTTCGCGTGACATGGTTGCGATTTTAAAAACAAAATCGGAGTGTGCGTTCGCGCAACTTTGAATAAACATTCTTAATAATAATAAAGCGTTACTAATTGTGGACACGTTCGCGTGACATGATTTTTGACGGCCCAAATAAATGAGTACACGTACACGTGACCTGTTTTCAAGATAATTTCTTAATTAAAAAGGCAAAAGCACATAGGTTCTAAAAGTGAGTAATTAAACAATTTGATTAGGCAGAATACATAGTTTACCTCCGGAACTATGGACCAAATCCCTGTGACACACCTTTTGGGAACAAAAATTACCTTACACACTCAACCTTTTTCGAGTGTGTCTAATACACACCTCTTTAGTGTTTGACCACTTTTTTCTCAGCAAGTGTAATCACGCACTAATAATAATGTGGCACGTGTGATTAACCTTTTGTAAAAAATAAAAAATACTTGAAATTATAATTATATCCTAATTGCCAAAATAATCTTCCATCTTCTTCATCTTCCCCAAGCTATACCACCATGGCTGCTAACTCTCCAAAGCGAAACACCGATGCAAAAAGAAAAAAAAATACCACTACCTCATCCTACCACATTTAAGACCCACCACCCCAACCGCATAAATTCCCCACTAATCTTCATTTTCTTTGCCCCATTCAACACCCCGACAGTTTAAATTCACTATTACTCTCTATTTTTTTGCCGTGTTCAACATTCCACCCATTTAATTATAAAACTCAGATTTGTCTGTGCTATAATTTTGAAAACTGGTAATGTCTCTTCCAGTTCATGAGATCATAGACAAGGTCTTCGTCATTGCCATATATAAATAAGACTTCAGAAAAAGGACTGCATATCAAAGTTGTTAGAGAGAAAAAAATAAAACCCGATTGGGATTATTCTGTATCTAGTTTATCAAAACTAGAAAAAGAGCAATCATTCTGGGATTAAATCACCTTCCTTATTATTTCAAGAAGCTAATCAAAATCTAAATCTGAAAAAACACCCAATCTCAAAAACAATTGTTAATTTGGAGATTTGAATCGAGAGTCATAACCAAAATATATTGGTGTTCAAATATGGAAACTCTGGTTCTTTGTATTTTCTCGTTCCCCTTTAGATCTTGGGGGAAGAATTTGGTGGGGGGGGGGTGTGTGGTGTTGTGACAGAAGAACCTGGAAAAGAATTGATGAAATCTTTTTAGAAAATAAAAAAATAAAAAATGAAAAATCTGCACAAATAGTTTCCAGATGACGATTTAGATACAACATGTTAACTCTTCACTCGCCTCTTAAGCGTGTATCACGAGTGTAAAAGTAGTGTGTATTAGATACACTTTGGAAAGGTTGAGTGTGTAAGGTAATTTTTGTTCCCAAAAGGTATGTCACAGGGATTTGGTCCATAGTTCCGGGGGTAAACTATGTATTCTGCCATTTGATTAAGCCAATTATGATCATAGCGACTGTGCTAAAACCAAGAAACTTGGGAATGCCTAACACCTTCTCTCAGGTTAACAGAATTTCTTATCCAGATTTCTGTGTTCGCAGACCATAAATAAGAGCCAACTTCCTCGATTCGGGATTTTAACCGGTGACTTGGGACACCATAAATTATCCCAAGTGGCGACTCTGAATTTAATAAATAATTCCGTTTTGATTGTCACTTAAATTGGAAAAAACTCCCTATATCCCCTTCCAGGGGTAGAAAAAGGAGATGTGACAGATGACAAATTGGACCCTCCGATTTTACCGTATACAGATAGTCCCCGCATTTGTTATAGTAGAACGATAAGAAACGACCTTGATAACCACCTTTTTGAATTTCATGCGATAACGTTATACTGATGATGTCATACTTATGACATAAGCCTTTGTGACAACCGAGGCATCCCGCTGACTAGTTTTTTCAGCGCCATTCAATGCACTACTGATTCTCGTCCTTCTAAGCAATAATATCGTTACTGATTCAGTTCCAAAAATGCATTAATTGCGCCTACCAATACATCTTTCAAAGACATTGATGGAGCCGTCGGTTACGTTTTTCAAAGAGTATTGATTGTGCCTGCTGGTTACTCTGCCCTTTCTCTATAATGGGAGCTTTCTGGAACCAATTCTTTATTCAAGTGTTTTCAAATTAGCCTTTCACCCTTCTCTTCTCCTCATCCTCATCCGTCATTTTCCCTTATGTTTGAGGCCCGCGACATTAAGGTTATACGGTGGCGTTCTTTTCAGCCATGCCATGGCCTTTTGCCTGGGATTTCCCTTGCCGAGCAAGATTACACTAACTTGTCGTTATTGTTGTGGTTATTACTGTTATCGTTGTTGGCTCGAGATGATGAGGCGGGGGGGGGGGGGGGCAATTTCTTCTGACTTGGGATGATATTTGGACTTTGTACCGCTACTCACGAAGGTGTTTGGACTATACACCGCTGCTAACCATCCTACCGGGCCTGGTTTGGCACTTCATCCCTTTTGCTTTCCGTGGGGTGAAGTGGCGCATCTAGCCGGTAACTTGCACGACACAATGTCCCAAGAAGTGGACTCAAAGTAGTTGTGCAGGTAAGGCTGACGCTTGCGAAGTCTTCTATCAGGCCGTGATCTTCTTGGCCTCGTAGAGCTTTTGCTCTTTGGCGGACTATGGATTTTGCTTCATCTTTTTCCGCTTCTTCACTTTTCTCTTCTCCATCTTCTCACTTTCCTCTTCTTCATCTTCTCCCTTGGAGATACCATTTTGGAGGAACGAGATGAGACCCCCGAGGAGGTGATGCTTAAAGATACTGTCGCCGAGGATGTACCCCCGAGAATAGATTAGACTCTAGGATTTTCTTATATATGTACCTTTTTGCTTCTTTGTTGTTGTGTAAGGACCCCTCGTGGGCTTTTGTAATCATATGTAAGGACCCTTTGTGGTCTTTTGTAATTATGTGCTTAATACAAATATTTTTCTTCAATTTGCCTCTAAATTATGCTATATTTCTTTTTATATGCGTTTATGGAGAATTTGAATGCATGACTCCACCAATTGGTGTGAGTACTGAGCCTGGGGGCGAGCATTTCCTCTGGCTCTTGATTGATTAATTCGATTCCCTGTAAAACCCTTTACCGTACCTTGGACTGAGCCCAGATTGGTTTGATAAACTCGTGTCGTCGGGATCCCCGACTTTTTAATTGGATTAGGGTTTCGAAATTTCGCTACGAGACTTAGCCTATTAGACCCCGCGGTAGTCTTCGATGGGGGGATTTGCTCGGACACCCAAGAATAAAGGTAGCCTTTAGGCTTTCGGTAGTAGTCCCCGAGTGGGGTTTCGCTCAGGCTCGGGCTATGTGGAGACTTGTTCTGAACTTAGAGTAGATAGTCTTAAGGCATTGCAGATAGATCTCAGACGAGGGCTTATCCGAGTTTAGATGGTACCTCGAGGCCAAGCCCATACAAGTAGAGTTTTAGCGCTTGTTTTATTCTTAAGAGAAGCCCTCGAGATCGGGAACCATCCCGAGTCTTGTAATGATATCAGTGGCTTCCTAGAGCCTAACTTCTTTTATGGAGGTCCTCGAGATCGGGTACCATCTCGGGACTTGGTTGATGCAGGGTCTTCGACCTCGAAACGTCGTATGGCGATGTTGAGTGTATGATATGGTTATAAAATGACCGAGGTATTCTGTCGGCGTATCTTTCCAAAGCAATAAAAGCTTTAGCCAATATTTTTAGTCGGCCTTTGAGGCAGGCCAGTGGTCGCCACTTTTCCCATATATAGGGTTGCCTTCGCCCTTTTGGAGATTTCGCTATTCTGAGTGGTTATCCTCTTTCATAGAGTTCTCCTCTCTTGCGCCAATTTTCCTTTAATTCAAAGCTTTCACCCAAGTCTTCATTTTCCCTTTCTTCATTTTACCATAGCCATGGTTGCTATGCCCGAATACGCTTGGCAAGGAGAAGGGAGCCTCGCCTCTGGGCACTTTGCTTCGGGAGGGAATCTCCCGTTAGAAGAGACTCCCAACGTTCGAGTTTATTGGGGCTATGCCTCAAACTTCATTTCTTTAATAGGAGAGGAGCACCTTGAGTTGGCGAGGAAGGACTATGGATGGGGAGAGAAGGTAGCATTACGAGTACCTTCCCCGGAGGAGAGCATAATGGACCATGCAGAGGGATTTTTGAACATGTATATGTACCCCTTTATGCTGGGCCCTGTTGATGGGGTTGTGCTCGACCTTTGTCGAAAGTACTAGGTTACCATGGCGCAGATTCACCGGTCATTTTGGCGGATAGTATTGATGATGAGGTTCTTTGCGGAAGAAGCAAGTCTCGAATTCACTCTCAGTCATCTCATCAGGTTGTATCGGCCCTTTCACCATTGACGCCTGCCAACCATGTGATGCCAATCCACCATGCCTTTCGTTGTTGACGACAAAGAAGACGGAGATCGGGGATGGATGAGCCAACTTACAATGAGCGTAAGTGGCAAACTTTATCTAAGGATAGGTGGGAGGCAAAACACCACGGTATGTGCTATGTGATTTGCCCCCCCCACTTTTCTCTCGGAAGGGCGCTTTTTCTTTCTGCGTACTAACTCTATTATCATAGGCATTGGATAGTCCCTCAAAATGAGGTCGTTCCCTTTAGGAGAGGGAGAAAGATTACCAGATTCCGGGCTAAAGACTGATAACAACAAGCAAGAAATGCCTTTGCAGGGCGACGACGCTCAAAGCAAGAAAACCCAGACCGGGGGCTCGGAGAGGATGTATTGACTGAGCCTGCTTTACCCACGATTTATGGTTTTAGAAAGGCGGTTTCTCCTCCGCTGCCGTCTTATTTTTCCGTCGAAGGTACTTCGAGGCATGAGAGTTATCTGTCGCCGATTCTTTCTCCCATCGAAGGTACTTCGAGGGATACTCAAAACCCGAGATCATATACACTGAGCGACCGTATCTATTACAAAGGATCCCCTTTATATATGAGGGAGAATCCCAACATAGTATAAGTGCATTTATTACAAAGATATAGGGATGTGACAGCTAGTTGACACCATGATTCGGGTCTGAACATAGCTCAGTAAACTTTGTCAGCTCTAGTTGTGCACCTTGGAAACTCCCCATTGTGCACCTTGGGAACTCCCCACTTTCTCTCTATGACTGTCGGTCTGTACTGTCCCGTGATCGAGCGTCGATAGCCCTCGAGAGATGAAAACTCGACCGTGGTTTTGAGCCTTCAAGATGTCATAACGATGGAAAATTGGACCATTCGATTTTACCGTATACAATAATGAAGGCTTTTGGGTTAGCGTAGGATACCGTATGGGTAAGTGGTTAAACCTTTCCTTAAGCACTCCATCTTTCATTTCTCGGCTCACACTTTGCAAATTGTTTAGAGGCACTTTCTTTTCATTGGGGACTAGAGAGACTTAGCATCACTCTTTCTTGATTATTTCATTCTTTTACTCCTTTTTTTGATTTCTCCATATTTGGGATCATTACCTCTTTTTGAATCCATTCAACCCTTCCACTTATTTAATTTTTGTATTTTTCTTATTGTTCTTTTCTTTTTTTGCCTTCTCTTCTCATAGAGATCATTTCTTTTCTCTTTTTCTGCCTTGATACCTTTTTCAATTTCCTCATCTTACCCCAAACTTACATTTTAAACCATTTGTTTCACAAGAGTGTTAAGGAAATCTCGGGTGCCAAGAGAGGGTCACGACACAATAGGTAAAGGTTTGTAACATGGTTATCAAATTTGAAAGGCTAGAAGGTAAAAGGGGTCGACTAGGGATAATGACATTGGTTGGCAATAGAAAACTCAAACAAGCTAATAAGAGCCTGCAATCACTTCTCAAACCAAGCAAAACTTAGGATTTTGCATTGAAACACATTCCGGGCAAGTTCTAGACTCCGCATGGATACTTGGAGTAGCAATAATTCATCTTACCTCTCACGTAACTAGATTGTAAAAGAGGACAGAGTAGAGCGCCCACAATGACCACATTCATGTTTAAAGATTACAATGGTCCAATTAAATCACTCGGTGATTGCCAAAGTCAACACAAGAGTCACAAAGTCACTAACAAAAGATATTTCTTTCAAAAACCTTGTCTCTAACCATAAGCACGTAGTTAAGTTTGCTAGTGCCAATTGAATCACGGTTGACTCTTTGAGCATGACTTAATTAGGTCTCTTTATTCATTATTACTACTATTATTATTTAAACTAAAAAACTGACGCATTCTCTTATGAATGTTGTCACACCATCCATCGCTGTGACGAGTCATCCGGTTCACACAACAACTACCTTTGGAAAGAACCGTGACATTAAGAAAATCAAAGGCATATTATATACTAAAACCTAAAAGGAAGCTACTAAAGAAAACAAGAGCTAATACGCTACTAAAACATAAAACGAAGTTAGTAAGCAAAAACAAAGATAAAGAAGCTAACGAGTAAAACTACTAAAGATAGAATGAATACACATAGTAAGAGATAGACGAAGCTATATACATACAAATAAGAAAAAAAAATAATATCATCAAATTATTACAGGCCAAATGTATCACAGTACCAAATGTGTCAAATAAACACCACCCCCTTCCCGAATAACAGTAAGTATTGTCCCCAATGCTTAGCAAAGTAAGAGTAAAAGAGGGAAGACTGAAGAAAACTCAATATGGCTCCTTGGAATCTTTGTGTCCCCTGCAATGTCATCACCCTTAGGATCAGCCAACTGAACCTCATTATCATCAACTGTAGCTATGGCTAGGTTGGCGAACATCTCACGCACTGCAGTGTTGGTAGCAAGGTCCTGCTCTTCAGACTGGCCAGCTAGTGCTACTAGTGTAGATGGTGTTGTAGGATCTAGGGCAGAATGGTGTGGGTCCAGCAGCATATCAAAGGGAAGATATCTGGCTATAGCAATACTAGTCACCTCTCTAGAGCTTGTCCACTAATTTGTTGCTAGACTAGGAGTTCCTCATCTTCTTTACTTCGTTTACCACCTCTTCAATCACCGACTCTTGCTGTACCAAGGTGTCCATGATAGTCTTCTAATTCTCAAAGATTTTCTTCAATGTCTCCTCAATGTCAAAAGGACCTCTGATGCCTGTGAGATAGATAGCGTTGCAACCGTACTTGATAAGTCAGTCAGCTTTACAGTGGTTGTCTGCATCCAGTTGTTGAGACTCACGAATGTCTAGAAGACTCACAATGTAGATAGTGGATGATGAGGCACAACCACTAGCTTCAAAGCCGAGGTAGAAGCTGTGGCAGGAGCTGCAGTAGGGGTTGTGGAGAAGGGTGGAGGAATATCTGCGGCACTGGAGGAAGGCTCGACTAAAGTGGATGGAACATCAACTGCCTCAACAGCTACATAGCTAGCTCATCAGACATGCCCGTAAACTTCTTCTTCGGATTGTTCGCATCCATCAGTGAAGCCAAAATCAAGCCTACGCACCTCCAAATCAATATCTGGACACACTCTCAAGCCCAAAATCATCATACAGAGCTATCAGGACCATCGAAACTCTATTTCGGATTAATTTACACATAAATCAATATCCGATCAACTCTTTCCACTTAGGCTACCAAACTTGGGATTAAGTGTCCCAAATAATTTTGAAATATCTCTGGAATCAAACCAACTACACTAGTAAGTCACATAACAAAAAGAATGAACACAAAATAAGAAATAAATGGGAAAATATGGCTATAATACTCAAAACGACTCGTCGGATCGTTACAAGAGGGGGTGGGGGTGGAGGTGGAGGGAACAGATGTGCAAAATAAAGTGAGGAGGGCATACACAAAAAATGCAGCTCACTTCCTTTTCTTCCTCTAACAACAAGCCTTAAAAATCCCAGCAATTCACCCACCAAAAACCATCCACCATCCTCCATTAAAACCACGTTAAAAGCTCCTTGAAACTCCATAAAAATGCCATAGAAAATCTTCCCAAACATGACCTCAAAACAGCCCAAAAAACGAGCTGGAAATCCACCCCCAAACCCCAAACAGATCTGAAAATCTGTTCAAAAACCACCAAATAATAGCCCCAAAAAGCCTCTATATCAATCCTCAAATCTATCAAAAATAGTCCAAAGAAAGAGCTCCAAATAACCACCAAAACTCCACCCAAAATGCAGCAAAATCCAGCCAAAAAGCGCAGCAAAAATCGGGTGCAAAATATCTCGAACAACATAGCTGCGAAAAGTGTCTGTAAACCACCCCTTAACCATCTAAAAACCTCCTTTAACATAGCTCCAACAATCCAGTTGCGTCACATTGCTAAAACCAGCCACGAACTCCACCTGAAACCAACGAAGCACACAAAAATACTGTCGTTGGGTTCTTCCAGGATAGTCCAATTGAGGTTAAGCTCGAAGCTCTTGGTTTGAGAGGTCATTGGAGGTTTCCTCTGGAAATTCAAGGTCTCTAGTTGAACTTCCGGTCGAAGGTCTCATTTTCAATTCATAACCACTTGTAGTACCGAGTTATTCACTTTGAGTTCTTGCTAATTAAATCAAATACCGAAGAAAGTCACTGCACATTAATATTAAGGTTCACCTTTTATGTTTTCATCTATTAACTTGATATTTTCACCATAGGATGCTTTGTTTTCATCTTCAAGTGTGTTCCCGACTTCATTCATTGATTACGTACTTATATGTTGGTTCATATTGATTTGCTGACATTTATTAGAATTTCAATTTTGTTTGTTTCTGTTTGTCTTGTTGTAATAGCTCGTTAGCTTTCGTGGATTTCATGAGTAGTTTGGGATATGGAGGATCTGTTTTGATGAGATTTAGTGATGAAACCATGATTAAAAATAATTAATAAATTTGTTGAAAGAATATGCACGCACCAGATTGTAGAAGTGCACTTTTGAGATTATCTGTTAAGGTAGTGAGCAATCCGCTAGTTAGGAAATTAGGCCATTTGGTTCAAATGTAAATTTCAATAATTGAGATGTTTTCTTTTAGTAGTAGGACTTAAGGCAATCAAACTTCCTTTGCGTCAGTTGGATTATGTCATGACCCCAATTTCTCACCTTAGGATATCGTGATGGTACCCAATCTCTAAGAAGAGGTAAGCCTAACACATAATGATTTAATAACAGAATTGAACAATTTAATCATTTATCATTAATCATTTAATGACATACATAGCCGCAAGCGGCCAATAGTTATACATTTTTCCAAAATCGGTAGTATGGAGTCATAAACACCACTAAAACAAACTAGATTTCTAAACACAATACTGTTTTGAATTAATATTTAACAGTAGCATAATGAAGTATGATGGTGACTCCATGGCCTGCGAACGTCAAATTGGTATACCTTGAAGTCTGCCGTTGCAGGCACAACTTTCAACAGCATAATCAGAATACCTAGATCTGAACAAAAAAGTGCAGAAACGTAACATGAGTACACAACAACGGTACCAGTAAGTATTAAGTCTAACCTCGGTAGAGTAGTGATGAGGCTAGGTAAAGATACCTACTAGACATAAAAACTCGTTCAAGATATACCTAAGCTAACGTTGGAAAGAACATCAATATATGACTAACGACGGAAAAATTATTGATTTACAACCAACAATGAAGTAATAGAAGCATAAATGGCAGCAAGTAGTAAACAAGTAATAAAGAAGCAACATAATAAAACACCTATGAGATGTAAATGAACTCAAATAATCAACAAACGGGTGGCAACTCAAATAATCAAATCGCTCCCAATGCACTGACTTACAAAAAGAATTACCCCGAGGCACCACACCTCATAAACCACAAGTCATGAACCACAATTTCCAAATCTTACATATATCACACCTCGTGCCCACAATAACAATCACCTTTGCACGGCGAAGCCCACATGATACCATGTACTTTGCAATCATGATAAATATTAATTTAGTGGAACGAAAGGTATATTTAGACACCATAAAATATAATAACAATCTTGAATAAAGTAAGGTGTCAAATGAAATAATGTGTTTATTTTATAAAATCAAGTAAAGTAAAATAATATATAATTTGTACAAAATAGAGTATAAGATGGGTTTAGTTCAAAAATCAATAGAATTGAGTAAAAGTATCATTTTTAAACAAAGCAAAACATAAGTTAAATTAACGAATTAAATATATCATTTGTTAAACAAAAACATGATAATAATTTTAAGTAAGGTAAACATCTAACAGGGTGATCAACATAATTTGAGAACCCAATTATAGTAAAAGTGCGATAACCATTTAGAATAATAAGGCACCGAGTGGGGTAACGAGTTCTATCTTAAGAGAACATAGAATAAAGCATGTTAATAATTCATTTATTTGAACCATTATGTTACCAACAACTAACTACTATATGATACAGTGACTTCATGCAATTAAATTCACATTGACAATCAATTCACCAAGTTATAACGGAGGCACAAATTGGCATGTTAAATCAACACAACAAATCACGTAGAATGCATGACTCACACAAGAAACCACAATCATTCTACCACAAAGATAACAACAAATAACCAAATACAATCAAAATGCGGATGAATGATTGAAGAAAGAATAATGACCGTTCAAGTCAATAAGTTATTAAAACATGGAATGTACAAATCACAACCGAGGTCCTCATATTCACATTTCACAATTTCAATCACAATCTTTCCTTATATCACGCGTGAGCCTTACATTTAGTTTTAAAAATTATTTTTCCTGAAATAGCTACACGCGTTTTAGCCCACCTTATTCTACCGCATGACTTCAAGTAGTTCCCTTATTAGCAACACGCATATCAAGCCCACCTTATCTCACCGCATATGTATCAATCCCTAGCCTTATACCACCACATGCGTATCTATATCACAACACAACCACAACTCGTACCACAAGTGCCCATATGCCACAACTTGCCACCGACTCAACAACATCAATATTTCCACAACAGATAGCGCATGACTCAATCAAAATGTGTACAAGAATTTCAATAATAACAAAATAAATGATAATGCTAAACAAGGAAAGGTATCTCAACAATTAACAACTTCTCCTCAATGTGATAATGGCTATTACACCATCAACACCAATTACTCAACAAGATGATATTCCATGAAATAACAACTTCAATAAAACGTTATTCAACGATTAATAGGTAACAAGACAATAAGAAAGGCAATAACTTTAATAAGAACAAGTTCTAACAGCGTCAAATAGAGCATGTAAGAGTAGAATAAGAATGAGGGACATAACTTAATTAATGGCATGGAAAGAGTCTACTTAATCTAAACGGTCATATACCACATATAGCCCGTGTACCACTCATCACCTTGCGCACACGCCTTCACATAATATAAAAAGCACAATCAAACCAAATCCTAAGGGGTAGTTTCCCCCACTCAAAGTTAGACAATATACTTACCTCAAACAAGCCCAATCGATAAAGGTCGAATCTTTACACATTTACCCAAAGTCAACCAAAAAGTCAAACTCAGGCTCGCACCTCGGAACCTGACAAAACTAATAAAATCCATTAACTCATTCAATTACGAGTCCAACTATACTAATTTCACTCAATTCTGACTCCGAATCAGTGTTCAAAACTCAAAAATTACTTTAGAAAAGTTTAGACAAAATCTCCCAATTTGTCTTTTGAAATCATCAATCAAATACTAAAAACGAACATTGACGTTACACCTTATGCGTACCAAGGTGATGTATAATGAATATGAGACTTGTTAATCATGATATAGATGAGTTTAAAGTAATAATATGACTATATATGATGTTTCGATAGAAAATAAAATGTTTGGGAAAATCATATTTAAGTTGCGGAAAAATCGACTAAGGATTTGCCTTGTAACGAAGCTCTTTGAGCAATACATTTCATGTTCTATGTGTGTAATTTTAGGGACATACTCTATACCAAATTTAATGTCTTGTAATGTAGTTTACGCTCTTAACCGTTCGTTCATAGGACATTCGGATAAAAAGATATAAGCGTCAGAAAATGGGCCAATACTAGGGTGCCAAGCTAACACCTCTTTGACTTTTCAAAAGTTGATATATAGGTCTTAAGTCATCTCACTCTTCATTTTTATATAGAACCCAACCAGAGAACACCCTTATAACCTATCCTTGAGCTCTCTAATAGAGTTTCAAATAATATTAACATCCAGGGTAAGAAATCGAGAAGAGATAACATCCGAACGATTCCTACGATGTAAGTATCATTATTCCGCCTCTCCTTTTCTTTATAGTTCGAGTTTTGGAATGTGCTTCATACTTAAGAATGTCTAATTTCTGTATTCAAGTGTTTAAATATCAAGTAAGGTTGATAAATTTGTTTCCTAATAGTTAGAATTCACGGGACGGTGATCGGAAGCCGTGAGTTCAATTTATTTCACTTTTAGTGGTCTGTTTTGTAGTCCACTCGTGTTGGACTATTGTGCTGCTGATTTATGCAGTTTAAAATGATAAAATGGAATGGAGAAATGCTAGATGTTGTAGGGTAGTAGGTTGGTCACTAGCCGTTGCAGTTTCATGCTAATTGATAACTTGTTGATTGGGTGTATTATGGTATATTTGGAGTTTTTGTTATATTGAAGGTCCTGAATTGTAATTAGGTTGGTTTTGAGTTTCTGATTGTATTGTGTTTGTATCTAGATTATAGTAGGCTTGAGGGAGCAGTAAAATAAGGGGAAATGCTGCCCGTTTTATTTTAAAACCGAGTTATCGTTTGAGATACGTGATATACTAGCACCATCTAAGTTGTACATGTATTTATTTGTTATAGGTTGGTGCGCTAGTTGTCATAAGCTTGTTGTTGAGTTTCATTGATGACTTGAGTTGTGTTAAGTCTATCCCTTCTTTACTTTTGGTATGATCCATATTATACAACGAAACGCTAGCACACAGCTTTCACAAATGATTCTCTTTCTTAGAACTACTAGGGTTGCCTGTGTTCTGAATTACCCATATGTCCTACTATCATATCGTTTGTTCATAGGTCTCAGGACATTCCGAGAGATCTTATTCAGTTAATTCATCATGCATTGCATCCATTTATACATGTATATTGACCAATGACCAAATGGCGTTATATACACATATAGTATATGTATATGGGGTACGGGGAAAAGTAATGGCATTATATACACACCACCACCTGATCAGCTGGTATATGTTTATGTTTTCTCCCACAGAAGCTGAGATGATTTAATGGGATGCCCTTAGAAGCTTGACGATGTTACGTACGCATATACCTATGCATGATATGACATTTATATGTATATGCATGACATTATAAATGTTTCATAATTCACAAAGCTAGTCAGACTTACAGGTTGAGTCATTTACTCCGTGATTCTTTCATGTCTATTATATACTAATTTTATGCCTAACATACTCGGTACTTTATTCATACTGACACCCTTATAGCTTGGGGGCTTGCATTTCATGCCCGTAGGTGCAGTTAGACAGACTGACGATCCCCCATCTTAGGATCCTTATTCAGCAAGAGTTGGGTGCTCCATTTGATCTGGAGCTGCTATTGAGTTTTAGTACAGTACTTTTGTATACATATGTGTATGACGGGGCCCAGTCCCGTCCTTTATATAGTTGTACACTTTGTTAGAGGACTGTAGAAACTCATGTAAAGTTGGATAGTATGTGGCCTTGTCGACTCGCCCTACCGTATTCCATATATATATATATATATATATATGTGTGTGTGTGTGTGTGTATTTGTGTCTTTTGGGTATGTTTTACCACGTATGTTGTTCATATGAATCAGTAGTTTATTTCCAATCGTTATGCATGACCTACACTTATTTCATGTTTATATCTTAGACATATGCTTAGGGGTGTTCGATAGGTAGAAATCGGGAACTCATCACGGCCCATCAGTTTGGGTCGTGACAAAAGTGGTATCAGAGCAGTTCCATCCTAGGGTTGTCTACATACAGTGTCTAGTAGAGTCTTGTTAATGAGTGTATTGTACACCACACTTATAAATAGGAGGCTGGAGGACAAATAGGATGTTATCCTCCCTTATTATCTTAGATTTGCGATATGAGGATTCATTTTCCTAATGATATGTTATGTTTTCAGCAATGCCCAAGAAGGCTACAGCCGTCCAGAAGGGCAAGTACGTGGCTGATGAGACTACAAGTTAAGCTCCACGAGTTACCAGGGCTCGGGGAGAGTCGCATAGTGAGACTCCATCTTAGACTTCACATACCCTACCCTCTCTAGAGGAGATCTGAGGGAAACTAGATCCAATGTCCACTCCAGTGCCTCCAACTCCTCAACAAGATGCACTGGGTCAGGAGATGAGAGATGTTATTCAATGACTTGATTAGTGGCTGCACAGGCTTGACGTTAGGGGGTCTTCAGTGCGATGGTTCGTGATTTCATTAATTTGGACCCTCTGATATTCACTGGAGCAGGTCCAAACGAGGACCCTCAGGTATTTATTGATAGGACACAGAGGACTTTGAGGTAATGAGGCCACTCCGACTGAGTCAGTAGAGCTAGATTCCTATAGACTTTGGGATGCTACAATTAATTGGTACGAGTCTTGGGAGTTGTCCAGAGGTGAGTATGCCCTTCCAACAGTATGACAGGAGTTTACCAAGGATTTCTTCGTCATTATTTGCAACCAGAGCTTAGACAGGCCAGAGTTGATAGGTTCTTGACCCTTTTGTAGGGTAATATAAGTGTTCAGGAGTACAAACTTCAATCTGATTCTTTGAAAAGGTATGCTCCCACTATTGTAGCTGCACCTGCTTAATGACTATAAATTAGTCTCACTTCATCTAGGCATTGATATTTCTTGTATCCAGGCATACACTCAGGGTGTAGAGGAGTGTAAGAAGAAGCAAATGGCCGATCGTGATCATGATAGGGACCAGAGTAAGAGAGCAATATTTTCATGTCCTTCTAGTAAGTGTCGAGCTGGTCAGAGAATACAGTACCCAAGGTATCTTGCCCAGCCATCGGCTAGGGCACACCCTCAGTTTGACTGTAGGAGATTTGATCGTTCCACCTGTCTAGGGCCCAGCCAGAGTTCTAGGGCCTCCAATTCTCAGTATAGCAGTGAGTGAAGTCAGATAAGGCCACCCTTGCCACGATGTGCTTAGTGTGGTAACCAGCATGCTAGGTAGTACCTCGTAGTGTTGGGTGTTTGTTAGACTTGTGGTTATCCAGGCCACGTTATGAAATATTGTTTGATGAGAGGTGGTGCAGGTATAGTTGAGCCAGTGAGATCTGTAGCTGGTTCGTCATCATCAGTACGCCCCGCTGGGCAAGGTTCACAGGCACCAACCGGTCAAGGTAGAGGCAAAAATGGAGCATCTAGCTTGAGCGATCCTCAGAACCACGTTTATGCATTAACGGGTCGACAGGATTAAGAGTCGTCACCTGATGTTGTTATAGGTATGTTATAAGTCTCCTCATATGATGTATATGCATTGATTGATCTAAGTTCCACCTTATCATATGTCACTCCGTTAGGGTCTACCAAGTTTGGGATAAAACTTGAGTTGACTAGACCTTTTGAGGTGTCTACACCTCTTGGGGATCCAATGATAGCTAGACAGGGATATAGAGATTGTATAGTAGTAGTTCATAGTCATTTTACTATAGCAAACCTTATTGAGGTAGATATGGTAGTATTTGATGTTATAATGGGTATAGATTGGTTTTTTTCTTGTTATGCTAACGTTGATTGTAGATCAAAGATGGTTCGGTTCTAGTTTCTAGAAGAGCCAGTTCTATAGTGGAAAGGTAATATTGCATCCCCGAGAGATAGGTTTATTTCCTATCTCAAGGAAAGGAAAATGATCAGAAAGGGCTATATCTATCACTTAGTTCGAGTACAGGATGTGAAAGCAGAGTCACTGACCCTTCAGTCTATCCCAGTGGTTAATGAGTTTCCCGATGAGCTTCCAGGCCTTCCGCCAGAGCAGGAGATTGAGTTTGCTCTTGACACATCACCAGATAGATACTCAACTGATATCTATTCCTGCTTATAGAATGGCATCTGTAGAATTGAGAGAGTTGAAAGAACAACTGAGGGAATTGCTTGATAAAGGCTTTATTAGACCTAGTACATCACCGTGGGGAGCACCTGTGTTATTTATGAGAAAGAAAGATGGTTCCTTGCGGATGTGTATTGATTACAGATAAGGCGATGATCAAGAATAATTACCCGCTCCCGAGGATTGATGATTTATTTGATCAATTGCAGGGTGCCAGGTGTTTCTCGAAGATAGACTTGAGGTTCGGGTACCATCAGGTAAAGGTTAGAGAGAAAGATATTTCAAAGACAACATTTGGGACCGGATATGGGCACTTTGAGTTTCGTGTTATATCATTTGGTTTGACCAATGCCCCAGTAGTATTCATGGACTTGATGAACTGTGTATTTAGACCCTTTCTCGATCTATTTGTGATTGTATTTATAGATGATATTTTGGTTTATTCTCGTTCAGAGTATGAGCATGCAGATCATTTATGTACTTTGCTTAGAGTTCTACAAGAATGGAGGTTGTACGCAAAATTCTGTAAATGTGAATTCTGGTTGAATTCTGTAGCTTTCCTTGGACAAATTATTTCAGATGAAGGAATTTGCGTTGACTCAAAAAAGATTGAGGCAGTAAAGAATTGGCCTAGACCCATGACACCGAGAGAGGTTCGTAGCTTCCTGGGTTTGGTAGATTATTACAAGAGATTTGTAGAGGGCTTTCTTCTCTTTCATAACCATTGACAAAGTTGACTTAGAAGGAAAATAAGTTTAAGTGGGCTGATGTTTGTGAGCAGAGTTTCCAAAAATTGAAGGACAGATTGAGTTCCAAAATAGTTCTGACACTCCCAGAGGGGACCGATGGTTATGCTATCTATTGTGACACTTTAGGCAATGGATTGGGTTGTGTACTGATGCAGCATGGTAAGGTTGTAGCTTATACTTCTAGAAAACTAACTAAGCACGAGAAGAATTACCTGACTCACGATCTAGAGTTAGCCACGATTATTCATGCACTAAAGATGTTGAAGCACTATTTGTATCACATTCATGTTGATATCTATATGGATTGTAATATGTCTTCATGCAAAAGGAATTGAATTTACGTTAGTGGAGATGGTTGGAGATACTGAAAGACTATGATGTTGATATTTTATACCATCCTGTGAAGGTAAATGTAGTAGCCGATGCCCTTAGCCGTAGATATATGGGTAGCCTATCATATTTACAGCCAGAGAAGAGTGAGATAGCCCATGAGATTCATCAGCTAACTAATCTGGGAGTTCGATACCTAGATTCAGGTGATACCGAAGTTACTATTCAGGATACGACAACATCCTCTTTAGTAACTGAAGTGAAGGAATGCCAGTATGAGGATCCTGTGCTAGTTCATTATAGAGATACAACCTCTCAAAAGGAGAAGACACTATTTGGGATTAAAGGAGATGGAGTCCTCACATTTCGAGGTCGATTATGTATTCCTAATGTGGCAGGGTTGCGCCAGCAGGTTATGGGAGAAACTCATTATTCTTGTTATTATGTTTATGTAGGAGCAACAAAGATGTATCATGATATCAGGGGAGTATACTGGTAGGACGAACTCAAGAAGGATATAACAGAGTTTGTTGCTCTATGCCCTAATTGTCAGCATGTTAAGATTAAGCATTAGAAACCCGGTGGATTATTTCAGGCTATAAAGATTACCATTTGGAAATGTGAGGTAATTAATATGGATCTCATCATAGTCTTACCTCGTACGCAGCGTAAGTTTGATTTTATATGTGTGATTGTTATAGACTTACAAAATCAGCCCATATTCTTCCTGTCAAGACTATATATCCAGCAGAGGGTTATGCAAGGATTTACATTGAGGAGATGGTACGACTTCATGGTGTCCATGTATCTATTATCTCACATAGAGGTGCTCAGTTTATAGCTAATTATTAGAGATCCTTCCAAAAAGGATTGGGGACTCAAGCAAGTCTTAGTACAACATTTCAACCCTAGACAGACGATCAGGCTGATCGTACTATTAGACACTGGAGGAGATGCTATGGGTTTGTGTGATAGACTTTAGGGGTTGCTGGGATGATCATCTTCCATTTATTGAGTTCACATTTAATAATAGTTGCCATTCCAATATTTAGATGGCTCCATACGTAGCTCTTTATAGACGGAAGTGTAGGTCACCTATCAGATGGTTTGAGGTTAGGGAAACTAAGTTAGTAGGACCAGAGTTTGTATAATAGGCATTTGAGAAGATTAAGCTTTTACGAGACTTGTATTTTCAGGTAGATGATTGGGTATTCCTAAGGGTTTCACCGATGAAAGGCATTATGGGATTTGGTAATAAGGGAAAGCTTATCCCTCGGTACATTGGACCTTATAAGAGCATACACAAAGTAGGCCAGGTAGCATATAAGTTAGACTTACCTACCAACTTGGAGTCAGTACATCCAGGTTTTCATGTGTCTATTCTTCGTAAGTGTATTGGAGATCCTTCTAGAGTCATTCTAGTTGACGATGTTCAGGTCAGAGAGCATCTATCATACGAGGAAGCTCTCATTGCTATACTAGATAGACAAGTTCGGAGATTGAGAACTAAAGACGTATCTTTGGTTAAAGTACTTTGGAGGAACAATAATGTGGAGGGATGACTTGGGAAGATGACAGGCTAGTAGTGTTACCATTATAGAGGAGACTCTGCCAAAATTACTATAGAACTTTGGGAGTTTAACATTAGAGGACGAATGTTTCTAAGGGGGAAAGATTGTTACACATTGTGCATCCCAAGGTGACATATAATGAATATGAGACTTTTTAATCATGATATAAATACGGTTAAAGTCATAATATGACTATATATGATGTTTGGATAGAAAATATAAAGTTTTGAAAAATCGGCTTTAAGTTGCGGAAAAATGACTAAGGATTTGACTTGTAATGGAGCTTTTTGAGAAATAAATTTTGTGGGATATATGGAGTATTTTTGGGATATATTATATACCAAATTTCAGTTCTTGAATGTAGTTTCCAAGGCTCTTAACCGTTGGTTCATATGAAATACGGATAAGACGATATAAGCGTCAGAAAATGGGCCAATGCAAGGGTGCCAAGCTAACACCTCTTTGACTTTTCAAAAGATGATATATAGATCTTAAGTCGTCTCTCTCTTTATTTTTACATACCCAACCAGAGAACACCCATAAAACCTATCCTTGAGCTCTCTAAAAGGGTTTCAAAGAATATTAACATCACGTGTATGAAATCTAGAAGCAACAACATCTGAACGATTCCTACGACGTAAGTATCATTATACCGCCTCTCTTTTTCTTTGTAGTTTGAGTCTGGGAAGGTACATCATCATAAGAACGTCTAATTTCTATATTTAAGTGTTTAAATATCAAGTAAGGTTGATAAATTTGTTTCCTAATAGTTAGAACTCACAGGACGGTGATCGGAAGCTGTGAGTTCAATTTATTCCACTTTTAGTGGACTGTTTTGTAGTCCACTCGTGTTGGCCTATTTTGCTGCTGATTTATAGAGTTTATAAGGATAAAAGGGCATGGAGAAATTCTACGTGTTGTAGGGTAGTAGTTTGGTCGCTAGTCGTTGCAGTTTTAGGCTAATTGATAGCTTGTTGATTGTGTGTGCTATGGTATATTTGGGGTGTTTGTTGTATTGAAGGTTCCGAATTGTAATTAGGTTAGTTTTGAGTTTGTGATTGCATTGTGTTTTTATCTCTCCTATATTAGGCTTGAGGGAGCAGTAAAATTAGGGGAAATGTTTCCCGTTTTATTTTAGAATCGAGTTATTGTTTGAGATACATGATATACTAGTGCCATCTAAGTTGTACATGTATTTCTTTGGTATAGGGTTGGCACGCTAGCTGTCATAAGCTTGTTGTTGAGTTGCATTGATGACTTGAGGTACGTTAAGTCTATCTCTTCTTTCCTTTTGGCATGATTCATATGATACAACGAAACGAGCAATCACAAACCTTTCATAAATGATTCTATTTCTTTAAAGTACTAGGGTTGCCTATGTTATTGATTCCCCATATGTCCTACTATCATATAGTCTGTTCATGGGTCTCATGACATTCCGAGAGATCTTATTGACTTACTTCATTATGCATTGCATGAATTTATACATGTACATTGACCCATGACTAGATGACGTTATATACACATATAGTATATGGATATGGGGTATGGCGTTATATACACATATAGTATAGTATATACACATATAGTATACGCATTCCAATTTACACCAAAAGCCAAAAGTATACAATCATAGGTCTTTAGTATGGGGTTGTTGTAGTCTTCAAAGCCTTTTCTATTTCTATATATATACACCACCAAATACAAGTAGGTATGTTAAGGCTATCCCTTCTTTCTTTTTGGCATGATCCAAATTATACAGAAGAAACAAGCAAACACAGAGTTTTCATAAACGACTTTATTCATAGAAATACAAGGGGTCTCTGTGTTCTTGATTCCCCATGTGACATATTATTATATCTTCTGTTCATGGGTCTCAGAATAATACGCAGATGAAAAAGTTTATCCGGAAGGAATACTAAGATTATTACATATTTTTCATGCATTTCATTCATTTATACATGTGCATTGACCCATGACCAAATGATGTTATATATGTGTATATATATATGGGAAAAAGGTTACGGAGTTATATACGCACCACCACCTGATAAGTTGGTATATGTTGATTATATTGCCCACAGTAGCCGAGATGATATGATGGGTATCGCACCCCCTTTTTCTCGAGCAAAATCGGGTTTATGACATTTGGGAGGACAACTCATTCTCTTTTGGGATTTGGGTTTGAATTGAAGAGTCGCCACCTAATGATTAGGGTGGATTAGGACACCAGGAGGGTTTGATTTTGAGTAACCAGAGATTGGGTAAGGTCTTGAAATTATTCCAAGGGGAAGGTGTTAGGCACCCCTCAGAATTCACTAGTGTGGTTTCCGGCCAGATTATTGTTGTGAACTTAGGTGCAAGTAACATGTAGCCAAATAAAGCTTCGAATAAGAGGGGATTTTCACATAATGGTTACAAACAAAATTGGAAAGAATTAAAAGGAAGCTGATTTTCTTAAAAGAAATAGTTTGAAATCTTTAGAAGAAACAAAGAAACGAAGGGAAAGGGGGGTCCTAGGTTTATTAATAATATGGATCACCCCACACAATGCCCGATAATCACTCCTCAATGAGAGGCTACACGTGACATTATCGCGTGGTCATCATATCCATATCTACCCTTCCCACCCGTTAAGGTATTAAAGCGCGATATGGTCTCGATTACTTATTGCATGCTATTACCCGTCCCAATCCTATCAGTCCTCAGGCATTTATGACTACTAATCCTAAGAGGTAGGGATATTAGGCTTATTTGTAGTTTCAATGGCAAAATTCTAAGGCGACATACGAAAAACATGTATAGCAAGTTGGGGAAAGCACATAACAAGTAAAAGGCTCAGATATACCTCCTTGAACAAAGAAAGAACATAATTAGCATGACTTTCACATACTGTTTTTTGTCTGATAAAGAACTTAAAGGTTGAGGCAGATTGATTGATTACATAATTCAGATAAGAAGCCTGAGTCAGGCCTGCCTGCTGGTTGTAGTTAATAGCACAGATTCAGTTTACAACTATTACCCTAAGGCTTGCCTAAGTGTTAGGACAAAAGATCCTATAGGCATGATTCAAAAGACAGTAAAACTTGAAATGAATTATTTGAAACCCTATATGCATACTCGTTGAACTGGCTAAGTGAGAGACTCGGATTATTAAAAGAAAGGCAGAATTTAAACAAATTGATCATAAGCTCTGCAACTGACAGTATCTATTGTTACTGATTTTATATCAACATTAAGTGAGACGAACCAGATTCAATTAGAAATTCCTATAGGCATGCTTTCTAGGCGTTACTAATTTTAAAACCTTCTAGACATAGTATAAAAATGCAGAAGACTCGTCTTAAACCTATGAACATGATATCTAGATGCTGAATTCTGTTTAAGACATGATACCAAAGTGCAATTGAATGTTTAAGTCCTATGAGCATGGTATCTAGGTGCAGAAATTTGTTTAACACCTATGAACATGATTTCTATATGAGAAAATGGATATACATGATTAAGAAAGACCTATAGGCATATTTTCTATATGCATATGCAGAATTCAGATTGACTTATAGGCATGATTTCTAGACGAGAGTAGCAAACCTATGATCATGATTTCTATATGAATATGGACATTCAGAATTCCCTATAGACACGCTTTCTATATGTATTTGAATGTGTAGAATTCAAAAACCTATAGACGTGGTATCTATGCAACATTCAGAATTCATATAGACGTGGTATCTATGTAGAATGCAGAATTCAGAATTCCTATTGACATGGTATCTACCCTTTTACATACATAATTACCCGCCCTTTTCACTAATCAGCCCCAAATGTTTATTACAAAATTATTACAGCCCATAATAAAGTAAAAGAATACATTAGAAATAAAAAGCACAACAAGGAGAGCCTGATTCAGACTTCATGTCTGAAATATGAGGTAAACCAACTCCAAGAGATTCATGATCCAAAGCCTTTCTCCCATTTTAGTGTGTCAGAGTTCCCTAAGAGTCTCAAATGAACTCTGGACAGTGCTCACACCCAAACTTATTACCAAATTAAGACAAGTACAATGTGGAAAGGCCAACCCTCAAGTATCCAAGTTTAGAGGGAACTCAAGGTCCCAAGGCAAGGCTCACAAGGAGGGAACAAAACTTAAAGACTATGAGAGAGTGCAAGTGCAAGAATAGAATTCTGAGAGGGGGAAAGGGGAAGGGAAACAGTTACAAATAAATACACATAGGGGTTTAGGGGAATGGGGAGATTGTAATGAGGCAAGGGCGGGCTGTGGGCATACCTAGCAATGGAGAATGCTAGCACGCCCATAAGCCTGTTAGAACACACTATTTAGAGGCTAGGATCCCAAGGGATCAAATTTAATTCATGGACAATAATTTGCATATTGCCATGCCTTAAACCGTAGCTCAAACACATAGGGGGCAGGGGTTTGGAATTCATAATAGAAATAGGTAGAAAGAAATCAACATACTAATTTAAGTGTTGAACTATACAGAAACAGTAAGTAGACATGGATATAAAAGTAGTAAATAAACACATTGTCGTGGGGCTAAAACTTAAATCAGTACATACCAGTTTCAAAGAAACAGCTAGAGAAAAGCAGTAGGTCTTGTAAACAGGCCACAATGCAGACAAGAAGAGAGAATACTATTGCGTATAAGTGTGAGTTCAGAAAGATTATGAATGAGTGATTATGTCCTTGTGTCAATGAAAGAGTCGTGTATTTATAGTGTGAAAATCAGGCAGAAATAAGGTAAGAAAACAGTTAAGGAACTGAATATTAATTAAGAATCAATCACACAAGACTTCCTTTAATTAAGGAACTCAGATTCAAACGGGAAAACTATTTAAGGGAAGAAATCAAATAAACATCTTGTGCAAAACATGCAATTAGGGGTAAATACATAAAAAGTTACTTAAGGGCAGAATTTTGAAATACACGGTTACATAAATAAGGTAAAAAAATCAATTAGTAGCCAGTAAATCAAGGATCAAAGATTTTGTAATCAATGGTCTATGAATGAACCGAGTCAGAAAAGTTAAGAAAAGTCAAGTAACATAAATCGAGTCATTGAGAAATCAGCAAATAAGGAAAGAAATCAATCAAACCTATATAGAAGGAAGTCTGAAACTAATCAAGATTTGAAAGCCATTTTAGAGGGGAAGTCCAGCACATATAAAGAGCATACAAACATGTTAAGTTGAAAGAAGATGTCGTGTCATTGCAAAATCAGTAGATAATAAACTACAGGAGCATGGTTGTCACATAGGTTAGCAATGCAGAAGAGAAGTAACATCTTGTAGCATACAAAAATCTAGTGTAAAAGACCTTAGAAGAGTTTAGCAAAAGTTAGAATCATATGAAAAACAAAGACTTCAAAACTCAGTTCAGAGACTCGAAATAGGTCTGAAAGAGTTCGGGTTTATTTTGAGATAAAACCAGTTCAAGCAAATCACATAGCCAATGTTTTCCAAACTTGGAAAAACACCCCAAATTCTAGGGTTTCTACCATCAATTGAGTGCAGAGATGAGAGGGCAAGTGAGTAAGTTGAAACAGGTTCAGAGGTCTCAGAAAAGAACTAAAACCTTTGACATGTTCCTTCAGCAACAGAAACTCATGAGAAATATGGTAGAAGAGTAACATGCGAAACACAGTAGAAGCGCTCAAAGAAAACATAGTAGAAGAAAATAATACACAGCATAGTAGAAGAAAACTAATCAGAACACAGTAGAGGAAACCTAGTAGAAGAAACATAGTAGAAGAAACTAATGCGATACATAGTAGAAGAAAACTAATCAGAACACATTAGAGGAAACTTAATAAGAAACACACAAGAACATAGTAAGGAAAAATACAGTAGAAGAAACACATGAAAGAAAGTGAAAATCGGAGAAACATCTAAATAACTCAGAAAACCCTAGATCGAAAAAAAGAAATGGTTTTGAAAGCATAGTTTTTTTTGAAAGAAAATCATTTAAAAACTTTTAGGGAAAGCATAGATCTGGAATAGATATAAAGAGATAAGAAAAACATCAAAAGCTAGGGTGTTCAGAGGAATCCAAATGATGAGAAAGGCTTGGATCTAAGAAAGAGGAGTCGAGGCCAGGCTTGAAACAGGCATGGCTCGCCGGAGCAGGCCGTGGAACTTGAATCAATAGAGGTCTAGACCCAACTCTTCGCGGTCGAGTCATGAAGCTCCAGTAACCAAACGCGAGGAGCCATAGGTGGCTTGGTGGGTGGTGAAACCACCATGGATTTAGGTCAGAAGGTGGCCGGAGAAGATGAAGGGAACTCATCGAAGAGGAGGTGAAAGGGGGAAGGTTCTAGAAAGAACCCGAGGTAGAGAGATAGAGACGAGTGAGGAAATGAGGGGTATTGGGTGTCGTTTGGAATAAAAAATGGTTAAATAAGGTTTTGGGTTGGGTAGGGGTAAATGGGGCCTGGGTCAAGTTTTAATTGAAATTGGGCTGGAAATTGGGGTCCAATTTGGTGTCAGATTTTAGGCTAAAATTGAAACGAATTGGGCTATTATTTAAATAGCCAATTTTTTTCTTTTAAAATTATAAAAAATAGTAAATTAATTTCTGGGAGTAATTAAAGGTACTAAAATGATTAATAATATATAATGATCAAAATAAAAATACTGGAGTCAATTTTATAATTATAAACACAATTAAATCTTGAAATAAGCTAATATTACAATTATATGCAATTTAGCTTAAAAAATACTAAATAAATTTGTAAAAATATGCAAAAATAATTTTAGCTATATTTTAGTATAAATAAGAGAATCTAACAAGTGAATCACTAAAATGATAATTTTGGGGAAAATTATTGGATTTTTCTTGATAGAATAGGGCAGTAAATTGATTTAAAAATCTTTGAAAAATTAAGGGAAAATAATGGGACCTTGGGACATGCTTATATATGCACATACATGCTATTTCGAAAGGTATTTTGCTTATAAAAATACAGGGAAAAATTGGGTATGAACAATGGGATGTCCTCAGAGGCTCGATGATATTGCGTACACCTATACCTATACCTATGCATGATACGACATTTATATGTACATGCATGACATTATAAATGTTTCAAGATTTATAAAGTATTCAGATTTACAAATGGATTTCTCTATTCCATGTTTCATCTACGTCTCTTATGTACTGATTTTCATGCCTTACATACTCAGTACATTATTTGTACTGACGCCCTATTTCTTGGGGCCTGCGTTTCATGTCCACAGGTGTAGGTAGGCAAGTTGACGGTCCCCCTTCTTAGGATCCTTGATTAACGAGAGTTGGCATGCTCCACTTGATCCGGAGTTGCTTTTTATTGTGGTATGATATGCTTGTATATATATATATACGTATATATATATATATATATATATATATATACACACACATATGGGTATGACGTGGCTCAGTCCCGCCTTTGTACAGTTGTGTTTCTATTAGAGGTCTATCGATAGATGTGTATAGTTGGATAGTATGTAGCCTTGTCGGCTTTCAGTTTTGGGTATATACTTGTCTATCGCGGCCTTGTCGGCTCGCCCACTGTAATCCGCACGTATATGTATATATGTCTTTTGGAAAGGTTTTTCTCGTGCATGTTACTCTCATAATTCAACAGATATTATTCATGTTTATATCTTACTCGCATGCTTAAGGGTGTTCGACCTTTAGGACTCGGGCACTCGTCGCGGCCCATTGGTTTGGGTCGTGACAAAAGTGGTATCAGAATAGTGCTGTCCTAGGGTTGTCTACAGATCATGTCTAGTAGAGTCTTGTTTTGGGTGTGTTATGCACCACACTTATACACAAGAGGCTACAGGACATATAGGATGTTATCCTCTCTTCTTATCATAAATCTTGCAATATAAGGATTCATGTTCCTAACGATATGTTATATTTTCAGTGATGTCTCCAAAGAGTACAACCACATAGAAGGGAAAGTCCGTGGCGGTGAGACTACTAGTTGAGTGCCATGATTTACCAGGGCTCGGGGAGAGTCTCATTGTGAGATTCCATCTCAGACTTCACATACCCTGCCGTTTCTAGAAGAGCTATGAAGGGCACCGGCTCCAACGCCCGCCCGTGTACATTCAGTACCTCAGCCAGATATACCGGGTCAGGAGATGAGAGATGTTATTCAGCTATTAACTTGATTAGTAGCCGTATAGGCTCGACTCTAGGAGGTAGGTATTGGTTATTCAGTTAGGTCTGTCAGTGCGAGAGTTCGTGACTTCATTAATTTAGACCCTCCGGTATTCACTGGAGCATATCCAAACGAGGACTCTCAAGTATTTATTGATAGAGTGTAGAGGACGTTAAGGGTAATGAAGGCCATTGCGACTAAGTCAGATGAGCTAGCTTCCTATAGACTCCGAGATGTTGCAGTTAATTGGTACGAGTCTTAGGAATTGTCTAGAGGCGAGGATGCCCCTCAAGCAGTATGGCAGGAGTTTACGGAAGCTTTTCTTCATCATTATCTGCCACAAAAGCTTAGGTGGGCTAGAGTTGATAAGTTCTTGACCCTTTGGTAGGGTAATATGAGTGTTCGAGAGTACAGTCTTCAGTTTGATTAATTGGCTAGGTATGCTCCCACTATTGTATCTAAGATGGAGGGTTGGGTTCATCGGTTCGTGATAGGATTAGAGTCTCACTTGCTTGACGATTGTATATGTGTCTCACTTCAGCCAAACATGGATATTTCTTGTATTTAGGCATACGCTCAGGGTGTAGAGGAGCTTAAGCAGAAACAAGGGGATGAACGTGAGCATGATAGGGCCCAGAATAAGAGGGTGAGGTCTTCGGGTCCTTCTGGTGAGTTTCGAGGTGGTCAAAGGAAACAGTACCTGAGGTATCCAGCCTAGCCATCGCCTAGCACGCCCCCTTAGTTTGGCGTTAAGGAATTTTATCATTCCACAAATTTAGGGTCTGGTAAGAATTTCAGGGCCTCAAGTTCTCAGTATAGGGGTGAGTCAAGTTAGATGAGGCCGCCCTTGCCACGATGTGCTGAATGTGGTAAGCAACATACTAGGTAGTTCCGTATGGGATTAGGTGTTTGTTATACTTGTGGTTATCCAGGCCACGTTATTTGGTTCTTCATCATCAGTACACCCCCCTGGGCAAGTTTCACAAGCACCAATGAGTCGTGGTAGAGGCAGAGGCGGAGCGTTTAGATCGAGTAGTCCACAGAACCGTATTTATGCGTTGGCAGGATGGCAGGACCAAGAGTCATCGCCTGATGTTGTTACAGGTATATTATCAGTCTCCGCATATGATGCATATGCACTGATTGACCCAGGTTCCACCTTATCATACGTTACTCCGTTGGTTGCCAGTAAGTTTGGAATAAAACCAAATTGGTTAAATCTTTTGAGGTGTCTACACCTGTTGGGGACTCAGTGATAGCTAAGCGAGTATATAGGGGTTGTATAATAGTAGTTCATAGTCGATCTATCGTAGAATACCTAATCGAGTTAGATATGATAGAATTTGATGTTATAATGGGTATGGATTGGTTGGCTTCTTTTCATGCCAACATTGATTGTAGATCAAAGATAGTCCGATTTTAATTTCCAGAGGAGCCTGTTTATGAGCGGAAAGGTAATATGGTGTTGCCGAAAGGAAGATTTATTTCCTATCCTGAGGCAAGGAAGATGATTAGAAAGGGTTGTATTTATCACTTAGTTCGGGTTCAATATGTGGAAGTAGAGTCACTAACCATTCAGTCCATCGATATGGTTAATGAGTTTCTCGATGTTTTTCCCGATGAGCTTCCAGGTCTTCTGCCAGATCGAGAAATTGATTTTGCTATTGACCTACTACCAAATACTCCTCCAATATCCATTTCTCCCTATAGAATGGCCCCCGCATGGATGAAAGAGTTAAAGGAACAACTAAAGGACTTGCTTGAAAAAGGCTTTATCAGGCCTAGTACATCACCATGGGGGGCACCTGTGTTATTTGTGAAAAAAAAGATGGTTCCTTACGGATGTGTATTGATTATAGACAGTTGAATAAGGTGACTATCAAGAATAAGTAACCGCTCATGAGGATTGGCGATTTATTTGATCAATTGCAAGGTACCAAGTATTTTTCAAAAATAGACTTGAGGTCCGCATACCATCAGGTAAGGTTTAAGGAGGAAGATATTCTGAAGACTACATACAAGACCAGATATAGGCACTTTGAGTTTCGTGTTATGTTGTGCGGTTTGACCAATGCCCCAGCAGTATTCATGGATGTGATGAACTGTGTGTTCAGGCCCTTTTTAGATCTGTTTGTAATTTTATTTATCGATGATATATTGGTGTATTCTCGTTCAGAGGCTGAGCATAGAGATCATCTGCGTACTGTGCTTAGAGTTCTACAAAAAAGGAAGTTTTATGCAAAATTCTCTAAATATGAATTCTGGTTGAACTTTGTATCTTTCCTGGGTATATCATTTCGGGTGAAGTCATCCGGGTGGATACACAAAAGATTGAGGCAGTAAAGACTTGGCCTAGACCCACAACACCGACGGAGGTTCGTAGCTTTCTCGGTTTGGCAGTCTATTACATGAGATTTGTAGAGTGATTTCTTCCTTTTCAATACCTTTAAGAAAGTTGACTCAGGAGGGAGCAAAGATTCAATGGACTGGCCCTTACGAACGGAGTTTCCAGGCATTAAATGACATATTAACTTCAGCACCAGTTCTAACGCTCCTAGAAGGTATTGATGGTTATGTTATCTATTGTGATGCCTAGGGCATTGGGTTGTTGTGTATTGATGCAACATGGTAAGGTTATAGCTTATGCTTTTACACAACCAGGAAAGCACGAGAAGAATTACCCGACCCACGATTTAGAGTTAGCCGCAGTGATTCATGCACTAAAGAGGTGGAAACACTACTTGTATGTCATTCATGTTGATATCTATACAGATCATAAGAGCCTCCAGTATATCTTCAGGCTATAGGAATTGAATTTACGTCAAAGAAGATGGTTGGAGCTACTTAAAGACTATGATGCTGATATTTTATACCATCCAGGGAAGGCAAACGTAGTAGCCGATGCCCTCAGCCATAGATCGATGTGTAGCCTGTCATATTTACAGTAGGAAAAGAGGGGAATAGCCCATGAGATTCATCAGCTAGCTAGTCTTGGAGTTTAGTTGTTGGACTCAGTTGATATTGGAATTACTATTCAGGATACGGCAACATCCTCTTTAGTAACTGAAGTGAAGGAACTCTAGTACGAGGATCCTATGTTAGTTCATTATAGGGATACCACCCCTCATAAGGAGAAGACACCGTTTGAGATTACAAAAATGGGGTCCTTAGATATCGAGGACGATTATGTGTCCCTAATATTGCAGCGCTGCATCAACAGGTTATGGAACAAACTCACTATTCTCATTATTCTATCCATCCAGGAGCGACAAAGATCTATCATGATATCAGAGAAGTATATTGGTGGAACAGAATGAAAAAGGATATAGCGGAGTTTATGGCTCAGTGTCCTAACTGTTATCAAGTTAAGATTGAGCATCAGAAACCCAATGGATTATTGCAGGCTATGGAGATTCCAACTTGGAAATGGGAAGTAATCAATATGGATTTCATCGTAGGCTTACCTCGTACCCAGCGTAAGTTCGATTTGATATGGGTGATTGTTCATAGGCTTACAAAGTCAGCCCCTTTTCTGCTCGTTAGAACTACATATTCCTCAAAGGACTATGCAAGGCTTTATATTAAGGAGATAGTACGACTTCATGGTGTCCCTGTATCTATTATCTCGGATAGAGGATCTCAATTTACAACTAACTTCTAGAGGTCCTTTCGAAAATGATTGGGGACTCAAGTAAGTCTTAGTACAACATTTCATCCCTAGACAGATAGACATGTTAAGCGTACTATTCAGATATTGGAGGATATGTTACGAGCTTGTGTGATATATTTCAAAGGTAGCTGGGATGATCATCTGCCGCTTATTGAGTTTGCATATAATAATAGCTACCATTCTAGTATTCATATGGTTCCATACGACGCTCTTTACGGACGGAACTGTAGGTCGCCTATAGGGTGGTTCGATGATGGGGAAGCTACATTAGTAGGACCAAAATTGGTACAGTAGGCAATCAAGAAAATTAAGCTTATATAGGAAAGGCTATTAGGAGCTCAAAGCCGTCAGAAGTCTTTTGCGGATAATCGACGGTGAGACTTAGAATTTCAAGCTGATAATTGGGTATTCCTAAAGGTATCACCGATGAAACGCTCTATGAGGTTTGGAAAAAGGGGAAAACTTATCCCTCGATACATTGGACCATATAGGATCATATGCAAGGTAGGCTAGGTAGCATATGAGTTGGACTTGCCTTCAGACTTGGAATCTGTACGTTTAGTCTTTCATGTGTCTATGCTCCATAAATGTATCAGAGATCCTTCCAGAATTGTGTCAGTTGACGATGTTCAAGTCACAGAGCAGCTATCATATGAAGAAACTCCCATTGTTATACTAGACAGACAGTTTCAAAAATTGACAACTAAAGACGTAGTGTGATGGCCCAAAAGGTCATCGCTTGTTTTATAAGTCGATTCTGTGTTCCGAGGCCGTAAAAACCTCTTTTGTCTCACCTCGATTTGCATGTGCAGTCCGGACACGTTTTCGAAAAACCTTTATGTGAAAATTAAGTAAAATAAGGAAATTGGCTTTTTAAAATTGAATAAAGTTGACTTTGGTAAAAATTCTTGATAAACGGACCTGGACCCGTGATCCGATGGTCTCGTAAGGTCCGTAGTAAAATTTGGGACTTGGGCATATACCCGGAATCAAATTCCGAGGTCCCAAGCCCGAGAAACTAATTTTTGAAGAAAATTATTTAACTGAAATTATAAGAGTTTTTAGAAATTTGAATGTGTTTGAATTTGATGGTATCGGGCCCACATTTTGGTTCCAGAGCCTGGTATAGGTCTTATATGGAATTTAAGTTGAGTCTGTAAAATTTGGTAAGAAACGGAAGTCATATGACATGATTCGGAACCTTAGTTGTAAAATCTGAAACTTTGAAAGTTCTTGAGATTTTCTTTGATTTTGATGCTAAACTTGTAATTGTTGAGGTTATTTTGATGATTTGATTACGCGAGCAAGTTCGTATGATGTTTTAAGTTCAGGGTGCATGTTTGGTTTGCAGCCCCGAGGGCTCAGGTGAGTTTTGGATAGGCAACAGAGTGAAATTGGACTTAGGAGAATTGCTGGTGTGTTGCAGGTGCATAGCAGGCCTCTGATCTCGCAAATGCGAGATCAGGCATCACAATTGCAATGCAAGCAGGGTTTGTAAATGCGAGGATTTTATCGCAAATGCGAAAATAACCCAGGGGCAGCAGTACCTCACCAATGCGAAGTCGTTAGTACATGTCAGAAGTCTCAAATGCAAAACCTTTATCGCAATTGCGATATCACAAATGCAACAATACCTTCGAAAATGCGAAGGAAGCAGGTTTCTTAAGGGTTCACAATTGCGAACCCTGGTCGCAATTGCGGCATCAGAGACCGGCTAAATGAATTTCAGATGGGATTTCAACCATTTTTACAACTTTTTCAAAACCTAAAGGTCACAATTGCGACATCAGAGACCTGCTAAATGAATTTCAAATGGGATTTCAACCATTTTTAACTTTTTCAAAACCTAAACTCTCTTGGGCAATTTTCTAAAGAAACGTTCTTCTCCAAATCGATTGTAAGTCATTTCTAATTCATTATTTTTAATCTATAACGCCTTTTTACATGATTTCAACTAAAATCAAGGGTTTTCATGGGGGAAATTGGGTGTTTTGGGTAGAACTTAGGATTTTCAAATTTTGAGGATTTGGACCTCGATTTGAGGTTCAATTTCAAAACAAATGATATATTTGGGTTCGTGGGTGAATGAGTAATAGGGTTTTGGTTCGAACCTCAGGTTTTGACCATGTGGGCCCGGGGTCCATTTTTGAGTTTTTGGGGAAATCATTGGAAAACCTATTTTCATGCATTAGAATTGATTCGTTCAACATTCATTGATATCGTTAAGTAAATTGTGGCTAGATATAAGCGAGTTGGGGGTGGAATCTAGAGGTAAAGCGGTAGTTGAGGCTTAATTGTGTTCGTGGCTTTGAGGTAAGTATTTGGTCTAACCTTAGCTTGAGGGATTAGGAGTTGTGTCTTATTTTCCATGTGTTAATTGTGGAGTACGACGTATAGGCATGGTGACGAGTATCCATACGTCGGTGTCAAGCATGCCCGTGAGTCTCGTATTGTAGTTGTTATGACTCCGTTGTGATTTATTCATGCTTAATATGATGATTATCATTGTTGGTTCTCTTTCCAGGATGTTATTTTTTATGATATTGTCTCCCTTTTCGGGATGTTATTGTTTATAAAATTGTCTCCCTTGCCAGGATGTTGTTGATATACTCTTGTTCCCTTGCCGGGATTCTTTTATGATTGATGTTGAATTGTATATGGGATCAGGTTGCATGCCATAATGGTATTATATGAAATGGGATCGAGTTGCACGCCGCAACGGTATTATATGAAATAGGATCGGGTTGCACGCCGCAATGATACTATATGAAATGGGATCGGGTTGCAATCCACAACGGTATTATATGAAATGGGACTGGGTTGCACGCCGCAATGGTATTACATGAAATGGGATCGGGTTGCACGCCGCAACGGTATTATATGATTTGGGATCGGGTTGCACGCCGCAACAGTATTATATGATTTGGGATCGGGTTGCACGCCGTAAAAAGAATGAATGAAAGTGAATATTGATTCTAATGGTGAGAATGAGAGTAAAAGCACGAAGAGTGATGCCGTGCACTTGTTTTTGATTTTCCTTATTCTTGTTGGCAATTGAATTGTGGCTTCTTTACATTCCTATTTTGGTATTCTGTTGTTATCTGATACTCCCCGCAACATGCCTTCCCCCTCCCTTCTTTAACTGTAAATATCTGATTTTATTTTTCCACTGTATATGATTTAACTGCACAGGTTTATTTGGTAGTCTGGTCCTAGCCTCGTTGCTACTTCGCCAAGGTTAGGCTAGGCACTTACCAGCACATGGGGTCGGTTGTGCTGATATTACACTCTGCATTGTGTGCAGATCCTGGTGCTGCAGCTTTTGGTCCACAGTGAGGTTGCTGCCTTCTGTCCATTCAAGCGACCCGAGGTAGTCCTGCAGGCGTCCGCAAACCTTGGTGTCTCCTTCTATCTTTCCATTATATTTCTTTTATGTATTTTAGAGACAGTGTTGTATTTATCTTTCGGGCCTTTATTTGTAGTATTCCTAGACAGTCTGTTATTTTGTGACACCAGTTCTAGGTAGCTTATGTTATGGATTGACATTGATGTCATTATTAAATTGTTACGTCTCAGTCTTCCACTTTATATTTCTGTTGTTTATATGATGTTTGTTCACCATTGTTAAAGGATTAAAAAAATGAAAAAGGATAAGTAATTGGAACAATTGGCTTTCCTAGCTTTCACTAGTAGGCACCATTGTGAGCACGCAATTTTTGCCCCATACGAATTACTCCAGAATAATTCACAAAATTAGGTCTTTTCTTTAATTATGTGTTATTTTTAGGAATTATTGTGTGATTTTCCTGATTGTTTGCATATATTTGTATGCATGTTTAACTAATGCATTAAAAATACAAAAAATATATAGCATTTGCATTTAAGATTTGATTTTTACATCTTTTGGAATTAATTAATAATTAGGTGTTTTACAAAAATGAAAATTCACAAAAAATAACATATTTTTGTATTTTTGATCAAATTGTGTGATTTTCTTTTAATTTAGTATTTAATCATTCGTGATAATTATCATTTAGAGTTAATTAGTATTTTTAAGATTAATTGTGGTTTTATAAATTAATTTAGGATTTTAATTTTTGAAAAAAATAATACAAGAAAAAGGGGAATTAATTCGAAAAGAAAGGGAAAAGAATTCTTGGGCAATTCAATTTAATCCCCAAGTCCAAATCAAACACACCTAATACCCAACCAAAACCAGCCCAAACCCATGCGATACCCGGTCCATTCAATTTAGACGACTCAAACGACGTCGTTTCAGTGTCAACCAATCTCAACCGTCCATTCCCCACATCCAACGGCCAGGACTTAATCTATTACACGTTTAACCCGACCCTGAACCGTTTCCCCCTGAACCTGATCCAGCCTCTAACCCTAACAAATTACACCGTTCAAATTAATCAAATAATCCAAGCCGTTGATCTCGTTTGATCGAACGGCCTGGATTTAACGTCACCCCGAGTATATATTTGTCCAAACAGACCCCACCCCCCTCAGAACACTCGTCTCACGTCGTCTCTTCAGAGACGAGTAACCCTAGTAGCCGCCACCCTTCCCCACCACCTTCCGGTGGTGGCGCCGGCTCTTACCCACCTGAAAATAACACCCCAAGACCCTCTACGTCCACTCGTCTCCAATCTGTAGTTAGTTTCCCTCGAATCACCCTAGTACTTCTCGAATCTTCAATCGAAGTTGTCCGGTCCCAAAATCCCCGAACCCTAGCTTACCCAATCGACCCTATATCAACACCGCATAACCCCCATAACTCCTTCATACCAAATCCATCATTGGTTTCCTTCGAATCTGACTGGAACCCGTCGAATTTTAAATCTAAGTTCGAACCTTAAAAGTTCAAAATCAGTTTCCGTTGAACCTGATGACATGCATCGATCCAAGCCTCTAGTTTTTCGTGATTAGAAGATCAATTCACTACAAAACCGATGTTGTTCATTTGTTCTTGATAAAGAACAAATGATTAGCATCAGTTTGGGGTGAGTCAGAGTATCAAGGGTAAATTCAAGTTTAGCCGGTGAGTTCTTTCCTAGTTTTTATTTATTTTCGTTATTATTATTCTATTATTTGTCTTTCCCCATCTTTTTTTTCTCCGGTCGATTTCAATTGAAAACTCAACCAATCTTCTGGTATAAACTATCTTTTATTCGTTGTTTTGTTTTTCAGAATGTTTGGTAAATTTGTTTTTGGTTTCATAAGTTCGTGTGGTCAGTTTGTTTAGAATTTAGAAATCGTATCTCGTGTCATAATTTGGTCAGTTAAATTATGGATTAGCTTGATTTTAGTTAAATATGTATAATAATCGACTGATTAATGTAAGTTTAATTCAAGTGTTTACCTAATTAAAGAAGTTTCTAGTGGATAGTAGGGTTAGGATTGCACTAATGGAGTGGATAATTGAGTGGACAATTGAGTGGATGATTAAAGAAATGAAAAAGTGATTTGGTAATGGAGAAGGCACTAAGCTGAATGCCTATTTAAAGGGGCTAAAAATCAACACACAGGGAGAGATATAGAAGAGAGAGTCTGGTACTCTGAAATACATATATAGGGAGATTTTGAGACAGAATACATAGAGATAGGAAATAGATACAGAAAGAGAGCTTAAGAGATCCATTAGGACATAGACAAAAATTTAGGGTATTGGGAGAGAGAGATTTAAATTCTAAGAACTCTGAAAATTGAGGGCTAAGATATACACGGATATACACACACAGGAAGACAATTCTACTGTTCCATTGAAGTTTTCACTGATTGAGAATTATTTTAAACTTCTGAAACAATTTCAACTCACCTGAGTGAGAAAGGTTTAGAATTGGTCTTCAAATTTGGTTTAAAGTTGTATGAGATATTGTTTGATTGGGGCTGCTGTTGTTGCTGGTGATTGCTGTTATTATTACTGCTGATCTTACCTCCTTTTGACTTTCATTTTCAGGTATGTAAGGACATTTGAACCTTGAGTAAATCTAGACCAGAAGCCTATGAAATTGAGCTGAAATGGCTGTTTTGTTCTTTCAAGCAGAGGCTATTGGTTTTCTTGTGATTTATGCACATTTCTCTCGTTAATCATTATGAGTAGTTAGTCATATAGTTTGTAGTCTATTTCCTTTTCAGACTTGGAATTTGCACCAATATGTTATAAATAATGTTAGACTATTGGACTATTACAGTGCTGTAAGTCAGTGCTAAGCTCAGCCACATCTATGTCTTGTTCATGAATATCACTCATGTCTTTGGGAAACTGTTAGAATGTGTAGAGTAGTTTGACCTTCCCTGTATCATGTTCACCTTTAATTGTTTAGCTGAAAATCTGCCCTGTTTCGTACTGTGCAAGCAATGCATCGATTCATTATTCTAGGTGCAAATTCTGATTGTGGCTCTCATTGGTTTGATTTGCTGGTTAGTTCCATTGGATCTGATTTCTAGCGCTTGTTTAACCTTTCAAAAATGTGAAAGTATGGTTCAGTCCATGCTCCTCATGATATAGGTTTGGTTACTGAGGAGAATTTGCCCAAGACCTACCTGCATTTTTCAGGGAATATGCATTTGTTCTAATGTGTTCATCGTAAGGTTTATTTTCAGACGTTGTAGTTTTGTTGTCTTTGTCCGTTCTTATATCTAAATTTGTTTTATTCCGCTAAAGTTTGCTGGATTCGGATAGTAGCTTAACTATTAGTCTTCATGATTCAATCGTTAGTTTTAATACATGCCCGGTGGTATGATTCTTTGCGAGGGCGTTTCAAATGAATTATTAGAGAAATAGCTTTGGGCTTTAAGAAATCAGGTTTTGGACAATGGTTTGTGCTAATTCTTAATGATTATATCCAGCTCGCCTGGATTTTCGAACTGGACATGTGACCAAATTTAAAAGATGTAATTTCAAGCAAAAAATATGGGCCTAGCAAATAAGCTGCCAGGCCCTTTACCACATTAACACTTCTGGGCTGCAAATCCATGTGCCTTGAGTTAGCCCGTTTGCTTTTCACAGTGTAGCTGGCCCATAACTTGTGGCCTTAGCAATCCTAACTCGATTTTAGGAATAATTGTTGAATATTCGTAGAGAAACCTTTAGGGCCATTTAAAATACAATTGCGATTGTGCACATCTTCGCGTGACATGATTACAATTCTAAAAACTAAATTCAGAGTATGCGTTCACGCAACTCCGAGCAAACCTTCTTAATAATAAAATGGATTTTTAGTAGGTTATTTATTAAATTAGCTCATATAGCCCGAGGTGCGTCATCTACCATTTGATCATACAAAGCGACAAATGTTTGTAGTTTGCTTTAGACACGCGCAACTTTGGCCAAATCCTCCTAATAATTAACAAAGCGTCATTAATCGTGGACACATTCGCGTGACATGATTTTTGACGCACCCAAAAAAAAGGTATACGTACGCGTAACTCAATTCTTTAACTACGAGTAATTAAGTGATTTAAAAGCGGTAAAGGGTAAATGCACATATGATCTAAAGTCAGTAATTAAACAATTTTAATAAGCCAAGTATGATCAAATCGATCGTGCTAGAACCACAGAACTCGGGAATGCCTAACACCTTCTCCCGAGTTAACAGAATTCCTTACCCGGATTTCTGTGTTCGCAGGCTATAGAACAGAGTCAACTTCCTCGATTCGGGATTTTAACCGGTGACTTGGGACACCATAAATATCCCAAGTGGCGACTCTGAATTTTAATTGAAATAATTAATCTTGTTTCGGTTGTCACTTAAGTTGGAAAAAACACCATTATACATTCCTTCCCGGGTGTAGGAAAAAGGAGGTGTGACAACCATCACGACTCTCGAGGGTAAAAATCCGGGTCGTGACACGTAGCTTTGGTGAAAGTACTTTGGAGAAAAAACAATGTGGAAGAAATGACTTGGGAGGCAGAGGAAGATATGAAGTCTAGATATCCTTACTTATTTCCACCTCCAGAGAAGGGTCCGACGGGGACATCAAAACCATAAGGTACGCGTATGAATTCTTATGTTGGTTATTGTCATTGGTCGTGTGAGGCCGTTGTCGTTATTGATGATTGTGGTCCTATGTGGCATTGAATTATTGAGTTTCCATAGGAAGAGTTGGTAGTAGTACTGTTACAAAGGCGACTCTGTCAAAGTTATATAGATCCCGATGGGTTGAACTGTTACATCTCGCGTTTTCGTACGTTAAAAATTTCATTTTCAGTTAACCGACGTAGACTCGGGGATGAGATCATCTTGACGTTAATGTACTTATGCTACTTATAACAAACAATAAATAAGTGTTATGAAGGATAACGGGGTATACGGATTAAAGAGAACGAGTTACGTTGAAAGTGGCCAATTTGGAATAAAATACGTGTCGAGCGATAATACCCAATAATTATGGACTAGTACCATGCAAGATACCATATGACCATGGTAGTATAATATATAAAGTATAAATGAAGTATTTTAAAAATAAATAGAATTTTATATAATTTGTGGTAATTTTTAAATTATGCGGATAATTAATTAATTACCGGATAATAGGACATTACCCAGTTAACTAATAAATGGATAAAAAATTAATAAATTATCCCACCCCCACCCCACGTGGCAAGAAGCCACAATGTTGGAAATGACTAAGTAGTCATTTTTTCAGATGGCTATTAAATAAACTAACCAAGCCATAACATAAGTCTAGTCTTAAAAACTTTTAAATTATATCCGTAACATTTAATGGGAAAGCCTTGTAAAGGCTTCAAAACCAAAAATCTGCCTTTGGTTTAAAAGCAAAGGACATTGAAGCAGAAACTTTCCATTTCAAAGCAAAAATCAATTTCGTCCAAAAATTTCAAAAACCAAGCCAATTTCGCTCCTCAAGTTCAAAGGCGCATAAGCTTAAATCCGATTTTTGGCCTCTATGTTCAATCCACGAAGGTTTCCAATAGGATAATTATACGGAGTTGTTCCTACTCCAGGTATGTTAAGGCCCTCCCTTCTTTCTTTTAACATGGTCCAAATTATACTAAATAAACGAGAAAACACACAGTCTCCATAAATTACTCTATTCATAGAATAATTAGAGGTGTCTATATTTTTGATTCCCATGAAAATTAATATTACTTCCTATTCATGGGTCTCAGAACAATACGCAGTTGGAAAAGTTTATCTGGAAGGAATATTGAGATTATTACGTATTTTTCATGCATTTCACTCATGTGCATTGACCAATGACCAGATGGCATTATATATGCGCATATATGTAAATATATGTATATAGGATATGTGAAAAGGTTACGACGTTATATACGCACCACCACTTGATCAGCTAGTATATGTTGATGATATTGTCCACAGTGGCCGAGATGATATGATATGATGCCCTCGTTGGCTTGATGATATTATGTACACCCATACCTATGCATGACACGACATTTATATGCACATGCATGACATTATAAATTTTCTAGAATTTATAAAGTTATTCAGATTTAAAGAAGTGTTTGTATATTCCATGTTTCATCTATGTCTTTTATGTACTAATTTCCATGCCTTACATACTCAGTACATTTTTCGTACTGACGCCATATTTCACGGGGCCTGCGTTTCATGCCTGCAGGTGCAGGTAGGCAAGCTGACGGTCCCCCTTCTTATTATCCCTGACCAGCGAGAGTTGGCCTACTCCATTTGATCCGGAGCTGCTTTTGATTTTGGTACGATACGTTTGTGTATATATATATATATATATATATATATATATATATATATATATATATATGGGTATGATGCGGCTCAGTCCCGTCTTTGTATATTTATGTTTCTGTTAGAGGTCTGTGGATAGTATATCTAGTTGGGTTGTATGTGGCCTTGTCGGCTTTCAGTTTTGGATGTATAGTTGTGTATAGCAGCCTTGCCGGCTCGCCCACTGTATTCTACATGTATACGTACAAATGCCTTGATGGCAGGTTTCATTCACGTATGTTATTTTCGTAATGTAGTAGATGTTATTCAGGTTTATATCATAAACACATGATTAGATGTGTTTGACAGGTAGGACTCAGGCACCCGTCGCGGCCCATCGGTGTAGGTCGTGACAAAAGTGGTATCAGAGCAGTTCTGTCCTAGGCTTGTCTACAGACCGTGTCTAGTAGAGTCTTTTTTATGGGTGTGTCGTGCTCCACACTTATAAACAGGATGCTACAGGACATATAGGATGTTATCCTCTCTTTTTATCTCAGATCGTGCTATACAAGAATTGATGTTCCTAACGATACGTTATATTTTTAGCAATGCCTCCAAAGATTACGGCCGCCCAGAAGGAAAAGTCCATGTCTGGTGACACTACTAGTCGAGCACCACGAGCTACCAGGGCTCGAGGAAAGTCTCATGGCAAGGTTCCATCATAGACTTCAAATACCCCGCCCTTTCTAGAAGAGCTCCGAGGGGCACTAGCTCTAGCCCTGTACATTCAGCACCTCAGCCGGATGCACCGGGTCAGGAGATGAGAGATGATATTCAGCTATTAACCCGATTAGTATCCCCGCATGCTTAGTGTCAGGAAATAGGTATTGGTCATGCAGATAGGTCCGTCAGTGCGATAGTTCATGAATTTATTAATTTATTCCCTCCACTATTCACTGGGGCAGATCGGAATGAGGACCCTCAGGTATTTATTGATAGGGTGCATAGGATGTTAAGGGTAATAAAGTCCACTGCAACTGAGTCAGTTGAGCTAGCTTCCTATAGACTCCGAGATGTTGCAGTTAATTGGTACGAGTCTTGGGAATTGTCTAGAGGTGAGGATGCCCCTCCAGCAGTATGGAAGGAGTTTACAAAAGCTTTTCTTCGTCATTATCTGCCACCAGAGCTTAGGCGGGATAGAGTTGATAGGTTCTTGACCTTTTGACAGGGTAACTTGAGTGTTCGGGAGTACAATCTTCAGTTTGATTCATTGGCAAGGTATGCTCCCACTATTGTACCTAAGATGGAGGATCGAGTTCACCGGTTTGTGATGGGATTAGTGCCTCATTTTCTTAATGATTGTATGTTGGTCTCACTTCAGCCAAACATGGAAATTTCTCGTATTTAGGCATACGCTCAAGGTGTAGAGGAGCGTAAACAGAAATAGAGGGTCAATCTCCAGCATGATAAGGCCCAGAATAAGAGAGCGAGGTCTTCGGGTCTTTCTAGTGAATTTCGAGGTGGTCAAAGGCTACAGTACTCGAGGTATCCATCCCAGCCTTCGGCTAGCGCACCCCCTCAATTTGGCGATAAGAGATTTGATATTCAGAGTTTGGTAAGAATTTTAGGGCTTCAGGTTCTCAGTATAGAGGTGAGTCAAATCAGATGAGGCCACCCTTACCACGATGTGCTCAATGTAGTAAGAAGCATACTGGGTAGTGTCGTATCTGATTAGGTATTTGTTATACTTGTGGTTATCCGGGCCACGTTATGAGGGATTGTCATATGAGAGGTGATACAAGCATTGCTCAGCCAGCGGGATCTACAGCTGGTTCGTCATCATCAATATGCCCCTTAGGCAAGGCCCCCAAGCACAAATGAGTTGTGGTAGAGGCCGAGGTAGAGCATCTAGCTTGAGTAGCCCTCAAAACCGCATTTATGCGTTGGCAAGATGACATGACCAAGTGTCATCGCCTGATGTTGTTACAGGTATATTATCAGTCTCCTCATATGATGTATATCCACTGATTGACCCAGGTTCTATCTTATCATACGTTACTCCATTAATTGTTGGTAAGTTTGGAATAAAACCTGAATTGGTTAAACCTTTTGAGGTATCTACACCTATTGGGGATTCGGTGACAGCTAAGCAAGTATATAGGGGTTGTATAATAGTAGTTCATGGTCGAACTACCGTAGCATATTTAATCGAGTTAGATAAGGTAGAATTTAATGTTATAATAGGTATGGATAGGTTGGCTTCTTATCATGCCAACGTTGATTGTAGATCAAAGATAGTCCGATTTCAATTTCTGGGGGAGCCTGTTTTAGAGTGGAAAGGTAATACGGCATCGCCGAGAGGAAAATTCATTTCCTATCTCAAGGCAAGGAAGATGATCAGAAAGGGCTGTATTTATCACTTAGTTCGGGTTCAGGATGTGGAAGTGGAGTCACCAACCATTCAGTCCGTCCCTATGGTGAATGAGTTTCCCGATGTTTTTCCTGATGAGCTTTCGGGTCTCCCGCTAGAGCAAGAAATTGAGTTTTGTATTGACCTACTACCAGATACTCACCCAATATCTATTCCTTCCTATAGAATGTCCCCCGCAAAGCTGAAAGAGTTGAAAGAACAACTAAAGGACTTGCTTGAAAAAAGTTTTATCAGACCTAGTACGTCACCGTGGGGAGCACCTTTTTTGTTTGTGAGAAAGAAAGATGGTTCCTTATGAATGTGTATTGATTATAGGCAGTTGAATAAGTTGACGATTAAGAATAAGTACCTGCTCCCGAGAATTGATGATTTATTTGATCAGTTGCAAGGTGCCAAGTATTTTTCAAAGATAGACTTGAGGTTTGCGTACCATCAGGTAAGGGTTAAGGATGAAGATATTCCGAAGACAACATTCAGGACTAGATATGGGCACTTTAAGTTTCGGGTTGTGTCATTCGATATGACCAATGCCCCAGCAGTATTCATGGATTTGATGAATTGTGTGTCCAGGCCTTTTTAGATCTATTTGTAATTGTATTTATCGATGATATATTGGTGTATTCTTGTTCAGAGGATGAGCATGCTAATCATCCGCGTACTATGCTCAGAGTTATACAAGAAGGGAAGTTGTATGCAAAATTTTCTAAATGTGAATTCTGGTTGAACTCTGTAACTTTCCTTCGGCATATCATTTCGGGTGAAGGAATCTGGGTGGATACACAAAAAGATTGAGCCAGTAAAGACATGGCCTAGACCTAGAACACAAACAGAGGTTCATAGCTTTCTTGGTTTGGCAGGTTATTACATGAGATTTGTAGAGGGATTTTCTTCCCTTTCAGCACCTTTGACAAAGTTTACTTAGAAAGGAGGAAAGTTTCAATGGACTGATGCTTGCGAACGGAGTTTCCAGGCATTAAAGGACATATTAACATCAGCACCGGTTCTAACGCTTCCAGAAGGGACCGATGTTCATGTGATCTATTGTGACGCTTCAGGCATTGGATTGGGTTGTGTGTTGATGCAGCATGGTAAGGTTGTGGCTTATGCTTCTCAACAACTAAGAAAACACAAGAAGAACTACCCGACCCACGATTTAGAGTTAGCTGCGGTGATTCATGCAATAAAGATGTGGAGGAACTACTTGTATGCCATTCATGTTGATATCTATACGGATCATAAGAGCCTCCAATACATCTTCAAGCAAAAGGAATTGAATCTACGTCAAAGGAGATGGTTGGATCTACTTAAAGGCTAAGACGTTGATATTTTATACCACCCGGGGAAGGCAAACGTAGTAGCCGACGCCCTCAACCGTAGATCTATGGGTAGCCTGTCGTATTTACAGTCAGAAAAGTGGGGAATAACTCATGAGGTTTATCAGCTAGCTAGTCTTGGCGTTCGGTTACTGGACTCATGTGACGTTGGAATTACTCTTCAGGATACAACAACATCCTCTTTAGTAACTAACGTAAAAGAATGCCGGTACGAGGATCCTGTGTTAGTTCATTATAGGGATACCACCCTTCATAAGGAGAAGATGTAATTTGAAATTACAAAGGATGGGGGCCTCATATGTCTAGGACGATTATGTGTGCCTAATGTTGCAGGGCTGCATCGGTAGTTTATGAGAGAAACTTACTATTCTCGTTATTCTATCCATCCAGGAGAAACAAAGATGTATCACGATATCACGGAAGTGTATTGGTGGGACAGAATGAAAAAGGATATAGCAGAGTTTATTGATCAGTGTCCTAACTGTTAGCAGGTTAAGATTGAGCATTAGAAACCCGGTGGGTTATTGCAAGCTATTAAGATTCCGACTTGGAAATGGGAAGTAATCAATATGGACTTCTTTGTAGGCTTACCTCGTACCCAGCGTAAGTTCGATTCGATATGGGTGATTGTTGATAGGCTTACAAAGTTAGCCCATTTTCTGCCCGTTAGAACTACATATTCCTTAGAGGATTATGTGAGGCTTTATATCAAGGAGATTGTACGACTTCATGGTGTCCCTGCATCTATTATCTCGGATAGAGCAGCTCAATTTACAGCTAACTTTTGGAGGTCCTTCCAAGAAGGATTGTGGACTCAAGCAAGTCTTAGTACGACATTTCATCCCCAGACAGACGGATAGGCTAAGCGTACTATTCAGACACTGAAGGATATGTTACGAGCTTGTGTTATAGACTTCAAAGGTAGCTGGGATGATCATCTGCCACTTATTGAGTTCACATATAATAATAGTTACCATTCCAGTATTTAGATGGATCCATACGAAGCTCTTTATGGCGGAACTGTAGGTCGCCTATAGGGTGGTTCGATGTTGGAGAATCTGAATTACATGGGCTAGACCTGGTTTAGCAGGCCATAGAAAAAGTAATGCTTATTCAGGATCGACTACTGACAACTCAGAGTCGTCAGAAGTCATATTCTGACGTGCGATGACGAGATTTAGAGTTCGGGGTTGATGACTGGGTATTCTTAAAGGTGTCACCTATGAAGGGTATGATGAGGTTTGGCAAGAAAGGAAAACTTAGCCCACAGTATATTGGGCCTTACAGGATCATTCAGAAAGTGGGCCAAGTAGCTTATGATTTAGAATTTCCCTCAGAGTTGGAGTCTGTCCATCCGATTTTTCACGTATCTATGTTACGGAAGTGCATTGGTGATCCTGCCTGAGTAGTGCCAACGAATGATGTACAGATTACAGAAGAATTATCATACAAGGAAATTCCGATTTCCATTCTAAACCGACAAATCTGCAAGCTGCGGAATAAGGAGGTAGCCTCCGTGAAAGTACTTTGGAGAATCAACAATGTGGAAGAAACAACTTGGGGGGTCGAGGAAAACAATGTGAGGCCATTGTTGTTATTCATAATTATAGTCCTGTGTGGCGTTGGATTATTAAGCTTCTACGGGAAGAGTTGGTAGTGGTGTTGCTACAGAGGCGACCCTGCCAAAGTTACAGAGATCAGGAAAGTTGAACATTCAAGGACGAATGTTTGTAAGGGGGAAGGATATTACATCTCGCGTTTTCGTACGTTAAAAATTTCATTTTCAGCTAACCGACGTAGACTCGGGGATGAGATCATCTTGACATTAATGTACTTACGCTACTTATAACAAGAGATAAATAAGTGTTATGAAGGATAAAGGGTTACACGGATTAAAGAAAACGAGTTCCGTTGAAAGTGGCCAATTAGGAATAAAATACGGGTCGATCGATAATACCCGATAATTATGGACTATTACCATTCAAGATACGATATGAACACGGTAGTATAATATATAAAGTATATATGAAGTATTTTAAAAATAAATAGAATTTTAAGTAATTTATGGTAATTTTTAAATTATGCGGGTAATTGATTAATTATCGGGTAATATGACATTACCCAGTTAACTAATAAGTGGATAAAAAATTAATAAATTATCGCACCCCCACCCACGTGGCAAGAAGACACAAAGTTGGAAATGACTAAATAGTCATTTTTCCAAATGGCTATTAAATAAACTAACCAAGCCATAACATATGTCTAGTTTTAAAGACTTGTAAATTATATCCATAACATTCAGTGGGAAAGCCTTGTAAAGTTTTCAAAATAAAAAATCTGCCTTTGGCTTAAAAGCCAAGGACATTGAAGCAGAAACGTTCCATTTCAAAACAAAAAGCAATTTCGTCCAAAAATTTCAAAAACCAAGCCAATTTCGCTACTCAAGTTCAAAAGCGCAGAAGCTTATATCCGATTTTTGGGTTCTGTTGATACCTAATTTTTTTCTATATATTTTTAATATGCAAAATACTTTTAAAATAGTATATTTTTAATATGCAAAATACTTTCAAAATAGCATATGTATGTATATATAAGTATGTCCAAATGTTTTATTATTTTTCTTTAATTTTTAAAGATTTTTAAATCAATTTATTGCCCTATCTTATCCAGAAAAAACCCAATAATTATTCCCAAAATTATTATTTTTGGTGATTCATTTATCGGACTCTCATATTTATACTAAAATATAGTTTATGTAATTTTTATATATTTTTACAAACTTATTTAGTATTTTTAAGGCTAAATTGCATATAATTGCAACATTAGCCTCTTTTAGATTAATTACATTTAGGTCTACAGATATTAGGTCTAATATTTTTAATTTGACAACTATGTGTTATTAATCATTTTAGTACCTTTAATCTATTTCCAGAAATTATTCTACTATTTTATAAAATAAATAAGGGAAGAGTGGCTATTTAAAATATAGCCCAACTTTTGTTTCAATCGTAGCCTGAATTGAACCCCAATTTTAAACCCAATTACCCAGCCCAAATCCTAGCCATACCCGACCCACGACCCAGTTAGAATAACCCGCCCAGATCCCCTACCTACCCATTCAATCTAGGCCATTGATCAAATGATCAACGGTCACCACCAACCCTTTCCTAAATTAGTTCCCAACTACCCCCCAAACCCTAACCATTTCTCGCCTATAGCCGCCTCTGAACCCCCCTTCTCTCTCAATCATCTCTCAATCCCCTCTCAAACCCAAGCCACCGCCCTCAATTACCACTTGAAAATCTCCGAAATCCATGGCCTCCGAAGCCATTAGAGGCCTCTATCCACTTTCCTTGGCTTCTATGTGTTCGAGTACTATGGTTTCAAGGCCAGATCCAGAAAGCTCAGTCCAGACCTTGGTCGATTTCAGTTCTTATGGCTTTCTCCGATCATCTTTGACTTTGCTTCGGACAACCATGGTTGTTCAAGCCGGACTCTTGACTTCTCCTTCTTAGATCGATGGTTTCCAAGCCTTTCTCACCATCTGGTGTTCTTCTGAAACCCTAACCTTTGAGGTTCTTCCGATTTCTTTAGATATGTGTTTACTCTAAACTTTTAAATTGTTTCTCAAGGTTTCTTTCAAAACTCTACCTTCAAGAACCCTTATCTTTTCCGATTTGAGTTTCTGTTAAGTTATTTGGAAGCTTTCTCTCATTTTCTAACATGTTCTACTATGTTTCCTTATGTTGTTATTTTGCTTGAGTTTGCATGTTAAAGGTTTTGACCTTTTGAGATTTCTGAATCTATTTTGTTAGTATTTGTCCGATTTACTTGCTTTTCATCTCTAGAACTCGATTGATGGTGAAAACCCTAAAATTTTGGGTCCATTCGAGTCCTGAGACTACTTGCTATGTGATTTACTTGTTCGTCATGCTCTGAATTCGATTAATTTCAAAACCCTAATTTCTCTGGACCTATTCGAACTTTTGAAAACTGCTTCATCTGTTTGAATTAGCTCGACTGGATTCGAAGTCTTTTTTGTTTCAACTTCTGTTTCTCTATGTGATTTGGTTTCTTGCAAGCATTGAGACTAGACTATATTTTTCAGAAAAAGTGTTTTTACCCGGACTTTTGCATGCTTCTGATACCCTTTTTCCCTATTAATAAGTTGACCTATGTGACTACCATGTTGCGATAATTCACCATCTACTGATTTTGTGATTGTTATTCTCTTTGTCACAAGTTCAGCATCGCATGCCTAATGTTTATGCACTCTTTTATATGCTAAATTCCCCTCTAAAATAACTTTCAATTTTGGACTGATTTCAAACCTCCCGTGTAATTCTGATTGCACTCGTGTAATTGATTCTTTCCTTGTTTTACTGATTTTCCTGGGTTTTTTTGGAATTGGTTTGAAAACTTCCCCTTAGACTTTCGATTCTCTTGTCTTTAACTTGGTTTACTTGTTTTTTCTTAGGAACCCATGCCACTCTCCTTAAATCAGTGATTTTGAAATCCTTGACTCCCTAATTTGCTATGTACTTATTTTTGATTATCTCCATATGCTGCAACTTTACTTTGTTTCTTACCTTATTTGGCTAACCGAGTATTTCAAATATTCTTTCCTTAATTAAACCTCTATGCACTTACCCCTAATTGTCTACTCTACACATGATGCTTACTTGATTTCTTTCCTTAAATATTTTCTGCCCATTACCGTTTGATTTTAACTCTTTAATTAAAGGAAGTCCTTATACTGATTTGATTTTAATTGATAATTACTGCTAAACTATGATCCATGCCTTATTTTCTGTCTGTCTTCAAACTATAAATACCTTGCTCTTTCATTAACATAGAGAAAAACACACTTAGTTCTAAAATCACCTACACTCAAAATAGTCTCTCTTGCTACTTGTACTGTGGCCTATCTTCAAAGTCCTGCTACCTGCTTTTACTATATTTTGCTTCTTTGAACTGGTATGTTCTGATTAAGATTTCAGCGCCATAACAATATGTTTACTTAATACTTTTGCCTTCTTGTTTGCCTACTGCTTGTGTTTATTCCAGTACTTAATTTAGCATGCTGTAATTTCATTCTACCTGTTTTGAATCTATTATGTGTCCTAAACCCCTACCCCAATGTGTTTGATACTGATGGTTTGTTTGAGGCATGACAGTATTAAGTATTGCTATCTATGACTCAAACGTGATTCCCCTGGGATCATAACCTCTATGTTACCATTATGTTGTTGTGTATTCTGGTTCATTTTGTAAGCATAACAACACTCTTTATTGTTGTACATGCCCAGAATTAACTAATGCCTAATTGCATAGGCTCTTGTCAATCCCTGAACCCCTTTGTGTGAAGTCCTTAACTCTATAATTGTTTCCGAGCACCTCTTTCCCTCTTCTTTACTTTGTTTCTTCACCTGCACTCTTCCTTAGACTTAGGTTCTTCCCCCCCTCTTGTGAGCATTGCCTTGGGACCCGTGAGCTCCCTTTAAACTTGGACACTTGAGGGCTGACACTTTCACACTGCACTTGTCCCTATTCTGGTAATACAATTTGGGTGAGAGCACTGCACGGAGTCCCATTGAGTCTCTTAGGGAACTCTGACACACTCAAATTGGAGAAAGGTTTTGGATCGATGGTCTTTGAGTTGGTTTATCTCGTAACTCAGAGAGGAAGTCAAGAATCATGCCTCTTCTGGTTGTACTCTCTTTGTATTTTTCTATTACGATGTAATTTGTTATTCTAGTTTGTAATAAGTTGTAATAAACACTTGGGGATGGCTAGTGAAAAGGGTTGGGTAACTATGCATGCAAGGGTAGAAAACATGCCTACAGGGTGTTTTAGCTTCTGCATATTCGAACTTCACATGGAAAACCTGCCTATAGGGTACTTTTAATGCTGCATATTCAACTTCATGTAGAAAACCTACCTATAGGATACTTTTAATTCTGCATATTCAAACTTTATTTAGATGTCATGCCTATAAGCTTTAAAATGAGTAATGCATAGAAATCATGCCTATAGGGGTTTCTTAAATCAATCTGATTCGCTGTCATTCACAGTCAATGTTAGATAACATGCTCCTAGGAATTAAAGTCAGTAATAGTAGATACTACCACCTGTAGAACCTGTAACCAGTTTAGTTTTTTTATTCATTCTGCTTCTCTTAATAACCTAATTCCCTCGCTTAACAAGGTTTATCAAGCATGCTCATAGGATTTCAAATAGTGTATTTCAAGCTTCTACTATCTCATCACCTTTAAAATTCAGTAGATATCATGCCTATAGGACCCCGTCTAAACACTTAGGCAAATCTTAGAATAATAACTATAAAACTGAATTTGTTAATCACTACAACCAGCAGGCAGGCCTGATTCAGACTTCTTATCTAAGTTATGCAATAAACTAAAACTGCCTCAACAATCTCATCTCCCTCGTCTTTAATGCTTTTCAATCAGACCTAAGCAGTATGTGTAAGACATGCTACTTTATGTGTTTGTTCGAGGAGGTATACTTGAGCCTATATGCTTATGTGTTTCCCCTTTCATATACAATATGTGTTTTTGTATGTCGCCTTAGAATTTTTACCTTTGAAACTCCAAATAAACCCACCATCCCTCCCTTTTAGGATTAGTAGTCCTAAGTGCCTCCGGGATTGATAGGAATGGGACGGGTAATAGCATGCAATAAGTAATCGAGACCAATCCGTGCTTAAATACCTTAACGGGGTGGGAAGGGTAGATATGGATATGATTACCACGTGATAATGTCACGTGTATCCCTTCATTGAGGAGTGATTACCGGACATTTTGTGGGGTGATCCATATTTTTTTAATAAACCTAGGACCCCCTTTTCTTTATTCTTTATTCTTTTAGCAATTTAACTCCTTATTCTAAAAAATCAGCTTTTTGTTCTTTCAAAACTTGTTTACTTTCAAACCATTATGCGTTGAAATCCCTTATTATTTGAGTCTCATTTACTTATACGTTAATTGCACCTCAATTCACAATAATTGTCTGGCCGGGAACCACACTAGTGGATTCTAAGGGGTGCCTAACACCTTTCCCTTAGAATAATTTCAAGCCCTTACTCTATCTCTGGTTATTCAATCGAACTCTTTTGGTGTCGTAATACACCCTAATCATTAGGTGGTGACTGTCCAAATTCAAGCCCAGTTCCCAAAAGGAATGAGTTGTCTCTCCAAATGTCATAAACCCGATTTTCGCTTAGGAAAGAAAAAGGGGGCCCGACAGGTTTTAAGTTCAATCCACGAAGGTTTCCAACGGAATAATTATACGGAGTTGTTTCTTTTGGCATTGTCCAAATTATACTAAAGAAACGAGCAAACACACAGTCTCCATAAATTACTCTATTTATAGAATTATTAGGGGTGTCTATATTCTTGATTCCTCATGATAATTATTATTATTTCCTGTTCATGGGTCTCAGAATAATACGCAGTTGGAAAATTTTATCCGGAAGGAATATTGAGATTATTACATATTTTTCATGCATTTCACTCACGTGCATTGACCCATGACCAGATGGCATTATATATGCGTATATATGTAAATATATGTATATGCGATATGGGAAAAGGTTATGCCGTTATATACGCACCACCACCTGATCAGCTGGTATATGTTGATGATATTTACCACAGTGGTCGAGATGATATGATGGGATGCCCTCAGTGGCTTGATCATATTATGTACACACATACCTATGCATGGCACGACATTTATATGCACGTGCACGACATTATAAATTATCTAGAATTTATAAAGTTATTCAGATTTAAAGATGTGTTTCTATATTCCATGTTTCATCTATATCTTTTACGTACTAATTTCCATGGCTTACATACTCAGTACATTTTTCGTACTGAATCCCTATTTCACGGGCCCTGCGTTTCATGTCCGCAGGTGCAGGTAGGCAAGCTGACGATCCCACTTCTTGGGATCCCTGATCAGCGAGAGTTGGCCTGCTCCATTTGATCCGGAACTGCTTTTGATTTTGGTACGATATGTTTGTATATATATATATATATATATATATATATATATATATATATATATGTATATGGGTATGACATGGCTCAGTCCCGTCTTTGTATAGTTATGTTTCTGTCAGAGGTATGTGGACAGTATATTTAGTTGCGTTTTATGTGGCCTTGTCGGCTTTCAGTTTTGGATGTATAGTTGTCTATAGCAGCCTTGCCGGCTCGCCCACTATATTCTGCATATATACGCACAAATGCCTTGATGGCAGGTTTCATTCACATATGTTATTTTCGTAATGCAGCAGATGTTATTCATGTTCATATCTTAGACGCATGCTTAGGGGTGTCTGACAGGTAGGACTCAGGCACCCGTCGCGACCCATCGGTTGGGTCGTGACATGAACATTCGAGGATGAATTTTTCTAAGGGGGAAGGATCTTACATCTCCCATTTCATAGGTTAAAGTTTCGTGTTTAGTTAGTCGATGTAAACTCAGGGATAAGATTATCTTGAGGTCAGTGTATTTATTCTATTCATAAAAAGCGACAAGTAAGTGTCATGAATGATAAAGGGCACACGAATTAAAGAAAATTAGTTTCTTTTATGGTTGCCGATTTGGGTTAAAATATGGATCGAGTGATACTACCCGATATTTATGGACTAGTACCATACAAGGTACCACATGGCCGTGATAACATGATGTATAAAGTATATTAAAAATGAATAGTATTTTTTGGTAATTTGAGATAATTCTTAATTATATGGGTAATTGGTTAATTATTGGGTAACGAGACATTACCTAGTTAATTAATAAATTTAGTGGATAAGAATAATCCCTCCCCTCCCCTCTCCCCCTCCCCCCCAAACGTGGGAGAAAGCCACAAACCCAAGAGAATTACTCTTTAGACTACTATGAGTAGGTGGCTATCTAAGATTTATAAGAATTTAACAAATAAGACATGTTACAAGTGTTGTTACATTTTCACTTGGACAAAAGAGAATTAGAACGTCCGTAATCCTTAAGTAAGATTTCCCTCTATCTCTCTCTCTCCTTTTGGTTTCCTCATGTACATTCTTCATTGAGTAGAAAAAGTGCATCTGTTTTTGTTCCTATGTATGGACTAAGGGATGATAATGGCTACTTTATTCTTGATAGAGGAAACAATCAATATTCATTTCCACTTCCTCTTTTCTTTTCTCCCTTTAGTGGTGAGGATGGTTAGTAGCATCGTGTACGCATGGATTTATTAGATTATTAGAACTTCTACTTTATTTGAAGTGGTAACTATTATTGATGAAATAAAGCCAGCACAAAGAAAGTGCTGATTACATCCAAAAGTACAGGTAAAAAACAGAATAAAACTAGCAAAAAGAGCTAGTAACAAAAATGAGGAGTGTCAGTCTATACTATATAAAAGATTCTATGAACTGTAGCAAGGGCTCAGCCTCATTTACACATTCCAATTTACACCAAAAGCCAAAAGTATACAATCATAGGTCTTCAGTATGTGGTTGTTGTATTCTACAAAGCCTCTTATGTTTCTCTCTTTCCATATACACCACCAAATACAACCAGGTATGTTAAGGCTATCCTTTTTTTTGGCATGATCCAAATTATACCGAAGAAACGAGCAAACGCACAGTTTTCATAAACGACTCTATTCATAGAAATACTAGGGGTCTTTGTGTTCTTGATTCCCTATGTGACATATTATTATATCTTCTGTTCATGAGTCTCAGAATAATACGCAGATGAAAAAGTTTATCCTTAAGGAATATTGAGATTATTACATATTTTTCATGCATTTCATTCATTTATACATGTGCATTGACCCATGACCAGATGGCGATATATATATATGGGATATGGGAAAAAGGTTGCGGCGTTATATACGCACCACCACCTGATCAGTTGGTATATGTTGATGATGTTGCCCACAATGGCCTAGACGATATGATGGGATGCCCTCAAAGACTAGATGATATTACGTACACCTATACCTATGGATGACACGACATTTATATGCACATGCATGACATTACAAATGTTTCAGGATTTATAAAGTTATTCAGATTTACAAATGGATTTCTATATTCCATGTTTCATATATGTCTCTTATATACTGATTTTCATGCCTTACATAATTAGTACATTATTCGTACTGACGCCATATTTCCCGGGGCCTGCGTTTCATGCCCTCAGGTGCAAGTAGGCAAGTCGACGGTCCCCTTTCTTAGGATCCTTGATCAACTAGAGTTTGCGTGCTCCACTTAATCTGGAGCTGCTATTGATTGTGGTACGATATGCTTGTATATATATATATATATATATGAGTATGACGTGACTCTATCCCATCTTTGTATAGTTGTATTTCTATTAGAGGATTGTAGACAGATGTGTACGGTTGGATAGTATGTGGCCTTGTTGGCTTTCAGTTTTGGGTATATAGTTGTCTATCGCGGCCTTGTCGGCTCGCCCACTGTAATCCACATGCATATTTATATATGTCTTTTGTACAGTTTTTCCTCATGCATGTTACTCTCGCAATTCAGCAGATATTATTCATCTTTATATCTTAGTCGCATGCTTAAAGGTGTTCGACGGGTAGGACTCGGGCACTTGTCTCGGCCCATCGGTTTGGGTCGTGACAATATCATAGACGTATGCTTAGGGGCATTCGATTGGTAGAACTAGGGCATTTGTCACGGCCCATCGGTTTGGGTCGTGACAATTGAATCACAAAATATTATAAAAACCGAGTAAAAAACACTTACCGCCTGGAAAAAACTTGAAAAACATTCTTGAATTCCCCCAATTCCAAACTTTCAAGATGAGAAAAACTCAAACAACATTAATAGCCAAAAATGCCCAGCTGTTCTGCTTTGTTTCTTATTCCAAATGATCCCAAAATTTGCTTTTGATGCCTCCAATGCGTTCTTCGTGAAATTTCAGTCAAGCTATGATTTTGAATCACTCCATTTGACCTTATAATGAATGAGATATGTTGGTTTCAATATCTGAAAGAGTGCAGATTTTTAAATACGAATTCAGTGGCAATTTCGAAATGAATCTGAAAAATCTGGCAACCCACTTCTTAGTAAAGTGACCATAAATATGACATACGATGTCGAAACTTGATGATTTCAGGTGCTATGGTTCAAAAATTATGATACGGGATATAACGGTTGAAACACAAATCAAAGACCATTTTCTAAATATGGTATCCTTTATGCTCAAATCGGCGTCGAAACAGAAAACAATCACTATACAATCCAAATTTATCCAAAACTCATTAGAATTTAACCAGACTTTGTGGACATATCCAAAATCATCATAATAATTTGTTGGGACAATTAAAGTCCCGATTCCAAGTCCGTTTACCCAAAAGCCAAACCTTGATCAATTCTTCCAACTTAAAACATCTAAAACGAGAATCATTCTTCCAAATCAATCCTGAATCGCTCGAAAACCGAAACCAATCATACACGCAAGTCGTAATACATAATATGAAGGTACTCAAAGTCTCAAACCACTGAATGGAACACTAAAGCTCAAAACGACCGATCAGGTCGTTACATTCTCCCCTACTTAAACATACGTTCATCCGCAAACATGCCAAGAGTCGTTCTAAAGCCATCAAATTGCCATATACCCGTGCCATACACCTAACAATGGGTGATACCACGTCACCCCAATCCATATAAGCTCGACATCACCACCTAACAGGGGATCCTTACCTCAACCTTTGTCCATAAACCTTAAAACCTAAATCTCCAACATCTGGAACTCATTATATGACCCGATTCTTGCATGTATGCACCGTATAACTCTGAAAAAGTTGTATCAGTCTATAACCATATCTCAAGACATAATCACATGATATACCACATAACTCAAATACTCGTAGGAATAACTTTCAACCACTATAGTTGCTCGATAACCAACCCGACATCGGTTAGAAACGTCATATCAACTTTAATCTTGTTCAAAACCTTCATACACTGCGTATAATGAAAGAAACATATAGAAACCCATAACCACCCATCATATTAACAAGTAGTGGAGCCCCCTTGCCCGATAAGAACCATAGCCAAAATCTCAGTCAACCAGTGACACAATTCTCGCAAACATACCTTAATTAAATCCAATGGCACTAATTTTAGGCCCAATTACCTCACCTCATCCAGTACAAGCTACTCGACCGACCTGTCATAAAATTCTACTTAGATCCACATACCATGCAACCCGTTCACCAACAAACAATAACTAAAATATACACAATGATGGAAAGAGAATGAAAATGAAAACGCAAAAATACTATAGATGCAAGATAGAAAAGAGGAGTGAATGCTTTCTTTTTTACCATTTTTTCATCTGTGAATTGTTAATGAACCCATTCGTACACTCTATGCGATTGAATATTTCTTACACATATGAGTTTTATAGAAGGTATCAGACTAATGAATCTATTTTCTTTTTGATTTTGTGGTTAGTTTTTGAATCTAGAAACCAGTCCCTCCAGCTCAACAAATACTACCACGGAGCACAATGCTATCAATCCACCACACAAGGGTAAATGTAACACATGAAATAAGCACAGAGGATGATAACTTAGGAAAACGCCGCTGCGATGCATGACCCAATCCGACACCAGTCCACCTGGAATACGTCGAGCCATGATACTCACAATCAACAACCATAAGCATATCAACATCAAACACACGAAGCACGCGACCATAATTATAGATATATGGATATCACTATACATCAGAAATAGGAAGACCATAACCAAGGCACATTCAACCATTCAACACCCCAAGAGAAATATCGCTCGAATTTCGCTACAAAGCCCAAACATAACTCCATCGGTGTGCAGATAACCAACAGATCACAACCCATCACAGCATAGGAGAGTAACGCATGAGACATATTAGAACACGAATGTGATCCACCTAACCGATAATATACCCATCCACAGTACTTGTGCTAAGTAGATAAATTTGACTTTATTAAGAACACACATCCTTATTGGACCTACTAGTAGCCTCCATATCAATTCCAGTTTTTCCAAAGTAGGTAGACATCCTCCGAAAATCCCACAATAACATATTTATTGTACATACCATCAATTGCCAACCTCTTAACATACCTTCACCATTCATAACCATGGAACAATTTAGCTCGAGAACCCTCTTAGTTTTCAAATCCCTAAAATACTAGAATCTCCATATCCGGTCACAACATCACTACTCAAATAATTGAAACATTCCTCACATACAGCCAGCCCATGAGAAGTAGTTCTAAAATTGTTTCGTTCCACCAAGCAAAAATCTGGACATCAGCAGTCAGGCATCCACAAGTTGAAACATAGTGCGCAACCTATCAAATAATGGTAGAATTCTTCTAAACATGTGAAATCATCCATGTTATCTATAACTCGTGACCCCATCCAGGCGAAAAACATAACATGCAACATATTCTTTTTGTTGGTAGCATACATCTAGCTCAAGATGTGGTCGACACAATCAAGAACACATCAAGGCCAGTTCCACATCACCACAAATCAGAACTGAACTTTCCCAACTCAACCAAATCACGCAAGTTGTCAAACCCAAGAGTATTTCCACGGAATACTGGTAAAGTATTACCACACAAAAAGACCTGTTAAAGCTCTATATTGATCCTTTTTACACTAACCCAACACTACCGAGTTGACCTATTTCTTCTAATCCTCCTCGACTTGTCTTCAGGTCAACACTTTTCCCGTATCGGTACACAATGATCCTAAGTCAAAGCTCTCTGCAGAAGGCCCTAGCACGAACCACGTCGCTCCAAAACCCATAAACTGTTGTATTTCCTTTGGAGAACCCAATAATGTTGCAACCGAGATACCCACTCTAAAGAGACCTTCTGTGAATCTGAAGATGTTTCTCTAATCTATTCGATACTTGAATGTAGATTTAGCAATGATATAAATATTCTGCAAGTTCCAACACCATCCCATGAAAATCTCATATCTTAGTCATATACAATACTGGGATACCCCTCAACACTGCATATATACTTCACATCCAAGACTGATATGACACTTGCCATGCAATCTGATTGTTGATAGTAGACTCCCCCACTTAGTCGCAGAGTCATAGGGCACAACATCCGATGATCCACATCACCAACCTTCATAAGCTCGTACAACACCAATAAAATAAACGAACTTATTGAATCCCACACTTGAACAACTGAAGATCTACCAACACGTCCGCGTCCATAGTCTGGACAATACCTCAAGAAAATGAGCGAGCATCTATGGGCCCCTCGTAGCCCATCCATAACATTACAATACCGTCGTAACACAGTTGATAGCAAGTGCCCAACATCATATACGAGTGGATATAAAGGGAAATAAGATATATGCTTCAAGTTGAATCAATGATCATGATAAGTAATGAAAGAAGCGGTTCCTAATAGTTTTGTATCCTATCGAAGATAAGTACAGAAATCTCCATACCGATCCGCAAGACTCTACTAAAATTTCTTATGACTCGTAACACCTATGAACCTAGAGCTCTGATACCAACTTGCCATGACCCCAATATCCCACCTTAGGATATCGTGATAGCACCAAGCCACCAAGACTTGGTAAACCTAACACATACTGATTTAATAATAAAATTGAACTATTTAATCATTTATTATAAACCTTTAAATGACATAAGCCGCAAGCGGCCAATAGTTATACATTTTCCCAAAATTTGTTGTATGGAGTCATAAGCACTACTAAACACACTAGATTTCTAAACACAATAATGTTATGAATTACAATTTAATAGTAGCATAATGAAGTAAGATGGTGACTACGATGCCTACGAATGCAAAGCAAGTATGCCTTGAAGTTTCTCGCCGCCCGCGCAGGTGCAACTCTCAACAACAAAATTAGAATACTTGGAGGTGCACAAAAATGTGCAGAAGCGTAGCATGAGTACACCAAAACGGCCCTAGTAAGTATTAAGCCTAACCTTGATAGAGTAGTGACGAGGCCAAGTCAATACACCTACTAGACATAAAAACACATTCAAGATATACCTAAGCTAAAGGTGGAAAGAACATAATTATAAGACTAACAACAGAAAAATTGTTGATTTACAACCAACAATGAAGTAATAGAAACATAAATAATAGCAAGTAGTAAATGATTAATAAAGAAGCAACATACACAGAACACTAATCAGATGTAAATGAACTCAAATAAGAAAAAAATGGTGGAACACTCAAATAAAAAAACCACTCCCAATGCATGGACTTACAACAAGAATTACCCTAAGGCACCTATAATGACCCGGCCAATTATTTTGAACATTTGCACTTCACTCGGTAGTTTGAGGGCATAGAAGCTCCGTATGATGTATTAAAACTTCTGTGAATTATCAGATTTTGTTTTTCGGGTTGTTGGAATCAATTATAAAGAATGAACTTCATGATTAAAGCTTTATGTTGGAAGAGTTGACCAAGTTTGACTTTATGGTATTTGACCTTGGATTAGGTTTTTGATGGGTTTTTAGCTCCGTTAGGCGATTTTGGACTTAGGAGCGTGTTCAGATTGTGATTTGAAGGTCCATAGTTGAATTTGGCTTGAAATGACGAAAGTTAGATTTTTGCAAAGTTTGACTAGGGGTGGACTTTCTGATATCCTATTTGCATTGCGGTTCCGGGAATTGGAATAACTTCGATATGTCATTTGGGACTTGTATGCAAAATTTGGGTTCACTTCGGATTGTTTTGCTATGTTTCGACACAAGTTATGGTAGTTGAAGAGTTCAAAGTTTACTAATTTCGATTTAAGGTACGATTCATCGTTCCGATGTTGTTATGCGTGATTTGAGGCCTCGAGTAGGTTTGTATTATTTTATGGGACTTGTTGGCATGTTCGGAAAGCGTCCCGAGGGGCTCGGCCAAGTTTTGGATTGTTTTCAAATGATTTTCCTCCATTTTGGCTTTGCTAGTTCTTGCTGGTATCTGGTCCACCAAGTCCTCTTTGCAATTGTGAAGCTAGAGATGCGATCGCATAGTTTCTTCTTCGCATTCGCAATTATCTTTATGAGATCGCGTAGTTTTCTAGAGGTTGGGCATCGCGTTCGCATGGGTTTGACCGCGTTCACAAATAGATGGATTAAGAAGCTGGAGGCAGAAGGTTTTTCTTCGCGTTAGTATGCGATGTTTCGTGAATGCGTAGTGTAGTTTGGAGAGGCTGTTGTGTTTGCGCTTCGCGTTAGCAAAGCCTTGTCCGCATTTGCATTAGGTCTTTTGGTGGCAGTGCATTTTGTGCATCCCGAACGAGATTATCTTCCCGCATTCGTGTAAAAAGATGCCTAGGCAGAAGTATAAAGTACTCTATTTCGGGGGTTTCGGCCGTTTTTGTATTTTTATAGCTATGGAGCTCGGATTAAGGCGATTCTTGAAGCAATTTTCACCGTGTGGACTAGGATAAGTGTTCTCTACTCATTTTTGATTTTATATCATGAATCTATCTTCTATTCCGCCATTTGATTGAGGGTTTCAAAAGAGAAGTTGGGGGTTTTAGCCTAAAGTTTCATAATATGAATTTGCGAGTTTCGAACACTAATTTGGAGTCGAACTTGAGTGAAACTAGTATAGTTGACTCATAATTAAGTGCGTTTTTGAATTTTGTGAGTTTTGTCGGGTTCTGAGGCATTGTCCCGTGTTGGACTATTTGGCTGATTTTGGGCTTTTTGATTCGAGATTTGACCTTTGTAGATTCGTATTGGCTCCTTTAACATTGTTTGACATATTTGAGTTGTTTTTGGGTTAGTTTCGAGTCGTTCGGAGGTTTGAATGCTGGGGGTGGCATTTTTGGAGCATCACTTGTCTTGCTCGGTATTGGAATTGGCTTGTTCCCGGTAAGTAACACTTCTAAACATAGTGCTGAGGGCATGAAAACCCGAATTACGTGTTATGTGTTTGGTGCTGAGGTGATGCACATGCTAGGTGACAGGCGTGTGAGCTTGCACCGTGTGAATCGTGGATCCGTTACTTCTGTGGTCCTGTGTAGTTACCTGTTCTTATCTGTAACCATGAAATCTCTATGTACTAATGTAATTGAGTTGTTAATCATGTTAAAGATTATGTTTACGTTATATGCTGGTACTGTTGGGACCTATAGTTGTCATTCCATGCTATTGACTTATTGATTTTATTGAAATTTCATACTCATTCATATTCATTCATTACGTATCATATCCCAATCTCAGTTGTTATTTACTGATACATCACATCATCATTTTCAGGCTAGTTTCATGATATTGTGAGCCCGTGAGAGAGAGACTAGAGAGATTGATGATTGAGTGAGGCTGAGGGCCTCATTGTGAGGATATTGATACTATAGCACCTGAGTTGTCCGTGCGTATTTTGATATGGATACTATAGCACGTGAGTTGTCCGTGCAACACGTGAGTTATCTATGCGGATTATAATGCTTGGGCCGAAGGAGCCCCTTTGGGAGTATGCACACACCCTTAGTGAGCGCGGTTGATTTATATTGAGGAATGGATCTTCCCTCGACATGAATCTTGTTCGAAACATTTATACCTAGGGATGGATCATCCCCACAGGCTGGATTGGCCCTACTTAGTACTGAGTAATTGATGGCCATATATAGTACTGAGTGATTGAGCATGATGAGTGGTGTCACGACCCAAACCGATGGGCCACGATGGGCACCCAACACCTTAATCAACTGAGTACCATCATAACATATCTTTTCATGTCATACTTTCATATATAACTGATCTAGAAGGCTGCCATGGGATAAGTAGAATACAACATGTGATACCAACTTATACATAAGACATTCGGGCCTATAAGACCAAAATAACCACTCGTATACTGAACATAGGACGATAAGGCCATATAATCTTTTACGTACATGACATCTATCTACAAGCCTCTAAGAATACATAATTTTCATAAAGGCCGGGGTAGAGTCCCACCATACCAAACAATATATGTCTAAATTATACTAACCCAAAACCAACTCTGGACCAAATGGAGCGCAACAACATCTTCCGCTGAGCTCAAAGCCTACTTGGAGGGCTCTCGACCTGTCTATTGGAACCTGCGGGCATGAAACGCAGCATCCCCAAGCAAAAAGGACGTCAGTACGAATAATGTACCGAGTATGTAAGGCAGATAAATAAGTACATAACAGACATGGAAGAAATATAGAATAAATGACTCAACCTATAAGTCTGGATAACTCTGTAATTCATGAAATAATTATAGTATCATGCATATGCGTATGAATGTCATGTCGTGCATAGGTACTTGTTTCATAACATCATCAAGCCTTTGAGGGCATCCCATCATATCATCTCGGCCACTGTGGGCAAAATCATCAACATAAACCAGCTGATCAGGTGGTGGTGCGTATATAATGCCATAACCTTTACCATATCCCATTTATATATATATATATATATATATATATATATATATATATATATGCGTATATAACGCCATCTGGTCATGGGTCAATGTGCATATATAAATGCATGAAAGGCATATGAGATACGTTAATAAAATCTCACGGTACGTTGCACGACCATTATGCCTCTGATTAATATCATGAAATGAACTTTTTCAACTTATGTATTTTCTTGAGATCCATGAACAGAAGATGTAATAATAAGATACTTGGGAATTTAAGAACATAGGCACCTCTAATACTTCTATGAATAGAGTCATTTATGAAAGTTGTGCGTTTGCTCGTTTCATTTATATCATTTGGAACATGCCAAAAAGAAATAAGGGATAGCCTTAACATACCTGGAGTAGGAAAAAATCCGTGTAATATTATTGGAAAAAATTGCACCGTACTCCTTTAGAACTGCAAAATTTTACGTTGCTACGGTTCTAACAATTGTCGTTGGAATTGTTTGGTTGCAAGAATTTCTGTTGGAAGCTCGTTAGATTTATGATTCTATTCTTGAAATGCTTTTGTATTAGAAAGAAAGGTATATGATTTCTATTACTAAAAGACTTAGAAATAGACTTATAACTAAGAGACTAAGAGACTTTTTGTAATGACCCGGTCGGTCGTTTCATGAGTTACCGCTCTGTTTTCCCCATCTATGCTTCCTTGTGCGTTGTTCAGCTATATTTCATCATATCGTGTTGGTGGTGTTGTGTTTAGAGTGGTCTTAGGGTGGAATGAGACATTTAGTCTTATGCTGGTTATTTAGTTGGTAAAGTCAACCGGAAGTTGACTTACGGGTAAATGATCTTGGACTTGTGATTCTATGGTTTGTATAGCTTCGTAAGGTGATTTGGGACTTAGGAGCGTGATCGAAATGTATTTTGGAGGTCCGTGGTAGATTTAGGCTTGAATTAGCGAAATTGGAAATTTGGCATTTTCCGGTCGCAATGGAAATTTAGATATCAGGGTCATATTGGAATTCCGAAAATTAGGCTAGATGCATTATGTCAATTGTGACGTGTGTGAAAAATATTAAGTCATTCGAATGAGGTTTGATAGGTTTTTTGTTTGGGGAATTCGGATGTTTTGGAATCTTTAGGCTTGAATCCGAGGGTGATTTGATGTGTTGATGTCGTTTTCAGTGTTCTGAAGTTTTGACTAAGTTTGAATAGGGGTACGTGAATTGTTGACATGATTGGTTGAGGTCCCGAGGGCATTGGGATGGATTTGGGTGGTTGACAGAAGGTTTGGAGTTGAGTTGGAGTTGCAGATTTTTGCTGCTTCTGTTGTTTCCGTACCTGCGGAGTGGGGACCGCAGGTGCGATGATCACAGGCGCGGGGAGCAATCGCAGGAGCAGAGTTTGTCGCAAGAGCAGAGAGATTGATCGTACCTGCTAGCCCGCAGGTGCGAGGCTTGGGGCGCAGGTGCGGAAGCTGGTGACTTATGTGAAGACCGCAAGTGTGGTTATTTTGACCGCAGAAGCGTGATATAGGCTGCGGGGGTAGAAATGCATGGTTAGAAGGTATAAATTAAACCCTTCACAAATTTTTGCCCATTTCCCTCGTTTTAGAGACGAGATTGGATCTCTTGGATGGTTTTGAAGAAGGATTTAAGGGGAAACTTGTTGAGGTAAGATTTTTGAACTTAATACTCGTATCTATGGTGAAATTCAGTTGATTAAACATGGAAATTAAAGAGATTAGGGGTGAAAAATTGGGAAATTAGGGCTTGGAATTGGAGAGTTTAAAATTGGAATTTGAGGGAATAATTGAGGTCCGATTTTGATATTTTTTGTATGTACAGACTTGTGGAAGGATAAGGATTCTAGTGATGTGATTTTTTTCGAATTCAGAGACGTGGGCCCGGGGGTCAGGTTTTGCCGATTTCAGGATTTTTGAGTTAATTTTATTTTTTCCGCTTGGGCTTTGTTCATGTAGGCATGTATTAATGACGTGATACTGATTTTGGTTAGATTTGGAGCATTTGGAGGCTGAGTTGGAAGGCAAAGGAATCGCGGGTTAGAGTTCAGTCCGGTTTGAGGTAAGTAATAATGTTAAATGTTATCCCAAGGTTATGAAACCCCGGATTTCACATCATTGCACTATTTTGAGGTGACGCACATGCTAGTTGACGAGCGTGAGGGGCGTGCACCGTTGGGGATTATGCCTTGGTCCGTCCCGTAGCAACTATTAAGTTGCGTATTTGTCTAAAACTACTTGATATTACCTTATGTTAGAAAGTATTACTATTTTTTGGGATGAATGTCATACTTGGGCCTCGTACCAACTATTTGGAACCTCAAGGGCTTTCTTTACTGAAATTCCTCACTGTTTTGATTTAATAACTCTACTCGGTCACACTATGTTTTACTGATTTCATAACTCATTCTTATTTATTGATATTTGATGCATAATTGATATTTTGTGTTGAGTACCTTGTTTTACTGTTGGCCCGAGTAGCTTGAGAGGTTTCTAACTGAGTAAGGCCGAGGGCCTTTGTTGTGAGGAAATCACGGGATCGGACTGCGCCGCAGCAGGTTGTACTGTTTCATGATATATGAGAGGACGTGGGCCTGATTTATTATGCCACAAAATGGCTTGTGATAGCGCTTGGATTGTAGGAGCCTCTCTGGAGTTTGTACACCCCACTGAGCGCGGGTACCCAGTGTGAGTGATGTGATATTGCCCGAGAGGCTGATCTTGATTTATGTTGGAGCCCGATGGACCAATTATGAGTTATTGTGAAGTAGCCCGAGAGTCTGGTTCTGACTGGTGTTATGCCCGAGGGGCTTTTTATGTTTTCATTATTTTATACTCACTGTTTCATTACTGGTTTGGAAACTATTGAAAGATGTTTTCGAAAGGTTTTTACTAAAATATAGTTTTCATGAGATAATTGATTTCTGTACTGTTTTGGAAACATATTGTTTTGTTGTAGTGCTATGATGTGGAATTATCAGTTTTCTTACTGCTCAGCTTTCATTTAATTTTATTAGTTACTAAGTTGTCGTACTCACATTACTCCCTATACCTTGTGGCAGATCTAGGAGTTGTGGGTCGCGATAGCGAGCATTGATCTCTCTTCCAGTAGGTCTTCGGAGTCGGCAAGGTAGCTGTTTGGCGTTCGCAACCCAGCACTTATCCTTCTTACCTTACTCAAACTGTTTTAAGTATCTTTATTTTTTGAACTATGATAGACTTATTGTACGTAGGCAGACCATGTAGTTGCTCGTGACTTGTGACACAATGATGTTGGGCTTGTGTTTTTTTCTGCACTGGTTATTTAGACCCCTGTTATAAGATATTGTCAATTAATAGCTTAAATCTATCTTTTATGAATTAATAGTTTAATTTGGGATTTGTGTCGGCTGGCCTAGTTTCACGATAGGTGCCATAATGACCAATTGGGTTTTAGGGTCGTGACAAGTTAGTATCAAAGCCTAGGTTACGTAGGTCTCAGGAGTCATGAGCGGGTTTAGTAGAGTCTTGCGGATCGGTACGGAGACGTCTGTACTTATCTTTGATAGGCTACCGACCTTTAGTGAAAACTTCATATTCTTGAATTCCTGTCGTGTGAATCTATTGATTCTGGAAAATAAACTTTTGTTATTCTATTCTCTCACAGATGGTGAGGCCCCGTGCTACCAGATAGGACAGATGACCACCATTACTGCTAGTAGGGGCCACTAGAGGCCGAGAATATAGTCAAGGCCATTGTAGGGGCAAGGGTGTAGCCCGCAAAGCAGCTAGGGAAGCACCTGCAGATACACCAGCCGCCCAATTTCATGATCAAGTCTCAGTTGCGGAAGCTCTAGCTATACCATCTCAGGAACCAGTTGGGCCTTTTGTTATCCAAGCTTTCAGGAGTGGATTCTATTAGTGTGGATTGGCCTGGCTCAGGCGGTCTCAGTTACTACAGCCGCAACTACTTCTCAGGCAGAGGGAGGCACTCGGATTCCCGACGCTCGCACACCTGAGCAGGTCGTGCTGGGACTTCAGACACCGGGGGCACCTGATAAGCGTTAGAGGATGCTATGGACTGCAGGTATTTTGGAGACCAGTGGGGTCTCATTTAGTACTTTCCAGTTCTCTCGGGCTGCATTTAGTTGGTGGGAGGCTTACAAGAGGCGTAGGCCAGTTGGAACAACATTCCTTTCTTGGTAACAGTTCTCCATTCTCTTCTTGGAGAAGTTTGTACATAAGTCTCGCCGAGAGGAGGTGCGCAGGCAGTTCGAGCAACTTCCTCTGGTTGGTTCCCATAGGTCGAGAGAGGATCAGAAGGTTTATAGATGGCCTTGGATTTCAGCTTCGGTTGCTTATGACCACAGAGAGAGTATCTGGTGCTACCTTTCATGAGGCTATTGACATAGCTCGACAGATTGAGATGGTTCATGGTCAGGAGAGGGTTGTGAGGGAGGCTAAGAGGCCTCGTTGTCAGGGTGGATTCAGTGGTGCTCCTCTTGGGGGTTAGTTTCAGCACGACAGAGTTCGTCCATTCAGACATGCTCAGTCAGCTCGCCCAGTTTATCATGGGGCATCATTGGGCAATGGTTCTCATAGTTCTCATTAGGGCCATTTATAACTTATTGCCCTTCAAGCCTAGAGTTTGTCCCGTGCTCCATCAGTTCAAGGTTATTCCATGCCAGCTTCTTCTGCTAGTCATCCCGGTGCTAGGGGTTCCCTTCAGTCCCCGTCTCCAGCACCAAGGGGATGTTATGAGTGTGGAGAGTTGGGACATATGTGGAGAGAGTGTCTTCGTCGTATTGGGAGTCCGCCTCAGCAGAGGAGTCAGCCATCGACTTTAGCATCAATTACTTCACACCCCACCCATCCATCTAGGGGTAGAGGACAGCAAAACTAGAGGTCGCCCTAGAGAGGGAGGTTGATCAAGTGGTGGTTAGGCCCATTTCTATGCACTTCTAGCCATACCCGATGCTATTGCTTCTGATGTGGTGATTACAAGTATTGTCTCAGTTTCCCACAGAGATGCCTCTGTGTTATTTGATCCTGGTTCCACTTTTTCATATGTGTCATCATATTTTGATCGTTATTTGGATACACCCCGTGCATCTCTTATTTTATCTGTTCATGTATCTACTTCGGTAGGCGATACTGTTATTGTGGATCATGTATATCAGTCATGTATGGTGACTATTGGGGGTCTAGAGACCGAGTGGACCTTTATTGCTTTATATGGTGGACTTTGATGTGATATTAAGCATGGATTGGTTATCTCTGTGTCGTGCTATTTTGGACTTTCATGCTAAGACAGTGATGTTGGCTATGTCATGGATTGAGTGGCGAGGTTTGACCGATTTTGTCCCCAGTAGGGTATTTCATTCTTGAAGGCCCAGCGGATGGTTGGGAAGAGTTATCTTTCTTACTTGGCCTTTGTGAGGGATGTCAGTGCAGAGACTCCCAGTATTGATTCAGTCCCGTTAGTGAGGAATTTTCTAGATGTGTTTCCTGCAGACCTATCGGGCATGCTATCGGACAGGGATATTGACTTTGGTATTGATTTTGTTCCAAGCACTCAGCCCATTTCTATTCCACCGTATCGTATGGCACCGACGAAGTTGAAAGTTGAAGGAGCAACTTCAGGAACACATTGATAAAGGGTTTATTCGGCCTAGTGTGTCGCCTTGGGGTGCGCTAGTTTTATTTGTGAAGAAGAAAGATGGCACGATGAAGATTTGCATTGATTATAGGTAGCTGAACAGAGTCACGATCAAGAACGAGTATCCTCTACCTCATATTGATGATTTATTTGACCAGCTTTAGGGAGCGAGGGTGTTCTCCAAGATTGATCTTCGGTCAGGGTATCACTAGTTGAAGATTAGGGACTCGGATATTCTTAAGACAATTTTAGGACCCGATTTGGCCATTATGAGTTCTTTCTGATGTCTTTGGGCTAATCAATGCCCCAATAGCGTTCATGCATTTGATGAACAATGTGTTTCATCCTTATCTTGACTCGTTTTTCATTGTATTCATTGATGATATTCTGGTATACTCGCATAGTTAGGGGGAGCATGCTGAGCATTTGAGAGTTGTATTGCAGCGGTTGAGGAAGGAGAAAATTTATGCAAAGTTCTCCAAGTGTGAGTTTTGACTCATTTTAGTGGCTTTCTTAAGGATTCATTGAGGGTATTTAGGATGATCCGAAGAAGACAGAGGCGGTGTAGAGTTGGCCCAGGCCGTCCTTAGCCATAGAGATTCGCCACTTTCTTGATTGGCAGAATATTATTGTCAATTTGTTTAGGGATTTTCATCTATAGCATCACCCTTGACCAAATTGACTAAAAAAGGGTGTGCCTTTCATGTGGTCAGATGAGTGTGAGGCGAGCTTTCAGAAGCTCAAGATTGCCTTGACCGTAACTCCAATGTTAGTGTTGTCATCAGCTTCAGTTTCATATACAGTGTACTGCGATGCTTCGAGAGTTGGTATTGGGTGTGTGTTAATGCAGAAGTGTAGAGTGATTGCTTATGCTTCTTTCTAGTTGAAGCCCCGTGAGAAGAACTACCATGTTCATGATCTAGAGTTGGCTGCCATTGTTCATGCATTGAAGATTTGGAGGCATTATCTTTATGGTGTGTCATGTGAGGTGTTTACTGATCATCGTAGCCTCCAGCACTTGTTCAAGCATAAAGATCTCATTTTGAGGCAGCGAAGATGGTTGGAGCTACTAAAGGACAATGATATAACTATCTTGTACCATACAGGAAAGGCCAATGTGGTGGTCGATGCTTTGAGTAGGAAGGCGGTGAGTATGGGCAGTTTGGCGTATATTCATATTGGGGAGAGATCTCTTGCAGTTGGTGTTCAGGCCTTGGCCAATCGGTTTGTGAGATCTGATATTTTGGAGCCCAGTCGGGTTTTAGCTTGTGTGGTTTCTCGGGCTTCCTTGTTTGACCGCATCAGAGAGCGCCAATATGATGATCCTTATTTGCTTGTCCTTAAGGACAAAGTTCAGCACGATGATTCCAGAGATGTGACCATTGCTAATGATGGGGTATTAAGGATGCAGGGCCAGATATGTGTGCCCAATGTAGATGGGATTCGGGAGTTGATTCTGGAGGAGGCCCAAAGCTTGTGGAATTCCATCCATCTAGGTGCCGCGAAGATGTATCAAGATGTTAGACAGCATTACTGGTGGAGGAGAATGAAGAAGGATATTTTGGGATTTGTAGCTCGATGTCTCAATTGTTAGTAGGTGAAATATGAGCATCAGAGACTAGGTGGCTTGCTTCAGCGGTTAAATATTCCAGAGTTGAAGTGGGATCGGATCACCATGGATTTTGTAGTTGGACTCCCACGGACTTTGAGAATGTTTGATGCTATTTGGGTAATTGTGGATCGGCTGACCAAGTCTGCTCACTTCATTCCTATGTGTACTACCTATTCTTGAAAGTGGGTAGTGGAGATTTATATCCGAGAGGTTGTTCGCTTGAATGGCATCCGAGTTTCCATCATTTCAAATAGAGGTACTCAGTTTACTTTGCCATTTTGGAGAGCCCTGCAGTGACAGTTGGGCACTCAGGTGGAGTTGAGCATAACTTTTCACCCTGAGATGGACGGGCGGTCCGAGCGTTCTATTCAAATATTGGAGGATACGTTGTGTGATTGTGTCATTGACTTTGGGGGTTCATGGGATCAGTTTCTACTGCCCCCAGAGTTTGTATATAACAACAGTTACCAGTCGAGTATTCATATGTCTCCATATGAGGATTTATATGGAGACGGTGTAGATATCCAATTGGTTAGTTTGAGCCGAGCGAAGCTAGGATTTTGGGTACATACTTGGTGAGGGATGCATTAGACAAAGTGAAGGTTATTCAGGAGCGGCTTCGTACATCAATCGAAACAAAAGAGTGGTGCTGACAGGAAGGTTCGTGATGTTTCTTACATGGCTGGGGAGAAGGTTCTACTGAAGCTTTCACCCATGAAGGGTGTTATGAGATTTGGGAAGAAGGGTAAATTGAGTCCTTGGGTCATTGGGCCTTTTGAGGTGTTTCGGAGGATTGGGGAGGTGGCTTATGAGCTTGCTTTGCCCCCTAGCTTGTCGAGCGTGCATCCTATATTTCATGTTTCGATGCTCCGAAAATATATTGGTGATCCGTCTCATGTTTTGTATTTCAGCACGGTTCAATTAGACGGTGAACTGACTTGTGATGTGGAGCCAATGACTATTTTGGAGCGGTAGGTCCGAAAGTTGAGATCAAAGGATATAGCTTCATTAAAAGTGCGGTGTAGAGCTTGGTCCATGGAGGAGGCTACCTGAGAGACCGAGCTGGAGATGCGAAGCAGATATTCTCACATGTTTGAGGCTTCAGATATGTTTCTTGACTCGTTCGAGGGTGACCGTTTGTTTAAGAGGGGGAGATGTAACGACCCGATCGGTCATTTCATGAGTTACCGCTCCGTTTTCTCCATTTATGCTTCCTTGTGTGTTGTTCAACTGTATTTCATTATATCGTGTTGGTGGTGTTGTGTTCGGAGTGGTCTTAGGGTGGAATGAGACACTTAGTCTCTTAAGTTAGTTATTTAGTTGGTAAAGTTAACCGGAAGTTAACTTATGGGTAAATGATCTCGGAGTTGTATTTTTATGGTTCAGATAGCTTCGTTAGGTTATTTGGGACTTAGGAGCGTAATTAGAATGTATTTTGGAGGTTTGTGGTAGATTTAGGCTTGAATTGGCGAAATTGGAAATTTGGCATTTTCCGGTCGGCAATCGAAATCTTGATATCAGGGTCGGATTGTAATTATGGAAATTGGAGTAGGTCCGTTGTGTCAATTGTGACATGTGAGCAAAATATCAGGTCATTCAGATGAGGTTTGATAGGGTTTTTCATCGTTTGCATAATTCGGAAGTTTTGGAATCTTTAGGCTTGAATCCGAGGGTGATTTGATGTGTTGATGTCGTTTTGAGTGTTCCAAAGGTTGGAACAAGTTTGAATAGTGGTATGTGACTTGTTGGCATGTTTGGTTGAGGTCTCGAGGGCCTCGTGATGGATTTGGGTGGTTGATGGAAGGTTTGGAGTTGGGTTGGAGTTGCAGATTTTTTCTACTTTTGTTGTTTCCGCACCTGTGGAGTGGGGACCGTAGGTACGATGATCGCAGGTGCAAGAAGCAACCACAGGAGCGGAGTTTGTTGCAGGAGAGGAGAGATTGACTGCACCTGCGAGCCCGCAGGTACGAGGCCTAGGGCGAAGGTGCGAAAGCTGGTAACTTAAGTGAAGATCGCAGGTGCGGTTATTTTTACCACAGATGTGGTCCGCATAATCGTGATATGGACCGCAGGTGCGGAAATGCCTGGGCAGAAAGTATTAGTTAAACCATTTGCGAATTTTCGCCCATTTACACCATTTTAGAGACGGGATTGGAGATCTTGGAGGGTTTTGAAGAAGGATTCACAGGAAAACTTGCTGAGGTAAGATTTTTGAACTTAATACTAGTATCTATGGTGAAATTCAATTGATTAAACATGGAAATTGAAGAGATTAGGGGTGAAAAATTGGGAAATTAGGGCTTGGAATTAGAAAGTTTAAATAGGGAATTTGAGCGACCATTTGAGGTCCGATTTCGATGTTTTTGGTATGTATAGACTCGTGGGAGGATAAGGATTCTAGTGATGTGATTTTTGTTGAATTTCGAGACGTGGGCCCGGGGGTCGGGTTTGTCCAATTTTGGGATTTTTGAGTTAATTCGATAATCTTCGTTGGGGATTTGTTCCTTTAGCGTGTTTTAATGATATGATACTGATTTAGGTTAGATTTGGAGCATTTGGAGGCCAAGTCGAGAGGCAAAGGCATCGCGGGTTTTAGTTCGGCCCTCTTTGAGGTAAGTAATGATTGTAAATGTTGTCCTGAGGGTACGAAACCCCGAATTTCACATCGTTGTACTATTTTGAGGTGACGCACATGCTAGATGACGAGCGTGAGGGGCGAGCACCGTTGGGGATTGTGACTTGGTCCTTCCCGTAGCAACTATTAAGTTGCATATTTGGCTGAAACTACTTGATATTACCTTATGTTAGAAAGTATTACTATGTTTTGGGCAAAATGCCATATGTGGGCCTCGTGCCAACTGCTTGGACCCTTATGGGCTTTTTTTATCGAAATTCCTCACTGTTTTGATTTAAAAACTGTACTCAGTCGCACTATGTTTTACTGATTTCATAACTCAATCTTATTTATTCTGATTTGATGCATAAATGATATTTTGCGCTGAGCACCTTGTTTTACTGCTAGCCCGAGTGGGTTGAGAGGTTTCTAACTAAGTAAGGCCGAGGGCCTATGTTGTGAGGATTTCATGGGATCATGTTGTGCGCTGCAACAGGTTGTACTATTTTGTGATATATGAGAGACCGGAGACCTGATTTATTATGCCACGAGATGGCTTGTGATAGTGCTTGGACTGTAGGATCCCCTCCGGAGTCTGTACACCCCCAGTGAGCACGGGGACCCAGTGTGAGTGATGTGATGTTGCCTGAGGGGCCGATTATAAGTGATTGTGAGGTGCCGAGGGGCTGATTCTGACTGATGCTATGCCCGAGGGGCGATTTATGATACATGTCTTGCTTGAGGGGCTGTTTATGCTTTCATTATTTTTTACTCACAGTTTCATCACTGGTTTGGAACCTATTGAAAGATGTTTTTGAAAAATTGTTACTGAAACTAATTTTTCATGAGATAATTGATTTCTGTACTGTTTTTTTGTAGTGCTATAACGTGGAATTATATGTTTTCTTACGGCTCAGATTTCATTTACTTTTATTACTTACTGAGTTAGTGTACTAACATTACCCCCTGCACCTTGTGTGCAGATCCAGGAGTTGCGGGTCGTGATAGCGAGCGCTGATCGTTTTTCTGGTAGGTCTTCGGAGTCGTCAAGGTAGATAGTTGGCATTCGCAGCCCTGCACTTCTCCTTGTTACGTTACTCAGAGTGTTCTAAGTATCTTTATTTTCCGAACTATGATAGCCTTCTTGTACTTACACAGACCTTGTAGTTGCTCGTGACTTGTGACACCCCGATGTCAGGCTTGTGTTATTTTTCCGCACTGGTTATTTAGACCCCTATTATGAGATATTGTCAATTAATAGCTTAAATTTGTCTTTATGAATTAATAGTTTGATTTGGGATTTGTGTCGGCTGACCTAGTTTCACGATAGGTGCCATCACGGCCGGATAGGTTTTAGGGTCGTGACACTTTTACACGTAGGTAGACTTGTCTTATGTACCTTACTTTAGATACCAATGACTAAGAGTCGTTCTTTTAATATGTGGCTTGCTGCCACATTTGGGGGGTGGGTTGATCTTATCTTATGATTTTTATTAATTAATTATGTAATGTCTTGTTACTCGATAATTAACCAATTACCCATATAATTAGGAATTATCTCAAACTACTTAAATTACTACCCACTTTTAATACACCTTATACACATGTCACGACCCCAAATACCGGTCGTGATGGCACCTATCACATTACTAGGCAAGCCGGACCAATTATAAAACACAACCCATTTTCATTTTAAATAAATGATTTGCTAACACAGTTTATTTACCAATTATCATAATAAGTATTTAAAACAACAAGATAGACATGTGGAAGTCAACAATACATAGAAACTACACAGCCCACACTGATCTAGTGACACAAGTCTAGAGCCTCTAATACAAGTCTGGACAACCTACTACATAGATAGTCTAGGAATGCGGAAAAGTAATAAGATAGAAGAGAAAAATCAGGGTTACGGATGCCATGCAGCTACCTCAAAATCCCCGACAATTGCTGAACGACTGAAAAACTCTCACTCGGCCTCTGGGCACCTAGATCTGCAGGCATGGTGCAGGGAGTAATGTGAATACTCTGACGCAGTGAGTAATAAAGATAAATAATGACTGAAAGTAAGAAAACACGTATACACAAGGTATTCTATAATGAAGCAATTAAATAGGTAATTGTAAGTAGTATGCCAATGAAAAGAAAAATAAAGTACTTCTACAACAAGTAAACAGGAAATTGACAGACAGTTAGGATAAAGTAAACACATAGAAGTTCGCCCCTCGGGCACAGTATAAATAATTTCTGCCCCTCGGGCTCAATCTCACATCACAATGGGTACCCACGCTCACTGGGGGTGTGTAGACCCCGGGAGCGGCCCCTTACGGCCCAAGCGCAATAAAGCCATCTCGTGGCATCAAATCTAGGCCCTCAGCCTCATATCAATCAAACCACCTCGTGGTATATATATGCATCTCAGGACCTCAGCCTCATATCAGTATCACTGTATCCTCACAACTAGGCCCTCGGCCTTACTCAGTCCAAAGACTATCACAAGCCCCTCGGGAAATAGTAAACTAGGCCCTCGGCCTTACTCAGTCCAAAGACTATCACAAGCCCCTCGGGAAATAGTAAAACAGTATTTCTCAGCCCAAAACATCATTTAAAATATCATTTATGTCTGAAAACTGAGTAAAAATGGCTGAGTAGTAAAACGGTTGAAAATAACGGGACGGAGTTCAAGTAATAAGTCAAAACAGTGAAGAAATAGTAATAAACATCCCCGAAGGGTTCGAATAGTTGGTACGAAGCCCAAATATGTCAATCAGCCCAAAGCATGATGAAAGCAAACAAGTTTCAGTCAAATACGCGGTATCATCAATCGGGATGGACCATGTCACAATCCCCAACAGTGCACGACCCCACGCTCGTCATCAAGCGTGTGCCTCACCTCAATATAGAACTACTATGTGCAATCTGGGGTTTCAAACCCTTAGAGCATCATTTATAATCATTACTCATCTCGAACCGGCTAAATCTCTAACTCGCGGCACCTTTGCCCCTACAATCGGCCTCCACACGCGTCGAATCTATCCAAAATCAGAACGAATACGTCACAATATACTAAGGGAGCAAAGCCAAAGCGAAAACAATCGAAGTACCACAAAATTCACGAAATTGGTCAAACCTGACCACCGGGCCCACATCTCAGAATTTGACAAAATTCACAAAACTAGAATCCTTATACTCTTACGAGTCTAACCATACAAAAATTATCCAATTCCGATAGCATTTGGTCCTTCAAATCATCATTTTACATACTTGAAAGATTTCATAATTTTCTTCCCAAATTCCATCCCAAATCACGAATTAAATGATGAATTCAATAATAGATTCATGTACTCTAGCCAACTCTGAGTTAGAATCACTTACTCCGATGAATTTCTTGAAAAACCTTAGAAAAATCACCAAAATCCGAGCTCTTTATGTCAAAATATCAAATAAAACCCAAAACCTCGTATTTATAGAGTACCCCATATATTTCAACCCCCGCGGACCACACAAAATCGACTGCGGTCCGCACAAAGCCCGGGGGGTCCGCACAAAAGCGACTGCGGCCGCACAGGCTTTCCTCTGCAGTGACAGGCTTTAGTATTTTGGCTATAGTTACAAATTTCCAAATTGCCATATCTTTACCTTTATGGAAGCTAGACACGAAGTGCTACAACTGGCGACTTGAATCATCTCAAAATTCCTTGCAGATCAAAAGATATGAGGTTCCGAAGTAGGATCAGTGAAATACCCCCCACCACAGCCGCACTGCATTTTGTGCGGTCCGCACAACACCTACCGCGGGTGCACTTCATTTTGTGCGGTCCGCACAGCGCATACCGCGGCCGCACTTCATTTTGTGCGAACCGCGTGGGTGGGTTCCGAGGCCTGCAACCCTTCTGGACTTGCTACAACTATGATTTTCGGCCTAAAACGTCCAAGAACCTACCAGAACCTACCCGGAACTCCCAGAACTTCAAACCAATTGTACCAACAAATCCCATGACATCGTTCAAACTTGTTCAAAACTTCGGAACACTCACAACAATATCATTCACCAATTTAACATAAGATTCAAGACTAAGAACTCCAATAACTCTTAAATTATGCTTTCGATCAAAAAATCTATCAAATCTCGTCTGAATGACCTAAAATTTTGCACACACATCCCAAATGACACAACAAAGCTACTGTAACTCTCGAAATTCCATTCCGACCCCTATATCAAAATCTCGCCTATCAACCGGAACCGCCAAAATATCAACTTCGCCAATTTAAGTCTAAATCTTCTCTAAAACTGCAAAACCCATTCCGATCGCACTCCTAAGTCACAAATCACCTCCCGAAGCTAACCGAACCATCAGAACTCACTTCCGAGGATTCTAACACATAAGTCAACATCCAGTTGACTTTTCCAACTTAAGTCTTCTTAAATGAGATTAAGTGTCTCAAACTTCACCAAACGCATTCCGGACTCGAGCCGACCAACCCGATACCACAAAAACACGGATAAACGAAGCATAAAGAAGCTGAAATGGTGGAAACGGAGCGGTAACTTATGAGACGACTGGCCGGGTCGTCACATCCTCCCCAACTTAAAAAAACGTTCATCCTCGAACGAGTCAAGAAACAATCCTGAAGCCTCGAATAGGTGAGGATATCTGCTCCACATCTCCCATTCGGTCTCCCAGGTAGCCTCCTCCACGGGCCGACCTCTCCACTGCACTTTTACTGAAGCTATATCTTTTGACCTCAACTTCCGAACCTGACGACCCAAAATAGATACTAGCTCCGCATCATAGGTCAGATCATCATCTAACTGAACCGTGCTGAAGTCCAAAACATGAGACGGATCCCCGATATACTTCCGGAGCATAGAAACATGAAATACTGGATACACACTCAACAAGCTAGGTGGCAAAACAAGCTCATAAGCCACATCCCCAATCCTTCGAAGCACCTCAGACGGCCCAATGAACCGAGGACTCAATTTCCCTTTCTTCCCAAATCTCATAACACCCTTCATGGGTGAAACCTTCAACAGAACCTTCTCGCCAACCATGTAGGACACATCTCGAACCTTCCTATCAGCATAACTCTTTTGCCTCGACTGCGCTGTACAAAGACTCTCCTGAATCACCTTCACCTTCTCCAAAGCATCCTGTACCAAATCAGTCCCCAATAGCTTGACCTCGCCGGGCTCGAACCAACCAACGGGAGATCTGTACCGCCTCCCATACAAAGCCTCATATGGAGCCATCTGAATACTCGACTGGTAGCTGTTATTATTAGAAAACTCTACAAGCGGTAGAAGCTCATCCCATGATCCTCCGAAATCAATGACACAAGAACGCAACATGTCCTCCAATATCTGAATAGTAAGATCGGATTGCCCGTCTGTTTGAGGATGAAAAGTTGTGCTCAACTCTACCTGAGTACCCAACTCTCTCTGCACGGCCCAACAAAACTCCGAAGTAAACTGAGTGCCTCTTTCTGAAATGATGGAGACTGGGATACCATGCAAATGAACAATCTCTCGGATATAGATCCGTGCCAACCGCTCTGAAGAATAGGTAGTACACACAGGAATGAAGTGCGCAAACTTGGTCAGCCAATCCACAATCACCCAAATAGCATCGGACTTCTTCAAAGTCCGTGGAAGTCCAACAGCAAAGTCCATAGTGATCCTCTCCCACTCCCACTCAGGAATATCCATCTGCTGAAGCAAGCCAACCGGTCTCTGATGCTCATATTTCACCTGTTGACAATTGAAACACCGAGCTACAAATCCCACAATATCTTTCTTCATTCTTCTCCATCAATAGTGCTGCTTCAAATCCTAAAACATCTTCGCAGCACCCAGATGAATGGAATACCGCGAGCTATGGGCCTCTTCCAGAATCAACTCCCGAAGACCATCCACATTGGGCACACAAATCCAGCCCTGCATCCTCAACACCCCATCATCACCGATGGTCACATCTCTAGCATCATCATGATAAAATCTGTCCTTAAGGATAAGCAAATGTGGATCATCATACTGGCGCTCTCTAATGCGATCATACAAAGAAGATCGAGAAACCACACAAGCCAACACCTGACTGGGTTCCGAAATATCTAATCTCACAAAAGGATTGGCCATGCCTGAACATCAACTGTAAGAGGTCTCTCCCTAATTGGAATATATGCCAAACTCCCTATACTCACTGCCTTCCGGCTCAAAGCATCGGCCACCACATTGGTCTTTCCTGGATGGTACAATATAGTGATATCGTAATCCTTAAGCAACTCCAACCATTTTCGCTGCCTCAAATTAAGATCCTTTTGCTTGAACAAATGCTGAAGTCTGCGATGATCATTGAACACCTCACAAGATACGCCATACAGGTAATGCCTCCAAATCTTCAATACGTGAACTATGGTAGCCAACTCCAAATCATGAATGAGGCAGTTCTTCTCATGGAGCTTCAACTGATGAGAAGCATAAGAAATAACTCTACCCTTCTGCATCAATACACAACTAATCCCAACTCTCGAAGCATCACAATACACAGTATATGAACCTGAAGCTGATGGCAAAACCAATACTGGAGCTGTGGTCAAAGCTGTCTTGAACTTCTGAAAGCTCTCCTCACACTCGTCCAACCATTGAAATGAAACACCCTTCTAAGTCAACTTGGTCAAGGGCGATGCGATGGATGAGAATCCCTGAACAAACCGGTGACAATAGCCTGCAAAACCAAGAAAGCTACGAATTTTTGTGGCTGAGGACGGTCTGGGCCAACTCTGAACCACCTCTATCTTCTTCGGATCAACCTGAATACCCTCGCTGGACACTACGTTCCCCAAGAAAGCCACTGAACTAAGCCAAGACTCATACTTGGAGAATTTTGCATAAAGTTTCTCCTCCCTCAATCTCTGCAATACAACTCTCAAATGCTCCGCGTACTCCTCCTGACTACGCGAATACACCGGAATATCATCAATGAAGACTATGACGAATGAATCGAGATACGGCCGGAACATGCTGTTCATCAAATGCATGAACACTGCTGGGGCATTGGTCAGCCAAAAAGACATCACCAAGAACTTATAATGACTATATCGGGTCCTGAAAGTTGTCTTAAGAATATCCGAGTCCCTGATATTCAACTGGTGATAACCTGAATGAAGATCAATCTTGGATAACACCCTTGCTCCCTGAAGCTGGTCAAATAAATCATCAATGCGAGGCAAAGGATACTTGTTCTTAATTGTTACCTTATTCAATTGCCTATAATCAATGCACATTCTCATTGTGCCATCCTTCTTCTTCACAAACAGAACCGATGCACCTCAAGGTGACACACTAGGCTGAATGAACCCCTTATCTAGGAGCTCCTGAAGTTGCTCCTTCAATTCCTTCAACTCCGCTGGTGCCATACGATATGACAGAATAGAAATGGGTTGAGTGACCGGCACCAGGTCAATACCTAAATCAAAATCCCTATTCGGTGGCATGCTCGGCAGGTCTGTAGGAAACACATCGGGAAAATCCCTCATAACTGGAACAGAATCAATATTGGGAGTCTAAGCTCCAACATCCCTCACAAACGCTAGGTATGAAAGACAACTCTTCCCAACCATACGTTGTGCTCCCAAGAAAGAGATCACTCTACTATGAACGTAATCAGTCATACCTCGCCACTCAATCCGTGGCACACCTGGAATAGCCAATGTGACTGTCTTAGCATGACAGTCCAAAATAGCACGACATGGAAATAATCAATCCATGCCCAAAATAACATCAAAATCCACCATGCTCAATAGTAATAGATCCACTCGGGTCTCCAGACCCCCAATAGTCACCACACATGACCGGTGCACACGGTCTACAATAACAGTATCGCCCACCGGGGTAGATACATGAACATGTAAAGCAAGAAACTCATAGGCATACCCAAATAACGAGAAAAATATGATGACACATAAGAAAAGGTGGAACCGGGATAAAATAATATAGAGACATCTCTGTGGCAAACTGAAACACCTATGATAACAACATCTGAAGTAATATCATCGGGTCTGCTTGGGAGAGCATAGAAACGGTCCTGACTGCCCTCTGATCGACCTCCCCCTCTAGGGTGACCAATGGTTGACTGACCTCCACCCCTAGCTGGTTGAGCGGGTGGTGGTGAAGAAACTGGTGCTGAAGCTGAAGACTGACCCCTCTGCTGGGACGAACTAGCAACACGACGAGGACACTGCCTCCATATGTGGCCTATCTCGCCACACTCATAAAAACTCCCAAGTGTTAGAGAAGGGGACTGAAGGGAACCCCTCGCACCGGAGTGACTAGCAGATGCGCTCGGCATAGAAAAACCCTAAGCCGATGGGGCATGATATGAACTCTGAGCTGGGAGTGCGCTGAGCGATGACTTGCCCTGCTGAGATCCATGATGACCACGACCTGAAGATGCCCCATGATAACCTGGGCGGGCAGACTGAACAAGCCTGAATGAATGACCTCTACAATGCTAAAACTGGCCCCTCGAAGGAGCACCACTATAATTGCCCGATCCTCGAGGCCTATTGGCCTCCCTCTCCTCTCGCTCCTGACGGCGAACAATCTCAATCTCCCGGGCGATATCAACGACCTCCTCAAAGGTAGCACCCATCACTCTCTCTCTCTGGTCATAAGAATGCAGAGCTGATAAGTAAGACCATCAACAAACCTCCTGATCCTCTCTCGATTTGTCGGAACCATCCAGATGCCATGATGAGCCAACTCAGAAAACCTCGACTCATATTGTGACACAGTCATATCCCCCTGTCGCAACCACTTAAACAGTCTATGCAGCTCCTCTCTGCTGGACTGCAGTACATACTTCTCCAGAAAGAGAATGGAGAACTGCTACCAAGTAAAGAGCGTTGCACCAACAGGCCTACGCCTCTCATACGCCTCCCACCAAGTGAAGGCAGCCCTCGAGAACTGAAAGGTGGTAAATTCCACACCACTAGACTCAAGAATCCTTGCTGTACGAAGCATCCGCTGGCACTTATCCAAGAAATCCTGGGCATCCTAGCCCTCTGCTCCGTAAAAAGTCAAAGGATGGAGTCTATCAAACCTCTCAAGTTGACGCTGCTCATTATCCGGCATAACTGGTACTACAAACTACTGAGCTGGTGCAATCGGCTGGGTTAGAGGTGCCCCCGGCGTCTGAAGTCCCTGTACTACCTGCTCAGGTGTATGAGTAGTGGGGGTCTGATTACCTCCCCCGGCCTGTAAAGTAGCTGCTGCTGTAGTGGCTGAAACTACCTGAGCCAGGCCAATGCAAACTGATAAGATTTGTGCCAAGGCCTCCTGAAGACCCGGAATCACGATGGGCACAGCTGGTGCTCGAACCGGTGCTGCTGGAGCATCCATAGTTAGAGCCTGATCCTGAGCTAGGGCAGCTGGTGGGTCTACAGGTGCTGCCCTCGCTGATCTACCTCTGCCACGACCATTACCGCATCCACGGCCTCTGGTGGCCTCCGCTGGTGGCACTGGTGGTCGTCCACCCCATCCGGTAGCTCGTGTCCTCACCATCTATGAGAGAATAGAATAATGAAAGTTCAGTACTCAGATCAACAAGTTCGCACGATAAGAATTTCAAGAATATGAAGTTTTTCCTAAAGGTTCTGTAGCCTCTCGAGGATAAATACATACATCTCCGTACCAATCCGTGAGACTCTACTAAACCGGTTCATGACTCGTAAGACCTATGTAACCTAGGATTTGATACCAACTTGTCACGACTCCAAATACCGATCGTGATGGTGCCTATCATATTAGTAGGCAAGCCGGACCAATTATAAACCACAACCCATTTTCATTTTAAATAAATCATTTTCTAACACGATTTAATTACCAATTATCATAATAAGTGTTTAAAACAGCAAGATAGACATGTAGATGTCAACAATACACAGAAACTACATAGCCCACACTGATCTTGGTGTCACAAGTCTAGAGCCTCTAATACAAGTCTGGACAACCTACTACATAGATAGTCTAGGAATGCAGAAAAGTGATAAGATTGAAGGGAGAAATTAGGGCTGCGGACGCTATGCAGTTACCTTGAAATCCCTAGCAATTGCTGAACGACTGAAAAGCTCTCACTCGGCTTCTGGGGCACCTGGATCTGCACGCAAGGTGCAGGGAGTAATGTGAGTACTCCGACCCAGTGAGTAATAAAGATAAATAATGACTGAAAGTAAGAAAACACGTATACACAGGGTATTCTATAATGAAGCAATTAAATAGGTAATTGTAAGTAGTAAACCAATGAAAAGCAAAATAAAGTACTTCTACAACAAGTAAATAGGAATTTGACAGACAATTATAATAAATTAAACACATAGAAGTTCGCCCCTCGGGCACAATATCAGCAATTTTCGCCCCTCGAGCTCAATCTCTCATCACAATGGGTACCCGCGCTTACACTCCGGGTGGGGCCCCTTATGGCCCAAGCGCAATATCAAGCCATCTCGTGGCATCAAATCTAGGCCCTCGGCCTCATATCAATCAAGCCACCTCGTGGTATATATATGCATCTCAGTCCCTCGGCCCCATATCAGTATTAGTGTATCCTCACAACTAGGCCCTCGGCCTTACTCAGTCCAAAATTTATCACAAGCCCCTCGGGAAATAGTAAAATATTATTTCTCAGCCCAAAATATCATTTAAAAGATAATTTAAATCTCAAAATTTAATAAAAATGGCTAAGTAGTAAAACGGTGGGAAATAACGGGACTGGGTTCATGTAATAAGTCAAAACAGTGAGGAAATAGTGATAAACATCCTCGAAGGGTTTGAATAGTTGGTACGAAGCCCAAATATGGCTATCAACCCAAAGCATGATGAAAGCAAACAAGTTTTAGTCAAATACGCGGTAAAATCATCAATGGGGATGGACCAAGTCACAATCCCCAATAGTGCACGACCCCACGCTCGTCACCAAGCGTGTGCCTCACCTCAATATAGCAATACGATGTGCAATCCGAGGTTTCAAACCCTCAGAGCAACATTTATAATCATTACTCACCTCGAACTGGCTAAATCTCTAACTCGCGGCACCTTTGCCCCTCGAATCGGCCTCCACGTGCATCGAATCTATCCAAAATCAGAACGAATACCTCAAAATATGCTAAGGGAGCAAAGCCCAAGCGAAAACAATCGAATTACCACAAAAATATAGAAATTGGTCAAACCCAACCCCCAGGCCCACACCTCAAATTTGACAAAATTCACAAAACTAGAATCCTTATACTCTAACGAGTCTAACCATACAAAAATTATCCAATTCCGATACCATTTGTTCCTTCAAATCATTATTTTACATACTTGAAAGATTTCAAAATTTTCTTCCCAACTTCCATCCCAAATCACGAATTAAATGATGAATTCAATGATAGATTCATGTACTCTAGCCAAATTAGAGTTAGAGTCACTTACCCCGATGAGTTTCTTGAAAACCCTACGAAACATTGCAAAAATCAGAGCTCTCTAGGTCAAAATATCAAATAAAACCCAAAACCTCATATTTATAGAGTTCCCCACATATTTCAACCTTCGCAGACCGCACAAAATTTACCGCGGTCCGCACAAAAGCGACCGCGGCCGCACAAGCTTTCCTCTATATTGACAGGCTTTAGTATTTGGGCCATAACTTTTGCTACACATGTCCAAATTGCAATATCGTTATTTATATGTAAACTAGACATGAAGGGCTACAACTTTCATTTTTGAATCATCTCAAAATTCCTTGTAGATCAAAAGATATGAGCTTCCGAAGTAGGACCAGTGAAATACCCCCCACCGCGGCCGCACTGCATTTTGTGCGGTTCGCACAACACCTACCGCGACCGCACTCCTTTTTGTGGGGACCGCGTGGGGGGTTTTGAGATTTGCAACCCTTCTGGACCTACTACAGCTAGGATTTTCGGCCTAAAAAATCCCGGAACCTACCCGGAACATCAAACTAATTGTACCAACACATCCCATGACATCGTTCAAACTTGTTCAAAACATCGGAATGCTCACAACAACATCATTCACCAATTTAACATAGGATTCAAGCCTAAGAACTCTTAAATTATGCTTTCGATCAAAAAGTCTATTAAATCTCGTCTGAATGACCTAAAATTTTGCACACACATCCCAAATGTCACAACAAAGCTACTGCCACTCTCAGAATTCCATTCCGACCCCTATATCAAAATCTCGCCTATCAACCGGAACCGCCAAAATATCAACTTCGCCAATTTAAGCCTAAATCTTCTCTACAACTCCAAACCTATTCTGATTGCACTCCTAAGTCACAAATCACCTCTCGAAGCTAACCGAACCATCAGAACTCACTTCCGAGCCTTCTAACACATAAGTCAACATCCGGTTGACTTTTCCAACCTAAGCCTTCTTAAAAGAGACTAAGTGTCTCAAACTTCAAAAACTCATTCCAAACTCGATCCGACCAACCCGATTCCACAAAAACACGGATAAACTAAGCATAAAGAAGCTGAAATGAGGGAAACGGAGCGGTAACTCATGAGATGACTGGCCGGGTCGTCACAACACCTTACTATTATGGTCATGTGATACCTTGTATGACACTAGTCCATAAATATCGGGTATTATAGCTCATACCATATTTTATCCTAAAATGCCAATTTTCGAAGAAATTCATTTTCTTCGATTTGCTTACCCTCTCACCTACACGAATTTACTCATCACTTGTTTTAAATAGCATAATACATATAATCTCACAATAATCTCATTCCCGAACTTACGTCGATTAACTTGGGATGTAACATCTCATTTCCGAGCTTCCATTAATTTATATATGGCGCACTTTCACGTACGAAAACATGGGGTGTAAGATCATTCCCCCCTTTGGAACATTGGTCCTCGAATGTTGACTGATTTACTTATCATTCCCATAACCCGTAGCTCTTGCAAATACTCTAATATTCTCCTTTCATTAAGACAACTATTCTTTAAATAAATCTAAAGGCCAGGGCATTCCCCCCCTTAAAGCCTCTTCCTCACACCACGACTTGTAGTCGGAATCCTTCTAATCTCGTAACTATTGCTACCTTCTATCATGCGGCCTGTACGACTCTAACTTTTTATATGCGCCTATGCGATGCTTCTCTCCCCTTTCCTCTAGTTCTTAGCCAACATCTAGGCCTCACTTTGTGAACTTATACAAAATTATGTCAAGTTGTCCCTCTGGGCATCATTAACTTCACTACATCTAGGTAGGCCATACTATACCATTATTGCTACTTCGATTAATTGTTACTGAGGTCTGCAACCAAACTTTAGGTTACTCTTGTTGCTCTTTCTATATACATAAAGCTAAGTCTTATAACGTTTCTTCATTACTGCTCATCTTAAGAATGATGGTCTAATCTCATCTCGTACTTTGTATATTTTATCCATCCATTATCGATTCACGTCAATGTTGATCTACAATCTTCTATTGATAACTTGAAACTTCTTACGTAATACATTACCACTGTGGCTTATGCTGTATCGAGGAATATTTGAAGGGATTTTCCTGATCCACTTAGGGGCGATAATTTACTTCGATAATCGTATTTTATAGCATCCCAATATCATTCACCTTACGTTTTTAATTCCGTACAATCCATGAAATCCTCTTCAAATCGTTACTCAGCCGAAGGCCCAAACTTCATCCTTTATCGATCACAATCACACCCTCATTCAAGTACCAATTTTCCATTTTTTCTAAATACTATTAATCTTAGACTCCTTTGAGCTCATTCAGGCAATATTGAACTTTCTCGTATTTTTTGGTTGGAAAGATAATTTATATCATATAAGCTTAAACAGGTGCATCACATATGTGAAGTAGATGCATAAGAGGCATCATTTGTACAAAGCTACCATGTCTAGTACTAGAATAAAAAGTAGAAATTATACTACTATTAGTAGATGGCACACTCCTAGATAAGGTGCTATTATTATACAAAATAGTTGAACTAGAGAGTGATTGTGCTGAAGTCCTAGAGTCATTCCTAACTAGTCGTCGTTGTAACGTGCCCTGTTGATCTTATTGGTAAGAAGGCATAGAAAAAGATGGTGGTCTTCCAAAAATTTTGCATTGCTCCTTTGAATGAATGGATCCATATGTAGCTAGGCTATCAGCAACACAATTTTGCTCTCTATAGATGTTTTGTAGTGGTGGACTATCCAGCTGTAAGAGTATGAACCTGCAGTCATTAATAATATTAATATATTGCATTGTAGGTGAGTTAAACATACCTATTATTGCACGAGCATCAGTCTCGATAATGAGTGGTGTAAGATATTGTTGTACAGTAATTTTGAGTTCCATGAGGAGAGCAAGAAGTTCAGTTTGAACACTTGTTCCTTGTTTTGCGGTTCCTGTAAATCCTATAATCCAATTTCCTTGTATATTTCAAAACACACCACCAATGCCATTTTTGCCCTTATCTGGGGAACAAGACCCATCAATATTCAGTTTATAAGTGGTTAGTTTGGTGGGTACCATTTTATATAAAGAGGTGTCAAAGAACGATGTTTTATAGAAGAATTTGTTAAGAAGTAAAACTCAACAGATGTTTTTATAATAAAAGATATATTGAGAGTGGCTTTTTGGTGTTCTAGTATTTGTTTATTTCTTACTATCCAAAGGTACCCCGGAGCAAACGGAATTAGTGTTGTATAAAGAATATTATGAGAGGTGGATAATGAGGGGGTGTGTATAAGTTGGTATAACCAACTTAGATTAGTATGTTGCGACGTAGGAGAGCTAGTGATAGTAGTTGGGACTCTTAGGGCAGTCCAAAGTTGTCTAGCATTAGAACAGTCAAAAAATAAATGGAGTATTGTTTCAGGGCTTATGTTGCATTGCTGGCATACGACTGAATTAATCATACCTAGTCGTGCGAGATACGTGGTTGTTGGAAGTCTATCATGGCAAAGTAGCCATAAGAAGAAAGTAATTTTTGGTGGAATGTTGAGTTTCCATATCCACCTATAGGATGTGATCGGGGTATGCTAATAGGATGTGTAATTTTTAATAAAGTATTATATATAGATTTGGTTGTAAAGATACTATTTTCTGTTAGAGCCCATCAAATTTGATCACACGTTGCAGGTGTGGTAGGAATATAAATATTGGTGATTAAAGAATGTAACTGTGTTGGTAAAGTGAAAGGTAGGGTGTCTAAGTGCCAAGTATTTATAGTAGTAATTTGAAACTAATTTTCTGCCCGTATTTTGTCGTAGAGGTCCATGTATATAGTTACAGAGTGTATTATTTTGGATGATCCAGGGATCAGTCCAAAACCTAACATGTTGTCCCGTCGCAGGATTCCATTTATACCCTAAACGACAATATGACCATCCTTTCATAATATTATGCCAAGTATAGGAACCTTGGACTTTTATCAAATTTTGTGGTTGTAGATTAATATGTAATAACACTTGTGCCCACAGTTGATGTGGGTTGTTAAACAATCTCCATGCAAGACTTGCATGTAATGCCTGGTTCTTGATACTCAGGTTTTGTATACCTAAGCCCCCTTGGTGAATAGGTTGTGTAACTGTAGACCACTTAATCAAATGAAGTTTTTTCTTTTGTGGTGTTGTACCCCAAAGAAAATTTCGTTGATACCGATTAAGGTAAGTAATTATATAAGAAAGGATTTTTATATATTGCATCAGATGATATGGAAGGTGGTTTAAAGTAGATCTAATTAGAGTAGCCCTTCCTGCCTTTGTTAAAAAAGTTGTCTTCCAACATGCTAGTTTGTCTTTAAAATTGTCCAGTAGAAATTGGTAATCCCTTTTTGATGATTTATTTATAAATATAGGAAAACTTAAATACCTTCCAAAACTTTTACCTTTATTCATATGAAATAGTTGAAGAATAGTTTGTCTGATATGAGGTTTGCAATTCTTTGAGAAATAGATTTTGGATTTCTCAAAATTGATAGTTTGACCTGGCTGGTGTGTTTACTGAGTGAGGGTATGAAAAATTGATTGACATGTCGCAGCAGTAATTTGAGATGTAAGGATAATGTCATCAGAAAATAACAAATGGGATAGTTGAAGTCCTTTTTTGCTAAGGAAAATGGTATCCACGCCTGATAATCAACTACTGTGTTTATGCTTCTTGATAGCATTTTCAGACATAAAATAAACAGATACAGTGATAAGGGGTCTCCCTGTCTAATGCCTCTTGTGGGTGTAAAATAATCAGTTGGATTACCATTAATTAAAATTGAAGTAGAAGTAGTAGTAATGCAGGACATAATTAATTTAATAATATCTTTGGGGAAATTTAAGGTTACTAATGTGTTATAAATGAAAGACCATTCTAATTTATCGAAAGCTTTTTCAAGGTCCATCTTAAGAAGCATATTTAATTTATTACCCTTCATTTTTTGAAAATTATGAATGACCTCTTGTACAATTATAGCATTATCAGCAACTTTTTTTTTGGAAGCTAGAGTGACTAGGATGAATAATGCGCTCCAGTATTGGTTTTAATCTGTTCACAATAATTTTTGTAATAATCTTGTAAATGGTATTACAAAGATTGATAGGTATGTATTGTGATATCGTGGATGTATTATCAGTTTTTGGGATTAGACTTATGAAAGTTGTGTTAATTGAAGGATCAATATGGTAATCATGAAAAACATGATGGCAGAAATATTTAACAGAGTCTTCTATAGTGTCCTAATATTTTTGGTAAAATAATGGGTGAAGACCATCAGGTCCAGGAGCTTTTAGCGGTTGAAAAGATTTTATAGCATTCGTAATTTCATCATCTTGTAAAGGATGTATTAAGAAATGTTGATCCTTTCTTGTTAGGACATTACGAGGAAGGACAATGTGTTTTGAATAGAAGAGAGTTTTTGTTGTGGTGAACAAATTCTGATAAAGTTGAATAATATTCTCTTTTACTTGATGGGGATTTGTAATCCAATTTTCACCTTGATCTTGAATTGTTGTAATTTGATTATGTCTTCTACGATTTATAGTAGTTAGGTGGAAAAACTTTGGATTTGCGTTACCATTATTTAACCAAGTAATATAGGGATTTTAACTTACAAAAGTCCTCCTCAAGTCTTAGGATTTGATTATATTCCATTTGTAATTGATGTTCTAGGTTCTGTAGGAATATACTAGTTGGATAATGAGTGAAAGATTGAAGACCACCTAATCGAGCAAGTATTTTCCTTTTCCTTTTAAAAATGTTACCAAAAGTTGATGTGTTCCATTCTTGTCCTATAGTAGTAAATTGGTTTATAGCTGGTATTAGATGTAAATTATCCGTCCAGGCTTGTTTAACAACAGAAGGGAAAGAAGGGTGCGTAGTCCAAATTGTTTCAAATCGAAAAATATTTTTACAAGGCAAAAGCCTATATTGTAGTTCAAGTTTAAGGGGACAATAGTCTGAAAGGGTACGTGGGAGGTGTGTCACCATTGCTTCGGGGAAGTGATTAGGCTAGTTATAATTAGCAACAATACGATCAATACGTTCAAGTATATTAGCCCCATTATGCCTCCCATTAGTCCAGGTATAACGACTTCCTTTATATCCTAAATCGACTAAATGGCAATAGTTGAAATAGTCTAGTAGTTTATTTGAATGTGGATTATTAATAGGAAGGCCACCAAATTTATCAGTATCATGTGTTATTTCATTAAAATCTCCCCCTAGGATCCATGGACCTTTGTAATTATCATAAACACACATTATATTTTTCCCATAAGGATTTTCTATTTACTAACTGAGTACTAGAATATATGGCCGTGAATAAAAATTTAAAACGAAAAGGGTGCACCTGAATATGACAATGTATCTCATGTGCAGGTAGTTGCCACATGTTCAACTTTAAGAACATTTGAGAGCCATAAAATGGCTATTCTCCCAGCCTGTCCTATGGCAGCTACCTCGATCAATCCATTGAAGTTGATGTCCTCCTTCATGTTTTGATGAGTTTGACAGTGAGTTTCCAAAAGAACAACCAAAGAGGGCATATTTTAGTCGAGTAAAGGGCACAAATTTCTTCTAAAGTCGGCTGATTGGGCCCCTCTACAATTCCAAATGATAAAGTTCATATTATTGTTGTCTGAGTCGAGCATGTGATTGCTCCTTGGATTCCTCCAACTGCTTCTGCTCTCTCTTAGCGAAGATGAAAGGTGGGAAGTAGGAGCATGGCTTATTTGCCTACGTCTGGATTTGTTGTGGGCCTTATTTGAAAAGATACATTCATTAGCCTTTGAGGACACCTTGTGTATATTTTTCTTTCGTATTCCTCCTTCTGAACAAACACTTTGATCCCATCTAGACATGCATGAACTGGACGTGTTTCTCTATTGTAGACGATGGCTGCTTCGAGTTTTGCCTGGAAGTTCATGTCTTGTTCGGGTGAATTGGGATGGTGGGGTGGTGACTGGGTTGGTGAAGGAGTGGGAGTCGGAGGTGTTATTGGTTCTAATATTGGGAAATGTGGTTCTGGAAGCACGTATGGTTGAATCCAAGGGGTTGTTGGAGTTGGAGAAGGGTAGAATGGTAGTTGGATGAGGTGTGGATAAAGTTGAGTGGGATCCCAATATGTTGTTGGGAGATTGAGTGGGTGATAGGGTGCAAGTTGGGGTGCTTGCATCATCGACCAATGGTACCTTCCATGCATATTCGTGCCTAGTTGCATTCCCTCCGCAACTATTTGAGCAAGATCCCTTGGATTGTTGATTAGAATGGTGACTTCTTGTTGGTTGACCTGCATTGTGAACGTTAATGCATGGTCTTGAAGTCCTACCTATAGCCAAGAGACTGGAGTGGGTGTTGCCGGAAGTGTCTGGGCAGTGTAGATAATTGTGTTTGGCTCCATGATCAAGTGTGAGGGAGGAAGGGAGTATGGAGTTGGAGTTTGATTTTGTTGTAGCTGGTTGATGTTCTGCCTGGTTAGGTTGGTGGAGGGATTCTTAAATGATTGATATTTTGAGGATACATCTTGGAAATTGAGAGAAGTGAGAGAAGGATTGATTTGGTGTATTTGTTCCGGATTTGAACAATAAATTGTAGAAGCAACAATCTGAGTGGTGGATATAGGCGGTTTGATTGATGGAGTTGGAAAGTGTATATTTGACGGGGCTGAAGAGATGATAGTGGAAGCATCATGATAGGCTATTTGCATGGGAGCTATAGTAGGATTTTGGGAGCTTGATAGTTTACTGTTTGGGACGGTTGATTCACTTTTATTTGTACTGGGTGTATTTTGTTTTAGGTTATGTGTTGTGCCTAAGTTGGTAGTAGTGTTGGAGAAAGGTGGTATTTCTTGCATGTGGGAATTGGCGATGTGACTCTTTGCATGTGTTGTGATAGGTGTTTTTGTGTGGAAATTTTCTAATTGGGCCGAGTGAGTAATTGGTTGTAGTAATGCTTGAGTGGATGCTGAAGGAGGTGAAGTAGGGTTTGACAGTTGGCTAATTAAGGAGCGATCATCTTTAGAGTCATTTTGAAACAGCTTAACAAATTTATTATTGTTAAGAGAGTAAGATGTAGAGGTAGGTTCAGTTATATTGAAATTAGTACAAGTGTTAATATGATTAATAGATAATTTAGTAAAAGGAAGAGTATTAGGAGTAGGTAACAAGTTTAAATCATACCTGATTGGCATGTTGGATTTACTAACAACGCGGGCATTTCTAGGGTTTGATTACTTTTGTAGGAGTTCATTATCCTTATTGACTTCTTAGGAAATCGCACAGTCTTCCATTTATCAGTAGTTTGTAGGTTAGTAGTAGTAGTATGAGGGTTAGTGTTCATAGTTTGATTCATTATAGAGATATCAGGATTATTTTCTTTAAGTAGATAAGTACAAACTCTTTGATTGTTCCCTATCCGTTCACATTTCATACATAGAAAATTTAATCCGTCATACAATATAATTTGCTTGTGATTACCAATATAGACATGTGTTCGTAGTGGTTGGTCCAAAGGTACCTCAACACATAATCTTGCATATCTTTCGCGTGTTGTTGAAGAGGTGCATGTATCAACAGTTAATAGTTTTCCAATTTTGTTTCCCACTTGTTGTAGTATCTGAAAATCATAGAATTTAGTTGGTAGTTCAGGTAAACGCAGCCAAATAGCAGAGTAAGTTATCTTTGTTTCAAAGTCCATGAACTTTGGTTCCTATTAGCCAACAGATAGGAAATGATTGAGTACATACCAAGGTCCATCCTGTATAGCATGAATCTTGTTCTCCTCTTTCTAGAATTTAAGTAGGAAAAAATCAGATCCTAAATCTATAAGTGGTAGATTTTCAGTTGGTTTCCATAAGTCATATATTTGTTTCCTACGGAGTTGATGTCCAATTTTTCGTCCATATAATTTTATAATAACTGCATGTTTTCATGGTTTATATATTTTAGCCTTTTCTTCAGTAGATAGGGGAATGAAAATGGTTAGGTCAGTGAGAGCTTCCATTTCATCATTAAACACCATAGGGTGGTGTAGTGGAGCACTTAGGGTAGATGTTGATGGTGTAATATCATTGGAAAACAAGGTAGAGAGGTATGTTTTGTTGGCAGCTTGGGTTGGAGTTCCCAACTTATCAGTTGTATCAATATTCATATCGTTCTCTGAGTTGATGGAGGAGGAGTTTTGCTGTGTTTTGGATGATATTGTGTATGAATTCGAGTGTATGTCAGGTGATTTGGGTGGTGTAGGAGATGAAGATGCATACAATGGAGAGTCATTGTAGAGAGAAAACTTCATAAGGTACTTTACCCACCAGCCAATAATTACCAAGTGCAAGATCTTGCAAAGAAAACACTTTCACTTTCTCTATATTTACTCTCAAACTTTTCTGTTATATGCGACTTCCTCAAAAAACTAGTGTCAGCCAAATTCCCAAGATACTGAACTTACTCTAACTTAGAGAAACTATTAGCTTTCTTATTTTTATGGGTATAATCCGAAGGACTTATCCGTTCTTGTGACCTTCTCACTCGCCCTTTCTCGTTCTTACTCCTGTCATAAAACTTTGTCGCTTTACTATACTTTATCTTGGGACCTATACATATCTATTTTTTACTTTCGCAACCTTCCTTCCACTTGCTTGCACCATAGATTTTCTTATGTTATTCTGGAACATCAAGCGAGACATCACATCGTCTCTAACACTTATTTACTCTCTTGACTAGATCTCTCAATACTTAGAAACCATAGGCTAGAAGGTACGCCACTGACGACACTGCTATCCTTCCTGGATATTGAATCCTAGTACTTCTAGCCTTCTATCTGAAGCATGGACTATTCACGATCTTCTGCCTTTGAGTATCTTGTACGTTGTTCACCTTTACCTTACCTTACCTTAAAATCTCGCATCGTATCTTTTATCTTTTTCTTGACCTCCCTTCCACATAGGTATAATTCACGTCCATAACTTGAAGCTCTATTATAATACTTGCACCTCTGGTGCCTATACAATCTAGTGGGAGCTCCATACTGAATTCTAATTGAGGCAGGTATTTTTCTAACTAGCTTTATCGTAGAGCCATTATAGAATATGGTTGTTGTACTATCTCTTTGGTACCTATGATATTAAGAGTGATCCTATAATGTTCTCAATCACGATTTCTATAATTTTTGTGGTCCAATAATCATATTCTTGATTTACTTCATTGATGTATCTCCTTAGTTTCCTCCTTTTTTTGATCAACCTTTATGTAGGGTTAAGCTACCTCCCGATCTGCGGTTCATGGTATTAGTTATTACGTTCAGCCTTTCATGGGCGCTGAGGAATATCCATGATACAATCCTTTAATAATTCAATCCTTCTTCTATGACCTGGCCTCAATTCTTTCTATTAACTTATACCGGAATCTTCTACGGCTATATATGTTGCATGTATAGAACTCCAAACTCTTAAGTGATTTTATTACGTAACTAACTCTAGATCATGAATCGAATAATTCCTTTTGTTCCATCTCAACTTTCTTCAAACGTAAACAATTACTTTTCCCGGTCTTTCTGCCCCCTTCTTGCATGCATACTTAGCTTATCTTAGTTCCCATGCATATTGGAATTCCATACAACTCATATGATCTTGAATATCACTTATGATTTTACTTCCCGTTCATTAGCCATAGTAGTTTTCTTATGGAGTGCATACAATGTTGTTGCGAGACTGTTGTTATAAGACCATTTCCTCCTTAGGTCACCCAGCTTAGGTTGAATCCTTCTTCCTTATATCCTCAGCTAGTCTTTTGTTGTAGTAATTAGAGAGAACCCTTGACTCTTGTAAAGCTATGAGCTTATTATGGACCTTTTGATGTCCTTCCTTGACTATAATTATCTGTAGTTGCTTACCTTCATACCCTTGTGCTTGTAGGGTTGCTTTTGAGCTGATATTTTATCTGTTTTCCCAGTGGCTTTCTCTTTTATTTCAGTAACACTCATATGGTACCTTTAACTGCCCCGACTCCTATCTGAATATATCTTAAGTATTATAATGGCATTATTGCGAGGCTGAATTCACTATATTGGGTTTTACTATGGTTATCTTGCACGATGATGATGTCTCTGTGTCCTCTTGTCTACCCATTAACTAGGCTCTTTCTGAATCAAGTACTAACTACTGGTTTGCCCATTCTCATATCAATATTTCACGTAATCTTTCTTGGGTTACTTCCTTTATCTTAACTTACGTCTCCTACTGGCTCCTTATTTATCAATAATATCTGGGGCGGGAACCCTTAATTCCTCTCCTTGACGTGGTGTTTGCATAATATTCTGGAATCATATCATATCAGTAGGCTCTGAATAAGTGCAATCTTATCCCTTTTTTATTTTTTTATCGCATCCTTCCTTTACCATTCCATAATTACTAGAACCCCTTAATTTTGACTTAATGCCATATCATTCCATATTCCCCCCTTTAGGGTAGTACTATGGAGCTACGCCGACCTGCCTATAGATATTTTTCCTCTTCATCTTTGGCGTCTTTTCACATCACCGATAACCCTCAATCGCCTTGCGGTAATCCTTCTATATCAAGGATAACAAATTTCCTTACTCATGAGGAAAACACCTAGTAACTGGCACCTACAGTCCTTTAAGCTTAACTTTGCTTACATTGTTTACTTTTAGGGATGCGTCTTCCTGAATTACCATTCTATGAATTCCTCATGAATCTTCTTTGGTGGTCCAATCTATTATCGCCGGAACGCAGATGTTGACTATTATCAAATCACTTAGCCCCTAATTCATGTTTAGTTTATCTTATTCACCAGCCCATACTGATTTCTATTACTCTGGAGATTAACTCTCCCTTCTGGTAGTTGCGTTGGAGTCACGAACTTATTTCTCGACATGAGAATATAACTCTGTGGCCTATACTCTTTTGTTGTCTCAAGGCCTGGCTCCTCTCGTCTTTTCCTTCACTTGACTATATATCCTATAATAACATCATTTTTTTTCTATCGTTATCATCCATGCATCATATCTTACTCATAACACTTTATTAACAATTTCTCATTTCCCGCTAACATTTATGTCTAACACTTTATTTTGAAAATATCAATAGGATATTCCTTTGCTTTTAGCTCCCCTTGCTCCATCTACTGACTCTTCGGGTTGACTAACGTTCTTTCTTTACTAAGGACGGGAGCCATACTAAGGTAACATTTATCCTTTCAAGGCTTCCAATGCCTATCATTATAGTACTCAAATCTAGTTGTATTACTTCAGAGTGAACCATCTGGGTGTCTCAAGAGGAGATTTTGTTAGCGCATTTACAATATCCTTCGAAAATGTCAACTAACGCAAGTAATCCAACCATCATTTTGGGTTACTCTAACCCCAACCGGTTCCTGATATTCGTCCTTCTCTTAACTATTTCATTTAGCTCCCATGGAGCATAATTGAGATGTGTGTGACTAATTGTACATACCTCTGTTACAAGTGAATGTATCTCAAAATACTTATATTTCTCGGCTTGAATTGTAAATACTGTTAATCTTCATTAACTGGGCACCTCGTACCCTTCTTCACCTTGCTTCTTTTACTTGTTGAAACTTGTGTCGACCTTCCGATTCTCTTATTCCTTTCGTCACGCCCGAACCTACGGAGGCGTGGATAGCACCCGGCGCCGTAGTGGCCCGAGCGAACCACTCTGTAACTTATTCTTTCCTTTAATAACTATCATGGGCCAACATGGTGACAATTCATAATATACAATTGTAAGTGGGCAAATGTTATATCGATGAACCAGTGTTCATAAGACATGAACACATATGGGCCGTCAAGGCCTCTGACATACTATACATAATAAACATGTGTCTATAAAGCCTTTAAGATTATTTGACATCAAATGGGATGGGGTACCGGCCTAACCATAAGTCCGTAGCAAAATTCTGACACGAAGATTCATAGACTCGGCTGCACTCCGAATGAGATGGAGCCTTACCGATCCTTCGCTGAATGCCAATCTTCTCTACTATGAGGGCTCGTCAAACTAATTATCTATATCAGCAGGCATGAATGTAGCGATCCCAACAAAAGTACATCAGTACAAATAATGTACTGAGTACATAAAAACCTAAGAATAGAATAATCTACAAATGGTCAGTAACTCGCATATATTACATAGGAAATTGATATGAAGATTAATAGAGAAACTGTACATAACTGCTACACACAAAAATATATCTTTCAAATGCATGAAAATCCATGTAGAAGTAAAGATATTTATAAGCTATGCTCAAAAGTCAAAACTATGGAAGAGTTGGCCCCAGAACATTTATTAATAGAGAAAGAACTCTTCCTGATAAATGAAAGACCTTTTTCCTTATTTTTATCAAGTCTTGAAGCAAGTAATCTTCTAAGTCTTTTATCAGAAAGTTGAAAGGGTGGTTAGAAAATATCATATGATAGTAATATTGGGAAACACTTACAAAATTCTCTCTTTAAGTAAATTTATAAGACGTTCTCTTGGGTAAATTGACGTACCATCTCTAATTATGTACCATGGGAAATTTCTGTTTCAATAAATTCGTGAGATATTCTGATCTTAGTTTCTTAATAGTGAAATTTTAGAGGCTTACACACAAAGAATGCTTAAAAGGATCAATGAGCCTGCTAGCATTATTTTGTTCATGTCGTATTTAAAGTACGTCGAAGAAACGTGGGTAAATGACTCAACCTGTAAGTCTGGATAGCTCCGTAAATCATAAAATATTTATAATTTCATGCATATGCGTGTATACGTCATGTAATGCATAGATCTGTACGTACATAATATCATCAAGTCTCTGAGGGCATCCCATCATATCATCTCAGCCACTGTGGGCAAAATCATCAACATATACCAGCTAATCAGGTGGTGGTGCGTATATAACGCCGTAACCTTTTCCTATATCCCATATACATATACGCGTATATGACGCCATCTGAGTCATGGGTAAATGCACGTGTAAGTGAATGCAATGCATGATAAGTACGTTAATAAAATCTCTCGGAATGTCATAAGATCATTATACCTCTGATTAATATCATGAAGTAAACTTTTATCAACTTACGTATTTTCTGAGACCCATGAACAGACGATAGAATAATAAGACATATGGGGAATCAAGAACATAGTAACCTCTAGTATTTCTATGAATAAAGTAATTTATTGAAGTTGTGCATTTTCTCGTTTTGTTAGAATCGTATGGATCATGCCAAAAGAAAGAAAGGAAAACAGTAATATACCTAAGCCGATTTTCCTGAGAAAGATTACACCAAGTCCACAAATAAGGATCGTCTAAACTATTCTTAGTCTCATTTGGACCTGAGGGATGCGATGATGTTATTTCACCTTCTAGCAGTTCACAGTGTCAATGTTTTTCTGCTTTGCGTTTTGCTTTTAAAGATAAGTCAGTATTAAAAATTACCAGAACACGCCCAACTTGCATCCAATTGTGCTTCTTCCACCAAAACATGCAACAACTTTAAAGATACCTCTTCTTCAAATCTATTCCTACATAGAGATTCAGAGTGTTTCTCATAGAAGTTGACAGACACCAAGATGTTACGTAGGTGCTTTCAGCATAAGAAAGTAATGCGCAGTTTAACCACATAACTGAAAAAATGTAATAGCCCTAGTTTGCCATGCCAACTGCCCAGCAGAGATATATTAATGTTCATCAGTTAAAGTTATTGAAACACACCAAAGCAAATAAAGGAAAGGACAAAGAGAAGAATAAATAGGAGTGTATGTATGTATATTTTTGTTGTATTCTCTAATAATGTGACACCTTTTTACATGACTATTGAGTCATTAATTAGAAGGTGAGGGGCTGCCACATGGGGATGGAGGTGGGAAAATTTAATCTTTATCCACTTATTAGGTAATGTCTCGTTACCCGGTAATTAATTAATTACCCACATAATTAAGAATTATCCCAAATTATTTAAAATACTACTCACTTTTAATACGTATTATACACCTCACTATCATTGTCATGTGGTACCATATAAAATAAATACGTACACTATTGTTTCATTAATACGTCCTTGTTAAAAAAATACATATTTTCTTAACTTCTAATTTTTCTAATCTCATATAAAGAGTATAAATTTTTCTACGCTTAATTTTTTGAAATGGTAAAAAGATAACCTTCTTTTCATGTGAGAAAATAAGTTCTATCTTTATAATAAGAAAATTTCATAAATAAAAATCATGTTAGAAGGGTACGTAAATTTCACAAATTAATATCAAATGAAGGAACAAAAAAGAACTCCCAATATTCCATTTTTATATGATACTTTTATTTTTTCTAGTCTTTAAAAAAATGGTACTATCATATATATGAAAGATCTTTAACTTGAAAGAATTTTATTTCAACTTTATATTATATATACTTAAAATCATAAAGATATTATGGCACATGTAAAATTACAAATTCTAAGTGAAAATGTTATGATATGTTTACAATTATAAATTCTAAGTGGAGTAATACTTTTGATACATGCGAAAATATTTCTTAAACATATAGTTCAATCAACTAAACTAATAAGTATTATGGAGTATCATAAAATATAACAAGAGGTATTAGAAAAAAATAATATTGATGTTACAAAGCATATGGGGCGTAACACCTTTTTACCATAACAGTTGATAGACATTCTTGCCTTAGGGATCCTTATCAAGAAACTTACACGTCTTAGTACACACATGTTCTGCCGAATACCTCAAATTTATCCATCATAAGCATGATACAAAAATCGAGTTCCTCTGACTCAACTCTTGCACAACTATATCTGTTACCAACCGTCTTTCTGGGTGTAGGCATCATCGTATTATGAATAAGATATAGTTAGGAAATTGAGTTCTTATAATTGAGCTCTATTACATGATCTAGAGTAAAAAGAAAGAGTGATAGTCTTAAATGCCCGATACCCTCCTGCTTATAAGTGTGGTACATGACACACCCATAAACAAGACTCTACTAGACACGGCTTGTAGACTCCCTAGGATAGAACTACTCTGATATCACTTTTGTCACGACCCAAACCGATGGGCCGCGACGGGAACCGGTACCTTACTCAACCGAGTACCATCATAATGTGTCTTTTCATGTCATACTTTTATACATAACTGAGCCGGAAGGCTACTGTGGCATAAGTAGAATACTACATATGATACCAACTTATACATAAGACATACGGGGCTATAAGACCAAAATAACTACTCGTATACTGAACATAGGCCGATATTGCCATAAAGTTTTTTATGTACATGACATATATCTACAAGCCTCTGAGAATACATAATTTTCATCAAAGCCAGGACAGAATCCCGCCATACCAAACAATACACGTCTAAATAAAACTAACCTAACAAGTAACTCCAAAGCAAATGGAGCACATCAACATCTTCTGCTGAGCTGATAGCATACTTGGAGGACTCTCGACCTGTCTATCAGGACCTGCGGCCATGAAACGCAACGCCCCCATGTAAAAAGGACATCAATACAATAATGTACCGAGTATGTAAGACACATAAATAAGTACATAACAGACATGGAAGAAATATAGAATAAATGACTCAACTTGTAAGTCTAGATAACTCTGTAATTTATGAAATAATTATAGTGTCATGCATATGCCTATGAATATCATGTCGTGCATAGGTACATGTTTCATAAAATCATCAGGCCTTTGATGTCATCTCATCATATCATCTCATCCACTGTGGGATAAATCATCAACGTATACCAGCTGATTAGGTGGTGGTACGTATATAACGTCGTAACCTTTACCATATCCCATATATATATATATATATATATATATATATATATATATATATATACGCGTATATAACGCCATCTAGCCATGGGTCAATGTGCATATATAGATGCATGAAATGCATATGAATTATGTTAATAAAATCTCTTTGTACGTTGTAAGACCATTATGCCTCTGATTAATATCATGAAGTAAAGTTTTTCAACTTACATATTTTTCTGAGAACCATGAACAGAAGATGTAATAATAAGATACTTGGGAATTCAAGAACATAGGCACCTCTAATATATTTATGAATATAGTCATTTGTAAAAGTTGTGTGTTTGCTCGTTTCATTTATATCATTTGGATCATGCCAAAAAGAAATGAGGGATAGCCTTAATATACCTGGAGTAGGGAAAAATCCGTATAATATACTTGAAAAAAATTGCACCGTACTCCTTTAGAACCGCATAATTTTAAGTTGCTATGGTTCTAACAATTCTCGTTGGAATTGTTTGGTTGCAAGAATTTCTGTTGGAAGCTCGTTAGATTTATGTTTATGTTCTTGAAATTCTTTTGTATTAGAAAGAAAGGTATATGATTTCTTTTACTATGATACTTAGAAATAGACTTATAACTAAGAGACTAAGAGACTTTTTGTAACGACCCGATCGGTCGTTTCATGAGTTACCACTTTGTTTTCCTCATTTCTGCTTCATAGTGTGTTGTTCAGCTGTATTTCATCGTATCGTGTTAGTGGTGTTGTGTTCGGAGCGGTCTTAGGGTGGAATGAGACACTTAGTCTCTTAAGTTAGTTATTTAGTTGGTAAAGTCAACCAGAAGTTGACTTGTGGGTAAATAATGTCAGAGTTGGGGTTTTATGTTTCATATAGGTTTGTTAGGTGATTTGAACTTAGGAGCGTGATCTGAATATATTTTGGATGTCATTCGGATGAGGTTTGATAGGTTTTTTCATCGTTTGCGGAATTTGAAAGTTTTGAAATCCTTAGGCTTGAATCCGAGAGTGATTTGATGTGTTGATATCGTTTTAAGTGTTCCGAAGTTTGGAACAAATTTGAATAGTGGTATGTGACTTGTTGGCATGTTTGTTAGAGGTCCCGAGGGCCACGAGATGGATTTGGGTGGTTGACAGAAGGTTTGGAGTTGAGTTGGAGTTGCAGATTTTTGCTGCTTCTGTTGTTTCCACACTTGCAGAGTGGCGACCGCATGTGCGATGATTGCAGGCACAGGAATCAATCGTGGGAGCGGAGTTTGTCCCAGGAGCGGAGAGATTGACCGCACCTGCGAGCCCGTAGGTGCGAGGCTTATGGCGAGGTGCGGAAGCTGGTGACTTAAGTGAAGACCGTAGGTGCGGTTATTTTGACCGCAGATGCGGTCTGCAGAAGCGTGATATAGGCCACAGGTGCAGAAATACCTGGGTAGAGGGTATAAATTAAACCGTTCGCAAATGTTTTCCCATTTCCACCATTTTACAGACGGGATTGGAGCACTTGGAGGGTTTAGAAGAGGGATTCAAGTGGGGAACTTGTTAAGGTATGTTTTTTGAACTTCATACTCGTATGTATGGTGAAATTCAGTTGATTAAATATGGAAATTAAAGATATTAGGGTTGAAAAATAGGGAAATTCGGGCTTGGAGAGTTTAAATTGGGAAGTTGAGGGACCATTTGAGGTGCGATTTCGATATTTTTTGTATGTATAGACTCGTAGGAGGATAAGGATTATAGTGATGTTATTTTTCTCAAATTCCGAGACATAGGCCGGGGGTTCGGGTTTGGCCAATTTTGGGATTTTTAGTTAATTTTATTATTTTCGCTTCGGCTTTGTGCATAGATTATAAAGATCTGAATAAAGTGTGCCCCAAAGATTCCTTCCCATTGCCTAATATCGGTCGTCTGATCGATGCTACGACCGGCCATGAGACCCTCACTTTTCTCGATGCCTACTCGGGGTATAATCAAATCTAGATGAACCCCGAGGATAGGGAAAAGACTTCGTTTATAACGAATTATGCTACATATTGCTATAACGTAATGTCCTTCGGGCTAAAAAAATGCGGGAGCGACATACCAGCACCTAGTTAATAAAATGTTCGAACATCAAGTAGGTAAATCAATGGAAGTATGTATTGATGATATGCTATTCAAATCCCTACGTGCAAAGGACCATTTGAACCATTTGTAGGAAACTTTCAACATCCTCGGAAGCTACAACATGAAGCTTAACCCCGAGAAGTGTGCCTTCAGAGTAGGTTCGGGCAAATTCCTAGGCTTTACGGTTTCGAACAGGGGGATCGAGATCAACCCCAACAAAATAAAAGCCATCGAAGAGATCACGGTGGTGAACAATGTAAAAGCCGTCCAATGGCAGAAAGGGCAGATAATGGCCCTGGGCAGATTCATATCAAGATCATCAGACAAGAGCCACCATTTCATCTCCCTACTCAAAAGAAAGAGCAACTTCGAATGGACTCCAGAATGCCAACACGCCCTAGAAGAACTAAAACGGTACCTGACTAGCCCACCTTTGCTGTACACACCCAAGGAGGATGAAACGATATACCTATACCTAGCCGTGTCCGAAATAACATTAAGCGGCGTACTAGTTCAAGAAGAGCAAGGCACATAATTTCCTATTTATTATGTAAGTCGAACCTTGGGGACACCAAAACCCGGCATCCCCATCTGGAAAAATTAGCTCTTGCACTGATAAGCGCCTCGCGCAAGCTGAAGCCTTACTTTTAGTCCCACCATATCTGCGTTCTGTCAACTTATCCCCTCCAGAGCGTACTACATAAACCTGAGTTATCGGGTCGATTGGCCAAATGGGCAATTGAACCCGGAGGGTAAGATAACGAATATCAACCTCGGACAGCCATCCAGTCCCAAATCCTGGCGGACTTGTGGCCAATTTCTCGCCATCCCTCGTGGCCGAGGTAGAGAAAGAACTTTTATTGAAATCAGGCATGTCTTTTGGTGTATGGACCCTATTCACAGATGGTGCCACAAACATAGAGGATCCGGGCTCGGTATAGTCCTAATGCCGCCCGTCGGTGGCATAATCAGACAATCCATAAAAACCGCAAAACTAACTAACCAGGAAGCCAAGTATGAGCCTATGATTGCAGGTTTAGAATTGGCCAAAATTTTGGGGGCCAAGGTTGTCGAGGTAAAATGTGATTCGCTCCTCGTAGTAAGCCAAGTGAACGGAAGCTACGAAGCCCGAGAGGATAGGATTCGTAGGTATTTGGACAAACTCTAAATCACATTATGTCTCTTCAAAGAATTGACCTTAGTCCATGTACCCCGAGAGCATAACAGCGAGGCCGATGCCCTCGCAAACCTGGGATCCTCTACTGAAGAAGAAGACCTGCTCCCCGGGGCTGTCGTCCAATTATTCAAATATGTGGTCGAGAAAGGTCATGTAGATATTAACTCCACCAGCCTAACATAGGAATGGAGAAATAAACATATCGTTTATCTAAAGGATGAGAAGTTACCTGTAGATCCAAAAGAGTCAAGGGCCCTGCGAACCAAAGCAGTTCGATTCTCGTTTGATGTAAATGGGGCTCTGTACAGGGGAACTTTCGATGGCCCCCTAGCGGTATGCTTGGGATCGGGTGACACAGATTATGTGCTCCGAGAGATTCATGAGGGTACCTGAAAAAATCATTCAGGGGCTGATTCTTTAGTTCGAAAGGGGATCAGAGCGGAATACTATTGGGACAACATGGAAAAAGACGCAAGGGAATTCGTCCGAAGATGCAACAAGTGTTAGAGGTTCGGTCCCATGATCCACCAGCCCGGCGAGCAACTACATTCTGTTTTATCACCATGGACATTCATGAAATGGGGAATGGACATCGTCGGTCCTTTGCCGACGGTGCCAGGTAAGGCTAGATTCATTATGTTTAAGATTGATTACTTTTCAAAATGGGTGGAAGCGCAAGCCTTCGAAAAAATAAGAGAGAAGGAAGTCATCAGTTTTATATGGGATCACATCCTATGCCGGTTCGGGATCCCGTCCAAAATAACGTGCGATAACGGGAGGCAGTTCATCTGGAACAAAGTAACACAGTTCCTGGAAGACAACAAAATCAAGATAATCCTATCAACGCCTTACCACCTGTGTGCAAATGGCCAGGCCGAATCCATGAATAAAACCATCATTCAGAACATGAAAAAGAAATTGGAGAGCACCAAGGGAAAATGGAGAGAAACGCTGCCCGAGGTGCTATGTGAATATCGGACAACTTCTAAATCGAGCATTAGGGAAACACCCTTCTCTCTAGTATATGGCGCTGAAGCACTGATACCAGTGGAAGTCGGAGAACCAAGCGCCAGATTCCAGCACACTAATGAGGGCTCGAACAATAAGGCCATCACAACGGCCCTCAAGCTGCTCGATGAAAGACGGGAAGCATCGCTAGTTCGGATGGCTGCCCAGAAGCAGAAAATCAAAAGATACTACAAATAGAAGAACAAATCTCCGATATTTCGGGATTGGGAACATCGTCCTAAGAAAGGTTACTATCAATACTCGAAACCCTAATGAAAGGAAGCTGGGACAGAATTGGGCAGGGCCACACCATGTCCTTGGGATACTTGGCAAAGGATCCTATAAGCTTGGCACCATGGAAGGCGAACAGCTTCCGAGCAACTCGAATGTATCAATGCTTAAGCGGTATTACTGCTAGGGCATCCAATTGCAAAATCCCGAAAATATCCTTGAGCAAACGTCGCACTTTATTCCTTCGATCAAGTCTTTTATCTCGAAACGGGTTTTTACCGGCAAGGTTTTTAACGAGGCAACGTCCACACATTTCCCAAGAAATGACGAATGAGGCTCCAATAGGAAATAACGTATCGGGCCGAATGGTCGAGCGAACTGTGTCCGCCTGAGCCGGGCTTACGGCAACCCAACAATATGTATTTATGCCAAGCAATTAAAGAATATCTTTTCAACATCTCGTACTACAAAAAAAGAAGAATTCAACATGCTCATAGCACGGGTCCCTCCACCAAATATATCCCGAAATACTCGGAGACTTAGCATCAACAATTTGGCACCCGCACAATCCCAGGGTCGGAACTCCGGGATCATAAGACCCCAACAAGCCAATTCCGAGCTCACGAATAACGGCCTTCGAGCCTAAGCAAATTCAGTGATTCGGAGACTAGCGTCAATCGCCATACACTAGAAAACCCGAAGCCATAAGACCCCGAGCGGGCAGACTCGGTATAACCATATCTATTTTGCATAGAAACAAAAACTGTAAGACCTCAACAGGCATGACAAACTGTAAGACCTCAATAGGCATGAAAAACTGTAAGACCTCAACAGACATAAAATTTTTGTAAGACCTTACAATAGGCATAAAACTCAATCCCGAAGTTTAGTCTATACGTTGCATGTGTAAGAATCCCGAAAGGGCATACCCTCGTTATAGACGCCTAAACTATCACTCGGGATCAAAAATGGCTCCGTCCAAACACATATGTCTGCGGTCAAAATGGCTTCTCCAGCCAAATTAATGCGACTCAGGGATGCCTGACTGTCGCTAACAAAATCGAAGGCCATTACTTTGAATATAATTCAAAAAGAACCGGTGAAAACAAGCTTCCCTCAACAGGTAAATGAGCTTCGACCATGTCAACTCCAAATCACAAGGCTTTGAGTTAATCAACTTACGTACTAAAAACCTTCTGAGGTGCTCGAACATCGCCTCTAACGACTTAAAATCGAGGTTCTTCCCGATTTGATGACGGTTCAGGCTAAATTATTTCAAAAAAAAACTTAACGAGAGGAAAAAAAATCCTACAATATGCCCACGAGCAAAAGCGTAAGACACATTGTTGCCAGCCAAATGAGCCTCCAAGCCGCACACTAATAGGTTGAAATGACCAAACAGCGTAAGAGCCATTATCGCCAGCTTGAAAATTCAAAACTTGAGGATTAAAATGAGCTCGAGTCGTGACCCGATTCGGATACCGGATCCAAAATAGTTAACTACACATGCCTAAGAGAACATCATAAGTGCTATTATCGCCAGCCGAACGAGCCTCCGGGACGCATACTCAAAAGGTCGCTTCGACCCAAGGCGCAAGAGCCATCGCCATCCGCCCATGCAGGAACGAAAAAGATTGAGGGTTAATTGAAGCTCGATTCGCAACACTACTCGGAGACTAAACCCAAAAACAGGCAAAATACAAATGCCCAGGGGCAAAGGATAAAAACCATCATCACCCGACCATGCAGGCACAGGAGATTGAAGATCGAGTAGGCTCGAGACAAAACTCGACCCGGAAACTCAACATAAAACAGTTTGGCAAAAGTGCAAGAGCTCTCACGGTAGTTCACACTGAAGGCCGCATCGGCAAGTCACGTGACAACTCTCGAGCCGGCCTAAATGGGACATAGTGCTATATCGCGGGTCTAAGGTTCTTTCGCCAATTCTTGCTGAATTCAGAGCATAAAGGGGGGATAAGGAAAACGAAGCCGCGGGATTCTCTTTATACGTATGCCAAAATAAACTTAATATATACAAACAGGGAGATTGACAGAAAAAAACAACAAAAATCCTAATCTATTGCCGAGCAGGCAGCCTCAACAGCTCCCCAAGGGTTGCACCCAGGTGATTACGAGTCCCCCGACGGCCCCTTCTCAATGGTGTCCTTTCTCTACGGGGATCCACCCCCATTTTAACACCACTCGAGTTGTTTTCCAATGCGTCCCCAATGATCTACTTTCGGGAATCTGGCCAGGCATGATCCGCGGCTCGAGGTAAAGTCGGTCCAACTCCCTCAAACATCCTCTCAACGCAAGAATCCGCGACGACTGCTCCTCCCCCATGCAAATATACAAGCCCCTCGGCGTCAGCTTTGATCCGAACCAATGCAGTCACCAGTTTGGAATAGAGGCACTTATACTTGTCACTAGCCTCCTTCGCGTCCTAGAGTTGACGCTCAATCAAGGTAACTCTCCCCTGAAGGTTGTCCCTCTTGGAAGCCACCTCCCTCACGTGCCGACTAAGCTTGGAGATTTCAGTATCTCTAGCCCGATGTTCCCCTCTTAGCAGGGCATTCTCCTTCCCAAACTGCACAAATCAAGGCCCGAGAAATTAAAAGCAATGAAATCTCACAAGGGCTCAAATAATAGTAAAAATAGGGGATGAATAACCTGCTCGGTAAAATAGGCTTTCTCTCGTTTATGACGACTCACATCATCCTAATACTGGGTGAGAGCCTGGTTATAAAGCATTTCGACCTGAAACTATAAAAAGAGACAAGTTAGGAAAACGAATGCCGGAGCGGCCCAAAGCGGCGGACAAGGTTAGCAGAAGTTACCCACTCACAAGGTCTGCCTATCTCGCCAAAACTGGATGAAGCATCGACCTTGGAACTACCCTCGAGAATGGTTGCCGGCCTCTCGAGTGCATCTCTGCCTTTGATCAGTGCTCCTACCTTAGAAGGCTCCTTGCGAGGGGTGTTTTGCACTTCGTAAGATGGAAGGATCTCCCCGTGAGGAGAATCGACAACAATCAACGGGCTAACAGGGTTGGCAAAAATCTCCGTCCCTTGTTCACTTTGGGTCCTAGATCGAGGCCCCTCCGAACTTCCTTCCAAGCACACCCCAGCCATTGCTTTACCGTGCCAATTTGGAGGCAGTGCTCGATACCCCATCCATTGCTTTACCGTGATGAATCTGGGCCACGACGACATCTGACTCTTGTCCGAAAGCATCCATCCACATGGCCTGAGGATCGATCAGGTCCAAACACTTTTCGGGGGCTGCCGAGAAGCTGCTTTCTCCCTCACTTTTAGCATGGGGATTTCCTGTCGCCTTGGAGGTCGAAACTTCTAGGTAACCTTGGAATCCTCCAACTTGACCCTCTTGGGCTCCGGTGGCCCAAAAGATAGACTCTCTGCCTTTTCTTTTTCTCGCCAAGCACCAGAACGTCCCCTCCAACGGACGGTGCCTCCCTCATCAGTGGGATTTCTCCCTAGACCTACATAGATGCAAAGGTTAAATGCAAAGGATAGAGAAAGCTACTACCAGCAAGATGCGTCAAAATACACGGATGCATCAAGGCTCAAGGCTCACCATGGTCTTTGGTTTCCCACCGAGCTCGAGATAAATCTCGCCACGCTCGTTTGATATATGGGAAAATTGAGTACAAACGACCAACTCAACCCTGGAAATCTGACAACGCACCAGGGTAGATCGCTATGGCTGAAAAGACAAGAAAAACAAAGTTATACGCATAAGGAGATATTGCTAAGAAGGAGCAAAGACACCATGTTTACCTACGCCCGACATTCCACTTCTCAGGGAATGACATCTTTTACACTGGAATCAGGTCAGACGTCCTCACTCGAACGAATCGGCTTAACCACCCCTCAACCCTAAACTCTTCGGTGCAAGCAAAAAGGGATCTCGGGGCTCGACAACGAAGCTTGATTAAGCCCCCGTGAAGAAGACGAGGACTATACGTCTAGATCAGATGGTTTAGGGTTGTGACGACCAAAACCAATGGGTCGCGACGGTCACCTGGTACCTTACTCAACTGAGCACCAACGTAACGTATTTTTCTTATTACATCATCATATACACATGACATACAAGCCAAATAGGCCAACATAATTATTTATAAACTCAAAACATAGGCCGACAAGGCCGTACAATCTTTCACATACACGACATATGTCTACAAGCCTCTAAGAGTACATAAATGTCATAAAGGTCGGGATAGAGTCCCACCATAACAAACAATACACGTCAAAATCACACTAATCAAACAAGTAACTCCGAAGCAAATGGTGCGTACCAACATCTTCCGCTGAGCTAATAGCCTACTTGGAGGGCTCTCCACCTATCTATCGGGACCTGTGGGCATGAACGCAGCGTCCCCAGGCAAAAGGGATGTCAGTACGAATAATGTACCGAGTATGTAAGGCACATAAATAAGTACATAAGAGACATGGAAGAAATATAGAGTACATGACTCAACCTGTAAGTATGAATAAATTTGTAAAATTATAAATTACTTTTAGCGTCATGCATATGCGTATGAATGCCATGTCGTGCATATGTACATGTTACATAACATCATCAGCCTCTGAGGGCATCCCATCATATCATATCAGCCACTGTGGGCAAAATCATCATTGTATACCAGCTGATCAGGTGGTGGTGCGTATATAACGCCATAACCTTTCCCATATCACATATCCATATATATACATAAATATATATATGCGTATATAACGTCGTTTGAATCATATTTCAGCCACTATAGGCAACATCATTATCATATACCAGCTGATTAGGTGGTGGCGCATATATAACGCCGTAACCTTTTCATATATCTCATTTAAATATATTTACATATATACGCATCTATAACATCGTTTGAATCATATTTCAGCCATTGTGGGCAACATCACTATCATATACCAACTGATCAGGTGGTGGTGCGTATATAACGTCGTAACCTTTTTCCATATCCGATATACATATATTTACATATATACACGTATATAATGTCATCTGGTCATGGGTCAGTGCACATGAGTGAAATGTATGAAAAATACGTAATAATCTCAATATTCCTTCCAGATAAACCTTTCCAACTGCGTATTATTCTGAGACCCATGAACAGAAAACAATAATAATTTTCATGGGGAATCAATAATATAGACACCCCTAATAATTCTATGAATAGAGTAATTTATGGAAACTGTGTGTTTGCTCGTTTCGTCAGTATAATTTGGATCATGCCAAAAGAAAGAAGGGATGACCTTAACATACCTGGAGTAGCAAAAAACCCATATGATATTCTTGGAAAAAGGTTGCACCGTACTCCTTTAGAACCGCAAAATTTTACGTTGCTAAGGTGCTAATAATTCTTGCTGTAATTGATTTGGTCGTTCAAAGTTTGTTGGAATTTCTAACGTTTTGTCTATATGTTCATATTTGATGCTGGAGCTTTTTGATGTTGTTATGGAATTCTTGACATTTTGTGAGCTTTCAAGCAAGAATGTTGAAAGCTTTCAAACAAGAACGTTCATATGTGATGTTGGAGCTTTCTTGCTAAGGTGCTAATTGTAGTGTTTTTAGTAGGTGAAAACATTAGTCATGAAAATGACTTATAATGAACCTATTAAGTTGCCACCTAACTAAAGGTGACTAATATTCATCTTATGGAAAGTGGCTTGCTGCCACGTGGGGTGAGGGATAATTATTAAGTTTTTATCCACTTATTAGTTAATCAGGTAATGTCCTGTTACTCGGCAATTAACCAATTACCCAAAAAATTTAGAATTATTCTCACTTACTTAAAATATTACTTACTTTTCACATACCTTATACAATTTTCTAGCATGGGCATATAGTACCTTGCATGTCACTAGTCCATAAATATCGGGTATTTTAGCTAGGGCCGTATTTTATCCCAATATGCCAAACTTGGACGAAAAATTTATTTTATTCGACTTGCTTCCCCTTTCACCTTTATAAATTTACTCATCACCTGTGAAATAGCATAATTCTTATAGTTTCCAATTAATCTTTTACTTGGACTGATGTCAATTACCTTATGACAAATCCAACGTACAATACTACAGGGTGCAACATCGTCGTAACTTAATACTGCGAAGTGTGACATTACCGTAATGTAATACTACTGGGTAGAACACTGTCATAACTTAATACTGTTAGATGTAACATCATCATAATATCTTACTGTAGAGGGTGACATCATCGTAACATATTACTGCAGAGCATAACATCGTTGTAATATAATATTGCGCGACGTAATATTGTGGGTTGTAACACCATTCCCCCCTTTGGAACATTCGTCCTCAAATGTTGACTGATGCTCTTATCATTTTCGTAACTTATAGCTCTTGTGAATACCTTAATACTTTTCTTTCCATTTAAGCAATTGCTATGTGAATAAATCCAAAGTCTAGGGTATTCCTCCCTTTAGTCTTTTTGTTCATATCATGACCTTTGATCAAAATCTTCCTAATCTTGCAACTTCTGTTACCTCCTGTCATGCAGCATGTATGATCCTGGCTTTTTAGGTGCACTTATAAGATTCATCTTTCCTTTTTCCTTTTATATTTTATTCAATCTCTAGGCCTTACTTTGTATATATAAGTCTTAATAGGATGCCTCTCTGTGCCTCTATAGGTATATTGAAGTCCTTTACTCGATACTTTATAGAACTTACGAATATAGCCATATCTTATTTCATATATCTGGTTACCCATTCACATGACTTTACTGCATTTACATGGGTTATACTATACAATAATTTTTTCTTCAATCTACCTTTACCGAGGTATGCTTACCAAGTTCCCAGTTACTTTTGTTGCCTACCATTAAGGTATAAATTTCAGTCCTTCAATGCCCCTTCATTACTGTTCGTCTTAAGAATCATGGCCTAATCTCATATCATACTTTGTAACTTATATACATTATCGCTAGGGCTTACATTTTATTGAGGAATATTTGAAGTAATTTCCATAATCATGTTTCATAGTGTCTCAATGTGATTCACCTTATGGGGTATCTTAATTTCGTGCCGTTAGCAAAATCTTTTTCTCTTTCTCTTCTTCTATTTTCTTTTTTTGTCAAATAATTATTCAAACGAAGGCCTAAACTTCATCCTTTATCTGTGACAATTATACCCTCATTTTATTACTGGGTCAACATTTCATTCTTTCTAAATGCCATTCGTCTTTGACTCCTTTGATTTCATTCAGGCTATACTAAGCTTTGTATAACATAGAGAAACCATATGCTCTTCTTGTTTTCATGGGCTTAATTCTAAGGACTTATCCATTTTGTTACTTTTCCATTCGCATATTTTTATCCTTGCTCCTGTCTTCTAAAACTTTTTCGCTTCACCATACAATAACTTGTGACCTATACATCTCTATTTATTTTACTTGCAATCTTTCAACTTGCTTGCATAATAGATTTCCTTATGTTATTTAGAACATCAAGTGAGACATCACATTGTCTCTAACTCTTCTTTACTTTCTTGGTCAAGCTTTTCGACACCTAGACCATAGGCTGGAAGGTACGCTACTGACGATGCCGCTACTATTCCTAGATAATGAATCCTCGTGCTTCTGGCCCTTTTATCCGAAGTATGGACTACTCATGATCTTCTACCTTTGAGTATCTCGTACGTTGTTCACCTTTACCTTACTTACCTTAAAATCTCGCATCGTATCATCTATCTTTTTTATGACCTCCCTTCCACCTAAGTGTAAATCACGTCCATAACTTGAAGCTCTATTGTAATACTCGCACCTCTGGTACATACACAATTCGGTGGGAGATTCGTACTAACTTCTTATGAGGCTTATACTTCTTCTAACTGGCTTCCTTGTAGAGCCATTATAGATTATTGTTATTGTGTTATTTCTCTTGAACATTTAATTATTGGACCTAGAAAAATTATAGAAATTGTGCTTGAGAACTTGACAGAAAGATGTTGCACCCCGCAATATTACGTCAATATTACGTCCCACAGTATTATATTACGATGATGTTATGCTCTGAAGTAATATGTTACGATGATGTCACACTCTATAGTAATATATTACGATGATGTTATGTCCAGCAGTATTAAGTTACGACAGTGTTCTACCCAGTAGTATTACATTACGGTAATGTCACACTTCGCAGTATTAAGTTACGATGATGTTGCACCCTGTAGTACTGTACGTTGGATTTGTCGTAAGGTAATTGATATCAGTCCATGTAAAATATTATTTGAAGATTATAAGTATTATGCTATTTCACAAGTAAGAATAAATTCGTAAAGGTGAAAGGGGAAGCAAGTCAAAGAAAATGAATTTTTCGTCCAAGTTTGGCATATTGGGGTAAAATACGGCCCAACCTAAAATACCTAGTATTTATGGACTTGTGACATGCAAGGTACTACATGCCCATGCTAGAAAAGTGTATAAGGTAAGTGAAAAGTGAGTAATATTTTAAGTAAGTGAGAATAATTCTAAAATTTTCGGGTAATTGGTTAATTACCGGGTAACGGGACATTACATGATTAACTAATAAGTGGATAAAAATATAATTATTATCCCCCACCCCACGTGGCAGCAAGCCACTTTCCATAAGATGACTATTAGTCACCTTTAGTTAGATGGCAACTTAATAGGTTCATTATAAGTCATTTTCGTGACTAATGTTTTCACCTACTAAAAACACTACAATCAGCACCTTAGCAAGAAAGCTCCAACATCACATATGAACGTTCTTGTTTGAAAGCTTTCAACATTCTTGCTTGAATGCTCACAAAATGTCAAGAATTCCATAACAACATCAAAAAGCTCCAGCGTCAAATATGAACATATATACAAAACGTTAGAAATTCCAACAAGCTTCAACGACCAAATCAATTCCAGCAAGTATTTTTAGCACCTTAGCAACGTAAAATTTTGCGGTTCTAAAGGAGTAGGGTGCAACCTTTTCCAAGAATATCATATGGGTTTTTCCCTACTCCAGGTATGTTAAAGTCCTCCCTTCTTTCTTTTGGAATGATTCAAATTATACTGAAGAAACGAGCAAACATACAGTTTTCATAAATTACTCTATTCATAGAATTATTAGGAGTGTCTATATTATTAATTCCCTATGAAAATTATTATTATTTTTTGTTCATCGGTCTCAAAATAATACGCAGTTGGAAAAGTTTATCTGGAAGGAATATTGAGATTATTACGTATTTTTCATACATTTCACTCATGTGCATTGACCCATGACCAAATGGCATTATATACGTGTATATATATAAATATATGTATATGGGATATGAAAAAAGGTTACGGTGTAATATAAGCACCACCAGCTGATCAGCTGGTATATGATAATGATGTTTCCCACAGTGGCTGGAATATGATTCAAATGATGTTATATACGCGTATATATGTAAATATATGTATATGGGATATATGAAAAGGTTATGCCGTTATATACGCACCACCACCTGATCAGTTGGTATATGATAATGGTGTTGCCCATAGTGGCTGAAATATGATTCAAATGACGTTATATACGCGCATATATGTATGTATATATATGTATATGATATATGGGAAAGGTTATGGCATTATATACGCACCACCACCTGATCAGCTGGTATACGATGATGATTTTTCCCACAGTGGCTGATATGATATGATGGGATGCCCTCAGAGGCTGATGATGTTATGTAACATGTACCTATGCACGACATGACATTCATACGCATATCCATGACGCTAAAAGTAATTTATAATTTACAAAGTTATTAAGACTTACAGGTTGAGTCATGTACTCTATATTTCTTCCATGTCTCTTATGTACTTATTTATGTGCCTTACATACTCAGTACATTATTCATATTGATGTCCCTTTTGCCTGGGGACGCTGCGTTTCATGCCCGCAGGTCCCGATAGACAGGTCGAGAGCCCTCCAAGTAGGCTATCAGCTCAGCGGAAGATGTTGGTATGCTCCATTTTCTTCAGAGTTGCTTGTTTGGTTAGTATGATTTAGACATGTATTGTTTGGTATGGTGGGACTTTGTCCCGACCTTTATGAAATTTATGTACTCTTAGAGGCTTGTAAACATATGTTGTGTATGTGAAAGATTGTACGGCCTTGTCGTCCTATGTTTTGAGTTTATAAATGATTATATTGGCCTATTAGGATCATTTGTCACGTGTATATGATGATGTATTAAGAAAAGTAAGTTACGTTGGTGCTTGGTCGAGTAAGGCACCGGGTGCCCGTCGCGGCCCATCGGTTTGGGTCGTGACAAGGGTGAAGGGCATTCTCTCTATCATGCTCGAGTAATGCCTGATCATATAATCCACGAACCAGAACAAAGGATGAACTTGACATAGGGTTACCTGATAACTCCGACAGAAGTCGAGAATCACAGGGTCGATCGGAGGTGAGGATGGCCCCACCAGACCTAATGTGAATAGGTAGGTATACACACTCATAAAGCCGGCTCTACGAGCCGTAATATCTTCCTCCCAAGTGGGAGTCTCCACTAGCACGGTATCCCCTCAGCAACAGTCGACCCTCACTCTTTCGATGTCCATTATAGAGCTGATATACCGAGTTACAGGCTCGCGGTGCCCTGACTTTGAGGAAGGTCTCTCGACCCTAAAATCGTAAGTCATCACAAAGTATCCCGGGACACACTCCTCGACACGGGGGGAAGTGGCCACTTCAACTTGAGAGAAAAACGAAGAAGATGAGCCCGCAACCTCCTGGGAAGCAGAAGTGGAAATTTTTTCCATCCTTGAGAGAATATGAGGGAAGAAGAAAAAGGGGTTGCGTTCCTGAAAAAGAGCGAGAACGAGGGAAAAATAGACCTTACTAGGGGTTTTTTGGCATGAGATGGAGTCTAAAAAGGAAGAGGTGAGTATTTATAAAAGCACCATGGGTAAATTGAAGGAAGCCAACCGTCGCAGTCAATGCGGAAACTTGCAGGGACAGCGCACATGGTGCACCTTGGCATCTCGTAGTAGTTTGCAAGAACATCGAAGGAAGCAAGAGTTCAGGACCGTTTCTTATCATTTCTTGCCACTTTCACTCTAAGAAACGTGGAGACTATCTGTATACGGGGAATCTCGCGATCATGCTCCTCGAAGCTCGAAGCCAAGGTCGAGACTCACCCTCGGGGGTCGTCAGGTGTCGGTCTGGAGGACATCGCATTCCAACAGCTGCAGTAGGCGAGAGGGGAGTTCCCAAGGCACACGACTTAATTTGACAAGGCTGACCTACCAGGGGCCTATGTCACGTCCGCTATCTTATTTCCACGCCTTTGCAGTTAACACGTTTTGTACTATAACGGATTTCCCTCCTATATAAAGGGGATCCCCATCACTTTGTAACCTTCGAGTGATGTTGCTCCAACTATTTCTCCACAAGATCAATAATATCTCTCTCTCTCTTTCTTCTCTCTAACTTGCCCGTTCTTACTAGCTCGAAGCCACCCTTAGCGTTTATTGCTTTCATACTTGTTCTTAATTTATTACTTGGTATAGGCCATAAAGAGTCTTGTTTAATCATACCTTAACTGTTATCCCATTTCCTACTACCCCCGATAGCTTCAGCTCGAGCCGGATATCGACCTCGAGGTTCTTCATCGACCATTCTGAGTCTCGAGCTGCCAGTCCCTCGGTTTGATTACTGCCCCGTTTTAGCTTGTATCTCTTCGTTAAACTTCATATTCTTATAATCAACTGCTCTAACAACTAGCATAAAAATAGATCATGTATTTTTAGAATCCCATTTACAAATTTAATTGTTGTTACCATTTTCATGGTAAACAGGTTGTGACAAGGCATCAACAGCGAGTTTCGGGATCATTTGGCACAAGAAACGAGGAAGAAGAGTTGGAGGTTTTTGGCTATTAATGTTGTTGGAGTTTTTCTCATCTTGAAAGTTTGGAATTGGGAGAAATCAAGAATGTTCTTCAAGTTTATTCCATGGGCTAAGTGTTTTCTACTCAGTTTTTATTATATTATGTGGTTCCATCTACGTTTTTAGCATTTGATTGATGATTTCAAAAGAGAAATTTGGGGTTTTTGTGTAAACTTTCCTAAAGTAAATTTTTGAGTCTCGAACACCAATTCAGACTCGGAATTGAGTAAAATTATTATAGTTCGACTCATAATTGAATGGGCTTTTGATTTTATAAGTTTTGTCGGGTTCCGAGGTGTTGGCCCGTGTTTGACTTTTTGGTTTACTTTGTGTAAATGTCAAGACCCTAAACCCGTACCCGGTCGTGATGACACCTCTCGTGAAGAGAAGGCCAGCCGACACACTTCCAATTCATTTTAAGCAATTAAAGTACGAAATATTAAGTCTTTAACATAATAAAAATCCCAAAATAAGGTGTAACAGTACAATTTGCGGAATATAAAACCAACAAAGCCCGACATCGGGGTGTCACCAGTCATGAGCATCTACAATCCAAATAAAGACGATAAAAGTCTACATAGTATAATACAGAGCTAAAACCGTGAAAATAAGATAAGGGAAGAAGATCTAGGCTGAGAACGCCGGCAACTACCTAGAGAATCTCCGAATCCGCCTGAGCTGGATGGATCAACACTCGCTAACGGGACCTGAAGCGCCTGAATCTGCACTCGGGGTGCAGGGAGTAAAGTAAGTACTCCAACTCAGTGTGTAATAATAATAAATGCAGACTGAGCAATAAGAAATCATGTAAAGGCACATCAACATGCTATAAAGAAGCAGTAAAAGCTAGTGAAAACAATGAAACAGTGAAAATATGTAAAGTCATTTTAATTCAGTTTAAACTTCTTTGGAATGCCTTTTTAACAGTTAAGCAAGTAAATGACAGGCAATTAGGAAAAATAAACACATAAAGAACCTCCCCTTGGGCACAATACAAACAGAATCAGTCCCTCGGGCTATATCTCACATCACAATGGGTACCCGCGCTTACTGGGGTGTGCAGACTCCTAGAGGGGCCCCTTACGGACCAAGCGCAATATCAAGCCATCTCGTGGCATAATCAATAGGCTCTTAACCTCATATCAAGCCACCTCGTGGTGTTCAACTTAGGCCCTCGGCCTCATAATCATAATTAGTGTATCCTCACAAAACAAGCCCTCGACCTTACTTATTCAGAATCTCATAAGCCACTCGGGCAACAGTAAAATATGATGCTCAGCCCAATTTATCATTTAAAATATCATTTAATGTTTGAAATAGAGTAAGCATGGCTGAGTTACGAAAGCAGTGAAATATAGCATGACTGAGTACAAGTATAAAGTCAAAACAGTGAGGAAATATCAGCAAAAATCCTCTAAGGGTCCAAATAGTTGGCACGAGGCTCAAATATGGCATTCAACCCAAAACATGATGATAGCAAATAGTTTTCAATCAAATACGTGGTAAAACAGTCATTTGGGACGGACTAAGTCACAATCCCCAATGGTGCAAGACCCCACGCTCGTCATCTAGCATGTGCGTCACCTCAATATAGCACCACGATGAGCAAATCCGGGGTTTCATACCCTCAAGACAACATTTAAAATCATTACTCACCTCAATTCGGTCCGAACTCTAGCCCGCGACACCTTTTCCCCTCGAATCGGCCTCCACTCGCGTCGAATCTATCCAAAATCAGAATCACGATGTCAAAATGTGCTAAGGGAACGAAGCCCATGCGAAAATAATCAAATTTCAATATAAACCCTGAAATTAGCCAAGACCGACCCCGGGCCCACATCTCGGAATTTGATAAATTTTACATCAAAAGATTCTTTATCTTCCCACGAGTTCATACATATCAAAAGTCCCAAAATACCACAAATGGCACCCTCAAATCCTCAAGTCTAGGTCTCCAATACCAAGCCATAGCTTCCTCATTTTTAACCCTTAATTCTCACTAATACCATGATTAAACAATGGGAAAATGATCATAAACCCAAGTAATAAAGCTTAGAGAACTTACCCAACTGATTCCCTTCGATTTTACCTTGATTTATCTGCCCTAGCTCACTTCCCGACTTCAAAAGATGAAGAACTTAGCAAAATTTCGCGAAGGGAACATTATATACCTTCTAGCCCAGGGATTTCGTACCTGCGGCCCTTTAACCGCTTTTGCAGTACTGCGGCCCTCTAAACTCACATCCGAGCCCTCTAACACATAAGTCAATATCCGGTTGACTTTTCCAACTTAAACTTCCTCAAAAGAGACTTAAGTGTCTCAAACATTACCAAAATCATTACAAAATCGATCCGACCAACCCGATACCACATAACATGGATACACAAAGAATAAAGAAGCAAAAAAGGGGGAAACTGAGCGTTAACTCATAAGACGACTGGCTAGGTCGTCACATCCTCCCCATCTTAAACAAACGTTCGTCCTCGAACGAGTCAAGAAACATACCTGAAGCCTCAAATAGGTGAGGATATATGTTTCGCATCTCCCGTTTGGTCTCCTAGGTAGCCTCCTCCACGGGACGACCCCTCCACTGCACCTTCACTGAAGCTATATCTGTTGATCTCAACTTTTGAACCTGACGCTCCAAAATAGCTGCTGGCTCCAAATCATAAGTCAAATCACCATCTAACTGCACCGTGCTGAAGTCCAAAACGTGAGAAGGATCCCCAATATACTTCCGGAACATAGAAACATGAAATACGGATGCACACTCGATAAGCTAGGTGGCAAAACAAGCTTGAAAGCCACCTCCCCAATCCTCCGAAGCAACTCAATAGGCCCAATGAACCGAGGACTCAATTCACCTTTCTTCCCAAATCTCATAACACTCTTCATGGGTGAAATCTTCAACAGAACCTTCTCACAAACCATGTAGGACACATCCCGAATTAGCATAACTCTTTTGTCTCAACTGCGATGTACGAAGCCTCTCCTGAATTATCTTCACCTTTTCTAAAGCATCCTACACCAAGTCTGACCTCAATAGCCTAGGCTCACCCGGCTCAAATCAACCAACTGGAGATATACTCCCATACAAAGCCTCATATGGAGCCATCTGAATACTCGACTGGTAGCTGTTGTTATAAGCAAACTTTGCAAGAGGTGGAAACTGATCCCATGACCCTCCGAAATCATTGACACAAGAATGCAATATATCCTCTAATATCTGAATATTATGCTCGGATTGCCCGTCCATCTGAGGATGAAAAGATGTGCTCAACTCAACATGAGTACCTAACTCTCTCTACATGACTCTCCATAACTGCGAAGTTACCTGAGTACCTCTATCTGATATGATGGAAACCGGAACACCATGCAAACGAACAATCTCTCAAATATAGATCCCTGCCAACCGCTATAAAGAATAGGTAGTATACACAGGAATGAAGTGCGCGTACTTGGTCAGCTGATCCACAAGCACCCAAATAGCATCAAACCTCTTCAAAGTCCGTGTGATCACAACTACAAAATCCACAGTGACCCTCTCCCACTTCCACTCTGGAATATCCATCTGCTGAAGCAAGCCACCCGATCTCTGATGCTCATATTTCACCTTTTGATAATTGAGACACTGAGCTACAAATCCCACAATGTCTTTCTTCATTCTCCTCCAACAATAATGCTATCTCAAATCCTGATACATTTTCATGGCACCCAGATGAATGGAATACCACGAGCTATGGGCCTCCTCCAGAATCAACTCCCGAAGCCCATCTACATTGGGCATGCATATCCGGCCTTACATCCTCAACACCCCATCATCACCAATAGTCACATCTCTAGCATCATCGTGCTGAACTCTGTCCTTAAGGACAAGCAAATGAGGATCATCATACTGGCGCTCTCTAATGCGATCATATAAGGAAGACTGAGAAATCACACAATCCAATACCCGACTGGGCTCCGAAATATCTAACCATACAAACCAATTGGCCAAGGCCTGAACATTAGCTGCAAGAGGTCTCTCCCCAACTGGAATATATGCCAAACTCCCCATACTCACCGCCTTTCGGCTCAAAGCATCGGCCATAACATTGGCCTTCCCCGGATGGTACAATATAGTGATATCATAATCTTTTAGCAACTCCAACCATCTCCGCTGCCTCAAATTGAGATCATTCTTTTAGAACAAGTGCTGGAGGCTACAATGATCAGTAAACACTTCACAAGACACACCATAAAAGTAATGCCTCTAAATCTTCAGTGTGTGAACTATGGCAGCCGACACCAAATCATGGACGGGGTAGTTCTTCTTGTGGGGCTTGAACTGACGAGAAGCATAAGCAATTACTCTACCATCCTGCATCAACACACACCCAATACCAACTCTCAAAGCATCACAATACATGGTATATGAATCTGAAGCTAATGGCAAAATTAACACTAGAGCCGTGGTCAAGGATGTCTTGAGCTTCTGGAAGCTCTTCTTACACTAATCCGACCATACAAATAAAGCACCCTTCTAAGTCAACTTTTTCAAGGGCGATGCAATAAAAGAAAATCCCTAAACAAAACGGCGGTAATAACCTGCCAAACCAAGAAAGCTACGAATCTCTATGGCTGAGGACGGTCTGGGCCAACTCTGAACCGCCTCTATCTTCTTCGGATCAACCTGAATACCCTCGCTGGACATCAAGTACACCAAGAAAGCCACTAAACTGAGCCAGAACTCACATTTGGAGAAGTTTGCATAAAGTTTATCCTCCCTCAACCTCTGCAACACAGCCCTCAAATGCTCCGCGTGCTCCTCTTGACTACGCGAGTACACCAGAATATCATCAATGAAGACAATCACGAATGAATCAGGATAAGGCTGAAAGACTCTATTCATCAGATGCATGAACGCTACTGGGGCATTGGTCATCCCGAAAGACATAACAAGGAACTCATAATGACCGTATCTTGTCCTGAAGGCTGTCTTAAGAATATCTGAGTCCCTGATCTTCAATTGGTGAGAACCTGAACGGAGATCGATCTTGGAGAACACTCTCGCTCCATGAAGCTGATCGAATAAATCATCAATGCAAGGCGAAGGATATTTGTTTTTAACTGTTACTTTGTTCAACTTCCTATAATCAATGCACATCCTCATTGTGCCATTCTTCTTCATCACAAATAGAACTGGCACACTAGAAGGCGACACACTAGGCCGAATGAACCCCTTATCAAGGAGTTCCTGAAGCTGCTTTTTTAACTCCTTCAACTTCGTTGGTGCTATATGATATGGTGGAATAGAGATGGGCTAAGTGCCCGGCACCAAATCAATACCAAAATCAATATCCATATCTGGTGGCATGCCCGACAGATCTGCAAGAAACATATCAGAAAAATCCCTCACAACTGGAACAAAATCAATACTGGGAGTCTCTGTACCGACATCCCTCACAAAGGCTAAATATGAAAGAAAACCCTTTCCAACCATATGATGGGCCTTCAAGAATGAAATTAACCTACTAGGAACATAATCAGCCAAACCTCGCCACTCAATCCGTGGCACACCCGGTATAGCCAACGACAGTGACTTAGCATGACAGTCTAGAATAGTAGGACACGAAGATAACTAATCCATGTCCAAAATAACATAGAAATCCACCATACATAATAATAAAAGATCCACTAAGGTATCTAGACCACAATAGTCACCACACACGACCGGTACACACGGTCTACAACAATAGTATCGCACACCGGAGTAGATACATGAATAGGTGAAACAAGAGACTCATGTTGCATATATAAATAACGAGAAAAGTATGATGACATATAAGAAAAGGTGGAACCAGTATCGAATAATACAGAGGCATCTCTATGGCAGACCGAAACAATACCTGTAATAACAGTATCGGAAGTAATAGCATCAGGGCTAGTTGGAAGTGCATAGAAACATGCCTGACCGCCATTTGATCGACCTCCCACTCTGGGGCGACCCCTAGCTGATTGACCTCCACCCCTAGCTGGCAGGGTGGGTGGTGGTGAAGTAACTGGTGCTGAAGCCGATGGCCAACTCCTCTGCTGAGATGGACTCGTAAGACGATAAGGACATTGCCTCCACATATGACCCATCTCTCCACACTCATAGCAACTCCCGGGTGGTGGAAACGGGGACTGAAAGGAACCCCTAGCACCAGAATGACTAACAGATGCACCTGATATAGAAAAGCCCTGAACTAATGGAGCACAGGATGAATTCTGAGCTGGAAGGGCACTAAGTGATGACTGTCCCTGATGAGAATTGTGAGAACCATGACCCGATGATGCCCTACGATAACATGGGCGAACTGGCTGAGCATGCCTGAATAGACGACCTCTACCGTGTTGAAACTGACCTCTCAAAGGAGCGCCACCATAACTACCAGATCCTCAAGGCCTCTTGGCCTCCCTCTCATCTCGCTCCTAGCGGCGAACTGACTTGATCTCACGAGCATTGTCTACAACCTCCTCAAAAGTAGCACTAGTCACCCTCTCCCTAGTCATGAGAATACAAAGCCGATATGTCAGGCCATCAACCAACCTCTTATTCCTCTCTCTCTCTATCGGAACCAACCAAATATCATGACGAGCTAACTCTGAAAACCTCATCTCATATTGCGACACAGTTATCTCTCCCTGATGCAACCACTCAAACTACCTGCGCATCTCCTCTCTTCGAGACTATGACATACACTTCTCCAAAAAGAGAATGGAGAACTGCTGCCAGGTAAGGGGTGCTACACCAACAGGCCTACGCCTCTCAAAATCCTCCCACTAAGTGAAGGCAGCTCCAAAAAATGATAAGTAGTGAAAGCGACCCCGCTGGTCTCCAGAATACCCGTTGTACGAAGCATCCTCTGACACTTATCCAAGAAACCCTGGCATCCTCGCCGTTTGAACCACTGAAAGACGAAGGATGAAGTCTACCAAACCTCTCCAACCTACGTTGCTCGTCCTCTAGCACGGCAGGGACTACATAGTCCTAGCTGCTGTGCAGGCCACACCCCTGCCCCTACTGCGACCACGACCGCATCCTCGGCCTCTAGTTTCCACAGCTGGTGGTATTGGTGGTCGTCCATCCTGGCCGGTAGCACGTGTCCTCACCATCTATGAGAGAATAGAATAAAAAAAGTTTAGTACTCGGATCAACAGATTCGTACGACAAGAATTTCAAGAATATGAAGTTTTTCCTAAAGGTTCTGCAGCCTCTTAAGGACAAATACAGACATCTCCGTACTGAGCCGCGAGACTCTACTAAACCTGCTCATGACTCGTGAGATCTATGCAACCTAAGCTCTGATACCAACTTGTCACGACCCTAAACTCGGACCCGATCGTGATGGCACCTCTCATGAAGACACGGCCAGCCGACACACTTCCAATTCATTTTAAGCAATTAAAATGCGTAATATTAAGGCTTTAACATAATAGAAATCCCAAAATAAGGTGTAACGGTACAATTTGAGGAATATAAAACCAACATAGCCTGACATCGGGGTATCAAAAGTCATGAGCATCTACAATCCGAATAAAGACGAGAAAAGTCTACATAGTCTAATATAGAGCTAAAACAGAGAAAATAAGATAAGGGAAGAAGTCTGGGCTGCGAACGCCGACAACTACCTAGAAAATCTCTGAATCCGCCTGAGCAGGAAGGATCAACACTCGCTAGCGGGACGTGAAGCACCTAAATCTGCACACGGGGTGTAGGAAGTAAAGTGAGTACTCCTCAGTGAGTAATAACAATAAATGCACAATGAGCAATAAGAAATCACGTAAAGGCACATCAACAGGCTATAAAGAAACAGTAAAAGCCAGTGAAAACAACGAAACAGTGAAAATATGTAAAGTCATTTTAATTTAGTTTAACTTCTTCGGAATGCCTTTTTAACAATTAAGCAACTAAATGACAGGCAACTAGGAAAAATAAACACATAAAGAACTGCCCCGCGGGCACAATACCAACAAAATCAGCCCCTCGGGCTATATCTAACATCATAATGGGTACCCGTGCTCAATGGGGGTGCACAGACTCCTGGAGGGGCCCCTTACGGCCCAAGCGCAATATCAAGCAATCTCGTGGCATTATCAATAGGCTCCCGGCCTCATATCAAGCCACCTCGTGGCATACAACTCAGGCCCGAGGCCTCATAATCACAATTAGTGTATCCTCACAACACAGGCCCTCGGTCTTACTTAGTCAGAATCTCATAAGCCACTCGGACAACAGTAAAATATGATGCGCAGCCCAATTTATCATTTAAAAATATCATTTAATGTTTGAAATAGAGTAAGCATGGCTGAGTTATGAAAACAATGAAATATAGCATGACTAAGTACAAGTATAAAGTTAAAATAGTGAGGAAATATCAGCAAAAATCCTCTAAGGGTCCAAATAGTTGGCACGAGACCTAAATATGACGTTCAGCCCAAAACATGAATATAGCAAATAGTTTTCAATCAAATACGCGGTAAAACAATCAATCAGGACGGACTAATTCACAATTCCCAACAGTGCACGACCCCACGCCCGTCATCTAGAGTGTGTGTCACCTCAATATAGCACCACGATGTGCAAATCGAGGGTTTCATACCCTCAGGACAACATTTAAAATCATTACTCACCTCAATCTGGTCTGAACGCTAGCCCGCAATGCCTTTGTCCCTCGAATCGGTCTCCACTCGCGTCGAATCTATCCAAAATCAGAATCACGACTTCAAAATATGCTAAGGGAACGAAGCCCATGCAAAAATAATCAAATTTCAACATAAACCCTGAAATTAGCCAAAACTTGATCCCCAGGCCCACGTCTCGAAATTCGATAAATTTTACAACAATAGATTCCTCGTTTGTGGTCAATGGACCGCTTCTGTGGTCATCACTTAAATCCTCAACTTTCACATCTGTGATGCCCAATCCGCATTTGCGCCATCGCAGGTGCGGTTCTTCAACCGCTTCTGCGATTTCTGCCTTCCCAGGCCCTTTCCGCTTCTGCGATCCAAATCTCACTTATACGAGACCGCACCTGCTGTCCCTTAGCCGCAGGTGCGGTTATGACAGCAATGGGAAACTTCAGTTGTCACAACCCACTCCAAATCTTTCCGCCAACCATCTGAAATCACCCCGAGGCCCCCAGGACCTCAACCAAAAGCACAAACACATCATATACTACCATCCAAACTTATACAAATCTTCAAAACACCTCAAACGACATCGAATCAACCAAAACACATTATATTCAAGCCTAAGTTTCCAAAAAATTTCGAATTACGCTTTTGATCAAAAAGTCTATCAAACCACGTGCGAATAACCTGAATTTTGCACACACCTCCCAAATGACACAATGGATCTACTGCAACTACAGAAAATCCATTCCAACCCCTATATCAAAATCTCACCTATTGACCAGAAAATGCCAAAATTCCAACTTTGCCAATTCAAGCCTAAATCTACTCCGAACCTCCAAAACTCATTATGATCATGCTCATAAGTCCCAAATCACCTCCCGAAGCTATCCAAACCATCTAAACTAACATCTGAGCCCTCAAACACATAAGTCAACATCCAGTTGACTTTTTCAACCTAAGCTTCCTCAAAAGAGACTAAGTGTCTCAAACCTTACCAAAATCATTTCGGATTCGATCCGACCAACCCGATACCACATAACACAAATGCACAGAGCATAAAAAAGTAGAAACATGGGAAACGCAGTGGTAACTCATGAGACGACTGGCCAGGTCGTCACCGTAAAAATGTAAAGATTCGACCTTTATCGGGTGGGTTTGTTTCCTATGGCATTATTTGATGATTTTGAGTTTCTTTAGGCTATTTTCGAGCTGCTTGGATGATTATTTGAGCGGGATGGTTGTGAGTCATGTACGTAAGGTGACGGATGGGTACACGGGCTATATGCGGTATATGATCGCTTTATATTATTTAGATTCTTTCCATGCTTTAATTGATTTATATCTCTCATTGTTAATCTACTCTTCCATGCTCTATTTGACGTTGTTTGCACTTGTTTTTGTTGAAGTTATTGCCTTACTTATTGTATTTTTACCTTTTAATTGGTGAATTACTTTTTAATTGAAGTTGTTATTTCGTCCAATATCATCTTGTTGAGTTATTGGTGTTGAAGTTGTAATAGCTGTTATCACATTGAGGCGAAATTGTTAATTGTTCAGATACCTTTCCTTGTTGATAATTCTCATTTATTTTGTTATTGTTGAAATTCTTGTACATATTGTGATTGAGTCATGGGCTATTTGTTGTGGAAAATATTGGTGTTGTTGACTTTGTGGTAAGTTGTGGCATATTGGTACTTGTGGTGCGAGTGGTGATTGTGTTGAGATATTGGTACTAATTCGGTGATATAAATCTAGGGGTTGATATGCATGCGGTGAGATAAGGGGGGCTTGATACACGTGTTGCTAGTAGGGGAACTTCGTAAAGCCACACAGTGAGATAAGGTGGGCTAAAACACGTGTAGCTATTTCGGGAAAAATGATTTTTAAAACTAAACATAAAGCTCACGTGGTGATATAAAGAGTGATTATGATTGAAATGTGAAATGTGAACACGAGGCGGTACCTCGGTCGTAATTTTCATTATACATTCCATATTGGAACAACTTGGTTATGTGAACTGTCATTGTTCTTCCTTCAATCATTCATCCGTATTTTGATTATGCTTGGTTATTCAATCATTCAACAATTGTGGTTTCTTGTGTGAGTCATGCATTCTACGTGATTTGTTATGTTTCTTTAACATGCCAATTTATGCCTCCATTATAACTTGGTGAATTGGTTGTCAATGTGAATTTAATGCCTGGAGTCACTATATCATATTTTGTTGAGTTGTTGTAACATAATAGTTTAAACAAAAGAATTATTAATACGCTTTATTCTTTGTGCATCTTAATGTAGAACTCGTTATGTCACTCGATGCCTTATTATTCTAAATGGTTATCGCACTTTCATTGTAATTGGGTTCTCAAATTATTCTTATCACTGTGTTAGATGTTTACCTTACTTAAAATTGTTATCATGTTTTTGTTTACTAATTCTATATTTAATTCATTAATTTAACTTATGTTTCGCTTACTTAAAATTGTTATTATGTTTTTGTTTAAAAATGATACTTTTACTCCATTTTATTGATTTCTAAACTATACCCATTTTATACTTTGTTTCACATAAACTGTATATTATATTACTTTACTTGATTTCTAAAATAAACTTATTATTTCGTGTGGCACCTTACTTTACTCAAGATTGTTATTATGTTTTATAGTGTCTAAATATATTTTTCGTTCCTCTAAATTAATATTTATCATGATTGCAAAGTACATGAGAGCACGTGGGCTTCACCATGTGAATGTGATTGTTATTGTGGGCACGAGGTGTCAAATAAGTAATATTTATAAATTGTGGTTCATGACTTGTGGTTTATGAGGTGTGATGCTGTCATGACCCAAAATCCATCTAGTTATGATGGCACCTAACTCAACCCGCTAGGTAAGCCAATTAACAATATCCAACTTCAATGAAATATATAAAACAACTAATAGAAGAAATTATCTTAATCTTTTACATTTCCCAAGGACTGGTAGTACAAATCTTGAGCTTCTAAGCATAGAATGTACAAAACTGGTATGAAGTTAATACATCATCTATTCGAAAACTAAATAAACAGAGTTGTATGAAGTTGAGGCTACCATGAACAAGAGGAAGCTACAACCGGAGCGCAGTTATATCCTCAAATCTAGCTCCCGGCGAACACAACAACATCAACATCTAAAAGTGTAGCATGAATACAACTGACCGTGTGTACTCAATAAGTAACAAACCTAACCTTAGATTGAAGGTAGTGAAAAGTTGGAACAATGGTCGGATCCAACACCAATGGCCAACAACAGTCCATAACAATGTAAAGCAAGTAATAAAAGAAGTAACTCAGAGATAAAATGCTCAGCTTAATCATAATTTCTGAAAATAGTTCTGCCTTATAAGTATATTAGTGAAAACCCAAGTCATTTACTGAAGTTGCCAAAAATATGAGTATGTTTGAAAACAGTAATTTTTCTAAAAATCCATTCAAAAATAAATAAGATGTTTCATTTTCTTCTTAGATAGCCAGTGTAAAATGCATCACTATGCCCTTATGCCAATATGTGTGAGAAGTCATGAATAACGTGATACCATACAACATGAGGAAAATATATATCTATGCATGTATGTCATGTGTGCATGCTAATGCAATGTATCTTATAGACGAACTCATGTACTCACACACTCAGAGTACTAAATCACACAGTCTCACACTTTCCACTTGTTATACCCCATATTTTCATACGCGAAAGTGCACCATAAATTAATGGAAGCTCGGAAATGAGATGTTACATCGCGCATTTTCGTACGATAATGTTTTGTTGTAATTTAATCGATGTAAGTTCGGGAATGAGATTATTGTGAGATTATAAGTATTATGCTATATCAAACAAGTGATGAGTAAATTCGTATAGGTGAGAGGATAAGCAAATTAAAGAAAATGAATTTCGTTGAAATTTGACATTTTGTGATAAAATACAGTCCGAGCTATAATACCCGGTATTTATGGACTAGTGTCATACAAGATACCACATGGCCATGATAGTAAAGTGTATAAGATGTGTTAAAAGTGAGTAGTATTTTAAGTAGTTTGAGATAATTCTTAATTATATGGATAATTTGTTATTTATTAGGTAACGAGATATTACCTAATTAATTAATAAAAATCATAAGATAAGATTATCCCTCCCCAAAACGTGGCAGCAAGCCACATATTAAAAGAATGACTCTTAGTCATTGCTATCTAAAGTAAGGTACATAAGACAAGTCTACCTACGTGTAAAAGTCTATTAGTCATAAGTCTATTACTAAGTCTTTTAGTAATAGAAATCATATTCCTTTATTTCTAATACAAAAGCATTTCAAGAACAGAAACATAAATCTAATGAGCTTCCAACAGAAATTCTTTCAACCAAACAATTCCAACGAGAATTGTTAGAACCATAGCAACATAAACTTTTGCGGTTCTAACAGAGTATAGTGCAATATTTTTCAAAAATATTATATGGATTATTTCCTATTCCGGGTATGTTAAGGCTATCCCTTCATTCTTTTTGGCATGATCCAACTGATATAAATGAAACGAGGAAACACATAATTTTCATAAATGACTCTATTCATAGAAGTATTAGAGGTGCCTACGTTCTTGAGTTTCCAAGTGTCTGATTATTACATCTTCTGTTCATGGGTCTCAGAAAAATACATAAGTTGAAAAAGTTTACTTCATGATATTAATCAGAGGAATAATGGTCTTACAACGTTCCGATGGATTTTATTAACGTATTTCATATGCATTTCATGCATTTATACATGCACATTGACCCATGAACAGATGACGTTATATACGCATATATATATATATATATATATGTGTGTGTGTGTGTGTGTGTGTGTGTGTGTGTGTGTATGTATATGGGATATAGGAAAGGTTATGGCATTATATGTGCATCACCACCTAATTAGTTGGTATACATTAACTATTTTGCCCACAGTGGCCGAGATGGTATGACGGGATGCCCTTAGAGTCCTGATGATGTTATGTACCTATGCACGACATGACATTCATACGCATATGCATGACACTATAATAATTTCTTGAATTACAGAGTTATCCAGACTTACAGGTTGAGTCATTAATTCTATATTTCTTACATGTCTGTTATGTACTTATTGATGTGCTCTACATACTCGGTACATTATTCGTGTTGTCATCCCGATAGACAAGTTGAGAGCCCTCCAAGTAGGCTATCAGCTCAGTAGAAGATGTTGGTGCGCTCCATTTGCTTCAGAGTTGCTTGTTGGTTTGGTATGATTTAGACGTGTATTGTTTGGTATGGCGGGACTCTGTCCCGCCCTTTATGAAAATTATGTATTCGTCGAGGCTTGTAGACAAATGTCATGTATATAACAGATTGTATGGCCTTATCGGCCTATGTTCAGTGTACGAGTGGTTATTTTGGTCTTATAGGCATGTGTCTCTCATCTATGATTTGGTATCACATATTGTATTCTACTTATCTCGCGGCAGCCCTCCGGCTCAGTTAGCTATGAAAGTATGACATGAAAAGATACGTTATAATGGTACTCAATTGAGTATGGTACCTGGTGCCCATCGCGGCCCATCGGTTTGGGTTGTGACAAAAGTGGGATCAGAGCAGTTCTATCCTAGGGAGTCTACAAGTCGTGTCTAATAGAGTCTTGTTTATGGGTGTGTCATGCACCACACTTATAAGTAGGAGGCTATCGGGCATTTATTACTATCACTCTTTTTTCTTACTCTAGATCATGTCATAGAGCTCAATTGTAAGAACTCAATTTCCTAACTCTATCGTATTCATAATACGATAACGCCTACATCCAGAAAGACTGTTGGTAAGAGATATAGTTGTGGAAGAGTTGAGTCAAATGAACATGATTTTTTCATCATGCTTATGATGGATAAATTTGAGGTATTCAGCAGATCATGTTTGTAATAAGATGTGTAAGTTTCTTAATAAGGATCCTTAAGGCAAGAATGTCTATCAACTATTACAGTAAAAAGGAATAAGAGAATCGAAAGGTAGGCACAAGTTTCAGCAAGTAAAACAAGCAAGGTGAAGAAAGGTACGAGGTACCTAGTTAATGAAGATTAATAGTATTTACAATTCAAGTAGAGAAATATAAGTACTTCGAGATACCTTCAATTGTAATAGATGTATGTACAATTAGTCACACCCATCTCAATTATGATCCATGGGAGCTAAATGAAATAGTTTAGAGAAGGACGAATATCAGGAACCGGCTGGGGTTAGAGTAACCCAAAATAATGGTTGGATTGCTTGCGTTAGTTGACATTTTTGAAGGATATTGTAAATGTGCTAACAAAATCTACTTGTGACACATCCAGATGGTACACTCTGAAATAATACAACTAGATATGAGTACTATAAACATAGGAACTCGAAGACTTAAAGGATAAATGTTACCTTAGTATGTCTCCCGACCCTCATAAAGAAAGAATGTTAGGCAACCCAAAGAGCCAGTAGATGGAGAAAAGGGAACTAAAAGCAAAGGAATGTCCTATTGAAATTTTCAAAATAAAGTGTTAGACAGAAACATTTGCAGGAAGTGAGAAGAGTTTTAATGAAGTGTTATGAGTAATATGTGATGCATGGATGACAATGATAGAAAAACAAATGATGGTATTATAGGATATATAGTCATGTGAAGGAAAATATGAGAGGAGCCAGGACTTGAGACAACAAAAGAGTATAGTCCATAGAACTATATCCTCATTTCGAGAAATAAGTTCGTGACTCCAACGCGACTACCAGAAGGGATAGTTAATCCCAGAGTAATAGAAATCAGTATGGGCTAGTGAATAAGATAAGCAAAACATTAATTAGGGGCTAAGTGATTTGATAATAGTAAGCATCATGAGAATTTCAGATTCCGTTCCAGCGATAATAGAATGAACCATAGAAGAAGATTAAAGAGGAATTCAGAGAATGGTCATTCAAGAAGAAGCTTCACTAAAAGTAAGCAATGTGAGCAATGTTAAGCTTAAAGTACTGTAGGTTCCAGTTACACTAGGTGTTTCCCTCATGAGTAAGGAAATTTATAATCTTGTTACAGAAGGATTACCGCAAAGGCGAGTGAGGGTTATCAGTGATGTGAATAGACGCCAAAGATGAAGAGGAAAAATATATACAAGCAGGTCGTTATAGCTCCATAGTACTCCCCTAAAGGGAGGAATATGGAATAATGTGGCATTAAGTAAGAATTAAGGGGTTCTAGTAATTATGGAATGGTAAAGGAAGAATGCGATAAAAAAATGAAAAAGGGATGAGATTGCACTTATTCAAAGCCTACTGATCTACTACGATTACAGAATATTATGTAAACACGACGTCAGGGAGAGGAAGTAAGGGTTTATGCCCTAGATGTTATTGATAAAAAAGGAGCCAGTAGGAGACGTAAGTTAAGACAAAGGAAATAACGCAAGGAAGATGTTACGACCTGGGCGGTCGTTTTAAGAATTAACGCCCTAATCCCCTATTAACTGCATTCCACATGTTTTTTTTATGCTACTGAAAGTTGTCGGGAAGGTTCGTTTTGGATTTTGGAGTGTTTTGGGACACTTAGTATCTAAGTGAGAGCTTAAGATTTAGAATTTGGACCGTAGTTGGAGCAATATGAAGACGACCTTGGAATGGAATTCTGTTGGTTCCGTTAGCTCTGTTGGGTGATTTTGGGATTAAGGGCATGTTTGGATAGTGAGATTTTGATATCGGGGTCGGAGTGGAATTTCGGAAGTTGGAGTAAGTCCGTTGTGTATTTTGGGACGTATGTGCAAACTTTCAGATCATTCGGACGAGGTTTGATAAACTTTTTGATCGAAAGAGGAATTTTGATGTTTTGGAAATCCTTAGGCTTGGATTGGAGAGTGATTTGTGGTTTTAGCATTGTTTGATGTGATTCGAGGGTTGGAATAAGTTCGTATGATGTTTTAGGATTGGTTGGCATACTTGGTTTAGGTCTCGGGGGCCTCGGGTGAGTTTCGGGTGCTTAACAAAAGTTGAATTGGACTTAGGAGAAATCTGAAGTTGGCTAAACCTGTCATAACCGCACCTGCGTGAATGGGACCGCAAGTGCGCCACCGCAGAAGCGTTTGGAGTACTGCAGGTGCGGTTTGAGGTAAAATTGGGATTGGTCGCAGATGCGACCCACGCACCGCAGAAGCAGCACCACATCTACGTACAAGAGGTCGCAGGTGAAGAATTGTTGGTTTAATTAAAAGTCGCAAGTGCGGTTTAATCTCTACAGAAGCGAGACCGCAGGTGCGGTCCTAGGATCGCAGGTGCAGATCTATTGGTCAGGAAAGGGGCATAATCGAGGGTTTGAACTAAAACTTTAGAAATTAACTTGGGAGCTCGGGAATTGGCAATTTTTTGTGAGGTTTTCACCTGGGTGTTTTGGGTAAGCAATTCGTACTCGGTTTTGACTAATTTCCACAAATCTATGCTTAAATTCATCCTTTAAATTCAAATTTGGGATGAAAAATTGGAGAAAAATTTGAAAAAGTTCTTAGGCTTAATTTTGGGGTTTGGATCAAGATTTTGATGTCGGATTGGAATAATTTTGGTATGTATGAACTCGTGATAGTGTGAGGATTCTGAATTTGTAAACTGTTTACCGTGAAAATGGTAACAACAATTAAATTTGAAAATGGAATTCTAAAAATACGTGATCTATTTTATGCTAGTTGTTTAGAGCAGTTGATGCTAAGAATATGAAATTTAACGATAAGATATGAGCTAAAACGGAGCAGTAATCAAACAGAGAGGCTTGCTATCCGTACTTCGAACCGGTCGATAGAGGAGCTCGTAGTCGATATCTAGCTCGAGTTTGAGGTATCGGGGGTAGTCGGGAATGGGATAACATTTAGGTTATGATCGAACAAGGCTCTCTATGGACAATACTAAGCAATAAATAAGGAACAAGTATGAAGATGATAAATGAAAGCGTAGCCTCGAGCATATGAGCTTAGAGAGAAAAGAGAAAGAGATATTATTGCACTTGAGTAGAATAGTTGGAGCAACATCAGCCCCTAACAAAGTAGTGTGGGTTCCCTTTATATAGGAGGGGAACCCGGCTATAGTACACATGCATTAATTGTAAAGTATGGAGATGGTATGTCTAGATGCGACGCTTCGTCATATGCTCTGGATAGGCCGGCTCTGTCAGACATAGATATGTGCCTTGGGATCATCCCCTTCTATTCTAGACTTGATCTCTATCTTCTTCGAGTCGGGCCTCGACGAGCCCTGAGGGAGGGGACTCGGTCGTGACTCCACGTCCTCGGGGTCTCGAGGCATTCTTCCAAAGTGGCTAGATAGCGAGAAATCAAGTCCTCTGATTTGCCGCATACAGATAGTCTCTGCGTTTCCCAAAATGAAGCGAAGGGAAAAGATTATGACACCTAACTCCTCGAGCTTCTTTTGGTGATGTCACACCAATGATGCAACTTGTGGCGCAAGCTTTTGTGGCAACCGGGTAGCCCCACAAACTTGTGCATTTCGACATCATTTAATGCGCTGCCGATTCTCGTTCTTCAAGGTGATTGTACCGCCATCTATTCGGTTCTTCAAGGACGCAGTAATTGCATCTGCCAGTCAATCTTCCAAAGACTTGATGACCGTGTCGTTACCCCCTATAAATGGGGGTGCCTTGGCGTTGTTTTTTCTACCCCAGTGCCTTCGTTACCATCTTCCTCCTTCTTTGAACAATATGATTGGGGCTCATTGCCTTAAGGCTATTCGGCAGAGCTCCCATAAGCTGTGTTGTGGCCTGTTGCCAGAGCTTCCCTTTGTCGAGCATAACTATACTATCCTGACGTTGCTGTGGTTGCTGTTATATCTGTGTTTGTTGTTGTCGTTGGCCCGAGATGAAGATGGATAGGAAGTCGGTCTTCTCCTTTTGTAGGCAGTCATTCGGACTATGCACCGCTGCTCACTCTCATACCTAGGCCTGGTGTGGCATTTCATCCCTTGGGTTTTTCCTTTCTGAAAAGATAAAGTGGCACCACCAGTTGTTGAGGCTGGGGCCCGCCAAATCTTCAACCTTTGGCCTTGGCGGGCCATGTCTCTTTTCTCTGCCTCCTCTACATCCCCTCATTTTCCTCTTCTTTATCTTTTCTCTTGGCATGGACCCCCCAAGGGATTGAGCTGGGAACCTAGAGGAGGCGACCGTCGAAGGATGCGTGCTCGAGGGAGCGGCGCTCGGGGATGCTGATACCGGAGATGGATTTTCGAGGATGGACTGGGATCTCGGGTTTCATCACATGTACATCCTTCCGTTCCTCCATTTTTGCATAGAGATCCTCTGCAGGCTTTTGTAATTGTATATAATGACCCCTCGAGGGCTGTTTTACATGGATATTATGAATATGAAGATACTTCCTTGATTTCTGTTTTTGATTCTTGCCCTATTATTGTATATTCTCATGCCCTTTGAGGCCTTTCAATGTTTTCCTTTGTTGTCGACCGCTGGTGTCTAACTCCGATGCTAGCGTTCTTTCCGATTCCTCTGCCAATTGACATGGCTCTTTTCCGAGCCCATCGTCGTACCTCAGACCAAGCCTAAATTGATCTCATAGGCTCGAACTGTCGGAACCTCCGAGTTGCATGGAGTAGCATGCTGTGTTTCGGAGCTTCAAGAATGGCATCCATAGCGAAGGTCAGTTTTGGGTACCTGGAGGTCTACTTTGAACTTGACGCAGGTAGTTTTTTAAAGCATAGGGGATAGACTTCTGTTGAAGGGTTGCCTATACTCATACATTGCTTTGAGCCCTCCTAGAGCCTTCATGATCGGAGCTTCACGAGCTTACTTTTCTTTTTAGAAAGGGAAAACATGAGATCGGGTACCGCCTTGAGTTAAACGATGGTGTTAAAAGCTCCTCGAAGCTTGATTCCTTTTTTGGCGGAGATCCTTGAGATCAGGAACTACCTCGAGATTGGAGAAAATATAGTTGACATCTTGAGGCTTGACTTTTTGTTGATGAGTGCCTCTGGGGTCGGATATCACCCCAGGATCTATGCCGAGGCCATTGGCCTCCCGGGCCTTACGGTGAGTCATTGTTGTTTCCCACATATATGTGGGTGGCTTTCGCTTCTTTGTGAGTTCTCATTATTTTGTATAGCTATCCCTCTATCTCTTTGGTGTCGGGTCATTCGCCTCCTCAGGCGCAATAAGCGTTGGCATACACCCTTACTTTTAGTCTATCAAATCTACTATAGCCATGGCAGCTACTCAGGGCCGACCCGGCAGAGAGAGGAGAATTCCACTACCAGCATTTAGGATATGCGAGAGTTCGCTTTGAAGATTGTGTCTTTGATAAGAGAGGAACACCTGGAGATGGTGAGGAGACACTGCGGATGGAGCGAGGGGATAAAGCTGCAGGTGATTTCCCTAGATGAGAGCATTACGGACTCCGCTGATGGATTCTTGAACATCTGCCTATATACTTTCGCATTTGGCCCCTTGATAGGGTCGTGCTTGATTTATGCTTGAAGTATCGGGTTACTTTGGCGCAGATACATCCGTCGTTTTGGCAAGTGGTGCTGATGATGCGGTTCTTTGCGGAGAAAGCTGGGCTTGAATTCACGCTCAGTCACCTCATCAGGTTGTACCGACCCTTTCATCACCGAGGCCTGCTAAGCCTGTGGTGTTATTCATCTATGCCATTTGTTGTCGATGATGAAGAAGATGGGGATCAAGAGTGGGCCAGTCGGTTCGTCCGGGTTCTGACGGCTGATATTATCCCCGTAGAGCTTGTGCCATTTCCCGAGGGATGGAATTACGAACGTGAGTAGAGTGTGTGGTGCTTTCTCAGGTTTTGCTTATAGCAAAAATTGGTTGAGTAATTGTGCTTCTCCCTTTTTGCAGCAACTTCATGGACGCCGAGCGAAATTCTCGATGAGCGTAGGTGGCGAGCTGTATCCCATATTAGATGGGAAGCGTAATACCAAGGTATGCGCGCATGCTGCCTGTAACTTGGCCTTCGCATATTTGAGATGACATTTTCCCCTTTCTTTTGTACCAGCGTTGCCGTTGCAGGCATCGGGCGGCTTCTTGGGGCGAGGTTGTGTTCTTCCGGAGAGGGGAAGCAGTCATCAGCCGCCGAGCTAAGGGATGATGGCGATAAACGGGATACGCACTTGCAGTGTGATAGAGCTTTGACTGGGGCTAAATGGGCACGTACCTTCGAGGAGAGTACGTCGCCCGAGCCTGTTGTTCCCGGAGTGTTTGATTCTAGAATGGTTGTTCATCCGAGTGAATATGCTTTTCTCGAGGTTGGTTCTTCCAGGGTCGAAGGGGCAGGACCAACAGGAGTGTGCTCCGCCTTCAAGGAAGTCCGCTGGCTTCACTTCATGGTGAGTCTCGGCGCAGTCCTTCCTGTATTTCGCATCTTCAATTCTTTATCGAGTTTTTCTTTTGCATGCCTTCGATAGGCTCAGGTCTGAGCTATTTCATTAGCGGGCCAGGCTTTGAGAATCTCTGGACAAGGGTGAGTCCCTTAGGCTCCTTAGCGAGAAGAAGGAGGTTGAGTTGATGCATTAGCGATATGAGGCGTACCGGAGCTTGAATTACGAGAGCTACTTGATGGAGCAGGTGACCTTTCATAGTGCACGCTTCGGTCTTTTTGACCCTTATGGTTAACCCTTTTTCCTATCTTAGCTGCAGAAAAAGATGGAGGCTTTGGAGTACCTTAAGGACGAAGCCGATCGCGTCAGGAATGCTTGTAGTGAACTAAGGGCTCGGGTGCAGGCTAAAGCATCAGAGGAGAAAGGCACCTCGGCCCAGGTTCCCGCCTTCGATATCCAACTCCGCTTGGCTCATGACAATGCTTCAGTTCAAGAAGATATGATCGCGAAGAACGAGACCGATCTATCAAAGGTTAGGGTTGAGATAACCGATGCTTGGGCTAAAGCTTCATTAAGTCGAACCAGGGTTGATCAAGAGACGGTGATCCATTTGGAGGATGCTGCTGATGCCTAGGCTGAGTTGAAGCGGGCCATCGATCGTGGGAAGAGGATCGAAGAATATGTTCCTTGTAGATCCTACAGAGAGGTACTAGAGGAGATCAGCGCTAGGGGCTTCATTCTCTTTGGAGGAATTAGCTCGAGCAAGGGCGGACGAGCGCGATGCTTGGTCACTTCTTGCTGACGTCACAGTGAGCGAATCTGGGGCTGCAAGCTGTAGCGTTTTGGATCGGAGCGAGATTTCGCCATTTTTCCATTCTGTATTTGATATCTACAAAGCATCATTATAGATGGAGAGCACGCCTTTTGTGCAAATAAAATAAGAGAAAACTTGAAGCTTTATCTCCTTTGTATCTTTTTCCGCATTGCCTTTGACAAGGTAGATAGGTTTCAGTGCTTGGCAGGAGCCTCGTGGACCCGGAGCTAATTAGGCAGGCCCAGAGGCTTTTAAGTGCCATTTTTAACGTGAGTAGGCGTTAGGACCTTTGTGCTTTGCCCACCTATTTAGGCTTAGTCTCCGAGCCTGGCCTTGACTCGATCTTTCCAGACCTCCAATCTCCTATGCTTGTATGAGCAGATGGTAATTTTTTTATTTCTTGCCCGTGGGAATTTTTTGTTTCATCTATTTTGGGTTCAGTCTCCGAGTCGCGTTGTAGCTCGAGCTTTAACTAATGCTCAAGTTTTCAATTTTTAGACTGGCGATAGCGGCTCTTATGTTATTTGGTCTTTGAGACCTTTTAGTATGTAGCCCAGAGGCTTGTATAGTTAACTATTTTGGATCCGTTCTCCGAATCGCGTTACAATTCGAGCTCACTTTAATCCTCAAGTTGTCAATTTTCAAGATGGCAACAGTGGCTCTTACGATGCTTGGTCATTGAGACCTTTCGGTGTGTGGTCCGGAGGCTCGTTTGGCTGGCAACAATGACTCTTATGCTTTTGCCCGTGGTCATTTTATAGGCTTTTTTATCCTCTCATTAAGGTCTTTTTAAAATGATTTTGCCTGATCCATCGTTGCTTCTAGAAGAACCTCGATTTCAAGTCGTTTATTAGTGATGTTTGAGCACCTCGGATGCTTCTTAGCTCGTAGGCTGAGTAGCTCGAAGCCTTTTGTTTTGGAGCTGACATGGTCCAAGCTCGTTTTCTTGTTGATGGAAGCCTGTGTTAACTGGTTCTTTTTGAAGTATATTCGAAGCAGTGGCATGCAATTTTGTTCAGCGACAGTCGGGCATCCCCAAGTTGCGTTAATTTGGCTGGATCAGCTGTTTTTCCCGTACTAATATGTGTTTGGCTGGAGCTATTTTTGATCCCGAGTGATAGTTTAGGCGTCTACACCAAGGGTATGCCCTTTCGAGATTCTTACAAATGCGACGTATAGCCTAAACTTCGGGATTTGAATTTTATGCCTGTAGTAAGGTTTTACAAAATTTTCATGCCTGTTGAGGTCTTAAAGTTTGTCATGCCTATTGTAGTCTTACCATTTTTCATGCCTGTTGAGGTCTTACAGTTTGTCATGCCTGTTCAGGTCTTACAGTTTTTGTTTCTATGTAAAGTAGATCTGGTTATACCGAGTCTGCCTGCTCGAGGTCTTACGGCCTCGGGTTTTCCAATGTGAAGCGATTGGCGACAGTCTCCGAATCATCGAGTTTGCTTAGGCTCGAAGGACGTTATTCATGAGATCAGAGTTACCTTGTTGGGGCCTCATGAGCCCGGAGTTCCGACTCTGGGGTCGTGTAGGTGCCAATTTATTAATGCTAAGTCTCGAAGTGCTTTGGGATGCGCTTGGTGGAGGTACTCCTGCCGAGAGTATGCTGAGATTTCCTTTTTTGGAGTATGAAATGCTGAAAGATATTCTTTTATTGCTTGATGTAAATGCATGTCGTTTCATCATTGTGAGCTCGGCCCCCGCGGGTCCAGCTCCTTGGACCATTTGGTTCGGTACATGATTCCCTATTGAAACTCAGTCTGCGGTCGCCTGGCCCTTCTGAGTGGTTGGAGCTTTCAAATAGGGGGGGGGTGTCCTTCATCGTTTGATTGCAGAAGAAAGTCTTGCGGTCTTTGTCGGATCCTTCTTGAGGGGTACGTCGCCCTGTTAAGAACCTTGCTGGCAAGACCCTCTTTGGGACGGAAGTCCGGCCGAGGGGAAGGAGTGTGATGGGTTCTGTTAAGGCCTTGGGGTCCTTGGGTGGAGTTATGGCTTCCGAACGGCCTGGTCGGATGCCTGCACACATGTTAGTAAAAAATAACGAAGGAGGGAGGTAATTTTTCTTTACCGCAGGGTGTGTAGGCGATGTTTCGGGGTTTGATATGTTCCTGCTATTTTGGAGTGTGGATTCTTGTGTGGCCCTCCGCCGTGTTTAATCAGACTTGTTTGGAGATGTGGTTCGCTTACCCTTTGATTCTTTTGAGAGTGGAGGTATTGATGCCGGCGATGCGTTATGTGATGAGGAATTTCTCCTTGTCGCGTATTGCTTCTCGCCGACGGTTTTTAATTCCATCCCTTGTGTGGAATTTCATCTTTCGGGTGAAGTGGGGTTGGCTCTGTCTTCGTGCAGTGTGTCCATGGTTGTCTGAATAAAATGTCTGTGCCTTGTGCCTCCTTTGACGGTTTGGAACTCGGCGTTCCAAGCTGAGCCAGCTGTGTTGTACCTAAAGGGTGGTCTTTCTCCTTGTTGTAGCGATTGTCGTTTGGAATGTGTCAAAGATTCGAGATGCGGGCGTGGTTTTGTCTGATGATCGAGCCGCCCTATTAACCTTGGTCCGATGGCATTGATGTGTTGATAGAACCACCTGAATTCATGAGTATATGTTTTATTTGAAATGGATCAAATGAGTGAGAAGGTTACCAATGCGTCAGTGTGAGGCCAAGGCAAGGTCTTGGTGCCTTTTTCGCTGAGTGTAAGGGCGTCCTCCAGAATGTATCCCCGAAGCCGTCTTTCCCTGGTGATGAGCATTTTTACTCTCCCTTTTATGAGTTCTCGGAGGGTGTCACCGTTCCTCCACTATCGTGGTGATACGCCGCGACTCATTTGCTTCGCTCTTCCTGGTCACCCTCCTCACTCGGAGCTGAACTCGAGCCTGATCGCTCGACAGTACTCGACGATGATTTTTATTAAGTAGCACGACTGTTTTCCTCCTCAGCTGGTGGCCATTATCGACCCTGTGGTCTTGTGCACCATGCAGTTCCCACTCTAGGTTGTGATTCCTTTTAGGGGGATTTGGTCGAATAGGTCTGAGCCGTTTGGCGTCCCTAGTTTCGCTTACGGTTAACACGATGTTTGGTACAGCGATGCTAAAATTGTACTCTGGTGGGCGAGGTGCATCTGCCGGCCATGCATCCTCGTCGAATCTGGTTTTGTTAAAAATTCCTCAAGGATATTGCCCTCAGTCCATTTCCCGATCGTCGCGAGGTAGATTGCATCTCAGGGCATTCCTCCTATCTATGTCGTACGGGGGTACCTCCCTTTGTTTGGCATTAGATTATTTGTCGGGAGCGTGCTTGGGTACACTAAGCCAAAGGAGGCTCCCGGATGGTCATCTTCGACCCTGATTCTCGGCTGGCGCCGGGTACGGGCATCCGATCAGATCTTGGCTGGGTACTTGATCAAGTTTTGCTTGAACTGACCTGAAATCGTCGGGCTTGGTTTATCTAGACTTTGGGCGGAGGCCTGCATTGACCCATTATTTGAGGCCGGGGGTAATCCCATTTGTTCCATCAAGGGAAGACATGCGAACTCCCGTAGCATTTTCTTCTTCCTTCGTTCGGCCCTGGATGCGTTGGGCTTCCTCACCACTGCTTCGATTTCATCGGCGTAGGTCTTTATGGAGGAGTATGTCGATATGGTAAGCGAGTTTGTGGGGTCGGGTGCGAGGTTATGACACCACATCATGGTTCCTTTTGAGAGTGTTTCCCCAAACCTCTTCAACAAGACGGGCTCAGACTCATCATCTTGTGGGTCGTTGCCTTTTCCCGCGCACGTATAAGCGGTGTTGTTCTCATCGGGATCTAAGGTCGCGTTGTACTTAGGGAGTTCTAGCATTCCGGACTTGTTTAAAATGGGTTCCTGAACCGCTTCCTCGGGGAACGGCCATTGAATGAACTTCCACGAACCTGACTCGATCCTTTTGGAGAGGTCCCCAAGCATCTTTGCTATGCCAGGGCCGGTTACCGATCCGTTGTTGCTTGATCTTTCGGGTACTTGTTCGATGGGGGAAGCTGTTTTTAGTGCTACTGTGCTGGGAGTCTCCGGATGGCTTTGCAATTGAGCGATAGCCAACTGCTGTGCCTGCAACATTTCAAAAATATCGTGAAGACGAACATCCTGTGCTTCTCGAGCCAGGGTTTTTTGGGCTTCCTGTCGGTTGGTATGTTGTGTGCTCCCATTGGTGTGTGAGGTTTCGTCGACCTGTTGTGCCCCTTGCGAACCCGCGTCCGCTGGAATCGGCCCAGGTGTGTTATCGGGGTTTTGCGGCGTTGCACCAACAACTGGATCAGCCACACCATTTTCGCCATAATCTTCAAGGTAGTTGTTCTAAACCCTATATGCCGAGCCAGACATTTTGACCTGAAATCAAGAGATATCGGAAAAGAAAATGTGTGAAAGATAACTTGCGTTTGCGCAAAGATACCAGCAAGAAAATAATAACTATTTTTTTAGCCCCACGGTGGGCGCCAAACTGTTTACCATAAAAATGATAACAATAATTAAAATTGTAAATGGGATTCTAAAAACAAGTGATCTATTTTATGCTAGTTGCTTAGAGCAGTAGATGTTAAGAATATGAAATTTAATGATAAGATACGAGCTAAATCGGGGCAGTAATCAAGTTGAGAGGCTTGCTATCCGGACTTTGAACCGGTCGATGGAGGACCTCAGGGTCGATATCTGGCTCGAGTTCAAGGTATCGAGGGTAGTCAGGAATGGGATAACATTTAGGTTATGATCGAATAAGGCTCTCCATGGCCAATACCAAGCATTAAATGAGGAACAACTATGAAGATGATAAATGAAAGCATATCCTCGAGCATATGAGCTTAGAGAGAAAAGAGAGAGAGATTATTGCACTTGAGTAGAGTAGTTGGAGCAACATCAGCCCCTTAAAAAGTAGTGTGGTTTCCCTTTATATAGGAGGGGAACCTGACTATAGTAAACATGCATTAATTGTAAAGTATGGAGATGGGACGGCTAGCCGCGACGCTTCGGCATATGCTCTGGATAGGCCGGCTCTGTCAGAGTTAGTCATGTGCCTTGGGAACTTCCCTTTCTATTATAGCCTCAAACTCCCTCTTCTACGAGTCGGGCCTCGACGAGCCCCGAGCGAGGGTACTCGGTCGTGACTCCGCGTCCTCGAGGTCTCGAGGCATTCTTCCGAAGTGGCTTGATAGCGAGAAATTATGTCCTTTGATTTAGCCGCATACATAAATTTTACCCGATTCCGAGACGTGGGCTTAGGGGACTTTTTAGGCGATTTTCTTAATTTCGCATGTTAGATTCAAATTTGTTAGTTGAATTAGTTACTTGATGTTATATTTACATTATGCAGTTACTTTGAATAGATTTGGGCCATATGGAGTCGGGTACTCGTGGCAAGAACGTGGTATCGAGTTGATTGAACTGGTTCGAGGTAAGTGGCTTGCCTAAACTTGTGTGGGGGAACTCCCCTTAGGATTTGGTACTATGATATATGAAATGCCTTGTACGTGAGGTGACGAATGCGTACATGTGCTGATTGTTGAAAATCCGGTTTTCATTAAGTAACTATAATTGTGTACTTCTTCCATCTTTACACTACTTGAAATTTGAGCCTACTGTTAGTTTAGGAAAGCATGTCTACATGACTCAATTGTTTACTTGCTCAAGATGCTTTATCTGAAATCTGTGCAGCATGCTAGGTTAGAATTACATGTCTTTCTTGGTATTAAATTGGATTGAATTAATTATTCTTGTGTTGTTATTGTGTGTTTACATTGGGACTGCGGGCGGTTTCCTGGTAGATTCCTCTTGCCTGTTTATTTGGGACTACGGATTGATATTCCGGTAGATCCCCCTACTCATTTATATTGGAACTACGGGACTGCACCTGGTAGATTCCCCCAGCACTTGGTATTTACATTCGTGACTGCGGATGTGGCATTCCGGTAGATCTCATGCACATTATGAGTTGGACTACAGGATGATACCTGGGAGATCCATTGGATATTTACATTTGGGGACTATAGGACAGTATCCTGGGAGATCCCCAGTTGCTATCTCTATGTGGATTTATATTCTTTCTGTGATTTCTCTCTCCGTTGTAGTTGTTGTTATTCTTATCATCATGTGTTATTTCTTACTGTTTCATTTCCTTTTATATATATATATATATGTATATGATCGGTAGGGCCCTGCCCTTCCTCGTCACTACTCGATAGAGGTTAGTCTTGGCACTTACTGGGTACCGTTGTGGTGTACTCAAGCCATTTCCTGCACATGTCTTTCATGTGCAGATCCAGGTTCTTCGACTCTGCCTTACTATCCTTGAGGCGAGGCGCTTTCTCAGAGACTTCGAGGTATACTTGTCGCGTCCGCAGACCGAGGAGTCCTTCTCCATCCTCTCTTATAGTTATAGCCTTCTGTATTTATTTTGATTTAGACATTCTAGTGTTAGATCACTATGCAGTATCCATAACTTGTGATGTCATGAGATTCCAGGTTTTGGGAGATCTTTTCAGTTGAGAGTGTGTATTTATATATGCCGAGCGGCATCCTAAACGTTTTCATTATGTTTATCCGTGGTTTTTGCTAGTTTTTATCTATTGTTTTCATTTTTCTACAAATTGTTAGGCTTACCTAGTCGTAGAGACTAGGTGCCATCACAATAGTTCATGGAGGGCGAACTGGGGTCATGACAGAAGATTACTCGAAATATTGATATGAGAATGGGGTAAAGAGTAGTTAGTAGTTTATTCAGGAAGAGCCTAATTAATGGCTAGACAATAGGACACATACAAATGAGCATCGCGCAAGATAAGCATAGTAAAAACCAATATAGTGAATTCAGCCTCGCAGTAATGTCATTGTAATACTTGAGATACATTCAGATAGAAGTCGGGGTATTTAAAGGTACTATATGAGTGTTAATGAAATAAGAAAGCCACTAGGAAAACATACAAAATATCAGTTCAGAAGCAACCCTACAAGCACAAGGCCATGGAGGTAAGCAACTACGGATAATTATAGGCAAGGAAGGACATCAAAAGGTCCATAATAAGCTCACAGCTTTACAAGAGTCAATGGTTCTTCCTAAGTACTACAACAAAAGACTAGCTGATGATATAAGGAAGAAGACTTCAACCTAAGCTGGGTGACAACATTTCCTCAACCTAAGGAGGAAATGGTCTTATAACAATAGTCTCACAACAACATTGTATGCACTCCATAAGAAAATGACACCTACTGTGGCTAATGAATGGGAAGTAAAATCAGAAGTGATATTCAAGATCATATGAGTTGTATGAAATTTCAATATGTGTGGGCACTAAGATAAGCTAAGTATGCATGCAAGAAGGGGGCAGAAAGACCGGAAAAAGTAATTGCTTACATTTGAAGAAAGGTAAAATGGAACAAAAAGAATTATTCGATTCATGATCCAGAGTTAGTTACGTTATGAATTCACTTAAGAGTTTGGTGTTTTATACATGCAGCATATACAACCGTAGAAGATTCTGGTATAAGTTAAAAGAATGAATTGAGCCCAGGTCACAGACGAAGAATTGAATTATTAAAGGATTGTATCATGGATATTCCTTAGTGCCCATGAAGGCTAAACGTAATAACTAATACCATGAACCGCAACTCGGAAGGTAGCTTAAGCCTACATAAAGGCTGATCATAAAAAGGAGGAAAGTAAGGAGATACATCAATGAAGCAAATCAGGAATATGATTATTGGACCTTGAAAATTATAGAAATAATGATTGAGAACATTATAGGATCACTCTTAATATCATAGGTAACAAAGGGATAGTACAACAACCATATTCTATAATGGCTCTACGATAAAGCCAGTTAAAAAAATACCAGCCTCATAAGAATTCAATATGGAGCTCCCACCGGAATAGTCCATGCTTCAGATGGAAGGCTAGAAGAACCAGGATTCAATATCCAGGAATGATAGCAGTGTCGTTAGTGACGTACCTTTCATCTTATGGTTTCTAACTATCGAGAGATCTAGTCAAGAGAGTAAAGAAGAGTTAGAGACGATGTGATGTCTCGTTTAATGTTCCAGAATAACATAAGAAAAATCTATGGTGCAAGCAAGTTGAAGGAAGTTTGCGAATAGTATAAATAGATATGTATAGGTCCCAAGTTAAAGTATAGTAAAGAGACAATGTTTTATGACAGGAGTAAGAACGAGAAAGGGCGAGTGATAAGGTCACGAGAACGGATAAGTGCTCTGGATTAAACCCATAAAAATAAGAAAGCTAATGGTTTCTCTATGTATAGAAAGTTTAGTATAGCCTGAATGAACTCAAAAAAGTCTAATATTAATAATATCAAGAAACAAATGGAATGTTGCCCTGGTAGTAGAATGAGGGTGTGATTGTGATAGATAAAAGATGAAATTTAGTCCTTCAACTGAGTAATGATTTGAAGAGGATTTCATGGATTGTACGGAATTAAAAACGTAAGGTGAATCACATTGGGATGCTATAAAATACGATTATTGAAGTACATTATTGCCCCTAAGTGGATCAGGAAAACCCCTTCAAATATTCCTCGATGCAGCATAAGACCTAGTGGCAATGTATCACGTAGGAAGTTTCAAGTTATCAATGGAAGATTGTTGTTACGCCCCACAATATTACATTGGTATTATATCCCGTAGTATTAAATTACGACGATGTGTACCCTGTAGTATTGTACGTTGAATTTGTCGTAAGGTAATTGACATCAGTCCAAGAAAAAGAATATTTGGGGATTATAAGTATTATGCTATTTCAAACAAGTGATGAGTAAATCCGTGAAGGTAAGAGGGGAAACAAGTGAAAGAAAATAAAAATTCGTCCAAATTTGGCATGTTAGGAAAAAAATACGGACCAAACATTAATACCCGATATTTATGGGCTAGTACCATATAAGGTACCATATGACCATGATATTATGATATATATAAAAGGGTATTAAAAATAAGTAGAGTTTTAAGTAATTTGAGACAATTCTTAATTATGCAAGTAATTGGTTAATTACCGGGTAACGGGACAATACCTAATTACCTAATATGTAGATAAAGATTTAACCTTCCAACCCCATCCCCACATGGCAGCCACACAAAAATTAATTAAGTGACTCATATGTCACATTCCAAGGTGGCATACTAAGAGAACCTTTGGGGATTAGTCATTAGCTAAGGAATAGTAACGTGATATCCTTAAGCAATGTGAATTGCTTCAGCAAAATTTCCTCCAATACATTCCTGTAAAACCCATTTCTGAAAATTTCATGGTTTTTCATGAAACATTATTGAATCCAAACAAAGAAGTGGTTTTATCTTAGGAATTATCTTAATCCTTGTTTCCTTATCCTTAATTCCTTTACAGTTGAATCGAAATGAACCAAAGGGTATGGTTTAGCTTTAGCTTCATTCTATGTTTGGTGGGAAACAATTCCCACTTACATAGCAGAGTTGTTTTCAATCTCCAGGTATGTTAAGGCTAAGCCCTCCTTTCTTTTGGCATGATCCATACGATATAAACGAAACGAGCAAATGGACAACTACAATAAATTACTCTATTCGTAGAAATGCTAGAGATATGTATATTCTTATTCCCCCATGTGTCATAATATTCTATCATCTGTTCATGGGTCTCAAAAATACATAAGTTGGTAACGTTTATTTCATAGTATTGATCAGAGGTATAATGGTCTTATGACGTACCGAGAGATTTTATTAACGTATTTCATATGAATTTCATACATTTATACATGCACATTGACCCATGACAAGATGGCGTTATATACGCATATCTATATGTATATGGGATATGGAAAAAGGTCGGCGTTATATATGTACCACCACCTGATCAGCTAGTATACGTTGATAATTTTCCCCATAGTGGCCGAGATGATATGATGGGATGCCCTCAAAGACCTAGTGATGTTATAAAACATGTACCTATGAACCACATGACATTCATATGCATATGCATGACACTATAATTATTTCACGATTTATAGAGTTATCCAGACTTACACGTTGAGTCATTTACTCTATATGTCTTCCACGTCTGTTATGTACTTATTTATGTGCCTTACATACTCGGTACATTATTTGTATTGACATTCCTTTTTTCAGGGGACGCAGGCCCCGATAGATAGGTCGAGAGCCCTCCAAGTAGGCTATCATCTCAGCAGAAGACGTTGGTGCACTCCATTTGCTTTGGAGTTGCTTGTTTGGTTAGTATGATTTAGACGTGTATTGTTTGTTATGGTGGCACTCTGTCCCGACCTTTATGAAAATTGTGTATTCTTAGAGGATTGTAGACAAATGTCATGTAAGTAAAATACTGTATGGCCTTGTCGTTCTATGTTCAGTATACGAGTGTGTTATTTTGGTCTTATAGGCCCGTATGTCTTATGTATAAGTTGGTATCACATGTTGTACTCTACTTATCACATGGTAGCCTTCTGACTCAGTTGTTTATGATAGTAGGACATGAAAAGATATGTTATGTTGGTATTAGTTTGAGTAAGGTACTGGGTGCCCATTAAGACCTATCGGTTTGGGTTGTGACAAAAGTGGTATTAGAGCAGTTCTGTCCTAGAGAGTCTACAAGCCGTGTCTAGTAGAGTCTTGTTTATGGGTGTGTCGTACACAACACTTATAAGGAGGAGGCTACAGGGCATTTAGGACTGTTACTCTTTTTTCTTACTCAAGGTGTGTGGTAGAGCTCAATTGTAAGAACTCAGTTGCCTAAACTCTATCATATTCATAATACATCGATACCTACATTTAGAAAGACGGTTGATAAGGGATTGAATGCGGCTATGGAAGAGTTGAATAAGAGGAACTCAATTTTTGCATCATGCTTATGATGGATAAATATGAGTTATTCAGTAGATCATGTATATACTAAGACGTGTAAGCCTCTTGATAAGTAAACTTAAGGCAAGAATATTTATCCACCTTTATGGTGAAATACAATGAGAGATTTAGAAGATAAATACAAGTTTCAAGAAGTAAAAGAAGCAATATGAATAAGGGTACGAGGCACCCAATTAATGAAGATTATCAGTATTACAGTTTCGGCAGACAAATATAAGCATTGTAAATTCTCTCAACAGTAACATAGGTATGTATAATTGGCCCACCCATCTCAGTTATACCATATTGAGAGCTAATAGACCTAGTTTAAGAGAAGGACGAGTTATCGGGATCAGGCTGGGGATATAGTAACCAAAAATAGTGGATGGATTGTCAGAGTTAGTTACCATTTCTAAAGGATAGTGCAAACATGGTAATAGATCTCCTGGTGAGACACCTAGATGGCGCACTCTTAAGTAGTACAACTAGAAATGAGTGCTACAAAGATAGTCACTGAAAGCCTAAAAGGCGATAAATACTGCCTTAGTGTGGCTCCCAACCCTAGTAGAGCGAAAACGTTGAGCAAACCGAAAAGCCAATTAATGAAGCAACTGGAGAAAAAAGCAAAAGCATGTCTTGTTAAAGTTTTCAAAAGAAAGAGATAAGCATAAATATTAGTAGGGAAATAAGAAGAGAGATAGGAAACATTATGAGTAAGATATGACACAATGATGGCAACGGTAGATCAAAAGATGACAGTATTACAGAGTCTATAGTCAAGTGAAGGAAAACACGAGAGGTGACAGACCTTGAGGCAACAAAAGAATCGATCATAAAGTTACATCTTCATTTCTAGAAATAAGTTTGCAATTCTAACGCGATTACCAAAAGGAAAAGTTAAACCCTAGAGTAATAGAAACCAGTATGGATTGGTGAACAAATAACCTAAACTTGAATTAGGGATGGGGTTATTTAATAATATTCAGCATCATGGAAATTTCAGATTTCGTGAAGAAAAATCATGACAAATTCAGAGAATGGTCATTCAGGCAGACGCTTCCCTAAAGCAAGCAATGTGAGCAAGGTTAAGTTTAAAGAAATGTGTGTGCCAGTTAAACCAGGTGTCACCCTCGTAAGTAAGAAATTTTGTTATCCTTGGTACAGAAGGATTGCTGCAAGACGAGTAAATGTCATCGATGATGTTAAAAGATGCTAAAGATGAAGAGTTAAAACACCTATAGGTAGATCATTGTAGTGCTAAATCTTAGTACTCCCCCTAAAGGGGGAAATATGGAGTGATGTGACATTAAGTTAGAATTAAGTGGTTCTAGTAATTACGGAATGGTAAAGGAAGAAAAAAAAATTAATGAAAAAGGGATGAAACTGCACGTATTCAAAGCATACAAATATGCTATGATTTAGGACATTATGTAAGCACAACGACAAGAAAAGGAAGTAAGGGTTCCTGACTGGGATGTTATTGTTAGATAAGGATCTAGTACGTGAGGTAAGTTAAGACAAGGAAATAACCCAAGAAAGATTACGCAGAATATGGATATGAGAATGGGCCGACGAATATTTAGTAGTTGATTCCAGAAAAGACTAGTCATGACTAGACAAGAAATTACAAACAAATCAACATATTATGCAAGATAAATGTAGTAAACCCCCAACATGGAGGATTCAACCTCACAAGCTATTGTATGGTGAAGCGACAAGGTTCTAGAAGATAGGAGTAAGGATAGGACGGACGAGTGAGAAGGTATCAAAATAGATATGTCCTCAGGATTAAGACCATGAAAACAAGAAGAGCAGATGGTTTCTCTAAGTTCTACAAAGCTTACTATAGCCTGAATGAATTCAAATAAATCTAAGACTAATAACATTTAGAAGAGATAGAATGATGCCCTGGTAATAGAATCAGGGTGTAATTGTTATAGATAACGGATGACGTTTGGGACTTCGATTGAGTAATGATCTAACGAAGAAAAAAAAGAGATCTTATGAATTGGACAGGATTAAAATACCCATGCAAGGTGAATTGCATGGGGATGATAAGAGATACGGTTATGAAAGCATGGTATCGCCCAAGGTGGATCAGTCTAATCATTTCAGACATTCCTCGATAAAATGTGAGCCCTAGCGGCGGTGTTATGTAAGAAATTAAGTTATCAGTGGTAGATGGTGAATCAACAATAAATGGATGAAAGTTCAACAGTATGAGATGAAATTAGACCATCACTCTTAAGGATAAGCAACAAGGGTAACTTGGAGTTAGTTGCAGACCTCAGCAATGATAAATCAAAGTAAGAGTTATGGTATAGTATGACCTACTTAGATATGGTAAATATCCAGGCATATGAAATAAGATATAGCAATATTCGCAAGTTCTACAAGGTACCGAGCGAAGAACTTCAGTCTACCAATAGATGCCCAGAGAGACGTCTTATCAAGCTCTGTATATAGTTACAAAGTAAGGCCTAGAAATTGGATAAATGCTGGACGAAAAAGGAGAGAAGAGATGCATAAGCACACTTACAAAGTCAGAGTCATACATGCTGCATGAAAGAAGGTAGCAACAGTTATGAGACTGGAAGGACTCCGACCATAAATCATGGTGTGAGAAAGAGGCCTAAAGGGGGGAATGCCCTGGCCTTTGCATTTATTCACAGAACAACTGCCTAAATGACAAGGAGAGTATTAAGGTATTCACAAGAGCTATAAGTTATGAAAATGATAAGAGCATCAGTCAACATTCGAGGACGAATGTTCCAAAGGGGGGAATGATGTTACACCCCACAAAATTACATCGGTATTTTGTCCCGTAGTATTAAATTATGACGATGTTGTACCTTGTAGTATTGTACGTTGAATTTGTCATAAGATAATTAACATCAGTCCAAGGAAAAGAATATTTGGGGATTGTAAGAATTATGATATTTCAAACAAGTGATGAGTAAATTCGTAAAGTTAAGAGGGGAAGTAAGTGAAAGAAAATGAAAATTCGTCCAAATTTGGCATGTTAGGAAAAAAATATGGGTCTAGCGTTAATACTCGATATTTATGGGCCAGTACCATATATGGTACCATATGACCATGATATTATGATATATGTAAAAGGGTATTAAAAATAAGTAGAGTTTTAAGTAATTTGAGACAATTCTTAATTATGCAGGTAATTAGTTAATTACCGGGTAACGGGACAATACCTAATTACCTAATATGTAGATAAAGATTAAACCATCCAACCCCATCCCCATGTGGAAGCCACACAAAAATTAATTACGTGACCCATATATCACATCCCAAGGTGGCATACTAAGAGAACCTTTGGGGATTAGTCATTAGCTAAGGAATAGTAACGTGATTTCCATAAGCAATTTGAATTGATTCCGCAAAAATTCCTCCAATATGAACTGTAAAACCCATTTCTTAAAATTTCATGGTTTTCATGAAACATGTTTGAATCCAAACCAAGAAGTGGTTTAAGCTTAGGAATTATCCTAATCCTAGTTTCCTTATCCTTAATTCATATACTAGTTGAATTAAAATGCAACAAAGGGTGTATATACGGCAAATTCGGGGGGCCGGTTTCCCAGTCGAAGGGTCGTCTTGTGGTCATACTCCTCGAAGCTCGAAGCCAAGGTCGAGACTCATCCTCAGGGGTCGTTAGATATCGGCCTGGAGGACATCACATCCCGACAGCTATAGCGGGCTATGGCAGGCAAGAAGGGAGTTCCCAAGGCACACGGCTCAATCTGACAAAGCTGGCTAATTCGGGGCCTATTTCAAGAAGTCATGTCCATCCATCCTATCTCCACACCTTCACGGTTAACATGTTTTGTACTATAGCGGATTCCCCTCCTATATAAAGGGAATCCTCACCATTTTATATCAGATAAGCTGATGTTGCTCCAACTATTTCTCCACAAGATCAATAATATATCTCTCTCTCTCTTTCCTCTCCAACTCGCTTGTTCTTAGTGACTCGAGGCCACTTTGGCATTCACTAGTCTCCCATTTGTTCTTCATTTATTGCTTGGTATTGGCCATAAAGAGCCTTGTTTAATCAAATATTAACTGTTATCCCATTCCTGATTACCCCTGATAGCTCAAGATTGAGCCCAGATATCGACCCCGAGGTCCTCCATCGACCAGTCAGAAGCCATGGCAGTAAGCCACTCAGTTTGATCATTGCCTCGTTTTAGCTTGCATTTCATCGTTAAATTTCATATTTTTAGCATTATCTGCTCATACAACTAGCATAAAAATAGATCACGTATTTTTTAGAATCTCATTTACAAATTTAATTGTTGTTACCATTTTCACGGTAAATAGTTTGGCACCCACCGTAGGACTAAAAATAATAGTGATAATTTTCTTGATAGTTCCATCACAAAAACACAAGTTATCTTTCACACTTTTTCTTGTCCAAGATCTCTTGATTTCAAGTCGAAATATCTGGATCGGTAAATGGGATTAAGAACGACTACCTCGAAAGCAACAGAGAAAGGGACATGAACGCCCAAGAGGCCGACACACCACCTTATTCAACCCGGATGGAAGGGAAGGTCCTCCAACTCAACATCCACATGATTACTAGAACGTCTGTTACAGAAGAAGGACCGACCCAAGAACGCATACCAGAAGATACCCTCATATTCAGCGAGGAGGACCTCGAGGCTATGACGAAACCATACAACGACGCACTAGTGATCTCGTTCCTCTTAAACAACACCAGAATAAAGTGCGTGCTCATGGATCCAGGTAGCTTGATCAAGATAATCGGGTCCAAAGTGGTAGAGCAGCTGGGGCTGCTCAATCATGTCATTCCCGTCCCTCGAATCCTCCATGACTTCAACATGATCGGTGAAGAAACAAAAAGTGAGATTACCCTCCCAGTCAACACGTCTGGTGCAATCCAGAATACCGAGTTCCAGGTTATCGACGACGACATGAGATACGATGCCTTACTCGACAGGCCTTGGATACACAACATAAGTGCAATGCCTTCAACCTTGCCCGAGGTTATAAACTTTCCCACGAGGGATGACATCACGACCATACATGGAGAACAACGGGCAGTGCAAGAAATGTTCGCGGTCCACCATGTAATGACAACCCCCACATGCCTGGTCTTGGACGAGGAGGGAAGCGTGCAGACCCCCAAAGATGATGAGGAAGTCTTCTTCTCCCCCCAAACTTTCGTCTCCCCCGAGGAATCGGGTGCGACCAAATCAACAATCAAAGAACTGGAGCAGACCATTTTGATAAAGCACCTCCCGGATCGCAAGGTATACCTGGGAACAGGGCTGATCCCCGAACTCACGACAAGGTTTATTCAATATCTTAGTAACAATATCGACTATTTTGCATGGTCCCACCTAGATATGACAGGAATCCAGTCGGAAATAACCTCCCACGGGCTAAATGTTGACCCCAAATTCAATCCTGTAAAGTAAAAGAGAAGACCGCAATCAGAGATAAAACATGCCTTCATCAAAGAAGAGGTAGCGAAACTTCTTTAAATCGGATCCATTAGGGAGGTAATGTACCCTAAATGGCTTACTAACATAGTAGTAGTGCCAAAAAGGGGAACAAGCTAAGAATGTGCGTAGATTATAAAGATTTGAATAAAGTGTGCCCCAAAGATTCCTTCCAGTTGCCTAATATCGATCGTCTGATCGATGCTACAACCGACTATGAGACCCTGACTTTTCTTGATGCTAACTCAGGGTATAATAAAATCCAGATGAACCCCGAGGATAGGAAAAACACCTCGTTCATCACGGAGTATGGTACATGTTGCTATAACATAATGCCCTTCAGGCAGAAAAATGCAGAAGAAACATACCAGCACTTAGTTAATAAAATGTTCGAGCATCAAGTTGGCAAATCAATGGAGGTATATATTGGTGATATGCTAGAAAAATCCATACGCAGAGAGGACCATTTGACCCATTTGAAGGAAACTTTCAACATCCTCCGAAGCTATAATATGAAGCTCAACCCCGAGAACTGTGCCTTTGGAGTAGGTTTGGGCAAATTCCTGGACTTCATGGTTTCAAGCAGGGGGATCAAGATCAACCCCGACAAAATAAAAGCCATCGAAGAGATCATGGTAGTGAACAATGTAAAAGCCGTCCAACAGCTAACGGGGCAGATAACGGTTGTGGGCAGATTCATATCAAGATCATCGGACAAAAGCCACAATTTCTTCTCCCTACTCAAAAGAAAGTGTAGCTTCAAATGGACTCCATAATGCCAATACGCCCTAGAAGAACTGAAACGGTACCTGACTAGCCCACATTTGATGCACACACCCACGGAGGATGAGATGCTATACCTATACCTGGCCGTGTCCGAAATAGCAGTAAGCGGCTTACTGGTCCGAGAAGAGCAAGGTACATAATTTCCTGTTTATTATGTAAGCCGAACCTTGGGGGACACTGAAACGTGGTATCCCCATTTGGAAAAATTGGCTCTCGCACTAATAAGTGCCCCGCGCAAGCTGAAGCCTTACTTTCAGTGTCACCGTATCTGTGTTCTGTCAACTTATCCCCTCCGGAGCGTACTGCACAAACCTGAATTATCGGGTTGGTTGGCCAAATAGGCCATTGAGCTCGGAGGGTATGATGTCGAGTATCAACCTCGTACGGCCATCAAGTCCCAAATCCTAATGGACTTCGTGGCCTATTTCTCACCATCCCTCATGCCCCGAGGTAGAGAAAGAACTTTTATTAAAATCAGGCACATCCTCTAGGGTATGGACCCTATTCATAGACTGTGCCGCGAACATACGAGGATCTAGGCTCGGCATAGTCCTAAAGCCGCTCGTCGGCAGCATAATCAGACAATCCATAAAAACTAGAAAACCAACTAACAATGAAGCCAAGTATGAGGCTATGATTGCAGGCTTAGAACAGGCCAAATGTTTGGGAGCTGACACCATCGAGGCAAAGTGCGATTCTCTCCTCGTAGTAAGCCAAGTGAATGGAAGCTACGAAGCCCGGGAGGACAGGATGCAGAGGTATTTGGACAAAATCCAAATCACTTTACGTCGCTTCAAAGAATGGTCCTTACTCCATGTACCCCAAGAGCAGAACAACGAATGATGCCCTTTGTCGTGTCCCTTTTTTTCTCGTGGAATTTGGTTTATGACATTTTTTGGTTGGGACAACTCTTTCCTTTTGGAAAGGGGGTTTGCATTTTTGAAGAGTCGCCACCTAACGATTTAAGGTGTGTTAGAACATCTATGGGGTTCATTTATAACTATGTTTGGTAACCAGAGACACGGTAAGGGCTTGAAATAATCCTAAGGGGAAGGTGTTAGGCACCCCTCAAGATCCACTTATGCGGTTCCCAACCAAATAGTTTTTTTGTGAATTTGTACTAGTAGCAAATAAACAAGTATGGCTCAAATGGTAGGGGATTTAAGTTTAAATACACAAGTGTTTGGAAAAAACAATTAGTGAAATGCGATATTTTGAAAACAGTTACAATCTAAGCATATTCGTAAATGAAAGAGGGGTGTCCTAGGTTTGTTTATAATATGGATCACATCAATGCAATACCCGGTATGACACTCCTCAAAGAGGGGCTACACGTGGAATTAATGCACCAGTCATCCTATCCATATCTACCCTTTCCCGCCTCGTAAAGGCAATTAAAGCGAAGGTTGGTCTCGATCCCTATTGCATGATGTTACCCGTCCATTCCTATCAGTCCCGGAGGAATTTAGGACTCCTATCCTATAAAGGTGGGGGGGAGTTATAGGCAGATCCTCAGTTTTAAAAGCAAAATGCTAGGCAATAAATAAGAACACATAGGTCTGCATTTAGGGGGAAACACAAAAAACAGATAGAAGGCTCAGATATACCTCCACAAGTAATGCACATAGACAGCACGACTCATATACAGGTAAGGTCTACATTCGAACTCAAAATTCTAAAGCATGGTATCTAAGTGATAACAGCAAAACCAGATTTATTATATGACTCAGAAAAGAAGTCCGAATTAGGCTTTCCTACTGATTTTAACACGTTGACAGTTAAACACTTATCACAAAGATGGTTCTGGTTTTATTTTAAAGTTGATTGCCTAAGGCTTGCCTAGGCGTAAAATAATATGCAGCAGTTACCAGAATTATTAAAATAGTTTGGCAGTTATTTTACCTAAAGCATGTTGTTGTATATGTTGCAAAAAATAGGTAGGGATTGTGACCAGTTTCACTCAAACAAGATAATCAAACATGAGACTGTTTTATGTCCTTTTTCATGCATTATTGGTTTAACTAGGTGTGACTAACCGAGTTCCTAAAATAGGGTATCTAACGTGCACATATGAAAATTGCAGAATGATTGCAGAATATGCATAATTCCTAGAGCATGGTTTCTAAGTGCAGGAGCAACATTTTATGTTAATGCTGTTATTTAGCTTAAACAAGGATTTCTAAGTGGTAAAGTGATATAAAATGAGATGCTAAAATAGTAAACCTAAGAACATGGTATGTAATGCATGACATGCTTTGAATGGGTTGATCTTACACATGGATTCTAATACACACATAGGAAATGTAAACCTAAGACATAGTTTCTACCCATTGATGTTGATAGCATGTATAACTACCCTCCCATTTTCACTAGCCATCCCCAATACTTCCTTACAACAGGTTATTATAGACAAACATTGAAATGAATTACATAAGTAGAAAAGAAAAATAAGACCTTATACTATAGAGAGCCTGATTAGGACTTCCTCCCTGAGATAAGTAATAAATCACCTCAAGTGCCAAGATTGTTCCATAGTCTTTCTCATATCTGGGTGTGTTTGAGTTCCCTAAGGATCTCAAGGGATCCTGGGCAGTGCTCACTTCCAGATTTCATAGCCAAGACAGAGTAAGTGCAGTATGGAAAGGCCAGCTTTTATGTGTCCAAGTTCAGAGGGAGCTCAAGGGTGCCAAGGTAAGCTCACACAAAAGGGGAATAACCTAGTGGTGTATGAGTATATGTGAGAGTGCTAGAAATAGATTTAAAAGGGATGAGTTGGAAACAATTTTGACAAATTTAGTTTGAAATAAGTTTTGGAAATCAATAGAAGAGTTTGCCTTAGTGAAAACAAGTTTGAAGAAGAAAAGAAACAGGACAATAAGCAACTCAAAACCAAATCAACATACCTAGTTTAAACACAAACAGGGAGAAGAGGAATTGGGGACAAGTAGTTCATATGTGAAAGCATATTTGCTCACAGGTTAACACCAGAGAAGTGCTACAAAACTTAAATAGTAATAGCAATAGTCGGTCACAAAGTGTTCATGCCAGGAGATTAACAACATTAGATTAAGGGGTTCTAAACAGAGTTACACATTAGGTTTAGAGGGGAAGGGTTCAGGATCACATAGTTACTAGGTGTCATGCTAATGATGTATTGGGGGTTAGGAGGTAGGGTAGAATAGTAGTAGAAAATGTAAGAAAGCAGTAGACATGCTGAATTACATGGAAGGGGTAATCATATGGCAAAATAGGCATGCTAATTGCAAGGGAGATAGCAGAACCACAAATAAAAGCACAAGAGAAACAAAAGGAAGTGCAATACAAATAGGGACATATTGTTTAGGATGCTTTAATTTAAACGAAAAACATACCAGTAAAAATGAGAGAATAAGTGCAGAGTGAGGAGTGAGAAGCAGTACAATGAAGGGAAGTAGAGCAGTAGTGTGCAGAGCATTAGAGCAGTAGAACAATAGAGCAGTAGAGCAATGTAACAACTCAGTTTTGGCTTGCAACCGACTGAGTACCAAGTAAGAGAGTATGTATGTGTGTAAGAGGGATTTCAGAACAGTGTAATTGTTCGTGTGTGTAATGAAAAGAGAGGATAGTATATATAATAGTTTGAAAGTCAAGTCAATAAGGCAAGAAACAATTATAGAACTACAAAATCAATTAAGAATCGAAAATCAGCCAAGTCTCCTTTACTTGTGGGAGCAATTTACCAATGGTAGAAAGCAGGTGACAAGTAAGGAAGGGGATCATATGAGACTGGAATATAATACATAAGGAAATGAGCATAGTATAGAGCATGTAATAGAGGCTAGGTTCGACAAATTCTAATTAAGGAAAATATCTAAGAATCCATTTGATAGCATAATCAACCACAAAATAAGGAAAAAGAATATCTAGAGGTTGAAAATCAGTATGGAAAAGAGTATACTAATCACAAGGAATCAGGGATTCCATTAAAAGGTAACATTGACCAAGGGAAAGTATCACAACGGAACGAAGCAAATATAACACAAACAAGAGTAGGGTAAAAGAATCACATAAATTTGGGATTCAAAGTAAAGGATGGTACTGATACGGGGAAATAACCACAAATTTCAGGGAATAAACACATAATAGGCAGAACCTATCAAGAAAACATAGGGTAAAGGTCACATAATCACAGAATATTCATGAGAAACATACAGACTAGTCGAACATATTATCAAAAAACACACTCAGAAACCCAGGATAGAACTAGGAAACTAGGGGTTTCAACATAATAAATCAGAAAAAAGAAAAAACTTAAATAACCGTTTAAACATAGTAAAAATCATAGATTAATACCAACAATCAAAAGGAAAAGCATTTTAAAAAGGGGTTACGAACCCTAGTTTGAATACGAAGAGTCATTTTGAGAAAATCGGCAAACCCTTAAGGGAAAATAGCAATATAACTCTTGATATACCCAGATCCAAGACAGATCTAAGAGAAAATTGGAAAATCTCAAGAGTTAGTGTTTCAGAGAACCCATAGAAGATGAGAAAATCTTCAAATATTATCGGTTTTAGCCGAAAAAGTCAAAGATCTTACTCGAACAACCATGGATGGCCAAAAAATGGCATGAAAGACCATGGATAGGAGTTGACCTGCTCCAGGTTCACCTGAGGACCTCAGGTAGTGTCAAACCAGCATGGGGTAAAGCAGAGGCCAGGAGATGATGAGAGGTCATGGTTTCCAGCGTGGGAGGTAGCCGGAGAAGGTAGGCAATGATTAGGGTTTGAGGATGTCTGAGAGAGAGAGGATAGGAGGAGAGGATTCAGTGGCAGCACAAATGAGAGAATGGGGTCGGGTTTGGGGGGTCGTTGGATTAAAAATTAAAGTAATAACGCGGACCATTAATTTGGGAGATCAACGGTCGAGATTCAATAGGGTAGGTGGGTTCTGGGATTGGGTATGGGTTAATAGGGTGTGGGCCAGGTTTTTTAATTGTAAAATTGGGCTGGGAATTGGTGTCCGATTTGGCTATAATTGAAAGCCGATTTGGCTATAATTTAAATAACCAGTATTTCACTATTTAATTTATAAAAAATAGTAAATAATTTCTGAAAAAATAATTTAAGGTGATAAAATGATTTAAAATATATAATTAGCAATTTAAAAATACAGGATCCAATTTTATGCATAAAAAACATTATTATAACTTAAAATGGGCTAACATTGCAATTATATGCAATTTAGCTTTAAAAATACTAAATGTAATTGCAAAAATATATAAAATTTACATTATCCATATTTTGGCATAAATATCGAAATCCAATAGATGAATTATCAAAAATAATAATTTGAAAATAATTATTGGGGATTTTATGGATAAAAATGGAGAAAATAAACCAATTTAAAACCTTAAAATAATGGGAAAAATAATAAAATCTTGGGCATGCTTATATATGCATATATATATATATATATATGTTATTTTGAATGTCTTTTTGCATATTTAAAATATATAGGAAAAAATTGGGTATCAACAGCTGCCTCTCTTTACCCGGGAAGGATGAAAGAGTTTTCGGGTAAAGAAACGATGGGTAATTTTGACCGAGCGAAATAGTTTGGGAAAATTTAGGCCACATCCTGGCTTCTGAGTTGCCTACATATCCCTGATTTTATAGGAATTAGGTCGTATGTTGTTCAGGATCCATCGGCGGAGTATACTGATGAAGCGATTTCAAGAACGGACGGAACATCTATGGCTGGGTGAGTGGATGGTTTATGGGAATTGTTAGGTTTCATATGGCTGAGGGAACTGGAGCGGGATCGCTCCTGCTGGGATAGTCGTTGATAGCCGGCTTACCTGCAAATAAGTAATACAAGCATATATGGTGCGTAAATTTAAACATGATGCAAATTCCCGTTGGACCATGAATGTTGTCTTCAGACGATGAGGATGATGTCCTTAGACCATGATGTCCTGGGCCATGAAGCATATGATAAGGGATTCACAGGCCATGAAATGATGTTCTCGGGTTATGAGGATGGTGCCTCCAAACCATGACACCTTTGAATAATGATATGCAAAAGATTGAAAGAGATCCTCAGGCCATGACATGGTATTCTCGGGCTATGAAGATAATGCCTCCGAACGATGATGCCTTCGGATGAGTTGGCAATATTTCAGCCAATGAAGTATGCAGTAGTATGACGTAGACAAGACAGAGCTTAGTCTTGCGAATTGAAGGGTAGAGCTTAGCCTGTAAGAGAAGCGAGATAAATAGTGCTTGGGATAATGCTTAGTTTCGAAGAAAATTGGAGGTAGAGCTTAACCTCGAAAGGCGTAATGGTAGCCTTATGCAAATTGGAAGGCAGAATAGTAGCCTTATGCAATGCAAATGCGCATGGAGGTAAAGCTTAACCTCGGAAGGTAGATGGTAGCCTTATGCAAGTTGGAAGGCAGAATAGTATCCTTATGCAATGCAGATGCATATGGAGGTACAGCTTAACCTAGGAAGGCAGAATGGTAGCCTTATGTAGATTGGAAGTCATAATAGTAGCCTTATGCAATGCAGATGCAGATGGAGGTAGAGCTTAACCTCGGAAGGCAAAATGGTAGCCTTATGGCGATTGAAAGGGAGAATAGTAGTCTTATGCAATGCAAATGCAGATGGAGACAACGTTTAGTCTCGGAAGGCATAATGGTAGCCTTATGAAAATTGGAAGTCAAAAGAGTAGCCTTATGCAATGAAGATGCAGATGTAGACAGCATTTAGTCTCGGAAGGCAGAATGGTAGCCTTATGCAAGAAATAAGATAACAAGTGACAGTAGAGTTTTCTTAGTTGATAGCAGATTACGATGTTGTGATTACTGGGAGCATTGTGACGTATGAAACAACACTGGTGTGTTGATAGCAAATGTTGGAAAGTGCAACGGTTCTGAGAATCGTATTTTGAACAATGTTTGTCCCATGGGCGTACAATTTGTTTAATGATTTTGCAATCCTAGTACATGCATCTGAAGAAAAATCATGAGTTTTGTAAGGGGGAGAGGTTAGTTCGCATCCCCGGTGGCTTTGCTTGACTCGTTCGGTTTTGATATAGTGATACAGTCTATATTATTGGGGTAGCATTGCTAAACAAATCAGTTTCAATAACAATCATGCATGATTTTGTAAAAGTGTGACATAAATTAAAAATAGCGTTTAGATGAACCGATTACTGTGATGTAGTTCAGGACATTGCAACCTCTCTCGCTAACGGAATTTTGGGGGTCCTCCTCAAAATTCTGCCCCAAGTTTATGGGTTCACATTTCTGACTGCTGCTCGTATGGCGATTGGCTTGAATTACTTCGGAATTTTTAGGGTCCTCCTCATAATTCTGCTTTAGTATCCAATTGTGGGGGGAAATGAAATTTTTATTGAATTGTGACCGAACCCATACGGCTGTCTATGTATCCCATCTTAAATGGGAATCAGGTCAGGCGTAGTTCAATTTACATTATATAAAGCAAGCATAAAGATTACACATAGTAATGCTTGACTGCATCTGAATTGATTGTCTTTGGCCAGACTTCTCCGTCCATTTCTGCAAGTATGAGGGCTCCTCCTATCAAAACCCGGTGAACCATGTATGGACACTGCCAGTTGGGAGAGAACTTCCCTTTAGCTTCATCTTGATGCCGAAAATGTTACTTCAACACCAACTGCCCCGGTGTGAACTGTCTTGGCTTGACTCTTTTTTTGAAGGCTCTGGACATTCTGTTCTGGTAGAGTTGACCATGGCAAACTACGTTCATTCTCTTTCCGTCTACAAGTGCTAGTTGCTCATAACGACTTTTTACCCACTCTGCGTCATCGAGCTCAGCTTCTTATATGATCCTTAGGGAAGAAATTTCTACCTCAGCGGGGATGACGGCCTCTGTACCATTAACCAACATATAGGGGGTTTCCCCGATTGATGTGCGGATTGTGGTGCGATACCCCAGTAGAGCAAATGATAACTTCTCGTGCCACTATCTGTGACTCTTTATCATTTTCCTTAATATCTTCTTGATATTCTTATTGGTGGCTTCTACAGCTCCATTCATCTGAGGTTCGAGGCTGCAGAATTATTGTGTTTGATCTTGAAAGTTTCGCACATAGATTTCATCAAGTAGCTATTGAGGTTGGAGCCTTTATCAGTAGTGATTGACTCTGGAATTCCGAGTTGACAAACAATGCGATCACGGACAAAATCTTCCATGGCTTTCTTAGTCACTGCTTTGTAAGATGCTGCTTTGACCCATTCGGTGAAATAGTTGATGGCTACTAGGATAAACATGTGTCCATTGGAAGAGGCATGATCGATTGGTCAAATAACGTCCATTCCCTAGGCGACGAACAACCACGGTGAGCTTGTTGTGTTAAGCTCGCTTAGAGGTAACTTTATCATGTCTGCATATATCTGACAGCGGTGGCATTTTCGGACATACTGGATGCAGTCCATTTCCATAGTCATCCAAAAGTAACCAGCCTGAAGTGTCTTCTTTGCTAAGACAAAACCGTTCATATGTGGACCACAGGTCCTACCATGAATTTCCTCTAGTATCCTGTATACTTCCTTTGCGTCGACACATCTTAATAATCCTAAATTAGGAGTCCTCCTATACAGGATTCCTCCGCTATGAAAGACGTTGTTGGACAATCTCTGAAGTGTGCATTTTTGAGTAGGATTAGCAAGCTCCGGGTACTCTCTTTTTTCCAAATATTCCTTGATATCATGAAACCAAGGCTTTCCGTCTGCTTCCTCTTCGACATGGGCATAGTAAGCTGTCTGATTGTGGATTTTCACTGGAATGGGATCAATGAAATTCTTGTCGGTATGCTGTATCATAGATGATAGGGTAGCCAATGCATCGCGAACTCATTCTGGATTCTAGGAACATGCTGGAATTCCGTCTTCGTTAACCTCTTTCTCAATTCATGTACGTGATGTAGATAAGGGAGTATCTTGGAGTTCTTGGTTGCCCATTATTCTCGTACCTGATGTATAAGTATGTCTGAATCTCCAATCACTAGCAGCTCTTGAACGTTCATGTCAATGGCCATTTTGAGTCTTAAGATGCAGGCTTCATACTCGGCCATATTTTTGGTGCAGGGGAACCTGAGTTTGGTAGACACCGGATAATGCTAACCGGTTTCTGATATTAGGACTGCTCCTATGCCAACTCCTTTGAATTTTGCTGCTCCATCAAAGAACATTCTCCAATAGTTATAGGATTCCGCAATGTCTTCTCCTATGAATGATACCTCTTCATCAGGAAAATACATTTTCAGGGGTTCGTATCCTTTATCTATGGGGTTTTCGGCAAGGTGGTCTGCGTGTGCCTGTCCCTTGACCGCTTTCTAAGTTACGTAAACAATGTCAAACTCACTCAACAGGATTTTCCACTTGGTTAGCTTGCCGGTGGGAATGTGTTTATAAAAGAGGTACTTCAAGGGAACGATTCTCGATATGAGATATTTAGTGTAGGCACAGAAGTAATGTCTCAACTTTTGAGCTACCCAAGTCAAAGCACAACAGGTGCGTTCCAATAGAGAATACTGGGCCTCGTACGGGGTGAACTTCTTACTGAGATAATAAATGGCTAGTTCCTTCCTCCCTGTTTCATCATGCTGCCCCAGAACGCAGCTAAAAGCTCCATCTAACACTGCAAGGTACAGTAATAAAGGTCTACCTGGCTCGGGCGGGACTAAGACTGGTGGTGTTGACAGGTACTCCTTGATTTTGTCGAAGGCCTTTTGGCAGTCATTGGTCCATTTGGTGGCAACGTCCTTCTTTAACATCATAAAGATTGGCTCACATACAACTGTAGACTATGCTATGAATCGGCTGATGTATTTAAGCCTTCCCAAGAAACTCATCACATCCTTCTTATTCCTTTGTGGTGGTAGTTCTTGAATGGCTTGGACTTTCGATTGATCCAGTCCTATTCCTCGGTGGCTCACAGTAAACCCAAGCAATTTCCCAGTAGGAACCCCAAATGCGCACTTTGCGGGGTTTAGTTTTAGGTTGTATCTCTGCAGTCTATTAAAGAACTTCCTCAGATATTCTATGTGGTCAGTGGTCTTCTTGGATTTGATAATAACATCATCCACATATACCTCTATCTCCTTGTGTATGATATGATGAAAGATGGTAGTCATGGCCCTCATGTATGTGTCCCTTGCATTCTTCAGGATGAATGGCATCATCTTGTAATAGTACACTTCTCATGGCTTAATGAAATCTATTTTCTTAGCATCTTCCTCAACCATCCAGATCTGATGATAACCAGCGAAGCAATCTACGAATGACTGTAGCTCATGCTTGGCACAATTGTCAATCAGGATGTGTATATTTTGCAAAAGGAAGTTATCTTTCGGACTGGCCCGGTTGAGATCCCGGTAGTTGACACAGACTCTGACCTTCCCATCCTTCTTTGGCACTGGCACAATGTTGGCTAACATGTAGGGTATTCTACTACCCTGAGAACCTTAGCGTTGATCTGCTTGGTGACTTCTTCCTTGATTTTCAAACTCATATCAGGCTTGAACTTTCTGAGCTTTTTCTTTACCGGTGGACATATTGGATCGGTTGGCAGTTTGTGAGCCACAATAGACATACTCAGACCAGTCATGTCATCATATGACCGGGCGAATTGGTCCTCTTACTCCTTTAGAAATTATGTCTATTCTTTCTTCTCCAATGGCGATAGGTGAATGATGATTTGTGTTTACTTGATGTTTTCTGCATCTCCCAAGTTGACGATTTTGGTCTTGTCCGGGTTAGACCTAGGTCTATTCTCAAAATTCTTAACTTCTTTGAGAATCTCGTCAGGTATGTCATCTTCATCTGAATCAATGTCCATTTGATGTGTTGTCTCATTGCATGTCACACTCATTGGTTCATCAAGACAAGTAATAGTAATTCTATATTGGTAAAGCATGGAGAGAAAATGATATCAATAAATATTAATTCATAGGAAAAAAAACATGCATTGATAAATTGAATAATGGTTTTGAATATCGAAGATCTTATTGCGGATATTGAAAAATGTGAAAAGAAAATTATTTAGTAAAAATAGTGAATAATGCTTGTTTTAGCCTTGCTACCCCAAGGCTCGTCGGGCTTTGGATGTCCTGATGGTCCAATTCTTGAGATGTGACCCTCTGCTCACAGCCTGTATGGAAGGGTTTTCATCCTCCTCCTCCTCGAGAATAACGCAACAATGCATATCACTGTCCTCTAGAAACAAGTTCTTCACTACTGCAAGTGCTTCTTCTTCATCTGACCCATAAATAATGTCGGCCTGTTGGAAGGTCTACTCTAGATGCAGTATTGGCTGCTCTAGTGGATAGTAAGGACCGCTCCATGGTGGTGACCAGTTATTGAATTCTACCCAGGTGTATTCATAGCCCAAACCGAAGGTAGTGCCATGTTTCTTGAGTTTTATGGGTTTAGGGATTCCTTGGAGGTTCTTGCCGAGCCTTTTGCCAGGTTGGTACCCACTCCAACTTAATATACTCTAGATTTTGCTATCATACCATTTGTCTTTGTCGATAGCATTGACCCGCTTAATGTGGTGGTAAGTTTCTCCACCCAGCTTCCTTCTTCCCTCGATAGCTAGAATGCTTTGGCGACTGTATATAGGGTTGCTACTGTTGCCGTGAATGATCACTTCCTGGTGATTCCATTCGAACATTACTGCCTAATGCAGCATTGATGCTACGGCCCCAGCAGCATGAATCCATGGCCGTCTTAGTAGCAAGTTGTAAGATGTTGGTACATCTATTACCTAGAAATCGACCTCGAACCAGGTTGGTCCCATCTGCAAGCATAGACTAATCTCACCAATGGTAGACCTTTGAGAACTATCGAAGGCTTTCACATTGATTGCTCCATCCTTTATCTCATGCAGCCATTGCCCAACTTCTTGAGTGTTACCAATAGACAAAGGTTAAGACTAGAACCTCCATTAATCAGGATTCTAGTGATGAAATAATCTTTGCATTGCACGGTGATGTGTAGTGCTTTGTTGTGCCCCAGCCCTTCAGGTGGTAGCTCGTCCTCATAAAAGGTTATCTTATGGCTTTCCAGCACTTGTACCACCATATTAGCCACTTCACTGTTAGTGATGTTACTTGATACGTACGCTTCATTTAGCACCTTTAACAAAGCATTTTGTGCGTCTCAGAATTTTGTAGCAAAGAGAGAATGGATATTTGTGCTAGCGTCTTGTTTAACTAGTCGATGACCAAATATTCCTTGGCCTGTATTTTTCTCCAAAGATCGTCCGGACCTGTCTCAATGAGGGGCGGCCGATTGGAGTCCTACTTTCTTGATTCAGCCAGATGTTCAGGGGTATAGACTCTACCAGTTCTTGTTATACCCTGTGCTACAATGGTTTCTTCAATCCTGACCTTGCCCTTCCTTCTCGCCTCGGCTGTATAGTCCCAGGGTACAACATTTGTATAAAATAGTGTCATGGTAGACATTGCCACTGGGACTGGCGCGGTTATCCTTACTTCAAATGGAATATGTGTCTTGGGTGGCAAGACTGCAACCTCAAATGGTGCAGGTGCATTTTCTAGAGACACGAATTCAACCTCAATTGGTGTCGGTGCCTTTGCGGATGGCGCTGCTTCAAACTCAAGGGGTATAGACATATTCACATCAGTGTTCTCAAACGGTTAGATCTGGACTATGATTGGATTGAGAGTTATTGTCGGTTTCTTCGGGTCGTCACCTTCTGCGATCAACCCGATTGATCCCTCGGGATCCCAGTAATCTTCTACTTCAATCATGTGGATACCTCCACCCTTATGGTCTGACAAAGGGTTGTTGCAGATGTTTGGAGGGGGTTCTTTTGCCACAATGATCTTGTTATCAATCAAGGACTGTATCTTGTCTTTCCAGGAGCAGCACTCATCGATGGTGTGTACTTTCATGCCGGAGTGATATGTACAGGACTTGTTTGGGGTTAAGAGAAGGATTCTCAAGGGTTGCAGCAGGGATGGGGTGACATAACCAGTAGTTTTGAGCTTCTCATACAGTTGGTCGATGGGTTCAGCGATGGTTGTATATTGTTTTGGAGGTCTGTGATTAAAATTAGGTCGGGGTATAGGGAAATTTTGGCGTGTCGGGGGTGATTGATAATGGGATGGTTGAGCATTATAAGTTTGGTAGACATGAGCGGGTTGGGAGTATCTGGGTGAGGTAGGTTGATATGTAGGAGGTGGAGATGACTGATAAGTTGGTGGCGGAGCTTGGTATGGGGGTGCTTGGTAATTTGGGGTTGGCTGGTATGTGAGTGGAGGTGTTGGTTAAGCTTGGTATTCAAGGGGAGACTTGGTCCTTTGTGTAACCATCACGGCCCCTACATCCCTTTTCTTAGACACACCATCAGACTGTAAAGCCTTCTTTGCAGCTTGTAAGGCCTCAAAATTTGTAACCATACCACTTTTAATACCTTCTTCAATTCTCTCACCTAATTTGATAATGTCAGAGAACTTGTGGTTCCCAATCATTATCAATCGTTCATAGTATTGTGGGTCCTGATCCCGGACAAAGAACTTGTTCATTTGCTCCTCTTCTAAGGCGGGTCTGACCTTAGCAGCTTCGAATCTCCAACGAGTAGCATACTCGCGAAAAGTCTCTATGGGATTATTCTTCAAATTTTTGATATAGAACATGTCCAGTGCGTTCTTTGTATTAAACTTGAATATGTCCATATAATCAGATGCCATGCCCACCCAGCTTGACCACTTCTTGGGATTTTTGCTGATGTACCAAGATAATGCATCTCCTTTCAAACTCCTTATGAACAGCTTCATGTGGATCCTTTCATCCTTCCCTACTCCAACTATCTTGTTGCAATATGTCCTCAGATGGACCCTTAGATCACCCGTACCATCAAACATTTTGAACATAGAAGGTTTGTACCCCTCAGGCAGTTCGACATCAGGCTGTATGCAAAGGTCCTCATAATTTAGCCCCTCAATTCCTTTTCTTCCCTCAATGCCTTAAATCCGGCTTGTCAATTTCTTAATTAAGCAGATCCTTTTCATTAGACTCAGGTGTGCATGAGATAGGTTGGGTGGAGTGTGGTATGGTCTCCACGTAGATAGGACTGTTATGGTGGCCTGGTGTATGGGCGTGGAAATGGTTATTTGTGGAGTTCTGAGGTTCTGGGATTTGTAGTGGGGTGTTGTTTGGGGTATGGCAGATGTTACATTGGTTCTTTGGTGGAGCAGCGTGATGATCAGGCGCGGGATAATTCTGTTGTTTTGGGATATTTTGACGAGGTTTAGGGTTTTGAGCGTTGGGAAAGTTGATATCTAAGGTGTTGAGGAAAAATGACAGGTTTGCCAGATTTCGAATCTGATCGAGCTCTTCCTGGAATTTCAACAGTTTTTGTTCAAGTTGTGACACATTCTCATTAGGAACGTGAATACCCTAGCCATCAGTGGCCTCTAACCGTTCAGGTCTATTCTCCTTCCTGATGTTGTTTAAACCTTCTATTTTATTCTTGCCTATGTCCTTGCCTTTAATGGGACTAAGGGGAGGAGAGGGTGGAGGGCCCCTGGATCTTGTGAAATAAGATGATGATGCTAGAGTGCACGAACTAACCTTTGGGGAGGGGGAATAATAAAAACAAAAATAAAAAAAAAGGTAATCAAGTCAGTGAGGATTATGAAAAGTATTGCAATATTTAAACACAAAGTGCGGGAATGTAAAGCGTGTCCTAATTTTGGAACCTCTTTGCGCCAAAGGTAGGCCTAGCGAAAAATAGACTTTGGAGAACTTTTAATGCTAAATGCCTCATTTTATTGAATAAAATAGACGAATCCAAAAACGTCACTCAATAAAAAAGAAATAAAAGGCACTAATGGCCATTGGCCTTATTACATTTGGAAAGAGAGTAAACCTAATCTATTTGGCCTCGGAAGGTCCTTCCTCAGGTTGAATGCTCTCGTAGATCAATTCTTCAAGCTCGCATAGGTTCACCAGTAACAATTCTGTCATGACCTCCGTTCGCCCTCCGTGAACTGTCGTGACGGCACCTAGTCTCGATGACTAGGTAAGCCTAACAAGTGTTGACAATAAATGGAAGACTTGCGAAAATATAACTCAAAAGCCAAGAATAACTGAAAGGAAAACAATATATAGAATGCCGCCCGTCATATACAACACAACATCTCAAAATTCTAAAACACTATCCCAAAACCCAGAAACTCACGGGAACACAAGCTTGAAAAAATACAGTAAAGTGCTCTAATCTCCAGAATGTCTACATCAACAGTAAGATAGAAAGGCTAACACTATAGGATAGAGTAAAGATAAAGACTCCTTGGTCTGCGGACGCGGCAGATGTACCTCGAAGTCTCTGAATGATCTCCCCGCATCAAGGGTGATAAGCCTGGGTAGAGCTACCCCGATCTACCCATGAAAACATGCGCAGAAAGGGCATGAGTACACCACAACGGTACTCACTAAGTGCCAAGCCTAACCTCGGTCGGGTAGTGACAAGGAAGGTCAGGCCCTACGAAAGTAAATAATAATAAACATGATAGGATGAGATAAATAGTATAAATGAGAATCTGCAGTAAGAATCTATACAGTATAATAAGAGTACGATAACAGAACAGAAATAAAGGCATAACACAAGGAAAACACCGCTCACAGCAAGGATAATAATCGGGGATCTCTTGGTATCCCGAGGATCTCTTGGTATCCTCAATATGTATACTAGGGATCTCTTGATATCCTAGGATCTTTTGGTATCCTCAATAAATACACTAGGGATCTCTTGGTATCCCGAGGATCCCTTGGTATCCTCAATAAATACACTAGGGATCTCTTGGTATCCCGAGGATCTCTTGGTATCCTCAATAAACACACTAGGGATCTCTTGGTATCCTCAATATATATGTCAGGGATCTCTTGGTATCCCATACCTCTCTCTAGATCATAAATACATGCAGGGGATCTCCCGGGATGCCGTCCCGTAGTCCCAAATTAAAACACACAGCAGCAACTCAAGAATATCAAAATAAATACTAAGTTCGTAACAAGTAAACAGTTAATTCTAGTCTAACATGCTTCACATAACACAATTAAGGCAGTTTAAGCAAATAAGCAATTAAGTCAACTAAGCATGTTTTTCTAAACTAACACATGCTAAGTTTGCAAGTAGAATAAAAATAGGTAAGAAAGGAACTCAGTTTAAATACTTAAAGTAAAACCGGATTTTCAACAATTAGCTCAAATACGTGCTCGTCACCTCACGTACAAGGCATTTCAACTATCAAATATCATATCCTAAGGGAAAGGTCCCCCATACAAGGTTAAACAAGCCACTTACCTCGAACCGGCTCAAAATCAACTCGAACCCACACTTTTGCCATGAGCATCCGACTCCAAATGGCCCAAATCTATTAAATTCAATTGCATATTGTAAATAACATCTCAAGTAACTGATTCTACAATTAAAGTCTAAGCTAATACTCGAAATTATGTAAAATTGACCAAAACACCCCTCAGGCCCACGTCTCGAAATTGGGTGAAATTTATATTTCCAGAAACCTCGTACTCTCACGAGTCTATACATAACAAGAACACTGAAATCGAAGTCCAAATGATCCCTCAAATCCGCTTTTAAAGGCATGTTAAACTCAACCCCTAATTACCCATTTTTCCCAAATTTCTCACCACCAATTAGGTCTTTAATCATATGAAAATGAGTTATAAAGTCAAGAACGTTACCTCCAAGTGATTCCCCTTTGTTTTCTTCAAAAATCCCTCTTATAAGCTTCAAACAAGGATGAAAATGGTGGAAGAATGGCTCAATTTCGCAGAGGCAACTATTTATATGTTCTGCCTAGCGATTACCGCATTTGCGGCCCTGGGACCGCATCTGCGGTCCCGCTTCTGCGGACAAAATGTCGCATCTACGACTCTCGCTAAAATGCCAGATTTTGCATCAGCGGATCATTAACTGCAGGATCGATTCCGCTTCTTCGAGCCTCTCACCGCATCTACGGTTTTTAAGAATCGACCCAATGCCACTTGTGCGGCCCGTTAGCCGTTTCTGCGGTGTCGCATCTGCGATCCCCAAGCCGCAAATGCGAAAATACTAGAAGCAGCAATGCTACAGCTGCTGCAACACTTCTTCAACCTTCCTGTCAACCATCCGAAATCACCCCGAGGCCCCCGAGACCTCAACAAAAAGCACTAATATCACCTAATACTTTATTCAAACTTGTACCAATTCTTAAAAAACATAAAACAACATGGAAAGCTCGGATTAATCAATGATTTAAGCCTAAGAACTCCAAATTTCCTAATAATACGCTTTCGATCAAAAACCCAGCCAAACCATCTCTGAATAACCTGAAATTTTGCACGCACATCCCAAATGACATGACGGAACTACTAAAACTCTGGGAATTCCATTCCGACCCTCTGATCAAAATCTCACTATCGGACCGGAAACTTCCAAAATTCAACTTCAGGCATTTCAAGCCTAAATTAGCTACGGACCTCCAAAACACAATCCGAACGCGCTCCAAACCCCAAAATCACCCAACGGAGCTAACAGAATCATCAGATTTCCATTTTGAGGCCGTCTTCACACTATTTCGACTACGGTCAACTTTCCAACACTTAAGCTCTCATTTAGGGACTAAGTGTCCCGAAAGTCACCGAAATACAAAATCAAACAGCCCGACAATTCACATTAGCAGAAATAAACTTGGGGAGATCAGTTAATAGGGGATCGGGGCATTAATTCTTAAGACGACCGGCCGGATCGTCACATCCTCATACACTTAAACATTCATTCGTCCTCGAATGAGCATAGAGACATACCTGAAGTAGTGAAAATATGAGGGTAGCGGCTGCGCATATCCTGCTCGGTCTCCCAGGTCACCTCCTCGTCTGGCTGACCCCGCCACTGAACCTTCACTGATGCAATGTTCTTTGACCTCAGCTTTCTAACTTGCCTTTCCAATATCGCCTTGGATCCTCAACATAAGATAGATCCTTGTCCAACTGGACTGAACTGAAATCCAACACGTGCGACAGATCACCATGATACCTCCACAGCATCAAAACATGAAATACCGAATAAACTCTTACCAAGCTGGGAGGTAAGGCAAGCTTATAAGCAACCTCCCCAACACGCCTCAATATATAAAAAGGGCCAATAAACCTCGGACTCAACTTCCCTTTCTTCCCAAATCTCATAACACCCTTCATAGGCAAAACCTAAAGTAGAACCCGCTCTTCTACCGTATAGGAAACATCACGAACCTTCCGGTTCGTGTAACTCTTCTGTCTGGACTGGGCTGTACAGAGTCTATCTTGAATCACCTTAACATTCTCTAATGTATCCTGAACCAAATCTGTGCCCAATAGTCTAGCCTCCCCCGGCTCAAACCAACCCATTGGGGATCTACACCGCGTACCATATAAAGCCTCATACGGCGCCATCTAAATGTTGTACTGATAACTATTATTGTAAGCAAACTCTGCCAATGGAAAGAACTGATCCCAAGACCCTCCAAACTCAATCACACATGCACGGAGCATATCCTCAAGAATTTGAATAGTGCGATCGAACTATCCGTCTATCTGAGGGTGAAATGTCGTACTCAACTCTACCCGAGTACCTAACTCACACTGAACGGCCCTCCAAAACTATGATGTAAACTAAGTACCTCTATCTAAAATAATGTAAACTGGAATACCATGCAGACGAACAATCTCTAGGATATAAATCTCCGCTAACCACTCCGAAGAATAAGTAGTACACATAGGAATGAAATGAGCAGATTTGGTCAGCCGATCCACAATCACCCAAATAGCATCAAACTTCTTCAAATTCCGTGAGAGGCCAACTATAAAGTCCATGGTGATCTGCTCCCACTTCCACTCCGGAATCTCTATCTATTGAAGCAACCCACCCGGTCTTTGGTGCTCATACTTCACCTGCTGGTAGTTGAGGCACCGAGCTACAAATCCAACTATATCTTTCTTCATCTGCCTCCACCAATAATGCTGCCTCAAATCCTATTACATCTTCGCGGCACCCGGATGGATGGAATACGGTGAACTATGGGCCTCCTCTAGAATCAACTCTTGCAGCCCATCAACATTGGGTACACAAATACGACTCTGCATCCTTAATACCCTATCATCCTCAATAGTCACATCCCTAGCATCACCGTGCTGAACCTTGTCTTTAAGGACAAGCAAATGAGGGTCATCTTTCTGCCTCTCCCTGATATGATCAAATAAGGAAGACCGAAAAACCACATAAGCTAGAACCCATCTAGGCTCCGGAAGATCCAGTCTCACAAACTAGCTGGCTAAGTCCTGAATATCCATCGCCATAGGCCTTTCTAATGGTGGTAAATAAGCCAAACTCCCCAAACTCTTTGCCCGACGACTCAAATCATTGGCCACCACATTGGACTTGCGCGGGTGATACAAAATAGTGATATCATAGTCCTTTAGCAACTCTAACCACCTCCTCTGGTGCAAGTTTAGATCCTTTTGCTTGAATAGGTGCTGCAAGCTCTGATGGTCAGTATAAATCTCACAGGGAACCCTATATAAATAACGGCGCCAAATCTTCAGGGTGTGAACAATGGCAGCTAACTCAAAGTCATGAGCAGGGTAGTTCTTCTCATGAATCTTCAATTGTCTAGATACGTAGGCAATCACCCTACCGTCCTGCATCAACACTGCTCTGAGGCCAATCCTCGAGGCATCACAATAGACTATATAAGATCCTAAACCCGAAGGTAATACCAAAACTGGGGTTGTAGTCAATGCTATCTTGAGCTTCTGAAAGCTCGCCTCACACTCCTTCGTCCACTGAAATGGAGCACCCTTCTGGGTCAATCTGATCATAGGGGTTGCGATCAATAAAAACCCCTCCACAAAGTGACTGTAATAGCCCACCAAGTGAAGGAAACTATGGATCTCTGTAGCTGAGGATGGTCTGGGCCAACTCTGCACGACCTCTATCTTCTTCGGATCCACCTGAGTACCTTCACTCGATACCACGTGACCTAAGAACGCCAGCGAATCCAACCAAAACTCACATTTCGAGAACTTAGCATATATCTTCTTCTCTCTCAGAGTCTGAAGCACAGTCCTCAGGTGCTGCTTGTGATCTTCCTGACACCAGGAATACACCAAAATGTCATCAATAAAGACAATGACTAACAAGTCAAGATACGGTCGGAACACACTGTGTATCAAATACATAAAGGCTGTTGGGGCATTGGTCAGCCCAAATGAAATAAAAAGGAACTCGTAATGACCATACCGAGTCCTGAAAGCAGTCTTCGGGATGTCTGGCTCCCAAATCTTTAGCTGATGGTAACCTGAGCGCAAATCAATCTTAGAAAACACTCGTGCGCCCTGAAGCTGGTCAAACAGATCATCAATACGAGGCAAAGGATAATAGTTCTTCACTGCAACCTTGTTCAACTAGCAATAATCAATACACATACGCATAGAACCATCATTTTTCTTTACAAACAAGATAGGAACACCCCGAGGTGAAACACTGGGATGAATAAAACCCTTATCAAGCAATTCATGTAACTGATCTTTCAACTCCTTCAACTCAGGAGGAGCCATACAATACAATGGGATAGAAATGGACTAAGTGCCCGACAACTATCAATGCCAAAATCAATATCTTTATCAGGCGGCATGCCTGGAAGATCAGCTGGAAACACATCGGGAAAATCTCGTCCTACGGGGACTGAATCAACCGAAGTGGTATCGATACTGACATCTCTCACATAAGCTAGATACGCGTCACACCCCTTATCAAACATACGCTGAGCCTTAAGAAAAGAAAAAACTCTACTGGAAGTGTGATCTAATATACCTCTCCACTCAACGCGCGGTACACCTGGCATAGCCAATGCCACGGTTTTGGCATGACAATCAAGAATAGCATAATGGGGTGACAACCACTACATGCCCAAAATAATGTCAAAATCCCATGTTGAGTAACAATAGATCGACTCTGGTCTCAGAACCACTAAGAGCAACCAAACACGACCGATAAATGCGGTCCACAACAAGAGAATCTCCCACAAGAGTAGAAACATAAATAGGGGAACTCAAGGAATCTCAGGATACACCCAAATACAGAGCAAAATAAGAAAATACATAAGAGTAAGTGGAGCCTGGATCGAATAGAACCGATGCATCTCTGTGACAAACCAGTATAATTCTTGTGATGACAGAATCGGAGGCAACAGCCTCGGTACGGGCAGGAATGGCATAGTATCTAGTCTGGCCTCCCCCTCGAGGGTGACCTCTACCTCCCCAACCTCCACCTCTAGCTGTCTTAGCAGGTGGGGTAGCAACTGGAGCTGTACTATAGCCTGAGAACTCTGTGGGGCATGTTTTGGCTGAAAAGTCGGTGGGGGTGCACTCCTCCCAAGTCTAGGGCAATCCCCCACCACATGGAGGGTGTCGCCACACTCAATACAACCTCTAGGAGGACGTGGTGGCTGTGATTGGCTCGGGCCAGGTCTACTAGACTGACCTTTAAAATCACTCCGTGCAGGAGGCGTGCTAGAAACCGGAGGTGCATAATAAGGCTCTTAAGGCTTAGAAGGAGCTGGAGCACTACTGGCTGCTGGAAGAACTGAATGAACGGGGCGACTTATATAACCCCTACCATGACGACCTGAAGCTGGGGCACGGGAACCTGAGAAATGGCCCGATTCTCGAGACCTCTTGGTCTCCCTCTCCTCCTTCTCCCTAGCATGCATACCCTCAATCCTCCTAGCAATGCTCACCACATGCTGATTAGAAATATCCATCTCCAACTCACGAGCCATGCTATACCTAATGCATGGAATAAGCCCCTCAATAAACCAGAGAACCCTATCGCGAACAGCAGCAACCAAGGCTGGTGCATGCCTAGCCAAACTGGTGTAATGGACAACATACTCTGAAATAGTCATAGCACCCTGGCGCAAATGCTCAAACTCTGCATGCCATACATCACTGAGGCTTTGAGGAACATACTCTCTCAGGAACAAATCCGAAAACTGAGCCCAAGTCAGTGAAGCAGCCTCATCTATATTGTCTAACTCATAGGTATGCCACCAATCATCGGCAGCTCCTCGAAGTTGGAAAGTAGTGAAAGAAACCCCACTTGATCCTGAGATACCCATAGTACAGAGAATGCGGTAACACTCGTCAATAAATCCCAAAGCATCCTCCGATGATAGACCATTGAAATCAGGGGGCTTGTACCTTTTAAACTTCTTAAGCCTCAGCTGCTCCTGCTCGGAATCCGCTGCCATGCCCTCGGGCTGAACTAGCACTGCAGGCGGTACAGGAATAATCTCAGGGTACTGCTCAGGAGTGCGGGTGGCGGGAGTCTGTGCTCCTCACTCGGCCTGAGATGTATCTGCAGCAAGGGGAAGTATCCCTGCCTGAGCCAAAGTGGTGTACATGCTCATGAACTATGCCAGAGTCTCTTGAAGGGCTGGAGTAGTAGTAGCAGTAGGCGTATCAGGCGCCTGGACTCCGGCTGGATCTGCTGGTGGTACCTCGGCGGTAGCTCGCGCAGGTGCTCTAGATGCACCACGGGAACATCCTCGGCCTCTACGCCGGCCCCGGCCTATAACGGCAACAGTAGGGGGCACGGTTGCCTGATCATCTCGAGTAGCATGTGTCCTCACCATATGTGAGAGAATAGAAGACAGAAGCTTAGAATTGTGATGTCAAAATATTGCATGACAAGGAATCAAATGAAATGGAAATTTTCCTAACCGTTACATAGTCTCTCGTAGATAAGTACAGATGTCTCCGTACCGATCAACGAGACTCTAAGAAACCAGCTTGTGTTCTGTGACTCCTATGAACCTAGAGCTTGATACCGACTTGTCATGACCCCCGTTCGCCCTCTGTGAATTATCGTGATGGCACCTAGTCTCGACGACTAGGTAAGCCTATCAAGTGCGGGAAATAAATGGAAGACTTGCGGAAATATAACTAAAAGGCCAAGAATAACTGAAAGGAAAATAGTATATAGAATGTCGCTCGGCATATAAAACACAACATCTCAAAATTCTAAAACACTATCCCAAAACTCGGAAACTCACGGGAACACAAGCTAGAAGAAATACAGTAAAGTGCTCTAATCTCCAGAATGTCTACATCAACAGTAATATAGAAAGGCTAACACTACAGGATAGAATAAAGATAGAGACTCCTTGGTCTACGGACACGACAGATGTACCTCGAAGTCTCCAAAAGATCTCCCTGCCTCAAGGGTGATAAGCCTGGGTAGAGGTACCTGGATCTTCACATGAAAAACATGCGCAGAAAGGGCATGAGTACACCACATTGGTACTCAGTAAGTGCCAAGCCTAACCTCGGTCAGGTAATGACGAGGAAGGTCAGGGCCTTACTGAGGTAAATAATAATAAACATGACAGGATAAGATAAATAGTATGAATGAGAATCTGCAGTAAGAATCTATACAGTATGATAAGAGTACGATAACGGAGCAGAAATAAAGGCATAACACAAGGAAAACACCACTCACATCAAGGATAATAACCGAGGATCTCTTGGTATCTTCAATATGTACACTAGGGATCTCTTGGTATCCCGAAGATCTCTTGGTATCCTCAATAAATACACTAGGGATCTCTTGGTATCCACAATAAACAAAACTAGGGATCTCTTGGTATTCCGAAGATCTCTTGGTATCCTCAATAAACACACTAGGGATCTCTTGGTATCCCGCACCTTAGTCCAGATCATAAATACATGTAGGGGTTCTCCCGGGATGCCGTCCCGTAGTCCCAAATTAAAACACATAGAAGCAACTCAAGAATATCAAAATAAATACAAAGTTCGAAACAAGTAAACAGTTAATTCTAGCCTAACATATTTCACGTAACGTAATTAAGGCAGTTTAAGCAAATAGGCAATAAAGTCACCTAAGCATGCTTTACTAAACTAACACAGGCTAAGTTTGCAAGTAGAATAAAAATAGGTAAGAAAGGAACTCAGTTTAAATACTTAAAGTAAAACTGGATTTTCAACAATTAGCTCAAGTACGCGCTCGTCACCTCGCGTACAAGGCATTTCAACTATCAAATATCATATCCTAAGGGGAAGGTCCCCCACACAAGGTTAGACAAGCCACTTACCTCAAACCGGCTCAAAATCAACTCGAAACCACACTTTTGCCACGAACATCTGACTCCAAATGGCCCAAATCTATTCAATTCAATTGTATATTGTAAATAACACCTCAAGTAACTGATTCTACAATTAAAGTCTAAGCTAATACGTGAAATAACGTAAAAATGACCAAAATTCCCCTTAGGCCCACGTCTCGAAATCGGGTGAAATTTATATTTTCGGAAACCTCATACTCTCACGAGTCTATACATATCAAGAACACTAAAATCGAAGTCCAAATGACCCCTCAAATCCTCTTTTAAAGGCCTCTTAAACTAAAGCCCTAATTACCCATTTTCCCAATTTTCTCACCACTAATTAGGTCTTTGATCACATGAAAATGAGTTATAAAGTCAAGAATGTTGCCTCCAAGTAATTCCCCTTTGTTTTCCTTAAAAATCCCTTCTAGAAGCATCAAACCCGGATGCAAATGGTGGAAGAATGGCTCAATCTCGCAGAGGCAACTATTTATATGTTCTGCCCAGCGATTACTGCATTTGCGGCCCTGAAACCGCATCCGCGGTCCCGCTTCTAAGGACAAAATGTCGCATCTACGACTGTCATTAAAATGCCAGCTTCCGCATCTGCGGACCTTTAACTGTAGGAGCAGTTCCGCTTATGTGAGCCTCTTACCGCATCTGCGGTTTCTGAAGAATCGACCCAATGCCGCTTCTACAGTGCAGCATCTACGATCCCCAAGCCGTAGATGCGAAAATACCAGAAGCAGCAATGCTACAGCTGCTGCAACACTTTTTCAACCTTCTCGTTAACCATCTGAAATAAACACGAGGCCCCCGGGACCTCAACCAAAAGCACCAATATCACCTAATTCCTTATTCAAACTTGTACCAATCCTTAAAACACCCATAACAACATCGAAACCTCGGATTAATCAAGGATTTAAGCCTAAGAACTCCAAATTTCCTCAAAATACGCTTTCGATAAAAAACCTACCCAAATAATCTCTGAATAACCTAAAATTTAGCACGCACATCCCAAATGACATGGCGTAACTACTGAAACTCTCGAAATTCCATTCAGACCCTCGGATCAATATCTCACTATCGGACTAGAAACTTCAAAAATTCAACTTTGGGCATTTCAAGCCTAAATTAGCTACGGACCTCCAAAACACAGTCCGAACACACTCCAACGCCTAAAATCACCCAACAAAGCTAACAGAATCATCGGATTTTCATTCCGAGGCCATCTTCACACTGTTCCGACTAAGTTCAACTTTCCAACACTTAAGCTCTCATTTAGGGACTAAGTGTCCTAAAACTCACCGAAATTAAAAACCAAACATCCCAACAATTCACATTAGTATAAATAAACTTGGGGAAAACAGTTAATAGGGTATCGGGGCATTAATTCTTAAGACGACCGATCGGATCGTCACAAATGCCTTTGCCAGGTGTTCTCCTTCTTTTCCCTCAGCGTTCTAGCAGTCAGTGATTCTCTTCCTCACTTTTCCTTCCAATTCTAGCAGACTGTATTCTAAATATTCCAACTTTCCACTAGCTCTGGCGGCCCTCTCTTTCCACTCATTGATTTGGTCATTTGATGGAAGACTCCTCCACCAGTCGGGCGTGCTAACCATACTGAAACTGAGGACCTCGTGCTTCATATTTCTGCAAGGCAAACAAGGTTAGGCCCTTACCCCCACCAGACTCGACTATTTAACATCAACAATTAGCATGAAGCATTTTGTTCTCCAAATAAATGCACAAAACGTGATGATGTATGTTTGGGTTTTAGGGAAACCAAGTGGGCTTTTGGACAACGCTATCTTAAAGGATCATTATGTGGACAACATAACTGACCCGGCTAGGTTTGACCATGATGCATGCACAATTTAAACAAAGTAAGGTTTCTATGGGGTTTTAGACTGGTACCCTCGAGCGGAAAACTCAAGGGGAAAGCACGGAACTGTCGACTTCACCACCGATCAACTAGTTTCATCACAAATAAGCCTTTTCAAATTTAGGGGGTAATAATATAGGAAGGGCACAACCACTCATCAAGCGTTGCTATAGTATTTGTTTGGAATGAGTGGAGTATGATGTTTGAGCATGATTATGCAATAATTAAAAGCATTTTGACATGTATTTGCACGTTAAGAAAGCGATAAATACAACAATTTCATAATTTTAAGCAGTTATAAAGGAAGGGAACAAGAAAGATATGTCCGTTTTGCGTTTGAAGAAGAAATTAAATGCTTAAAGAAATTAAACAAGTAATTGCACATAGGGAGGGATACAAATTCACAAAACAATTATGAAATGGTAAAAGCCTAAATGCCCAACAGCGTCCCCACGCTGTCGTGCCCCCTTTTCCCTCACGGAATCGATTTTATGACATTTTTTGGTTGGGACGACTCTTTCCTTTTGGAAAGGGGGTTTGCATTTTTGAAGAGTCTCCACCTAACGATTTAAGGTGCGTTAAGACACCTATGGGGTTCATTTATAACTACATTTGGTAACCAAACACAGGTTAAGGGCTTGAAATTATCCAAAGGGGAAGGTATTAGGAACCCCTTAGGATCCACTAATGTGGTTCCCGGCCAAACAGTTTTTGTGAATTTGTACTAGTAGCAAATAAACAAGTATGTCTCAAATAGTAGGGGATTTAAATTTGAATACACAAGTGTTTGAAAAAAAGAATTACTGAAATGCGAGATTTTGAAAAGAGTTACAATCTAAACATATTTGTAAATGAAAGAGGGATGTCCTATGTTTGTTTATAATATGGATCACATCAATGCAATACCCGGTATGACACTCCTCAAAGAGGGGCTACACGTGGCATAAATGCACTGGTCATCATATCCATATCTACCCTTTCACGCCCTGTGAAGGTAATTAAAGCGAAGGTTGGTCTCGATCCCTATTGCATGCTGTTACACATCCATTCCTAACAGTCCTGGAGGAATTTAGGACTCCTATCTTATAGGGGGGGTCTAGGCATATCCTCAGGTTTAAAGGCAAAATACTAGGCGACAAATAAGAATACATAGGACTGCATTTAAGGGGAAAACAGAGAAAATATATGGAAGGCTCAGATATACCTCCACAAGTAATGTACATAGACAACACGACTAATACACAAATAAGGTCCACATTTGAACTCAGAATTCTAAAGCATGGTATCTAAGTGATAACATCAAAACCAGATTTATTATATGACTCAGAAAAGAAGTCCGAATCAGGCTTGCCTACTGATTTTAACATGTTGACAATTAAACACTAATCACAAAGACAGTTCTGGTTTTATTTTAAAGTTGATTCCCTAAGGCTTGCCTAGGCGTAAAATAATATGCAGCAGTTACCAGAATTATTAAAACAGTTTGGCAGTTATTTTGCCTAAAGCATGTTTTTCTAAATGTTGCAAAAAAGGGGGTAGGGATTGTGACCAGTTTCACTCAAACAAGATAATCAAACATGAGACTGTTTTATGTCCTTTTTCATGAATTATTTGTTAAACTAGGTGTGACTGAGTGAGTTTCTAAAATAGGGTATCTAACGTGCACATATGAAAATTGCAGAATGATTGCAGAATATGCAGAATTCCTAGACCATGGTTTCTAAGTGCAGGAGCAACATTTTATGTTAATGTTGTTATTTCACTTAAAGCAGGATTTCTAAGTGGTAAAGTGATGTCAAATGAGATGTTGAAACAGTAAACCTAAGAACATAGTATCTAATGCATGACATGCTTTGAATGGGCTGATCTTACACATGGATTCTAATGCACACATAGGAAATGTAAACCTAAGACATGGTTTCTACCCATTGAGGATGATAGTATGTATAACTACCCTCCTATTTTCACTAGCCAACCCCAATACTTGCTTACACCAGGTTATTACAAACCAATATTGAAATGAATTACATAAGCAGAAAAGAAAAATAAAAAGTTACACTATAGAGAGTCTGATTAGGACTTCCTCCCTGAGTTATGTAATAAACCACCTCAAGTGCTAAGATTGTTCCATAGTCTTTCTCATATCCGGGTGTGTCGTAGTTCCCTAAGGACCTCAAAGGATCCCGGGCAGTGCTCACGCCCAGATTTCATAGCCAAGACAGATTAAGTGCAGTGTGGAAACTCCAGCTTTTATGTGTCCAAGTTCAGAGGGAGCTCAAGGGTCGCAAGGCAGGGCTCACACAAAAGGGGCAGAACCTAGTGGTCTAAGAGTATATGTGAGAGTGCTTGACATAGATTTAAAAGAGTTGAGTTAGAAACAGTTTTGACAAATTTAGTTTAAAATAAGCTTTGGAAAGCAATAGAAGAGTTTGCCTTAGTGAAAACCAGTTTGAAGAAAAAAAGAAACAGGATAATCAGCAACTCAAAACCAAATCAACATACCTAGTTCAACCACAAACAGGGAGAGGAGGATTTGGGGACAAGTAGTTCATATGTGAAAGCATATTTGCACACAGGTTAACACTAGAGAAGTACTACAGAACTTAAATAGTCACAGCAATAGTCTATCACAAAGTGTTCATGCTAGGAGCTTAACATCATTAGATTTAGGGGTGCTAAATAGAGTTACACATTAGGTTTGGGGGGGAAGGGTTCAGGATCACATAGTAACTAGGTGTCATGCTTATGATGTATTGGGGGTTAGGGGGTAGGGCAGAATAGTTGTAGAAAATGTAAGAAAGTAGTAGACATGCTGAATTACTGGGAAGGGGTAATCATATGGAAAAATAGGCATGCTAATTGCTAGGGAGACAGCAGAACCACAAGTAAAAGCATAAGAGAAACAAAAGAAAGTGCAATACAAATAGGCACATATTGTTTTGGATGCTGTAAGTTAAACTGAAAACATATCAGTAAAAATGAGAGAATAAGTGCAGAGTGAGGAGTGAAAAGCAGTACAATGATAGGAAGTAGAGAAGTAGTGTTTAGAGCAATAGATCAGTAGAACAATAGAGCAATGTAACCACTCAGTTTTGGCTTGCAGCCGACTGAGTATCAAGTAAGAGAGTATGTATGTGTGTAAGAGAGAGTTCTGAACAATGTAATTGTTCGTGTTTGTAATGAAAAGAGAGGAGAGTATATATAATAGTTTGAAATTCAAGTCAATAAGGCAAGAAGCAATTATAGAACTGCAGAATCAATTAAGAATCGAAAATTAGCCAAGTCTCCCTTAATTAAGGAAGCAATTTACCAATGATAGAAAGTAGGTGACAAATAAATAAGGGGATCATATGAGACTAGAATATAACACATAAGGAAATGAGCATAGTGCAGAGCATGTAATAGAGGCTAGGTTCGACAAATTCTAATTAAGGAAAATGTCTAAGAATTAATTTGACAGCATAATCAACCACAAAATAAGGCAAGAGAATATTGAGAGGTTGAAAAAAGTAGGGAACAGAGTATATCAATCACAGGGAATCAGGGATTCCATTAAAAGGTAACATTGACCAAGGGAAAGTATCACAACTGAATGAAGAAAATATAACACAAACAACACTAGGGTAAAAGAATCACATAAATCTGGGATTCAAAGTAAAGGATGGTACTGATAAGGGGAAATAATCACAAATTTCTAGGAATAAACACATAATAGGCAGGCATGGTCGAAGTCAAATGTTACAACCCATATCCACACGTGTTAGTTCATGCCATATATTAGTTAACATAAATTCAAGAAGGAATTACCTTTGAGATGATAAGAAGTTAATCTTATTGGTCTTAAGTGATACAAGGGTGTATAAGGGTTATTAACAAGTATTAGAAGTTAAACGAATCAAGGATGTGGTAACTCGTATTTTCAGGTAAACCTAGAGGTTCTTAATACACTCAAGGTCATGTATTAAGGTTTTTGAATCATATAATATCCGTATCATAAGTCTTGAAGTCAAACGAGTTATGAAACAAAAGTCGACAAACGTTGTCGCAACTTAGGTTCATAATTTTACTTAAATATTAGGTTAAATGTTTCTAAGCTTTTCTCCTAATTTACAAGGAATTACGGGGTGATCTACCGACCAAATTAGAGATCTATGAGTCTGTTTTCCGACTCATTAAACCTGTGCAGATTGGTAGATGACAAGTAGGTGCATCACCTACTTGCCAAAATGATAGGACAAAATTAAAAGACCTAAGTCGGCCAAGAGAGGACTTTTAAGGGGTTATGAACTCAGTTATTTCATCCATATTTCAGACCCTCAAAACCAAAGTTAACCCCTGCAACTCCTCCCCAAAAATCCCACACAAACCCTAATCGATTTTCCCTCTCTTTCAAGTTCTATTTGAAGGTAAAACCTAGAGTTTGAAGAACCAAGGGAAGGGCTGAGTTATCCAACAAGTAAGGTAAGTTACTGCCATCTTTCATACATTTTTCTCTGCTGTGAATTCATGGTAATTCATTCTATACATGTAAGAACTCACGGGATGGTGATCGGAAGCCGTGAGTTTGAGTTATTCACTTGTAGCAGACTGTTTTGTGTTGCTATTGGGCTGCGTGTTTTACTACTATTTTGTGGAGTTTTGGAGGTGGAAGGGTGTGGAGGAACACCATATATATGTAGGGTTGTGGGCTGATAGTGATTCGTAACATTTCCGGGTCGTTTGACACGACTACGGTGGTCGTCGTATGTATGATGTAATAAGGTTGTATGTGGACTATTTTGGGAGGCTCAATATGTTTATTATTGATGTTGTTTGGGCTGTATGGTGATTGTTTGGAATGGTGTGAAGTCATATATATAGGGGAGGTGTTGTCCGTTTTAACGTAAAATAGGTTGTGGTCGATACATAATAGTTATGACGCTTAAATGATAACGATAGTATCGTTTCTCTTATTGTAGACTAAGGAGTTGTGACAATTGCATAGCTTGTGATTGGGGAAGTATATACAAGGTATGTGAGGCTATCCCTTTTCTTCTTTTGCACGACTCCGATTGTACATAATGTAATGAACGAGCTTCCAAAGATACTCTACTCTTAGAAGCTAGCAGTACTTACATTGCTTTCCTTCTTATAGAACGATTGATGTTAATGTTGCTTCTCTTATTCTTATGTTATCAATGTTGTTGGTACTTCCTGATTCTTATAAGGTTCGTAATGAAGAGTTGGTCCTAATAACGTGTATAGAGGATACCGACCTTACATCACTCCGAAGATGCCCATAGAGGCGTATGTTTTAAATGTTTATGTATACATACATATGTATCATGCATTTCATGTCAGTAGCCCGCGGAGATACTCAGATGTTCCAGGTTGTATATTCTCTATCCCTGCTTACAATACTGTTCGTATTTATGGTTCCCTACCTTACATACTTAGTACTTTATTCGTACTGACATCCTTTTGTTTGTGGACGCTACATGTCGTGCTGCAGGCCCTAATAGACAGGCAGGTGCAGCTCCCCCACCACGGTAGGCTATCCTGTTCAGCGGTGATTGGCGAGATCCCTTCTCCGGACTTGTCGTGGTCTTGGTATGCATTTCTGTTATAGACATTATGGGTATGTCGGGGCCCTGTTCTGGCTATGTTGCAACACTTATGTTCATTTAGAGGCTCATAGACAACTGTCGACTCATGTATAGTTTGGTATGCCTTGTCGGCTGGTTTTTGTTGTATAGTCTTTCATGCTAGCATGGTAGCTCATACCTTATATCTAGTTTCTTGATTGTCTGGTCATCCCCTCCTATGTATGTTCATGCCGTCATATTTTATTGTTGGTTGTCCATGATCCAGGTCTACCATTTATATTGATCTCGTCATCCCTAAAAGATAATAAAGAAGGTTAGATGAAATGTACGTTGGTGCTCGGCAATTATGGTCGGGTGCTAGTCATGGCCCTCCAGTTTGGGTCGTGACAAACTTGGTATTAGAGCAAGTCTGTTCTAGCGATTGTCTATGAGCCGTGTCTAGTAGAGTCATGATTATGGATGTGTAGAGCGCCACATTTATAATCAGGAGGCTACATGACATCTAGGGTTGTTACCTTCTTCCTGAATCTAGATCGTGCGTATAGTTGAGTCATAAGTGTTAGTCTCTAATATTCACCTTGTTTTCTTTCAGCGATGCCTTCGACTAGGAAGCAATCAATTAGTAGACGGCTTGATACAACTGCGGGAGAGGGTACCAGTCAGGTGCCCCAAGCTAGAGCAAGCCAAAATGATGCTCAGAGTGAGATGCCGTCTCATACCTCATCTACCCCGTCTCCTCCAGAGGATATTAGGAGGCACCCAGCACCTCAAGTTCCTCTATCTGGCACTACAGACCAGGATATGCTGAGTACTTTGCAGTTATTGACTAGCTTGGTAGCTGCTCAGGCTTAGAGGCAGAATACAGGTGCTGCTGAGAAACCAGTTAGTATGAGAGTTCGTGATTTTATTAATTTAGACCCTCCAGTATTTACCGGATCATACCCCGAGGAGGACCTGCAGACTTTTATTGACCAGGTTCATCGTACACTACGGGTTATGCATGTTAGTGATACAGAGGCAGTAGAGTTGGCATCTTATCGGCTACGGGATTTAGCGGTTCTCTGGTATGATAGTTGGGAGAGATCTAGTGGTCCGAACGCTCCTCCAGCTGTGTGGAATGAATTTTCTGAGGCCTTTCTTCGTCACTACTTGCCAGTTGAGAAACGACGAGCTAGAGCTGATAAGTTCTTGAACATTAGACAAGGTAATATGAATGTGTGAGAGTACAGTATGCAGTTCGATTCTTTAGCAAGGTATGATCCCCATATGGTGGCCGAGATGAGTGATAGGGTGCATTTGTTCGTGAACGGATTGGGACCACATCTGATAAATGAGTGCACGACAGCCTCCTTGGTGGAGGGCATGGATATTTCCCATATGCAGGCTTATGCCCAGACCCTAGAGGATCGTAAGTGCCAGCAGAGGGCAGATAGGGAGCAAGATAGGGGCCAGCATAAGAGGGCGAGATTTGCAAGGTATTCTAATGACTTCAGAGGCAGTATCAGGCCCCAGTCTTCGAGGAGTTCGGCACCACCTGTAGCTAGTGCTCCTCCACAGTATCAGAGGCATCGATATGATCGATTTACGCATTCTGGTCCAGGTCAGAGTTCGCAGGCATCAGGCTCACAACATCATAGTGATACTAGTCAGACGAGACCCACAACACCACGTTGTGATCAGTGCGGCAAGGCCCACTTTGGAATGTACCGTCGAGGTTTTGATGCATGTTATTCTTGCGGACAGCCTCGCCATATGATGCGGGATTGTCCAAATAGGGGAGGTGATGGTATGGCTCAGCCGACTGGATTTGTGTCTGCTTCTTCCTTATCAGTTCGACCTCCAGCACATGGTTTTTAGCAGTCGACAGGTCGTGGTAAAGGTAGAGGTGCAGTGTCGAGTTTGAGTGGTGGTCAAAATCGAACCTATGCTCTAGTAGGTCGACAGGATCTTGAGTCGTCTTCAGATGTTGTTGCAGGTATATTATCTATGTTTTCTTATGATGTATATGCGCTGATTGATCCGGGATCTACATTATCATATGTTACACCCTTTGTGGCTAATAAGTTTGGCATTGAACCTGAATTGATAAGTAAACCCCTTGCGGTATCTACTCCGATAGGAGATTCTATGATTGCTAGAAGGGTATATAGAGGTTGCACTGTGATGATTTGTAGTCGTCAAACCTCGGCAAATTATTTGAGTTAGAAATGGTTGATTTTGATGTGATAATGGGAATGGACTGGTTGGCCTCATGCTATGCAAATGTTGACTGTCGTATGAAGATGGTTAGGTTTCAATTTCCTGGTGAACCCATCATTGAATGGAAAGGGAATATTGCTACACCAAAAGGTAGGTTTATTTCCTATCTTAAGGCAAGGAAAATGATCTTAAAAGGTTACATTTATCATTTCGTTCGCGTTAGGGATGCGGAGGCGAAACCGCCTACTTTACAATCAATCCCTGTGGTCAACGAATTCCCAGATGTTTTCCCAGATGAACTCCCAGGCCTTCCTCCTGAAAGGGAGATTGAGTTTAGCATTGATGTGTTGCCTGACACTCAACCGATCTCTATTCCTCCATACAGAATGGCCCCGGCAGAGTTGCGAGAGTTGAAGGTGCAGTTGAAGGACTTGCTGGATAAGGGCTTTATTAGGCCTAGCACTTCACCTTGGGGTGCACCAGTCCTATTCGTGCGGAAGAAAGACGGGTCGTTACGGATGTGTATCGACTATCGACAGTTGAATAAGTCTACTATAAAGAACAAGTATCCACTTCCAAGAATTGATGACCTATTTGACCAACTCCAGGGTGCCAAGTATTTCTCCAAGATTGATTTACGTTCAGGGTATCATCAGGTGAGGGTTAAGGAGAAGGATATTCCAAAGACGGCCTTCCGGACAAGATACGGGCACTTTGAGTTCTTGGTGATGTCGTTCGGGCTAACGAATGCCCCAACAGCTTTTATGGATCTCATGAATACTATATTTAGGCCCTATCTTGATGTGTTCGTGATTGTATTCATTGATGACATTCTAATATATTCTTGTTCGGAGGTGGAACATGCGAGCCACTTGCGGATAGTATTACAGACGCTTCAGGATCGTAAGTTATATGCTAAGCTCTCCAAATGTGATTTTTGCCAGAACTTAGTAGCGTTCCTTGGCCATGTTATATCGGACGAGGGTATTAGTGTCGACACTCAGAAGATCGATGCAGTAAAGAATTGGTCGAGACCTACAACTCCATTAGAAGTCTGCAGCTTCCTAGGGCTAGCAGGATATTATAGGTGGTTTGTGGAAGGGTTTTCCTCACTATCATCACCATTGACTAAGTTAACACAGAAAGCTACCAAGTTCCAGTGGTCTGACATTTGTGAACATAGTTTTCAGGAGATCAAGAATCGATTGACATCCGCACCAGTGCTCACTCTTCCTGAAGGAACATAAGGTTATGTGGTATATTGTGATGCCTCAGGTATATGTTTGGGGTGCGTATTGATGCAGTGTGGGAAGGTGATTGCTTATGCATCAAGACAATTGAACAAGCATGAAAAGAATTACCCAACCCATGATTTGGAATTGGCTGCAGTAATAGATGCTTTGAAGTTATGGCGGCACTACTTATATGGTGTCCATGTTGACATCTACACAGATCACAAGAGTTTACAATACATCTTCAAACAGAAAGAGTTGAATTTGAGGCAGCGTAGGTGGCTTGAATTATTGAATGACTACGACATCAAGATATTGTATCATCCCGGTAAAGCCAATGTTGTGGCAGATGCTCTCAGCCGTAAATCAATGCGAAGCTTAGTACATATTGAGGCAGGTAAATGGGGGTTGACTAAAGAGCTTCATCAGCTAGCCAATATGAGAATCAGATTGTTAGACTCTGATGACGAAGGTGTTACTGTACAGAATACATCAGAATCATCTTTGGTAGCCGAGGTAAAAGCACGGAAATATGAAGATCCTATCTTAGTACGATTAAGAGAGAGCATTCAACAGTGTAAAAGTATGGCTTTTGAGATCGGAAGAGATGGGGCACTAAGATACCAGGGTCGATTATGTGTGCCTAATGTGGCAGGGTTGCGAGAGAAGATTATGAATGAGATTCATCAATCCCGATATTCCATCCATCCCGGCTCGACAAAGATGTATCATGATGTCAAGGAGCAGTATTGGTGGGATAACATGAAGAAGTCTATTGCAGAATTTGTAGCCCAGTGTCCCAATTGTCAACAAGTAAAGATAGAACATCAGAAACCCGGTGGATTGCTTCAGAATATAGAGATTCCGACCTGGAAATGGGAGGTGATTAATATGGACTTCATTATTGGATTACCTCGCTCTTATCATAAGTTTGACTCCATCTGGGTGATAATTGATCGACTTACAAAATGTGCCCATTTTCTGCCAGTTAAGACAACTTACACGGCTGAAGATTATGCGAAGTTGTATATCAAGGAGATTGTTAGGCTTCATGGTGTGCCGGTATCTATTATATCAGACCGAGGAGCTCAATTTACAGCTAACTTTTGGAGGTCTTTTCAGAAGGGTTTAGGCACACAAGTGAATCTCAGCACTGCATTTCATCCGCAGACTGACGGACAGGCTGAACGTACCATTCAGACACTGGAAGATATGCTACGAGCATGTGTTCTAGATTTTAAGGGAAATTGGGATGACCATCTTCCACTCATAGAATTCGCCTACAATAATAGCTACCATTCCAGTATTAAAATGGCCCCATACGAGGCACTATACGGGAGAAGATGTAGATCACCAGTTGGATGGTTCGAAGTCGGTGAAACAGAATTATATGGGCCAGATTTGATTCACCAAGCTATTGAGAAGGTGAAAGTGATACAGGAGCGATTGAGGACGGCACAAAGCAGGCAAAAATCTTATTCCGATGTCCGACGTCATGATCTGGAGTTTGAGGTTGGTGATTGGGTTTTCCTAAGGATCTCACCAATGAAGGGTATTATGCGTTTTGGGAAGAAAGGTAAGCTGAGTCTAAGGTATATCGGGCCGTATAAAATTCTTCGACGGATTGGACAGGTTGCTTATGAGTTAGAATTGCCATCCGAATTGGAATTTGTACACCCGGTATTCCATGTATCTATGTTGAGGAAATGTATTGGAGACCCTTCTCGAGTCGTCCCTATCAAAGTTGTACAGGCTACACAGGACCTATCATATGAAGAAGTGCTATTGGCTATATTAGATCGACAAGTCCGCAAGCTGAGAACAAAAGATGTAGCTTCCATCAAAGTATTGTGGAGGAACAAGAATATGGAAGAAATAACATGGGAAGCAGAAGAGGAGATGAAGTCTAAATACCCGTACCTATTCCAGAATGAAGATAACAAGGATGCTGGTGGAACACATGATACATTGGAAGGTGAAATGGCTCTATGAGGTAAGCAATAACTTGAGAATACTCTTCCTTAATACAAAATGGCGATATGCAGATAATGTACATGTCCATAATGCTTTGCATACTCTTGTAAGGCCATACGTTGAGTTAACCGCTTGCAAGTTTGTCCTCTATTTATGGGAGAAACTTGACCGGAATCCACGATGATTTAAACTCCCCATGAACCCTTACATTCGAGGACGAATGTTCCTAAGGGGGGAAGGGTGTTACAACTCATATCCACACGTGTTAGTTCATGCCATATATAAGTTAACATAAATTCAAGAAGGAATTACCTTTGAGATGATAAGAAGTTAATCCTATTGGTCTTAAGTGATACAAGGGTGTATAAGGGTGATTAACAAGTAATAGAAGTTAAACGAATCAAGGATGTGGTAACTCGTATTTTCAGGTAAACCTAGAGGTTCTTAATACACTCAAGGTCATGTATTAAGGTTTTTGAATCATATAATATCCGTATCATAAGTCTTGAAGTCAAACGAGTTATGAAACAAAAGTCGACAAACGTTGTCGCAACTTAGGTTCATAATTTTACTTAAATATTAGGTTAAATGTTTCTAAGCTTTTCTCCTAATTTACAAGGAATTACGGGGTGATCTACCCACCAAATTAAAAATCTATGAGTCTGTTTTCCTACTCATTAAACCATTTGTCAATACAATCTTCGAGTATAGAGATATTCATAATTTTGCAAGCCTGCGCAGATTGGTAGATGACAAGTAGGTGCATCACCTACTTGCCAAAATGATAGGACAAAATTAAAAGACCTAAGTCGGACAAGAGAGGACTTTTAAGGGGTTATGAACTCAGTTATTTCATCCATATTTTAGACCCTCAAAACCAAAGTTAACCCCTGCAACTCCTCCCCAAAAATCCCACACAAACCCTAATCGATTTTCTCTCTCTTTCAAGTTCTATTTGAAGGTAAAACCTAGAGTTTGAAGAACCAAGGGAAGGGCTGAGTTATCCAAAAAGTAAGGTAAGTTACTTCCATCTTTCATACATTTTTCTCTGCTGTGAATTCATGGTAATTCATTCTATACATGTAAGAACTCACGGGACGGTGATCGAAAGCCGTGAGTTTGAGTTATTCACTTGTAGCGGACTGTTTTGTATTGCTATTGGGCTGCGTGTTTTACTACTATTTTGTGGATTTTTGGAGGTGGAAGGGTGTGGAGGAACACCATATATATGTAGGGTTTTGGGCTGATAGTGATTCGTAACATTTCCGGGTCGTTTGACACGACTACGGTGGTCGTCGTATGTATGATGTAATAAGGTTGTATGTGGACTATTTTGGGAGGCTCAATATGTTTATTATTGATGTTGTTTGGGCTGTATGGTGATTGTTTGGAATGGTGTGAAGTCATATATATAGGGGAGGTGTTGTCCGTTTTAACGTAAAATAGGTTGTGGTCGATACATAATAGTTATGACGCTTAAATGATAACGATAGTATCGTTTCTCTTATTGTAGACTAAGGAGTTGTGACAATTGCATAGCTTGTGATTGGGGCAGTATATACAAGGTATGTGAGGCTATCCCTTTTCTTCTTTTGCACGACTCCGATTGTACATAATGTAATGAACGAGCTTCCAAAGATACTTTACTCTTAGAAGCTAGCAGTACTTACATTGCTTTCCTTCTTATAGAACGATTGATGTTAATGTTGCTTCTCTTATTCTTATGTTATCAATGTTGTTGGTACTTCCTGATTCTTATAAGGTTCGTAATGAAGAGTTGGTCTTAATAACGTGTATAGAGGATACCGACCTTACATCATTCCGAAAGGTTTAGAATGTGATTCCATGAGTCAAGCATGCATTATATATATATATATATATATATCTATTTTACTCTACCGAGTCATGCTATGGTCGGCCGGGTATGGCACTTATTGTGCAACCACTGATCAGTTGGGTTTTACCGAGCTCCACGTGGCTGGGTACGATTCTACCGAGCCTTATGATGACCGAGTACGTTTTTACCGAGCCTATTATGGCTGGGTACGATATGATGATGATGATGCCCATAGAGGCGTATGTTTTAAAAGTTTATGTATACATACATATGTATCCTGCATTTCATGTCAGTAGCCCGCAAAGGAACTCAGATGTTCTAGGTTGTATATTCTCTATCCCTGCTTACAATACTGTTAGTATTTATGGTTCCCTACCTTACATACTTAGTACTTTATTCGTACTGACGTCCTTTTGTTTGTGGACGCTGCATGTCGTGCTGAAGGCCCTAATAGACAGGCAGGTGCAGCTCCCCCACCACAGTTGGCTGTCCAGTTCAGCGGTGATTGGCGAGATCCCTTCTCCGGACTTGCCGTGGTCTTGGTATGCATTTCTGTTATAGACATTACGGGTATGTCGGGGCCCTGTTCCGGCTATGTTGCAGCACTTATGTTCATTTAGAGGCTCATAGACAACTTCGACTCATGTATAGTTTGGTATGCCTTGTCGGCTGGTTTTTATTGTATAGTCTTTCATGGTAGCGTGGTAGCTCATACCTTATATGTAGTTTCTTGATTGTTTGGTCATCCCCTGCTATGTATGTTCATGCCGTCATATTTTATTGCTGGTTGTCCATGATCCAGGTCTATCATTTATATTGATATCGTCAGCCCAAAAAGATAATAAAGAAGGTTAGATGAAATGTACGTTGGTACTCGGCAAGTATGGTCGGGTGCTAGTCATGGCCCTCCAGTTTGGGTCGTGACATCAAAGAACCTAACAAGCAAACATAGGGTAAAGGTCACATAATCATAGAATGTTCATGAGAAACATACAGACTAGTCGAAAATATTATCAAAAACACACTCAGAAACCCAGGATAGAACTAGGAAATTAGGGTTTTCAACATAATAAATCGGATAAAAGAAAAAACATAAATAACCGTTTAAACATACTAAAAATCATAGATTAATACCAACAATCAGAAGGAAATATGTTTTAAAAAGGGGTTACGAACCGTAGTTCGCAGACGAAGAGTCATTTTGAGAAAATCGGCAAACCCTTAAGGGAAAATAACAAGATAACTCTAGATATACCTAGATCTAAGACAGATCTAAGAGAAAATTGGAAAATCTCAAGAGTTAGGGTTTCAGAGAACCCAGAGAAGATGAGAAAACCTTAAAATGTTAACGGTTTTAGCCGGAAAAATCATATATCTTACTGGAAAAGCCATGGATGGCCGAAAAATGGCGTGAAAGACCATGGATAGGAATTGAACCACTCCAGGTTCACCTGAGGACCTCAAGGTAGTGTCAAACCGGTGTGGGGTGAAGTTGATGGTAGGAGATGATGAGAGGCCATGGTTTCCGGCGAGGGAGGTAGCCGGAGAAGGTGGACAGTGATTAGGGGTTGAGGGTGTCTGAGAGAGAGGATAGGAGGAGAGGATTCAGAGGCGGCACAAATGAGAGAATGGGGTAGGGTTTGGGGGCTCATTTGATTAAAAAGGGAAAGTAATAACGTGGACCGTTGATCTGGAAGATCAACGGTCGAGATTCAAAAGGGTAGGTCGGTTCCGGGTTTGGGTATGGGTAAATAGGGTGTGGGTCGGGTTTTTTAATTGTAAAATTGGGCTGGGAATTGGGGTCCGATTTGACTATAATTGAATCCAATTTGGCTATAATTTAAATAGCTAGTTTTTCCCTAATTAATTTATAAAAATAGTAAATAATTTCTGAAAAAATAATTTAAGGTGCTAAAATTATTTAGAATACATAATTAGCAATTTAAAAATATAGGATCTAATTTTTTGCATATAAAACATAATTATATCTTAAAATGGGCTAACATTGCAATTATATGCAATTTAGCTTTAAAGATACTAAATGTAATTGCAAAAATATATAAAAATTACCTTAGCCATATTTTGGCGTAAGACAATAGATGAATTATCAAAAATAATAATTTTGAAAATAATTATTGGGGATTTTATGGATAAAAAGGGAGAAACTAAATCAATTTAAACCCTTCAAATTATGGAAAAAATAATAAAAACCTTGGCAATGCTTATATATTCATATATATGCTATTTTGAAGGTGTTTTTGCATATTTAAAATATATAGGAAAGATTGTGTTTCAACACCATCGCAAACCTGGGATCTTCTGCCGAAGAAGAAAACCTACTCCCCGGAGCTGTTGTCCAATTGCTCAAATCTGTGGTCGAGGAAGGTCACGCGGAGATCAACTCCACCAGCCTAACATAGGACTGGAGAAAAAAATATATTGTCTATTTGAAAAACGGGAAGTTACCCGCAGATCCAACGGAATCGAGGGCCCTGCGAACCAAAGCAGCCCGGTTCTCACTCGACGAAAATGGGGCTTTGTAAAGGAGAACTTTCGACGGCCCCCGTGAGGTATGCTTGGTACCGGGCATCACAGATTATGTGCTCCGAGAAATCCACAAGGGCATCTGCAAAAATCACTCTGGGGCCGATTCCTTAGTCCGAAAGATGATCAGAGCGGGCTAATACTGGGACAACATAGAAAAAGACACCAGGGAATTCGTCAAGAAATGCGACAAATGTCAGAGGTTTGCTCCCATGATCCACCAGCCAGGTGAGCAACTACATTCCGTTTTATCACCATGGCCATTCATGAAATGGGGAATGGACATCGTCGGCCCTTTGCCGACAGTGCCAGGTAAGGCTGGATTCATTCTGTTTATGACTGACTATTTTTCAAAATGGGTGGAAGAGCAGGCCTTCAAAAAAATAAGAGAGAAGGAAGTCATCAATTTTATATAGGAATACATCATATGCTGGTTAGGAATCCCGTCTAAAATAGCATGCGATAACGGGCGGTAGTTCATCGGGAGCAAGGTATCACAGTTCCTTGAAGACAACAAAATCAAGAGAATCCTGTCGACACCGTACCACACGTGTGCAAACGGCTAGGCCGAATCTACAAATAAAACCATCATTCATAACTTGAAAAAGAAATTGGAGAGCGCCAAGGGAAAATAGAGAGAGACACTGCTCGAGGTACTGTGGGCATCCTGGAAAATTTAAAAATCGAGCACCGGGAAAACACCTTTCTCTCTAGTATATGGCGCCGAAGCGCTGATACCAGTGGAAGTCGGGGAACCAAGCACCAGATTCCGACATACTAACGAGGGCTCGAACAATGGGGCCATGACAGCGGCCCTCGAGCTACTCGACGAAAGACGGGAAGCTTTGTTGGTCCGGATGGCTGCCCAAAAGCATAAAATCGAAAGGTACTACAATAGAAGGACAAATCTCTAGTATTTCGGGATTGGGGACTTCGGTCATACCCCTCGAAGCTCGAATCCAAAGTCGAGACTCATCCTCTGGGGTCGTCAGATATCGGCTCGGAGGACATCGCATCCCGACAACTATAGCAGGCTACGACAGGCAAGAGGGGAGTTCCCAAGGAACGTGGCTCAAACTAACAAAGCTGGCCTATTCAGGGACTATTTCAAGAAGTCACGTCCTAACCATATTATCTCTACGCCTTCATGGTTAACACGTTTTGTACTATAGCGGATTCCCCTCCTATATAAAGGGGATCCCCACCATTTTGTATCGGATCGGCTGATGTTGCTCCAACTATTTCTCCGTGAGATCAATAATATCTCTCTCTCTTTTCTCTCCAACTCGCTTGTTCTGACTAGCTCGAGGCCACTTTGGCATTCACTACTCTCCCATTTGTTCTTCATTTATTGCATGGTAATGGCCATAAAGAGCCTTGTTTAATCATATCTAAACTGTTATCCCATTCCCGATTACCCCCGATAGCTTGAGACCGAGCCATTGTATCGACCCCGAGGTCCTCCATCGACCAGTCCAAAGCTAGGGTAGTAAGCCCCACGTTTTGATCACTGCCTCATTTTAGCCTGCATTTCATCGTTAAACTTCATATTCTTAGCATTATCTGCACATACAATTAGCATAAAAATAGATCACGTATTTTTAGAATTTCATTTACAAATTTAATTATTGTTACCATTTTCATGGTAAACAGTTTGGCGCCCACCGTGGGGATAAAAATAATAGTGATTATTTTCTTGCTAGTTCTATCGCAAAAACGCAAGTTATCTTTCACACTTTTTCTTGTCCAAGATCTCTTGATTTCAGGTTGAAATGTCTGGCTCGGTAAACGTGGTTAAGAACGACTACCTAAAAAGCAACAGAGAAATGGATATGACCGTCCTAGAGGCCGGCACACCACCTTATTCAACTCGGATGGAAGGGAAGGTCCTCCAACTTAACATCCACATGATTACTGGGGGAACCACCACACCCCAAGGGCCCGTGTTCACACGAACGAGAACGTCTGTTACAGAAGAAGGACCGACCTAAGAACGCATACCCAAAGATACCCTCATATTCAGTGAGGAGGAACTCGAGGCTATGATGGAACCCATAACGACATGCTAGTGATCTCGTTCTTCTTAAACAACACCAGAATAAAGCACGTGCTCGTGGATCCAGGCAGCTCGACCAACATAATCAGGTCTGAAGTAGTAGAGTAGTTGGGGCTGCTCAATCAAGTTGTTCCCGTCCCTCGAATCCTCCATGGATTCAATATGATCGGTGAAGTAACGAAAGGAGAGATTACCCTCCCGGTTAACACGTCTAGCGCAATCTAGAATATCGAGTTCCAGGTCATCGATGGTGACATGAGATACACCGCCTTACTCGGCAGGCCTTGGATACACAACATGAGGGCAGTTCCCTCAACCTTGCACCAAGTGAGAATGTTTCCCATGAGTGATGGCATCACGACCATACATGGAGAACAGCAGGCAGCGCAAGAAATGTTTGCGGTCCAACATGAGACGCCAACCCCTACATGCCCGTTCTTAGACAAGGAGGGAAGCGTGCAGGCCCAAAGGCGACGAGGAAGACTTCTTCTCCCCCCGAACTTTTGTCGCCCCCGAGGAATAGGATAGGACCAAATCAACAGTCAAAGAACTGGAGCAGACCATTGTGATCAAGCACCTCCCAGATCGCAAGGTATATGTGGTAATGGCGATGACCCCCGAACTCAAGACAGGGTTTATTCAATTTCTTAGTAACAATATCTACTATTTTGCTTGGTCCCACCTACATATGACAGGAATCCCGATACAAATCACTTCCCACAAGCTAAATGTTGACTCGAAATTCAAACCCGTAAAGAAAAAGAGAAGACCGCAAATCGAGATAAAACATGTCTTCATCAAAGAGGAGGTAGCGAAACTTCTTAAAATTGGATCCATTAGGGAGGTAAAGTACCCTGAATATCTTGCTAACATAGTAGTAGTGCCAAAAAAGGGGAACAATCTAAGAATGTGCGTAGATTATAAAGATTTGAATAAAGCGTGCCCCAAAGATTCCTCCCCGTTGCCTAATATCGATCATCTGATCGATGCTACGGCCGACCACGAGAGCCTCACTTTTCTTGATGCCTACTCGGGGTAAAATCAAATCCAGATGAACCCCGAGGACAGGGAAAAGACCTTGTTCATCATGAAGTATGGTACATATTGCTATAATGTAATGCCCTTCGGGCTGAAAAATGCGAGAGCAACATACTAGCGCTTAGTTAATAAAATGTTTGAGCATCAAGTAGGTAAATCAATGGAGGTATATATTGATTATATGCTAGTCAAATCCCTGCTTGCAGAGGACAATTTGACCCATTTGTAGGAAACTTTCAACATCATCTGAAGCTACAACATGATGCTCAACCCCGAGAAGTTTGCCTTCGGAGTAGGTTTGGGCAAATTCCTGGGCTTCATGGTTTCAAACAGGGGGATCGAGATCAACCCCGACAAAATAAGAGCCATCGAAGAGATCACGTGGTGAAAAATCTAAAATCCGTCCAACGGATAACGGGGCGGATAGCGACCCTGGCAGATTCATATCAAGATCATCGGACAAAAGCCACCATTTCATCACCCTACTCAAAAGAAAGAGTTGCTTCTAATGGACTTCAGAATGCCAACACGCCCTAGAAGAACTGAAACGGTACCTGACTAGACCGCCTTTGCCGCACACACCCAAGGAGGATGAGACGCTATACCTATACCTAGCCGTGTCCGAAATAGCGGTAAGCGGTGTACTTGTCCAAGAAGATCAAGGTACATAATTTCCTATTTATTATGTAAGCCAAATCTTGGAGGAGGCCGAGACCTGGTATCCCCATCTGGAAAAATTGGCTCTCGCACTAATAAGCACCTCACACAAGCTGAAGCCTTACTTTCAGTGTCACCGTATCTGTGTTCTGTCAACTTATCCCCTACAGAGCGTACTGCACAAACCTGAGTTATCAGATCGATTGGACAAATGGGCCATTGAGTTCGTAGGGTATGATGTCGAGTATCAACCTCGGACAGCCATCAAGTCCCAAATCCTGACGGACTTCACGGCCTATTTCTCACCATCCCTCATGCCCGAGGTAGAGAAGGAACTTTTATTAAAATCAGGCATATCCTCCGGGGTATGGACCCTATTCACAGACGGTGCCACGAACATACAAGGATTCGGGCTCGGCATAGTCCTAAAGCTGCCTGTCGGCAGCATAATTAGACAATCCATAAAAACTACAAAACTATATAACAATGAAGCCGAGTATGAGGCTATGGTTGCAGGCTTAGAACTGGCCAAAAGTTTGGGAGCCGAGACCATCGAGGCAAAGTGTCAATCGCTCCTCGTAGTAAGCCAAGTGAACAGAAGCTACCATAGCGTCCTAACATGGGATTGGAGAAATAAATATATTGTCTAACTGAAAGACATAAAGTTACCCGCAGATCCAAAGGAATCGAGGGCCCTGTGGAATAATGCAGCCCGGTTCTCACTCGATGAAAATGGGGCTCTCTACAGGAGAACTTTCGATGGCACCCTGGCAAATGCTTGGGACTGGCGACACAGATTATGTACTCCGAGAAATCCATGAGGGCATCTGCGGAAATCACTATAGGGTCGATTCCTTAGTCCGAAAGGTGATTAGAGCGGGCTACTACTGAGACAACATGGAAAAACACACCATGGAATTCGTCCAGAAATGCGACAAATGTCAGAGGCTTGCTCCCATGATCCACCAGCCCGGTGAGCAACTACATTATGTTTTATCACCATGCCATTCATGAAATGGGGAATGGACATCGTCGGCCCTTTGCCAATAGCGCCAGGTAAGGCTAGATTCATTATTTTTATCACTGACTACTTTTCAAAATGGGTGGAAGCGCAGGCCTTTGAAAAAATAAGAGAGAAGGAAGTCATAAATTACATATGGGTACACATCATATGTCGGTCCGGAATCCAGTCTGGAATAGCATGTGATAACAGGAGGTAGTTCATCGAGAGGTAGGTAATACAGTTCCTTGAAGACAACAAAATCAAGAGAATCCTGTCGACACCGTACCACTCGTGTGCAAACGGCCAGGCCTAATTTACAAATAAAACAATCATTCAGAACTTGAAAAATAAATTGGAGAGCGCCAATGGAAAATAGAGAGAGACACTACCCGAGGTGCTATGGGCATACCGGACAACTTCAAAATCGAGCACCTGGGAAACAATTTTCTCTCTAGTATATGGCGTCGAAGCGCTGATACCAGTGGAAGTCGGGGAACCAAGTGCCAAACTACGACATACTAACAAGGGATTGAACAATGGTTCCATGATAGCGGCCCTCTAGCTACTCGACGAAAGATAGGAAGCTTCGCTAGTTCGGATGGCTGCCTAGAAGCAGAAAATAGAAAGGTACTACAACAGAAGGACAAATCTCTGGTGATTCAGGATCGGGGACTTGGTCAAAAAGAGCCTGTTTAAATCATATCTTAATTGTTATTCCATTACCGATTACCCCCAATAGCTTGAGATTGAGCGCAGGTATCGACCCCGAGGTCCTCCATCGACCAATCCAAAGCCAGGGCAGTAAGCCCCTCATTTTGATCACAGCGTTGTTTTAGCTTGCATTTCATCGTTAAACATCATATTCTTACCATGATCTTCTCATACACCTAGCATAAAAATAGATCACATATTTTTAAATCCCATTTACTAATTTAATTATTGTCACCATTTTCACGGTAAACAGTTTGGCGCCCACCATGGGGCTAAATAATAGTGATTATTTTCTTGCTAGTTCTATCGGAAAAATGGAAGTTATCTTTCACACTTTTTCTTGTCCAATATCTCTTGAATTCAGATCGAAATGTCTGGCTCAGTAAATAGGGTTAAGAATGACTACCTCGAAAGCAACAGAGAAAGGGACATGACCGTCCTAGAGGCCGACACACCACCTTATTCAACCCGGATGGAAGGGAAGGTCCTCCAACTTAACATCCATATGATTACTAGGGGAACCACCGCTCCCCAAGGGCCCATGTTCAAATGAATGAGAATGTCCGTTATAGAAGAAGGACCGACCCAAGAATGCATACCCGAAGATACCCTCATATTCAGCAAGGAGGACCTCGAGGCTATGTTGGAACCACACAACGATGCGATGGTGATCTAGGCAGCTCGGCCAACATAATCAGGTCAGAAGTAGTAGAGCAGTTGGGGCTACTCAATCAAGTCGTTCCCATCCCTCGAATCCTCCACGACTTCAACATGATCTGTGAAGTAACGAAAGGAGAGATTACCCTCCCGGCCAACACGTCTAGCACAATCCAGAATACCGAGTTCTAGGTCATCGGTGGTGACATGAGATACAACGCCTTTCTCGGCAGGCTTTAGATACACAACATGAGGGTAGTGCCCTCAACCTTGCACCAAGTGATAAAGTTTCCCACGAGGTATGGCATCACGACCATACATGGAGAACAACGGGCAGCGAAAGAAATGTTCGCGGTCCACTATGAGACGCCAACCCCCACATGCCCGGTCTTAGATAAGGAAGGAAGCATGCAGACCCCCAAAGGCGAAGAGGAAGAGTTCTTCGCCCCCCCCCCCCCCCGAACATTTGTCGCCCCTGAGAAATCGGACAAATGAACAGTCGAAGAACTGGAGAAGACTATTTTGATCAAGCACCTCCCGGATCGCAAGGTATACCTGGGAACGGGGCTGACCCCCGAACTCAAGACAGGGTTTATTTGATTTCTTACTTACAATATCAACTATTTATCCTTGTCCCACCTAGATATGACAGGAATCCCTCCGGAAATAACTTCCCACAGGCTAAACATTGACCCCAAATTCAAACCCGTAAAGAAAAGGAGAAGACCGCAATCTAAGATAAAACATGCCTTCATCAAAGAGGAGTTAGCAAAACTTCTTAAAATCGTATCCATTAGGGCATTAATGTACCCCGAATGGCCTGCAAACGTAGTAGTAGTGCCAAAAAAGGGGACCAACCTAAGAATGTGTGTGGATTATAAAGATTTGAATAAAGCGTGCCCCAAAGTTTCCTCCTTGTTGCCTAATATCGATCATCTGATCGATGCTATGACCGGCCACGAGACCCTCACTTTTCTCGATGCCTACTCGGGGTATAATCAAAACCAGATAAACCTCGAGGATAGGGAAAAGACCTCTTTCATCATAAAGTATGGTACATATTGCTATAACGTAATGCCATTCGGGCTAAAAAATGCGGGAGCAACATACCAGCGCTTAGTTAATAAAATGTTCGAGCATCAAGTAGGCAAATCAATGGAGGTATATATTGGTGACATGCTAGTGAAATCCCTGCGCGCAGAGGACCATTTAACCCATTTGCAGGAAACTTTCAACATCCTCTGAAGCTACAACATGAAGCTCAACCCCGAGAAGTATGTCTTCGGAGAAGTTTTGGGCAAATTCCTGGGCTTCATGGTTTCAAACAGGGGGATCAAGATCAACCCCGACAAAATAAAAGCCATCGAAGAGATCATGGTGGTGAACAATGTAAAATCCGTCCAACGGCTAACAGAGCGGATAGTGGCCCTGGGCAGATTCATATCAAGATTATCGGACAAAAGCCACCATTTCTTCTCCCTACTCAAAAGAAAGAGTTGCTTTGAATGTACTCCAGAATGCCAACACGCCCTAGAAGAACTAAAACGGTACCTGACTAGCCCGACTTTGCCGCACACACCCAAGGAGGATGAGACGCTATTCCTATACCTGGTCGTGTCCGAAATAGCGGTAAGTAGCGTACTTGTCTGAAATATCGGTAAGCGGTGTACTTGTCCGAGAAGATCAAGGTACACAATTTCCTATTTATTATGTAAGTTGAACCTTGGGCGATGCCAAAACCTGGTATCCCCATCTAGAAAAGTTGGTTCTCATACTGATAAGCGCCTCGTGCAAGCTGTAGCCTTACTTTCTGTGTCACCGTATCTACGTTCTGTCAACTTATCCCATCTGGAGCGTACTGCACATACCTGAGTTATTAGGATGATTGGCCAAATTGGCCATTGAGCTCGGAGGGTATGATGATAAGTATCAACCTTGGACGGCCATCAAGTCCCAATTCTTGGTGGACTTCGTGGCCGATTTCTCACCATCCCTCATGCCCGAGATAGAAAAAGAACTTTTATTAAAATCAAGCATATCCTCCGGGGTATAGACCCTGTTCACATACGGTGCCTCGAACATACGAGGATCCCACTCGGTATAGTCCTAAAGCCTCCCGTCGGCAGCATAATCAGACAATCCATAAAAACTGCAAGACTAACTAACAATGGAGCCAAGTATGAGGCTGTGATTGCAGGCATAGAACTGGCCAAAAGTTTGGGAGCCAAGATCATCGAGGCAAAGTGCGATTCGTTCCTCGTAGTAAGCCAAGTGAACGAAAGTTATGAAGCCCGGAAGGACAGGATGCAGAGGTATTTGGACAAAATCCAAATCACGTTACGTCACTTCAAAGAATGGACCTTAGTCTATGTACCCCGAGAATAGAATAGCGAGACCGATGCCCTCAAAAACCTGTAATCTTCTGCGGAAGAAGAAGACCTACTCCCTAGAGCTGTCGTCCAATTACTCAAATCTATGGTAGAGGAAGGTCACGCGGAGATCAACCCCACCAGCCTAATATGGGATTGGAGAAATAAATATATTGTGTATCTGAAAGACGGGAAGTTACCCGCAGATCCAATGGAATCAAGGGCCCTACGAACCGAAGCAGCCCAGTTCTCACTCGACGAAAATAGGGCTCTGTATAGGAGAACTTTCGATGGCCCTCTGGCGGTATTCTTGGGACTAGACGACACAGATTATGTGCTCTGAGAAATCCACAAGGGCATCTGCGGAAACCACTCTGGATCGATTCCTTAGTTCGAAAGGTGATTAGAGCGGGCTACTACTTGGACAGCATGGAAAAAGAAACCAAGGAATTCATCCAAAAATGCGACAAATGTCAGAGGTTTGCTCCCATGATCCACCAGCCCGGCGAGCAACTACATTACGTTTTATCACCATGGCCATTAATGAAATGGGGAATGGACATCGTCGACCGTTTGCTGACAGCTCCAGGTAAGGCTAGATGCATTCTGTTTATGGCTGACTACTTTTCAAAATGGGTGGAAGTGCACGCCTTCAAAAAATAAGAGAGAAGGAAGACATCATTTTCATATGGGAATACATCATATGTCGACTTGGAATCCCGTCTGAAATAGCATGCTATAACGGGATGCAGTTTATCGGGAGCAAGGTAACACAGTTTGTTGAAGACAACAAAATCAAGAGAATCTTGTCGACACCATACCACCTGTGTGCAAAGCCAGGCCGAATCCACAAATTAAACCATCCTTCAAAACTTGAGAAAGAAATTGGAGAGCGCTAAGGGAAAATGGATAGAGACACTACCCGAGGTGCTGTGGGCATACCGAACAACTTCAAAATCGAGCACCAGGGAAACACCTTTTTCTCTAGTATATGGCACCGAAGCGCTGATACTAGTAGAAGTTGAGGAACCAAGCACCAGATTCTGACATACTAACAAGGGCTCAAACAATAGGGCCATCACAGTGGCCCTCGAGCTGCTTGACGAAAGACGGGAAGCTTTGCTGGTTCGGATGGCTGCCTAGAAGCAGAAAATCGAAAGTTACTACAACAGAAGGACAAATCTCCGGTATTTCAGGATCGGGGACTTGGTCCTAAGGAAGGTTACTGTCAACACCCGGAACCCTAATGAAGGGAAGCTGGGCCAAAATTGGGAGGGGCCATACCGTATCCTCGTGATAGTTGGCAAAGGATCCTATAAGCTTGGCACAATTGTGGGCGAACAGCTTCCGATAGGGCGTCCGATTGTAAATTCCCACAAATATCCTCAAGCAAACGACGCACTCTTTACCTACGATCGAGTTTTTTACCCAATACGGGTTTTTTTGTAAGGTTTTTAACGAGGCAAAGTCCACGCGTTTCCCGAGTAATGACAAATAAAGCTCCATTAGGAAATGATGTACCAGACCAAACGGTCCAAGGAGCCGCGCCCGCACGGGCCGAGCTCGCAACAGCAAAACAACATATATTTACGCCAAGCAATAAAGAATATCTTTCAGCATCTCATGCTCCAGAAAAGGAATTTTTAGCATGCTCGTGGCAAGGGTCCCTCCACCAAATACATCCCGAAATACTTGGAGACTTAGCGTCAACAATTTGGCACCCGCATGACCCTAGGGTCAGAACTTCGGTCTCATATGGCCCCAACAAGGTAGTTTCTAAGCTCACGAATATTGGCCTTCGAGCCTAAACAAACTGAATGACTCGGAGACTATTGCCAATTGCCATACATTAGAAAACCTAAAACTGTAAGACCACGAGCGGGCAAACTCGGTGTAACCAGATCTATTCTACATAGCTACAAAAATTGTAAGACCTTAACAGGCATGACAAAAACTATAAGACCTCAACAGGCATGACAAACTGTAAGACCTCAACAGGCATGAAAATTTTGTAAGACCTTACTACAGGCATATAACACAATCCCGAAGTTTAGGCTATACGTCGCATTTGTAAGAAGCCCGAAAGAGTATACCCTTGGTGTAGATGCCTAAACTATCAGTCGGGATCAAAAATGGCTCCGGCCGAACACATATGACTATGGTCAATATGGCTGCTCCAGCCAAATTAACGTGACTCGGGGATGCCCGACTGTCGCTAAAAAAATCGCAAGCCATTACTTCGAATATACTTCGAAAAGAACCGGTTAAAACATGTTTCCCTCAATAGGCAAATGAGCTTCAACCAAGTCAGCTCGAAATCACAAGGCTTCGAGCTACTCCGCCTATGAGCTAAGAACCTTCCGAAGTGCACAAACATCGCCGCTAACAACTTGATATCGAGGTTCTTCCAGAACCGACGACGGGTAAGGCAAAATCATTTCAAAAAGACCTTTACGAGCGGAAAACAAAGCATACAAAAAGCCTACGAGCAAAAGTATAAGAGTCATTGTCACCAGCCAAATGAGCCTCCGGGCCGCCCATTGAAAAGGTCTCAATGACCAAACAGCGTAAGAGCCACTGTCGCTAGGTTGAAAATTGAAAACTTGAGGATTAAAATGAGCTCGAGTCGTAACCTGATTCAGATACCGGATCCAAAATAGTTAACTACAATATGCCTAAGGGCACCGCATAAATGCCATTGTAGCTAGCCAAATGAGCCTCCGGGCCATGCACTTGTAAGGTCACTTCAACCCGAAGCACAAAATGTCATCGTCATCCGCCCATGCGGGCGCAAAAAAGTTTAAGGGACAGTTGAAGCTCCAGTAGCAACACGACTCGGAGACTGAACCCAAAAACAAGCGAAATACAAATGCCCAAGAGCAAGGGATAAGAATCATCATCAACCGGCCATGCAGGCACAAGAGATTAAAGATCGAGTATGCTCGAGATAAAACTCGGCCCAGAGACTCAACACAAAAGGGTTGGGCAAAAGCACAAGGACTCTCACGGAAGTTCACACTTAAGGCCGCATCGACCAGCCGCATGACAACACCCGAGCCGACTTAAACGGGCCACAAAGCAATATTGCGGGTCTAAGGATCTTTCTCCAATCCTTGCTGAATTCAGAGCAAAAAGGGGAACAAGGGAAAACAAAGTCGATTCTCTTTATACATATGCCAATATAAAAAGTACTATATACAACCAGGGAGATCGGCAGGAAAAAACAACAAACAATCCTAATCTACTGCCGAACCGGCAGCCTCAATAACTCCCCAAGGGCTGAACCCAGGCGATTACGAGCTTCCCAACGGCCCCTTCTCAACGACATCCTCTCTACCTAGGAATCCACACCCATTTTTAACACCACTCAATTTGCCTTCCAATGTGCCCTCAGTGTCCTGCCTTCGATAACCCGGCCGAGCACTACCCCCTCAAACGTCCTCTCAATGCAAGAATCTGCAATGATTGCTCCTCCCCTATGCAAATATATAGGCATCTCGGACTTAGCCTTGATCTGAACCAATGCAGCCACCAGCTTGGAGTGGATGCCCTTATACTTGCCACTATCCTCCTTTGCGTACTGGAGATGACGCTTGACCAAGGTAACTCTCCCCCTAAGGCTGTCCTTCTCGGAAGCCACCTCGCTCACATGCCTAGTATGCTCGGGGACTTCAGAATCTCTGGCCTGAAGCTCCCCTCTCAGCAGGGAGTTCTCCTTCTCAAACTGCACAAAGCATGTACTGAGGAGTTAAAAGCAATGGAATCTCACAAGGGATCGAGTGGCAGTAAAAACAGGGGATGAATAACCTACTCGGTAAAATAGGCTTTCTCGTATTCGCGACGGCTCACCTCATCCTGATATTAGGTGAGATCCTGGTCATAAAGCACTTTGGCCTGAAACCATATAAAAAGTTTCGAAGAATAAAGGTCGAAGCAACCCAAAGCGGCAGACAAGGCTAGCAAAAGTTACTCGCCCACAATGTCTACCCTTCTCACCAAAAATGAACAAAGCATCGACCTCAAAACTACCCTCAAGAATGATCACATGCCTCTCGAGTGCATCTCCTCCTTTGATCAGTGCTCCTGCCGTAGAAGGCTCTTTGAGAGGCCCATCTAGCACTTCGTAAGATGGAAGGATCTCCCCCTGAGGAGAATCAACAACAATCAACGGGCTAACGAGGTCAGCCAAAGTCTTCATCCCTTGTTCACCCTGGGTACCAGATCTAGGCCCCTCCGAACTACCTGCCAAGGGCGTTCCAGCTCGAGAAAAACTCTGGCCACCTGCTAATTCGGGGGCAGTGCTCGACACCCCATCCATTGCCTCACCACCATAAAGATGGGCCACGCCAGCATTAGACTCATGTCCGAAAGCATCCATCCCCCGACTAGAGGATCAATCGAGCTCAAATTCTCTTTGGCAGGTGTTGAGAAGCTACTTTATCCCTCACCTTCAGCACAAGAATTTCCCGCTGCCCTGGAGATCAGAACCATTGGGTAAACCATGGAGTCCTCCACCTTGAACCTCTTGGGCTCTAGTGGCCCATCGTGTAGACTCTCCTACCTTTCCTTCTCCTCGCCAAGCACCATAACGTCTCCTCTAATGGACGGTGCCTCCCTTATCAGTGGGATTTCTCCCAGACCTACATAGATGCAAAGGTTAAATGCTCATAATGAAAAATGCTACTAACAGCAAACTATATCAAAATGTTCAGACACATCGAGGCTCAACATGGTCTTTGGCTTCCCACCAAGCTTGGGATAAATCTCCCCATGCTCAATCGATATACGGGCAGACTGAGTATAAACAACCAACCAAACCCTGGATATCCGACACTGCCCCGGGGGTAAATCACTATGGCTGAAAAAACAAGAAAAGTAGAGTTAGACGCATAGAGAAAAATCGCCATGAAAGGGAAAAGACACCACGTTTACTTACGCCCAGCGTTCCACTTCTCAGGGGACATCATCTTTTTCACTGGGATCAGGTCAGATATCCTCACTCGGACGAATCGGCTTAACCATTCGTCACCCCCGAACTCCTCGATATAGGCAAAAGGGATCTCGAGTCTCGACAATGAAGCTTTATTAAGCCCACGCGAAGAAGACGGGGACTATACATCCAGATCATATGGTTCAGGGTAAAATGTATTCCCTCTATCATGCTCAAGTAATGCCTAATCCTACGAACCACATGCTAGAATGAAGGATGAACTTGACCTAGAGTTACCTGATAACACTGGCAGAAGTCGAGAATCACAACATCGATTGCGGGCGAAGATGGTCCCACCGGCCCCAAGGTGAATGGGTAGGTATATACGCTTAGAAAGACGGCTCTATAAGCCGTAATATCTTCCTCCCAAGCAAGAATCTCCAAGAGCACAGTATCTCCCCAGTAACAGTTGGCCCTCACTCTTTCAATGTCCATTATAGAGCTGATATACCGAGTTACACACTCGTGGCGCCTTAATCTCGAGGAAGGTCTCTCGACCCTAAAATCGGAGGTCATCACAAAGGATCCTGGGACGCACTCCTCGACACGAGGGGGAGTAGCCATTTCGCCTTGAGAGAAAAATGAAGGAGATGAGCCCGCAACCTCCTGGGAAGTAGAAGTGGAAATATTTGCCATCCTTGACAAAATCTGAGGGAATAAGAAAAAGGGGGGTTGTGTTCTTGAAAAAGAGCAAGAAAGAGGGAAAAACAGACCTTGCTAAGGGTTTTTTGGCACAAGATGGAATCTAGAAAGGATGAGGTGAGTATTTATAAAAGCGCCATGAATACATTGAAGGAACAGTGCGCATAGTGCACATTGACTCATCTTCGAGGGTCGTACCCCTCGAAGGGTCGTCTCGCAGTCATACCCCTCGAAGCTCGAAGCCAAGGTCAAGACTCATCCTTAGGGGTCGTCAGATATCGGCCCAAAGGACATCATATCATGATAGCTATAGCGAGCTACGGCAGGTAGGAAGGGAGTTCCCAAGGCACACGGCTAATTTTGACAAAGCTGGCCTATTCGGGGCCTATTTCAAGAAGTCATGTCCATCCATTCAATCTCCATGCCTTCACGATTAACATGTTTTGTACTATAGTGGATTACCCTCCTATATAAAGGGGATCCCCACCACTTTGTATCGGATCGGCTGATGTTGCTCCAACAATTTCTCCTCAAGATCAATATTATCTCTCTCTCTCTCTTCTCTCCAACTCGCTTGTTCTTAGTGGCTCGAGGCCACTTTGGCATTCACTACTCTCCCATTTGTTCTTCATTTATTGCTTAGTATTGGCCATAAAGAGCCTTGTTTAATCATATCTTAACTGTTATCCCATTCCCGATTACCACTGATAGCTCCAAATCGAGCCCAGGTATCGACCCCGAGGTCCTCCATCGACCAGTCCAAAGCCAGGGCAGTAATCCCCTCGGTTTGATCACTGCCTCATTTTAGCTAGCATTTCATCATTAAACTTTATATTCTTAGCACTATCTGCTCATACAAATAGCATAAAAATAGATCACGTATTCTTAGGGATGCTACGTTTCATGCCCGCAGGTCTCGATAGACAGGTCGAGGGCCCTCCAAGTAGGCTTTCAGCTCAGCGAAAGACATTGGTGCGCTCCATTTGCTTCGGAGTTTGTTGTTTGGTTAGTATGATTTAGACGTGTATTCTTTGGTATGACGGGGCTCTGTCCCGACCTTTATGAAAATTGTGTATTCTTTGAGGCTTGTAGACAGATGTCATGTACGTAAAAGACTATATGGCCTTATCGGCCTATGTAAACTATACGAGTGGTTTTTTGGTCTTATAGGCATGTATGTCTTATGTATAATTTGGTATCACATGTTGTATTCTACTTATCACACGGTAGCCTTACGGCTCAGTTATCTATGATAGTATGACATGAAAAGATATGTTATGGTCGTACTCGGTTGAGTAAGGTACCAGGTGCCCGTCGCGGCCCATCAGTTTGGGTCATGATAAAAGTGGTATCAGAGTAGTTCTGTCCTAGAGAGTCTACAAGCCGTGTCTAGTAGAGTTTTGTTTATGGGTGTGTCGTGCACCACACTTATAAGCAGTAGGCTACAGGGCATTTAGGACTGTTACTCATTTTTCGAAATATATAAGCAGTCTGAGTTACCCTCAACAGTAACAGAGGTATGTATAATTGGCCCCACCCATCTTAGTTATACCATATTGGGAGCTAACGGATATAGTTTATGAGAAGGACGAGTTACCAGGATCAGACTGGGGATATAGTAACCCAAAATAGTGGATGGATTGGCAGAGTTAGTTGACATTTCTGAAGTATAGTGCAAAAGTGGTAATAGATCTCCTTGTGAGACACCCAAATGGCACACTCTAAAATAGTACAGCTTGATATGAGTGTTACAAAGATAGGCACTGAAAGCCTGGAAGGGGATAAATATTACCTTAGTGTGGCTCCCATACCTAGTGGAGCGAAAACGTTGAGCAAACCAAATAGCCAATTAATGAAGCAAGGGGAGCAAAAAGTAATCGAATGTCTTGTCAAAGTTTTCAAAAGAAAGAGATAAACATAAATATTAGCAGGGAAATAAGAAGAGAGATAGGAAGCATTATGAGTAAGACGTGATACAATGATGGCAATGGTAGATCAAAAGATGTCATTATTACTGAGTCTATAGTCAAGTGAAGGAAACGTGAGAGGTGACAGACCTTGAGGCAACAAAAGAATAGATCATAAAGTCACATCTTCATTTCGAGAAATAAGTTTGCAATTTAACGCGATTACCAAAAGGAAAATTTAGACCCCAGACTAATAGAAACCAGTATGGATTGGTGAACAAATAACCTAAACAATAATTAGGGACGGGGTGATTTAATAATAGTCGGCATCATGAGAATTTCATATTTCATTCCACCAATAATAGGATGGACAACAAAAGAAGATTTATGATAAATTCAGAGAATGGTCATTCAAGCAGATGCTTCCCTAAAGCAAGCAATGTGAGCAAGGTTAAGTTTAAAGAAATGTGTATGCTAGTTACACCAAGTATCATCCTTGTAAGTAAAGAATTTTGTTATATTTGGTACAGAAGGATTACCACAAGACGAGTAAATGTCATCGATGATATGAAAAGTTGCCAAAGATTAAGAGGTAAAATACCTATAGGTAGATCATCATAGTGCTAAATCTCAGTACTCCCCTAAAGGGGGAAATATGGAGTGATGTGACATTAAGTCAGAATTAAGAGGTTCTAGTAGTTACGGAAGGGTAAAGGAAGAATGCAAAAAAAATTAATGAAAAAGGGATGAGATTGCACTTATTCTAAGCATACAGATATGCTATGATTCCACGACGTTATGTAAGTACGAAGACAAGAAAAGGAAGTAAGGGTTCCTGCCTGGGATGTTATTGTTAGATAAGGAACCAGTACGTGAGGTAAGTTAAGACAAGGAAATAATCCAAGAAAGATTACGCGGAATATGGATATGAAAATGGACCGACGAATAGTAAGTAGTTGATTCCAGAAAAGCCTAGTCATGACTAGACAAGAAATTACAGACAAATCAGCATATCATGCAAGATAAATGTAGTAAGCCCCCTAACATGGAGGATTCAACCTCGCAGTAATGTATTATAAACTTGAGATATATTCAAATAGGAGTTGAGGTAGTTAAATGTTCTGTAAGAGTGTTATGGGGATAAAAGAAAGTACTTGTTTATCGCGAAAATGGTAATAACAATTAGATTTGATTTAGTGGTTCTAAAAATACGTGATTTATTTTTATGCTAGTTGTTAAGCAGTTGATACTATGTAAAAGACGTAGATCCAAGATAAGAGCTTAAAAACGAGACATTAACCAAACCAAATCGCTACCGATCGGGGCCCCGAGCTTGCCTATTCGAGGGCCTCCGGGTCGAGTCTGAAGCTCGACTGGGAGCTATCGAGGGTGGCTGATGGAAACTAATAGCTGTAAATATGAGCACAATAAATGAAGTAATGAGATCAAGTTAATATGTTAGAGAGCAGAGAGAATGTTCTAGTATATTTAGTATGGAGCAACATATGTTTACATAATGACAAGGATCCCCTTTATATAAGGGGGTGATTCCTAACATAGTACAAAATGCATTAATTACAAAGATATGGGGGTGGGACAGCTAGTTGACACCATGATTTGGGTCTGAACATAGCTCACTAGTATTTGTCAGTCCTAGTTGTGCGCCTTGGAAATTCCCCACTTTTCCATCCTAGTCGTTGGTCTGCTTCACCCCGAGGTCGAGCGTCGATATCCCTCGAGGGTGAACCTCCACCCTAGTCTCAAACCTTGTGAAATAAGACTTAATAGGCATCATAATGACGGAAAATTGGACCCTACGATTTTACCTTATACTGATAGTCCCCGTGTTTCTTAGAATGAAAGTGATAAGAAATGATCTTGAATTCCTGCCCCTCTAGTACTTCCGTAATAACGGTAGTCATAAGGTGCCAAAAGTCGACGTACACTTAGCCCTTGAAAGCCTTTTCATTAATTATGGCGGTTGGTTGTCCCTCGACATCCTTTAGCGTGGGTGTGGGGACTCTATAAATACTTCTCTGCTCGTTCTTTAAAACTCACTGCACCACCAAGCCCCCAAAAAAGTTCCTTCTACATTTACTTTTGTTCTTTCTTCGAAATGCAACTTCCCTTTCTCTTCTGGAATCTTTTAGGAATGGCAAAAACTTCCGCCTCTACTTCTCAGAAGAGCGTGACCTCCTCCTCTTCACTTCTATCTAAAGGTAAAGCGGCAATGCCTCCTCGTGCTAAGGAATGCATTCCAGAATTTTTTGCAACGGCTTCCGATTTCAATGTCGAGAGACCTCGAAGCCTGGGTGACATAAGCTTGTTTCTCAGTAAATTACCTCGGTATCAGACGTCGAAAGGGTAAGGACTGATTGCTGCGGGGGGGGGGGGACGCGGTGCTTGTTGATATCCCTACTCGGGAAGATGATATAACTACATACAAAGCCGATTTCCTCAGTGTGTATACTTACCCATTTACCCTTGGGCCGGTGGGGCCATCCTTGCCTCCGATAGACCCCGTGATTCTCGACTTCTGCCAACGGTATCAAGTGACCCTCGGCCAAATTCACCCTTCATTCTGGCGCACTGTCTACATGATCAGGCACTATGTGAACACGATTGATGAGATGCCCTTCACCCTTGATCACCTGATCAGGATGTATAGCCTCCGTCCCTTACTTGGGGGTCTGATTAAGCTCCACCGCCCATCTCCGAGGGACCTCTTTGCTTGTATAGATGAAGTTGCGAATGTAGAGTAGATGAGCACTTTGTCCGAGTAAGGATTTCGGACTAGTTCCCGATGGAAAGGATGTCGTTCCCCGAAAGGTGGAATATGGAATGTAAGTAGATACACTATTTATCATTTCCTTGATTCTTCTTAGGTACATCTTTCTATGCAATTAATTTTCTCCGCTGATGCAGCTGTGGGAATTTATCCTACCGCGGTCACGGACCTCTCAGGTTGGGTCGGTCGGCTGAACACAATTTACCCATATGCCGAGTGAGAGTGGTGTGACCTGTCTCGAGCTCTATGGGAAGCTAAGGACCATGGTGAACTTTCGCCCATGTTGTAATCGTACCTTTCAACCTGAATCGCTACTGACAGCGCTCTCACTCCCTGTGCTTACCTCTTTCATTTGTGTAGGTCTGGGGGAGATCCCCTTGATAAAGGGAACATCTCTTGGTGAAAAGGGTACTTTGGGACCCGTTGAAAGGAAGAAAAGACAAAGGGAACCGTTGAATAAACCTTCGGAATCCAAGAAAATCAAGGTGGAAGAAAAAGCATTTAGTTCTCCAAATAAATGCACAGAACATGTAGGTGTCCGTTTGGGTTTCAGGGAAACCCGATGGACTATGGACAAGGATATCTTAATGAGTCATTATGTGGACAACATAACTGATTTCGGCTAGGTTTGACCATGATGCATGCACAATTAAACAGAGTAAGGTTTCTGTCGGGGTATTAGACAGGCACCCTTAAGCGGACAACTCAAGAGGGAAAGGCACGGAACCGTCGACTGCACCGCTAATCGACTGGTTTTACCGCTAATACGCCTTTGCCAAATTTAAAGGGTGATAATATTGGAAGAGCGCAACCACTCATTATAAGCGTTGCTATGGTATTTGTTTGGCACGAGTGGAATATGATGTTGAAGATGCAGTTTACAAGAATGAAACAAATTGACATGTATTTTCACGTTCATAAGATAAATGATTATAATAACTGCAGTAATTACAACAGTATCAAAATAAAGCAGTAAAGGAAAGCAGCTAAAGGAAAGAAAAGGCATGAAGAGCCAAGTCAGTTTCGTAGTGAAAGAATAAAAGACAGTAAATAAAGCAATTAATGAGATAGTAAAGTCACAAACAACATGCAATGGCAAAACACATGGAAGTACCACTCATAACAAGGATAATAACCGGGGGTCCCTTAGTATCATAAATATATATGTCAGGGATCTCTTGGTATCCTCTATGTATACAAGGGATCTCTTGGTATCCTCAATATATGTCAGGGATCTCTTTGTATCCCGAGGATCTCTTGGTATCCTCAATATACTTGCTAGGGATCTCTTGGTATCTCGCACCTCAGTTCAAATCATAAATACGTATAGGGGATCACCCGGGATGCCATCCCGTAGTCCCAAAGTAAAACACATAGCAACAACACAAGAATACTCAATTATGCTCAATTTCGCACTAAGTAAATAGGTAATTCTAGCCTAACATACTTCACGTAATGCAGTTAAGGCAGTTTAAGCAAATAGGCAATTAAGTCAACTAAACATGCTTTTCTAAACTAACAACAGGCTAAGTTTGCAAGTAGAATGAAACAGGAAAAAAGAACTCAATTGAAATACTTAAAGAAAGCCGGATTTTCAACAATTAGCTCAAGTACGCACTCGTCACCTCACGTACAAGGCATTTCAATTATCAAATATACCATATCCTAAGGGGAAAGTCCACCACACAAGGTTAGACAAGCCACTTACCTCAAAGTGGCTCAAATCAACCCAAAACCACGCTCTTGCCACGTGTACTCGACTCCAAATGGCCCAAATCTATTCAATTTAATTGCATAATGTAAATATAACTTCAAGTAACTGATTCTACAATTAAATTATAAGCTAATACGCGAAATTAGGTAATATGACCAAGACGCCCCTCAGGCCCACATCTCGGAATCGGGTAAAATTTATATTTTTAGAATCCTCAAACTCTCACGAGTTCATTCATACCAAAATTATTCAATTCCAAGGTCAAATTTTTAATCAAAAGTCAAATTTTAGGTCTAAGAACTTTCTTCCAACTTTTCCCCAATTTTCATCTCCAATTCAAAATTAAATGATGAAACTAGCTATAGATTGATGGAATATAACTAGAAATGGTTAAAGAATTTTTACCCAATGATCTCCTCTTCAGTTTCCTTTCAAAATCTCCCTCTCCCGAGCTCCAAATCGTATTTCCAAATTTTAAAACTAAACCCTCAAAATTTCATATTTCTGCCCAGCTATTTCCGCATCTACGGTCCTGGGACCGCTTCCGCAGTACCGCTTTTGCAGAACAATGGTCGCATCTGCGACTTCTCACTTAAACCTTGATTTTGGCATCTGCGGCTACCCTTTCGTAGATGTGGGGCCACTTCTGTGCTTAAGAGCCCGCTTCTACGGCCCCTGCTGCCTTTCCTCCTTTTTCTGCCTCTACGGTTACTCTGCCACTTCTGCAGCTCCGTACATGTGGAACCCAAACCATAGGTGCAGTTATGGCAGGAACCAGCTGAAGCTGCAACTCCAAAACTCCAAAAATCCTTCCGTCAACCACCCGAATTCATCCTGACGCCCCCGGAACCTCAGCCAAACCTACCAACATATCCCATAACTTCATTCAAACTTGTTACAACCTTCAGAACGCACAAAACAACATCACAACACCTATTTTTCATCAGATTCAAGCCTAAGAATCCCAAAAACTCTAAAAATACGCTTTCGATCAAAAAGTCTATCAAACCTCGTCCGAATGACCTGAAATTTTGGACACACGTCACATTCAACCCTACGGAGCTACTCTAACTTTCAAAATTCCATTCCGACCCTCGGATCAAAATCTCACTATCGGACCGAAAACTTCAAAAATTCGACTTTCAGTATTTCAAGCCTAAATTAGCTACGGACCTCCAAAACACAATCCGATCATGCCCCAACTGAGACCTGATCATGAATTGGGGCGGCTGGTGGATTTGCTGGTGCTGCCCTAGTTGTTGTGCGGGCTACACCCCTACCCCTACCATGGCCTCGACCACGTCCTTGGATTCTAGTGGCCCCAACTGGCGGTAATGGTGGTTGTCCATCTCGTCCGGTAGCACGTGTCCTCACAATTCGTGAGAGTATAGAATAACAGAAGTTTAGTTGCTAGAATCAACAGATTCGCACAACAGGAATTCAAGAATATGAAATTTTTCCTAACAGTCTGCCGCCTCTCGAAAATAATACAGACGTCTATGTACATATCCGTAAGAGTCTACTAAACCTGCTCAAGACTCGTGAGACCTATGTAGCATAGGCTCTGATACCAACTTTTCACGACCCTAAAACCGAACCGGTCATAATGGTGCCTATGATGAAACTAGGCCAACTGACTCAAATCCCAAATCAAACTATTAATTCATAAAAGACAGTTTTAAGTTATTAATTGACAATATCTCATAACAGGAGTCTAAATAAGCAGTGCGAAAAAATAACACAAGCCCGACATTGGAGTGTCACAAGTCACGGGCAACTACGAGGTCTAACTAAGTAAATAAGGCTATCATAGTTTGGAAAATACAGATAATAAGAACAGTTTAAGTAAGGTAAGAGGGTTGCGAACGCCAAGCAGCTACCTTGCTAACTTCGATGACCTGCTGGAAGAACGATCAGCGCTAGATATCGTGACCCGCAACTCCTAGATCTACACACAAGGTGCAGAGAATAATATGAATACACCAACTCAGTAAGTAATAAAAGTTAATGAAAGTTGAGCAGTAAGAAAATAGATAATTCCACGTCATAGCACTACAACAAAACAATATGCTTCAAAAACAGTACATAAGTCAATTATCTTATAAAAACTCAGTTTCAGTAAAAGCTTTTCAAAAACATCTCTCAATATTTTCCAAACGAGTGATGAAACAGTAAGTATAAAACAATGAAAACATAAACAGCCCCTAGGGCAAGACATGCATTATAAACCACCCCTCAGGCAAGACATGTATCATAAACCACCCCTCGGGCATAACATCAGTCAGAACCAGACCCTCGGGCTACCCCACAATCACTCATAATCGGCCCCTTAGGCCACAACATAAATCAATATCATCCCCTCGGGCAATATCCAATCACTCACACTAGATAACCGCGCTCACAGGGGGTGTACAGACTTTGGAGGGGCTCCTACAGCCCAAGCGCTATCACAAGGCTTCTCGTGGCATAATAAATAAGTCCCCCGGCCTCTCATATATTACAAAGTAGTACAACCTGCTGCGAAGCGCAGACTGATCCCATGATATCATCACAACATACGCCCTCAGCCTTACTTAGTCAGAAACCTCTCAAGCCACTCGGGCTAACAGTAAAACAAGGTGCTCAGCATAAAATATCATTTATACATTAAATCAGAATAAATAAGACTGAGTTATGAAATCAGTAAAACATAGTGCATCTGAGCACAATTATTAAATCAAAACAGTGAGGAATTTCATTAAATAAATCCCATGAGGGTCCAAACAGTTGGCATGAGGCCCAAATACGACATTCAGACCAAAACATAGTAATACTTTCTAACATACGGTAATATCAAGTAGTTTCAGTCAAATCTGCAACTTAATAGTTGCTACGGGACGGACCAAGTAACAATCCCCAATGGTGCACGCCCCTCACGCTCGTCGTCTAGCATGTGTGTCTCCTCAAAATTGTACAACGATATGAAATCCAGGGATTCATACCATCAGGACAACATTTACAATCATTACTTACCTTAAACCAGACCAAACTCTAACCCTCGATGCCTTTGCCTCTTGATGTGGCCTCCAAATGCTCCAAATCTAACCAAAATAAGTATCACATCATTAATACACGCCTAAAGGAATAAAGCTGAAGCGAAAATAATAAAATTAACTAAAAAATCCAAAAATTGGCCAAACTCGACTCACTGGCCACGTCTCAGAATTTGACAGAAATAACATCACTAGAATCCTTATCCTTCCACTAGTCTATACATACAAAAAATATCAAAATCGGACATCAAATGGTACCTCAACTTCCCAATTTAAACTCTCCAAGCCCTAATTTCCCTATTTTTCAACCCTAATATCTTCAATTTCCATGTTTAATCAACTGAATTTCACCATAGATATGAGTATGAAGTTCAAAAAAATACCTTAACAAGTTCCCCCCTTGAATCCCTCTTCTAAACCTTCCAAGTGCTCCAATCCTGTCTCTAAAATGGTGGAAATGGGAAAAAATTTGCGAAGGGTTAATTTATACCCTCTACCCAGGAATTTCCGCACCTGTGGCCTATATCACGCTCCTGCAGACCGCATTTTTGGTCAAAATAACCGCACCTACGGTCTTCACTTAAGTCACCAGCTTCCGTACCTACGCCATAGGCCTCGCACCTACGGGCTCGCATGTGCGGTCAATCTCTCCGCTCGTGCGACAAACTCCGCTCCTGTGATTGCTTCTCGCACCTGCGATCATCGCATTTGCGGTCACCACTCCGCAGGTGAGGAAACAATAGAAGCAGCAAAATCTACAACTCCAACTCATCTCCAAACCTTTCGTGAAACACCCAAATCCATCCTATGGCCCTCGGGACCTCAACTAAATACGCCAATAAGTCACAACCACTATTCAAATATGTTCCAAACTTCGGATCACTCAAAACGACCTCAACACATCAAATCACCCTCGGATTCAAGCCTAAGGATTTCAAAATTTCCGAATTCTACAAACAATGAAAAAACCTATCAAACCTCATCCGAATGACCTAAGATTTTTCACACGCGTCAAAATTGACACAACAAACCATCTCAATCTGTCGAGCTGTGTCAACAATCTCATCAAATCTAGAACCAAATACTCTCTCTCTAATCATAAGCAACTGAAGCTGAAATCCGAGGCCATCTATAAACCTCCTAATCCTCTCTCGGTCTGTAGAAACCAACCAGAATGCGTGACAAGCCAACTCGGAGAACCGCATCTCATATTGTATAACAGACCTATCACTCTGACGAAGCTAATCGAACTGCCTGTACAGCTCCTCTCAATGAGACTCAGGTACAAACTTCTCTAGGAAGAGAATGGAGAACTACTGCCAAGAAAGGGACGTTGTGCCAATCGGCCTACGCCTCTCGTAAGCCGCCCACCAACTAATTGTAGCCCTGGAGAACTAGAAAGTAATGAATGAGACCCCATTGGTCTCCAAAATACCTGTTGTCCGAAGCATCCTCTGACACTTATCCAAGAAACCCTATGCATCCTCACCCTAAGTACCACTAAATGACGAAGACTGAAGTCTACCTAACCTCTCCAATCAGCGCTGCCGCCTAAGGAATAACAGGAGCTACATAGTCCCGAGCATCTGCAACTGGCTGGGCTGGAGGTGCCCCCGGTGTCTGAATTCCCTGCACGACCTGCTCAGGTGTGCGAGTGACGGGAGTCCGAGTACCTCCCCTGGCCTGAGAAGTAGTTGCGCTGTAGTAACTGAGACCGCCTGAGCCAGTACAGTGCACACTAATAGAATCTGGGCCAGGGCCTCCTAAAGGCCTGGGATAATAATAGGCACAGCCGGAGACTGAGCTGGTACTGTTGGAGCATCTGCAACTGAGACCTGATCATGAATTGGGGCGGCTGGTGGATTTGCAGGTGTTGCCTTAGCTACTGTGCGGGCTACACCCCTACCCCTACTACGGCCTCTACCGTGTCCTCGGCCTCTAGTGGCCCCAACTAGCGGTAATGGTTGTCATCCTCTCTTTCGGTAGCACGTGTCCTCACTATCTGTGAGAGAATAGAATAACAAAAATTTAGTTGCTAGAATCAATAGATTGGCATGACAGGAATTCAAGAATATGATGTTTTTCCTAAAGGTTTGGAGCCTCTCGAAGATAAGTACAGAAGTCTCCGTACCTATCCGCAAGACTCTACTAAACCCGCTCATGACTCATGAGACCTATGTAACCTAGGCTCTAATACCAACTGGTCACGACCCTAAAACCGAACCGGTCATAATGGCGTCTATCGTGAAACTAGGTAAGCCGACACAAATCCCAAATCAAACTATTAATGCATAAAATACAATTTTAAGATATTAATTGACAATATCTAATAACAGGGATCTAAATAACCAGTGCCAAAAAATAACACAAACCCAACATCGGGGTGTCACAATTCATGAGCAACTACAAGGTTTGTGTAAGTACAATAAGGCTATCATAGTTCGGAAAATAAAGATACTAAGAACAGTCTGAGTAAGGTAAGAAGGAGAAGTGCAGGGCTGCGAACGCCAAGTAGCTACCTTGCCAACTCCGAAGACCTACTGGAAGAACGATCAGCGCTAGCTATCATGACCCGCAACTCCTAGATCTACACACAAGGTGGAGGGAGTAATGTGAGTACACCAACTCAGTAAGTAATGAAAGTAAATGAAAGCTAAGTAGTAAGAAGACAGATAATTCCACGTCATAGCACTACATCAAAATAATATGTTTCCAAATCAGTACATAAATCAATTATCTCATGAAAACTCAGTTTCAGTAAAAACCTATCAAAAACATCTTTCAATAGTTTCCAAACCACTGATGAAACAGTGAGTCTAAAATAATGAAAACATAAACATCCCCTCGGGCAAGACATGTATCATAAACCACCCCTCGGGAAAGACAAGTATCATAAATCACCCTTCGGGCATAACATCAGTCAGAACCAGACCGTGAGGCTACCTCACAATCACTCATAATCGACCCCTTGGGCCACAACATAAATCAAGATCAGCCCCTCGAGCAATATCATATCACTCAGACTAGGTACCCGCGCTCACTAGGGGCGTACAGACTTTGGAGGGGCTCCTACAGCCCAAGCGCTATCACAAGCCATCTCCTGTCATAATAATAAGGCCCCCAGCCTCTCATATATTACAAAATAGTACAACCTGCTATGACGGGAAGCCCGATCCCATGATATCATCACAACATAGGCCCTCGACCTTACTCAGTCAGAAACCTCTCAAGCCACTCGGGCTAACATTAAAACAAGGTACTCAGCAGAAAATATCATTTATGCATCAAATCAGAATAAATAAGACTGAGTTATAAAATTAGTAAAACATAGTGCGACTGAGTACAATTATTAAATCAAAACAGTGAGGAATTTTAGTAAAGAAATCCCCTGAGGGTCCAAACAGTTAGCACAAGGCCCAAATATGGCATTCAGCCCAAAACATAGTAATACTTTCTAACAAACGGTAATATCAAGTAGTTTCAACCAAATCTGCAACTTAGTAGTTGCTACGGGACGGACCAAGTAACAATCCCCAACAGTGCACGACCCTCACGCTCATCATCTAGCATGTGCGTCACCTCAAAATAGTACAACGATGTGAAATCCGGGGATTGATACCATCAAGACAACATTTACAATCATTACTTACCTCAAACCGGACCGAACTCTAACCCTCAATGCCTTTGCCTCTCGACTCGGCCTCCAGATGCTCCAAATCTAATCAAAATAAGTATCACATCATTAATACACGCATTTAAATACCGGTCCTTGAGGAATATCAACACTCCAATGATTATGCGAATTACGTGATGTGGCTCTTCCTGCTCATTTTGTCTGTTCGAATCCCTATTTTGAAGTAGTTCTTGGTCCGATCACTTAAGAATTCCTAAAGGTGCCCCTCATTGAGCAATCAAGCTACTTCCTCCCTTAGTTGTCTGCAATCTTCTATTTTATGGTCATGGGTACTATGATACTTGCACATTTGGTTTGGATTTCTCTAGGCCGGATCGATCTGCAGAGGTTGAGGCCACCTAGTATCTTTGATACATCCAATGGCTGACACTATGGCGGAAGCATCTACGTTGAAGTTATATTCGATAATCGAGGTGCTTCTTTGGATCCGGCATGCCTATAAAAACCACTCTTGCTCATGAGCCCTCGGGAGCTCTGTCCCGATCATTCCTTCTATAATTCTTAATGGGGTTGCGTACAGGGCCATTATTTCTCCGATCTCTACCATATAGCTGAAATCGGTCTCTATTCGAATGTGATTCCCAGTCAGAGTCCCTTTTAACTCCTTCCACGGACCTGTTAGGATAGACCGACCCGGTGGCCCCCAGTTGATTATCCTTGACTATGATCTTCAACTGATATCGATTATGCACATCGGCCAAAGTGACAGCTGGATATTCGATCAAATTTTGTTTCAACTGTTATGAAGCTAGAAAACATCGAGCATTGAGACCTTGAGTAAGATCTTGAACAGCCCAATCATTGGTGATCTATGGCAAATCCATCCATTCCATTTGGAATCGAGATACGAATTCCTTGAGCATCTCGTTGTCTTTTTGTCTTACCATGAAAGGGTCTGACTTTCTTGTAGCAACCTTAAATGCTCCAGTGTGTGCCTTTACAAAAGAATCTGCAAGTATAGCGAATGAATCAATAGAATTAGATGGTAAATTACGGTACCATATCATAGCACCCCTCGATAGAGTCTCCCCAAATTTCTTCAGCAATACGGGCTCGATCTCTTCATCTTCCAAGTCATTTCCCTTAATGGTGCACGTGTATGAGGTGACGTGCTCGTTTGGATCTGATGCCCTGTTATATTTTGGGATCTCAGGCATACGGAACTTCTTGGGTATTGGCTTTGGAGTCGTACTTGGGGGGAAAGGTTTTTGGACAAACATTTTGAAATCAAGTCCTTTCAACACTGGTGGTGCCCCTGGGATTTGGTCAACCCTGGAATTATAAGTTTCTACTTTCTTATCGTTTTCCTCGATCTTTTTTCCCCCCATCTCGATTCGCTTCGTTAGTTCCTCGAGCATCTTTACTATAGCAGGATTGGTCTCCGGTTCTCCTCCATTCAAACGCTTTGGCACCGATTCAGCTCTATGAAAAATTTCTTGCAATGGCTCCATCTCGATCCTGCTTGGTGCATGATTCTGATTTTGGAGCTGTGCTATTGCGCTTGTTGGGTCTGCAACATTTCGAATATTATTCAAAGGCTAATATCACCTTCTTCATCGTCTTGGGCATTCTGATCTACCGTTCGAGCACCTCAGAAAACAGTATTTTCAGGGTCGACACCCAAATTCCCATTAATGGCAATATGAGAGCTGACCTCGATTGGGTCCACGGCCGGTGCACCATCGGGGTTGATTGGAGGTACTCTGTTCCTTGGGGTGGCTATGTTATCTTTCTCGCTATGGAGACTGAGACCATTGTCCGTGTATGTAGGTGTTACTTGAGAGTTTGACATATTGATCCTGGAATCAAAGACACTTCAAAGAACAAATGTAAAATAATGTGTGTTACAAAAATAGTACCACAAAATCATTATTATCCTTAGCCCCACGGTGGGCGCCAAACTGTTTACCCTTAAAATCGGAAAAGAATTAAACTTATAAGTGGTTTTAAAGATATGTGATTTCACTTGGCACAAACTGATAAATATAAGAACTAATGATAGAAATTACAGTAAAATAAAGCAACCCAAAGTGATGAACAATTATGGCCTTCGAGCTAATTGCCCTCGAACCAACTAAATAAGATATTGGAAGTATGAACTGAACAATAAAGCTTGCAAGAGATAAAAATATGGTAAACTTGTCACGACCCAAACCGAAGGGCCGCGACGGGCACCCGGTGCCTTACTCAACCGAGTACCAATGTAACATATCTTTCTTAACATGTTATCATGAGTAAATGAGCCAGAAAACCCGTCATGAGATAACAAGAATAAAACATAAGGGAATACTCAACATATAAAGACCCAACATAATATACAAACTAATATATGTGACATACGGGCCTATAAGGCCGACATGACCATTAATAAACTCGAAACATAGGCCGAAAAGGCCATACGATTATCCATACACCTGACATCTGTCTACAAGCCTCTAAGAGTACATAAAATCATAAAGGTCGGGACAGGGCCCCGCCATACCAATCAATACATATCCAAAGCATACTGACCAAATAGGCAACTCCGGAGCAAGTGGAGTGCACCAACACCTTCGCTGAGCTGATAGCCTACTAGGAGGACTATCAACCTATCAATCGGGACCTGCGGGAATGAAACGCAGCATCCCCAGGCAAAAGGGACGTCAGTACGAATAAAGTACCGAGTATGTTAGGCAGGAAAGCATAAACAAGAACAGTAATGTAAAGAGAGAGATAGAGGAGATACAACCTGTAACATCTGAGTGCCTCTAGGGGCTATGATATGAAATGCATAATACATATATATACATAAACTTTTTTAAAAACATTCGCCTATGTGGGCATCATCATCATCATATCGTACCCGGCCTCAAAGAGGACTCGGTAAAAGCGTACCCGACCATCATAAGGTTCGGTAGAATCGTACCCGGTCACATGGAGCTCGGTAAAACCCAACTGATCAGTGGTTGCACAATATGTGTCGTACCCGGCCGACTATAGCGCGACTCGGTAGAGTAAAATAGATACATATACATAATGCATGCTCGACTCATAGAATCACATTCTAAACCTTTTGGAGTGACTTAAGAACATTATGGACATCCCTACCATCAATATGAACCTTAGTAGGATTTAAGGATCATACACACTTGTTTAGAATAATTTTATAAGGAAAGAACAACATGGACAACCTTAGTTGCTAGGAGTAGAGTCATTATGAAATAGCGTATCGTTTATGTTCATTTCACTTTAGATCATGCCAAAAGAAAGAAGAAAGTGCCTTAACATACCTTAAACCCGTTGAGTCCTTAATCACTTCCAAGCAACTCTTCAAACAAGTCAACTCAATCTATCATAGTATAAGGAGATTCAAAATCAGTGCTGAGCAAAGGCTAAGTCTATAACTTAAGCTAGTAGCTCATTTACGTAAATTTTGGCAGCATCTCCCTTGTAACAAGGGCCTCCTCCAATACCATATACAAACAACAATGACCAGAGAAATCCATCAATACATAATTATCAATATCAAGACACCATATAACAACAACAAGTCACAACTACATTACGACGAGCGGCAAGCTCCGATTGGAATCCGTATACCCCTTATCAATACTTATAGACTTCTTACTTCAACATAAAAGTAACATTAACTTGATAATGAAGTCATTAATCAATGATTCCAGTCTTATACCATATATTTATAACAACGAAAATAATCCACAACTTCAACTATCCCCAACTAGCAACTTTATTCACTAATTCATGTCTAGCCCATCCATTTAACTTAATCAATATTAAGATAACCTTAGGCACAAGCAAGAACGCAATATACATTCCTCCTACAATAACTTCAAGTCAAAATCCAAGTTATATTCATTTTACAACAACCCTTAATAGCAATACAACACCATAGAAGTGACTTAAGCTAATCCAAGTATTATCTTGTAGTTTATCATCCTAAACAACTTAACCAACATACAAGCAAGCTTAAGCACAATTAGTAGGCTGTTATACTCACCTTAGACAGCAGCAACAACTTGGAATTTCATCCAAATACAGCCCACAACAATCCTCAATGACAACACAACCTCAAAGAGGTGTTGTTCTTCACTAGAACTAAGTTTTGATGTTGAAATATGGTGTAATCACTTTGGAATCACTTCAAACCCTTGTGATATATGTTTAGGAGGGTTAGGAGAAGTTTGGAGACGAACTTTAGTTGAAAAATGAGCAAAAATAGGCGTCCAAATCGTTTATAAATTGAAGTAGGTCAACCACCGCCTAAGTGGATCCCATTGGGAGTTGCTTGCGCGGTCTCGCAAAAACACGAATATCTCTCTACTCCAAAGTCGTATTGACAAACGGTTTAATGCGTTAGAAACTAGACTCGTAGATATTCAATTTTGTAGGTAGAACACCCCATGATTCCAAGTATATTTGGAGAAATTCTCAGATACATTTGACCTAAATTTCAGCAAATTTATGAATGTAACTTGTGATGACCTTTGCCAACTCTTGTTCCACAACTTGCTTGCCTTCAAAATGTAGAAAATGAATATCATACGACTAAAATAACTCATAGAATAACCTCCTTATCATGTAAGAACCCTAGTCTCACCCCAAAGTACATGTTATAACATTCCAAACTTGTCGACTTTTGACGAAACTTATTTTCTTCAATTGGTTTAGCTTCTAAGATTTCCAACCCTCTTGGTACTCGTTATTCATGATCTTAAATATTTGTAACCTCCAAGGTAACATGATTAACTTACTTTATTTTCTTCCAAATATAATCTCATTTCCGAGCTTACATCAATGACTTACGACGTACTCTCACGTATGAAAACTTGGGGTGTAACATCATTCCCCCCTTTGGAACATTTGTCCTCGAATGTTGACTGATGCGCTTATCAGTTTCATAAACTATGGCTCTTACGAATACTTTAATGCTCATCTTTCCATCTAAGCAATTTTTTTGTGAATAAATCCAAATGCTTGGGCATTCCCCCCTTTTAGGCCTCTTTGTCACACCATGACATATGGTTGGAATTCTTCCAACATCTTAACATTTGATACCTTATGTCATGCAGTATGTACGATTGTGTCCTTGTATGAGTGCCTAGCGACTCGTCTTCTCTTTTTCCTCCATCTTTTAGCCAATCTCTAAGCCTCACTTTATGAACATATACAGATTTATGACAAGTTGTCCCTCTAGGCATCTATAGGTGTACTGATGTCTTTCGCTTGGTACTTTATCGAACTTAAGACTATTTCTATCTCTTGTTTCATAGCCTTGTATATCTATCCTTATGGATTTACTACATCTAGGTAGGTTATACTATACCATAAAACTTACTTTCGATTTATTATTACCGAGGTTTGCTACCCAACTCCAGGTTACTCTCTCGCTGCTTATCCTATATGTATAAATCTAAGTCCTTTAGTGCTTCCTCATTATTATTCATCTAAGAATAACAAACAAATCTCATCTCGAACTTTGGAACTTGTACCCATCTATTGTTTATTCACCTTAATGTTGATCTATAATCTATCACTGATAACTTGCAACCTCTTACGTAATACACTGTCACTAGGGCTCACATCTTATCGGGGAACATATGAAGTGATTTTCCTGATCCACCTAGGGATAATACTATACTTCAATAACCGTATTTCATTGCATCCCAACGCGATTCATCTTATGGGGGTATTCTAATCCCGTGCAATTAATGAAATCCCTTTCTCGTTAAATCATTACTCAATCAAAGGCCTAAGAATCATCCTCTTATCTATCACAATTACACCCTTATTCTACCGCCAGGGCAGCATTCCATCTCTTCTAAATGCACCTAGTCTCAGACTCCTCTGTGTTCATTCAGGCTGTACCGAGCTTTTTATTACATATGGAAATCATCAGCTCCCTTGTTTTGATGGGTTTAATCCCGAGGACATACATATTCTCGTCACCTTCTCACTCACCTTTTCATATCCTTACTCCTATCTACCTAAAACCTTGTTGCTCTACAATACTTTACCTTAGGACCTACACCGATCTATTTATACTACTCGCAACCTTCCTTTAACTTGCTAGCACCATAAATTTCCTTTCGTGCCTTCTCAGTTGTCCTTAAATGTAAGCAATTACTTTTGCTGGTCGTTCTATCACTTGTTGCATGAATACTTGGCTTGTCTTTTTGCCCACGAATACTATAATTTCCTGTACCTCATATGATCTCAAACATCACCTTTGATGGCTTTTTTTTACCATTCATTAGCCATGATAGGTGCCACTTTCTTATGGAGTGTATACAATATTGTAGTGAGACTGTTGTTACAGGATAATTTACTCTTTAGCTCACTATGCTTAGGTGGAAACCTTCTTCCTTATTTCCTCAGCTAGTCTTTCATTGTAGTACTTAGGGAGACCTTCTGGCTCTTGTAAAGTTGCGAGCTTGATATATCGTACACCCGAAGGTAATTTTCGTTATTCTTACTCGCCTATAATAATCCTTAGTTACATAAATTTATGCCTTTGTGCTCGTAGGGTTACTTCTAAGCTCAAATTTTTATTGTCTCCTTAGTGGCACTCTCTCTTATTTTCATAAACCTTAAAAATGGTACCTTTAACTGCCTCAACTCCTATCTGAAATTTTTTTCAAATGATTGTGATCTCGTATCTGCGAGACTGAATTCACTATGCTGCGATTCACTACATTTATCTTGCATGATCTATTGATTTATCTGTGACCTCTTATCTAGCCATAGGCTCTTCCTGAATCAACTACTAATTACTCGTTGGTCCATTCTCATATATATATATATATATATATTCTGCATAATCCCTCTTGGGATATATCCTTTGTCTTAACTTATCTCTCGCCACTATCTCCTGATGTATCAAGTGTCCATTCACACTTATTTATCAATAACATCCTGGCCGGAAACTTTTACTGCCTCTCTCCGGTGTCGTGTTTGTATAATGTTCTGGAGTCGCAACATATCTGCAGGAACTGAATAAATGCAACATCATCTCTTTCTCCTCTTTACATTCTTTCTTTAACATTCCATAGTTAACTGAACCGCTTAACTCCGACTTAATATCATATCACACCATATTCCCCCCTTTAGGGGAGTACTAAGATTTAGTACTACGATGATCTACCTATAGTTGTTTTACCTTTTCATATTTGGCATCTTTTCACATTATCAATGAACCCTAATCACCTTATGGTAACCTTCTGTACTAGGGATAACTAAATTTCTTATGCACGAAGGTGACACCTACTGTAACTGGAACACTTAGTCCCTTAAGATTAACTCTGCTCAGAGTGCTTGCTTTAGGTAAGCGACTTCCTAAATGGCCTTTAAAGGTTATTCGTCTGTTGTCTATTCTATTATTGTTGGAGCACGATCTTTGAAATTCTCACGATGTCGACCATTATCAAATCCTCCGGTCCCTAATTCATGTTCGATTTTATCTTGTTCACCAGCCCATTCTGATTTTTATTACTTTGGGGTCTAACCTTTCCTCCTGGTAATCACATTGAAGTCACCATCTCATTTCTCGAAATAAGAATATGACTTTATGGCTTATACTCTTTTATTGCCTTAAGGCTTGTCACCTCTTGTATTTTCCTTCAGTTTGACTATAGACTCTATCATCGTGTCATATTTTGATTTACTGTTATCACCCCTATATCACATCTTACTCATGATGCTTTATTTATTTTCTTCTTATTCTCCGGATAATATTCTTTTTGTCTATCACTTTATTCTGAAAACTTCAACAAAAAGTTCTTTCCCTATAAGCTCCCCTAGCTTCATCTCACTGGCTCTTGGGAATGCCTAACATTCTTTTTCTTTTACTCGGGGCTAGAGTCATACTAAGGTAAATATTTGTCCCTTCTAGGATCCCACTGCCTATCTTCTAAAATTTCTGAATATTCCAGTATTCGTATCTGATTGTACTACTCTAGAGTTCACCATCTGGGTGTCTTAGAAGGAGATCTATTACCACATTTGCACCATCTTTCGGAAACGTTAGTTAATGATAACAACCTATCCACAATTTTTGGGTTACTCTAACTCCAACTGGATCCTGATATCCCATCTTTCTCTTAAATAATATCTGTTAGCTCCCATAGAACATAACTGAGATGGGTGTGGCCAATTGTACTTACCTCTGTCATTGATGAAGGTACCAAAATGCTTATATTTCTCTGCCTGATTTGAAAATATTGATAATCTTCATTATCTGGGTGCCTCGTACCCCTCTTCACCTTACTTCTTTTACTTGTTAAAACTTGTATCTAGCTTCTGAATTCCTCATAGATTTTCACCATATTCGTGAATAGATATCCGTGCCTTAAGGCTCCTTATTAAGAAGCATACACATCTTAGTACACACATGATCTGTTGAAGACCTCATATTTACTCATCATAAGCATGATGTGAAATCGAGTTCCTCTGACTCAACTCTTCCACATCCACATGCAATCTCTTACCAACTGTCTTTGTGGATGTAGGTATCATTGTATTACGACCAAAGTCGAATTTAGGAGTTTGAATTCTTACAACTGAGCTCTACTACATGATCTAAAGTAAGAAGAAAGAGTGACAGACCTAAATGCTCCCTAGCATCCTGCTTATAAGTGTGGTGCACAACACACCCATAAACAAGACTCTACTAGACACGGCTTGTAGACTCCCTAGGACAGAACTGCTTTGATACCACTTCTGTCACGACCCAAACCGAAGGGCCGCGACGGGCACCCGGTGCCTTACTCAACCGAGTACCAACGTAACATATCTTTCTTAACATGTTATCATGAGTAAATGAGCTAGAAAACCCGTCATGAGATAACAAGAATAAAACATAAGGGAATACTCAACATATGAAGACCCAACATGATATACAAACTAATATATGTGACATACGGGCCTATAAGGCCGACATGACCATTAGTAAACTCGAAACATAGGCCGACAAGGCCATATGATTATCCATACACCTGACATCTGTCTACAAGCCTCTAAGAGTACATAAAATCATAAAGGTCAGAACAGGGCCCCGCCATATCAATCAATACATATCCAAAGCATACTGACCAAATAGGCAACTCCGGAGCAAGTGGAGTGCACCAACACCTTCGCTGAGCTGATAGCCTACTAGGAGGACTGTCAACCTATCAATCGGGACCTGCGGGCATGAAATGCAGCGTCCCCAGGCAAAAGGGACGTCAGTACGAATAAAGTACCGAGTATGTTAGGCAGGAAAGCATAAACAAGAACAGTAATGTAAAGAGAGAGATAGAGGAGATACAACCTGTAACATCTGAGTGCCTCTAGGGGCTATGATATGAAATGCATAATACAAATATATACATAAAAAATTTAAAAACATTCACCTCTGTGGGCATCATCATTATCATATCATACCCGGCCTCAAAGAGGACTCGGTAAAAGCGTACCCGACCATCATAAGGTTTGGTAGAATCGTACCCGGCCACATGGAGCTCGGTAAAACCCAACTGATCAGTGGTTTCACAATATTTGTCGTACCCGGCCGACTATAGCGTGACTCGGTAGAGTAAAATAGATACATATACATAATGCATGCTCGACTCATGGAATCACCTTCTAAACCTTTTGGAGTGACTTAAGAGCACTATGGACATCCATACCCTCAATATGAACCTTAGTAGGATTCAAGGATCATACACACTTGCTTAGAATAATTTTATAAGGAAAGAACAACATGGACAACCTTAGTTGCTAGGAGTAGATCCGTTATGAAGTAGCGTATTCATTTCACTTTAGATCATGCCAAAAGAAAGAAGAAAGTGCCTTAACATACCTTAAACCCGTTGAGTCCTTAATCACTTCCAAGCAACTCTTCAAACAAGTCAACTCAATCTATCATAGTATAAGGAGATTCAAAATCAGTGCTGAGCAAAGGCTAAGTCTATAACTTAAGCTAGTAGCTCGTTTACGTAAATTTTGGCAGCATCTCCCTTGTAACAAGGGCCTCCTCCAATACCATATACAAACAACAATGACCAGAGCAATCCATCAATACATAATTATCAATATCAAGACACCATATAACAACAACAAGTCACAACTACATTACGACGAGCGGCAAGCTCCGATTGGAATCCGTATACCCCTTATCAATCCTTATAGACTTCTTACTTCAACATAAAAGTATCATTAACTTGATAATGAAGTCATTAATCAATGATTCCAGCCTTATACCATATATTTATAACAACGAAAATAATCCACAACTTCAACTATCCCCAACTAGCAACTTTATTCACTAGTTCATGTCTAGCCCATCCATTTAACTTAATCAATATCAAGATAACCTTAGGCACAAGCAAGAACACAATATACATACCTCCTACAGTAACTTCAAGTCAAAATCCAAGTTATATTCATTTTACAACAACCCTTAATAGCAATACAACACCATAGAAGTGACTTAAGCTAATCCAAGTATTATCTTGTAGTTTATCATCCTAACAACTTAACCAACATACAAGCAAGCTTAAGCACAATTAGTAGGTTGTTATACTCACCTTAGAAAGCAGCAACAACTTGGAATTTCATCCAAATACAGCCCACAACAATCCTCAATGACAACACAGCCTCAAAGAGGTGTTGTTCTTCACTAGAACTAAGTTTTGATGTTGAAATATGGTGTAATCACTTTGGAATCACTTCAAACCCTTGTGTTATATGTTTAGGAGGGTTAGGAGAAGTTTGGAGACGAATATTAGTTGAAAAATGAGCAAAAATAGGCGTCCAAATCGTTTATAAATTGAAGTAGGTCAACCACCGCCTAAGTGGGTCCCATTGGGAGCTGCTTGTGCGGTCTCGCGGAAACACGAATATCTCTATACTCCGATGTCGTATTGATGAACGGTTTAATGCGTTAGAAACTAGACTCGTAGATCTTCAATTTGGTAGGTAGAACACCCCATGATTCCAAGTATATTTGGAGAAATTCTCAGATACATTTGACCTAAATTTCAGCAAATTTATGAATGTAACTTGTGATGACCTTTGCCAACTCTTGTTCCACAACTTGCTTGCCTTCAAAATGTAGAAAATGAATATCATACGACTAAAATAACTCATAGAATAACCTCCTTATCATGTAAGAACCCTAGTCTCACCCCAAAGTAAATGTTATAACATTCCAAACTTGTCGACTTTTGACGAAACTTATTTTCTTCAATTGGTTTAGCTTCTAAGATTTCCAACCTTCTTGGTACTCGTTATTCATGATCTTAAATATTTGTAACCTCCAACGTAACATGATTAACTTACTTTATTTTCTTCCAAATATAATCTCATTTCCGAGCTTACATCAATGACTTACGATGTACTCTCATGTATGAAAACTTGGGGTGTGACAATACTACTTTGATATGCGTGAATGTATCTCTTTACAAAATGATTAGGACCCCCTTTATATAGTAGAGAAATCCTATTTATGGTACAATTCTAATTACATAAGTAAATCTCATGATAGGCTAAACTTCCAATCCTGACTCAATATCTGCCGAGATTTCTGTCACGATCCTCGCCCGATCACGGATATCTCGGCTTTATTTTATCCATTGTAGCAGGCTTCCTTTCATCTTGCTCGATCTCTTTCTTACTTTGTTCTCGATCATGGTTGTTCTTGATCTTGATCGGCCATTGATCCACGAGCTTATCAATCCATCTCCGTAACTCGTTCCGATATAACTGGGTCGGGCCTTAATCTTCCGTCCCGACTTTGGTTAGTCGTACAAAATTAGGCAAGCCCGATTTTGACAGTATACAAACGTGGTCCACCTTATTTCTATTTTCCACCTATAATTAATTACATCTTTGTTCAATCCGAGAAGTGCTCTTCTCTTCTTCCTGCTCCTGATCCCTTACGCATTACATAATGACTGCATTCACAAAATCAATCGGTAAAATCTTTTGAAAATATAGTAATAAAAATATCTAAATGAAGTAGATATCTTACTAACCTTAATTATAGGTGGACATTTTGGTGGTACCACAGTCAGCACATGTCTTGAGTTGGCTTTGGCTGTTTTCTCTTTCTGTTTGGCTCATCATATCCTTAGATCCCGAACCTATACCAAAAATGAATCAATCCAAATCAGATATTAGTAAAGTATGATCAAAGGTAAAATGGTTCAATGGTGGATCTTCATCACTCACTTTATCACTTAGATCCATCACTTTGATCAACTAATTAACTAGAAAGACCTGATAAAAATTGATCCAAGTGAAAAGAACATCCAACAGAACAACGCTGCCCTCAAACAAGTCCCTCTTCTCCACCCCAAAATGACCTCAAAATAGTCTTGAAGACACCGTAAACTACCCACTAACACCACCTGAAAAAACCTCTAAAACCAGCTGAAAAACTAACGGCAAAAACAAAAAGACGTCTCAAGCCCATGCACTCGCCCCTACTCTCCTTATTCTGTCCTTCTACCTTCAGTGAAGTAAAGGCTTCAGAATAAGCCCAATTTACATCAACCGAGGTAAGCTCGTTACTTTTCAGTAGTATTTGGCCCTACATTGGTATATTTGATAAATATTAGCCAGAGTTGAGCCCTTCGGCTGAAATTGTCCGTTGTTTCTAGCAAGTTTCTTGAGTGATGTGGCAAGTGTTAGCTGTGGGGTGGGAAATTATCCCAAAGATAATAAAGGAGAATTATTCGAGCTAACTTTTTGTGAGAAATTTTGCAAATGGGTTGCAAACAATTTGTTTTTCAGCCTTTGTTCTACTTTTCTCTCTTTCAACGTGGTCCACTCCATTTCCATTTTGCAACAATTAATTACATATTTCTTAAATACGTAGATAGACCATTAAACAAGTCCAAATATTTCACCTCAGGGGTGGACCCACGTGTAAGGTTTTGGGTGTTGCAGCACCCACTGACCCACTGAGACTCAGTATACTTATATAAAGATTTTATGAAAACTGAGCAAACCAGTCCCCAAAAATTATTTGCTGGAGGTCTTACTATTATTGAAGGAATTTTGTTCATGGAAGGTCCATTCCCAATGTTTCCTGACTTCATTTCATTATTGTTAGTTTTAGCAAATGTTTGATCAAGTTTATTCATCTTCCAAGTCGGAGTGACTTATTCGTAGTTGGTTTATTAATTAGGTTCTTCCAATTCGGATTGGTATTTTACTCCTGACATGAAATACCTCGAGAAATACTCTGAAGGGAGGAATTTCGTTTCCAAATTTAGGAGAAATTTGGGTCAGTGATTGCTTTTGCTAAGGGATTTTTTCATAGATGTACTATATACTAAGGGATCCTTATTTTTAACTAGTTTGTATATAACTGATAAATTATATATGTAATTAATTTAAAACATCTTGAATAGGAGTATATAAGCTTAAAATACAATATTGTTAGGTAAAAATCTCTTAAATATATACCAAAGATAGTATTGCTTAGGAGGAAAGAAAGTGTCACGACCCAGATTTTCCACCCTCGAGAGTCGTGATGGCGCCTACTAATGAGAGCTAGGCAAGCCAATCCTTAACTACTTACTTCATTATCAAATTACTTCTTTTTAACACTTATAAAGAGATAACATGAAAACAGCGGAACTTTAAATAATTAAGCGAAAGGTAACAATTAAACATCTGAATTCTACGTCTATTACAATTACTTTGAGTCTCAACCTCCCAAAATCTGGTGTCATAGACGGTCTAAGATTTTCTACATACAAAGTCTGAAGAAATAATAATACACTGTTCCGGAATATAAGGGAAATGAAATAGGAATAGTAGGTAGAAGAAGACGCCAAGGCCTGCGGATGCCTGCAGGACTACCTCGGGTCGCCTGATGAGCAAGAATCATCAATCCCACTGCGGTTCGAAGTCTACAACCCTGGGGTCTACACAAAAGAGTATAGAGTGGAGTATCAGCACAACCGATCCCATGTGCTGGTAAGTGCCTAGCCTAACCTCGGCGAAGTAGTGACGAGGATAGGACCAGACTACCAAATAAACCTATACAATTTAACTATATATAGCAGAAAAGAAGTACGGAAAGAAACGGTCACATACAGTCAAGTATGAGAGGGGGGAACATGTTGCGGGGAAACATCAAATAGTAACAGAAAAGCAACAAATAAGTATGAGGATCACCACCGTTCAATTGAAAATAGAAGGGGAAATCATACTACGGGGTACAACAAGTATCAACAGGAAGCCAGCAATTTAGTGTAGAGAAATCGTAACACGGTTATAAATAATAAAATTAGGGAAATCAAAGACAAGTGCACGGCATCACCCTTCGTGCTTTTACTCTCTCTCACCAAGACTATACACGGCATCACCCTTCGTGCTTTACGTTCTTCCTCACCCAAACAACAATCACAAGGCAAATAGGGTAAGAGAATCTATAATCTCAAAGTAAAATCAAATAACAAAGTAATTAAGGAAACAACATAACTCGGATATCAACAAAGAATCAGAAATCAACAAATGCACGGCATCACCCTTCTTGCTTTTACTCTCGTCCTCACCCAAGCAATCATATAATAAAAATGTACACGTCATCACCCTTTATGCTTTTACTCTCTTTCCTCACCATATAATCAATAAAATCGGCACGGAATGGAACATCGTGTGGCACGGCAGCACCCTTTGTGCTTTACACTCTTTCCTCACAATAACAAACAAAACAATGCACGGCATCACCCTTCATGCTTTAACACTCTTCCTCACACAAATAACAATCACAAACAATGGGGCAAGGGAATAAACAAAATCATAATAGAAATCCCGGCAAGGGAACAACAATTAAACAATTAATCCCGGCAAGGGAACAACATCAATAATATCAACATCCCGGCAAGGGAGATAACCAACAAAGCAACAATATCCCGACAAGGAACAATTTAATATCACTTTCTCTTTCTTTCACTTTTATTTCACAATTCACTTCACAACTCGAGCCAATACTCTAGAGTTTTTACTTCACAACTCGAGCCAATGCTCTAAAAGTTCAATTGTCACTTATACTTTCACAATTTTGCTATACAACTTGAGCCAACGCTCCTCAATGTTCATAGGTCACAAATCTTTCCACAAACTTTATACAACAATTAGAAATCTTCACCAAGGCATGATAATACAACGAAATCATGAAAATTCACAATATAAGACTCACGGTCATGCTAGACACCAACGTATAGATACTCGTCATCATGCATGTACGTCGTACTCGACAATTAGCACGTAACAAATAAGACTCAACTCCTAATCCCTCAAGCTAAGGTTAGACCAAACACTTACCTCGAACTTTCATGGCCAACTCAAGTCTCAAACACCGCTTTTCCTTTCAAATTTGGCTCCAACTCAACCGTATCTATACACAATTGACTTAACAACATCAATAAATGCTAAACAATCCAAATCCAATGTTTAATTATAGCGTTCTAATCATTCTTCCCAAAAATCCAAAAATCGACCCCAAGCCCGTTTGGTCAAAACATGAGGTTTGGACCAAACCTCGATTACCCATTCACTCACGAGCCCGAATATATAATTTGTTTTCAAATCCGACCCCAAAACAAGGTCTAAATCACAATTAATTAAAAAGCCCTAATTCTACCCAAATCCCTAATTTCTACCCTTAATTACATGTTTTAGGCCTAGAAATCTAGTGGGTGTTAATGAAAAATGAAGAAAACAAGTTAAAGATTACTTAAAGGTTATGGTGAAGAAAGGCTTCAAAAATCGCCTAAGAGCTTTGGAGAAGAAGGGGTTTACGAAATTTTGCAATAATCCCGTAAGGCTACTGTTCTGGATTTTAAAAATTAACTGTGCGAATTTACTCTACGCGTTCGGGATGAGTCAGACCTGCTAGGCCTTCGCGATCGCGTGAAAAGGCTCGCGTTCGCGGAGCTTTGGCTCCTCAAGCCTACGCGTTCGTGTGCCAGTGGCCGCGTTCGCGATGATTAATTTGGTGACCTCTCTCCAGCACCTTACGCGTTCGCGAGTGGAGGGACGCGTTCGCGAAGGGTCTCCCCCCTCAGCTTCGCATTCGCGTCACGACCTTCACGTTCGCGAAGAAGAATTTGGGCACCTGGGATTTTTGCCTTACGCGTTAGCAAGAGGGACCACGCGAATGCGAAGGGTTAAATCCCTGGGCACTAACAGCAGAAATCTGCAACTTTTCCACAAGTTCAAAACTTCCTGAAACACATCCGAAACACATCCGAGCCCTCGGGGCTCCTAACCAAACACACGTACTAACTCAACAACATCATACGAACTTATCCGTGAGATCAAATCGCCAAAGTAACCTTAATAACAACAAATTAAACCTCAAAATCAAAGGATTTTTCTCAAACTTCACCAACTATCAAATGTAGCAATTTAGGTCCGAATCACGTCAAATGATATCCGTTTTTCATCAAATTTCACAGAAACATCTTAAATCACATATAAGACCTGTACCGGACACCGGAACCAAAATACGGGCCCGATACTAACATGTTCTAATCAATTTTCATTTCAAATTTCCTTAAACAATTTCATAAAACAATTTTTCTTTAAAAATTCATCTCTCGGGCTTGGGACATTGGAATTCGATTCCGGGCATCCGCCCAAGTCCCATATTTTTCTACGGACCCTCCGGGACCGTCAAATCACGGGTCCGGGTCCATTTACCTAACCGAAGTCAAATTAGCTAACTTTATAACCAAATTTTATCATTTTTCACAGAAATTCATATTTAAGCTTTCCGGGTACGCGGCCGGACTGCACACGCAAATTGAAGTGACTCTAAGTGAGGTTTTCAAGGCTTCAGAATATAGAATTTCATTTTAAAACAAGTGATGACCTTGGGTCATCACAGAAGGACTATTTACTTTTATAAAATGATCTTGCATGCATTTTCTTCCTAATTGATGATTTTTTTTCTCACTTAATTTGATTTTTTACGTGCAAATTATGTGCATTTTTTAGAAAATATTTATGATTTTTCTTGGATATTCACTGTAAGTGCGTAATTTTTGACCCGCACAATTTTTAAATTTGGTTTTAGTATTTTAGTATTTTAATATTTTAAAAATATTTACTTGATTTATTATACAATTTTAGTCTATTTTATTTTTAATTTCAAAACATAAATTTGAAAACACAAAAAATAGTTTCACCTTTATAATATTTCTCATGTTATACATGTATTTACATTTTAATATCATTAATCTTTTTGTAATGATGTTATTCTAATTTTGCTATCTTTCTTATTTTTACCTTAACATAATCTTTGGTTTCTCACTTTGATTTTTCTATGTGCAAATTATGTGCATTTGTTAGATAATACTTATGATTCTACTTAGATATTTGTTGTAAGCACGTAATTTGCACAATTTTTAAATTTAGTTTTAGTGTTTTAATATTTTTAAAGTATTTACTTGAGTTATTATACAGTTTTAATCAACTTTAATTTTAATTTCAAAACATAAATTGGAAACACAAAATAGTTTCACCTTTATAATATTTCTCATTTTTTACATATATTTATATTTTAATATAATTTAATATCATTAGTCTTTTTGTAATGATGTTATTATAATTTTGCTATCTTTTCTATTTTAACCTTAACCTAATCTTTGAAAAAATACAAAAAAATATATATATTGTTCCACTTTTAATATAGATTTAGTTTAGTTAAAGTCCATTGGTATTTTATTATTCTTGAAAAGAGAATGAATTTTTGGGCTAGTTTTGTCTTGTTTTATGTGATAAAAATTGTGTGGGGTAGCCACTTTTTAAAATGGTATTTACTTTTTATCCAACATTTTTAATGCTGAGAAAAAGTAGCCACTAGTCTATTAAAAATAATATGAAAAGACGGTATTACCTTTTCTTCTATCTCTTTTCCTTCCCAAACCCTCTAAATTTCAAAACCCTTACTCCCGTTCTGCAAGAACGCTGCTTATTTAGAAAAAAGAATTTGCTAGCATGTTCATACATGCTCGGCTACATATGTTGTATACTGTCTACTATAGCATGAAATTTTCATTAACATGTTCAGGGTAATTTGTGTATAACATTTGAACATGTCACGATAACCAACATTCTTTCACTAATTGTGACGACCCGGCCAGTCGTCTCATAAGTTACCGCTCCGTTTCCCCAATTTATACTTCTTATTGCTTTGTTCAGTTGTATTTTGTGTTATCGGGTTGGTTGGTTTGGGTTCGTAGAGGTTTTGGTAAGGTTTGAGACACTTAGTCTCTTTTGAGGAAGTTTAAGTTGGAAAAGTCAACCGGACGTTGACTTGTGTGTTAGAGGGCTCGGATGTGAGTTTTGATGGTTCAGATAGATTTAGAAGGTGATTTGGGACTTAGGAGCGTGATCGGAATGAGTTTTGGAGGTTCGGAGTAGATTTAGGCTTGAATCAGCGAAGTTGGAATTTTGGCGTCTTCCGTTTGATGGGTGAGATTTTCATATAGGGGTCAGAATGGAATTTCGGGATTGCAGTAGTTCCGTTGTGTTATTTAGGATGTGTGCGCAAAATTTCAGGTCATTCGGACGTGGTTTGGTTGGGTTTTTGATCAAAAGCATATTTTAGAAGATTTTGGAATCTTAGGCTTGAATCCGATGTGTTTCTGTTGATTCGATGTTGTTTGAGGTGTTTTGAAGATAGGTACGGGTTTGAATAGGGTTATGGGGTATGTTTTTGCTTTTGGTTGGGGTCTCGGGGGCCTCGGATTGATTTCAGATGGTTGATGGAGAGATTACGAGTTTGGTGCAACTGTAGAATTTTGTTGTTTCTATTATTTCCACACCTGCGGATTGAAGACCGGAGATGCGACGCCGTAGATGCAGAATGCCAGTCGTAGAAGTAGAAATAGGCTGGGAAGTTTGTGATCGCAGCAGCGGTTGAGGAGCCGCACCTGCGATGGCGCAGGTGCGGGCAATGCATCGCAGATGTGATTTTGGCTGCTTACAGAACTGGTTCAAGGACCGCAAAAGCGGTTCAAGGACTGCAAAAGCGGTACCGCAGGAGCGGGATTTTTGCCACAGATGCAAAATCCCTTGGCCAGAAGCTATAAATTCATTCCTTCGCGATTTTTGAGCTATTCCACCATTTTTAAGTCGGTCTTTGGAGATTTTTGGATGATTTGAAGAAGGATTTCAAGGGGTTTCATTGAGGTAAGGATTTTGGACCTAAAACTCTTTCCTATATTGTTATTTCACGGATTATAGCTATAATTTATGGAAATTAAGGGTTAAAATTGGGGAAACTAGGGCTTGGTATTGGAGACCTAGACTTGAGGATTTGAGGGGCCATTTGTGGTCGGATTTTGGGACTTTTGATATGTATGAACTCGTGGGGAGATACAGATTCTATTGATGTAAAATTTATTGAATTTCGAGACGTGGGCCCGAGGGTCGGGTTTTGTCTAATTTCGGGATTTATGTTGAAATTTAATTATTTTTGCATGGGCTTCGTTCCCTTAGTATATTTTGACATCGTGATTCTGATTTTGGATAGATTCGACGCGAGTTGAGGCCGATTCAAAGGGAAAAGGCGTCACGGGCTAGAGTTCGGAACGGATTAAGGTGAGTAATGATTTTAAATGTTGTCTTGACGGTATGAAATCCCGGATTGCACATCGTAGTACTATATTGAGGTGACGCACACGCTAGATGACGAGCGTGGGGTCGTGCACCGTTGGGGGATTATGATTTAGTCCGTCCCGAATGACCGTTTTACCGTGTATTTAATTGAAAACTATTTGTTATCATCTTGTTTTGGGATGAATGCCATGTTTGGGCCTTATGCCAATTATTTGGACCCTTATGGGACTTTTACTGATATTTCCTTACTGTTTTGACTTTATACTTGTACTCAGTCATGTTATATTCTACTGTTTTCATAACTTAACCATATTTACTCTATTTTAAACATTAAATGATATTTTAAATGATAAATTGGGTTGACCATCATGTTTTACTGTTGCCCGAGTGGCTTATGAGATTCTGACTAAGTAAGGCCAAGGGCCTATGTTGTGAGGAAACACTGATTATGATTATGAGGCCAAGGGCCAGAGATTTGTACGCCACAAGGTGTCTTGTTGAAATGAGGTCGAGAGCCTAGTGATAATGCCATGAGATGGCTTACTATTGCGCTTGGGCCGTAAGGGGCCCCTCCAAGAGTCTGCACACCTCTAGTGAGCGTGGGTACCCATTGTGATGTGAGAAATAGCCCGAGGGACTGGTGTTGTTCTATGATATTGCCCGAGGGGCGGTTGTTTATGTGATTATCTTTCCTAGTTGCCTGTTATTTACTTGAATAATTGCTTAAAAGGCATTTTCAAGAAGTTTAAACTGAACTAAAGTGACTTTACATATTTTTATTACTTCATTGCTTTTACTGGCTTTCACTGCTTCCTTATAGCCTGTTGATGTGCCTTTACGTGTTTTCTTATTTCTCAGTCTTCATTTGTTATTATTACTTACTGTGTTGGAGTACTCACTTTACTCCCTGCACCCTATCTGTAGATTCAGGCGCATCAGGTCCCGCTAGCGAGTGTTGATCCTTTCAACTCAGGCAAATTTGGAGATTGTCTAGGTAACTGCTGGCGTTCGAAGCCCAGAGCTTATTCCTTTATCTTATTTTCACTATTGTAGCTCTGTATTAGATTATGTAGATGTTTCTGGCCTTTATTCATATTGTAGATGCTCATGACTAGTGACACCCCAGTATCGGGCTGTATTGGTTTTGTTTTCCACAAATTGTACTACTCTCTGCTTAGTTTGGGATTTTATCATATTTAAGACTTAATATTTATTATCTTAATTGCTTGAAATTGAAATGGGAATGTGTCGACTGACCTTGTCTTCACGAGAGGTGCCATTACGATTGGGTCCGAGTTTAGGGTCGTGACACTAATCAATTTCATTTACATCCTTCTCTATCTTTGTAGAGCATGAGGATATGGGGAAAGTCATTTAGTACAAAATATTTCAATGCCTAGCATACGATAGGTAGTCCTTAACTTAGAGTTATAAGCACAGAAATTAAGGACATGTTGTCCTAAACTTACAGTTCCAAGTTCAAAAAATAAGGACATGTATTCCTCAACTTAAAGTTACAAGTTCAAAAGTTAAGGACAGGTAGTCCTAAACTTAGAGTTATAAGCTCAAAAACTAAAGACAGGTAGTCCTTAACATAGACTTACAAGCTCATAAATTAAGGAGAGCTAGTCCTGAACTTACAGTAACAAGCTTATAAGTTAAGGACACTTGGTCCTAAACTTAGAGTTGGAAGTTCAAAAATTGAGGACACTTGGTCAATAACTTAGAGCTACAAGCACATAAATTAAGGACAGGTAGTCCTGAACTTAGAATTACAAGCACAGAAATTAAGGACAGGTAATCCTGAACTTCGAGTTCCAAGTTCAAAAGTTAAGGATATGTAGTCCTGAACTTAGAGTTACAAATTCAAAAGTTAAGGATAGGTAGTCCTAAACTTAGACTTACAAGCTCATAAATTAAGGATAGCTAGTCTTGCATTTACAGTAACAAGCTCATACGTTATGGACACTTGATCTTGAACTTTATGAGCAGAAGGGTATTTTCGTTCGGATGGGTAAAAGTACTAGTTAACTGTGAACTTCAACCTTTTTATGTGAGAAAGCCATTATTTGAGCTTGATTCAGCCAATTGAAGTCCAAAACCTTAGCCCAAAACCCCAAAGCTATCTGAGCCGAACTCCCTCAACCCAGAACCCGCGACCCGTCTGTCAAACCCCTCCCCATTCCAATTTAAAATCTCAGCAATCCATCGCTTTAGATCCCACGGCTAGGATTATTTCCCCTAAAATCATATAAACCTAATTATTACCCTAAACTCCCCAAACCCTAAATCCTCAATTAGCCACACCTCCCTTCTCCTCCCTGCAGCCGTTTCCACTACGCCCAAACCCATCGGGAAATCAAGCCAACTCCCCCACGTGGTCCCTCCTATCTTCCATTGCTGCGTAGCCTAATGACTTCTGATAGAACAAGTATTCTCCCATGTGAGTGATGCGTTTTTCATCCTTTTTCTTTGACAGACAAAAGACTTTGACAGACGTGGGACTGGTTTTGGAAGAACCCATGCCTTGTGTTTCAACTTTCTGGTCTTTATCACGTCATTGATAGTGGGTATGAACCCCAAACCGAATGTTCCCCAGTTCTCGGGGAGAGATACTGGTTGTGTAATTCCTTGCAACGATGAGCCTAGACCTTTGTCGGGTATAAAACCATTTTTTAACATTTCATACGCTACCATGACTGGTGCAGAAGATATTTTTGGATTCGGAAGGTACTTCCCCTCTGGAATTTTCTCTACCGACACTATGTCGGCCACTTGGTATACCCATGGTCCCTGGTCATTTTCTGTTCCCTCGACCGGTACAATGGCACTGCTGTGAGCATTTAAACTTTCTTCTCCATGCACAACTATTTCTTGATGATCCCATTCAAACTTGACCGCCTGGTGTAGTGTTGACGGGACTGCTTTAGCAGCATGGATCCATGGTCGACCCAACAACAAATTATAAGAAACAGTTATGTCCAGTACTTGAAACTCCATTGTGAATTCAACTGGCCCTATTGTCAGTTCCAACACTATGTCGCCACATGAATCTCTGCTTCCACCGTCAAACCCCCGTACGCAAATACTATTTTTCTGGATCCTCTCTTCTTTGATTTTCAATTTGCTTAAAGTGGAGAGAGGGCAGATGTTTGCACTTGACCCATTGTCAACCAATACCCGGGTTACTACGGAGTTTTCACATTTCACGGTGAGGTAAAGAGCTCTGTTGTGCTCGGTACCTTCCATAGGCAATTCATCATCAGAAAATGTAATTCTGTTTGCCTCAAAGATTCTGTTGGCTATTCTTCCCAAATGATTTACAGAGATTTTTTCAGGAACATGAGCCTCATTCAGGATTTTCATCAAAGTCCTTGCAACGATGAGCCTAGACCTTTGCCGGGTATAAAACCATTTTTTAACATTTCATAGGCTACCATGACTGGTGCAGAGGATATTTTTGGATTCGGAAGGTACTTCCCCTCTGGAATTTTCTCTACCGACACTGTGTCGGCCACTTGGTATACCCATGGTCCCTGGTCATTTTCTGTTCCCTCGACCGGTACAATGGCACTGCTGTGAGCATTTAAACTTTCTTCTCCATGCACAACTATTTCTTGATGATCCCATTCAAACTTGACCGCCTGGTGTAGTGTTGACGGGACTGCTTTAGCAGCATGGATCCATGGTCGACCCAACAACAAATTATAAGAAACAGTTATGTCCAGTACTTGAAACTCCATTGTGAATTCAACTGGCCCTATTGTCAGTTCCAACACTATGTCGCCATATGAATCTCTGCTTCCACCGTCAAACCCCCGTACGCAACTACTATTTTTCTGGATCCTCTCTTCTTTGATTTTCAATTTGCTTAAAGTGGAGAGAGGGCAGATGTTTGCACTTGACCCATTGTCAACCAATACCCGGGTTACTACGGAGTTTTCACATTTCACGGTGAGGTAAAGAGCTCTGTTGTGCTCGGTACCTTCCATAGGCAATTCATCATCAGAAAATGTAATTCTGTTTGCCTCAAAGATTCTGTTGGCTATTCTTCCCAAATGATTTACAGAGATTTTTTCAGGAACATGAGCCTCATTCAGGATTTTCATCAAAGCCAGACGGTGCTCCTCTGAATGGATCAGTAATGACAACAATGAAATTTGAGCGGGCGTCTTCTTCAATTGATCCACAACAGAATAGTCATGGAGTTTCATTTTTCTTAAAAACTCTTCCGCCTCTTCTTCCGTCACAGTTCTCTTTATTGGCGTTGGATTATTTTTAGTTTTTCATAACTCTTCGGGCGTAAAACATCTTCCCGAACGAGTCAAACCTTGCACCTCACACACTTCTTCCTTGACTTCTATTCCCTCGACCGGTACAATGGCACTGCTGTGAGCATTTAAACTTTCTTCCCCATGCACAACTATTTCTTGATGATCCCATTCAAACTTGACCGCCTGGTGTAGTGTTGACGGGACTGCTTTAGCAGCATGGATCCATGGTCGACCCAACAACAAATTATAAGAAACAGTTATGTCCAGTACTTGAAACTCCATTGTGAATTCAACTGGCCCTATTGTCAGTTCCAACACTATGTCGCCACTCCCATGTGAGTGATGCGTTTTTCATCCTTTTTCTTTCCAATTTACCTCTTTAGGCAAAAATAGGAAAAATGGGAGGCGTATGTGTAACGACCCGGCCAGTCATTTTATGTGTTGCCGCTCCGTTTCCCCCATTTCTGCTTCTTATCACATTGCTCAGCTATATTATGTGTTATCGGGTTGGTTGGCTCGAGTGTGGAAAAGGTTTTGGTAAGGTTTGAGGCACTTAGTCTCTTTCAAGTAAGCTTAAGTTGGAAAAGTCAACCGGATGTTGACTTATATGATAAAGGGCTCGGATGTAAATTCTGATTGTTCGGATAGCACCGGGAGATGATTTGGGACATAGGAGTGTGATCAGAACGTATTTTGGAGGTTCGTAGTAGATTTAGGCTTGAATTAGCGAAAATGGAATTTTGGCGTTTTCCGGTTGATAGGTGAGATTTTGATATAGGGGTCGGAATGAAATTCTAGGAGTTGCAGTACGTCCGTTGTGTCATTTTGTATATGTGTGCATAATTTTAAGTTATTCGGACGTGGTTTGATAGACTTTTTGATCAAAAGCAGAATTCGGAATATTTTTGGAACCTCGTGCTTGAATCCGATGTGTTTTGGTTGATTCGATGTTGTTTGAGGTGTTTTAAATATTGGTATAAGTTTGGATAGTGTTATATGACCTGTTGGTGCTTTTGGTTGAGGCCCGGGGGCCTCGGGGTGATTTCGGATTGTTGGCGGAAGATTTTGAGTTGGGTTTTGGCAGCTGAAGATTTCCTACTGCTGTCATAGCCGCACTGCGGCTACAGGACTGCAGGTGCGGGCTCGCAAAAGCCGGGATGGAGCCGCAGATGCGGCCAAGAGATAAGTCAGATGGAACCGCAGAAGTGGTCACTAGTGCACACCTGTGATAACGCAGGTGCAGATATTTTGTCACGGATGCGGAATTGGGCCTTTAAGTGAAAACCGCAGATGCGGTGGGTGAGACCGCAGAAGCGGGACCGTAGAAGCGATAATGGGACCGCAGGTGCGGAGTCCCTAGGCCAGAAGGTATATATTTCATCCTTCGGGATTTGCAGCCTTTCTTCACAATTTTAGATTGATTTTGGAGCTTTTTGGGGATTTTGAAGAGAGAATCAGAGGGAACTTCATTGATATTAAGATTTTTGATCATAAAACTCATTCCTATGGTGTTATTTCATTTATTATGCTTGAAATTTATGGAGATTTGTGGGTAAACATTAAAGAAATTTAGGCTTGAGATTGGAGACCTTTGAATTAGGGTTTGAGAGGTCATTTGTGATTGGATTCTGGTACTATTAATATGGATGAACTCATGGGAGGATAAGGAGTTTATTGATGTAATTTTTATCGGATTCCGCGACGTGGGCCCGGGTGTCGGGTTTTGTTTAATTTCGGGATTCGTGTCCTAATCTGATTATTTTCTAGTAGGCTTTGATCTCGTAGTATATTTCAATGGTTATGTACTGATTTTAGTTAGATTTGGAGCATTCGGAGGCCGATTCGAGAGGCAAGGGCATCGCGAGCTAGAGTTTGAAACGGATAGAGATGAGTATTGATTGTAAATATTGTCCTGAGGGTATGAAACCCCGGATTTCACATCGTTGTACTATTTTGAGGTGATACACACGCTAGAGGATGAGCGTGGGGATTGTGACTTGGTCCGTCGCGTATTTGATTGAAAACTGTTTGCTATCATCATGTCTTGGGCTGAATGTCATATTTGGGCCTCATGCCAACTATTTTGGACTCTTAGAAGATTTTTACTACTATTCCTCACTGTCTTGGCTTTATATTTGTACTCAGTCATGCTATATTCTACTGTTTTCATAACTCAGCCATATTTACACTGTTTTTGACATCTTAAATGATATTTTGAGTCGAGCATCATATTTTACTGTGCCCTACTGGCTTTTAGAGATTTCTGACTGAGTAAGGCCGAGAGCCTGTGTTGTGAGGATACTTTTAGATCGGGCTGCACACCGTAGCAATGATATACTAATGTTGACACCCAATTTTGTCCATCCTTACTCCATATTATTCTAATGAGCTACTATTTTATTTAAGAATCATAATAATATTTATAGCATTTTTTAAAGACGATTACAAGTATTATTACCTTATTTTGCTATGTTACCCCATATATTATAATTTACACCACATAATTTGTCAATTTAATTTACCAATTTTAGATATTTAAAATATTATTTTAAGCACATTGAGATAGTTATACAGAATAATATTTATTCTGGTATTCATTTCTCAATTCATGCATTTTTATTTGTCTAGTCATTACTTATTAATTTAATTTTTTTTATTATTGTTATTATGACATTTTAATTAAAATAGTATCTATTTCATTTAGCCCACCAATCCAACCGAAAGGGCACTCCAATATCGAGTGTGAATCTTCTAAATTCCCCAAAATCCTCACCCATATCGCCATGATTAAAAAAAATCTTTCCTTCTTTTGGGAAATTATTACTCTTTCGATGAACTAGTAGTTTTTTCCTTTGCTCACGTCCCCTACCAACGACTCTTTTCCCTCCCCCATCGATTTATATTCCTCTTTCTCAATTTTTATAGGGACAAGTGATACCCTAAGGTGAGGAGAGAAACACATACGCACAGAACCAAAAAGATGAGAGATACCTTACCCTTAGAGTCACAGGCCGCCTTTCTCCACTCTCACCTCTCTTTCGGATGCCATTATCATTAGTACTGCCAAAATCTTACTGTCCCTTCAACCATGAATACTTGCACTTTTACGTTTCAAATGCACCACCTTAGGCACTCATCATCCTCACAAAAGAATCATCGCTCACGAGTTCGTGTTGTGACGCCGAGGTTGGTTTCATGATTAGAAACAAGCAGCCCAGAATTCTTCGAATTAAAAGAAAAGTATTTCAATTTTCAGTGTCTGCTGATCTAGTCGACAAAGCGTATCGCTTAACTTTGCGCATTTTTAATACTTTATCTTGATTTGCATTTGAATATTTAATTTTCTTTACCGATTTTCGGAGTTTTGGTGTAGGTTCGTAACTTCCTGTTGTTATGAATATGATATGATTTTTGCGTTGTAGTGAAATATGCATCTGGGGCATGTGTTGGATCGTGTATTAAAATTATATTTTTTTTTCTGCTTTCAACTATGTGTTGGGAATAAACCCCGTAAAAATAGTATTCACGGTATTAGTGATAAACGCAGAATACTAAGTTATGGTTAAATCAGCAAGAATAGAAATGCAGCAATAATGACACCAAGATTTTACGTGGAAACCCTTCTGAATAAGGGAAAAAACCACGGCCAAGAAGAGCAACTGATATCACTATAGCGAGGAATTTTACACTGTGTAGTAACGAGTAAAAAATACTCCTAAGACCACTACACCCTCAAAAGAAATAAACACTCTTTTGCTTTTTCCACCTCACTACAATATCTCTCACACTCTATTTTTCTTCACAAACTATTTTCTTATAGTTTATGGAATACCTTGCTCTCTCTTTTCTCTCTTTGTTGGTGTGTAGAAATGAGAGTTAAAGCTCTCCTTTTATAGCCAAAACCTCACTCTCTAAAGCCTACAATATTTGACAATTTACACACCCTTTTCACAATTTCAACAAGGTTGGCTACCAAACCAAACCAAGTCAATAAAATTGGCTACCAAATTATACAAATTCAACAAGGTTGGCTACCAAACCAAACCAAGTCAATAAAATTGACTACCAAATCATTTGAATGAGATGGACACCATATCACTATGGTTTCAATTTGGTTCAAGACATGCATAGACTGATAATGACACTCAAATGTTGCTGTTATGCCTCTTGCTATAATTTTTACCATTAAAGTTGTGAACTACTGGAAGTATTTCTTAGTGATATGGTAATAGAACTCAAAATAACTCTTGTGAGTGCAATACTCCTATTTTCATTATGATATGATTCCTCTCTTCCGATTATAATATTCATTACTACTTCCTAGAGTTTAATCCAATCATTATTAATATCTTTTAGAACTGTTATACATTACATGGAGGGATATATTGAAATAGACTTGTAAGGAGAAGCTAATGACTAAACGAGTTGTGGGGCTTTGTACTGACTTACGCATTTTGATTAACTTAATAACCTACTGCTAAGAGTTGGTATTTCTTTTTAGGGTTTTGATTTGTCAAATGAATTTTGATATTTAACTAGCATAATCCAGTTGGTATATTTGTTCTGCGTGTGGATCTACTCCAATGTCAATTAATGACTTGTGGGAGGTTAAGGACTTTGAGGTCGAGTCCATAAACTAAAAATAAATAAATAAAAAATTTATTTTTTTATAAAAAAAATGACTAAGCCGATCTTTTTTTTTTTATTTTTAAAACGATTTAGTTAAGTCTTTTCTTATGGTGAAATCTTGTCTTACTACGTGCTACAATATTTACTAAACGTCAGCACACTTTATTTGGCTATGTATTTATTTAATTGCATAAAAGTATAACTTATTATGTGTTATCCTTGTTCTTGACCGGCTAGTCAAACTACTTTCTTTACGTGCTTATATATTAATTTTTAACCTCATATTAAAGTCGCCATTAAGGTCAATGGCATGTGATTAACCGTGTCACAAAGCCATGCCTCTAAGGTGGCGCGCATTTCTACAAATGGGTAAGATTTTCTTTAGATTACTTCAAAAGGTCAGTATTCTTATTTCGGTTATAAGGTTTTTCTATTTGATTGTTATACTTTTACTACCTGAAGAATTCTTTGTATGAACCCCATGTATGTCTTTATTCGATGTAATTATGAATTATGTGTCTTTAATGTGAATTATGGATATAACTGAAACAATAAGTTGAAATTATTTCAGCATTTGGGTTTCAAAACAGTAGTTCATTCATGCATCGACATACCACTTTGACAATCTTTTTTTCTCTTTTTATTTTAATTATTCTGATCCAATTTTTGGTCGTAAGCTCTGGCTTATTATATTACCATACTTTTAACTATTTTGTTATATTATGCTTCGGACTAATTTACTTTTTCTCAGTTGAGTATTTAAATAAAAAATCGAATATATATTATAAAACTACTTCACTACTTTATTTATAAAAGATCATCGGAGTCACTTTCTTTGTTATAAATGCGTTTCTGTCCAAGTTATCCTTTTCATGTTAAATGCTATTTTGTTGCTCAAACTCTTTTCTTTTCTCTTCGTCCTTTATTTTTTTCAACACTTTCGCTTAACATACTAATTAATTATTTGCATGTTCAATCACTTTGCTTAATCAATTAATAATCTCACATAGTTTAAGATTCGACCGGGACCCATAGTTGTGGACCTCGAAGAGCGCCTAACACCTTCTCTTTGAGGTAATTTGAGCCCTTACCCGATCTTTGATGACCTTGGCTAGTCAAACAGACTTATTTGCAAATAGGTGCCCTAACGCACCTTAAAATTGTTAGGTGACGACTCTTCTCTTTTAATACCCATTTAAAAGAGTTGTCACATGTCGAAGCCCGCTTTCGCGAGAAAACGGGGCGCGACAGCATGGTGACTCTGTTAGGGATACTTAGGTTCTTACCATAACGGATTTAGCTTATGTGGGATTTCTAATTCATTAAGTTGCTTTACATGACCGCTTCCAGGTACCTCCCTTTCCTGTTCCTTTATTTGCTCAAAATTGCTATATCATGAGCCTCCCTTCCCTGTCTCCTTTATTCGCTTCATTTAATTATGTTTTGAATTTTTGTGAACTGTGCTACCCTATTTCCTTTGTATTTATTTTTCTTCCCTTTCTCTTTTGCTTATTTTATCGCATTATTTAATACTGCCTTTATATGCCTTCACCATGTAAATTACTTGACCATATGTTATCACTTATTGCATAAGCATGTTTTCAACTCATGTTCCACTCGTGCCAAATATCAACATAGCAACGCTTGATGTGTGGTTGCGCTCTTTTTATTTATTACCCTTATATTCGGGAAAGCTTAGTTGCGGTAAAACCAGTCGATCAATGGGGCAGTCGACGGTTCCGTGCCTTTCCCCCTCATGTTGTCCGCTTGAGGGTACCAGTCTAAACTCCCATAGTAACCTTACTCTGATCAATTGTGCATGCATCATGGTCAAACCTAGCCGGGTTAATATGTTGTCCACATAATAACTATTTAAGACAAGCCCTGTCCAAAGTCCGCCGGGATTTCCATAATCCCAATGGACACAATCACCTTATGTGCATTATTTGGAGAAAGATGTGTTAATATGCTGATTGTTGTCTTAAATTTTCAAATTTAGGAGTGGTAGGACTAAATCAACCTTATCTCTTTTGGCATCCCCATAAAGGCTTATTTACTCATTATTATGTGTATTTATATTCTCTCTTACATATCTCTATTTATTCGTTTGCTATTTATTTCAAAGTACTCATTACATATTCTTTCAAAATCACTCCACGCTTAATACAATTAATTTTATGGCATTTCTTAGATTTCTATTTTTAGGTTCAAATCACACTAATCCCGGGCCTGAACAAACTATCTTCCCGTCCCAGGGGCATAATCTCCTATTTTGCCTAACGGGAATTTTTCGTCCATTGATTACATAACATGACTGACCTATCATTTTCATCAGTTGTAGTTAATGACGTAATTTCTTCTTCAAACGATGTTATATCTCAACTTTGCTCATATGTGTATAACTTATTCAAAATGAGATGTTTTACCCTTCAATTGTTGATATCCTCTATTCAACTTAGTCCAGATCATGGTTAGGGTTATGCGACTAATATTACTTTTGGGTTTTTGTTTTGTATCCGAACTTATGCAATACTCGAGTTATATTAAACTTTCTTAACTTGGGTTCTTGAGATTGTTTTGTCCAACTAGCATAATATTCTATTTTTTAAAAAAGGTAGTACATTTTCCACGTTCATACACTCAATCTTCCCTCTATCCAGAGTAATTCAATTCTGTCTTAGCAACCAAATGTGACCTAATCTTGTTCAGACATTATGGTCTTGTTTCTTGCACATCGTGCACCTTATTTTTACATCCAAGACATAACATTTGAAGTCCAAATAGGTTAGACTTTTGCATTTGCTTTCGGCTTATTATTTGCTAATCTCTAAAATATTTGCATGAGTCCCACATCATTGAGATTAATCTCTATTAATTGATTAATCATAGACCTTCTCGAGAACTGCAGTCTCAATGGTCAATATCACTGAAGTGATACGTATTACTCTACCAATCTCCACCTACCCACCCGTAATACTCTTCAAAAATTGTTATGTTTAAGCTCGATCTCCTAGTCACACTCCACTGTTTTGGAGCATTCAGCTGAACTTTCAATATGAGACTATTCGATCATATAAATCTTGCACTTTCAAGCGATTCTATAAGCTTCAAATACGATCTATGTTCTTTACCCGATTTCTGTTTAAAGGGGCTACGTGAGTAACCTATTATTGGATTCAGTCTTGTTATTATAAAAACTCCATTTCCCTCCAAAGACGAAACTAGGGCAAAATTTTGAGTTTTCTCAAAATTTGGGATTGTATCATCAATGTCTTCAAAAAGGAATGATAGGTACAACAGCATCAAAAATATTCTCACCAGGCATACGCTGCAAAGCAAGAAGATCACCGCCTACATAGGTTCATACACTGCAAAGCGCAAAGTCTTCATCTTCAAAAGGCTAAGAATTGCTTTCTCTTATTTACACAAGGTTAACTGCTGCCTTCCTCTCCTTGTATGAGGCTAAGCTCTGCCTCCATTCTTCGCATGAGGCTAGACTTTGCCTCTATTACATACATAATGCTAAACACTGCCTTCATCCTTGCATAAGGCTAAACACTACATTATATCATCTACATGGCTAAAAAATCACCTGATACTGCATTTGCATGGCTGAAAGATCGCCTTATACTTCATCACCATGGCTGAAAGACCGCCTCATACTGCATCTGCATGGCTGAAATATCACCTCGTACTGCATCTGTATGGCTGAAAGATCGCCCTATACTGTATTGCATGGCTGAAAGATTGCCACATACTGCATCTACATGGCTGAAAGATCGCCTCATACTGCATCTGCATGGATGAAAGATCGCCTCATACTGCATCTGCATGGCTAAAAGATTGCCTCATACTGCATCTAAATGGTTGAAAGATTGCCTCATACTGCATCTGCATGGCTGAAAGATTTCCCCATACTGCATCTGCATGGCTGAAAGATCGCCACATACTGCACTGCATCTGCAGGGCTGAAAGATCACCTCACACTACATTGCATGGCTAAAAGATCACCCCATACTACATTTCATGGTCTGAAAGATCGCCAAATTATCCAAAGGTGTCATAGTCTAAAGGCACCATTTTTATGGTCGAGGACACCATTTCATGGCCTAAAGATCTGAATTTGCACATCATTATTCATAGGCGTCATAGTTCAAAGGCATCATCTTCATGGCCTAAGAACACCATTTCATTGCCTGCGAATCCCTTATCATATGCTTCATGGCCCAGGACATCATGGTCTAAGGACATCATCCTCATCGTCCGAAGGCAACATTAATGGTCTAAAGGGAATTTGCATCATGTTTAAATATTTTCAGCAAATTACATTCATCCTATTAATGCTTACATGTGCTTACATACTAAATATCGTTTATAGCAATACACAAAGTTTGCAGCTACAAGACACAAAATGTCACAACAAGTCTTGTTATCAAATTGGGGTGATTTTCGCATCCAGTATCTCTCTATTTTCTATTTCTTCTCAATTCCAATATCCCCGCAAACTGACACCGGAGTAACCTTCTAGAATTAACATTTCCTTCAAGTAGTAAGTGCGTATATATCCTCTTCATAATATTCATTTTCACCGCTTACTTCTATTTTCTCAATTTTTGCAATCATCTTTACCTTACTTAGAATCACATTACTTCCCAATCCTATTTTTCATCATACACCCTTCTATTTTTTTTATGATCACAATATCCAGTATGATCATAATTCAATATTAGGGCAAATTTTTAGGGATTCATGTCCTTCATTAATCTAGAATCACACACAGCCTGATTCTCGTTAAGCCCGGGATATGTAGGCAACTCAGAAACTAGGATTCGGCCACAATATTTTTCAATACTCTTATTCCCTTTTGTTCTTACACAACTATCTCATCAGTCGGACAAAATTGGCTACTATGTCAATTTCTTTGTCCGATAACTCTTTCATCATTCTCGGTCAAAGAGGGGCAACTGTTGACACCCAATTTTGTCCATCCTTACTCCATATTATTCTAATGAGCTACAATTTTATTTAAGAGTCATAATAATATTTATAGCATTTTTTAAATACGATTACAAGTATTATTACCTTATTTTGCTATGTTACCCCATATATTATAATTTGCACCACATAATTTGTCAATTTAATTTACCAATTTTAGATATTTAAAATATTGTTTTAAACGCATTGAGATAGTTATACATAATAATATTTATTCTAGTATTCATTTCTCAATTCATGAATTTTTATTTGTCTAGTCATTACTTATTAATTAAATTTTTTCTATTATTGTTATTATGGCATTTTAATTAAAATTGTATCTATTTCATTTAGCCCACCAATCCAACCGAAAGGGCACTCCAATATCACACTAATTTTGGGCCTGAACAAACTATCTTCCCGCCCCAAGGGCATAATCTTCTATTTTGCCTAACGGGAATATTTCCTCCATTGATTACATAACATGACTAACCTATCCTTTTCATCAGTTGTAGTTAATGACGTAATTTCTTCTTCAAATGATGTTACATCTCAACGTTGCTCATATGGGTATAACTTTTTCAAAATAAGAAGTTTTACCCTTCAATTGTTGATATCCTCTATTCAACTTAGTCTAGATCATGGTTAGGGTTATTGTCCGACTAATATTACTTTTGGGTTTTCGTTTTGTATCCGAACTTATGCAATACTCGAGTTATATTAAACTTTCTTAACTTGCGTTCATGAGATTATTTTTGTCCAACTAGCATAATATTCTATTTTTTTAAAAAAGTAGTACATTTTCCACGTTCATACACTCAATCTTCCCTCTATCCGAGTAATTCAATTATGTCCTAGCAACCAAATATGACCTAATCTTGTTCAGACATTATGGTCTTGTTTCTTGCACATCGTGCACCTTATTTTTACATTCAAGACATAACATTTGAAGTCCAAATAGGTTAGACTTTTGCATTTGCTTTCGGCTTATTATTTGCTAATCTCAAAAATATTCGCATGAGTCCCACATCATTGAGATTAATCTCTATGAATTGATGAATCATAGAGATTACCGCCTACATAGGTCCATACACCACAAAGCGCAACTTCATCTTCAAAAGGCTAAGAATTGCTTTCTGTTATTTACACAAGGCTAATCGCTGCCTTCCTTTGCTTGTATGAGGCTAAGCTCTGCCTCCATTCTACGCATAAGGCTAGACTTTGCCTCTATTACATACATAAGGCTTAACACTGCCTTCATCCTTGCATAAGCCTAAACACTATCTTATATCATCTGCATGGCTGAAACATCGCCTCATACTGCATCTACATGGCTGAAAGATCGCCTTATACGGCATCTTCATGGCTGAAAGACCGCCTCATATTGCATTTGCATGGCTGAAAGATCGCATCATACTTCATCTGCATGGCTGAAAGATCACCTCATACTGCATCTGCATGCTGAAAGATCGCCTCATACTGCATCTATATGGCTGAAAGATCGCCCCATACTGCATCTGCATGGCTGAATATCGCCCCATACTGCATCTGCATGGCTGAATATCGCCCCATACTGCATCTGCATGGCTGAAAGATCGCCACATACTGCACTGCATCTGCAGGGCTGAAAGATCGCCTCACACTACACTGCATGGCTGAAAGATCACTCCATACTGCATTTCATGGGCTGAAGATCGTCAAATTATCCAAAGGCGTCATAGTCTAAAGGCACCATTTTCATGGCCGAGGACGCCATTTCATAGCCGAGGACACTATTCCATGGCCTGTGTTGTGAGGATACTTTTAGATCGGGCTGCACACCGTAGCAGTGATATACTAATGTTGACACCCAATTTTGTCCATCCTTACTCCATATTATTCTAATGAGCTACTATTTTACTTACGAGCCATAATAATATTTATAGCATTTTTTAAATACGATTACAACTATTATTACCTTATTTTGCTATGTTACCCCATATATTTTAATTTGCACCACATAATTTGTCAATTTAATTTACCAATTTTAGATATTTAGAATATTGTTTTAAGCACATTGAGATAGTTATACAGAATAATATTTATTCTGGTATTCATTTCTCAATTCATGCATTTTTATTTGTCTAGTCATTACTTATTAATTTAATTTTTTCTATTATTGTTATTATGACATTTTAATTAAAATAGTATCTATTTCATTTAGCCCACCAATCCAACCGAAAGGGAACTCCAATATCGAGTGTGAATCTTCTAAATTCCACAAAATCTTCACCTATATCGCCATGATTGAAAAAAAAAAATTCCTTCTTTTGGGAAAATATTACTCCTTTGATGATCTAGTAGTTTTTTCCTTTGCTCACATCCCCTACCAATGAATCTTTTCCCTCCCCCATCTATTTATATTCCTCTTTCTCAATTTTTATAGGGACAAGTGATACCCTAAGGTGAGGAGAGAAACTCATATGGACAGAACCAAAATGTGACGACCCGACCAGTCGTCTCATGAGTTACCGCTCCGTTTCTCCCATTTCTACTTCATTATGCTTCGTTATCCGTGTTTTATGTGATCGAGTTGAGTAGTTTGCGTTCAGAGTGGATTTGGTAAGAAATGAGACACTTAGTCTCTTTTAAGAAGGCTTAAGTTGGAAAAGTCAACTAGATGTTGACTTATGAGTTAGAGGGCTCGGATGTGAGTTCTGATGGTTCGTTTAGCTTCGGGAGGTGATTTATGACTTAGGAGTGTGATCGGAATTGGTTTTAGAGGTCTGGTGTAGAATTAGGCTTGAATTGGCAAAGTTAGTATTTTGGCGATTTCCGGTTGGTAGGTGAGATTTTGATCCGAGGATCGGAATGGAATTCTGAGAGTTGCAGTAGCTTTGCGGTGTCATTTGTGAAGTTTGTGCAAAATTTCAGGTCATTCGGACGTGGCTTGGTTGGGTTTTTGATCAAAAACTTATTTCGGAAGATTTCTCAAAAACTAGGCATGAATCCGATGTGTTTCGGGTAATTTGATGTTGTTTGAAGTGCTTTGATGATTGGAACAAGTTTGAATAAGGTATTGGGTCATGTTGCTGCTTTTGGTTGAGGCCCCGAGGGCCTCGGGGTGAATTCGAGTGGTTAACGGGAAGATTTTGGACTTAAGAGATCTCAAAAGTTGCTGCTTCTGGTATTTCCGCACCTGCGGATTGGAGACCGCAAATGCGGTGCCGCATATGCAGAAGAAGAGCCGCAGAAGCGGTTTGGGAAGAATAGTCAGGGACATAGATGCGGCATATGGACCGCACATGTGGAGTGGCAGATGCGGCTCGTGGACCGCAGATGCGGAACCTGGCCCCCTAAGTGATTTCCGCAAATGCGGAGGAATTACTGCAGAAGCGGTACCACATGAGCGGTGGTGGGATCGCAGATGCGAAAACCCCTGGGCAGAAAGTTTATAAGTCATTTTATCCGCGATGTTGAGCCATTTTTCCTCCATAGATGAGTATGTTTTGAGCTTTTTTAAGGTTATTAAAGAGTGATTCAAGGAGAATTGATTGGAGGTAAGATTTTCGAACCTAAAACTCGAATCTATTGTGTAATTAACCTAGAAATTCTTGGAACTTAAGCTAAAAATGGAAGAACTAGGGCTTGGGATTTTGAACTTTTGAATTGGGATATGAAGGACCATTTGAGGTCGGAATTGAGAACTTTTGGTATGTATGAACTCGTGGGGTGATAAGGAATCTAATGATGTGAAAATTTCTGAGTTTCGAGAAGTGGGCCCGGGGCTCAGGTTTTGTTAATTTTGGAATTTTTTATATTTTTCGATTGTTTTTGCTTGGGCTTTGTTCCCTTAGCATATTGTGACGTATTCGTTCTGGTTTTGGACAGATTTGATGTGCGTGGAGGCCGATTCGAAGGGGAAAGGCGTCACGAGCTAGAGTTTTAGCCGGTTCGAGGTGAGTAATGATTGTAAATGATGTCCTGAGAGTTTGAAACCCCGGATTGCACATTGCAGTGCTATATTGAGGTGAGACACGCGCTGGATGATGAGCGTGGGGTTTTTTACTACTAGGGATTGAGACTTGGTCTGTCTCGACTGAGGATTTTACCGCGTATTTGACTGAAACTTATTTGTTATCATCATGATTTGGGGTAATTGCCATATTTGGGCTTCGTGCTAACTATTTGAACCCTTCGGGGATTTTGACTGATTTTCCTCACTATACTTGTTAAAAATCATATCCTCGGTCATGTTTCTATCTGTTTTAAATGATTCGAGCCGGTTTTTATCATACTATTCCTAAATGAGAGGAATTTGTGGGCTGAGATCCCTATCTTCTATTATTGTGCCTGAGAGGCTGTGAGGTAAATGACTGAGAGGGGTTGAGAACCCAATGGTGAGGATATTATATATGTTATGGATCGGGCTGCACGCCGCAACAATACTTATATGGATCGAGCTGCACGCCGCAAAAATATAGCGCTTGGGCTGTAGGAGCCCCTCCGGAGTCTGCACACCCCAAGTGAGCACAGTCGGCTATCTATATGGATCGGGCTGCACACCGCAGCGATGTACGGATCAGGCTGCATGCCACAACGGTTATTCTGATTTCTGTTATTATGAGAGATATATGGGTCGAGAGCTGAGAATGAGCACTAAGTGATGAGAGTGAGCCCGAGAAGCTGATACTGTTCTGAGTGATTGATACTGTGCCCGAGGGGCAGATTTCTACTTGTTATTTACCTGCTAAATTACCTATTTTATCGGATTTAAAGAGATTTCACTTGACTTCTTCACTGATTTACTGCTTTACGTGATTTTTACTACTTTGATATAGAATTGCTTTGTGCCTTTACATGTTTTCATGCTTTTAGCCATTATTTATATTTATTACTCACTAAGTTGGAGTACTCACATTACTCCCTACACCGTGTGTGCAGATTCAGGCAACGCAGAGTCTGCTCCTGAGTGCTGATCCTCCTAGTCCAGGCAGTGTTTTCAGAGACTACGAGGTAGCTGTTGGTGTCCGCAACCCCCGTGCCTCCCTTATCTTACTATTTTCATGTCCTTAAACTTCTGTATCGGATTTCGTATCTAGTAGACTGGTATTCGAATTTATTAGTTGCTCATGACTTGTGACACCCCAGTTTGGGCTGTGTCGGGATGGTTTCTACTGTTGTTATCGTTATTTCCGCAAATTATGGTTATTATATCATGTTTTAGAACTATTTATGGTATTTAACTATTTAAATGAGGTGTTATGTTTTGGTTTGGCTGGCCTTGTCTTCACGAGAGGCACCATCATGATCAGGTTCGGGGTTATGGTCGTGACAAGTTGGTATTATACCCTAGGTTACATAGGTCTCACGAGTCATGAGCATGTTTAGTAAAGTCTCGCAGATCGATATGGTGACGTCTGTATTTATCCTCAAGAGGCTGTAGAACCCATCTTGAAATTCTTGTCGTGCGACCATGTTGGTCTGAGTACTAAACTTCTGATATTCCATTCTCTCACAAATGGTGAGGACGCGAGCTACTGGACGAGGTGGACGACCACCAGTGCCACCAGTTGAGCTCACTAGAGGCCGTGGACGCAGTCGTGGTCGCGGCAGAGGCAAAGCAGCAAGGGCAACACCTGTAGATCCACCAGCTGCCCTAGCTCCGGATCAGACTACAACTATGGATGCTCCAGCAGCACCAGATCAGGCACCAGTTGTGCCCATCGTGATCTCGGGTCTACAGGAGGCCTTGGCACAGATCTTGACAGTTTGCACTGGATTAGCTCAAGCAGTTTCAGCCACCACAGCAGCAACAACTACTTTATAGGCCGGGGGAGGCAATCAGACCCCCGCTGCTCGTACACCTGAGTAGGTAGTGCAGGGACTATAGATACCGGGGGCACCTCCAGCCCAGTCGATTGCACCAGCTCAGAAGTTCATTGTACCAGTCATGCCAGAGGATGAGCAGCGTCGTCTTGAGAGGTTTGGTAGGCTCCAGCCTCCGTCATTCAGTGGTGCTGAGGGCGAGGATGCCCAGGGTTTTCTTGACAAGTGTCAGCGGATGCTTCATACAACAGGGATTCTTGAGTCTAGTGGTGTGGCATTTACTACCTTTCAGTTTACTGGGGCTTCCTTCACTTGGTGGGAACCGTATGAGAGGCGTAGGCCGGTTGGTGCAGCACCCCTTACTTGGAAGCAGTTCTCCACTCTCTTCTTGGAGAAGTATGTACTACAGTCCCACAGAGAGGAGCTGCGTAGACAGTTTGAGTGGTTGAGACAGGGGGGTATGACTGTGATACAGTATGAGTCGAGGTTTTCTGAGTTGGCTCGTCATGCCGTTTGTATGGTTCCGACAGATCATGATAGGAACAGGAGATTTGTTGGTTCCGAAAGATCATGATATCATCTCTGTATTCTTATGACCCGAGAGAGGGTGTTGGGTACTATGTTCGAGGAGGTGGTTTATATCGCTCGTGAGATTGAGACGGTTCTCCGTCAGGATCAAGAGGAGATGGAGGCCAAGAGACCACGAGGATTGGGCAGTTATAGTGGTGCTCCTTCGAGGGGCCAGTTCCAGCATGGTAGAGGTTGTTCTTTCAGGCCTGCTCAGTCAGCCCGTCCAGAGTATCGCGGGGCATTTTCGGGTCATGGTCATCATGGATGTCAGCGGGGCCAATCATCACTCAGTGCCATACCAACCCAGAGCTCGTCACGTGCCCCATTAGTCCAGGGTTCTTCCATGCTAGGTCCTTCTATTGGTCATTTCGGTGCCAGGGGTTCCCTTCAGTCCCCATCTTCAGCACCGGGTAGTTGTTAAGAGTGAGGAGAGTTTGGACATATGAGGAGGTAGTTCCCTCGACTTCGTGATTGTCACCTTTAGCAGAGGGGTCATCCCTCGACTTCTGCTCCAGTTACTTCATCACCCGCCCAGCCAGCTAGGGGTGGGGGTCAGGCAGCCAAGGGTCGCCCTAGAGGGGGAGGTCGATTAGGCCGTGGCCAGGCTCGTTTTTATGCTATTCCAGGCAGGACAAATGTTATTGCTTTAGATGCTGTCATTACAGGTATTGCTTCAGTCTGCCACAGAGATGTCTCTGTATTATTTGATCTCAGTTCCACCTATTCTTATGTGTCCTCATATTTTGCTCATTATTTGGGTACGTCCCAAAAGTTTCTTGCTTTACATGTTCATGTATCTACCCTAGTTGGTGATACTATTGTTGTAGACCGTGTGTACCTGTTATGTGTGATGACTATTGGGGGTCTGGAGACCTGAGTGGATCTATTGCTATTGAGCATGGTGGATTTTGATGTCATTTTGGGCATGGATTGGTGATCTTTGTGTCGTGTTATTCTATATTGTCATGTTAAGACAGTCACTTTGGCTATGCCGGGTGTACCGCAGATCGAGTGTCGTGGTGTTACTGATTATGTTCTTAGTAGAGTGATATCTTTCTTGAAGGCCCAGCGTATGGTTGAGAAGGGTTACCTGTCATATCTAGCGTTTATGAGAGATGTTGGAGCTGAGACTCCTAGTATTGATTCTGTCCTAGTTGTGAGGGATTTTCCCGATGTGTTTCCTGCAGATCTCCTGGGCATGCCACCGGACAGGGATATTGATTTTGGTATTGACCTGGTGCTGGGCACTCAGTCCATTTCTATTCTGTCGTATCGTATGGCACCAACAGAGTTTGAAAGAATTGAAGGAGCAGCTTCAGGAACTCCTAGATAAGGGGTTCATTCGGCCTAGTGTGTCACCTTAGGGTGCGCCGGTTCTATTTGTAAAGAAGAAGGTTGGAATAATGAGAATGTGCATCGATTATAGGCAATTGAACAAGGTAACAATTAAGAACAAGTATCCCTTGCCTCGCATTGATGATTTATTTGACCAGCTTTAGGGAGCGAGAGTGTTCTCCAAGATTGATCTCCGTTCGGTCTATCACCAGTTGAAGATCAGGGATTCAGATATTCTTAAGACTGCTTTCAGGACTAGATATGGTCATTATGAGTTTCTTGTCATGTCTTTCAGGCTGACCAATGCCCCAGCAGCATTCATGCATTTGATGAACAACGTGTTCTGACCTTATCTTGATTCGTTCGTTATAGTATTCATTGATGATATCCTGGTGTACTCGCGTAGTTAGGAGGTGAACGCGGAGCATTTGAGAGTTGTGTTGCAGAAATTGAGGGAGGAGAAGCTTTATGCAAAGTTCTCCAAGTGTGAGTTTTGGCTCAGTTCAGTGGCTTTCTTGGGGCACGTGGTGTCCAGCGAGGGTATTCAGGTTGATCCGAAGAAGATAGAGGCGGTTCAGAGTTGGCCCAGACCGTCCTCAGCTACAAAGATTTGTAGCTTTCTTGGGCTGACAGGCTATTATCGCCGGTTTGTTCAGGGATTCTCATCTATCGCATCGCCCTTGACCAAGTTGACTCAGAAGGGCATTTCATTTGTATGGCCGGACGAGTGTGAAGAGAGCTTTCAGAAGCTCAAGACAACTTTGACCACAGCTCCAGTATTGGTTTTGCTATCAGCTTCAGGTTTATATACCGTATATTGTAATGCTTCGAGAGTTGGGATTGGTTGTGTATTGATGCAAGAGGGTAGAGTTATTGCTTATGCTTCTCAACAGTTGAAGCCCCATGAGAAGAACTACCCCGTTCATGATTTGGAGTTGGCTGCCATAGTTCATGCATTGAAGATTTGAAGGCATTATTTGTATGGTGTATCTTGTGAGGTATTCACCGATCATCGTAGTCTTCAGCATTTGTTCAAGCAAAAGGATCTTAATTTGAGGTAGCGGAGGTGGTTGGAGTTGCTTACGAATTATGATATCACTATATCATACCATCCGGGAAAGGCCAATGTGGTGGCCGATGCTTTGAGCCGAAAGGCAGTGAGTATGGGGAGTTTGGCATATATTCCAGTTGGGGAGAGACCCCTTGTAGTTGATGTTCAGGCCTTGGCCAATCGGTTTGTGAGATTAGATATTTCGGAGCCCAATCGGGTGTTGGCTTGCGTGGTTTCTCGGTCTTCCTTATTTGATCGCATCAGAGAGCACCAGTATGATGACCCACATTTTTTTGTCCTTAAGGACATAGTTCAGCATGATGATGCCAGAGATATGACCATCGGTGATGATGGGGTGTTGAGGATGCAGGGCCGGATTTGTGTGTTCAATGTGGATGGGCTGAGAGAGTTAATTCTAGAGGAGGCCTATAGCTCGCGATATTCTATTCATCTGGGTGCCACGAAGATGTACCAGGATTTGAGGCAACACTATTGGTGGAGAATAATGAAGAAAGATATTATGGTATTTGTAGATCGGTGTCTCAATTGTCAGCAGGTGAAATATAAGCATCAAAGACCGGGTGGCTTACTTCAGCAAATGGTTATTCCTGAGTGGAAGTGGGAGAGGATCACTATGGACTTTGTTGTTGGACTTCCACGGACATTGAAAAAGTTTGATGCTATTTGGGTGATTGTGGATCGGCTGACCAAGTCTACGCACTTCATTCCTATCTGTACTACTTATTCTTCAGAGTGGTTGGCAGAGATATATATTCGGGAGATTGTTCGATTGCATGGTGTCCCAGTTTTTATCATTTTAGATCAGGGCACTCAGTTTACTTCCCAGTTTTGGAAGTCTGTTCAGTGAGAGTTGGGTACTCAGGTGGAGTTGAGCATAACTTTTCATCCTCAGACGGAGAGGCAGTCTGAGCGTACTATTTAGATATTGGAGGACATGTTGCGTGCTTGTGTTATTGATTTCGGAGGATCATGGGATGCGTTTCTACCACTTGTAGAGTTTGCTTACAACAACAGCTACTAGTCGAGTATTCAGATGGCTCCGTATGAGGCTTTGTATGGGAGGCGGTGTAGATCTCCAGTTGGTTGGTTCGAGCCCGGCGAGGCTAGGCTATTGGGGACAGATTTGGTTCAGGATGCCTTAGAGAAGGTGAAGGTGATTTAGGAGAGGCTTCATACAACGCAGTCGCGACAGAAGAGTTATGCAGACCGGAAGGTTCGAGATGTGTCCTATATGGTTGGTGAGAAGGTCTTGCAGAAGGTTTCACCTATGAAGGGTGTTATGAGATTTGGGAAGAAAGGAAAGTTGAGTCCGCGGTTCATTGGGCCTTTTGAGGTGCTTCGGAGGATTGGAAAGGTGGCTTATGAGCTTGATTTACCACCCAGCTTGTCTAGCGTGCATCCTGTATTTCTTGTTTCTATGCTCCGGAAGTATATTGGGGACCCGTCTCATGTTTTGAACATCAACACAGTTTAGCTGGAAGATGATTTGACATTTGATGTGGAGCCAGTAGCTATTTTAGGACGTCAGGTTCAAAAGTTGAGGTCAAAGGATATAGCTTCAGTGAAGGTGCAGTGGAGAAGTCAGCCCATGGAGGAGGCTATCTAGGAGACTGAACGGGACATGCGGAGCAGATATCCTCACCTATTCGAGGCTTCAGGTATGTTTCTTAACTCGTTCGGCGACGAACGTTTGTTTAAGTTGGGGAGGATGTGACGACCCGGCCAGTCGTCTCATGAGTTACCGCTCCGTTTCCCCCATTTTTGCTTTATTATGCTTCGTTATTCGTGTTTAATGTGATCGAGTTGAGTAGTTTGCGTTCGGAGTGGATTTGGTAAGAAATGAGACACTTAGTCTCTTTTAAGAAGGCTTAAGTTGGAAAAGTCAACCGGATGTTGACTTATGAGTTAGAGAGCTTAGATGTGAGTTCCGATGGTTCGTTTAGCTTCGGGAGGTGATTTATGACTTAGGAGTGTGATCGGAATTGGTTTTGGAGGTCTGGTGTAGAATTAGGCTTGAATTGGCGAAGTTAGTATTTTGGCAATTTCCGGTTGGTAGGTGAGATTTTGATTCGAGTGTTGGAATGGAATTCCGAGAGTTGCAGTAGCTTCGTGGTGTCATTTGGGATGTGTGTGAAAAATTTCAGGTCATTCGGACGTGGTTTGGTTGGGTTTTTGATCGAAAACGTATTTCGAAAGATTTCTCAAAAACTAGGCTTGAATCGATGTGTTTCGGGTAATTTGATGTTGTTTGAGGTGCTTTGTTGATTGGAACAAGTCTGAATAACGTATTGGGTCATGTTGGTGCTTTTGGTTGAGGTCCCGGGGGCCTCGGGGTGAATTCGGATGGTTAACGGGAAGATTTTGGACTTAAGAGATCTCAGAAGTTGTTGCTTCTAGTATTTCCGCACCTGCGGATTGGGGACCGCATGTGCGGTGTCGCACATGCGGAAAAAGAGCCGCAGAAGCAGTTTGGGAAGAATAGCTAGGGACCAATGCGGCATATAGACCACACCTGCGGAGTCGCAGATGCGGCTCGTGGACCGCAGATGCGGAACCTGGCCCCCTAAGTGATTTCCGCAGATGCGGAGGAATTACCGCAGAAGCGGTACCGCAGGAGCGGTGGTGGGGTCGCAGATGCGAAAACCCCTGGGCAGAAAGTTTATAAGTCATTTTATTCGCGATGTTGAGCCGTTTTTCCTCCATAGCTGAGTATTTTGAGAGCTTTTTGAAGGTGATTAAAAAGGGATTCAAGGAAAATTGATTGGAGGTAAGATTTTCGAACCTAAAACTCGAATCTATTGTGAAATTAACCTAGAAATTCTTGGAACTTAAGCTAAAAATGGAAGAACTAGGGCTTGGGATTTTGAACTTTTGAATTGGGATTTGAAGGACCATTTGAGGTCGGAATTGAGAACTTTTGGTATGTATGAACTCGTGGGGTGATAAGGAATCTAATGATATGAAAATTTCTGAGTTTCGAGAAGTCGGCCAGAGGCTCGGGTTTTGCTAATTTCGGGATTTTTGATATTTTTCGATTGTTTTCGCTTGGGCTTTGTTCCCTTAGCATATTGTGAAGTATTCGTTCTGATTTTGGATAGATTCGACGCGCGTGGAGGCCGATTCGAGGGGCAAAAGCGTTGCGAGCTAGAGTTGTAACCTGTTCGAGGTGAGTAATGATTGTAAATGATGTCCTGAGGGTTTGAAACCCCGGATTGTACATCGCAGTGCTATATTGAGGTGTGACACGCACTGGATGAAGAGTGTGGGGTCTTTTACTACTGGGGAATGAAACTTGGTCCGTCTCGACTGATGATTTTACCGCGTATTTGACTGAAACTTATTTGTTATCATCATGATTTGGGCTAATTGCCATATTTGAGCTTCGTGCCAACTATTTGAACCCTTCGGGGATTTTGACTGATTTTCCTCACTATACTTGTTAAAAATCATATCCTCGGTCATGTTTCTATCTGTTTTAAATGATTCGAGCCGGTTTTTATCATACTATTCCTAAATGAGAGGAATTTGTGGGCTGAGATCCCTATCTTCTATTATTGTGCCTAGGCTGTGAGGTAAATGACTGTGAGGGGTTGAGAACCCAATGGTGAGGATATTATATATGTTATGGATCGGGCTGCACGTCGCAACAATACTTATATGGATCGGGCTGCACGCCGCAGCAATATAGCGCTTGGGTTGTAGGAGCCCCTCCGGAGTCTGCACACCCCAAGTGAGCGCAGTCGGCTATCTATATGGATCGGGCTACACGCCGCAGCGATGTACGGATTGGGCAACACGCCGCAACAGTTATTCTGATTTCTGTTATTATGAGAGATATATGGGTCGAGAGCTGAGAATGAGCACTAAGTGATAAGAGTGAGCCCGAGGAGCTGATACTGTTCTGAGTGATTTACTGTGCCCGGGGGGCGGATTTCTACTTGTTATTTACCTGCTAAATTACCTGTTTTACCGGATTTAAAGAGATTTCACTTGACTTCTTCACTGATTTACTGCTTTACGTGATTTTTACTACTTTGATATAGAATTGCTTTGTGCCTTTACGTGTTTTCATGCTTTCAGCCATTATTTATATTTATTACTCACTGAGTCGGAGTACTCACATTACTCCCTACACCGTGTGTGCAGATTCAGGCATCGCAGAGTCTGCTCCTGATTGCTGATCCTCCCAGTCCAGGCAGTGTTTTCGGAGACTACGAGGTAGTTGTTGGCGTCCGCAGCCCCCGTGCCTCCCTTATCTTACTATTTTCATGTCCTTGAACTTCTGTATCGGATTTCGTATCTAGTAGACTGGTATCCGGATTTATTAGTTGCTCATGACTTGTGACACCCCGGTTTGGGCTGTGTCGGGATGGTTTCCACTGTTGTTATCGTTATTTCCGCAAATTATGGTTATTATATCATGTTTTAGAAATATATATGTTTAACTGTTTAAATGAGGTGTTCTGTTTTGGTCTGGCTGACCTTGTCTTCACGAGAGGCACCATCACGATCGGGTTCGGTGTTAGGGTCGTGACACAAAAAGATGAGAGATACCCTGCCCTTAGAGTCCCAGGCCGCCTTTCTCCACTCTCACCTCTCTTTCGGACGCCATTATCACTAGTACTGCCAAAATCTTACTGTCCCTTCAACCATGAATACTTGCACTTTTACGTTTCAAATGCACCACCTTCGGCACTCATCATCCACACAAAAGAATCATCGCTCACGAGTTCGTGTTGTGACACCGAGGTTGGTTTCATGATTAGAAACAAGCAACCCGAAATTCTTCGAATTAAAAGAAAAGTATTTCAATTTTAAGTTTCTGCTGATCTAGTCGACAAAGGGTATCGCTTAACTTTGAGCATTTTTAATACTTTATCTTGATTTGCAGTTGAATATTTAATTTTCATCTCTGCTCGGTTTGATGTTTACCGATTTTCGGAGTTTTGGTGTAGGTTCGTAACTTCCTGTTATTATGAATATGATTTTTGCTTTGTAGTGAAATATGCATCTGGGGCATGTGTTGGATCGTGTTTTAAAATTACATTTTTTTTTTGTTTCTGCTTTCAACTATGGTTTCAATTTGGTTCAAGACATGCATAGACTGATAATGACACTCAAATGTTGTTGCTGCTTATGCCTCTTGCTATAATTTTTACCATTAAAGTTGTGAACTACTGGAAGTATTCCTTAGTGATATGGTAATAGAACTCAAAATAACTATTGTGAGTGCAATAGTCCTATTTTCATTATGATATGATTCCTCTGTTCCGATTATAATATTTATTACTACTTCCTAGAGTTTAATCCAATCATTATTAATATCTTTTAGAACTGTTATACATTACATGGAGGGATATATTGAAATAGACTTGTAAGGAGAAGCTAATGACTAAACGAGTTGTGGGGCTTTGTACTGACTTATGCATTTTGTATAACTTAATAACCTACTGCTAAGAGTTGGTATTTCTTTTTAGGGTTTTGATTTGTCAAATGAATTTTGATATTTAACTAGCATAATCCAGTTGATATATTTGTTCTGCGTGTGGATCTACTCCAATGTCAATTAATGACTTGTGGGAGGTTAAGGACTTTGAGGTCGAGTCCATAAACTAAAAATAAATAAATAAAAAATTTACTTTTTTATAAAAAAAAAGACTAAGCCGATCTTTTTTTTTTTTTTTGTTAAAACGATTTAGTTACGTCTTTTCTTATGGTTAAATCTTGTCTTACTACGTGCTACAATATTTACTAAACGTCAGCACACTTTATTTGGCTATGTATTTATTTAATTGCATAAAAGTATAACTTATTATGTGTTATCCTTGTTCTTGACCGGCTTGTCAAACTACTTGCTTTACGTGCTTATATATTAATTTTTAACCTCATATTAAAGTCGCCATTAAGGTCAACGGCATGTGATTAACAATTGTCACAAAGCCATGCCTCTAAGGTGGCGCGCATTTTACTAACCATTTTTATTTTTTTGAGCCGTGATTACCATGAAATTCACCGGAAGCAATTTCGTCGTGGGGAAGGAGAAGTTTATCCCGTTTCATACCTCCCTTCTTTAACGAACTTGAGATTTGTAAATATACAGTGAAACAATATTTTATCGGCGATGAGCAAAAGGATTTATGAGCTGGTATTCTACAACTAGGTATGATTTTCTTTATATTACTTCAAAAAGTCAGTTTTCTTATTTCGGTTATAAGGTTTCTCTATTTGATTGTTATACTTTTACTACCTGAAAAATTCTTTGTATGAACGCCATGTATGTCTTTATTCGGTGTAATCATGAATTATGTGTCTTTAATGTGAATTATGGATATAACTGAAACAATAAGTTGAAATTATTTCAGCATTTGGGTTTCAAAACAGTAGTTCATTCATGCATCGACATACCACTTTGACAATCTTTTTTTCTCTTTTTATTTTAATTATTCTGATCCAATTTTTGGTCGCAAGCTCTGGCTTATTATATTACTATACCACTGCATTGTTTAGTGTTATATTCAAGACTAATAGAATGCCTGAAGAGTGGAGGTGGAGTACAATGGTCCCATTGTATAAGAACAAAGGTGATGTCAAGAGCTGTAACAACTATAGGGGCATCAAATTACTAAGTCATACCATGAAAGTTTGGGAGAGAGTGGTAGAAATGAGAGTGCGAAAGACGGTGTCTATTTCAGACAACCAGTTCTGGTTCATGCCGGGACGATCTACCACAGAAGCTATCCACCTTATTAGGAGGATGGTGGAACAGTACAGAGATAAGAAGAAGGATCTCCACATGGTGTTTATTGATCTGGAGAAAGCGTACGATAAGGTTCCTAGGAAGGTCTTATGGAGCTGCTTAGAGGATAAAGGGGTCCCGAGTAACTATATTAGGGTGATTAAAGACATGTATGATGGAGCTAAGACTCGGGTTAGGACAGTAGGAGGCGACTCTGAACACTTTCCAGTTATTACGGGGTTGCACCAAGGGTCTGCGCTCAGCCCATTCCTATTTGCCCTGGTGATGGATGCACTGACTCATCATATTCAAGGGGAGGTTCCATGGTGCATGCTATTTGCTGATGACATTATTCTAATTGACGAGACAAGAGGCGGCGTCAACGAGAGGCTAGAGATTTGGAGACATGCTCTTGAGTCTAAAGGTTTCAAGTTGAGTAGGACGAAGACGGAATACCTCGAGTGCAAATTTGGAGTTGAGCCGACGGAAGCGGGAGTTGAAGTGAGGCTTGACTCTCAAGTCATTCCCAAGAGAGGTAGTTTCAAGTACCTTGGATCGGTTATTCAGGGGATCGGGGAGATTGACGAGGATGTCACACACCGTATAGGGGTGGGGTGGATGAAGTGGAGGTTAGCGTCGGGAGTCTTGTGTGACAAGAAAGTGCCACCGTTACTAAAAGGTAAGTTTTATAGAGCAGTGGTTAGGCCTGCCATGTTATATGGAACTGAATGTTGGCCGGTAAAGAACTCACACATCCAGAAGATGAAAGTAGCAGAGATGAGGATGTTGAGGTGGATGTGCGGGCATACAAGGATGGATAAGATTAGGAATGAAGATATTCGAGAGAAGGTGGGTGTGGCCCCCATGGAGGACAAGATGCGGGAAGTAAGACTCAGATGGTTCGGGCACATTCAGAGGAGGAGCACTGATGCACCGGTGAGGAGGTGTGAGCGACTGGCTGTAGTGGGCACGCAGAGAGGTAGATGATGACCTAAGAAGTATTGGGGAGAGGTGATCAGACAGAACATGGAGCGACTTAGGATTACTGAGGACATGGCCCTTGACAGGGAATTATGGAGGTCGAGCATTAAGGTTGTAGGTTAGGGGAGAGTTGTGAATATTTCTACAGCACAATAGAGTGAGACTAGCCAGTTAGGAGTTAGACTAAGAATGTCATTGGTCGTCTATTGATGCAGGGCTTTACCTTCTAGTTTTACTATACCAGCCATCTATTTCGTATTTCGTATTCTGTATTTCATATCTCTTATATATTGCTGTTATTTTTATTATGCATTTTTATGGTACTAATATATCAGCTCCTATTGCTTTTTTGATCTGAGGGTCTCCTGGAAACAGCCTCTCTACCCTTCGGGGTAGGGGTAAGGTCTGCGTACATATTACCCTCCCTAGACCCCACTTGTGGGATTATACTGGGTCGTTGTTGTTGTTGTACTTTTAACTATTTTGTTATATTATGCTTCGGACTGATTTACTTTTTCTCAGTTGAGTATTTAATTAAAAAATCGAATATATATTATAAAACTACTTCACTACTTTATTTATAAAAGAACATCGTAGTCACTTTCTTTGTTATAAATGCGTTTCTGTCCAAGTTATCCTTTTCATGTTAAATGCTATTTTGTCGCTCAAACTCTTTTCTTTTCTTTTCTCTTCGTCCTTTATTTTTTTCAACACTTTCGCTTAACATACTAATTAATTATTTGCATGTTCAATCACTTTGCTTAATCAATTAATAATCCCACATAGTTTAAGGTTAGGCCGGGACCCATGGTTGTGGACCTCGAAGAGTGCCTAAAACCTTCTTTTTGAGGTAATTTGAGCTTTTATCCGATCTTTGATGACGTTGACTAGTCAAACAGAGTTATTTGCAAATAGGTGCCCTAACGCACCTTAAAATCGTTAGGTAACGACTCTTCTCTTTAAATACCCATTTAAAAGAGTTGTCACATATCGAAGCCCGCTTTCGCGAGAAAACGGGGCGCGACAGCATGGCGACTCTGTTAGGGATACTTAGGTTCTTACCATAACGGATTTAGCTATTGTGGGATTTCTAATTCATTAAGTTGCTTTACATGACCGCTTCCAGGTACCTCCCTTTCCTATTCCTTTATTTGCTCAAAATTGCTATATCATGAGCCTCCCTTGCCTGTCTCCTTTATTCGCTTCATTTAATTATGTTTTGAATTTTTGTGAACTGTGCTACCCTATTTCCTTTGTATTTATTTTTCTTCCCTTTATCTTTTGCTTATTTTATCGCATTATTTAATACTGCCTTTATATGCTTTCACCATGTAAATTACTTGACCATATGTTATCACTTATTGCATAAGCATGTTTTCAACTCATGTTCCACTCGTGCCAAATATCAATATAGCAACGCTTGATGTGTGGTTGCGCTCTTCTTATTTATTACCCTTAAATTCGGAAAGGCTTATTTGCGGTAAAACCAGTCAATCAGCGGTGCAGTCAACGGTTCCGTGCCTTTCCCCCACAAGTTGTCCTCTTGAGAGTACTAGTCTAAACTCCCATACTAACCTTAATCTGATCAATTGTGCATGCATCATGGTCAAACCTAACCGGGTTAATATGTTGTCCACATAATAACCCTTTAAGATAAGCCTTGTCTAAAGTCCGCCGGGATTTCCATAATCCCAATGGACACAATCATCTTATGTGCATTATTTGGAGAAAGATGTGTTAATATGCTGACTGTTGTCTTAAATTTTCAAATTTAGGAGTGGTAGGGCTAAATCAACCTTATCTCTTTTGGCATCCCCATAAAGGCTAATTTACACATTATTATGTGTACCTATATTCTCTCTTACATATCTCTATTTATTTGTTTGCTATTTATTTCAAAGTACTCATTACATATTCTTTCAAAATCACTCCACGCCTAATACAATCAATTTTAGGGCATTTCTTAGATTTCTATTTTTACGTTCAAATCACACTAATCTTGGGCCTGAACAAACTATCTTCCCATCCCAGGGGCATAATCTCCTATTTCGCCTAATGAGAATATTTCGTCCATTAATTACATAACATGACTGACCTATCATTTTCATCAGTTGTAGTTAATGACGTAATTTCTTCTTCAAATGATGTTACATCTCAACTTCGCTCATATGGGTATAACTTTTTCAAAATGAGATGTTTTACCATTCAATTACTGATATCCTCTATTCAACTTACTCCAGATCATGGTTAGGGTTATTGTCCAACTAATATTACTTTTCGGTTTTCGTTTTGTATCCGAACTTATGCAATACTCGAGTTATATTAAACCTTATTAACTTGGGTTCTTGAGATTTTTTTTGTCCAACTAGCATAATATTTTTTTTTAAAAAAAGGTACTACATTTTCCACATTCATACACTCAATCTTCCCTCTATCCAAGTAATTCAATTCTGTCTTAGCAACCAAATGTGACCTAATCTTGTTCAGACATTATGGTCTTGTTTCTTGCACATCGTGCACCTTATTTTTACATCCAAGACATAACATTTGAAGTCCAAATAGGTTAGACTTTTGCATTTGCTTTCGGCTTATTATTTGCTAATCTCTAAAATATTTGCATGAGTCCTACATCATTGAGATTAATCTCTATGAATTGATGAATCATAGACCTTCTCGAGAACTGCAGTCTTAATGATCAATATCACTGAAGCGATACGTATTACTCTACCAATCTCCACCCACCCACCCGTAATACTCATCAAATATTGTTATGTCTAAGCTCAATCTCCTAGTCACACTCCATTATTTTGGAGCATTCAGCTGAACTTTCAATATGAGACTATTTGATCATATAAATCTTGCACTCTCAAGCGATTCTATAAGCTTCAAATATGATCTATGTTCTTTACCCGATTTCTATTTAAAGGGGCTACGTGGGTAACCTATTAATGGATTCAGTCTTGTTATTATAAAAACTCCATTTCCCTCCAAAGATGAAACTGGGGCAAAATTTTGAGTTTTCTTAAAATTTGAGATTGTATCTTCAAAGTCTTCGAAAAGGAATATTCTCATCAGGCATATGCTGCAAAGCACGAAGATCACCGCCTACATAGGTCCATACACAGCAAAGCACAAAGTCTTCATCTTTAAAAGGCTAAGAATTGCTTTTTATTATTTACACAAGGATAACCGCTGCCTTCCTCTCCTTGTATGAGGCTAAGCTCTGCCTCCATTCTTCGCATGAGGCTAGACTTTGCCTCTATTATATACATAAGGCTAAACACTGCCTTCATCCTTGCATAAGGCTAAACACTACCTTATATCATTTGCATGGCTGAAAGATCGCCTCATACTACATCTGCATGGCTGAAAGATCGCCTTATACTGCATCTCCATGGCTGAAAGTCCGCCTCATACTGCATCTGCATGGCTGAAAGATCGCCCCATATTGCATTGCATGGCTGAAAGATCGCCACATACTGCATCTGCATGGCTGAAAGATCGCCTCATACTGCATCTGCATGGCTAAAAGATCGCCTCATACTGCATCTGTATGGCTGAAAGATCGCCTCATACTTCATCTGCATGGCTGAAAGATCGCCCCATGCTGCATCTGCATGGCTGAAAGATCGCCACATACTACACTGCATCTGCAGGGCTGAAAGATCGCCTCATACTACATTGCATGGCTGAAAGATCGCCCCATGCTGCATTTCATGGGCTGAAAGATCGTCAAATTATCCAAAGGCGTCATAGTAAAAGCACCATTTTCATGGCCGAGGACACTATTTCATGGCATAAAGATCTGAATTTGCACATCATTATTCAAAGGCGTCATAGTTCAAAGGCATCATCTTCATGGCGTAAGAACACCATTTCATTGCCTGCGAATCCCTTATCATACGCTTCATGGCCCGGGACATCATGGTTTAAGTACATCATCCTCATCGTCCGAAGGCAACTTTCATGGTCTAAAAGGAATTTGCATCATGTTTAAATATTTTCAGCAAATTACATTCATCCTATTAATGCTTACATGTGCTTACATACTAATTATCGTTTATAGCAATACTCAAAGTTTGGAGGTACAAGACACAAAATGTCACAACAAGTCTTGTTATCAAACTGGGGCAATTTTCGCATCCAGTATCTCTCTATTTTCTATTTCTTCTCAATTCCAATATCGCAGACTGTCACCGGAGTAACTTTAACATTCCTTTCAAGTAGTAAGTGCGTATATATCCTCTTTATAATATTCATTTTCACCGCTTACTTCTATTTTCTCAATTTTTGCAATTATATCTACCTTACTTAGAATCACATTACTTCCCAATCCTATTTTTCATCATACACCCTTCTATTTTTTTTATGATCACAATATCCAGTATGATCATAATTCAATACTGGGGCAAATTTTTAGGGATTCATGTCCTTCCCTAATTTAGAACTACACACGGCCTGATTCTCGTAAAGCCCGGGATATGTAGACAACTCAGAAACCAGGGTTCAGACACAATATTTTTCAAAACTCTTATTCCATTTTGTTCTTACACAACTATCTCATCAGTCGGACAAAATTGGCTACTACGTCAATATCTTTGCCCGATAACTCTTTCATCATTCTCGTTCAAAGAGGGACAACTGTTGACACCCAATTTTTTTTATTCATCCTTACTTCATATTATTCTAATGAGCTACTATTTTATTTAAGAGTCATAATAATATTTATAGCATTTTTTTAATACGATTACAAGTATTATTACCTTATTTTGCTATGTTACCCCATATATTTTAATTTTCACCACATAATTTGTCAATTTAATTTACCAATTTTAGATATTTAAAATATTGTTTTAAGCACATTGAGATGGTTATACAGAATAATATTTATTTTGGTATTCATTTCTCAATTCATGCATTTTTATTTGTCTAGTCATTACTTATTAATTAAATTTTTTCTATTATTGTTATTATGGCATTTTAATTAAAATAGTATCTATTTCATTTAGCCCACCAATCCAACCGAAAGGGCACTCCAATGTCGAGCGTGAATCTTCTAAATTCCACAAAACCCTCACCCATATCGCCATGATTGAAAAAAAAAAACTTTCTTTCTTTTGGGAAAATATTACTCTTTCGATGATCTAGTAGTTTTTTCCATCTATTTATATTCCTCTTTCTCAATTTTTATAGGAACAAGTGATACCCTAAGGTGAGGAGAGAAATACATACGGACAGAACCAAAAAGATGAGAGATACCCTACCCTTAGAGTCCCAGGCCACCTTTCTCCACTCTCACCTCTCTTTCGGATGCCATTATCACTAATACTGCCAAAATCTTACTGTCCCTTCAACCATGAATACTTGCACTTTTACGTTTCAAATGCACCACCTTCGGCACTCATCATCCTCACAAAAGAATCATCGCTCACGAGTTCGTGTTGTGACGTCGAGGTTGGTTTCATGATTAGAAACAAGCAACCCGGAATTCTTCGAATTAAAAGAAAAGTATATCAATTTTCAGTTTCTGCTGATCTAGTCGACAAAGGGTATCACTTAGCTTTGCGCATTTTTAATACTTTATCTTGATTTGCAGTCGAATATTTAATTTTCATCTCTGCTCGGTTTGATGTTTACCGATTTTCGGAGTTTTGGTGTAGGTTCGTAACTTCCTGTTATTATGAATATGATTTTTGCTTTGTAGTGAAATATGCATCTGGGGCATGTGTTGGATCGTGAATTAAAATTACATTATTTTGTTTTGTTTCTGCTTTCAACTATGGTTTCAATTTGGTTCAAGACATGCATAGACTGATAATGACACTCAAATGTTGTTGCTGCTTATGCCTCTTGCTATAATTTTTACCATTAAAGTTGTGAACTACTGGAAGTATTCCTTAGTGATATGGTAATAGAACTCAAAATAACTATTGTGAGTGCAATAGTCCTATTTTCATTATGATATGATTCCTCTCTTCCGATTATAATATTTATTACTACTTCCTAGAGTTTAATCCAATCATTATTAATATCTTTTAGAACTGTTATACATTACATGGAGGGATATATTGAAACAGACTTGAAAGGAGAAGCTAATGACTAAACGAGTTGTGTGGCTTTGTACTGACCTATGCATTTTGTTTAACTTAATAACCTACTGCTAAGAGTTGGTATTTCTTTTTAGGGTTTTGATTTGTCAAATGAATTTTGATATTTAACTAGCATAATCCAGTTGGTATATTTGTTCTGCGTGTGGATCTACTCCAATGTCAATTAATGACTTGTGGGATGTTAAGGACTTTGAGGTCGAGTCCATAAACTAAAAATAAATAAATAAAAAATTTACTTTTTTATAAAAAAATGACTAAGCCGATCTTCTTTTTTTTTTTTTTGTTAAAACGATTTAGTTAAGTCTTTTCTTATGGTGAAATCTTGTCTTACTACGTGCTACAATATTTACTAAACGTCAGCACACTTTATTTGGCTATGTATTTATTTAATTGCATAAAAGTATAACTTATTATGTGTTATCCTTGTTCTTGACCGGCTAGTCAAACTCCTTGCTTTACGTGCTTATATATTAATTTTTAACCTCATATTAAAGTCGCCATTAAGGTCAACGGCATGTGATTAACAATTGTCACAAAGCCATGCCTCTAAGGTGGCGCGCATTTTTACTAACCAGTTTTATTTTTGTGAGCCGCGGTTACCATGAAATTCACCGGAAGCAATTTCGTCGTGAAGAAGGAGAAGTTTACCCCGTTTCTTACCTCCCTTCTTTAACGAACTTGAGATTTGTATATATACGGTGAAACAATATTTTATTGGCGATGAGCAAAAGGATTTACGAGCTGATATTCTACAAATGGGTAAGATTTTCTTTAAATTACTTCAAAAGGTCAGTATTTATTTCGGTTATAAGGTTTTTCTATTTGATTGTTATACTTTTACTACCTGAAGAATTCTTTGTATGAATGCCATGTATATCTTTATTCGGTGTAATCATAAATTATGTGTCTTTAATGTCAATTATGGATATAACTGAAACAATAAGTTGAAATTATTTCAGCATTGGGTTTCAAAACAGTAGTTCATTCATGCATCGACCTACCACTTTGACAATCTTTTTTTCTCTTTTTATTTTAATTATTCTGATCCAATTTTTGGTCGCAAGCTCTGGCTTATTATATTACCATACTTTTAACTATTTTGTTGTATTATGCTTCGGACTAATTTACTTTTTCTCAGTTGAGTATTTAAATAAAAAATCGAATATATATTATAAAACTACTTCACTACTTTATTTATAAAAGAACATCTTAGTCACTTTCTTTGTTATAAGTGCGTTTCTGTCCAAGTTATCCTTTTCATGTTAAATGCTATTTTGTTGCTCAAACTCTTTTCTTTACTCTTCATCCTTAATTTTTTTTCAATACTTTCGCTTAACATACTAATTAATTATTTGCATGTTCAATCACTTAGCTTAATCAATTAATAATCCCACATAGTTTAAGATTCGGCCGGGACCCATAGTTGTGAATCTCGAAGAGTGCCTAACACCTTCTCTTTGAGGTAATTTGAGCCCTTACCCGATCTTTGATTACGTTGACTAGTCAAATAGAGTTATTTGCAAATAGGTGCCCTAACGCACCTTAAAATTGTTAGGTGGCGACTCTTCTCTTTTAATACCCATTTAAAAGAGTTGTCACATGTCGAAGCCCGCTTTCGCGAGAAAACGGGGCGCCACAACTGATTCATGATTATGAGGTCGAGGACTTGATTTGTTACACCACGAGGTGGCTTGTTATAAGACCGAGTGCCTGTTTGATTATGCCACGAGATGGTTTGATATTGCGCTTGGGCCGTAAGGGGCCCCTCCCGGAGTCGATACACCCCCAGTGAGTGCGATTACCTAGTGTGAGATGTGATGTAGCCCGAGGGGCTGATGTGGTTCTATGTTATTGCCCGAGGGGCTGATACGAGTGATTGTGAGATAGTCCGAGGGGCTGATACTGTTGGTATTTGCCCGAGGGGCTAATTTGATGTATCTATCTTTTTTCATTGCTTTTCATTCACTTGTTTAACTACTAAAAGTTGTTTAAAAGTGGTTTTATTGAACTAAAATGTTTCTACGAGTTTTTACTATATTATTGCATTATTCTGGTTTTATATTGCCTCTTTGTAGCATTTTACTGTGTTCTCCATGTTTTCTTATCACTCAACTGCCTTTAATTTTATTACTCGCTGAGTGAGCGTACTCATATTACTCTCTGTACCCTGTGTGCAGATTCAGAAGCTTCGGGTCCCGCTAGCGAGGGCTGATTGCTTCCAGCAGTCTGTTCGGAGTTCACCAGGTAGCTGCTCGTCGTTCACAGCCCAGTGTTTCTCCTTCCTATCTTTATTTTCTTTGTACTAGCCTTGTACTAGACTGTGTAGACTTTTCATACTCTTAGACGGATGTTTTAGATGCTCATGACTGGTGACACCCCGATGTCAGGTTGTGTTTATTTCCGCATTTGTTCTATTTCACTTTATTTTTGGGAATTATCACTTATTAATGACTTAAATTGAATTACTATAATTGTTTAAATGGATTGGGAGTTTGTGTCGGCTGGCCTTGTTTCACTATAGGCGCCATCACGTGGGTCCGAATTTAGGGTCGTGACAGTAGGATCGAGTGAAAATTGATCTACTCCTTCCATTCGTCCATGATTGCCATCAAAAGTGATAAAATCGGATTTTTATAAAAAAATAGGGGGTTTTCTTGGAGAGCAAGGGTAGAAGCTTCTATGTGGCCTATATAAGGATTTTTTGGACAAATTTCGGGATAGAAAAAGAAAATTAGGGTTTCAGAAAACGGTTTCTTCTCATTCTTCCATTTTCGTTTTTTTTAATAAAAGTACAAACCATAAAAAAAGGCGTTTCTGTTTTTCCTTTAGTAGGATCCGAATTTCAGAAAAATATATACAAAAAAGAATTTTTTTGAAGTTTCTTCTTTTGGGTTTTAATTTCAAGGATGAGGATCAATTGAGGTTTGAAGCTGATTTGAGTTGTCGTCCGTTGTTCAAGCTCGCAGTTCTTGCCCCATTCTTACTGTTGTTTGCGATTTCTGGTTCAAGTTCTCGTCGCGTTGTAAAATTCGAAAATTTGAATATATTGAAAAGCAATTCAGGTTCATCTCTTTACTCCTTCTTATTTTATTAACAGAAAACATCTATGAGCTAGTTTATGTGGTACTAGTCTGTGAAGCAATTTTCTCATGAATCTTACTGATTTTCCATTTGTTTGGCGTGTTTGACTGAAACTCGTCTAGTTGTGAGGTTGTTAGACTAATCTCGGATTGGTGGTGTCTTCTTTCATGACTTGCAAAAATAATTTTGTTGTTGTGGCGTTTAGTGTCATAATTTTACAATTAATGATCTGAAGCTATTATATAATCAGTTCTGTTGCTAAACCAGAATTCGCGAAATAACGCAACTTTGGTATGTGGATGGATTTGGTAGTTGCTGATTTACTTGGTAGTGTTTGAAATTGAAATGCGATAAAATAATTTTTCAGCTTATCTTTTGGATTGGTACGATCTTCTTTCTCTTAATATTTAGCTTGTGAATAGGATAATGAGAATAGTATTTGTTAATGGGGGGTTCAACTGTGTTCTATGTGCCATTCTTGTTGATGTTTTCTTGATGCAAAGTTTATTGAATTCAGTTATCTTGAGGCAAGTGTGATGTTTACTGTCATGCTTTCCTTATTTTCGACGCTAAAATCATCACTTAATTGACCTTATGTCTTGAGAAGTTTTATTTAAGTTGCAGAAATTTTCCTTGCTGCAAACTATATCTAAGTGTATTTGAAAATACAACAGTTTTCTTGGGATTCTTAAAATTATTTCGTGTAGTAATTTGTGAGTGAGTCAACTGCTTTTTCATGTTTTGAATATCATTGTCCATGCTTTTTCATGTTTTGAACATCATTGTCCATGCCTATTTTCTTTTGCCGCCGCACCTTTAGGCTTTTAAAAGTTATGTGGGACACTTCAGTTATTTGGATTTAAAGATTAACATACTATTGTGATGTCACTCATTTTGAAAGTAAATTCTATATTCCGAGGCCTTAAAAACCTCTTTTTGTTTCACCTCGATTTGCGTGCGTAGTCCGGGCGCATTTCCGGAAAGCTTTTATGTGAAAACTAAGTGAAATAAGGAAAATAACCTTTAAAATGGATTAAAATTGACTTAGGTCAACATTCTTGGTAAATGGACCCAGACCCGTGATCCGACGGTCTCGTAGGATCCGTAGTAAAATATGGGACTTGGGCGTATGCCCGGAATCGAATTCCGAGGTCCCAATCCCGAGAAATGAATTTTTGAAAGAAATTGTTTGATTAGAATTATAAGAATTTTGGAAATGTAAAGATGTTTGAAATTGATGGTATCAGGACCGTATTTTATTTTCGGAGCTCGGTATAGGTCTTATATAATAATTAAGTTGAATTTCTGAAGTTTGGTAAGAATCGCAGTTCGTTTAATATAAATCGGACCTTTAATTGAGAAAATAGAAATTTTGATGTTCTTGAGCAATTATATGAATTTGATGTTTAATTCATGGTTGTTGATGTTATTTTGATGATTTGATCGCACGAGCAAGTCTGTATAATATTTTTGGACTTGTGTGCATGTTTGGTTTGGAGCCCCGAGGGCTCGGGTGAGTTTTGGATAGACCACAAAGTGAATTTGGACTTAGAGAAAGGGTTGTTGCAGGTCCAACTGTGTTGCAGGCTCTGATCTCGTAATTACGAGGTCAGGCTTCGCAATTGCGAGCCCAACAGGCTTGGCAATTGCGAGGGCTTGATCGCATTTTCGAAGATAGCTCAGGCCTGCCAGTGTTCGCAATTGCGAACCTTCCTTCGCAAATGCGAAGTCATTAGGGGAGGACCAGTATCGCAATTGCGACAACTTGTTCGCAAATGCGTGGTGAGCAGACAATGCCCAGGTTTACAAATGTGAGGCCTTCTTCGCATTTGCGAGCTTCGCAATTGCGACATCTGCGACCAGTTAACTTCGAATTAGACAGATTTTTCTTCATTTATCAAACTCTCTCAAACCCTAAGCTCTCTTGGGCGATTTTCTAAAGAAACGTTCTTCTCCAAATCAATTGTAAGTCGTTTCTGACTCATTTTCTTCAATCAATAACATTTTTTTACATAATTTCAATTCAAAATCAAGGGTTTTCATGGGAGAATTGGGTATTTTTGGATAGAACTTAGGATTTTCAATTTTTGGGGATTTAGACCTCGATTTGAGGTCCGATTTCAAAGCAAATTATATATTTGAGTTCGTTGGGGAATTGGTAATAGGGTTTTGGTTCGAATCTCGGGTTTTGACCATGTGGACCTGGGGTCGATTTTTGACTTTTTGGGGAAATCTTTAGAAAACCTATTTTCATGCATTAGAATTGATTCATTTAGCATTTATTGATATCGTCAAGTAAATTGTGGCTAGATACAAACGAATTGGTGGTAGAAACAAGAGGTAAAGTGGTAGTTGAAGCTTGATTGTGTCTGTGGCATTGAAGTAAATGTTTGGTCTAACCTTAGCTTGAGGGATTAGGAGTTGTGTCTTATTTGCTATGTGTTAATTGTTGAGTACGACATATAGGTGTGGTGACGAGTATCTATACATTGGTGTCAAGCATGTCGTGAGTCTTATACTATGATTGATGTGACTCCGTTTTGTATTGTTCATGCTTAATATGATGATTTCTATTGTTGAACAAGGCTTGTGGAAGTATTATTGGTAATTGAACATTGTAGAGCGTTGACTCAAGTTGAGAATTGAGTTGTGAAGTAATTGTGGAAAAGAGCAGAGATTATTGATATTGTCTCCCTTGCCGGGATGTTATTACTTTTGATATTGTCACGACCCAAACCGATGGACCGCGATGGGCACCCGGTACCTTACTCAACCGAGTACCAATGTAACGTATCTTTCTTATTACATCATCATATACACGTGACATACGGGCCTAATAGACCAACATAATCATTTATAAATTCAAAACATAGGCCGGCAAGGCCGTACAATCTTTCACGTACACGACATATGTCTACAAGCCTCTAAGAATACATAAATGTCATATAGGTCGGGACATAGTCCCGCCATACCAAACAATACACATCTAAATCATACTAACCAAATACGCAACTCCGAAGCAAATGGAGCGCACCACCATCTTTCGCTGAGCTGATAGCCTACTTGGAGGGCTCTCGACCTGTCTATCAGGACCTGCGGGCATGAAATGCAGCGTCCCCAGGCAAAAGGGACGTCAGTACGAATAATGTACTGAGTATGTAAGGCACATAAATAAATACATAGGAGACATGGAAGACATATGGAGTACATGACTCAACCCGTAAGTCTGAATAACTTTGTAAATCATAAATTACTTTCAGCGTCATGCATATGCGTATGAATGTCATATCGTGCATAGGTATATGTTCCATAACATCATCAGCCTCTGAGGGCATCCCATCATATCATATCGGCCACTGTGGGCAAAGTCATAATCGTATACCAGCTGATCAGGTGGTGGTGCGTATATAACGCCATAACCATTCCCATATCCCATATACATATATATACATACATATATGCGCATATATAACGCCGTTTGAATACATACATACATATGCGTATATAACGCCATTTGAATACATACCCATATATGCGTATATCACGCCGTTTGAATCGTATTTCAGCCACTGTGGGCAACATCATCATCATATACCAGCTGATCAGGTGGTGGTGCGTATATAACGCCATAACCTTTTCCCATATCCCGTATACATATATTTACATATATACGCGTATATAACGCCATCTGGTCATGGGTCAGTGCACATGAATGTAGTGCATAAAAAGTACGTCAATAAAATTATTCGGAATGTCATAAGACCATTTTGCCTCTGAGTAATATCATAAAGTAAACTCTTTTCAACTTTCGTATTTTTCTAAGACCCATGAACAGATGATAAAATATTATGACACATGGGAATTAAAGAACATAGATATTTCTATTACTTCTATGAGTAGAGTCACTTATGGAATTTGTGCATTTGCACGTTTCGTTCATATCGTATGGATCATGCCAAAAGAAAGAAGGGATAGCCTTAACATACCTGGAGTAGGAACAACTCCGTATAATTATCCCTCGGAAACCTTCGTGGATTGAACTTAGATCCAAAAAATTGAATTTAAGAATCGAAGTTTGGTTTTGAAATTGCTTCTGTTCGTGAGTTTTAAACAAGAAAAGTGATATAACTAACTTTTGCCATTTCCATTTCTTGATAGAACTTTTAACGTGAAAGGTTGGAAGGTTTTTGTCTAGTTTCAGAATGTATCTTGAGTGGCAATTGCCTTAGTCATTACAAATTGTTATATTATAAGAGGTGTCTTCAAGATAAGGCATAAGGTTGCCACCTCCCAAATAATTTTAAGAGTCATTATCTTGGTTAGGGAGGGCTGCCACGTGTCTCATAACTAATTTAAGTTTTATCTACTTATTAGTTAACCGGGTAATGTCCCGTTACCCGGTAATTAATCAATTACCCGCATAATTTAAAAATTATCTCAAATTACTTAAAATTCTATTTATTTTTAAAATACTTCATATATTATAATACCGTAGTCATATGGTACCTTACATGGTATTAATTCATAATTATCGGGTTTTATCGCTCGACTTGTATTTATTCCAAATTGCCCACTTTCAACTAAACTCGTTTTCTTTAATCCGTGTACCCCTTTATCCTTCATAACACTTATGTATCGCTTGTTATAAATAGTATAATCCTTATAATCTCCAAATAATCTTTTACTTGGATTGATGTCAATTACCTTATGACAAATCCAATGTACAATACTACAGGGTGCAACATCATTGTAACTTATTACTGCGAAGCGTAATATCAATCGTAATATATTACTGGAGGGTAACACCATTGTAACATATTACTGCAGAGCATAACATCCTTGTAATATAATACTGCGGAACATAATATTGACGTAATATTGCGGGGCGTAACATCATTTCCCCCTTTGGAACATTCGTCCTCGAATGTTGACTGACGCTCTTATCATTTCCGTAACTTATAGCTCTTGTGAATACCTTAATACTCATCTTCACATTTAAGCAGTTGCTCTGTGAATAAATTCAAAGTCTAGGTTATTCCCCACTTTTGTCTTTTTGCTCATATCATGACTTGTGGTCGAAATCTACCTAATCTTGCAACTTCTGTTACTTCCTGTCATGCAGCCTGTATGACCCTGGCTTTGTAGGTGCACATATGCGATTCATCTTTCCTTTTAACTTTTAGTCAATTTGAAGGCCTTACATTGTATATTCAAGTCTTAATAGGATGCCTCTCTAGGCCTCTATAGGTATACCGAAGTCCTTTGCTCGATACTTTGTAGAACTTGCGAATACGGCCATATCTTATTTCATATATCTGGTTACCCATCCACACGACATTACTGCATTTACATGGTTTATACTATACCATAATTTTTGCTTCAATCTACCTTTGCTGAGGCATGCTTACCAAGTTCCCAGTTACTTTTGTTGCCTACCCTTTAGGTATAAATCTTAGTCCTTTAATGCACCCTTCATTACCGTCCGTCTTAAGAATCATGTCCTAATCTCATGTCATACTTTGTGACTTTTGTTCATCCATTATTGATTTACTTCAATATTGATCTTTGAAACTTCTTACGCAATACCGAACTTTCAATAATTTAGAGAAAACATTACCTCTCTTGTTTCTATGGACTAAATCCCGAGGACTTATCCATGCTCATCACTTTTTCACTTTCCTTTCCACATCCCCACTCATATTTCCTTAAAACTTTGTCGCTCTACTATACTTTAGCTTGCGACTTATACATATCCATTTATACTACTCACAACTCTCCTTCAACTTGCTTGCACCATAGATTTTCTTATGTTATTCTGGCACGTCAAGCGAGACATCACATCGTCTCCAACTTTTCTCTACTCTCTTGACTAGATCTCTTAGTATTTAGAAACCATAGGCTATGAGATATGTCACTGACTATGCCGCTATCATTCATGGATATTGAATCCCAGCACTTCTAGCCTTCTATCCGAAGTATATACTATTCATATTTTCTACCTTGAGTATCTTGTACTTTGTTCACCTTTTACCTCACTTAAAATCTCGTATCATATCTTCTATCTCTTTCATAACTTTCCTTCCACCTAGGTGTAATTCACGTCCATTACTTGAAGCTTTATTATAATACTTGCACCTTTGGTACATACATAATCCGGTGGGAGCTTCATACTGTCTTCCTATGAGGCTGGTACTTCTTCTAACTGGCTTCCTTGTCAAGCCATTATAGATTATGGTCGTTATGATTTCTCTAGAACATCTGATATTAAGAGTGATTGTGTCATGTTCTCAAGCACAACTTCTATAATTTTTCTACGTCCATACTTGGGTGATGTAATTCTTTAGGATCCTCTTCCTTCCGATCAGACTTCATGTAGGCTTAAGCTATTTTCCAATTTGTGGCTCATGGTATCAGTTATGACCTTAGCCTTTCATGGGCGTTACAGAATATACATCCATGATACAATCTTTCATGGAATATCTATCCATGATACAATCTTCTAACAATTCAATCATGTGTCTACGCCATGGGCTCAATTCTTCTTTTTAACTTATATCGGAGTCTTCTATGGCTGTATGATTGTCAACAAATATGTTGCCTAGATAATGTTCCAGAATCTTGAGTGTATCCATAATGTACTAGCTCTGGATCATTGATCGAATAATTCTTTTGTTCCATCTTAGCTTTCTTTCAATGTAAGCTATTACTTTTCCTGGTCTTTCTACTCCTGGTTTCATCCATACTTAGCTTATCTTAGTGCCCACACTTACCAGAGTTTTCGTACAACTCATATGATCTTGAATATTACTTTTAATTCATACTTCCCATTCATTAGCCACGTTAAGTGCCATTTTCCTTTGGAAAACTTACAATGTTATTACGAGATTGTTGTTACACGACCATTTCCTCGTTAGGTCGTTGTGCTTAGGTTGAAGCCTTCTTTCTTATCTCTTCAGCTAGTCTTTTGTTGTAGTATTTAGGGATAACCCTTGACTCTCGTAAAGTTGTGAGCTTATTACGAACCTTTTTGATGTCCTTACTTGTTATAATCATCTATAGTTGCTTACTTCCATGTTCTTGTGCTTGTATGGTTGCTTCTGAATTGATATTTTGACTGCCTTCCCAGTGGCACTTTCTTTTATCCTTGTAACACACATACGATATCTTTAACTACCCCATCTCTTGTTTGAATATATCTCAAGTATTATAATGATATTCTCCGAGGCTAAATTCTCTATGTTGGGTTCTACTGTGTTTATCTTACATGATCTGATGACTCATCTGTAACCTCCTGTTTAGCCATAATTGAGATCTTCCTGACTAATTGCTAACTATTCGTTGGCCCATTCTCAAAGTAATATTCCTCGTAAGCTTTCTTGAGTTATTTAATTTGTTTTAACTTACGTCTCGCACTAGCTCCTTATTTATTAATAACAGCTCGGGTAGGAACCTTTACTTCCTCTTCTTGATGTCGTGCTTGCACAATATTCTTGAATTGTAGCGTACCTGTAAGATTTGGATTAGTGCCATCTCATTCCTCTTTCATTTATCGCATTCTTCCCTTACCATCTCATAGTCACTAGAACAACTTAATTCTGACTTAATGCCACATTACTCCATATTCCCCATTTAGGGATGTAATAAAAGTTGAAGCCACGAGGATCTACCGATAGATGTTTTTCCTCTTTATCTTTGGCATCGTTTTTCAACATCAATGATCCTTACTCGCCTCGCGGTAATCCTTCTATACCAAGGATGACAAATTCCCTTACTCGCGAGGGTGACACTTAGCGTAACTGGAACATACAGTCTCTTAAGCTTAACTTTGCTCACATTGCTTGCTCTAGGGAAGCATCTCCCTGAATGACCATTCTCCGAATTCATCATGAATCTCCTTCTGTGGTCTATTCAATTACTGCCAGAACGAAATCTAAAGTTACCATGATGCCGAGTACTTTCAAATCATTCGGTCCCTAATTCATAATTTATTTATCTTGTTTACCAGCTCATACTGATTTCTATTACTCTAGGGAATAACTCTCCCCTCTAGTAGTCACGTTGGAGTCACGAACTTATTTCTCGAAATGAGGATATAACTTTATGGCCTATATTCTTTTGTTGTCTTAAGGCCCATCACCTTTCGTCTCTTCCTTCATTTGATTATAGGTTTTATAACACTCTACCGTTTTCATCCATGTATCACACCTTATTCATAATGCTTCCTTATCTCTCTTCTCATTATTCTTCTAATATTTCTGCATATCTCTTTTCTTGTGAAATCTTCAATACGACATTCTTTTGCTAGTGGCTCTTCAAGTTGCTTAACGTTCTCGCTTTACTAGGGACGCGAGCCACACTAAGGTAATATTTATCCCTTCAAGGCTTATAGTGCGTGTCTTTGTAGTACTCATATCTGGCTGCACTATTTTAGAGTGTACCATCTGGGTGTCTCACAAGGAGATCTACTATCACACTTGCAATATCCTTCGGAAATATCAACTAACACAATCAATTCATCCATCATATCTTCTTATACTATTTTTGTTAACCCTCATAGGGCGTATCTGGAAGGGGTGCAACCAATTGTATATACCTCTGTTACTATTGACTATAACTCAAAAGGCTTATGTTCCTCTGCCTCAATTACAAACGTTGTTAACCTTCATTAATTGGGTGCCTCGTACCCTTCTTCATCTTGCTTCTTTTTCTTGTTGAAACCTATATTTATCTTCTTAATCTCCCATTGTCTTTTACCATAAAGATGGATAGACATTATTGCCTTAAGGCTTCTTATCAGGAAGCTTGTACCTTTCAGTACACCCATGATCTGCTAAAGACCTCACATTTACTTATCATAGGCATCATACAAAAATCCAAATCCTCTGACTCAGCTTTTCCACAACAATCTCTCCTTCCAACCCTCTTTCGGGAAGTAGGCATCGTCTTATTACGAATAAAATAGAATTTCAAAACTTGGATTCTTATAAGTGAGCTCTACCACACGATCTAGAGTAAGAAGAAAGAGTGACAGTCCTAAATGCCCTGTAGCCTCCTGCTTATAAGTGTGGTGCACTACACACCCATAAACAAGACTCTACTAGACACGGCTTGTAGACATCCCTAGGAAATAACTGCTCTGATACCACTTTTGTCACGACCCAAAACGATGGACCGTGATGGGCACCCGGTACCTTACTCAACCGAGTACCAATGTAACGTATCTTTCTTATTACATCATCATATACACGTGACATACGGGCCTAATAGGCCAACATAATCATTTATAAACTCAAAACATAGGCCGGCAAGGCCGTACAATCTTTCACGTACACGACATATGTCTACAAGCCTCTAAGAATACATAAATGTCATATAGGTCGGGACAGAGTCCCGCCATACCAAACAATACACATCTAAATCATACTAACCAAATACGCAACTCCGAAGCAAATGGAGCGCACCACCATCTTTCGCTGAGCTGATAGCCTACTTGGAGGGCTCTCGACCTGTCTATCAGGACCTGCAGGCATGAAATGCAGCGTCCCCAGGCAAAAGGGACGTCAGTACGAATAATGTACTGAGTATGTAAGGCACATAAATAAATACATAGGAGACATGGAAGACATATGGAGTACATGACTCAACCCGTAAGTCTGAATAACTTTGTAAATCATAAATTACTTTCAGCGTCATGCATATGTGTATGAATGTCATATCATGCATAGGTATATGTTCCATAACATCATCAGCCTCTGAGGGCATCCCATCATATCATATCGGCCACTGTGGGCAAAGTCATAATCGTATACCAGCTGATCAGGTGGTGGTGCGCATATAATGCCATAACCATTCCCATATCCCATATACATATATATACATACATATATACGCGTATATAACATCGTTTGAATACATACATACATATGCGTATATAACGCCATTTGAATACATACCCATATATGCGTATATAACGCCGTTTGAATCGTATTTCAGCCATTGTGGGCAACATCATCATCATATACCAGCTGATCAGGTGGTGGTGCGTATATAACGCCATAACCTTTTCCCATATCCCGTATACATATATTTACATATATACGCGTATATAACGCCATCTGGTCATGGGTCAGTGCACATGATGTAGTGCATAAAAAGTACGTCAATAAAATTATTCGGAATGTTATAAGACCATTTTGCCTCTGAGTAATATCATAAAGTAAACTCTTTTCAACTTTCGTATTTTTCTAAGACTCATGAACAGATGATAAAATATTATGACATATGGGAATTAAAGAACATAGATATTTCTATTACTTCTATGAGTAGAGTCACTTATGGAATTTGTGCATTTGCACGTTTCGTTCATATCGTATGGATCATGCCAAAACAAAAGAAGGGATAGACTTAACATACCTGGAGTAGGAACAACTTTGTATAATTATCCCTCGAAAACCTTCGTGGATTGAACTTAGATCCAAAAAATTGAATTTAAGAATCGAAGTTTGGCTTTGAAATTGCTTCTGTTCGTGAGTTTTAAACAAGAAAAGTGATATAACTAACTTTTGCCATTTCCATTTCTTGATAGAACTTTTAACGTGAAAGGTTGGAAGGTTTTTGTCTAGTTTCAGAATGTATCTTGAGTGGCAATTGCCTTAGTCATTACAAACTGTTATATTATAAGAGGTGTCTTCAAGATAAGGCATAAGGTTGCCACCTCCCAAATAATTTTAAGAGTCATTATCTTGGTTAGGGAGGGCTGCCACGTGTCTCATAACTAATTTAAGTTTTATCTACTTATTAGTTAATCGGGTAATGTCCCGTTACCCGGTAATTAATCAATTACCCGCATAATTTAAAAATTATCTCAAATTACTTAAAATTCTATTTATTTTTAAAATACTTCATATATTATAATACCGTAGTCATATGGTACCTTACATGGTATTAATTCATAATTATCGGGTTTTATCGCTCGACTTGTATTTATTCCAAATTGGCCACTTTCAACTAAACTCGTTTTCTTTAATCCGTGTACCCCTTTATCCTTCATAACACTTATGTATCGCTTGTTATAAATAGTATAATCCTTATAATCTCCAAATAATCTTTTACTTGGATTGATGTCAATTACCTTATGACAAATCCAATGTACAATACTACAGGCTGCAATAACATTATAACTTATTACTACGAAGCGTAATATCAATCGTAATATATTACTGCAGAGGGTAACACCATTGTAACATATTACTGCAGAGCATAACATCCTTGTAATATAATACTGCGGAACATAATATTGACGTAATATTGCGGGGCGTAACAGATATTATCTCCCCTGCCGGGATGTTATTACTCATGATATTGTTTCCCTTGTCATGATATTGTTGTTATACTATTGTTCCCTTGCCGGGATTCTATTGTGATTTTATTGATTCCCTTGCCCGTATTGCTTTTTGATTGTTGTTTGGGTAAGGAAGAGTGTAAAAGCACGAAGGGTGATGCCGTGTATGATATTTGTGAGAGAGTGTTAATGCACGAAGGGTGATGCCGTGCCGATATTGTAAATGTAAAAGTATGAAGGTTGATGTCGTGCCATGATATGAGTGATAATGCACGAAGGATAATGACGTGCCATGATTATGTGAGGTAAAAGCACGAAGAGTGATGCCGTGTCGCTTATATTGATTCTTATGGTGAGGACAAGAGTAAAAGCACGAAGGGTGATGCCGTGCACTTGTTATTGATTTCCTTATTCTTGCTTATAGTTGAATTTTTGGTGTTCTGTATGCTTCTTTATTGAATTCCTGTTTGTACATGATATTTCCCGAGCATGTTTCCCCTTCCCATCTTTAACTGTTAGTTTCTGTCATTATTACTTACTGTATATGATATAACTGCACAGGTTTATTTGGTAGTCTTGTCTTAGCCTCGTCACTACTTCGCCGAGGTTAGGCTAGACACTTACCAGCACATGGGGTCGACTGTACTGATACTACACTTTGCACTGTGTGCAGATCCCGGTGCTGTAGCTTTTGGACCACAATGAGGTTGTTGCCTTCAGTCCATTGGTGAAGAACCGAGGTAGTCCTGCAGGCGTCCCAGGCCTTGGCGTCTCCTTCTATCTTTCCATTCTGTTTCTTTTATGTATTTCAGAGACAACTTTATATTTATCTTTCAGACCACTGTTTGTAGTATTCGTAGATAGTCCGTGACAATGTAACACTAAATTCTGGGTAGAGTTGTATGTTGGATTCTGTACTAGTATATGGTTAAACTATTAGTTTTTGTCTTCTGTATTTCAATTTATTATAATTATTCCGCTGTTGATCACCTATTATATCGAACTGTTGAAAAGGCTAAGTAAAAAGGTTAATGAATCTATAATACTTGGCTTGCCTAGCTTTCATGAGTAGGCGCCATCACGACTCCCGAGGGTGGGAAATTGGGGTCGTGACAAGTTGGTATCATAGCTCTACGTTGCTTAGGTCTCATAATTCACGGACAAGCTTAGTAGAGTCTGAGGGATCGGTGCGGAGACATCTGTATTTATCCCTAGAGGCTATAGAGTTAGGAAAAACATGACATTTATTCTTTCATGTCGTACGACTTGATTTCTCAATGCTAATTGAACTTTCGCTCTGTTCTTTCACAGATGGTGAGAACACGTACCGCTTCATCAGCTGACCAGTAGCCCGAGCCTCCAGTAGCAGCTCCTTCGAGGGGTAGAGGCCGAGGCCGTGCTAGGCCCGAGGCAGAGGCAAAGCTCAGCCCAAAGCTCGAGTAGTAACACCAGCGGCCTTAGGTTATGTTTGATGATGAGGTTCTAGCCCAGACAGTTCCAGCGGGACCAGCTCTAATCCCATAGGGGTTTATCGCCACCCCGGTACTTCAGGATGCATTGGTCCGTCTAGTGGGCCTTATGGAGAGTGTCGCCCAGACAGACTTGCTTCCTGTAGCACCAGCTGTCTCTCAGAATAGAGGAGGAGCCCAGACTCTTGCTACTCACACTCTAGAGCAGATGACTCCCTGGTTTCAAACTCCAGCAGCTCAGCCAGTTGGGGTAGTTCAGCCTGGTATTGTGGCACAGATCGGAGAGGGGCCAACTATGCCTGTAGATGCCTTGTGGAGATTGGACAGGTTTACCAAGCTCTTCACTACTACTTTTGGCGGTACATCTTCTGAGGATCCCCAGGATTATTTGGACAGCTATCGTGAGGTTCTACGGAACATGGGGATAGTAGAGACCAATGGGGCCGACTTTGTTGCTTTTCGTTTGTCTGGATCTGCCAAGACTTGGCGTAGAGATTATTTCTTGGCTAGACCAGCTGGGTCACCAACTTTGACTTGGGATCGGTTCTCTCAGCTATTTCTGGAGATATTTCTTCCTATCACTCAGAGGGAGAACTATCGGAGGCAGTTTGAGTATCTCCAGCAGGGTTCTATGATTGTTACTCAGTAGGAGACTAGATTTATTGACTTGGCCTGTGATGCTCTTCTTATACTTCCCACTTACAGAGAGAAGAGGAGGTTCATTGAGGGACTTGTTCAGCCTATTTGATTGCAGATGGATAAGGAGACGGGGAGCGAGATTTATTTTCAGGATGCGGCCAATGTGGCCAATAGAGTTGAGATGGTTCTATCAAAGGGGAATGGTCAGGGATCTGACAAGAGGCCTCGTCATTCAGGCAGGTTCAGTGGTGCCTCATCTAGAGGCAGAGATTCTTTTGGTAGGGTCCATTTTTCTAGGCCATTTCATTCAGCACTTCAGGCTTCTCACGGTGCTCCAAGTGGCCATGGTTCTTATATGCAATATTCTAATTAGCGGCCCTACAGTGCACCGCCAACTCCTATCAGTGCACCTCCACTCCAGAGTTTTTAGAGTTGTTATTCAGGCCGTCAGGGTCAGCAGTCTCAGTAATTGAGGGGTTGTTATACTTGTGGCGATACAAGACATATTGCTAGATTTTGCCCCCGAGCACCGAGCAGCTCTCAGCATCAGGGTTCCCATGCCATGGTTCAGGCACCGAGTGTTCCACTGCCTGCTCAGCCAGCTAGAGGTGGAGGTAGATGTGCTAGAGGTGGAGGTAGAGGTATTAGAGGTGAAGGTCAGGCCGCTAGAGGTGGAGGCCAGCCAGCAAGAGGCCATCCCAAAGAGGTAGCTTAGAGTGGTGGGGCCCAGCCTCGATGTTATGCTCTTCCAGCCAGGCCTGAGGCTGAGGCCTCTGATGCAGTTATCACTAGTACTATTCTGGTTTGTAGTAGAGATGCTTCAGTTCTATTTGATCCAGGATTTACATACTCCTATGTGTCATCTTATTTTGCACCTGATCTGGTCATGCCTAGTGATTCCGTGAGTGCTCTTGTATATGTGTCTATACTGGTGGGTGATTCTATTGTGGTAGATCGTGTCCATTGTACATGTATAGTTGTGATTAGGGGTCTTGAGACTTGAGTAGATTTGTTACTTTTGGATATGGTTGATTATGATGTCATATTGGGGATGGATTGGTTATCACCTTACCACGCTATCTTGGACTGTCATGCCAAGACTGTGACCTTATCTTTGCCGGGTTACCTCGTTTAGAGTAGAGAGGGACTCCTTATCATTCTAACCGTAGGGTTATCTCATATATGAAGGCTCGGCGTATGGTTGATAAGAGATGTTTGGCCTATTTGCCGTATGTTTGTGATTCTAGTGCCGAGTTCCTTCTATGAATTCTGTGCTCGTTGTTTGTGAGTTTCTTGAGGTATTTCCTTCAGACCTGCCGGGTATGCCACCCGACAGGGATATTAGCTTCTGCATTGATTTGGCTCCGGGCACTCAGCCCATTTCTATCCTGCCATATCGTGTGGCCCCGCCTGAGTTGAAAGAATTAAAGGAGCAGTTGCAAGACTTGCTTGAGAAAGGCTTTATTGGACCTAGTGTCTCGCCTTGGGGTGCGTCGGTGTTGTTTGTTAAGAAGAAAGAGGATCTATGAGGATATGTATAGATTACCCGCAGTTGAACAAGGTTACAATCAAGAACAAGTATCCATTCCCAAGGATTGATGATTTGTTTGATCAGCTTCACAGTACCAAGGTATTTTCGAAGATTGACTTGAGGTCTGGCTACCATCAGTTGAGGATTAGGGCATCTGATGTCCCTAAGACAGCTTTCTGCACTTGGTACGGGCATTATGAGTTCTTGGTGATGTCATTTGGGTTGACAAATACCCCAACATCTTTCATGGATTTGATGAACCGAGTGTATAAGCCTTACTTGGATTCATTCGTGATAGTCTTCATTGATGATATTTTGATCTATTCCCGCAGCTGGGAGGATCATGAAGAACATTTGAGAGTTGTTCTTCAGACGTTGAGAGATAGTCAGTTGTATGCTAAGTTTTCGAAGTGTGAGTTCTGGTTGAGTTCAGTTGCATTCTTGGGTCACGTTGTATTAGCAGAGGGTATTCAGGTAGATCCAAAGAAAATAGAGGCAGTCAAGAACTAGCCTAGACCTACGTCAGCTATAGAGATCCGGAGTTTCTTGGGTTTGGCAGGATATTACCATTGATTTATGGAGGGGTTTTCATCTATTGTAGCCCCGATGACTAGGTTGACCTAGAAGGGTGCCCAGTTCAAGGGTCGGATGAGTGTGAGGCGAGCTTTCAGAAGCTCAAGACAGCTTTGCTACGGCGCCAGTGTTGGTTTTTCCTATAGGTTCAGGTCCATATACAGTTTATTGTGACGCATCCCATATTGGACTTGGTGTGGTGTTGATATAGGATGGCAAGGACATTGCTTATGCTTCACGACAGTTGAATATTCATGAGAAGAATTATCCAGTTCATGATTTGGAGTTAGCAGCCATTGTTCACACGTTGAAGATTTAGAGGCACTATTTATATGGCGTGTCATGTGAGGTGTTCATAGATCACAAGAGTCTATAGTATTTGTTCAAGTAGAATGAGCTAAATTTGAGGTAGAGAAGGTGGCTGGAGTTGTTGAAAGACTATGATATCACCATCTTATATCATCCAGGGAAGGCCAATGTGGTGGCCGATGCTTTGAGTAGAAAGTCAGCCAGTATGGGCAGTTTTGCGTATATTCCGGTCGGTGAGAGACCGATTGTTTTAGATGTTCAGGCTTTAGCCAATCAGTTCGTGAGGTTGGATGTTTCTGAGCCCAGCCACGTGTTAACTTGTACAGTCGCTCGTTCTTTATTATTTGAGCATATCTGAGATCGGTAGTATGATGATCCTCATTTGTGTATCCTTAGGGACACGGTACGACACGGTGATGCCAAGCCGGTTATATTGGGAGATGATAGAGTTTTGAGGATGTAGGGTCGAGTTTGTGTGCCTAATGTGGATGGACTTCGATATTTGATACTAGAGGAGGCCCATAGTTCCCGGTATTCCATTCATCCGGGCGCCGCTAAGATGCATCGGCACTTGCGGAAGCATTATTGATGGAGGATGATGAAGAAGGATTTTGTTGCATATGTGGATCGGTATTTGAATTGTCAGTAGGTAAAGTATGAGCATCAGAGACCTAGTGGTTTATTCCAGAAGATTGAGATTCCTGAGTAGAAGTGGGAGCGTATCACTATGGACTTTGTTGTTGGACTCCTGCGGACTCAGAGGAAGTTTGATATAGTGTGGGTTATTGTTGATAGGTTGACCAAGTCAGCACATTTCATTCCTGTGGTAGTTCCTACTCTTCTGAGCGGTTGGCAGATATCTATATCCGGGAGATTGTTCGTCTTCATGGTGTGGTTGTGTCTATCATTTCGGACCGAGGTACGCAGTTTATCTCACATTTTTGGAGGGTAGTTCAGCGTGAGTTGGGCACACAGGTCGAGTTGAGCACAGTGTTTTATCCTCAGACGGATGGGCAGTCCGAGCGCACCATTCAGATTTTGGAGGATATGCTATGAGCTTGTGTCATTGACTTTGGAGGCTCATGGGATCAGTTCTTGCCTTTAACGGAGTTTGCCTACAACAGTAGCTACCAGTCGAGCATCCAGACGGCTCCTTATGAGGATTTATATGGTAGGCGGTGTCGGTCGTCGGTTGAGTGGTTTAAGCCAGGAGAGGCTAGGTTGTTGGGTACGGATCTAGTACAGAATGCCTTAGACAAGGTTAAGTTCATTTAGGATAGGCTTTGCATAGCTTAGTCCAGGCAAAAGAGTTATGCCGACCGTAAAGTTCGTGATATAGCATTCATGGTCGGCGAGCGGGTGTTGCTTTGGGTCTCGCCCATGAAGGGCGTGATGAGATTTGGAAAGAAGGGCAAGCTTAGCCCTAGATTCATTGGCCCGTTTGAGATCCTTGATCGAGTGGGAGAGGTGGCTTACAGACTTGCATTGCCACCGAGTTTATCAACCGTGCATCCAGTGTTTCATGTGTCCATGCTTCGGAAGTATCACGACAATCCATCCCACGTGTTAGACTTCTGCACTGTCCAGTTAGACAAGGACTTGTCCTATGAGGAGGAGCCGGTAGCTATTCTAGATTTCTAGGTTTGTCAGTTGAGATCAAAAAGTTTCCCTTAGCTGTTCGTGTTCAGTAGAGAGGTCAGCCTACCGAGGCAGCAACCTAGGAGTTCGAGTCCGATATGCGGAGACGATATCCCCATCTTTTCCCCGACTCAGGGAGTCCGAGTCTGATATGCCCGAAAACAAATCAATGCCAAAATCAATATCTCTATCGGGCGGCATGCCCGGAAGATCCACTAGAAACACATTAGAGAAATCCCTTACTACTGGGACTAAATAAACTGTAGGGGTATCAATACTGACATCTCTCAGATAAGCTAGATAAGCATCACACCCCTTTTCAACCATTCATTGAGCTTTAAGAAATGAAATAACTCAACTGGTACTGTGATCTAAGGTACCCCTCCACTCTAATCACGGTACACCTAGCATAGCTAGCGTCACGGTCTTGGCATGACAATCAAGAATAGCATAATGGGGCGACAACCAGTCCATGCCCAAGATAACATCAAAATCTACCATGCTGAGCAATAATAAATCGTCTCTGGTCTCAAAACCACTAAGAGGAATAAAACACGACCGATAAACGTGGTCCACAATAAGAGAATCTCCCACAGGAGTAGAAACATAAACAGGGGAACTCAAAGAATTCGGAGAAACACCCAAATGCGGGGCAACATAAGAGGACACATAAGAATAAGTGGAGCCTAGATCGAATAGAATCGATGCATCTCTATGACAGACTGGAACAATACCAGTGATGACAGAATCGAAGGCAACATCCTCAATACGGGCAGGAAGGGCATAGTATCTGGCCTGGCCTCCCCCTCTAGGGCGACCTCTACCTCCTCGACCTCCACCTCTAGCTGGTTGAACAGGTAGGGTAGCAACTGGTGCTGTAATCATAGTCTGGGAACTCTGCTGAGCACGCTGTGGCTGAGAAGTTTATGGAGGTGCACCCGTCCTAAGTCTAGGGCAATCCCTCACCACATGGCATGTGTCTCCACACTCAAAATAAGATCTAGGAGGACGTGTCGGCTATGCTGGCTTGTGTCAGGTCTGTTGGACTGACCACTGAGAGTACCCCGTGTAGGAGGCACACTAGATACTTGAGGTGCATAATAAGGCTCCTAAGGTCTAGGAGGAGCTGGAATACCACTGGCTACTGGAAGAGCTGAATGAACGGGACAACTCATATAACCCCTACCATGACGAACTGCAGTTGGAGCATGGGAACCAGAATAATGGCCCGACTAACGAGACCTCTTGGCCTATCTCTCTTCTCTAGCCTGAGCAAGCATGCCCTCTACTCTCCTAGAAATGCTCACCACCTGCTGATAAGCAATATCCATCTCCAACTCGCGAGCCATGATAGAACTGATGCTGGGAATAAGCCCCTAAATAAACCGACAAACTCTCTCATGAACCGTAGAAGCCAAGGCCGGTGCATGCCTAGCCAAGTCATTGAAATGGACAACATACTCCGAAATAGTCATAGAACCTTGGCGCAAATGTTCAAACTCCGTGCGCCATGCGTCCATGAGGCTCTGAGGGACATACTCCCTCAAAAACATATCTGAAAACTGGGACCATGAGAGGGAAGCTGCCTCAGCTGGGCTGTCCAACTCAAAAGTACGCCACTACTGATAGGCTGCTTCTCGAAGTTGGAAAGCAGTTAAAGAATCCCAACTCGACCGTGATATACCCATAGTGCGGAGGATATGGTGGCACTCCTCTAGAAATCCCTAGGCATCCTCCGATGCTAGACCACTGAATGTACGAGTCTGGTACTTCTTGAACCTCTCAAGCCTCTGCTGCTTCTCCTCTAAGGCTACTGCCCTATCCTTGGGCTGAACTGGGGCTACAGGAGGTACCAGTATAACCTCTCGGATCTGATCAACCTGAACCCGCTGCTCTAGGGTGCGGGTGGCAGGAGTTTGTGCTCCTTCCCCATCCTGAGATGTGGCTGCAGTAAGGGGAATCAACACTGCCTGAGCTAGAGTAGTGTACGTGCTCATGAACTATGCAAGGGTCTCCTGGAGAGTTGGAGTAGTAGTAGTAGTAGGCATATCAAGCGCCTAGGCTCTGGCTGGAGCTGTTGGTGGCTTCTCTGTAGCAGCTCGTGCGGGTGCTCTAGCTGCAGCACGTGCGCGTCCTCAGCCTCTACCCTGGCCCCGACCTATAGCGGCTCTAGTAGGGGGTGCGGGTGTCTGATCATCTCCGGTAGCACGTGTCGTCACCATCTGTGAGAGAATAGAAGACATAAGTTTAGAATTTTGATATCAATAACCTCGCACGACACGAAATCAAATAAAATGGAATTTTTCTAACAGATACATAGCCTCTCGAAGATAAGTACAGACGTCTTCGTACCGATCTACGAGACCCTAATAAACCGGCTTGTGATTCATGACTCGTAAGAACCTAGAGATATGACGGCACCTAGTCTCTACGACTAGTAAGCCTAACAAATTGCGGAAATATGAATTTAAGATACAAAACTAGCCTCGGCATGTACAATAATAACACTCTCAACTGACATAGCACTCCCAAAATCCGAAATCTCATGAATCACAAGCTAAGAGAATACCATATGTTCTAACTCCAGAAGTCTAAACGAAAGAAATATACAAGAAGTCTATAACTAAAGGGAGAATAGAGAGGGACTTCTAGGTCTGCGGATGCGGCAGATATACCTCGAACTATCTGGATCGCCTCGCCTCATGGATAGTATGGCTGAGCAAAAAAACCTGGATCTGCACACGAAAACATGTGCAGGAAAGGATATGAGTACACCACAGCGGTACCTAGTAAGTTCCAAGCTTAACCTCGGTCGAGCAGTGACGTGTAAAGTCAGGGCCCTACTGGTTATATATATAACAAGGTAAAACAGTATGAAATGTGACAGTATAATTGAAATACTAACAGTCAATAAAGATGAAAATCACAGAAAAAATAACTCAGTACATAGAGATATCAATAGGGGATCTCCCAGGATAACGTCCCGTAGTCCCAAACGTAAATGTGTAGAGGATCTTCCGGGATACTGTCCCGTAGTCCAAATCGTAAATGTGCAAGGGGATCTCCCGGAATACCAATCCATAATCCCAAAATAAATATCCAGTACAGGGGGATCTCCTGGGATACCGTCCCGTAGTCACAAATATAAATGTGCAGGGAGATCTTCCGGAATATCGATCCGTAGTCCCAAAGTAAATACACAATAGTCTCAACAAAGAACTTTACAGTTTTATTCAAGTTGATATCAAGAGGCAGGTAATTCCTACTCTAAACATGCTACACATAATTCAAGTAAAGCAGTTAAAGCAGATAAGAGAGTTAAGTCACATAAGCATGCTTTCGTAAGCTAAACAGGAGGCTTCAAATACTAGTATTGCTCAATTAAAGGAAACACAGATATTTACTTAATGAAAATGGGTTTTTCAGCAATTAGCACGTGTATGCACTCATCACCTCTTGTACACGAAAATCATATAAAAACAATACCAAAATCCTAAGGGGAGTTCCCCCGCACAAGGTTAGGCAAGCCACTTACCTCGAACCAGCTCAAAATCAATCTGATAACACGCTCTTTCCAAGAGTATCCAACTCCTAGTGTCCCAAATCTAATCAAATCAATTACATAACGTAAATAAAACTACAAGCAACTAATTAACTAATGAATTTAAAGCTACAGAGAGAAATTAGAAAGACGGTCAAAAATCCTCCCTGGGCCCACATCTCGGAATCGGGTAAAATTTACCAATTTAGAACACCCATTCACTCACGAGATCACTCGTCCAAAATTTACTCAATTCCGACAAATAAAACCCGATCAAAACCCAAAAACTCGGTTGAGGAACTTTTCCCCCAAAACCCCATTCTTCCACTCAAATTCTTTGATTAGATGTGTAAAATAATAGTAGATTAATGAAATATAAATGAAATAGGGTTAGGAATTGTTACCCACTGATTTCCTCTTCAAAACTCTAACAAAATCGCCTTCTCCCAGCCCAAATTTGAATGTGATGTTATGAACTTCAAACCCTCGAAATTTCATATTTCTGCCCAACAATTACCGCATCTGCAGTCATGGGGCCGCATCTGCAGTCTCGCACCTGTGGGAAAAGCATCACAGGTGTGAAATCTACTTATCTGGGCTGGGGCCGCATTTGCAGTCACTAGGCTGCATTTGCGGTTTCATATCTGGGGTTTCCCAACCACATCTACGGTCCTTGAAGCACAAGGCCAAAACTCGCTTCTGCAGTTACCAAGCTACTTTTGCGGTGCCGCACCTGCAGTCCCACATACGCAGGTGCGGTTATAGCACGTTCAGCAATATCAGAAAATGCCTAAGTCTAAATTCTAATCCGTTAAGCATCCGAAACTCGTTCGAGGCCCCCGGGACCTCAACAAAACATACCAACCAATTCTAAAACCACATAAGAACTTATTCGAGTCCTCAAATCACATCAAACAATGCTAAAACCACGAATAACCCTCCAATCCAAACTTAATAAACTTGAATTTCCAAAATTCTACAACTGATGCCGAAACCAACCAAACCTTGTCCGATTGACCTCAAATTTCGCACACAATTTATATTCAACACTACAGACCTACTCCAACTTCCAAAATTAGATTCCGACCCTGATATCAAAAATCCACTATGGTTTGATATGGTATGTTCATACTTATACAATGTGTAGATGCAAGATTCAGGTCTTGTAATGCATTCTGGATGTTAGAAGTTGGGTTCTAAGATTTACAGACTAAGGTTGAAGTAAGACTTTTCAGTTGTGTTGTGTTGTCAGCCTTATATGAATTTGGGTGACGTGGGATCACCCACAGGTATGGGCATATTGAGTTTACGTAGTGATTTGATGGATAACAATTGTATTTATTTTAGGCTTTTTTTGTAGAACTTCTAGTAGCCCGTGTACTCATGACTCCAGATCTTTGGGAGTAGATATTATAACATGACTTATGCTGGTGTTGTATTAGATTGAATTCCTATCTCTCGTTATGTAACATCACCTTGTTTAAACTGTTAAAATCTGATTATTTGACTATCTCACGTCGACTTGCCTAGCAAGTGGATGTTAGGCGTCATTACGAACCTAAGGTTGGGATTCCGGGTTGTGACAGACGGGCATGTATTTTCTCAAGGTAACTAACCACTCCACTCTTGTTGTACTACACCAAAAATTAAAAATTAATCTATCTGAATTCCAAAATGAGTAAATTAAAATTATAATCCCCTCCCATTTTCTCCTTCCAAAAAAGGGTAAATTAAAATTGTAAACTTGGAAATATTGAACTTCTTGAATCTATATATGTTGAGAACAAAATGATTTTAAAAGTGTTTACCTGAGCATTCTTTTTCATATAGTCTTTGAGGAAAAACAATTCACTTGTTAATTATGTGATTAAAAAAATCAATATATGTATAAAAAAAGATTAGCAAAGATACATGTTATTCGTCGAGTTCCTCATGTAATACAAACTAGAATTAGTATCCGCATGGATGTGCGGACACTAATCATGTGAAATATTTAAGTTATTTGAATTGTATGTAAATAATCTTAAAATTTACACTTTCTCAGTAAATATAGATAATCATTGAATATTAGCTACATGGAAAAAATTAACCATTTCTTCTATTTTTCTTTTTTGATATCATTATTGCCGGTGTCATTGGATCCTAAAAATAGTCATGAAGCAAAATAATAACCCATATTTATGGCAAACCAATCTAATGTTGAGACAATGAATGACTCTTTGGATAAGACTTAACTCTTTTACTACTACTTGAACTCTTATTTGGTGTGTTGGTATCTCTTAAAAAATATTTCTTTCTTAAAACTTCAATTTCTAAAACATTATTTTTCAATAATAATTATTTTTATTATAATGTAATTGAAAATATTATTCTTAATTCAAAACTCATTTTAGTTGGCTATCTAAAAATATAAAAAATTCTTTAACTAGTGAATTTTGTTTACTCCATTTTAATATATGACATTACTCGTGTTAAATATCTGAGTTATTTAAATTATATGTAAATAGCCTTAACATTTAAACCTTTTAAATAATTATAGATAATCGTCACTACATGAAAAAAGACTAACATTTTCTCAATTCTCGTAGTGATAATTTTATTTTTGCACTATTCTCATAGGTGTCACTGGAACCTAAAAATAGCCACACAGTGAAATAATAACTCATATTTATGGCAAAGCACAAAGGTTGACACGATATAAACGATTCTTTGATTATGACGTGACTCGTATACTACGACTTGAACTCTTATTTGGTATGATTTTATCTTTCAAAAAATATTTCTATTTAGAAATTTTAATTTCTAAAACTTTATATATATTATATGGAAAAGGGCTTGATATATCCCTCTACTATGATATATTGTTCCATACCGTCCCCCGTTATACTTTTCGTCCTTTAAAGCCCTTACCGTCCAACAAAATTGTATATATGTTCGTATTTTAACAGCTGGGACATGTGGCACGCTCTGATAAGACCAAGAACTCACTACACTAAATAAACCCAACCTGCCCCAATTCCACGGCCCCGCCCGACTCATAAACCCGACCAACTAAGTAAATATACTAAAATCACCGTAAATAACACATAAACAAAAGATCAAAATCTAAGACTGTCCCAACTTGCTCAACTGATCCTTGAAGTCTTTTTCATAAGTGGCCCAAGCACTCCACCAAAGTAACTTCTTTATTTCAAGACCTCTATACTCTTTGCACCAGTTTGACTCTACATGTCTCACACAGAACCTATGCTTTACTTCAGGAAGTACTATTTTTATTGCATCTATTAATCCCTGCACATATAAAAATATTTTAGCAGATTAGTAATAAAAAAGATATAACAAATTAGTAATAAAAAAGTTATAACAGTTTAGTATTGAAATTATACCTTCTGCATATCCGACATAAATATGACTCCATTGGCCGTATTCAAGTAAAATGAATTGTGTAGAAGCTCCAGAAACCAAGTCCAACTTCTTTTTGTTTCCCTATCAACTACAACCCAAGCAAGTGGATAAAAGTGATTCATGTTATCTTGCCCAACAACAACTAATAACTGTCCTTTAGCCTTCTCCTTTAAGAATGTACCATCAAGCCTAATAAATGGTCTCAAGCCCTCTTTGTACCCCATCTTCAATGCATGAAAACAAATGTACATTCAAAGGAATTTCCTTTTGCCTTGCAACAATGCTTCTTTATATAAATTATTAACCAAATCGCTTCCAACATTTCTGTCCCGTAAAGCATTGGCATATGCTCCAAGCTTGTTATAATCATCAGTGAAACTACCTTTCAACTTCTACAAATAATTCTCTTTGCCCTTTTAACCTTTGATATACTAGCATTAAGTTGAAATGAATTCTTCATGTCACTCCCCCAGTTCACCCTCCGTGAACTGTCGTGAGGGCACCTAGTCTCTACGACTAGGTAAGCTTAATAAATGCGGAACATAAACTAATCTTGCGGAAGAAATAATCAAAAGCCAAAATAACCGAATGAAAATAATATTTTAAATGCCGCTCGGCATATACAACACAACTTCTCAAAATTTAATACACTATCCCAAAACCGGAAACTCACGGAACCACAAGTCTTTGGATATCTAACAATATCTAACTCTAGAATATCTAACAAAGAAAGAAATACAGAAGGGCAAATGTCTAAAAGCTAGAATAGAAAGGGACTCCTCAGTCTGCGGATGCGGCAGATGTACCTCGAAGTCTCTCGAGCAGTCGCCTCGCCTCAATGATGGTAAGACTGAGTTGACGTTCCTGGATCTGCACATGAAAAACATGTGCAAAAAGGGAATGAGTAGACCATAACGGTACTCAGTAAGTGCCAAGCCTAACCTCGGTCAGGTAGTGACGAGGAAGGTCATGGCCCTACTAAGGTTAAATAAAATATAAAGTTCAACTGTATTGAACAGAACAGTATAAATAAGGGAATCAAGAAAAGTAACACAAGATAATAAGGGCAACAACAACTAGTACAGAGACAAGGTAAATAAAGAAAAGAAATAAGGTCCAGCACCAAATAATAATCGGGGATCTCCCACGATACCGTCCTATAGTCCCAAATATACATATCTGATGGATCTCTTGAGATCCCGTCCCGTATTCCATCTCATAATGCGCGGGGATCTACCGGAATCCCGTTTCGTCGTCCCAAATGTAAATACCCAGTGCTGAGGAAATCTACTGGGTGCATTTCCGTAGTTCCATATAACTGTGCAGGGGGATGTACCGAAATCCCACATCCGTAGTCCCAAATATAAATAGACAAGGGGGAGCTACCGGAATCCTACATCCATAGTCCAAATGTAAATACACAGAAGCAACAAGAAAATACTCAGAAATGTCAAATTCCATATTAAGTCGAACAAGTAAGTCTAGCTTAGCATGCTGCATGAAATTCAGGTAAAGAAGGTTGAGCAAATAAGGTAATTAAATCACTTAGACATGCTTTCCTAAGCTAACAACAGGTTTAATAGTGCAAGTAATAAGAACAGGAAAGAAAACATACTAGTAATTACTTAATGAAAAATCGGATTTTTCAGTATTAGCACAAGTACGCACTCGTCACCTCACGTACAAGGCATTCTCAATTAACAATAATACCAAATCCTAGGGGTAGGTCCCCCACACAAGGTTAGACAAGCCATTTACCTCGAACCGACTCAATAATCAATCTGAAACCACGCTCTTGCTAGGAGTACTCGACTTCAAATGGCCCGAATCTATTCAATACAATTTCATAATGTAAATAATTCTTCAAGTAACCGATTCTACAACTAAATTCTAAGCTAATACACGAAATTAGGTAAAATGACCAAAACGCCCCTCGGACCCACATCTCAGAATCGAGTAAAATTTATATTTTCAGAATCCTCACACTCTCACAAGTCTAACCACATCAAAATTATCCCAATCCAAAGTCAAATCCCCAATCAAAACTCAATTTCTTGGTCTAAGAACTTTCCCCCAATTTCTACCAAAATTTCGAAATTAAAGGATGGATTTAAGTGTAGATTCATGAAAATTAGTCTAAACCGAGTAGGAATTATTTACCCAAATCGCCCAGGTGAAAATATCTTCAAAAATCGCAATCTCCCGAGCTCCCGAGCTCCCAAGTCCAAAATATGAATTATGGCTTAAACCATCGATTTTAGATTTTTAAAATCTGCCCAAGCAATTCATTAATGGCGATCGCGGAAGGCCACTCACGATCGCAAAGAAAAAAAATCACGCACCTCAGATTTACTCTATGCAAATGCGGAACCCCATCTGCGAAAGAGATGCTCTACCTCCCTCAACCTACGCGATCGTGGTTGACTCCACGCGACCGCGTAGAAAACACTTAACAAACCACAACCGCCTTATTTCTTCTACGCTAACGCGGAGCCTACGCTTTCGCGATTTAACATTTCTCATAGTTACGCGTTCACATTCCCTTTCACGTGAACATGAAGGGCAAAATCCCCTCTACCTCGCCTAAGCCTTCGCGATCGCGATCCTCTCCACGTGATTGCGATAAAGAAAACGCTGCAACACATACCAACAAAAATCTGATGCCTTTCCAAGTCAAAAAATGGTCTGTTGAGCATCTGAAACACACCCGAGGCCCCCGGGACCTCAACCAAACCTGCCAACCAATCCTAAAATATCATTCAAACTTGTTCCAATCTTCGGAACGCTCAAAACAACATCAAAACACCTATTTTTCATCGGATTCAAGCCTAAGAATTCCAAAAACTCTAAAAAATAAGTTTTTGATCAAAAAGTCTATCAAACCTCGTCGAATGACCTGAAATTTTGCACACACATCACATTAAACACTATGAAGCTACTCCAACTACCGGAATTCCATTCCGACTCTCGGATCAAAATCTTACTATCGAACCGGAAACTTCAAAAATTTGACTTTCGACATTTCAAGCCTGTTAGCTACAAACCTCCAAAACACAATCCTAACATGCTCCTAACCTCGAAATCATCCAACGGAGCTAACGGAACCATCAGATTTCCATTCCAAGGCCGTCTTCACACTGTTCCAACTTTGGTCAACTTTCCAACACTTAAGCTCTCATTTAGGGACTAAATATTCTAAAACTCTCCGAAACTCAAAACCGAACATCCCGGCAAATCAAAATAGCAGAAATAAACACGGGGGAAGCAGTTAATAGGGGATCGGGGCATTAATTCTTAAAACAACCGGTCGGGTCATTATATCCTCCCACACTTAAACATTCGTTCATCCTTGAACGAGAATAGAGACATACCTGAAGTAGTGTAAAGATGAGGGTAACAGCTGCACATATCCTGCTCGGTCTCCCAGGACGCCTCCTCGATCGGCTGACCCCGCCATTGAACCTTCACTGATGCAATGTTCTTTGACCTTAGCTTTCTAACGTGCCTGTCTAATATCGCCACTGGATCCTCAACATAAGATAGATCCTTTTCCAACTAGACTAAACTGAAATCCAACACGTGCGACGGATCACCGTATACCTCCGGAGCATCGAAACATGAAATACCGGATGAATTCCTGCCAAGCTGGGAGGTAAGGCAAGCTCATAAGCAACCTCCCCAACATGCCTCAATATCTCAAAAGGCCAATAAACCTCGGACTCAACTTCCCTTTCTTCCTAAACCTCATAACGTGCTTCATAGGCGAAACCCAAAGCAGAACCCGCTCTCCAACCATGTAGAAAACATCATGAACCTCCGATCCGCGTAACTCTTTTGTCTGGAGTGGGCTGTACGGAGTCTATCCTGAATCAACTTGACCTTATCCAAAGCATCCTGAACCAAGTCTGTGCCCAATAATCTAGCCTCACCCGACTCAAAACAACCCAGCGGAGATCTACACCACCTACCATATAAAGCCTCATATGGCGCCATCTGAATGCTGGACTAGTAGCTATTGTTGTAAGCAAACTCTGCCAGTGGCAAAAACTGATCCCAAGACCCTACAAACTCAATCACGCACACACGGATCATATCCTCAAGAATCTGAATAGTGCGCTTAGACTGTCCGTCCATCTGAGGGTGAAATGTTGTGCTCAACTCCACCCGAGTACCCAACTCATGCTGAACAGCCCTCCAGAACCGTGATGTGAACTGAGTACCTCTGTTTGAAATGATGGAAACTAGAATACCATGCAGGCGAACAATCTCTCAAATATAAATCTCCGCTAACCACTCCGAAGAATAAGCAGTACACATAGGAATGAAGTGCGCGAGCTTGGTCAGCCGATCCACAATCACCTAAATGGCATCGAACTTCTTTGCAGTCCGAGGGAGTCCAACCAAAAAGTCCATGGTGATCCTCTCCCATTTCCACTCCGGAATCTCTATCTGCTGAAGCTACCCACCCGGTCTCTGGTGCTCATACTTCACCTACTGACAGTTGAGGTACCGAGCTAGAAATCCCACTATGTCTTTCTTCATCCGCCTCCACCAATAGTGCTGCCTAAAATCCTGATAAATTTTTGTGGCACCTGGATGAATGGAATACCGCAAACTATGGGCCTCCTCTAGAATTAACTCCGGAAGACCGTCAACATTGGGTACACAAATCCGACCCTGCATCCTCAACACCCCGTCATCACCAATAGTCATATCTCTAGCATCACTATGTTGAACCTTGTCCTTGAGGACAAGAAAATGAGGGTCATCATACTGACGCTCCCTGATACGATCAAATAAGGAAGATCGAGAAACCATGCAAGATAAAACCCGACTAGGCTCCGAAAGATCCAATCTCACAAACTAGCTGGCTAAGGCCTAAACATCCATCGCCATGGGCCTCTCCGATGCTGGTAAATAAGCCAAATTACCCAAACACTCTGCCCGGCGACTCAAAGCATCGGCTACCACATTGGCCTAGCCCGAGTGATACAGAATAGTGATATCATAGTCCTTCAGTAACTCTAACCATCTCCTCTTGCGCAAATTAAGATCCTTTTTCTTGAACAAGTGCTGCAAGCTCTGATGATCCGTATAAATCTCGAAAGGTACACTGTACAAATAATGACCCCAGATCTTCAAGGCGTAAACAATAGCAGCTAACTCAAGATCATGGACAGGATAATTCTTCTCATGTACCTTCAACTGTCTGGATGCGTAGGCAATCACCCTACCGTCGTGCATCAAAACCGCTCCAAGGCCAATACTCGAGGCATCACAATAGACAGTATAAGTACCTGAACCAGTAGACAATATCAAAACTGGGGCTGTAGTCAAAGTTGTCTTGAGCTTCTGAAAGCTCGCCTCACACTCTTCCTTCTACTAGAATAGAGCACCTTTTTGGGTCAACCTGGTCATAGGTGTTGCAATAGATGAAAACCCCTCAACAAATCGACAGTAATAACCCGCCAAGCCAAGAAAACTGCGGATCTTTGTAGCTGAGGATGGTGTAGGTCAACTCTGCACTGCCTCTACTTTCTTCGGATCTACCCGTATACCCTCACTCGACACCACATGACCCAAGAAAGCCACGGAATCCAACCAAAACTCACATTTCGAGAACTTTGCATATAACTTCTTTTTTCTCAAAGTCTAAAGCACTGTCCTCAGGTGCTGCTCATGATCTTCCCTACTCTAGGAGTATACAAGAATATCATCGATAAAGACAATGACAGACGAGTCAAGATATGGTCGGAATACACTGTGCATCAAATGCATAAAAGTTGTTGGGAATTGGTCAGCCCAAATGACATAACAAGGAACTCGTAATGACCATACCGAGTCTTGAAGGCAGTCTTCAAGATATCTGGCTTCTGAATCTTCAACTAATGGTAACCTGAGCGCAAGTCAATCTTAGAAAACACATGTGCACCCAGAAGCTGGTCAAACAGATCATAAATACGAGGCAAAGGATAGCGGTTCTTCACTGTAGCCTTGTTCAACTAGCGATAATCAATATCTCTATCAGCCGGCATGCCCATAAGATCAGTTGGGAACACATTGGGAAAATCCCGTACTATAGGGACTGAATCAACAGAAGGGGTATCAATACTGACATCTCTCACATAAGCTAGATACGCATCACACCCCTTCTCAACCATACGCTGAGCCTTAAGGAAAGAAATAACTCTACTGGGAGTGTGATCTAAAGTACCCTCCACTCAACACACAGCATACCTAGCATATCCATCGTCACAGTCTTGGCATGACAATCAAGAATAGCATAATGGGGCGACAACCAATCCATGCCCAAAATAATATCAAAATCAACCATGCTGAGTAGCAATAAATTGGCTCTAGACTCAAAACAACTAATAGCAACCAAACACGACCGATAAATGCGGTGCACAACAAGAGAATCTCCCACAGGAGTAGAAACATAAATAGGGGAACTCAAAGAATACCGAGGTACACCCAAATGCAGAGCAAAATAAGAACACATAAGAATAAGTGGAGCCTGAATCAAATAGTACTGATGCATCTCTGTGACAAACCAGTATAATACCTGTGATGACGGAATCGGAGGCAACAGCCTCGGTACGGGCAGTAAGGGCATAATATCTAGCCTGGTCTCCCCCTCTAGGGCGACCTCTACCTCCCCAACCTCCACCTCTAGCTGGCTGAGCAGGTGGTGTAGCAACTGGATCTGTAACTATAGCCTGAGAACTTTGCGGGGTATGCTGTGGCTGAGAAGTCTATGGAGGTGCACCCCTCCCAAGTCTGGGGCAATCCCTCACCATATGGCGTGTGTCACCACACTCAAAACAAGCTCTGAGAGGACGTGGCAGCTAAGACTGGCTAGGGCTAGGTCTACTGGACTGACCTCTAAAAGCACCCCGCGCAGGAGGCGTGCTAGAAATCGGAGGTGCATAATAAGGCTCCTGAGGCCTAGGAGAAGCTGGAATACCACTGGCTGCTGGAAGAGCTGAATGACCTCTCTCTCTCTCTAGCATGCATACCCTCAATCGTCCTTGCAATGCTCACCACCTACTAATAAGTAATATCTATCTCCAACTCACGAGCCATGCTAGACCTAATGCTGGGAATAAGCCCCTCAATAAACCGGCGAACCCTCTCGCGAACAGTAGAAACCAAGGCTGGGGCATGTCTAGCCAAGCTAGTGTAATGGACAACATACTCTGAGACAGCCATAGCACTTTGGCGCAAATGCTCAAACTCGGCATGCTATGCATTCTGGGGCTTTAAGGAACAAATTCTCTCAGGAATAGATCTAAAAACTGGGTCCAAGTCAGCGAAGCAGCCTCGTCCAGACTGTCTAACTATAGGTGCGCCACCACTCATAGGCGACTCCGTGAAGCTGGAAAGTAGTGAAGGAAATCCCGCTCGATCCTGATATACCCATGGTACGGAGAATACAGTAGCACTCCTCCATAAATACCAAGGCATCATCTGATGCTAACCTACATAATACCGGAGGATCATATTTCTTGAACCTCTCAAGTCTTCGCTGCTCATCCTCTGAAGCCACTGCCCTGTCCTTGGGCTGAGCTAGCGCTGCAGGAGGTACAAGAATAATCTTGGGAGCCTGATCAACACGCACTCACTGCTCAAGAGTGCGGACGGTAGGAGTCTGTGCTCCTCCCTCGGCCTGGGATGTGGCTGCAGCAAGGGGAAACAACCATGCCTGAGCCAAAGTGGTATAAATGCTCATGAACTGTGCCAGAGTCTCTTGAAGTGCTGAAGTAGTAGTAGCAATAGGCGTATCAAGTGCCTGGAGTCCAGCTGGAACTGGTGGTGGTACCTCGGCGGCAGCTCGCGCAGGTACTCTGGTTGTACCACGTGCGCGTCCTCGGCCTCTACCCTGGCCCCGGCCTCTGACGGCTATAGTAGGGGGCTCGAGTGCCTGATCATCTCGAGTAGCACGTGTCCTCACAATTTGTGAGAGAATAGAAGATAGAAATTTAGAATTATGATGTAAAATATCGCACGATAAGGAAATCAAATGAAGTGAAATTTTTCCTAACAGTTACATATCCTCTCGTAGATAAGTACAGACGTCTCCATACCGATCAGCGAGACTCTAATAAACTTGCTTGTGATCCATGACTCCTATAAACCTAGAGCTCTGATACCAACTTGTCATGCCACCAGTTCTCCCTCCGTGAACTGTCGTGACAGAACCTAATCTCTACGACTAGGTAAGCCTAACAAATGTGGAACATAAACGAATCTTGCGGAAGAAATAATCAAAAGCCAAAATAACCGAATGAAAACAATATTTAAAATGTCGCTCGACATATACAACACACCTTCTCATAATCTAATACACTATCCCAAAACCTGGAAACTCACGGAACCACAAGCCTTTGGATATATAACAATATCTAACTCCAGAATATCTAACAAGGAAAGAAATACAGAGAGGAAAATGTTTAAAAGCTAGAATAGAAAGGGACTCCTCTGTTGGCGTACGTGGCAGATGTACCTCGAAGTCTCTCGAGCAGTCACAGATGGTAAGACTGAGTCGACGTACCTAGATCTGCACATGAAAAACATGCACAGAAAGGTCATGAGTACACCACAAAGGTACTCAGTAAGTGTCAAGCCTAACCTCGGTCGGGTAGTGACGAGGAAGGTCAGGTCTCTACTGAGGTTAAATAAAATATAGAATTCAATAGTATTGAACAGAACAGTATAAATATTGGCAGCAAGAAAAGTAACACAAGATAATAAGGGCAACAACAACTAGTACAGAGACAAGGTAAACACAGAAAAGAAATAAGGTCCAGCACCAAATAATAATCGGGGATCTCCCATGATACCGTCCTGTAGTCCCAAATATACATATTCATTGGATCTCATCCCATAGTCTAACTCACAGTGCGCGAGGATCTACCGGAATCCCGTTCCGTAGTCCCAAATGTAAATACCTAGTACTGGGGGAATCTATCGGGTGCATTCTCGTAGTTCCATATAACTGTGCAAGGGGATCTACCGGAATACCACATCCGTAGTCCCAATGTAAATACACATCAGCAACAAGAAAATACTCAAAAATATCAAATTCCATATTAAGGCGAACAAGTAAGTCTAACCTAGTATGCTGCACAGAATTCAGGTAAAGTAGGTTGAGCAAATAATGTAATTAAATCACTTAGACATGCTTTCCTAATCTAACAACAGGTTTAATAGTGCAAGTAATAAGAACAGAAAAGAAAACATACTAGTAATTATTTAATAAAAAAGCCGGATTTTTCAACAATTAGCACAAGTACGCACTCATCACCTCACGTACAAGGCATTATCAATTAACAATAATACCAAATCCTATGGGTAGGTCCCCCACACAAGGTTAGGCAAGCCACTTACCTCGAACCGGCTCAAATCAATCTGAAACCAAGCTCTTGCCACGAGTACTCGACTCCAAATGGCCCGAATCTATTCAATTCAATTTCATAATGTAAATAATACTTCAAGTAATTGATTCTACAACTAAATTTTAAGCTAATACACGAAATTAGGTAAAATGACCAAAATGCCCCTCGGGCCGACGTCTCGGAATCGGGTAAAATTTAAATTTTAAGAATCATCACACTCTCACGAGTCTAACCATATCAAAATTATCCCAATCCAATGTAAAATCCCAATCAAAACTCAGTTTCTTGGTCTAAGAACTTTCCACCAATTTCTACCAAAATTTAAGTGTAGATTCATGAAAATTAGTCTAAACCGAGTAGGAATTACTTACCAAAATCAACCAGGTGAAAATCTCTTCAAAAATTACAATCTCCTGAGCTCCCAAGTCCAAATATTAATTATGGCTTAAACCCTCTATTTTGGGTTTTTAAAATCTGCCCAGGCAATTCCTTAATTGCGATGGTGAAGAACAAAAACCACGCGTCTCAGATTTACTCTACGCGAACGCAGAACCCCGTCCGCGAACGCGATGCTCTAGCTCTATCAACCTACGTGATTGTGGTTGACTCCACATGACCGCATAGAGAAACACTTAACAAACCTGAACGCGAAGGGCAAAATCCCCTCTACCTCGCCTAACCCTTCGCGATGAATAAAAAGCTGAAACACATACCAACAAAAATCGGATGCCTTTCCAAGTCCAAAAATGGTTCGTTGAGCATCCGAAACACACTCGATGCCCCCGGGACCTCAACCAAACCTGCCAACCAATCCTAAAACACCATTCAAACTTGTTCCAACCTTCGGAACGCTCAAAACAGTATCAAAACTTCTATTTTTCATCGGATTCAAGCCTAAGAATTCCAAAAACTCTAAAAACACGCTTTCGATCAAAAAGTCTATCAAACCTCGTCCGAATGACCTAAAATTTTGCACACACGTCACATTAAACCCTACGGAGCTACTCCAACTTCCAGAATTCTATTCTGACTCTTGGATCAAAATTTCACTATCGAACTGGAAACTTCAAAAATTCGACTTTCGGCATTTCAAGCCTAAATTAGCTAAGGACCTCCAAAACGCAATCCGAACATGCTCCAAACCCCAAAATCATCCAACGGAGCTAATGGAACAATCGAATTTCTATTCTGAGGCCGTCTTCACACTATTCCTACTACGGTCAACTTTCCAACACTTAAGCTCTCATTTAGGGACTAAGTGTCCCAAAACTCTCCGAAACTCAAAAACGAACATCCCGACAAATCAAAATAGCAGAAATAAACATGGGGGAAGTAGTTAACAGGGAATCGGGGTGTTAATTTATAAAATGACCAGCTAGGTCGTTACATTTCAGGTCTTCCTTCATTTCTTTCACCTTATACTTAGGGTTGTCTTGCAACTTCTTCTTGAAGTAGTATGCTATAGTGCTATATTCAACCCTATTGTTATCAAAAGCAGGATTACAGCCATGTCTTGGATTTAGTGTCTTCACTCTATACCCCTCACTGCCCTTGTCAATGGAAATAAGACATTTAAATGGGCAGCCCTCTACACACTTATACCTCACTCTAATTTTGCACTTTTCAAAAGCTCTAGTTTCTTTTGATTAACCTATGAATAAAGGTTCATGAACTTTCTACCTTCAGGAATGTACTTTAAAGACATGCCTTTAAAAATCTCTTTGTATTCATTAAGGTTTTCACTAGGATGCTTTTTCCTTTGAGCCTCAAATTGTTCTGACTCTTCAGAATCATAGGCCAAGCCATCAAAACTTGCCTGATCTTCATCTTCACTACTACTATCATCAGTAACAACTAATACTTGAGATATATAAGCCTCAGTATCATTGACAATGTTTGAGACAAACACTTTCTTCACACTCATCTACAACATAGACATTTAGTACCTTAAATTCATCACAGACAAGGCATAAAAGCTGTTTAATCCCTATATCTCCTTCAACTTCATAATACTTACTAGATGGGCCAGAAATTATTAATTGTTGTACCCCTATATACCCTAAATGAAGAATGTATTCATCTACTATATCTTTAAATGACAATAGGTCAGAATCTTTCTCTTTCCAGATGTGGACCAACTTCTTTAAATAGACTAGGTGTGGCTCTGTAATCCGATGTAACGACCTGATCGGTCGTTTTAAGAACTTGCACCTTGCTTGCCAGTTCTCGGGCATGACTAGCCATGTGTGATATATTATGACTTATGTAAATCATCGGTTTTGGTTTTTAGGATAATCGAAATAGATTTGGAAGAACAATTTTCAGTTTGAAGCTTTAAATTTGAATGGTTTGACCAAGTTTTGAATTTTTAGTATTCGATCTCAGATTTGAATTTTTATGATTTGGTTAGCTCCGTTAGGTGATTTTAGACTTGGGAGCATGTCCGGAATATGATTTGGATATCCGTGGTAGATTTAGGCTTGAATTGGCGAAATTGGAAATTTGGAGTTTCCGGTCGGCAGTGGAAATCTTGATATCGGGGTCGGAATGGAATTCTGGATAGTGGAGTAGGTTCACAAAATTTCAGGCCATTTGGAGGTGATTTGATATGTTTCGACGTCGTTTGTGGAATTTGAAAGTTTCTAAGTTCTTAGGTTTGAATTCGAGGTTGATTTGGTGTTTTAGTGTTCTTTTGAGTGATTCAAAGGCTCGACTAAGTTTTGATGATGTTATGGGATGTATTGGCATATTTGGTTGAGGCCCCGAGGGCCTCAGTATAATTTCGGATCGTTGACGGATTGATTTTGGCACTTAAAGAATGCTGGTGTGCTGATGTTCTGTCATTTCCGCAGATGCGGACGGGTGGCCGCAGGTGCGGAATGGTCGTCGCAGGGGCGGAAATGGAGAAGTTAATGAGAACCCGCAGGTGTGCACCTGGGACCGCAGGTGCCGGTCCGCAGGTGCGAGTAAAAGGCCGCATATGCGGTATCGCTGGGCAGAACATATAAATAGATACCTTCGCGAATTTTTGTCTTATTTCATCAATTATCATTCGGGTTGGATCTCGTGGGAGCAATTTTAAGAGGGAATTCAGGGGAATTTCGTGGAGGTATGATTCTTGGAACTAAAACTCGTGTCTATGGTGATATTTTACCTATTAGATATGGAATTTATGGAAATTAGTGATTAAAATTGGGGGTTTAAGGTTTGAAATTGGAGACTTTGATTTAGGGATTTTAGGGGTCGTTTGTGGTCAAATTTTGATGTATTTAGTATGTATGAACTCGTGAGAGTGTAAAGATTCTAGTTTTGTCATTTTTATCGGAATCTGAGACGTGGGCCCGGGGGTCGGGTTTGTCCAATTTCGGGATTTTTGAGTTAATGTGACTATGTTCGCTTAGGATTTGTTCCTTTAGTGTATATTGATGAATATATACTGATTTCGGTTAGATTTGGCGCATTTGGAGGCTGAGTCGAGAGGCAAAGGCATCGCGGGCTAGAGCTTGGACCGGTTTGAGATAAGTAATGATTGTAAATGTTGTCCTGAGGGTATGAAACCCCAGAATTTCACATTGTGGTGCTACTTAGAGGTGACACACATGCTAGATGACGAGCGTGGGGTCATGCACCGCTGGTGATTGTGACTTGGTGCGTCCCCTACGACTGTTAAGTCGCGTATTTGATTGAAAACTGTTTGATGTCATTGTGTTTTGGAAAGTATTGCTATGTTTTGGACTGAATACCATATTTGGGCCTCGTGCCAACTGTTTTAGGACCCTTAGGGGCTTTTTACTACTATTCCTAACTGTTTTGATTTGATATTTGTACTCAATCATGTTGTATTCTACTATTTTTATGTACGATCCTGGTTCGCCCTCCGTGAACCATCATGACGACACCTAGTCCCTACAACTAGGTAAGCCTAATAATGTGGAAAAACAAACCAATTTGCGGAAGAAAACAATTTAACACAGAAATAGAGTAATAAAACAACGTTTAAAAGTGCCGCTCGGCATACACAATATTTAACTCTCAAAAACTAATACATATTCCCAAAAACCCGGAAACCCATGAATCACAAGCTAAGGATAATACATAGTGCTCTAACTCCAGAATAGTCTAAAACAAGGTAAGTACAGAAGGGCTGTCACTACAAGTGAGAATGGAGAGAGAGACTCATCGGTCTGCGGATGCGACAGATATACCTCGAAGTCTCCGAAGGGTCACCTCGCCTCAAGGATGGTAAGTCTAAGTCGAAGTACCTGGATCTGCACATGAAAAACATGTGCAAAAAAGGCATGAGTACACCACAACCGTACTTAGTAAGTGCCAAGCCTAACCTCGGTCGGGTAGTGAGAGGAAGGTCAAGGCCGTACTGAGATTAAATAAATATAGAGATGACAGGATAAGATAAGCAGTACAATTAAGAATCTTCATGAAGAATCTAATACAGGATAATAAGGAATACAATAACTGAAACCGAGATAAAGATAAAACACAAGGAAGTACCACTCATAACAAGGATGATAACTGGGGATCTCTCAGTATCCTTGATATATATGTCGGGGATCTCTTGGTATCCTGAGGATCTCTTGGTATCCTCAACGTATTCAAGGTATCTCTTGGTATCCCGAGGATCTCTTAGTATTCTCAATATATGCTAGGGATCTCTTGGTATCCCGAGGATCTCTTGGTATCCTGTACATCAGTTCAAATCATAAATGCGTGTAGGGGATCTCTCGGGATGCCATCCCGTAGTCCCAAAGTAAAACACATAGCATCAACTCAAGAATACTCAATTAAGCTCAATTTCGTACCAAGTAAAACAGGTAATTCTAATTTAACTTGCTTCACATAATTCAATTAAGGCAGTTTAAGCAAATAAACAGTTAAGTCAATTAGACATGCTTTTTCTAAGCTAATAGCAGGTTTAAATTGCAAGTAAAATGAAACAGGAAAAAGGAACACAACTGAAATTACTTAAAGAAAACCGGATTTTCAATAGTTATCTCAAGTACGTACTCATCACCTCACGTACAAGGCATTTCAATTATCAAATAAACCAAATCCTAAGGGGAAGGTTCCCCACACAAGGTTAGGCAAGCCACTTACCTCGAACTAGCTCAAATCAATCTGAAACCACGCTCTTGCCACGAGTACTCGACTCCAAATGCTATTCAATTCAATTTCATAATGTAATAACACTTCAAGTAGCTCATTCTACAATTAAATTCTAAGCTAATACGCGAAATTAGGTAAAATAACCAAAATTCCCCTTGGTACAACGTCTCGAAATCAGGTAAAATTTACATTTCCAGAATCCTCACACTCTCACGAGTTTATTCATACCAAAAGTACCAAAATCGGACCTCAATTGGTCCCTCAAATCATCACTCAAAGGTCTCTACTTAGTCAAGTCCTAACCCACAAATTACCACTGATTTTCCTTAATTTTTCATGCTTAAATTGATAAAAATCATTCCAATAACGAGTTTAGGGACCAAAGACCTTACCCCAATGAACTCCTCTAAAAATCTCTCTTGAAAAGTGCTTCCCAAGCTTCTTCCCATTTGAAAAGAGGTGGAAAATAGCTAAATTTCGCAAAGGCAAGAATTTATATGTTTCTGCCTAGTTATTCCGTTTTTGCGGCCCTGGGACCGCATCTGTGGTCCCGCTTCTACGAGGAAATGGTCGCATCTGCGACTTTTCACTTAAAGCCCAGCTTTCTCACCCGCGGTTAACCCTTCGCAGAGGCGGGGCCGCTTCTATGGTGAAGCTCCCGCTTCTGCAATCCCTGCTGGCTTCTCCCTTTTTCTGCTTCTGGGACCACAGAGCAGCTTCTGCGGTGCCTCACCTGCTGTCCCAAACTCGTAGGTGCGATTATGACAGAAAACTAGCAACTGAAGCTGCAACTCCAAACTCTAAAATCCTTTCGACAATCATCAAAAATCACCCCAAGGCCCCCGGTACCTCAACCAAAAGCACAAACGAGTTATAAACCACTACCCAAACCTATACCAATCCTTAAAACACCTAAAACAACATCGAAACCTCTAATTAACCATGGATTCAAGCCTAAGAACTCCAAAATTCTCAAAATACGCTTTCGATCTAAAAGTCTATCAAACCTCATCTGAATGACCTGAAATTTTGCACAAACGTCACATTCAACCCTATTGAGCTACTCCAACTTCTGGAATACCATTCTGACCCTCGGATCAAAATCTCACTATTTGACCGAAAACTTCAAAAATTCGACTTTCGGCATTTCAAGCCTAAATTAGCTACCGACCTCCAAAACACAATCTGATCACGCCCCTAAGCCTGAAATCACCCAACGGAGCTAACCGAACCATCGGATTTCCATTTTGAGGCCATCTTCATATTGTTGTGACTACGGTCAAATTTCCAATACTTAAGCTCTCATTTAGGGACTAAGTGTCCCAAAACTCTCCGAAACTCAAAATCGAACATCCCGGCAAATCAAAATAGTAGAAACAAACATGGGAGAAACAGTTAATAGGGGATCAGGCCATTAATTCTTAAAACAATCAGTCGGGTCGTTACATTTCATAACTCAGTCGTATTTACTCCGATTTGATATTTTAAATGATATTTTGAGATGAGTTTCCTGTTTTACTGTTGCATGAGTGGCTTGAGAGGTTTCTAACTGAGTGAGGCTGAGGGCCTGTATTGTAAGCATATGATGGGATCGGGCTGCACGCTGCAGTAGGTTGTTACTGATTCATGATATTGTGAGGCCGAGGGCCTGATCGATTTATGCCACGAGGTGGCTTGTTGTTATGTGAGGCCGAGGGCCTAATTGATTATTCCACGAGATAACTTGTTATAGTGCTTGGGCAGTAGGAGCCCCTCCGAAGTCTAAACACCCCCAGTGAGCGCGGGTACCAAGTGTGAGTGATGTGATGTAGCCCAAGGGGCTATTTTTGATTCACGTTGTTGCCCGAGGGGCTGTTCTTGATCCATGTTTGCCCGAGGGGTGGTTCTTGATTCATGTTATGCCCGAGGGGTTGATTCATGATATAGCTTCAGTGAAAGTGTAGTGGAGAGGTCAGCCCGTGGAGGAGGCTACCTGGGAGATCGAGCAAGAGATACAAAGCAGATATCCTCACCTATTTGAGGATTCAGGTATGTTTCTTGACTCGTTCGAGTACGAACGTTTGTTTAAGTTGGGAAGGATGTGACGACCCGGCCAGTCGTCTCATGAGTTGCCGCTCTGTTTCCCCTATTTTTGCTTCTTATTGCGTTATTTATTGGTTCTATATATGATCGGGTTGGTTGGCTCGGGTCCAGAAAGGATTTGGTAAGAATTCAGACACTTAGTCTCTTTGGAGTGAGTTTAGGTTGGAAAAGTCAACTGAATGTTGAATTGTGTGTTAGAGGGATCGGATGTGAATTCTGATGGTTCGGTTAGATCCGGGAGGTGATTTGGGACTTAGGAGCGTGATCGAAATGAGTTTTGGAGGTTCGGAGTAGGTTTAGGCTTAAATTGGCGAAGTTGATATTTTGGCAATTTCTGATTGGTAGGCGACATTTTTATATAAGGGTCAGAATGAAATTTTGAGAGTTGCAGTAGTTCTGTTGGGTCATTTGGGATGTGTGTGGAAACTTTGAGGTCATTCGGACGTGGTTTGGTAGGGTTTTTTATCAAAGGCGGAATTCGGAAGATTTTGGAAACCTAGGCTTGAATCCGATGTGTTTTTGTTGATTCGATGTTGTTTGAGGTTTTTTGACGATTGGTATATGTTTGAATAAGGTTTTGGAATATGTTGGTGCTTTTGGTTGAGGTCCCGGGGGCCTCGGGGTGATTTCGGATGGTTAACGGAGAGTTTGAGGTTTTTGGGAAGCTGTAGATTTTTGTTGCTTCTAGTATTTCCGCACCTGCGGATTGGGACCACAGGTGCGACACCGCATATGCAGGAACATGGTCGCAGAAGCGGAAGATGGGAAGTTGGCAGGAACTGCAGAAGTAGTCTAAGAGCCGCACCTGGTGTGCAGATTCAGGCGTTGCTGATCCTGCAGTGCGAGTTGAGAGCTCCCGACAGACTTCGCAGTTCACGAGGTAGCTGCTTGGCGTCTATAGTCCCGTGTTTCTCCCTCTTTATCATTTCTATCTCTTATCAGACATTTTGTAATAGCTTATAAACTCTTTCAGACGTGTATTAGGAGTTATAGATGCTCATGACTAGTGACATCCCGGTATCGGGCTGTGTTGGGTTGTTCTTCTGCATATTTGTACTATTGACTACTTAAACCTTGGGTTATTTTATCATACTTTAGACTTGAATCTTGTTATTTAATTGTTTAAAACTGAAATGGGAAGTGTTGGCTGGCCTTGTCTTCACGAGAGGTACCATCACGATCGGGTCCAGGTTTGGGGTCGTGATAAGTTGGTATCAAAGCCTAGATTACATAGGTCTCACGAGTAATGAGCAGGTAGGTCTCACGAGTCATAAGCAGGTTTAGTAGAGTCTTGCGGATCGGTACGGAGACGTCTGTATTTATCCTCGAGAGGCTGCAGAACCTTTAGGAAAAACTTCATATTCTTGAAATTCTTGTCATGCGAATTTGTTGATCCGAGTATTAAACTTCTGTTATTCTATTCTCTCACAGATGGTGAGGACACGCGCTACCGGTCAGGATGGGCGACCACCAGTGCCACCAGCTATGGCCACTAGAGGCCGAGGACGCGGTCATGGTTGCGGTAGGGGCAGAGGTGTGGCCCACATAGCAGCTAGGGCAGCACCTGCATATCCACCAGCCACCCTAGTTTAGGATCAGGTTCCAGTTGTGGACGCTTCAGCAGCACCAGCTCAGGCACTAGCTATGCCCATTGTGATTTCAGGTCTTTAGGAGGCCTTGGCTCAGGTTCTATCAGTTTGCACTGGCCTAGCTTAGGAGGTCTCAACTACTACAGCCGCAACTACTTCTCAGGTTGGGGGAGGCAATTAGACTCCCGCCGCTCACACACCTGAGCAGGTCGTGCAGGGACTTCAGACGCCGGGGGCACATCCGGCCTAGCCGGTTGCAGTTGCTCAGGACTATGTAGTTCCTGCCATGCCAGAGGACGAGCATCGCAGGTTGGAGAGGTTTGGTAGACTTTAGCCTCCGACGTTCAGTGGTCCAGAGGGCGAGGATGCCCAGGGTTTCTTAGATAAGTTTTAGAGGATGCTTCATATAACCGGTATTCTGGAGACCAGCAGGTTCACTTTCACTACCTATCAGTTTTCTGGAGCTGCCTTCACTTGGTGGGAGGATTTTGAGAGGCGTAGGCCTATTGGTGCAGTACCCCTTACCTGGCAGCAGTTCTCTGTTCTCTTCTGGAGAAGTATGTGTCGCAGTCTCGCAAAAGGAGCTTCACAGGCAGTTTGAGTGGTTGCGTTAGGGAGAGATGACCGTGTCGCAGTATGAGTTGAGGTTCTCAGAGTTAGATTATCATGCCGTTTGGTTGGTTCCGATAGATAGAGAGATGATTAGGAGGTTTGTTGATGGCCTCACTTATCAGCTTTATATTCTCATGACCAGGGAAAGGGTGATTGGTGCTACTTTCGAGGAGATTATGGATATTGCCCGTGATATTGAGTCTGTTCGTCGCCAGGAGCGAGAGGAGAGAGAGGCCAAGAGGCCTCGAGGATCTGGTAGCTATAGTGGTGCTCCTTCGAGAGGTCAGCTCCAGCATGGCAGAGGCCGTCCATTTAGGCCTACTCATCTAGCTCACCCAGGTTATCGTGGGGCGTCATCGGGTCATGGTTCTCACTGTTCTCATCAGGGACAGTCATCACTTAGTGTCCTTCCAGCTTAGAGTTCGTCACGTGCTCCATCAGCTCAGGGCTCTTCTATGCTAGGTGCATCTTCTAGTCACTCTGTTGCGAGGGGTTCCCTTCAGTCCCCTTCTCCAGCACCTAAAAGTTGTTATGAGTGTGGAGAGATGGGCCATATATGGAGGCAGTGCCCTCGTCGTCTTGCGAGTTCATCTTAGTAGAGGGGTCAGTCATCGGCTTCAACTCCAGTTACTTCATCCCCCACCCAGTCAGTTAGGGGTGGAGGTCAGTCAGCCAGGGGCTGTCCCAGAGGAGGAGGCCGATCAGGTGGCGGTCAGGCCTGTTTCTATGCACTTCCAACTAGACCCGATGTTATTGCTTCAAATGTTGTTATTATAGGTATTGTTTCAATCTGCCACAGAGATGCCTCTGTATTATTTGATCTCGGTTCCACCTTTTCTTATGTGTCATCATATTTTGCTTGTTATTTGGGTACGCCCCGTGAGTCTCTTGCTTTACCTGTTTATGTATCTACCCCGGTGGGCGATACTGTTGTTGTAGACCATGTGTACCGGTCGTGTGTGGTGATTATTGGGGGTCTGGAGACCCGTGTGGATATTTTATTATTGTGTATGGTAGATTTCGATATAATTTTGGGCATGAATTGGTTATCTCCGTGTCGTGCTATTCTGGACTGTCATGCCAAGACAGTCACATTAGCTATACCGAGTTTTCCACAGATTGAGTGGTGAGGTGTGACTGATTATGTTCCTAGTCGAGTAATCTCTTTCTTGAAGGCCCAGCGTATGGTTGGGAAGGGTTGTCTTTCATATCTAGCCTTTGTGAGGGATGTCGGTGTTGAGACTCCCAGTATTGATTCAGTTCCAGTTGTGAGGGATTTCCCCAATGTGTTTCTTGCAAACCTGCCGGGCATGCCACCGGATAAGGACATTGATTTTGGTATTGACCTGGTGCCGAGCACTCAGCCCATTTCTATTCCGTCGTATCGTATGGCACCAGCGGAGTTGAAGGAGTTAAAGGATCATCTTCACTAACTCCTTGATAAGGGGTTCATTTGGCCTAGTGTGTTGCCTTGGGGCGCGCCGGTTCTATTTGTGAAGAAGAAGGATGGCATAATGTGGATGTGCATTGGTTATAGGCAATTGAACAAAGTAACAGTTAAGAACAAGTATCATTTGCCTCGCATTGATGACTAATTCGACCAGCTTCAGGGAGCAAGAGTGTTCTCCAAGATTGATCTCCGTTTAGGCTATCACCAGTTGAAGATCAGGGACTCATATATTCTCAAGACTACCTTAAAGACAAGATATGGTCATTATGAGTTCCTTGTTATGTCTTTCGGGCTGACCAATGCCCTAGCAACGTTTATGCATATGATGAACAACGTGTTTCGGCCTTATCTTGATTTGTTTGTGATTATCTTCATTGATGATATTCTGGTGTACTCACGTAGTTAGGAGGAGCACGCAGAGCATTTGAGAGTTGTGTTGCAGAGGTTGAGGAAGGAGAGTCTTTACACAAAGTTCTCCAAATGTGAGTTCTGGCTCAGTTCAGTGGCTTTCTTGGGCCGCGTGGTGTCCAGCGAGGGTATTCAGGTTGATTCGAAGAAGATAGAGGCAGTTCAGAGTTGTCCCAGACCATTCTCAGCCACAGAGATTCGCAACTTTCTCGGTTTGGCAAGCTATTATCGTGGGTTTGTTTAGGGATTTTCATCTATTGCATCGCCATTGACCAAGTTAACTTAGACGGGTGCTTCATTTGTTTGGTCGGATGAGTGTGAGGAGAGTTTTCAGAAGCTCAAGACAGCCTTGACCACGACTCAAGTGTTAGTTTTTCCATCAGCTTCAGGTTCATATACCATATGTTGTGAGGCTTCGAGAGTTGGTATTAGGTATGTATTGATGCAGGAGGGTAGAGTTATTTCTTATGTTTCTCGTCAATTAAAGCCCCATGAGAAGAACTACCCCGTTCATTGACGGAATTGGCTACCATAGTTCACGCGTTAAATATTTGGAGGCATTATTTGTATGGTGTGTCTTGTGAGCTATTTACTGATTATCGTAGCCTCCAACACTTGTTCAAATAGAAAGATCTCAATTTGAGGCAGCAGAGGTGGTTAGAGTTTCTTAAGGATTATGATATTACTATATTGTAACATCCGGGAAAGGCCAATGTGGTGGCCGATGCTTTGAGCCGAAAGGTGGTGAGTATGGGGAGTTTGGCATATATTCCAGTTAGGGAGAGACCTTTTGTAGGTTATGTTCAGGCCTTGGCTAATCGGTTCGTGAGGTTAGATATTTCGGAGCCCAGTCGGGTATTGCTTGTGTGGTTTCTCGGTCTTTCTTATATGATCACATCAGAGAGTGCCAATATGATGATCCGCATTTGCTTGTCCTAAAGGACAGAGTTCAGCACGATGAGGCCAGAGATGTGGCCATTGGTGATTATGGGGTGTTGAGGATGTAGGGCTGGATATGTGTGCCCAATGTGGATGGGCTTCAGGAGTTGATTCTGGAGGAGGCCCATAGCTCGCGGTATTCCATTCATCTGAGTGCCGCGAAAATGTATTAGGATCTGAGACAACACTATTAGTGGCGGAGAATGAAGAAAGACATTGTGAGATTTGTAGCTCGGTGTCTTAATTGTCAGCAGGTGAAATATGAGCATCAGAGACCTGGTGGCTTGCTTCAGCAGATGGATATTTCAGAGTGGAAGTGGGAGACGATCACTATGGATTTTGTAGTTGGACTTCCACGGAATTTGAAGAAATTCGATGCTATTTGGGTGATTATGGATCCGCTGACCAAGTCCGCGCACTTCATTCTAGTGTGTACTACCTATTCTTTAGAGCGGTTGGCAGGGATCTATATCCGAGAGATTGTTCGTTTGCATGGTGTTCGGGTTTCCATCATTTCAGATAGAGGTACTCAGTTTACTTTGCAGTTTTGGAGGGTCGTGCAGAGAGAGTTGGGTACTCAGGTTGAGTTGAGCATAACTTTTCACCCTCAGACAGACAGGCAGCCCGAGCGCACTATTCAGATATTGGAGGACATGTTGTGTGCTTGTGTCATTAATTTCGGAGGGTCATGGGATGATTTTTTACCGCTTGCAGAGTTTGCTTATAACAACAGCTACCAGTCGAGTATTCAGATGGCTCTATATGAGGTTTTGTATGGGAGGCGGTGTAGATCTCCAATTAGTTGGTTCGAGCCCGGTGAGGCTAGGCTATTGGGGGCAGACTTGGTGCAGGATGCTCTAGACAAGGTGAAGGTGATTCAGGAGAGGCTTCGTACGGCGCAGTCCAGACAAAAGAGTTATGCTGACAGGAAGGTTCGGGATGTGTCCTACATGGTTGGTGAGAAGGTTGTGTTTAAGGTTTTGCCCATGAAGGGTGTTATGAGATTTGGGAAGAAGGAGAAATTGAGTCATTGGTTCATTGGGCCTTTTGAGGTACTTAGGAGGCTTAGGAGGTGGCTTATGAGCTTGCTTTGCCACCCAACTTGTCAAGTGTGCATCCAGTATTTCATGTTTCTATGCTCCGGAAGTATTGGGGATCTGTCTCATGTTCTGGATTTTAGCACGGTTCAGTTGGATGATGATTTGACCAATGATATGGAGCCAATAGCTATTTGGGTCGTCAGGTTCGAAAGTTGAGGTCAAAGGATATAGCTTCAGTGAAAGTACAGTGGAGAGGTCGGCCCATGGAGGAGACTACCTGGGATACCGAGCGGGAGATGCGGAGCAGATATCCTCACCTATTTGAGGATTCAGGTATGTTTCTTGACTCGTTCGAGTACGAACGTTTGTTTAAGTTGGGAAGAATGTGATGACCCGGCCAGTCGTCTCATGAGTTGCCGCTCTGTTTCCCTCATTTTTGCTTCTTATTGCATTATTTATCGGTTCTATATGTGATCGGGTTGGTTGGCTCGGGTTCAGAAAGGATTTGTTAAGGATTCAGACACGTAGTCTCTTTAGAGTGAGTTTAGGTTGGAAAAGTCAACTAGATGTTGAATTGTGTGTTAGAGGGCTCGGATGTGAGTTCCGATGGTTCGGTTAGATTTGGGAGGTGATTTGGGACTTAGGAGCATGATCGAAATGAGTTTTGGAGGTCCAGAGTAGGTTTAGGCTTAAATTGGCGAAATTGATATTTTGGCAATTTCCGATTGGTAGGCGACATTTTGATATAAGGGTCGGAATGAAATTCCGAGAGTTGAAGTAGTTCCATTAGGTCATTTGGGATGTGTGTGGAAACTTTCAGGTCATTCGGGCGTGGTTAGGTAGGGTTTTTTATCAAAAGCAGAATTCGGAAGATTTTGGAAACCTAGGCTTGAATCCGATGTGTTTTGGTTGATTCGATGTTGTTTGAGGTTTTTTGACGATTGGTATACGTTTGAATAAGGTTTTGGAATATGTTGGTGCTTTTGGTTGAGGTCCCGGGGGCTTCGGGGTGATTTCGGATGGTTAACGGAGAGTTTGAGGTTTTTGGGAAGCTACAGATTTTTGCTGCTTCTGGTATTTGCGCACCTACGGTCCACAATGCCGCATATGCGGGAAAATGGTCGCAGAAGCGGAAGCTAAGAAGTTGGCAGGAACCGCAGAAGCGGTCTAGGAGCCGCACCTGCGATGGCGTAGGTGCGGATATTTCATCGCAGATGCGGAGTGGGACGTTTAAGTGATTTCCGCAGAAGCGGTTCAAGGACCTCAAATGCAATACCGCAGAAGCGGGTATATGGCCGCAGATGTGAAAATGTCTGGGCCAGAAGGTGTAAATTGTTCCCTTCGCGATTTTTGAGCTATTTCACCATTTTTGGAGTCGGCTTGGGAGCCTTTTTGACGATTTTGAAGAGGGATTTCAAGGGAACTTCATTTAGGTAAGGATTTTAGACCTAAAACCCATCCCTATGATATTATTTCACGGATTAAATCCATAAATTATGGAAATTAAGGGTTAAAAATTGGGGAAACTAGGGCTTGGAAACTTAGACCTTTGATTGAGGATTTGAAGGACCATTTGAGGTCGGATTTCAGAACTTTTGATATGTATGAACTCGTGGGGAGATAAGGAATCTATTGATGTAAAAATTATCGAATTCCAAGACGTGGGTCCGGGTGTCGGATTTTGGTAATTTCGGGATTTGTGTCGTATATTGATTATTTTCGCTTGGGCTTCGTTCCCTTAGCATATATTTGACGCTATGATTCTGATTTTGGATAGATTTGACGTGAGTGGAGGCCGATTCAAAGGGCAAAGGCATCGCGGGCTAGAGATTTGACCGGCTTGAGGTGAGTAATGATTGTAAATGATGTTCTGAGTGTATGAAACCCCGGATTTGCACATTGTTGTGCTATATTGAGGTGACACACACGCTTTATGACGAGCGTGGGGTCGTGCACTATTGGGGATTGTGACTTAGTCCGTCTCGAATGACTATTTTGCCGCGTATTTGACTAAAATCTATTTGTTATCATCATTATTTGGGTTGAACGCCATATTTGGGCCTCGTGCTAACTACTTGAACCCTTCGGGGATTTTTATTGATGTTTTCTCACTCTTTTGATTTTATACTTGAACTCAGTCATGTTATATTCTACTGTTTTCATACTCAACCATGTCTACTATATTTTTAACACTTAAATGATCTTTTAAATGATAATTGAGCTGAGAATCATATTTTACTACTGACGAGTGGCTTGTGAGGATTTTTGACTGAGTAAGGCCGAGGGCCTATGGTGTGAGGAAACACTGATCATAATTATGAGGCCAAGGGCCTGAGATATATACGCCACGAGGTAGCTTGTTGATATGAGGCTGAGAGCCTGGTGATGATGCCACGAGATGGCTTGATATTGCGCTTTGGCCATAAAGGGCCCCTCCAGGAGTCTGCACACCCCCAGTGAATGCGGGTACCCATTGTGATGTAAGATTTAGCCCGAGGGGCTGGTATTATTCTGAGATGTTGCCCGAGGGGCGAATTTGTTGATATTATGCCCAAGGGGCAAACCTTTATGTGTTTATCTTCCTTATTTGTCTGTCATTACCTGTTTAATTGTTGGAAAGGTATTTGCTGAAGTTAAACTGAACTTAAATGATTTTTTTCATATATTTAATGATACACTATTTTACTGGTTTTACTGCTTCATTGTAGCCTGTAATGTTCCTTACGTGTTTTCATATCTCTCAGTCGTTTATTTAAGATTATTACTCACTGAGTTGGAGTACTTACTTTACTCCCTGCACCTCGTGTGTAGATTCATGCGTTGTTGATCCTGCCAGTGCGAGTTGAGAGCTCCCAGCAGACTTCGCAGTTCACGAGGTAGCTGCTTGGCGTCCGCAGTCCCGTGTTTCTCCCTCTTTATCATTTCTATCTCTTATCAGACATTTTGTAATAGGTTATAAACTCTTTTAGACTTTTAGTAGGAGTTATAGATGCTCATGACTAGTGACACCCCGGTATCAGGCTGTGTTGGGTTGTTCTTCCCCATATTTGTACTATTGACTGCTTAAACCTTGGGTTATTTTATCATGCTTTAGACTTGAATCTTGTTATTTAAAACTGAAATGGGAAGTTTCGGATGACCTTGTCTTCATGAGAGGCATCATCACGACCGGGTCCGGATTTAAGGTCGTGACAATGTCTCACACAGGACCTATGCTTTGCTTCAGAAAGTACTGTCTTTATTGCCATATTTTAGCAGATTAGTAATAAAAAGTTATAATAGATTAGTAAAAAAAAAGTAATAACATATTAGTAATGAAATATTACTCTCTGCATATCCGACATAAATGTGACTTCATTAGCCATAAAAAAAAGAATTGTGTAGAAGCTCCAGAAACCAAGTCCAACTTCTTTTTGTTTTCCTATCAACTACAATCCAAGCAAGTGGATAAAAGTGATTCATGTTATCTTGCCCAATAAGAACTAGTAGTTGTCCTTTAGCCTTCCCCTTTAAGAATGTACCATCAAGCCCAGTAAATGGTCTCAAGCCCTTTTTGTACCCTACCTCATCTTCAATGCATGAAAACAAATGTACATCCTAAGGAATTTTCTTTTGCATTGCAACAATGCTTCTTTAGATAAATTAATAACAACATCACTTCTAGGATTACTGTCCCTCAAAACATTGGCATATGCTTCAAGCTTGTTATAGTCATCAGTGAAACTACCTTCCAACTTATGTGTATGCGCGACATACGGACTCTCATCACATCGCGCATACGTAGCACCTACAATTATTAGCAAATAAAAATTTAAAATACCCACGGGGATAATTCCCTTTTACAAAGTTAGGCAAGAGACCTACCTCGTTTTCAAGTCCTATTCCCGATCCACAAATCACACTAATAGCCTCAAATTGGTGCCGAGCAATTTGAAAACTAGCTAAAGGTCGTACAAACTAATCAATATATGCTCAAAAGTTCATATTTAACTATTACAGTAATTACCCAACCCAATTTGGAAGGTTCCTAAAATTCACCATGTGAACACCTAATTTTTGACCACATCGAATTCCATACTATTTTGTGCAAATATTTCTTTTAGGTCTTATCGTGTTATTTTAAATTTTTGCCTTATTTTTAGTAGAATTTATTTAAGAAAATTAAAAACTACAAAATAAATATTAACATTCTTAGAATACATATTTTATTTCTATTTGTAAAGAAAAAAAAAATACAAACAACATAGGTTTCTTTAATTAATATTTTAATAAGCAACTTATGGTGTCTTTTCTTAGTATAATTTAAAGTACATGTAAATATTTAATTTTTATATATTGTAAGAAATGTTGGTTAATCTTCTTATCTTTATAATTTAATTTATCTTTTAAAATAAAAGACACAAAAAAAAAAGTAAGTAAAAAAAAAGGGTTACGTTAAAAGAGATAAAAGTTTGTTATCTCAAACTTTATCTTAAAAATCTGATTTGAATTAGCTAACAATCCTAACTCCCTCATAACTAAACCCCCACTCCTCACGTATCAACCCCATGTCCCCAATATCTAAGCCACGTTCCCCCACTCTAAGGGAGAGGAACGAAAACTACTGCTAAGATTCCCTATAAAGAGAAAAGGGAATACTTAGAAAAAGGAAGAGAACGGATGAGAGCAACATTGGAAAAAAAAAATTGAGAACGAGAGAAAACAGAAAATAGAGTTAGTAAGAAAGAAAGAGAGGCAATGGACAAAAAAAAAAATAGTAGCTAAAAAAGAGCATTGTTACGTTCTTTTATAGTAAAGATTCATTTGGGAAACTATTTAGTTTAATTTATTTAGTTTGAAGACGGAGTTCGAGATTTCGTTTGTGGTTTCGAGGTCGAAGAAGTCGAGTTTTCGTTCGTGGCTTCGGGTTCGACGTTGCTGCTACTTTGTTCGGCCTGAGTTTCGGTATTGGATTGAAGTTGTTCTGGTTCTCTTTCTTGTATTACGGAACTCTTTTGCTAAGGTTTTGATCCTATTCTTCTTCAATGTTATTTCTTAGTTTTATTTAGAGCATTAGGATTTGGTTCCTTTTATTAGCAATTTATTTCCTTAATCTGTTATTTTCCTATTTGAGCATATATTTTTGAATTTTTTTATCATTTAATTTATTTAGTGAAAGACTAAAAAGGAAAAAAATCATAAGAGATGAAGACTAAAAGATTATTGTGATGGTATAAATGTCTGCATAGTGTTAACTTAATGGTCGGTTAAGCTTGCACAAATTGTACTATGATATTTAGAAATGAGCGTACTTTTCTCGTAAATTTATCTTTATAAGATTGTAGTAAGTTTCTTTTATAGAATGAAAAGTTTTTCTTAATTTGAGTATATATTTACAACTGTTAATCACTTGTCCATGAAAACTAAAAAAAATCAGGTGTTAATTTTAGTAGGAATACCTTATAAATAAAAAAAATCTTGTTAATCCTATCAATTTCTCTATGCCTTTTAACTTCATTGTAAGTTACTTTAGTTTTGTGATTAGCTATCTTAAATTAATCTATGAAGGTATACTTTTTCTTTTGGTTCACTGTTGAAGAATAACTTTTAATTTTCATGAGTTTCGTCTTCATTTTATAAACTTTATTTGAATTCTTTTCATTGTTGTTGTTTTGCTAGCATAAATATTTTCCTTTGTAAATTAATTGGATGTTTCACATTGTGAGCACGCGATTTTTTTCCTATACGAAATACTCCTATAAAGTTCCAAGAAAATAGATTTTGTTAATTATTTGTCATTTTAGGAATTTTGTAAAATTTTATTTAATTGTTTGCATTTTATGCACGTTTAAGTTTTATTTAAATTATGAAAAATACCAAAAATATCATGCATTGCATTTATGATTTTTTTTTTTGCATTTTTAGAATTAATTAGTAATTATTTACTTTATAGAAGTTGAAAATCACAAAAAAATAATAGCTCCTTTTTTACATTTTTGTCTTTAATTTTAGTTTATTGATTTTCCTTTTAATTTAGAATTAAGTGATATTTACAATTTTTATAATTATCTAGTTAGTTTAATTTTACATTTTAGATAATTTAGGATTTGTTTTTAATTTTGGGATTTCTAATTTTAAAAAAAAAGAGATAAAAAGAAAAGGAAATTAAAGGAAGAATTGGAGAAGGGGCTCATTTATAAAACTTGGGTTAGTTTTGCACACAAATTCGGCCAACCGTTCCCCCTACATAATTTAATTCCCTTTAGCCCAAACATTTCCCTCTAGAGCCCCAACCCAAAGAATATCGGACCTGACCCACCAAAATAACCCACCCGTTTACCCTTAATATAAAACCCCCTTTATAATTTTCCCCCCATTTTGAACCCTAAACCTAAGAAGTCAGATATGCTGCGCCCCTTTCTATTGTTCATCTTCCCCAACTCTCAACTCGCCCTCAACTCACCCTTAATTCACCCGAGTTCACTCAAAATGGTCCCCCATCCACGTCATTTGATTCCCAATGGTTTTGTCAGTAGGGAGTACGAATTTTATCTCCCAAATAGCACGATTTCGGACTCAAAAGGACAATTGTTGGACGAATGGGAGCCGTGGATAGATGTAAATCGATCCACTCCTTCCATCTGTCCCAAAAATTGTTCAAAAAAGCGGAAGTTTTTGTATTTTTGGGCAGAAGATTCGAGAATTTTTGAGGGTTATATATAGGAGGTAAGTCACCGATTCGTAAAGAGAAGAAAAAATATAGAGAAAAATCGGATAGAATACCCAACAAATTAGCCGAAAATTTCTAGGGTTTTTGAGTGCTGAAGTTGTGGCTGGTTGTTCTTTAAATCTCTGCATTCTGTCGATTCTGTCCAAAGTAACCTTTCGAAATTTCGATTTGGCTGGCAAGTTCTGCTCGATACTGTTGCTGCTTCCATTTGGATTTGGAGTCAAAATTGTGTATTTGTCTATTCTTCTATCGATATTAAAGAAATCCTTATTTAAACAGGTTTTTTTCCTCACCATCTTATCTGTTTAGTTTTCTTTGCTGTGAGTTTAAGTGCTCAAGAATCATGTTAAAACGAGCCGGAATTAAATGTGTTATGGTTTGTTGCTGATGTTTTGTTATGGAATGATCACATGTTAGTATCAATTTTTGAGACTAGTTTAACCCGTTAAGATCATTGTGAATACTTCGCGTAATGTCAAGTTCCTTCCATATTTTGATTCTGATGTTTGGATTCATGTTTCTGTTGCGAACCTTCATTTAATTGTTGAGTATCAATGATTGTTGGCACCATTTGAAGCATGTGGGAGTTAAATTGGAGGCTCTTCTTATTTTAGTTTGTCATGGAGGAACAAATCACAAAGAGTTCTGTCAACTCATTTAAATAGTCTGTTGGTATGACTTTCGAAATGAACTCTTCTGTATAGTCTAAGTCTTTGAGATGAATTTTCTGTAAGTTGGACCTCATGTGTATTATGAGAGTTTCGAGATATGAATACCCTTGCTTGTTGATCTTTCTTGAGTGTTTAGAGGTAGTTCCTCTCGACTTCATATGATTGTGACTGAATCTCTGTTGGCCATACACTTGGATCTTCATTTCTAAAAACGTTTGATAAAATATGTTCTTGACATGGATCTTAGGTATAGAAGCAGTCAGATATAGCTTTGTTTCATGAATTTGGGCTTTGTTTACTTAGATTGAATTCAAAACCAATGTGTCTGATTGCGTGAGTGCTTCATATATGTGAATAGAGAACCTATTGACCAAATTCTCTATTATAGCTGGAAGCAAGTTTTAAGATCTTGGTGGTTGTCTGAACTTTTCCATCTGTTAAAGTGCACATATTAGTTTTGGAGTCAGCTGCATATTTTTCTTGGAGCTATGTTGGGTCAGTGCCTCTTAACAAATTGTAGCCATGATGTTTTTTTTAATGTAGTGATAAAATAAACCAAATTCAGCTTGCTGTAATGTGTGACATCGATGGGAGAGGTTAGATTTTGTTAGCAAATGTGATCACTCGTTAGGTTTGGACTATTAAAAAGAAGGAAATTGGTAACTCCTGAATTAAATCCCATGTAACTTGAAAGCAGTGACCAAATTTGAGATTTTTCTCGGCCTACATCTTTATGTTAATTAGTATGGTTTAAGGCTAGCTTTTCTTTAGTCAATTCTTTGTTTTCTTCACAAATTTGTGTAGAAGTCATGTTTGGGCTTCAGCTAACAATTTCCTTTGGGTTTGCCTTGGTTTCAATTACATAATTCGCATCCGGGCTCAATTCTGAGCCCAATAAGTATTGATGCCCTTCTTTTGATATTAAAAGAAAAAGAAGAAGGGAAGTTTTGTATTAATTCCATGGGCCTGCAATTGGCCCAGTTTGCTTTACTGTGATCAGCTTGGAGCCTGCTTGCTTGGGCTCTATACGCTACTCAATGGCCTTGAGTTTAAAGTTTGGATGTTCGATTAAGTAACATTTTTTAAAATGGTTGGAGGTGTGCCATTTTCGCTAAAATTACCCATGGCCCTCTTATTAGTTAATACAAACTTAAAAGTAATTAATTCTAAATATCGTAGTTTATTTTAGGCCCGATTTAGATTAGCATTGCGATTATGTATACGTTCGCGTAACATAATTGTAATTTTAGTTCTAAAAAGACTCGAGGGATGCGTTCGCGCAACTTCAACCAAAATTTTCTTAATAAAATAAACAAAGCGTTATTAATTGTGGATACGTTCACGTGACATGATTTTGACGCGCAAAAGAAAAGCGTATACGTACGCGTAGCTCATTTCTTTAATTACGAATAAATCAAGTGTTTAAAAGTGGTAAAGAGATAAATGCACATAGGTCCTAAAATGAGTAGTTAAACAATTTAAGCCAAGTATAAATTGCTAAGCGACCGTGCTAGAACCACGGAACCCGGAAATGCCTAACACCTTCTCCCGGGTTAACAGAATTTCTTACTTAGAATTTCTGGTGCGCAGACTTCAAAAGGAAAGTCAAAATTTCCTCGATTTGGGATTTAAAATAAACCGGTAACTTGGGACACCAATTAAATTATCCCAAGTGGCGACTCTGAAATCAAATAAATAATCCCATTTCGAATAATGTCACTTAAATTGGAAAAACTCCCTTATATCACTTTCGGTGTGTAAAAAGGAGGTGTGACAGCTCTGGTGACTCTGCTCGGGATCGAACCCAGAATCTCTGGTTCAGGGTTCAAGAATTCGAGCTTGTTAAAGTATTTTTTATTTGGCTTTATTGTTGATATTACTGCATTTTGTGGACTTAATGTGCTAATTGTCATTAATCGCTTTGATATTACTTGAACTGTATTTAAATGTCTTCTTACGGCACCCATCTGAGTCTTCTGAAAATGGTTCACACATTCGCGTGGCCCGCTTTTTCTGTAGAAATTATGCCAAATAAGACGGGGCTGGGCAAGCAACAAGGCCGGGCAGACTTTCGTGCCCCCGGTACGTTTCCCCCTCCTCGAGTCTAGTTGTCCGCTCGGGTAATCCAAGTCTAGACCACAAACCAGGTTTTTAAACCTAGAATAACGCAACCTCATGCCGGATCCCTAGTAGGAACGATTATTTTCATCAGGTGCATTTGACCTTGGGGACTCAATACAGGAGTTGGGTCCGTCTAAGACAGGTGTACCCAAAATAAAGACCATCCTGATGCATCCTACGTGCTATGTGAATATTTATCTGTTGCGGCTTGTATGTTGACCGGCTAAGAAAGGAAATAAAAAGAAAAACCAAGAGTGAGGTAGGAAAGAAATATACCCGGTTTCTAAAATCCCAGTATTTGAAAATATCCCGAAACTCTGCCGAATTGTTTTAAAAAAAAGAAAAAAAAGTGAAAGTATATTTCAAAAGAGTGAGTCAAATATCATGTTTTTGTATCAAAACTGCCCGAACTACGCAGGTCTGATTCTCACCGGATGTGGGATACGTAGGCAACCCACATAAGGATCGGCCTCATTTTTAGCAAATAATAAAATAAAAAGATGTTTCAGGGCTTTGGTCAAAACAATATGCCGACCCAGCTTCGGTTGTATTTAAGTCATTTCTCCCCAGAATAGCTTTAGATTACATTCCTATTGTCGAAAGGCTATTTTCGAGAGGAACATGCAAAAGGTGTCTTTTCCAATAAAATACCTACCCCCGACCTCAAAATTCATTTGGAATTGTGAAGGGTGCCACGTTTGTAAAAACGACCATTTTGCTAACATAGCAATAAAAGGGGTCCTTGTCCGTTGATTTTTTTTTTAAAAAAAAGTTGTTTTGCAAAATGAATCCACAAGAGTCAACCCTAACCTTAACCCTCCACAGGTACAAATGAATGCCATCCAGGAATCATCGCAATCTATCATAGAAAGGGCTCGGATGCAGCTACGTAAGTGGTGGGGTGATTTAGATGAAGATGACCAACTTTGGGTAAAAGAGCATTTGGGTTCCCTGGTAGACATCATGCACGTCAAACCACAAGAGGATTTAATTAAGGCTTTGGTGACCTTTTGGGATCCCGTTCACAATGTGTTCTGTTTCTCAGAGTTCGAACTAACACCCACTCTGGAAGAAATAGCCGGGTACATCGATTTCGGCCAAGAGTTAAGAAAACAACAACTAATATTCCCCAGGGCTCCCTCAGTACACAAATTCTTCGATCTTTTGAAAATTAGCATACAAATGAGCAAGGACCATGTAAGTAAAGGGAGTTGTTTGTTCTACTTTCTGTATTTCAGGTTTGGACACTCGGCCGGGTTTGAAACACATGAGAAGGGGTTGAATAACAAAAAAAACAAGAGCATATGGCAAATTCATCGACGGTTTGCTTTCATCGTGGCATTTCTGGGAATCATGGTATTTCCGAATTCTGAAGTACAATAGACCTTCATATGGACAGAATCGCACAGGTCCTCGTCGACAAAAAAGATCACACACTTGTCCCATTAGTGCTGGCGGACATTTATCGGGCATTAACATTGTGCAAATCTAGGGGTCAATTTTTCGAAGGCTGCGATATTCTTCTTCATATGTGGATGATCGAGCACCTTCGCCGCCATCCTAAGTTCATGAGATATGCTTCAAATGGGAATAATTTCATCAAAAAGTATGAGGAAAGGGTGGAAAATCACAAACCATCGGTAGGGTTTGAAGCATGGGTTTCCTATTTGAGGAAATTGAGAGCAGATCAAATTGAATGGACCATAGGATGGCTCCCAGTAACAGAAATAATCTACATGACCTCTTCAAAGGGCTACTTGATGATAATGGGAGTGAGAAGTATACAACCATATGCACCACAAAAAGTTCTGAGACAACTGGGAAGATATCAAGTGATACCCGAAGAGGCAGACCTAAGCACTCAAGTTATTGAACTACACTCAGAAGCAACGATACCCGAGGCCTTAGTTCAAAGAGACTGGAATTGTTGTCGGTATCTAAAAAGTAACACCCAAGTGCCATACCCAGCTAAGGGCGAAGCTGAACTCAATTATGCGGCTTGGTTTGAAAGGAGTTTTTATGTGTACAATGAGCCGGAGCCCAAGCCCGAACCTGTGAGGCCCGCCAAAAGGCCCCATGTTCAAGCTTTTGATGACAAAATTCAGGAAAGGTTAGCTTGGGGATAAAAGGAAAAGGAATATCAGGCCACCATCCATGATCTACGAGAAGAGTTGAGAAATGTCACCTTCAACAATGATTTACAAGCACAAGAGGCCAAGGGTAAGAGGAGAAGATTGGTTCCAGAAAATGAAGCTCTCAGGGCCCAGGTTCGACAGCTGAAAATAGCAGCCAAGAATCCGGGCCGAAGCAGGAAAGATGAAAGGCTCATTTATAACCTTACTCAAAAGGTGCGTGACTATGAAGATGACTTGCAGAAAGTTGAGTCTGAACTAGCAAAAGCACAAACGAGGTTGGCTAAAAATGCCGAAGGGCGTGCAGTTTTCGTTCAACAGATGAAAGAAAGATATGAAAGAGGGGTCACAGGTTGGGAAAAGGCAATTGGCAACCTCGAAGTAGAAATGGCTAAACAAGCCAAAAATTTTAAGGCCGAGAGAGAACATTGTTACGCCTTAATGGCACGGTTGGAAGAGGAATTACAGCACTTGCAAGAGCAAAATCACGCTGCCACCCAAGTCTTCGAGGCTAGATCCCGTCAGATTGGCCGTTTGTTGCAAAAGAAGGGCATCATAAGAGAGAGGGTTTGAAGGATTGCTGACTACATCACCATGAAAGGCAGTGCGTCTGAGGACATGACAAGATCCATGTTTTTCGCCACTGTAATGATCTTCGTCCGTCAGATAATGGAAGAACTCTATCGGCTCCAAGATGACATGGCAAGTAGGCCCGCTGCAAGACCGGTTGGTGTTCCTAGGGCAGGGTTGGAGGCACTGATGTTTTCTTGATTGTATTTTCTTCCTTTTCTGAGTCTGTATTTTTCATATTTCGAGTCTGTTTTCAATTCCTAGAAAAGGCATATCCAGAGTCTTAAAGTCCTAGAAAAGGTATTTTTTGAGTCTTTCGTAATTCAGTAAAGTTGTGTTAATGAAAATTTGAAAAAGAAAAAGAAAAAGAAAAAAAACCCACAAAAATTGTTCTTTTCTTTTTCGCATTTACTTCTTGAACTACGTTATGATCTGATTCACGCGGTGTCGTGATACGTAGGCAATCCTTATCGGATCCGGTCATGATTTTTGTAAACAATTTAAATAAAAGAGGAAAGATCCTAAAGAAAAACCCAAAAGAGAGAAAAGAAGGAAAAGAAAAAAAAGGGCAAAGAAAGAGATGAAAAGAGAGAGTGGAATTGGAAAGAAGGAAAAATAGAAAAAAATAAAATAATAATGAGAATAAGTAAAGTCGGGATGAAGCATGCGACCGTTGCAAAACATGTAGAAACACATTTAACTGTATAGATGCATCACACCCCAACATGCGATTACCTATCTGTTATTTGTTTCAAACTAACCGTTTGTTGTTGTTATCCCAAGTTCAAGTTCTATAGTAAGGTGGTTGGTTTTGTGGTAGTCTGACTTCACATCCATATTTCACGAGGTCGAAAGGTAGCGTTGAAATGTCTTCAGAAATCACTCTGCCAACAGTTCCTATCATGGAAGAGAGTCCGACCTCGGGCATCCCGACTTCGGAGTCGGCAGCCGCCGAGGAAAACAGGTTACTGCGTCTTCGCATGATGGAAATGTGGGATGCCTGGTCAAATGGAAGAGAGCCACCAAGTGTAATCCCCGGATTTCCCGAGCTTTTTCCTAGGGTAGGTGGAACCTCCAATATCCCGATCAGTCACCCCAATACCCCACTCGGACATCCTACCATCTCGGCCCACTTTGTTGGAACACCTTCTGAGGTTCGCCCCCAGGTGTTAGCTTCAGGAGCGGCTCCAAATATTTTCACTGCTCCTCCATGCTCAGCTACTACATAGCCTTCGCTGCCCAGACCCAGCTTTGACCCATCAATCTTCACCTTCTAAACACCATCTTTCCCACTAGAACCTGCACAGTTTCCCACCTATACTTACTCTCAACCACCCCGATATGAGTTCACTGTGGGGCAAGAAAAGACTATCAAAACACCCGAGCAAGAAGAGATTGTGAGGAAGATGACGAGTATGGAACAAAGTCTCAAAAGCATACAAGGCTTGAGTGGACAGAAAAGTGTATCCTATACTAACTTATGCATGTTCCCTCATGTGCATTTGTCATTGGGATTCAAAACCCCGAAATTTGAGAAGTACGATGGGCACGGTGATCCTATTGCTCATCTCAAAAAATATTGCAATCAATTGTGAGGGACCGGTAGAAAGGAAGAACTACTCATGGCGTATTTCGGAGAAAGTCTGGTTGGCATCGCTTCTGAGTGGTACATGGACCAGGATATATCCCGTTGGCACATCTGGGATGATCTTGCTAGAGATTTCGTTAGGCAGTTCCAGTACAACATTGATATTGCTCCAGATAGGAACTCGTTGACGAACTTAAAAAAGAAGTCCTCGGAAAGCTTCCGGGAGTATGCGGTTAAATGGCGAGAGCAAGCATCTAGGGTAAAACCTCCGATGGATGAGGTCTAAATGGTCACAGTTTTTTTACAAGCTCAGGAAGCCGACTACTTCCAAAATATGATGTCTGCTATGGGTAAACCGTTTGCTGAAGCCATTAATATTGGCGAAATAGTTGAAAATGGGTCGAATTCTAAGCCAATCCGCTATCAGAGCTACTTCCCAAGCCATTCAGGGTGGGTCTGGAGGAATAGCGAAAGGCAAGAAGAAGGAAGAAATGTCCATGGCAGCGTCAGGCGCATGAAAATACCGTACTCCCAAATCCCTTTTCCCAGAAAGGATCCCGCAACACTATTACCCCCACCAAGACATGGCCTATGCTCCTCATCCATACACGGTCATGAATGCTCAATCTTATGTCCGCCCACAACAACAAGCCCACCGTAACCAAGCCCTATTTCCTAGAAATCAACCTCCTTACCACAACCACTACAACCCCCGTCCTTCGCAAAACAATTTTCCCCCTCGTGAACCACCTAAAAGGCCAAATTTTACACCAATCGGCGAGTCCTACTCCGGCCTTTTCCCAAAGCTTGTCCAAATGGGTCTGCTACAGCCGGTTCCTCAAACTAGGCAAAACCCAACATCTCCCGCTTACAGAGCTGGTGCCCGATGCGCCTATCACTCAGGGGCAGAAGGGCACGACACTGATGATTGTTGGACTTTGAAGAGAGCAGTGGAGAATTTGATAGAACAAAGAAAGATAGTGCTAAGGGATGAGGATGTCCCCAATGTGACTAATAACCCACTGCCAGCCCACAACAACGGACCGGTAATTGGGATGATTTGTGAGGATAAAGAATTTAACCCAGCATTGAATGCCATCATTGCCATTGTTGACCCAGAAAAGAAACCAAAAGCTGCCCCGAAGCAAGACAAAGGGGAGGAAAAGAACAAAATCACCCCTCCAAAATCAGAAAAGAAAGTCGAAGTGGGAATTGGGTTAACACCTTCCAAAGATGTTGTTCTCTCTGTCCCTCAGGGCCACAAAGAAAAACAGATGACTTTGAGTCCTCCTAGAAGATTCGAGCTAAACAAGGCAACCAAAATGTATGTGCCCAAGGGAGATTATGTGATGCGGGGGCCAATTAATCCTCCAAGGCTGAGTGAGCCCGTGGTTATTGGCCGCGCACCGCAAAAGCCCATGACGGATCCTACCGCTGTGCCCTGGAATTACAACAAAATGGTGGTGACCTATAAGGCCAAAGAAATCTCAGGAGAAGTCCAAGAAAATAACCCCGTTGAAAAGTATTCTAACTTGGAAGAGGTGAACAATGCCAATCAAAAATGCTTCCCATCTAAGAAGCCCGTGAGCGCCGAAGAAGCGGATACTTTCTTTCAAAAGATGAAAATGGCAGATTATGAGGTGATCGACCAGCTTCGAAAATTTCCTGAACAAGTCTCCTTGTTGGCTTTGCTGATGAACTCCCCCAAACATCAGAATGTATTGATCAAGACCTTTAACGAAGCATATGTTCCTATTGAAACTTCTATAGAAAAGTTGGAGAGGATGACAGAAAGTTTTTTCTCAACTAACCAGATTTCCTTCAGCAAAAATGACTTGCCTCCAGAAGGGGCCGCGCATAACAAAGCCCTGCACCTGACAGTCAAATGCGAAGGGTACTATGTGAAAAGGGTTATGTTGGACGGAGGCTCTAGGGTAGACATCTGCCCACTCTCGACTCTACAGCGCATGAAAATTGGGACTGAAAGAATTCGGCCCAATAATGTCTGTGTACGGGCTTTCGATGGTATAAAAAGGGACACGATTGGAGAGATTGATCTGATTCTGACCATCTATTGATACCCAATTTTTTCCTAGGTATTTTTGTACCCAAAATACTTCCAAAATAGCATGTATGTGCATATATAAGCACACCCAAGAGTTTTAGTATTTTTTAATGATTTTTAAACCAATTTACTACCTATTTTAATACCACAAAATCCAATAATTATTCTCAAAATTATCATTTTTTGGTGAATAACTTATTTCATTCCCGTATTTACACCAAAATATAATTAAGGTGATTTTTGCATATTTTTTACAAATTTATTTGGCATTTTTAAGCTAATTGCATGTAATTGCAATTATAGCCTATTTTACAATTAACAACATTTTATAATTATAAGATCACTTTTAATATTTTTAAATTGATATTTATATAGTATTTGTTTTCTCAGTATTTTAATTTACTTTTTAAATCATTATTACTATTTTTATAAAATAAAAAGGGGAACATTGGCTATTTAACACTTAGCCTATTTCTATTTCAATAACAACCTTTTCTCCCTTTCAATTGCAGCCTCAATTGGCCCAATTCCGCCCCAAATTAAACGACCCAATTCCCATTTCGACCCGACCCCTTATCCCAATTTTTTAAACCCATTCGATTTTCTTTAAATCCTAGCCGTTGATCGTTTTGATCAACGGCTTTAGTTTAGGCTTTCCTTTTTTAATCACCTAACAACCCTAACCCCACTTCATTTGCATAGAGACGCCGCCTCTAACTCTCTTCGTCTCCCTCAAATCCTCTCGAACCTCTCTGAAACCCTAATCACCTCCCACCTTATCTCACCTCGTTTCCACCGGAATCCATGGCATCTCCTGCCATAGATGGCCTTTACTCACCCTCTCTCACGCCCAAGCCTGAGTTGCACGAAGTCTGGAGGCTTGACCTCGATGGTCCTCTCTCAGATCCATAGATCTATGGTTTTTCGGTCATGCTCCAGCATATTCAAGCGTTGGAAGCTCTATTCCTGACCGTTTCGACTCAAGATCTGATCTTGTTCTTCCAAGCCTCTCACTTCTAGGGTTTCTCTGAAACCCTAAGCCATTCGAGGTTCTTTCACCGGTATTTGTTTAGATTTGTGCTATGTCTGTGCTTTTCTTGACGATTTGAGTGTTTTCCCCAAATTTCCTTCTCAAAAACCGTTCGATTTCAAATTAGGGTTTCTGAAGGTCTTTTGATTCTTGTTGTTCTTTTCTTTTAGATGTTCGTCTGTATTAGGCTCGTATGTTTTCCTTCTCTATTACGCATGTATTGTCCTTTTTTTTCTTTTATATGTGTGCTCACATGATTAATCCGTGTTTAATTTTCCTCACTTTTCTACCATGTGTGTTTACTACCGAGCTTCTTGACTTTTGCTTTTCTGAACTCTGTTTGTGTTCTTGTTAAGCATGTTTCGTCTATTCTGCACTTTTCTGAGCTCCGGGTTTCCAAAATGTGTCCTTTTATGCTCTCAAATTGATTTTCTTTCTCTGATTGTTTCAAACCTGCTATCGTGGTCTGTTTGTTCCTCATGAGACTCCTTGAGTCTGTTCACTTGCCTTCTCGTTTCTGTGTTTGATTCAATTTGAAACCCTAGATTTTGGGGGTTTCTTCGATAAATTGGATTAGGGTTCCACTTTGGGACCCTGAACTTTCAAACTCACCATGAATCTATGACTGAACTCGTATTCTTTTGTTTGTGATCCTAAACCCTTCAATGCTAGACTATTCTGTTTGAATTGTTTGCTTTATATGTGAGAAACCCCTCTTTCAAGATTTTTGACGATTGCTTGATTGATTTTGGACCCCCTTTGATAGGGTCTTGATTGATTGCCCTTAATTTCCTTTTTTTGAGCCATTCTCTCCCTATTCCTGACTGGGTTCATTCGAATCAAACCTGTTTACATTGATTTTGTTAACTGTCTGATTGATTCCCTTTCCTTTCTCTTTACAAATCAAGTACTACTGAGACCTTTCCTTGAATATACTTCATGCATTTTCCCTTCTTAGGCTACTATGAAAGATTTTACTCAAATTTTCATTCCTTGTTTATATTTTTCCGTCTGAAATTAAATCCCTTGGCTAAAGGGAGAATATTTGAGACTGATTTTTAAAAGGTTTTCTTACCTTTCTTGCTTTCTTCTCTACACTATAAGAGGGGGTTGCCCTTCTGCACTTTAGATAATCAATTTGACACGATCAATTCTGATCATTTCTCACTCTCAAATACACTTAGAATTTTCATAAGAGCTCGAGTTCTCTGAACTCACAAGCATAAAGTGTTCTTCTCTGATTGTGGCTTTACCTGAAAGAATCCTACTTTTCTGTGCTTACTTTTCTGAAACTGGTATGTCCTTTGTTTAAATATTCTGCCTCACCCCCTATGTGTTTACTTCACAGCTTCAAGCTTCTTGTTTACTATATTGCTTATATGCTGTAATTTGTGCTTCATATCTCCTTTCTTTGCTTCTGTTTCTGTTATGAATCCTCTACCCCTATTCCCTTATATGTGATGAGTTAAGCTCTTGGCCTAACAGTATCCTAATTACTGTCCAAGCCTTGGCTTGATCCACAATGGATCCTAACTCTCAATGCTTAACTAGCAGGTTCGTCAGGGGTGTCCAGCATCCCAATTGCTGGGCATGACCACTAGCTTGCCCTGTCTCTCTCTGATTCCCTTCCCCCTTGTGCACTTATACCTATTCCTAGAATCTTAAGTTCTGCCTCTCTCTTTTGAGCCCTGCTTTGAGACCTTGATTTCCCTCTGAACTTGGACATCTGAGAGCTGGCATTTCCCCACTGCACTATAATCTAATTCTGCAATATATTTGGGGAGTAAGCACTGCCTGGAGTTCCTGAAACTCCTTGGATATCTGAAACACCCCGGATGAGAGAAGGCTTTGGAATCTGATCTTGGGAAGTTGGTTTATTTCATATTTCAGACCTGGGGTCTGAATTAGGCTTTCCTTGGTTGGAATCTTTAATTTCTGATATATTTTTCTTATTCATTCTGGTCTGTAATAATCTTGTAATAAACATTTGGGGTCGGCTAGTGGAAAAGGGTAGGGGACTATGCATGCAAGGGGTAGATACCATGTTCATAGGGAATTACTATACTTCTGAAATTCTACACTCATGTAGATACCATGTTCGTAGGGATTACCATTTTTCTAAAGTTCTGCATTTTATAAATCACTGAAACTATGCATTCTCATATAGATACCATGTTTATAGGATTTTCTGCATTCTCATATAAATACTATGTCTATAGGGTTTTCTGCAATTCCATAACAGATGCCATGCCTGTAAGCCGATTCTAAAATTCTGCATCTTCATATAGATGCCATGCCTATAGAACTTTCTGCATTCTGCATCTGTCATTAGGCAAACCTATTATAGGATTTAAATACCTAATCAATTGCATGTAGACAATCTGCCTATAGGATTGCTGCATAAGCAATAACAATGCTCAAATCAGTAACACCTAGAATGCATGTCTATAGGAGCTGTTAGCTAAACATGAATCGTCAATTCGCTTATAAGCCTAAAATCAGTAGCAATAATGTTTAACGCTTGCACATCTTATGTCCCTGTAATTGGCAATTCTTTTTCTGCAATCAGTTTACTTCTTTATTTCTGAAACTAATAGATATTATGCCTATAGGTTTTGTTTAACGCCTAGGCAAGCCTTAGGGTAAATTTTTATAATTGCATCAGTTTTGATAATTACAACTAGTAGGCAGGCCTAATTCGGACTTCTTATCTGAAAATATGTGATAAATTAGCCACCCTTCCTACATTAAGTTTAATACAGACCATACCAGTATTTATAAGTCATGCTAGATAATCTGTTGCTTTGAATGAGGAGGCTGACTTGAGCCTTAACTGCTATTTGTTTCCCTTTTAACTGTTATCTGTTATTGCTTGTCGCTTAGATATTTATCCTTTTGAAAACTCCACAAAAGCCCCAACTCCCTCCCCTTTAGGATTAGGAGTCCCTTATGCCTCCGGGACTGATAGGATTGGGACGGGTAATAGCATGCAATAAGTAACGATACCATTTCGTGCTTTAACACCTTAACGGGGTGGGAAGGGTAGATATGGATATGATGATCAATGCGCTAATATCACATGCGACCCCTCTTCTGAGGAGTGATTGCTGGGTATTGCATTGAAGTGATCCATATTAATTATAAACTTAGGACCTCCCTCCCTTTATTTGCTTTCATCTCTTCTTGTAAAACTATTCAAATTGTTTTTTTAAAATTTCTGCCCTCTCTACCTACCTTCGAAAGTTTTCAACCTGATTGCAATATTATATGCGAATCCTTATTTGAGCCTTGATTGTTTACTTGTAAAGTCACAATTGTAACATGGCCGGAACAACACTAGTGGATCTTGAGGGGTACCTAACACCTTCTCCTCGGGATAATTTCTAGCCCTTACCCTAATCTCTGGTCTCCTAATCTCAAACCCTTCTTAAAGTATCCTAATGCACTATAATCATTAGGTGGCGACTCTTCAACTTCTAAACCCAATTCTCGAAAGGGAATAGAGTTGTCCTCCCAATGTCGTATACCCGATTTCTGACCCTACGGTTAGAGAAAAAGGGGGCGTCGACAGCATGGCGACTCTGCTGGGGAGATTCTTTAGGCTTTTACCATTGCATGTTGCTTGTGACTTTACTATCTCATTAATTGCTTTATTTACTGTCTTTTATTCGCTACGAAACTAACTTGGCTCTTCATGTCTTTTCTTTCCTTTAGCTGCTTTCCTTTACTGCTTTATTTCAATACTATTGTAATTACTGCAATTATTGTAATCATTTATCTTATGAACGTGAAAATACATGTCAATTTGTTTCATTCTTGTAAACTGCATCTTCAACATCATATTCCACTCGTGCCAAACAAATACCATAGCAACGCTTATAATGAGTGGTTGCGCTCTTCCAATATTATCATCCTTAAAATTTGGCAAAGGCATATTTGCGGTAAAACCAGTCGATCAGTGGTGCAGTCGATGGTTCCGTGCCTTTCCCTCTTGAGTTGTCTGCTCAAGGGTACCTGTCTAATACCCCAAAAGAAACCTTACTCTGTCTAACTGTGCATGTATCATGGTCAAACCTAGCCGAGTCAGTTATGTTGTCCACATAATGACTCATTAAGATAGCCTTGTCCAAAGTCCATCGGGTTTCCCTGAAACCCAAACGGACACCTACATGTTCTGTGCATTTATTTGGAGAACTAAATGCTTTTTATGCTAATTATTGGTTTAAATAGTCGAGTCTGGCGGGGTAAGGGTCTAACACTCTGTTTTGCAGAAAATGAGGCACGAAGTCCCCAGATTTGGCATGGTAACCAACATTCATCCAAGGCTGCTGAATTGGTGGGAAGATCTCCACTCCAGTGATCAGACACTCGTCCGCAAATACTTAGGGAATCTGCCTTCTCTTCTAGAAATCCAGCCTGACAACAAAATCATAGAGGCTGCATGTTACAACCCATATCCACATATGTTAGTTCATGCCATATATTAGTTAACATAAATCCAAGAAAGAATTATCTTTGAGATGATAAGAAGTTAATCCTATTGGTCTTAAGTGATACAAGAGTGTATAAGGGTGATTAACAAGTATTAGAAGTTAAATGAATCAAGGATGTTGTAACTCGTATTTTCAAGTAATCTAGCGGTGCTTAATACACTCAAGATTTCATTTATTAAGGTATTTTAATCATATAATATCCGTATCATAAGTCTTGAAGTCAAACGAGTTATGAAACAAAAGTCGACAGAAGTTGTCGCAACTTAGGTTCATAATTTTACTTAAACATTAGGTCAAATATTTCTAATCTTTTCACCTAATTTACAAGGAATTACGGGGTGATCTACCAACAAAATTAAAGATCTATGAGTCTAGTTTCCAACGCATTAAACCGTTCATAGATACGATCTCGTAGTAGAGAGATATTCGTGTTTTCGCGAGACTGCGCCAAGCACCTCTCTATGGGGCCCACTAAGGCGGTTTAAGATATTTGAACCTATATAGTATGCCTCCAACCCATTTTAAGTCATTTATTCTCACTATTTTCAGACCTTAGAACCCTAGGAACATCCTCTCAAGGTTCTCTCAAGATTCAAGACCCAAAAAAAGGGCAAACAACACAAATCAAGTGTCGGGAATTCCGTGGCGCTAGTAAGTTTCTTGTTCTTCTTGTTGTTGCTCATTTTTGTGTCGTTACAGCTCGTGTGGGAGGTTGTTTTAAAGGGTTTATGTTCTGTAAATACTACCTCATGTTATTAATATCAATCCTAGGTGATTTCAAGCCTTCTAAAGTGATTCTAGTGCCGAAAAACACTAATTGATCGCTAGTTTCGCTTTTTTGTTGTTGTGGCAGCATTGGAGGGATATTTCATGGAAATTTAAGGTCAAATTGGAGTTTTTATTTCTGTATAAAGGTAAGGAACCTCTTACTCTATATGTATTTAAGATTATCCAAGTTGCGGCTAAGCCATTGAAGCTAGAACTTGTGAAATATATATCGAAAGGCTTGGTAGTAATGTTATTGTTTTGTGGACTGTTTTGCGTTGCTGTTGGGCTGCGTATTTTACTACTGTTTTGTGGAGTTTTGGAGGAGGAAGGGTGTGGAGAAACACCATATATATGTAGGGTTATGGGCTGATAGTTATTCGTAACATTTCCAGGTTGTTTGACACGACTACGGTGGTCGTCGTATGTATGGAGTGATTAGGCTGTGTGTGGACTATTTTGGGAGGCTCAATATGTTTATTATTGATGTTGTTTGGGCTGTTTGGTGACTGTTTTGAATGGTGTGAGGTCATATATATAGGGGAGGTGCTGTCCGTTTCATCGTAAAATAGGTTGTGGTCGATACATAATAGTTATGACGCTTAAATGATAACGATAGTATCGTTTCTCTTATTGTAGACTAAGGAGTTTTGACAATTGCATAGCTTGAGATTGGGGCAGTATATACAAGGTATGTGAGGCTATCCCTTTCCTTCTTTTGCACGACTCCGATTGTACATAATGTAATGAACGAGCTTCCAAGATACTCTACTCTTAGAAGCTAGCAGTACTTACATTGTTTTCCCTCTTATGGAACGATTGATGTTAATGTTGCTTCTCTTATTCTTATGTTATCAATGTTGTTGGTACTTCCTGATTCTTATAAGGTTCATAGTGAAGAGTTAGTCCTAATAACGTGTACAGAGGATACCGACCTTACGTCACTCCGAAAGGTTTAGAATGTGATTCCATGAGTCGAGCATGCATTATATATATGTATCTATTTTACTCTACCGAGCCACGCTATAGTTGGCCGGGTACGGCACCTATTGTGCAACCACTGATCAGTTGGGTTTTACCGAGCTCCACGTGGCCGGGTACGATTCTACCGAGCCTTATGATGGCCGGGTACGTTTTTTTACCTAGCCTATTATGGCCGGGTACGATATGATGATGATGATGCCCACAGAGGCAAATGTTTTAAGGGTTTATGTATTTATACATATGTATCATGCATTTCATGTAAGTAGCCCTCAGAGGTACTAAGATGTTATAGGTTGTATATTCTCTATCCTTGCTTACATTACTGATCGTATTTATGGTTCCTTGCCTTACATACTCAGTACTTTATTCGTATTGACGTCCTTTTATTTGTGGACGCTGCATGTCGTGCTACAGGTCCTGATAGACAGGCAGGTGCAGCTCCCCCACCACAGTTGGCTGTCCAGTTCAGCGGTGATTGGCGAGATCCCTTCTCCGGACTTGCCTTGGTCTTGGTATGCATTTTTGTTATAGACATTATGGGTATGTCGGGACCCTGTTCCGGCTATGTTGCAGCACTTACGTTCCTTTAGAGGCTCATAGACAGGTGTCGACTCATGTATAGTTTGGTATGCCTTGTCGGCTAGTTTTTGTTGTATAGTCTTTCATAGTAGCGTGGTAGCTCATACCTTATATGTAGTTTCTTGATTGTCTAGTCATCCCCTGCTTTGTATGTTCATGCCGTCATATTTTATTGCTGGTTGTCCATGATCCAGGTCTACCATTTATATTGATCTCGTCAGCCCTAAAAGATAATAATGAAGGTTAGATGAAATGTACGTTGGTGCTCGGCAAGTGTGGTCGGGTGCTAGTCATGGCCCTCCAGTTTGGGTCGTGACAAACTTGGTATCAGAGCAAGTCTGTCCTAGGGGTTGTCTATGAGCCGTGTCTAGTAGATTCTTGATTATGGATGTGTAGCGCGCCACATTTATAATCAGGAGGCTACATGACATCTAGGGTTGTTACCTTCTTCCTGAATCTAGATCGTGCGTAGAGTTGAGTCGTAAGTGTTCGTCTCTAATATTCACCTTGTTTTTTCAGTGATGCCTTCGACTAGGAAGCAAACGATTAGTAGACGGCTTGATACAGCAGCGGGAGAGGGTACCAGTCAGGTGCCCCAAGTCAGAGCAGGACAAAGTGAGGCTCAGAGTGAGATGCCCTCTCATACCTCATCTACTCCATCTCCTCCAGAGGATATTAGAAGGCACCCAGCGCCTCCAGTTCCTCCGTCTGGCACTCCAGACCAGGATATGCAGAGTGCTTTGCAGTTATTGACTAGCTTGGTAGCTGCTCAGGCTCAGAGGCAGAATACAGGTGCTGCTGAGAAACCAGTTAGTACAAGAGTTCGTGATTTTATTAATTTAGACCCTCCAGTGTTTACCGGATCAGACCCCAAGGAGGACCCACAGACTTTTATTGACCAGGTTCATCGTACACTTCGGGTTATGCATGTTAGTGATACAGAGGCAGTAGAGTTGGCTTCTTATCGGCTACGGGATTTAGCGGTTCTCTGGTATGATAGTTGGGAGAGATCCAGGGGTCCGAACCCTCCTCCAGCTGTGTGGAAGGAATTTTCTGAGGCCTTTCTTCGTCACTACTTGCCAGTTGAGATACGACGAGCTAGAGCTGATAAGTTCTTGAACCTTAGACAAGGTAATATGAGTGTGCGAGAGTACAGTATGCAGTTTGATTCTTTGGCAAGGTATGCTCCCCATATGGTGGCCGAGATGAGTGATAGGGTGCATATGTTCGTGAATGGGTTGGGACCACATCTGATAAATGAGTGTACGACAGCCTCCTTGGTGGAGGGCATGGATATTTCCCGTATTCAAGCTTATGCCCAGACCCTAGAGGATCGTAAGCGCCAGCAGAGGGCAGTTAGGGAGCAGGATAGGGGCCAGCATAAGAGGGCGAGATTTGCAGGGTATTCTGATGACTTCAGAGGCCGCATCAGGCCACAGTTTTCGAGGAGTTCGGCGCCACCTGTAGCTAGTGCTCCTCCACAGTTTCAGAGGCCTCGATATGATCGATCCTATTCTGGTCCAGGTCAGAGTTCGCGGGCATCTGGCTCGCAACATCACAGGGATACTAGTCAGATGAGACCCCCAACACCACATTGTGATCAGTGCGGCAAGGCCCACTTTGGACTGTGTCGTCGAGGTTCTGATGCATGCTATTCGTGCGGGCAGCCTGGCCATATGATGCGGGATTGTCCTAATAGAGGAGGTGATGGTATGGCTCAGCCGACTGGATCTGTGTCTGGTTCTTCCTCATCAGTTCGACCTCCAGCACGGGGTTTTCAGCAGTCGACAGGTCGTGGTAGGGGTAGAGGTGCAGTGCCGAGTTCGAGTGGTGCTCAAAATCGAACCTATGCTCTAGTAGGTCGACAGGATCTCGAGTCGTCTCCAGATGTTGTTACAGGTATTATATCTGTGTTTTCTTATGATGTATATGCGCTGATTGATCCGGGATCTACATTATCATATGTTACACCCTTTGTGGCTAATAAGTTTGGCATTGAACCTGAATTGATAAGTAAACCCCTTGCGGTATCTACTCCGATAGGAGATTCTGTGATTGCTAGAAGGGTATATAGAGGTTGCACTGTGATGATTTGTAGTCGTCAAACCTCGGCAAATTTATTTGAGTTAGAAATGGTTGATTTTGATGTGATAATGGGAATGGACTGGTTGGCCTCATGCTATGCAAATGTTGACTGTCGTACGAAGATGGTTAGGTTCCAATTTCCGGGTGAACCCGTCATTGAATGGAAAGGGAACATTGCTACACCGAAAGGTAGGTTTATTTCCTATCTTAAGGCAAGGAAAATGATCTCAAAAGGTTACATTTATCATCTCGTTCGCGTTAGGGATGCGGAGGCGAAACCGCCTACTTTACAATCAATCCCTGTGGTCAACGAATTCCCAGATGTTTTCCCAGATGAACTCCCAGGCCTTCCTCCTGAAAGGGAGATTGAGTTTAGCATTGATGTGTTGCCTGACACTCAACCGATCTCTATTCCTCCATACAGAATGGCCCCGGCAGAGTTGCGAGAGTTGAAGGTGCAGTTGAAGGACTTGCTGGATAAGGGCTTTATTAGGCCTAGCACTTCACCTTGGGGTGCACCAGTCCTATTCGTGCGGAAGAAAGACGGGTCGTTACGGATGTGTATCGACTATCGACAGTTGAATAAGTCTACTATAAAGAACAAGTATCCACTTCCAAGAATTGATGACCTGTTTGACCAACTCCAGGGTGCCAAGTATTTCTCCAAGATTGATTTACGTTCAGGGTATCATCAGGTGAGGGTTAGGGAGAAGGATATTCCAAAGACGGCCTTCCGGACAAGATATGGGCACTTTGAGTTCTTGGTGATGTCGTTCGGGCTAACAAATGCCCCAGCAGCTTTTATGGATCTCATGAATACTATATTCAGGCCCTATCTTGATGTGTTCGTGATTGTATTCATTGATGACATTCTAGTGTATTCTCGTTCGGAGGCGGAACATGCGGGCCACTTGCGGATAGTATTACAGACGCTTCAGGATCGTAAGTTATATGCTAAGCTCTCCAAATGTGAATTCTGGCTGAACTCAGTAGCATTCCTTGGCCATGTGATATCTGATGAGGGTATTAGTGTCGACACTCAGAAGATCGATGCAGTAAAGAATTGGCCGAGACCTACAACACCATCAGAAGTCCGCAGCTTCCTAGGGCTAGCAGGATATTATAGGCGGTTTGTAGAAGGATTTTCCTCTATATCATCACCATTGACTAAGTTAACACAAAAAGCTACCAAATTCCAGTGGTCTGACACTTGTGAACGTAGTTTTCAGGAGCTGAAGAATCGATTGACATCTGCACCAGTGCTCACTCTTCCTGAAGGAACAGAAGGTTATGTGGTATATTGTGATGCCTCAGGTATAGGTTTGGGGTGCGTATTGATGCAGCGTGGGAATGTGATTGCTTATGCATCAAGACAATTGAAGAAGCATGAAAAGAATTATCCAACCCATGATTTGGAATTGGCTGCAGTAATATATGCTTTGAAGATATGGCGGCACTACTTATACGGCATCCATGTTGACATCTACACAGATCACAAGAGTTTACAATACATCTTCAAGCAGAAAGAGTTGAATTTGAGGCAGCGTAGGTGGCTTGAATTATTGAAAGACTACGACGTCGAGATATTGTATCATCCCGGTAAAGCCAATGTTGTGGCAGATGCTCTCAGCCGTAAATCAATGGGAAGCTTAGTACATATTGAGGCAGGTAGATGGGGGTTGATTAAAGAGCTTCATCAGCTAGCCAATATGAGAATCAGATTGTTAGACTCTGATGACGGAGGTGTTACTGTACAGAATACATCAGAATCATCTTTGGTAGCCGAGGTAAAAGCACGACAATATGAAGATCCTATCTTAGTACGATTAAGAGAAAGCATTCAACAGTGTAAAAGTATGGCTTTTGGGATCGGAAAAGACGGGGCACTGAGATACCAGAGCCGATTGTGTGTGCCTAATGTGGCAGGGTTGCGAGAGAAGATTATGAATGAGATTCATCAATCCCGATATTCCATCCATCCCGGCTCGACAAAGATGTATCATGATGTCAAGGAGCAGTATTGGTGGGATAATATGAAGAAGTCTATTGCAGAATTTGTAGCCCAGTGTCCCAATTGTCAACAAGTAAAGATAGAACATCAGAAACCCGGTGGATTGCTTCAAAATATAGAGATTCCGACCTGGAAGTGGGAGGTGATTAATATGGACTTCATTATTGGATTACCTCGCTCTTATCATAAGTTTGACTCCATCTGGGTGATAATTGATCGACTTACAAAATGTGCCCATTTTCTGCCAGTGAAGACAACTTACACGGCTGAAGATTATGCGAAGTTGTATATCAAGGAGATTGTTAGGCTTCATGGTGTGCCCGTATCTATTATATCAGACCGAGGAGCTCAATTTACGGCTAACTTTTGGAGGTCTTTCCAGAAGGGTTTAGGCACACAAGTAAATCTCAGCACTGCATTTCATCCGCAGACTGACGGACAGGCTGAACGTACCATTCAGACACTGGAAGATATGCTACGAGCATGTGTTCTAGATTTTAAGGGGAATTGGGATGATCATCTTCCACTCATAGAATTCGCCTATAACAATAGCTACCATTCCAGTATTAAAATGGCCCCATACGAGGCACTATACGGGAGGAGATGTAGATCACCAGTTGGATGGTTCGAAGTCGGTGAAACAGAATTATATGGGCCAGATTTGATTCACCAAGCTATTGAGAAGGTGAAAGTGATACATGAGCGATTGAGGACGGCACAAAGCAGGCAAAAATCTTATTCTGATGTCCGACGTCGTGATCTAGAGTTTGAGGTTGGTGATTGGGTTTTCCTGAGGATCTCACCAATGAAGGGTATTATGCATTTTGGGAAGAAAGGTAAGCTGAGTCCAAGGTATATCGGGCCGTATAAAATTCTTCGACGGATTGGACAGGTTGCTTATGAGTTAGAATTGCCATCCGAATTGGAATTTGTCCACCCGGTATTCCATGTATCTATGTTGAGAAAATGTATTGGAGACCCTTCTCGAGTCATCCCTATCAAAGATGTACAAGTTACAGAGGACCTATCATATGAAGAAGTGCCAGTGGCGATATTAGATCGGCAAGTCCGCAAGCTGAGAACAAAAGATGTAGCTTCCGTCAAAGTATTGTGGAGGAACAAAAATATGGAAGAAATGACATGGGAAGCAGAAGAGGAGATGAAGTCTAAATACCCTTACTTATTCCAGAATGAAGATAACAAGGATGCTGGTGGAAGACAGGATACATTGGAAGGTGAAACGGCTCTATGAGGTAAGCAATAATTTGAGAATACTCCTCCTTAATACAAAATGGTGATATGTAGATAATGTAAATACGCATAATGCTTTGTGTAGCCTTGTGAAGCCATATGTTGGGCTTAATTACTTGCAAGTTTTGCTAGTGACCATTTTATAGGGGAAAATTGATCGGAAATTTCCATTGGAATCCACGATGATTTAAACTCCCCATAAACCCTTACATTCGAGGACGAATGTTCCTAAGGGGGGGAGGGTGTTACAACCCATATCCACATGTGTTAGTTCATGCCATATATTAGTTAACATAAATCCAAGAAAGAATTATCTTTGAGATGATAAGAAGTCAATCCTATTGGTCTTAAGTGATACAAGAGTGTATAAGGGTGATTAACAAGTATTAGAAGTTAAATGAATCAAGGATGTTGTAACTCGTATTTTCAAGTAATCTAGCGGTGCTTAATACACTCAAGAGTTCATTTATTAAGGTATTTTAATCATATAATATCCGTATCATAAGTCTTGAAGTCAAACGAGTTATGAAACAAAAGTCGACAAAAGTTGTCGCAACTTAGGTTCATAATTTTACTTAAACATTAGGTCAAATGTTTCTAATCTTTTCTCATAATTTACAAGGAATTACGGGGTGATATACCAACCAAATTAAAGATCTATGAGTTTAGTTTCCAACTCATTAAACCGTCCATCGATACGATCTCGGAGTAGAGAGCTATTTGTGTTTTCGCGAGACTGCGCCAAGCACCTCTCTATGGGGCCCACTAAGGCGGTTTAAGATATTTGGACCTATATAGGATGCCTCCAACCCGTTTTAAGTCATTTCTTCTCACTATTTTCAGACCTTAGAACCCTAGGAACATCCTCTCAAGGTTCTCTCAAGATTCAAGACCCAAAAAAAGGGCAAACAACACAAATCAAGTGTCGGGAATTCCGTGGCGCTAGTAAGTCTCTTGTTCTTCTTGTTGTTGCTCATTTTTGTGTCGTTCCAGCTCGTGTGGGAGGTTGTTTTAAAGGGTTTATGTTCTGTAAATACTACCTCATGTTCTTAATATCAATCCTAGGTGATTTCAAGCCTTCTAAAGTGATTCTAGTGCCGAAAAACACTAATTGATCGCTAGTTTCGCTTTTTTGTTGTTGTGGCAGCATTGGAGGGATATTTCATGGAAATTTAAGGTCAAATTGGAGTTGTTATTTCTGTATAAAGGTAAGGAACCTCTTACTCTATATGTATTTAAGATTATCCAAGTTGCGGCTAAGCCATTGAAGCTAGAACTTGTGAAATATATATCGAAAGGCTTGGTAGTAATGTTATTGTTTTGTGGACTGTTTTGCGTTGCTGTTGGGCTGCGTATTTTACTACTGTTTTGTGGAGTTTTGGAGGAGGAAGGGTGTGGAGAAACACCATATATATGTAGGGTTATGGGCTGATAGTTATTCGTAACATTTCCAGGTTGTTTGACACGACTACGGTGGTCGTCGTATGTATGGAGTGATTAGGCTGTGTGTGGACTATTTTGGGAGGCTCAATATGTTTATTATTGATGTTGTTTGGGCTGTTTGGTGACTGTTTTGAATGGTGTGAGGTCATATATATAGGGGAGGTGTTGTCCGTTTCATCGTAAAATAGGTTGTGGTCGATACATAATAGTTATGACGCTTAAATGATAACGATAGTATCGTTTCTCTTATTGTAGACTAAGGAGTTTTGACAATTGCATAGCTTGAGATTGGGGAAGTATATACAAGGTATGTGAGGCTATCCCTTTCCTTCTTTTGCACGACTCCGATTGTACATAATGTAATGAACGAGCTTCCAAGATACTCTACTCTTAGAAGCTAGCAGTACTTACATTGTTTTCCCTCTTATGGAACGATTGATGTTAATGTTGCTTCTCTTATTCTTATGTTATCAATGTTGTTGGTACTTCCTGATTCTTATAAGGTTCATAGTGAAGAGTTAGTCCTAATAACGTGTACAGAGGATACCGACCTTACGTCACTCCGAAAGGTTTAGAATGTGATTCCATGAGTCGAGCATGCATTATATATATGTATCTATTTTACTCTACCGAGCCACGCTATAGTTGGCCGGGTACGGCACCTATTGTGCAACCACTGATCAGTTGGGTTTTACCGAGCTCCACGTGGCCGGGTACGATTCTACCGAGCCTTATGATGGCCGGGTACGTTTCTTTTACCGAGCCTATTATGGCCGGGTACGATATGATGATGATGATGCCCACAGAGGCGAATGCTTTAAAGGTTTATGTATTTATACATATGTATCATGCATTTCATGTAAGTAGCCCTCAGAGGTACTAAGATGTTACAGGTTGTATATTCTCTATCCTTGCTTACATTACTGATCGTATTTATGGTTCCCTGCCTTACATACTCAGTACTTTATTCGTACTGACGTCCTTTTATTTGTGGATGCTGCATGTCGTGCTGCAGGTCCTAATAGATAGGCAGGTGCAGCTCCCTCACCACAGTAGGCTATCCAGTTCAGCGGTGATTGGCGAGATCCCTTCTCCGGACTTGCCTTGGTCTTGGTATGCATTTTTGTTATAGACATTATGGGTATGTCGGGGCCCTGTTCCGGCTATGTTGCAGCACTTATGTTCCTTTAGAGGCTCATAGACAGGTGTCGACTCATGTATAGTTTGGTATGCCTTGTCGGCTAGTTTTTGTTGTATAGTCTTTCATAGTAGCGTGGTAGCTCATACCTTATATGTAGTTTCTTGATTGTCTGGTCATCCCCTGCTATGTATGTTCATGCTGTCATATTTTATTGCTGGTTGTCCATGATCCAGGTCTACCATTTATATTGATCTCGTCAGCCCTAAAAGATAATAATGAAGGTTAGATGAAATGTACGTTGGTGCTCGGCAAGTGTGGTCGGGTGCTAGTCATGGCCCTCCAGTTTGGGTCGTGACAAACTTGGTATCAGAGCAAGTCTGTCCTAGGGGTTGTCTATGAGCCGTGTCTAGTAGATTCTTGATTATGGATGTGTAGCTCCGGGTTTTCTTATTCCAGAGAACCGCAAGGGTAGGGGTTTCCTTAATATGATGGGACTGAAGAAGAACCCAGACTTGACCTGTCTGTAAGACTCCTACATCCCATTTGACTATCTGTACGAGAGGTACGGCCATAGCAAGTCATACCGCACCTACTCAGATGAATTTGCCCTCACCTCACTGGGGCATATTCACAGAAGGGTCTTCGTATTCATGTTTTGTTTCCTGGGGATGATAGTGTTCCCTATGAAGAAGGCTAGGATCCACACCAGAGTGGCCATGGTAACCAAGACTCTGATGGAAGGAATTGGCGGACAACCTTTCAGTATAGTGCCCATGATTGTTGCTGAGATATACAGGGCTCTGGACAACTGTCAGCGAAAAGCCGGTCATTTTTAGGGATGCAATTTATTACTTCAGCTCTAGCTCATGGAGCACCTCCAGAAAGGAGAATACCGACAAAAGATCTTACGCAAAGACTGGGATGATCACATTGCCTTCCACCAACCAAGGCGTATGAATTATATGGCTAACATGTTCGCTCAGCCAGAGGACGCTGGAAGATGGGTAGAGCTATTCGAGAATCTAAAAGAAGACCAGGTACAGTGGATGGTCGAATGGTTCCCTATGGAAAAATTCATTGTTCGATCCCGAGACGCACCATTTCTCATACTCATTGGTCTAAGAGGAACTTATCCCTACGTTCCCCTCCGAGCATGAGGAAGGCGGGAATAAAGCAAATCATACTAAGGGTCAACAAAATGAGTCACTTTAGGACTGATTTCCAGGACGATGATAGCCCTCACAAATGCCAAGCTCAACACATGTGGCATTGCAAGCTCATTTTGGGGAAAGAATCTATTGAGCCAGACAGGTATCACGCTGGTTTTGTGTCGCACTATTCGGGTTTGTTGGAAGATGATCACAATGGTATGGGTCAACCCAGGTTCATTCACGGACACAGAATCATCGACGAAAAAGTTGAAGCACGGGTTAAGTACAATCAACTGCGCAAGAGAATTCGAGAGTGTGAAAGTGAGCATCGGGAAATATAAGAAGCCCATCAAAAGTTGATCGAGGAATGGAAGGATATGGCTGTCAGCGCCAACAAACGACTAGGGTATTTGGAGCGGGTTCTAGTGGAGCTAGAAGGAAAGTTCCACAAGAGGATTGAAGATTGTTGAAATGCTAAAGGGAATGCAGACGGACATTTGGCCCAAGCGTATCTGCTGCTAGGACTGCACGAGCTGGTGAAGCTGTTCGAGGGGGATAAAGATGCCAAATCTGGGGAAGGTCCTTCTGGGACCAAGTAGTTAGGAGTCTTTTATTTTGCTTTTAATGATGTAATAAGGCCAATGGCCACTAGTGACATTTTATTTTCTGTTATTTAGCATCGTTGTGAACTCGTCTTATTTTTATCAATAAAATGAGGCATTTAGCATTATATGTTCTCCAAATTAATTTGTCGCTAGGCCTACCTCGGTCACAATGAGGCACCCAAATTAGGACGCGATTTATATTCTTGCACAATGTATTTAAATATTGCAACATTTTCTTCTCATAACCCGCACTAACTTGTTACCTTTTTTGTTTTTTATTTTTATTTTTATTCCCCTCCCTAAAGGTTAGTTCGTGCATTCTGGCACCATCATCATACAGTACGAGATCCAAGGGCCCTCCTCCTCCTCCTCCGAGTCCTATCCGGAACAAGAACAAAGGTAGAATGGGAGATTCAAGTGCCAGAAAGGAAATTGAAAGAATTGAGATTCCTCAGGGTACCCCGGTTGCTAAGGAAACTGCTGCCCAACTTGAGCAGAAACTGTTGAAGTTCCAAGAAGAACTGGATCAAGTTCGGAAGTTGGCAAATTTATCATTCACTCTCACCGCTCCTGATGTCAACTTTTCAAATGCTCAAAATCTCGCACCTCCACAGAACACCCCACAACCACAGATGCAACCCACTCATACTCAACATTGCAACACATGCCACACTCCACTACCCATTCCTGAACCACTGAACACCACAAACGACCACCCGCACAACACTCCCATCTACGTAGATACCATACCCCACTGCACTCAACCAATCTCAAGTGCACCTGAGTCTGATGACAAGGACTCTCTTATCAGAAACTTGGCAGCAGAACTCAAGAATTTGACCAGCCGAGTCTAGGGCATGGAAGGAAACAAAGGCATAGAGGGGCTGAATTATGAGGACCTCTGCATTCAGCCAGATGTTGAACTTCCGGAGGGATACAAACCTTTGAAGTTCGAAATGTTCGATGGCACGGGAGATCCCAGAGTCCATTTGAGGACATATTGTGATAAGCTGGTCGGAGTCGGAAAGAATGAGAAAATCCGTATAAAACTCTTCATGAGAAGCCTGAAGGGGGATGCTTTATCCTGGTACATCAGTCAGGACCCCAAGAAATGGACAAGCTGGGTAGGTATGGCATCGGATTTCATGGATAGGTTCCGATTCAATACAGAGAATGCACCGGATGTATTCTACATCCAGAATCTGAAGAAGAAGCCTACCGAGACATTCTGCGAGTATGCTACTCGCTGGAGATCAGAGGCTGCTAAGGTCAGGCCGGCCTTAGAAGAGGAACAAATGAACAGATTCTTCATCCAGGCTCAGGACCCACAATATTATGAGAGGTTGATGCTGATCGAGGGCCAGAAATTTTCCGATATCATCAAGCTGGGAGAAAGAATTGAGGAAGGCATTAAGAATGGTATGGTTACTAATCTTAAAGCATTGAAGGCCACCAACAAGGCTTTACAGTCTGGTGGCACGTCCAAGAATAAGGACGTCAATGCCGTGATGGTCGCACAGGGAGAAAAATCACCACTAAAATACCACACTTACCCGTCACCTCCACTTACATATCAGCCTATCCCGAATTATCAAGCACCCGCACCCTCTTACCAAAATCCACCACCCGTTTACCAATCATCTCCACCTCCCGCATATCAACCCACTTCACCCAGATGCTCTCAACCTACACCTGTTTACCAAGCTTATAATGCCCAACCCCCTCACTACCAATCACCTCCCACTCGCCAAAATTTCCGTAGACCCAGACCAAATTTTGACCGCAGACCTCCCAGACAATATACAGCCATCGATGAGCCAATTGACCAGCTGTATGAGAAACTTAAAGCTGCTGGTTACGTCTCCCCTATCCCTGCCATAACTCCAGAAAATCCTTCCCATTGGGTCAACCCTAATAAGACCTGTGCGTACCACTCCAGCATGAAGAGACATACCATTGATGAGTGCCGCTCGTTGAAGGACAAGATTCAAACTCTGATCGACAATAAGGTTATCGTAGCAAAGGAGCCTACTCCCAATGTCCGCAACAACCCTCTGCCTGATCACAGAGGTAGGGACATTCATATGATCGAGATCGAAGATGACTGAGACCCCAAGGGATCGATAGGATTGATTGCTGAGGATGATGATCCAAAGAAACTGGCAGTCACACTTAACTCGATTGTTGTACAGAACCAGCCCTCCAGGGGTGATGAAGTCAACATGGCAATACCTCTCGAATTTGAAGCACCTTCTTCTGCGAAGGTGGCCGGGCCAGTTGAGGTTGAGTTTGGGGCTCCAAAGGCACCTGTACTCTTTGAAGTTGTTGTGTTACCACCGAGGATACCCATTCCTATAGCAATGTCAGACATAACATCGTTCCACTCAAATGCCATACCATGGGATTACACAGCTGAAGCAAAGAGGAAAGGAAAGACCAAGACGGGAGAAGCAATCACTGCGCAGGGTATGACTAGAACAGGCAGGGTTTACACTCCAGAGAACCTAGCTAAGTCTAGTAAGCAAGCCTCGGGACGGACTACTGAAATTGGCCCTGATGATCTTTAGAGGAAAATACAAGCTAAGGAGTATTCGGTCGTTGAGCAGTTGAACAAAACACCAGCACATATCTCCATCCTAGCTCTTCTACAGAGCTTTGACGCACACAAAAATGCCTTGATGAAGATATTGAGCGAAGCTTATGTGCCCAACAACATAACTGGGGGCGAAATGGCAAATATGGTAGGACAAATACTGGAAAGCCACAAAATCACCTTCCACGAAGATGAACTGCCGCCAGAAGGACTGAGTCACAACATGGCCCTACACATCACCGTGCAATGCGAGGATTACTTCATCAATAGAGTCTTGATCGATGGAGGCTCCAGCCTCAACATCTGTCCGTTGGTAACTCTCAGAACATTGGGAAAGAGCCTGCACGAGATCAAAGATGGGGCCATCAATGTCAAAGCCTTCAATGGGTCCCAAAGGTCTACTATCGGAGAGATTAGCCTATGCTTACAAATGGGGCCAACCTGGTTTGACGTTGACTTTCAAGTAATAGATGTCCCAGCATCCTACAATTTGCTGTTGGGATGACCATGGATCCATGTCGCTAGAGCTGTAGCAGCGACCCTGCATCAGGCAGTGAAGTTCGAATGGAATCACCAAGAGGTGATCATTCATGGAGATGGTAGCAACCCCATATATAGTCGCCAGACCATCCCGATGATTGAAGGTAGAAGGAGAATAGGCGGAGAAACATACCACCACATTGAAAGAGTCAACGCTGTAGACAAAGATAAATGGTGGGATGACAAGATTGAAAGTATCCTGAATTGGTGTGGATACGAACCTGGAAAGGGACTTGGCAAAAATCTCCACGGAATCGCCAAACCCATCAAGCTGAAGAAACATGGCACTATATTTGGTTTGGGGTATGAGTACACTTGGGAGGAGTTCAATCACTGGTCGCCACCATGGAGCGGTCCCTACTACCCACTGGAGCATCCGATACCTCACCTAGAGCAGACTTTCCAGCCGACATATATTATATATGGGTCGGAGGAAGATGAAGCATTGGCAGCCATGAAGAATCTGTTCCTGAAGGATGATGATATGGACTGCTGTGTTATTTTCGAGGAGGAAGGGGAGGAAGGCCCTTTTATACAAGTTGTGAACCGAGGAGATCGCCTCAGAAATTGGTCAATCAGAACCACCAGGGCCCGGAAAGCTTCGGGGTAGCAAGGCTAAACAAAAGCACCATGCATCACACTTTACTTTTTACTAGCTGATTTTATTTCCGCATTGTCTTTAATTCTGGAAAAAACTTTGATATTCAAAACAATTACGAATTTAATCGAAGCATTTTAGTTTATTATATATATCGCTCTTATTATGTTTCTACCATTCACTTTATTTTACACAGCATTACTATTACTTGCCTTGATGATGAACCAACGATTGTGACTTGCAACGAGATAACGCAACAAACGGATACGGACTCAGAAGCGGATGATATACCAGAAGCGGTCGTTAGAGGAGTTGAGAATTTTGAAAATAGGCCTAAGTCTAACTTGGACGAAACAGAGGTCGTTAATCTGGTAGATACAGGGAATGTCAAAGAGACACGCATCAGTATTCATCTGTCACCATCAGAAAAGAAAGTGTACACGGAGTTCCTAAAGGAATATGAAGACATATTCGCCTAGTCATATGATGATATGACTGGTCTCAGCACATCCATTGTAGCTCACAAACTGCCAACAAATCCAACATGCCCACCGGTAAAACAGAAGCTCAGGAAATTCAAACCCGACATGAGTTTGAAAATCAAAGAAGAGGTTACCAAGCAAGTCAAAGCCAAGGTTCTCAGGGTAGTAGAGTATCCGACATGGTTAGCCAACTTCGTGCCAGTGCCAAAAAAGGATGGGAAAGTTAGAGTTTGTGTTGACTACCGAGATCTTAATCGGGCCAGTCCCAAAGACGACTTCCCCTTGCCTAGCATACACATTCTTATCGACAACTGCGCCAAGCATGAGTTGTAGTCTTTTGTTGATTGTTTCGCTGGGTATCATCAAATATGTATGGAGGAGGAAGATGCAGAGAAAACGACTTTCATCACACCGTGGGGAATGTACTGTTACAAAATGATGTCATTCGGTTTGAAGAATGTTGGTGCCACCTACATGAGAGCCATGACTACCATCTTTCATGACATGATACACAAGGAGATCGAGGTATATGTGGATTACTTCATCATCAAATCCAAGAAAGTCAGGGATCACATGGTAGATCTAAGAAAGTTCTTCAACAGACTGAGGAGGAACAATCTGAAACTGAATCCTGCCAAGTGTGCATTCGGGGTTCCTGCTGGAAAATTATTGGGTTTCATCGTGAGTCGTCGAGGAATAGAATTGGATCCATCAAAGGTCAAAGTTATCCAAGAATTGTCACCGCTAAAGAACAAGAAGGACGTGATGAGTTTCCTGGGAAGACTCAACTATATCAGCTGGTTCATAGCTCAATCCACGGTCATTTGTGAACCTATCTTCAAAATATTGAAGAAGGACGCTGCTACCAAATGGACTGATGTTTGTCAGAAAGCTTTTGATAGAATCAAGGAATACCTATCAACGCCGCCGGTCTTGGTTCCGCTTGAGCCAGGAAGACCCCTATTGCTTTAACTTGCGGTATTGGATAGAGCATTCAGTTGTGTTCTAGGACAACATGATGAAATAGGGAGAAAGGAGCAATCCATCTACTATCTTAGTAAGAAGTTCACATCGTACGAGGCCCGGTATTCTCTTTTAGAACGCACTTGTTGTGCTCTGACTTGGGTCGCGTAGAAGTTGAGCCATTACTTCTGTGCTTACACTACTTATCTCATATCCAGAATGGACCTCTGAAGTATATCTTCCAGAAGCCCATGCCCACTGGCAAGCTCACCAAGTGGTAGATCTTGCTAAGTGAATTCAACATTGTTTACATGACCCAGAAAGCAATCAAAGGGCAAGCCTTGGCGGACCATCTCGTCGAGAATCCCGTGGACGGAGAATACGAGCCCCTAAAAACGTATTTTCCCGATAAAGAGGTATCTTTCATAGGAGAAGATATTGCAAAATCCTATGATGGTTGGAGGTTGTTTTTCGACGGAGCTCCAAATTTCAAAGGAGTTGGCATAGGATCAGTCTTAGTATCAGAAATCGGCCAGCACTACCCGGTATCCGCCAAGCTCAGGTTCCCTTGCAAAAATAATATGGTCGAATATGAAGCCTGCATCTTGGGGCTCAAAATGGCCATTGACATGAACGTTCAGGAGTTGCTAGTGATCGGGGATTCAGACTTGCTCATACACCAGGTTCGAGGAGAGTGGGCAACCATAAAACTCTAAGATACTTCCCTACTTACATCATATACAGGAGTTTAGGAAAAGGTTCACAAAGACAGAATTTCAGCACATCCCTAGAGTCCAGAACGAGTTTGCGGATGCATTAGCTACTTTATCGTCCATGATCCAGCATCCAGATACAAATTTCATTGATCCCATCCTAGTAAAGATTCATGATCAGTCAGCTTATTGTGCACACATTGAGGAAGAAGCTGATGGAAAACCATGGTTCCATGACATTAAGGAGTACTTGACAACAGGGGAATATCCAGGACTTGCCAACGCTACTCAGAAGCGTACACTTCGTAGGCTATCCAGCAACTTTTTTCACAGTAAAGGAATCAGGTACAGGAGAAATCCCAATTTGTGTTTACTAAGGTGTGTCGAAGCAAAAGAAGCATCCAGGCTATTGGACGAAGTATATGCAGGGACCTGCGGGCCGCACATGAATGGTTTTGTCTTAGCAAAGAAGATACTTCGAGCAGGGTATTTTTGGATGACTATGGAAATAGACTGTATCCAGTATATTCGCAAATGCCATCGCTGTCAGATACATGCAGATATGATAAAGACGCCTCCAAACGAGCTTACTGCAACAAGCTCACCATGGCCATTCGCCGCTTGGGGAATGGATGTTATCGGACCTATCGAGCCTGCCGTATCAAATGGGCACAGGTTCATCCTAGTGGCAATCGATTATTTTACCAAACGGGTCGAAGCAGCATCATACAAGGTGGTCACTAAGAAGGTTGTGGCGGGTTTCGTTCGCGACTGCATTGCTTGTCGGTTCGGAGTTCTGGAATCAATCATCACCAATAATGGTTCCAATCTCAACAGCGACTTGATGAGAGCAATGTGTGGAACTTTCAAGATCAAACACAAGAACTCTACAGCCTACAGGCCTCAGATGAATGAAGCTGTGGAAGCAACCAACAAGAATATAAAGAAGATACTAAGGAAGATGGTCGAAAGGCACAAACAATGGCATGAGAAGTTATCATTCGCCTTATTAGGATACCGTACCACATTCCGCACATCGACCGGAGCAACTCCCTACATGCTGGTTTATGGTACAGAGGCGGTCATCCCCGCCGAGGTAGAAATTCTCTCCTTAAGGATCACACAAGAAGTAGAATTGGATGATGCAGAATGGGTAAGAGGTTGCTACGAGCAGTTAGCCCTTATAGATGGGAAAAGGATGAATGCAGTTTGCCACAGTCAGTTGTATCATAACAAAATGTCCAGAGCCTTCAACAAAAGGGTTAAGCCAAGGAAGTTTACACCGGGGCAGCTGGTGTTGAAGAAAATATTCCCACATCAAGATGAAGACAAGGGGAAGTTCTCTCCCAACTCGCAGGGTCCGTACATGGTTCACCGGGTTCTAACTGGAGGAGCCCTTATTCTTGCAGAGATGGATGGAGAAGTTTGGCCGAAGCCAATCAATTCAGATGCAGTGAAACGATATTATGTGTAACCACTTATGATTCCCTTAATGATGTAATTTGAACTACGCTTGACCTGATTCCCGTTTAAGAGGGGATACGTAGGCAGCCCTATGGGTTCGGCCATAATTTAATAAAAATTCCATTTTCCTCCGCTATTGGAACTAGGCCAGAATTTTGAGGAGGGCCCTCAAAATTCTGAAGTTAATTTTAGTTCATGCATCGCCAGAAGCGCCAGCCCAGTAAACTGGGGCAGAATTTTGAGGAGGACCCTCAAAATTCCAAAGATGTTTTTTAGTCATTCAGCACAGCCATCAGAAATGTCCGCTCAGCAAACTGGGGCAGAATTTTGAGGAGGACCCTCAAAATTCCGGAGAAAAAGAGGTTGCAATGTCTTGAACCACGTCGCAGTCGTTGGTTCATCTAAAGAAAACTATTTTCGATTATATATGTACTAAAGCATGCATAACTACTATCCTAATTGTTGTTGTTTAGCGACGCTACCCCAATGACACACAACGTCAAGAGCCCGGAGAAGACGAACTAACCTTTCCCCTCACAGAACTCACGATTTTCTTTGGATACAGGCACTCGACTTGCAATATCGTCAGGTATATTTATGTACGCATACTTTCCCAAGAATGCAACTTCTCAGAATCATCACTTGCCCGCAATTGCTATCCGTATACAATCCCCCCAGCAGTCATATTGTCGTAATCAGCTAAGAGATCTTACTACTAATCGTCCTTTTACATTCTTGCACTGCATAAGGTTACCTTTCTGCCTTTCAAGACTAAGCTCTGTCTCCATCCGCATTTTTGCATAAGGCTACCTTTCTGCCTTCCGAGGTTAAGCTCTACCTTTATCATCATTTGCATAAGGCTACCTTTCTTCCTTGCGAGACTAAGCATTGTCTCCATCGGCATTTCTCTGCATTGCATAAGGCTACTTTTTTGCCTGTCTCCATCCGCATTTTTTGCATAAGGCTACCTTTCTGCCTTTCGAGACTAAGCTCTGTCTCCATCTGCATTCTGTATAAGGCTACCTTTCTGCCTTCCGAGACTAAGCATTGTCTCCATATGCATTTCTCTGCATTGCATAAGGCTACTTTTCTACCTTTCGAGACTAAGCTCTGTCTCCATCCGCATTTTTTGCATAAGGCTACCTTTCTGCCTTTCGGGACTAAGCTCTGTCTCCATCTGGATTCTGCATAAGGCTACCTTTCTGTCTTCCGAGGTTAAGCTCTACCTCCATCATCATCTGCATAAGGCTGCCTTTCTGCCCTCCGAGACTAAGCTCTGTCTCCATCCTGCATGGCTGAAATATCGCCACTTTATTTTCTTGCATGGTTGAATATCTCCACTTTATTTTCTTGCATGGCTAAAATAGCGCCACTTTATTTTCTCGCATGGCTGAAATATCGCCACTTTATTTTCTTGCATCGGCTGAAAGATCGCCACCTTATCTTTCTTGCATCGGCTGAAATATCGCCAACTTTTATTTACATCTTGCATCGGCTGAAAGATCTCCACCTTCTGCATTTCATGGGATAAAATATCGCCAAATTTTCCAAAGGCGTCATTGTTCGGAGGCACCATTTTCATAGCCTGAGAACGCCATGCCATAGCCTGAGGACCCCATTTTATCTTTTGCATATCATTATTCAAAGGCATCATGGTTCAGAGGCACCATTCTCATAGCCCGAGAACATCATTTCATAGCCTGCGAATCCTTTACCATACGCCTCATGGCCCAGGACGTCATAGTTCGAGGACGTCATCCTAACCGTCCGAGGACAACACTCATGGTCCAATAGGAACTTGCATCACGTTTAAATTTACGCACAATATATGCTCGTATTACTTACCTGCAGGTACACCGGCTGGCAACGACCGTCTCAGTAGGAGCGAGTCCGCTCCGGTTCCCACAGCCTATCGATTTTTCAGAAAACCTGTCTCAATCTAAACATCGCGTCCGTCCGTTTCGAATCTCCATCGGCATATTCCGTCAATAGTTCCTGAACTACATATGGCCTGATTCCTGTAAGACCGGGGATATATAGGTAGCTCAGAAACCAGGGTTCGGTCAAGACGTTTCAAATCGTTTCCTTCGGTCAAAATTGGCCATCATATCTTTACCCGACAACTATTTCATCCTTCCCGGGTAAAGAGGGGCAGCTGTTGATACCCAATTTTTCCCTAGGTATTTTTGTACCCAAAATACTTCCAAAATAGCATGTATGTGCATATTCAAGAGTTTTAGTATTTTTTAATGATTTTTAAACCGATTTACTACCTATTTTAATACCATAAAATCCAATAATTATTCTCAAAATTATTATTTTTTGGTGAATAACTTATTTCATTCCCGTATTTACACCAAAATATAATTAAGGTGATTTTTCCATATTTGTTACAAATTTATTTGGCATTTTTAAGCTAATTGCATATAATTGCAATTATGGCCTATTTTATGATTAATAGCATTTTTATAATTATAAAACTGGTTCCAATATTTTTAAATTGATATTTATATAGTATCTGTTTGCTCAGTATTTTTAATTTACTTTTTAAATCATTATTACTATTTTTATAAAATAAAAAGGGGAAAATTGGCTATTTAACACCTAACCTATTTCTATTTCAATAACAGCCTTTTCTTCCTTTCAATTGCAGCCTCAATTGGCTCTATTCCTAACCGTTTCGATTCAGGATCTGATCTTGTTCTTCCAAGCCTTTCTCACTTCTAGGGGTTCTCTGAAACCCTAAGCCATTTGAGGTTCTTTTACCGTTATTTGTTTAGATCTGTGCTATGTCTGTGCTTTTCTTGACGATTTGAGTGTTTTCCCCAAATTTCCTTCTCAAAAATCATTCGATTTCAAATTAGGGTTTCTGAAATTCTTTTGATTCTTGATGTTCTTTACTTTTAGATGTTCGTCTGTATTATGCTCGTATGTTTTCCTTCTCTATTACGCATGTATTGTCTTTTTTTTCTTTTTTTTTCTTTTATATGTGTGCTCACATGATTAATCCGTGTTAAATTTTCCTCACTCTTCTCCCATGTGTGTTACTACCGAGCTTCTTGAATTTTGCTTTTCTGAACTCTGTTTGTATTCTTGTTAAGCATGTTTCGTCTATTTTGGACTTTTCTGAGCTCCGGGTTTCCAAAACGTGTCCTTTTATGCTCTCAAATCGATTTTCTTTCTCTGATTGTTTCAAACCTGCTATCGTGGTCTGTTTGTTCCTCATGAGACTCCTTGAGTCTGTTCACTTGCTTTCTCGTTTCTGTGTTTGATTCAATTTGAAACCCTAGATTTTGGGGGTTTCTTCGATAAATTGGATTACGGTTCCACTTTGGGACCCTGAACTTTCAAACTCACCATGAATCTATGACTGAACTCGTATTCTTTTGTTTGTGATCCTAAACCCTTCAATGCTAGACTATTCTGTTTGAATTGTTTGCTTTATATGTGAGAAACCCCTCTTTCAAGATTTTTGACGATTGCTTGATTGATTTTGGACCCCCTTTGTTAGGGTCTTGATTGATTGCCCTTTATTTCCTTTTGTTGAGCCCTTCTCTCCCTATTCCTGACTGTGTTCATTCGAATCAAACCTGTTTACATTGATTTTGTTAACTATCTGATTGATTCCCTTTCCTTTCTCTTTACAAATCAAGTACTATTGAGACCTTTCCTTAAATATACTTCATGTATTTTCCCTTCTTAGGCTACTATGAAAGATTTTACTCAAATTTCCTTTCCTTGTTTACATTTTTCCGCCTGAAATTAAATCCCTTGGCTGAAGGGAGAATATTTGAGACTGATTTTTAAAAGGTTTTCTTACCTTTCTTGCTTGCTTCTCTACACTATAAGAAGGGGCTACCCTTCTGCACTTTAGATAATCAATTTGACACGATCAATTCTGATCACTTCTCACTCTCAAATACACTTAGAATTTTCATAAGAGCTCGAGTTCTCTGAACTCACAAGCATAAAGTGTTCTTCTCTGATTGTGGCTTTGCTTGAAAGAATCCTGCTTTTCTGTGCTTACTTTTCTGAAACTAGTATGTCCTTTGTTTAAATATTCTGCCTCACCCCTAAGTGTTTACTTCACAACTTCAAGCTTCTTGTTTACTTTATTGCTTATATGTTGTAATTTGTGCTTCATATCTCCTTTGTTTGCTTCTGTTTCTGTTATGAATCCTCTACCCCTATTCCCTTCCATGTGCTGAGTTAAGCTCTTAGCCTGACAGTATCCTAATTACTGTCCAATCCTTGGCTTGATCCACAATGGATCCTAACTCTCAATGCTTGACTAGCAGGCTGGTCAGGGTTGTGCCAGCATTCCAATTGCTGGGCATGACCACTAGCTTGCCCTGTCTCTCTCTGATTCCCTTCCCCTTGTGCACTTACACCTATTCCTAGAATCTTAAGTTCTGCCCCTCTCTTTTGAGCCCTGCTTTGGGACCTTGAGTTCCATCTAAACTTGGACATCTGAGAGCTGGCATTTCCCCACTACACTATAATCTAATTCTCAAATATATTTGGGGTGTAAGCACTGCCTGGAGTTCCTGAAACTCCTTGGATCTCTGAAACACCCCGGATGAGAGAAGGCTTTGGAATCTGATCTTGGGAAGTTGGTTTATTTCATATTTCAGACCTGGGGTCTGAATTAGGCTCTCCTTGGTTGGAATCTTTAATTTCTGATATATTTTTCTTATTCATTCTGGTCTATAATAATCTTGTAATAAACATTTGGGGTCGGCTAGTGGAAAAGGGTAGGGGACTATGCATGCAAGGGGTAGATACCATGTTCATAGGGAATTACTATACTTCTGAAATTCTGCCCTCATGTAGATACCATGTTCATAGGGATTACCATTTTTCTAAAGTTCTGCATTTTATAAATCACTGAAACTCTGCATTCTCATATAGATACCATGTTTATAGGATTTTCTGCATTCTCATATAAATACTATGTCTATAGGGTTTTCTGCAATTTCATAACAGATGTCATGCCTGTAAGCCGATTCTAAAATTCTGCATCTTCATATAGACGCCATGCCTATATAACTTTCTGCATTCTGCATCCGTCATTAGGCAAACCTATTATAGGATTTAAATACCTAATTAATTGCATGTAGACAATCTGCCTATAGGATTCCTGCATAAGCAATAATAGTGCTCAAATTAGTGACACCTAGAAAGCATGTCTATAGGAGCTGTTAGCTAAACCTGAATCGTCAACTCGCTTATAAGCCTAAAATCAGTAGCAATAATATTTAACGCCTGCAGATCTTATGTCCCTGTAATTAACAATTCTTTTTCTGCAATCAGTTTATTTCTTTATTTCTAAAACTAATAGATATCATGCCTATCGGTTCTGTTTAACGCCTAGGCAAGCCTTAGGGTAAATTTTTATAATTGCATCAGTTTTGATAGTTACAACCAGTAGGCAAGCCTAATTCGTACTTCTTATCTGAAAATATGTGATAAATTAGCCACCCTTCCTACATTAAGTTTAATACAAACCAAAATAGTATTTATAAGTCATGTTAGATAATCTGCTGCTTTGAATGAGGAGGCTGACTTGAGCCTTAACTGCTATTTGTTTCCCTTTTAACTGCTATCTGTTATTGCTTGTTGCCTAGATTTTTATCCTTTTGAAAACTCCGCAAAAGCCCCAACTCCCTCCCCTTTAGAATTAGGAGTCCCATATACCTCCGGGACTGATAGGATTGGGACGGGTAATAGCATGTAATAAGTAATGATACCATTTCGCGCTTTAACACCTTAATGGGGTGGGAAGGGTAGATATGGATATGATGACCAATGAGCTAATATCACGTGCGACCCCTCTTCTGAGGAGTGATTGCTGGGTATTGCATTGAAGTGATCCATATTAATTATAAACTTAGGACCTCCCCTCCCTTTATTTGCTTTCATCTCTTCTTGTAAAATTATTCAAATCTTTTTTTTTAAATTTCTACCCTCTCTACCTACCTTCGAAAGTTTTCAACCCGATTGCAATGTTATATGCGAATCCTTATTTGAGCCTTGATTGTTTACTTGTAAAGTCACAATTGTAACATGGCCGGAACAACACTAGTGGATCTTGAGGGGTACCTAACACCTTCCCCTCGGGATAATTTCTAGCCCTTACCCTAATCTCTGGTCTCCTAATCTCAAACCCTTCTTAAAGTGTCCTACTGCACTATAATCATTAGGTGGCGACTCTTCAACTTCTAAATACAATTCTCGAAAGGGAATAGAGTTGTCCTCCCAAAGTCGTATACCCGATTTCTGACCCCACGGTTAGAGAAAAAGGGGGTGTTGACACCATCGGCCTAGTAGACTTTGAAGTAACCTTCCAGGTGTTGGACATGGTCACATCCTACAATTTTCTTTTGGGGAGGCCTTGTATTTATGCAGCAAGGGTTGTACCCTCTACCCTCCATCAGATGGTAAAATTTGAGCATAAAGATCAAGATATTGTGGTCCACGGGAAAGACGAGCAATCAATTTATCGGGACCCATTAGTCCCATGTATTGAAGCAAGAAAGGGGAGTGAGCACATAGTTTATCAAGAATTTGAAATTGTGGTCGCAGACTAGTACAAAGAGGGAAACCCTTGCCCTCAACCCTTTCTTTCTAATGCATCAATCATGGTGGCCAAAAAAATGATCAGACATGGTTTCAAATTAGGGAAGGGGCTCGGGAAATCATTGCAAGGAATAACTGAACCTGTTACCCTGACAACCAGTGAAAAGTTCTTCGGGATAGGCTTTTGACCCACTCTAGATGATGTAAAATGGGGAAATGATAGAAAGAATGATGGTTGGGTCTTGCCTCAGCCGGTGCCGCATCTGTACAGAACATTTGTCAAGCCAAAATACCATGAGGAGAAAGAAAACGAGGCCTTCACAGCCGAAGAGACTGAAGAGATATGTGGGGCAATGAGGAAGATACTGTATGAAGCCCACATGGTTCAACCAGGGGAAGGCTCGAGCACCGCTGAGGTGCTGTATATGGGACCTAATGCCAAGCTACAGAATTGGAAGGCTACGCCATTCCCGATCAGGCAGGAGTCCCGGTAGACCTGTCTTGCCACCTTTTCTGCATCACGAGTTATTTCAAGGTGTAACTCGGATGTTTTCTTTAGTTTCTTGTCTTTTAATTTTCCAATGTAAACCCTGTTATCTCCGAATTCCACGAAATGAAATCAATATTTCATCGTTCATCTTTCTTTATTCTTTCTGATTTTGTTATTTTTCTTTTTTTATTTCTTCTTTCAGTTCTAATAATATGGCTTTAAATAACATGACATGCTTGCGGACTTCATGCCCAGATCCAAACATGTTGTCTAATTGCTAAATAAAGAACCAAGAACCGGAATACGATAAAGAGGAGGCTTTTAGGGAAATAAATCCAGAATTGGAACAATTTGAGAATAAACCTAAGCCGAACTTAAATGATACTGAACCGGTTAATTTGGGTAGTTCTGAAGAAGTTAGAGAAACCAAGATAAGCATTTTCACAGGCGAAAAAACTCGAGACGCATTAATCCAACTCTTGTTTGAGTTCAAAGATGTGTTTGCTTGGTCATACGATGACATACCAGGGCTGAGTGTTCATTTTGTTGTTCACAAGTTTCCAACATACCCCGATTGCCCCCCAGTCCAGCAAAAGCAAAGAAAGTTCAAAACTGACGTTAGTGACAAGATCAAAGAAGAGGTCACAAAGCAGTTGAAAGCGAGGGTGATCCGAGTGGTCCGGTACACCACCTGGTTAGCTAATGTAGTTCCAGTGCCAAAGAAAGACGGGAAGACCCGTGTGTGTGTGGATTACAGAGATTTAAACAAAGCAAGTCCCAAAGATAACTTCCCTTTGCCAAGCATCCACATCCTTGTTGATAACTGTGCCAAGCATGAGATACAGTCCTTCGTGGATTGTTATGCAGGATATCATCAGGTGTTGATGGATGAAGAAGATGTAGAGAAGAAAACTTTTACCACACCGTGGGGTACATACTGTTACAGAGTCATGCCATTCGGTCTTAAGAACGTCGGGGTAACCTATATAAGAGCCATGACATCCATTTTTAACAATATGATGCACCAAGAGATAGAGGTGTATGTGGACGATGTAATCATCAAATCCAAAACCCAGGACGACCACGTTCGGGACTTGAGAAAGTTTTTTGAGTGGCTACGCAAATATGATTTGAAACTGAACCCAGCCAAATGTGCATTTGGGGTACCATCCGGCAAACTCTTAGGATTCATCGTCAGTCGGAGGGCATCGAGTTAGACCCAACAAAGATAAAGTCTATTCGAGATTTGCCTCCTCCAAAAACCAAGAAGGATGTTATGAGTCTGTTGGGTAGATAAACTACATCAGCCGATTCATTGCCCAGCTAACATCCACATGTGAACCCATATTCAAACTGCTAAAGAAAGATGCAGCAGTCAAGTGGACAGATGAATGTAGAAGAGATTTTGATAAAATCAAGGAATATCTGTCGAATCCGCCGCTCTTGGTCCCACCTGAGCCAGGGAGGCCTTTGTTCTTGTACCGAACAGTCTTGGAAAATTCTTTCGGCTGCGTCCTCGAGTAACACGATGTGACCGGAAAGAGAGAGCAGGCTATTTACTATCTGAGCAAGAAGTTCACTAGTTATGAAGCCAAGTACACTCTATTGGAAAGGACATGCTGCGCTTTGACTTGGGTCGCTTAGAAGCTGAGGCATTACTTGCAAGCCTACACCACTTACCTTATAACCAGGTTGGATCCTTTAAAATACATATTCCAGAAGCTGATGCCCACTTGGAGGCTAGCAAAGTGGCAGATCCTACTTACAGAATTTGACATAGTATATGTCACTCGCACGGCAATGAAAGCCTAGGCATTAGCAGACCATTTGGCTGAAAATCCGGTCGATGATGAATACCAGCCTTTGAATACTTACTTCCCAGATGAAGAGGTAAACTTGGTTGAGGCAATATCCGAAGACATCAATGCTTGGAAAATGTTTTTCGATGGAGCGGTAATCGCAAAAGGTGTTGGAATTGGGGCAATCCTGATCTCGCCCACCGGCCAGCATTATCCGGCCACAGCTAGGCTACGATTTTTCTGCACAAACAATACTGCCGAGTACGAAGCTTGCATTATGGGTATGAACATGGCAATCGACCAAGATGTCAAAGAACTGGTAATCATGGGAGACTCAGATTTGATTATCCGACAAGCTCAATGAGAATGAGAAACCCGAGACGTCAAGCTTATTCCTTATAGGCAACATGTGGAAGAACTTGGAAAATGATTCAAGTCAATAAAGTTCAGGTACATTCCTCGCTGCCACAATGAATTAGCTGATGCACTTGCCACTTTAGCCTCAATGCTGCCATACCCAGGTAATGCCCGCATTGATCCCTTGGAAATCCAAATTCGGGAAAGGCATGGTTATTGTAATACTATTGAAACGGCGCCAAATACCCAGCCATGGTATCATGACATCAAAAGTTTTTTGAAAAAATAAGAATACCCTGAGCAAGCCAGTGGAGACCAGAAGAGAATCATTAGGCAGCACGTGAGTGGTTTCTTTTTGAGTGGTGACATCTTGTACAAAAGAACTCCGGACCTCAACTTGTTAAGATGTGTTGACGCAGAGGAGGCTGGAAGAATCATGCATGAGGTACACGTGGGAGTATGCGGACCCCACATGAACGGGTATGTTTTAGCAAAGAAAATTCTTCGAGCAGGCTATTACTGGATAACCATGGAAAAGGACTGCTTCAGTTTTGTCCGGAAGTGTCATCAGTGTTAGGTGCACGGTGATTTGATTCATGCACCTCCCACATAACTGCATCTCATGTCAGCACCTTGGCCATTTGTTGCTTGGGGTATGGAAGTCATCGGGCCAATCGAGCCGAAAGCCTCAAATGGGCACCGATTCATACTAGTTGCCATTGACTACTTCACGAAGTGGGTTGAAGACATCACTCTCAAATCCGTCACCAAGAAAGTTGTGGTAGATTTCGTGCACTCCAATCTTATCTGCTGTTTTGGCATTCCTACAACTATTATCACAGACAATGTTGCAAACTTGAATAGTCATTTGATGGGAGAGATATGCGAACAATTCAAGATAACGCATCGGAATTCTACTCCTTATCGGCCCAAAGCCAATGGTGCTATCAAAGCAGCAAACAAAAACATCAAAATGATTTTGAGAAAGATGATTCAGACTTCCAGGCAGTGGCATGAAATGTTACCGTTTGCATTGTTGGGATATCGCACTACTGTGCACACGTCAATTGGAGCCACCCCGTATCTTTTGGTTTATGGCACTGAAGCCGTAATACCCACAGAGGTTGAAATCCCCTCTCTCCGGATCATTGTCAAAGCCGAAATTGAAGAGAGTGAGTGGGTCAAAACCCAGCTGGAATAGTTAACCTTGATCGATGAAAAGCGAATGGCCGCGGTCTGCCACGGGAAGTTGTACCAACAAAGAATGGCCCGTGCCTACAACAAGAAAGTGCGGCCTAGAAATTTCGAAGTGGGGCAGCTTGTTTTAAGGCGTATCCTTCCCCATCACCAGGAAGCAAAAGGAAAATTCGCTCCTAATTGAAAGGGCACATATATCATCAGAAAGATATTGCCGAAATGGGCGTTGTATCTGGGTTATATCGAAGGGAATAATCCCGAAGCAGCTGTGAATACGGATGCAGTCAAAAGGTATTATGTTTAGCTTTTCTGCAGTGACAACCTTGTCCGATTGGGATGACGAAGGCTTTCATTCTCGCTATCCAAACACTCTCCACCCTTTGCAAACCCATTTAAGCCAGTTACTCTTCTTTGATTACCCTCTTGGGAACCGTAACGTGTTAAAAAAATAAGAGTAAAAGCAACAAAACAAAATGTTTTCCTGAACTACGTTTGACTTGATTGTGGAAGGATACATAGGTAGCCTCTCTCTGGGGTTCAGTCACACCAAAACAAAAATCCAATTTTCCCCAAAAGCGAAACTGGGGTAGATGTTATAATGGTTCGGAAATGAGCCTACCTGAACGGTTCCAAAGTTGTAATTTTGTCCGGATTCTTTTTACCCAAACCTTGTTCAAGTCCTTCTAATCAATTAGCAAAGGCGTCAGAATTAGAAAACATGACTGTTTGGATCTGATACAATTAAAATGAGAGAAATAAAATGAGAGAGTCTTGTCAGTGAAAACCTACGGGCACCATAAGGCGACGGTGAGCAGAGAAATTGAAAATGAGAGAGCTTATTTAGTGAACACTCGTAAAGAGCACTATCAGGCGATGGTGAGAAGAGAAATGAGAGAGGTCAATTGGCGAAAACCCGCAAAGGGCGCCGTTGATCGAAGAGAAGAAACCCCTCACCACCATTGGTATTGAAAGAGTCTTGGCAAGTTTTTTTGATTTTGAAACATGGGGTGCAATGGGTTTATGAGAAGTCGGATAGTTGTGCTCCTCGGTTTTAGGATAGAGATCAATCTTCAGAAAAGCCAGCAAGCAGCAGAGGTTCCAACCAAAAAAAGTTGAGCCAAGATCAAGTGATCAAAAACGATGAAGGCCACAAAACCAACCACCATTTCAAAACTAACAATTGTTCTTTGTTCAAAAAGATTGAAACAGGTGCAGCCCAGGGCAACCGTGCAAAAGTAGGTGCAGCCGAAAGAAAAGTCGCGCAAGAGCTAGAAACAACTTCGCGGTAACAATCAACCCAAAAGGGAAGTTTTTCTCCAAAATTCTTTCCTGCATCTTATTGAAATAAAATTAAATGGGAAAGAAAAAAAAATGATAGCTTAGATTCCCAACCTCAATCTATTACTCTTTTGCCAACATTAGGGCTACAATCCCTTAGTTGAGTTTTTAGACATAGGGCCTCCATTCCCTAGTCGCCTTTTGCCAATATTAGGGCTCCAATCCCTGAGTTGAGTTTTTAGACATAGGGTCTCCATTCCCTAGTCGCCTTTTGCCAACATTAGGGCTCCAATCCCTGAGTTGAGATTTTAGACACAGGGCCTCCAGTCCCTAGTCGCCTTTTACCAACATTAGGGCTCCAATCCCTGAGTTGAGATTTTTTAGACATAGGGCCTCCATTCCCTAGTCGTCTTTTACCAACATTAGGGCTCCAATCCCTGAGTTAAGATTTTTAGACATAGGGCCTCCATTCCCTAGTCGCCTTTTGCCAACATAAGGCTCCAATCCCTGAGTTGAGATTTTTTTTAGACACAGGGCCTCCATTCCCTAGTTGCCTTTTACAAACATTAGGGCTCCAATCCCTGAGTTGAGTTTTTAGATATAGGGCCCCATTCCCTAAATCTCTCCTCATAAAGGCACACAATCCTGATTCCATTGCTTTCAATAAAAATAGCTTAGATTTTGTTGCAAATAACTCATGAAATTTTCCTAGTGAAAACTGGGGCAGAAAATTTCATTCGTTCGTTTGTTTTGGTTTTTGAGCAGGTTTGCTCTCGAGGCACAAGATTCGAGATGACCAAAAGAATGAGTCTCAATCCAAAAATAAAAAAAAAGAAGAAAAGGAACAAAAAGAAATGAATTCAAAAGGTTGAAGCGGAGAAAGATGTGCACTGCTCAAGATATGATTGAAGTCACAAGCTTCGCATGTCCCGCCTTGACCTAAAGCTAAAGAAAGAACCATCACCTACAGCTGACGAGCATCAAGATTAAGATCGGAGTCCACAGCAAGAACCAACTAAGACTCAAGATCAAGCTTTAAGAGATTTATAGATAGGAATCTTGTAACTCATAGTTGATAGGCTTAGCTAGTTTAGCTTTTTATTTTCCATTTTTTGGTGTAATAAGGAGTTCTGCAAGCAGTAGAAGCAGCAACAACAGTGAAATCACAGCTTTCCGATGATCCTAGCTACCAAAACTTCCGGAACTACGCTGACCTAATTCTTTTATAGCCAAGGATATGTAGGCAACCTTTGAAGCAAGGTCCAGTCAAACTCTTTTCAAAAATGCTTCTTATGGAGTATTAAACGGGAAAAAATCCCTCATAATTTCTCATTTTATCTCTGCCCGAAAATCCTTCGTGTCTCCGAGCAAAGAGGGGCAGCTGTGAGCACGTGATTTTTGTTCTATACGAAATACTCCTATAAAGTTCCAAGAAAATCGATTTTGTTAATTATTTGCCATTTTAGGAATTTTGTAAAATTTTATTTAATTGTTTGCATTTTGTGCACGTTTAAGTTTTATTTAAATTATGAAAAATACCAAAAATATCATGCATTGCATTTAGGATTTGTTGTTTCATTTTTAGAATTAATTAGTAATTATTTGCTTTATAGAAGTTGAAAATCACAAAAAAAAAATAGTTCCTTTTTTACAATTTTGTCTTTAATTTTAGTTTATCGATTTTCCTTTTAATTTAGAATTAAGTGATATTTACAATTTTTATAATTATCTAGTTTTTTTAATTTTACATTTTAGATAATTTAGGATTTGTTTTTAATTTTAGGATTTCTAATTTAAAAAAAAAAGATTAAAAGAAAAGGAAATTAAAGAAAGAATTGGAGAAGGGGCTCATTTATAAAACTTGGGCTAGTTTTGCACACAAATTCGGCCAACCGTTCCCCCTACACAATTTAATTCCCTTCAGCCCAAACATTTCCCTCTAGAGCCCCAGCCCAAAGAAAATCGGACCTGACCCACCAAAACAACCCACCCGTTTACCCTTAATATAAAACCCCATTTATATTTTTTCCCCCATTTTGAACCCTAAACCTAAGAAGTCAGATATATTGCGCCCCTTTCTACTATTCATCTTCCCAACTCTCAACTCGCCCTCAACTCACCATTAATTCACCCGAGTTCACTCAAAATGGTCTCCCCTCCACGTCATTTGATTCCCAACGGTTTTGGCAGTAGGGAGTACGAATTTTCTATCCCAAATAGCACGATTTCGGACTCAAAAGGACAATTGTTGGATGAATGGGAGCCGTGGATAGATGTAAATCGATCCACTCCTTCCATTTGTCCCAAAAATTGTTCAAAAAATCGAAAGATTTTTGGATTTTTGGGCAGAAGATTCGAGAATTTTCGAGGGTTATATATAGGAGGTAAGTCTCCAATTCGTAAAGAGAAGAAAAAATATAGAGAAAAATCAGAGAAAAATCGGATAGAATCCCCAACAACTTAGCCGAAAATTTCTAGGGTTTTTGAGTGCTGAAGTTGTGGCTGGTTGTTCTTTGAATCTCTGCATTCTGTCGGATTTGTCCAAAGTAACCTTTCGAAATTTCGATTTGGCTGGCAAGTTCTGCTCGATACTGTTGCTGCTTCCATTTGGATTTGGAGTCAAAAATGTGTATTTGACTATTCTTCTATCGATATTAAAGAAATCCTTATTTAAACAGGTTCTTTTCCTCACCATCTTATCTGTTTAGTTTTCTTTGCTGTGAGTTTAAGTGCTCAAGAATCATGTTAAAACGAGCCAGAATTAAATGTGTTATGGTTTGTTGCTGATGTTTTGTTATGTAATGGTCACATGTTAGTATCAATTTTGAGACTAGTTTAACCCATTAAGATCATTTTGAATACTTCGCGTAATGTCAAGTTCCTTCCATATTTTGATTCTGATGTTTGGATTCATGTTTCTATTACGAACCTTCATTTAATTAATGAGTATCAATGATTGTTGGCACCATTTGAAGCATGTGGGAGTTAAATTGGAGGCTCTTCTTATTTTAGTTTGTCATGGAGGAACAAATCACAAAGAGTTCTGTCAACTCATTTAAATAGTCTGTTGGTATGACTTTCGAAATGAACTTTTCTGTATAGTCTAAGTCTTTGAGATGAATTTTCTGTAAGTTGGACCTCATGTGTATTATGAGAGTTTCGAGTTATGAATACCCTTGCTTGTTGATCTTTCCTGAGTGTTTAGAGGCAGTTCCTCTCGACTTCATATGATTGTGACTGAATCTCTATTGGCCATACGCTTGGATCTTCATTTCTGAAAACGTTTGATAAAATATGTTCTTGACATGGATCTTAGGTGTAGAAGCAGTCGGATATAACTTTGTTTGATGAATTTGGGCTTTGTTTACTTAGATTGAATTCAAAACCAATGTGTCTGATTGCGTGAGTGCTTCATATATGTGAATAGGGAACCAATTGACCAAACTCTCCATTATAGCTGGAAGCAAGTTTTAAGATCTTGGTGCTTGTCTGAACTTTTCCATCTGTTAAAGTGCACATATTAGTTTTGGATTCAGCTGCATATTTTTCTTGGAGCTATGTTGGGTCAGTGCCTCTTAACAAATTGTAGCCATGATGTTTTTTTTTAATGTAGTGATAAAATAAACCAAATTCAGCTTGCTGTAATGTGTGACATCGATGGGAGAGATTAGATTTTGTTAGCAAATGTGATCACTCGTTAGGTTTGGACTATTAAAAAGAAGGAAATTGGTAACTTTTGAATTAAATCCCATGTAACTTGAAAGCAGTGACCAAATTTGAGATTTTTCTGGGCCTACATCTTTATGTTAATTAGTATGGTTTAAGGCTAGCTTTTCTTTAGTCAATTCTTCGTTTTCTTCACAAATTTGTGTAGAAGTCATGTTTGGGCTTCAACTAACAATTTCCTTTGGGTTTACCTTGGTTTCAATTGCATAATTCGCATCTGGGCTCAATTATGAGCCCAATAAGTGTTGATGCCCTTCTTTTGATCTTAAAAGAAAAAGAAGAAGGGAAGTTTTGTATTAATTCCATGGGCCTGCAATTGGCCCAGTTTGCTTTTCTGTGATCAGCTTGGAGCCTACTTGCTTGGGCTCTATACGCTACTCAATGGCCTTGAGTTTAAAGTTTGGATGTTCGATTAAGTAACATTTTTTTTAAATGGTTGGAGGTGTGCCATTTTTGCTAAAATTACCCATGGCCCTCTTATTAGTTAATACAAACTTAGAAGTAATTAATTCTAAATATCGTAGTTTGCTTTAGGCCCGATTTAGATTAGCATTGCGATTATGTATAGATTCGCGTAACATAATTGTATTTTTAGTTCTAAAAAGACTCTAGGGATGCCTTCACGCAACTTCAACCAAACATTTCTTAATAAAATAAACAAAGCATTATTAATTGTGGACACGTTCGCATGACATGATTTTGACGCGTAAAATAAAAGAGTATACGTACGCGTAGCTCATTTCTTTAATTACAAATAAATCAAGTGTTTAAAAGTGGTAAAGAGGTAAATGCAGATAGGTCCTAAAATGAGTAGTTAAACAATTTAAGCCAAGTATAAATTGCTAAGCGACCGTGCTAGAACCACGGAACCCGAAGATGCCTAACATCTTCTCCCGGGTTAACAGAATTCCTTACTTAGAATTTCTGGTTCGCAGACTTCAAAAGGAAAGTCGAAATTTCCTCGATTTGGGATTTAAAATAAACTGGTGACTTGGGACACAAATTAAGTTATCCCAAGTGGCGACTCTGAAATCAAATAAATAATCTCGCTTAGAATAATGTCACTTAAATTGAAAAACTCCCTTATATCACTTTCGGTGTGTAAAAAGGAGGTGTGACAGCTCTGGCGACTCTGCTGGGGATAGAACCCAGAATCCCGGGTTCAGGGTTCAAGAATTCGAGCTTGTCAAAAGTAATTTTTATTTGGCTTTATTGTTGATATTACTGCATTTTGTGGACTTAATGTGCTAATTGTCATTTATCGGTTTGATATTACTTGAACTGTATTTAAATGTCTTCTTACGCCACCCATCTAAGTCTTCTGAAAATGGTGCACACATGCGCGTGGCCCGCTTTTTCTGTAGAAATTATTCCAAATAAGACGGGGCTGGGCAAGCAACAAGGCCGAGCAGACTTTCGTGCCCCCGATACGTTGCTCCCTCCTCGACCCTAGTTGTCCGCTCGGGTAACCCAAGTCTAGACCACAAACAAGGTTTTTAAACCTAGAATAACGCAACCTCATGCCGGATCCCTAGTAGGAACAATTACATTCATCAGGTGCATTTGACCTTGGGGACTCAACACAGGAGTTGGGTCCGTCTAGGACAGGTGTACCCAAAATAAAGACCATCCTGATGCATCCTACGTGCTATGTGAATATTTATCTGTTTTGGCTTGCATGTTGACCGGCTAAGAAATGAAATAAAAAGAAAAACCAAGAGTGAGGTAGGAGATAAAATTTACCTGGTTTCTAAAATCCCAGTATTTGAAAATATCCCGAAACTCTGCCGAATTCTTTTTAAAAAAAATAAAAAAAAAACTGAAAGTATATTTCAAAAGAGTGAGTCAAATATCATGTTTTTGTATCAAAACTACCCGGACTACGCAGGTCTGATTCTCACCGGATGTGGGATACGTAGGCAACCCATATAAGGTTCGGCCTTATTTTTACCAAATAATAAAATAAAAAGATGTTTCAGGGCTTTGGTCAAAACAATATGCCGACCCGACTTCGGTTGTATTTAAGTCATTTCTCCCCGGAATTGTCGAAAGGCTATTTTCGAGAGGAACAGGCAAAAGGTGTCTTTTCCAATAAAATACCTACCCCCCGGCCTCAAAATTCATTTGGAATTGTGAAGGGTGCCACGTTTGCAAAAACGACCATTTTGCTAACATTGCAATAAAAGGGCTCCTTGTCCGTTGATTTTTTTAAAAAAAACTTGTTTTGCAAAAAGAGTCCACAAGAGTCAACCCTAACCTTAACGCTCCACAGGTACAAATGAATGACGTCCAGGAATCATCGCAATCTGTCATAGAAAGGGCTCGGATGCAGCTACGTAAGTGGTGGGTTGATTTAGATGAAGATGGCTGACTTTGGGGAGAAGAACATTTGGGTTCCCTGGTAGACATCATGCACGTCAAACCACAGGAGGATTTAATTAAGGCTTTGGTGACCTTTTGGGATCCCGTTCACAATGTGTTCCGTTTCTCAGATTTCGAACTCACACCCACTCTAGAAGAAATAGCCGGGTACATCGATTTTGGCCAAGAGTTGAGAAAGCAGCAACTAATATTCCCCAGGGCTCCCTCAGTACACAAATTCTTCGATCTTTTAAAAATTAGCAAACAAATGAGCAAGGACCGTGTAACCAAAGGGAGTTGTTCGTTCTACTTCCTGTATTTCAGGTTTGGACACTCGGCCGGGTTTGAAACACATGAGAAGGGGTTGAATAACAAACAGGACAAGAGCATATGGCAAATTCATCGACGGTTTGCTTTCATCGTGGCATTTCTGGGAATCATGGTATTTCCGAATTCTGAGGGTACAATAGACCTTCGTATGGCCAGAATCGCACAGGTCCTCATCGATAAAAAAGATCACACACTTGTCCCATTAGTGCTGGCGGACATTTACCGGGCATTAACATTGTGCAAACCTGGGGGTCAATTTTTCGAAGGTTGCGATATTCTTCTTCAGATGTGGATGATCGAGAACCTTCGCCGCCATCCTAAGTTCATGAGATATGCTTCAGACGGGAACAATTTCATCAAAAAGTATAAGGAAAGGGTGGAAGGTTACAAACCACCGGTAGGGTTTGAAGCATGGGTTTCCTATTTGAGGAAATTGAGAGCAGATCAAATTGAATGGACCTTAGGATGGCTCCTAGTAACAGAAATCATCTACATGACCTCTTCAAAGGGCTACTTGATGATAATGAGAGCGAGAAGTATACAACCATATGCACCACAAAGAGTTCTGAGACAACTGGGAAGATATCAGGTGATACCCGAAGAGGCAGACCTAAGCACTCAAGTTATTGAACTACACCTAGAAGCAACGATACCTGAGGCTTTAGTTCAAAGAGACTGGAATTGTTCTCGGTATCTAAAAAGTAACACCCAAGTGCCAGACCCAGCTAAGGTCGAAGCTGATCCCAATTATGCGGCTTGGTTTGAAAGGAGTTTTTATGTGTACAATGAGCCGGAGCCCGAGCCCGAACCTATGAGGCCCGCCAAAAGGCCCCATGTTCAAGCTTTTGATGACAAAATTCAGGAAAGGTTAGCTTGGGGAGAAAAGGAAAAGGAATATCAGGCCACCATCCATGATCTGCGAGAAGAGTTGAGAAATGCCACCTTCAACAATGATTTACAAGAACAAGAGGCCGAGGGTGAGAGGAGAAGATTGGTTCGATAAAATGAAGCTCTCAGGGCCCAGGTTCGACAGCTGAAAATAGCAGCCGAAAATCTGGGCCGAAGCAGGAAAGATGAAAGGCTCATTTATAACCTTACTCAAAAGGTGCATGACTATGAAGATGACCTGCAGAAAGCTGAGTCTGAACTAGCAAAAGCATGAACGAGGTTGGCTAAAAATGCCGAAGGGCGTGCAGCTTTTGTTCAACAGATGAAAGAAAGATATGAAAGAGGGGTCACAGGTTAGGAAAAGGCGTTTGGAAACCTCGAAGGAGAAATGGCTAAACAAGCCAAAAATTTTAAGGCCGAGAGAGAACATTGTTATGCCTTAATGGCACGGTTGGAAGAGGACTTACAGCACTTGCAAGAGCAAAACCACGCTGCCACCCAAGTTTTGAGGCTAGATCCCGTCAGATTGGCCGTTTGTTGCAAGAGAAGGGCATCATAAGAGAGAGGGTTCGAAGGATTGCTGACTAAATCACCATGAAATGCAGTGCGTGTGAGGACATGACAAGATCAATGTTTTTCGCCACTGTAATGATCTTCGTCTGTCAGATAATGGAAGAACTCTATCGGCTCAGAGATGACATGGCAAGTAGGCCCGTTGCAAGACCGGTTGGTGTTCCTAGGGCAGGGTTAGAGGCACTGATGTTTTCTTGATTGTATTTTCTTCTTTTTTCCGAGTCTGTATTTTTCATATTTCGAGTCTATTTTCAATTCCTAGAAAAGTCATGTCCAGAGTCTTAAAGTCCTAAAAAAGGTATGTTTTGAGTCTTTTGTAATTCAGTAAAGTTGTGTTAATGAAAATTTGAAAAAAAAAGAAAAAAAAACCCACAAAAATTGTTCTTTTCTTTTTCGCATTTACTTCTTGAACTACGTTATGATCTGATTCACGCGGCATCGTGATACGTAGGCAATCCTTATCGGATCCGGTCATGATTTTTGTAAACAATTTAAATAAAAGAGGAAAGAACCTAAAGAAAAACCCAAAAGAAAGAAAAGAAGGAAAATCAAAGGAAAAGAAAAAAAGGGCAAAGAAAGAGATGAAAAGAGAGAGAGTGGAATTGGAAAGAAGGAAAAATAGAAAAAATAATAATAATGAGAATAAGTAAAGTCGGGATGAAGCATGCGACCGTTGCAAAACATGTTGAAACACATTTAACTGTATAGATGCATCACACCCCAACATGCGATTACCTATCTATTATTTGTTTCAAACTAACCATTTGTTGATGTTATCCCAAGTTCAGGTTCTATAGTAAGGTGGTTGGTTTTGTGGTAGTTTGGCCTCACATCCATATTTCACGAGGTTGAAAGGTAACGTTGAAATGTCTTCAGAAATCACTCTGCCAACAGTTCCTATCATGGAAGAGAGTCCGACCTCGGGCATCCCAACTTCGGAGTCGATAGCCGCCGAGGAAAACAGGTTACTGCATCTCCGCATGATGGAAATGTGGGATGCCTGGTCAAACGGAAGAGAGCGACCAAGTGTAATCCCCGAATTTCCCGAGCTTTTCCCTAGGGTAGGTGGAACTTCCAATATCCCGATCAGTCACCCCAATACCCCACTCGGACATCCTACCATCTTGGCCCACTTTGTTAGAACACCTTCTGAGGTTCGCCCCCAGGTGTTAGCTTCAGGAGCGGCTCCAAATATTTTCACTGCTCCTCCATGCTCAGCTACTACACAACCTACGTTGCCCAGACCCAGCTTTGACCCATCAATCTTCACCTTCCAAACACCATCTTTCCCACTGGAACCTGCAGAGTTTCCCACCTATACTTACTCTCAACCAACCCGATATTTGTTCACTGCGGGGCAAGAAAAGACTACCAAAACTCCTGAGCAAGAAGAGATTGCGAGGAAGATGAGGAGTATGGAATAGAGTCTCAAAAGCATACAAGGCTTGAGTGGACAGAAAAGTGTATCCTATACTGGCTTATGCATGTTCCCTCATGTGCATCTGACATTGGGATTCAAAACCCCAAAATTTGAGAAGTACGATGGGCACGGTGATCCTATTGCTCATCTCAAAAAATATTGCAATCAATTGCAAGGGGCCGGTAGAAAGGAAGAACTACTCATGGCCTATTTTGGAGAAAGTCTGGTTGGCATTGCTTCTGAGTGGTACATGGACCAGGATATATCCCGCTGGCACATCTGGGATGATCTTGCTAGAGATTTCGTTAGGCAGTTCCAGTACAACATTGATATTACTCCAGATAGGAACTCGTTGATGAACTTGAAAAAGAAGTCCTCGGAAAGCTTCCGGGAGAATGCGGTTAAATGGCGAGAGAAAGCATCTAGGGTAAAACCTCCGATGGATGAGGTCGAAATGGTCACAGTTTTTTTACAAGCTCAGGAAGCCGACTACTTCAAAAATATGATGTCTGCTATGGGCAAACCGTTTGCTGAAGCCATCAAGATTGGCGAAATGGTTGAAAACGGGTCAAATTCTAAGCCAATCCGCTATCAGAGCTACTTCCCAAGCCATTCAGGGTGGGTCTGGAGGAATAGCGAAAGACAAGAAGAAGGAAGAAACGTCCATGGCAGCTTCGGGCGCAAGAAAATACCGTACTCCCAGATCCCTTTTCCCAGCAAGGATCCCGCAACACTATTACCCCCACCAAGACATGGCCTATGCTCCTCATCCATACACGGTCATGAATGCTCAATCTTATGTCCGCCCACAGCAACAAGCCCACCGTAACCAAGCTCCATTTCCTAGAAATCAACCTCCTTACCAAAACCACTACAACCCCCATCCTCCGCAAAACAATTTTCCCCCTCGTGAACCACCTAAAAGGCCAAATTTTACACCAATCGGCGAGTCTTACTCCAGCCTTTTCCCAAAGCTTGTCCAAATGGGTCTGCTACAGCCAGTTCCTCAAACTAGGCAAAACCCAACATCTCCTGCTTACAGAGCTGGTGCCCGATGCGCCTATCACTCAGGGGCAGAAGGGCACGACACTAATGATTGTTGGACTCTGAAGAGAGTAGTGGAGAATTTGATAGAACAAAGGAAGATAGTGCTAAGGGATGAGGATGTCCCCAATGTGACTAATAACCCACTGCCAGCCCACAACAACGGACCGGTAATCGGGATGATTTGTGAGGATAAAGAATTTAACCCAGCATTGAATGCCATCATTGCCATTGCTGACCCAGAAAATAAACCAAAAGCTGCCCCGAAGCAAGACAAAGGGGAGGAAAAGAACAAAATCACCCCTCCAAAATCAGAAAAGAAAGTCGAAGAGGGAATTGGGGCATTACCTTCCAAAGTCTATGTACCTCGGGGCCACAAAGAAAAACAGATGACTTTGAGTCCTCCTAGAAGATTCGAGCTAAACAAGGCAACCCAAATGTATGTGCCCAAGGGAGCTTATGTGATACGGGGGCCAGTTAATCCTCCAAGGCTGAGTGAGACCGTGGTTATTGGTCGCGCACCGCAAACGCCCATGATGGATACAACCGCTGTGCCCTGGAATTACAACAAAATGGTGGTGACCTATAAGGGCAAAGAAATCTCAGGAGAAGTCCAAGAAAATAACCCCGTTGAAAAGTATTCTAACTTGGAAGAGGTGAACAATGCCACTCGAAAATGCTTCCCATCTAAGAAGCCCATGAGCGCCGAAGAAGCATAGACTTTCTTTCAAAAGATGAAAATGGCAGATTATGAGGTGATCGACCAGCTTCGAAAATTTCCCGAACAAGTCTCCTTGTTGGCTTTGCTGATGAACTCCCCCAAATATCAGAAGGTATTGATCAAGACCCTTAACGAAGCATATGTTCCTATTGAAACTTCTATAGAACAGTTGGAGAGGATGGCAGAAAGGTTTTTCTCAACTAACCAGATTTCCTTCAGCAAAAATGACTTGCCTCCAGAAGGGGCCGCGCATAACAAAGCCCTGCACTTGACAGTCAAATGCGAAGGGTACTATGTGAAAAGGGTTATGTTGGACGGAGGCTCTAGGTAGACATCTAGCCACTCTCGACTCTACAGCGCATGGAAATTGGGACTGAAAGAATTGGACCCAATAATGTCTGTGTATGGGCTTTTGATGGTATAAAAAGGGACACGATTGGAGAGATTGATCTGATTCTGACCATCGGCCCAGTAGACTTTGAAGTAACCTTCCAGGTGTTGGACATGGACACATCCTACAATTTTCTTTTGGGGAGGCCATGGATTCATGCAACAGGGGTTGTACCCTCTACCCTCCATCAGATGGAAAAATATGAGCATGAAGATCAAGAGATTGTGGTCCACGGGGAAGACGAACAATCAATTTATCGGGACCTTTCAATCCCATGTATTGAAGAAAGAGAGGGCAGTGAGCACATAGTTTATCAAGAATTTGAAATTGTGGTCGCAAACTAGTACGAAGAGGAAACCCTTGCCCTCAACCCTTTCTTTCTAATGCATCAATCATGGTGGCCAAAGAAATGATCAGACATGGTTTCAAATTAGGGAAGGGGCTCGGGAAATCATTGCAAGGAATAACTGAAACTGTAACCCTGACAACGAATGAAAAGTTCTTCGTGATAGGCTTCTGACCCACTCCAGATGATGTAAAATGGGCAAATGACAGAAAGAATGATGGTTGGGTCTTGCCTCAGCTGGTGCCGCATCTGTACAGGACATTTGTCAAGCCAAAATACCATGAGGAGGAAGAAAATGAGGCCTTCACAGCCGAAGAGACTGAAGAGATATGTGGGGCAATGAGGAAGATACTGTATGAAGCCCACATGGTTCAACCAGGGGAAGGCTCGAGCACCGCTGAGGTGTTGTATATGGGACCTAATGCCAAGCTACAGAATTGGAAGGCTACGCCATTCCCGATCAGGCGGGAGTCTCGGTAGACCTGTCCTGCCACCTTTTCTGCATCACGAGTTACTTCAGGGTGTAACTCGGATGTTTTCTTTAGTTTCTTGTCATTTAATTTTCCAATGTAAACCCTGTTATCTCCAAATTCCACTAAATGAAATCAATATTTCATCGTTCATCTTTCTCTATTCTTTCTGATTTTGTTATTTTTCTTTTTTTTTATTTCTTCTTTCAGTTCTAATAATGCGGCTTTTTATAACATGACATGCTTGCGGACTTCATGCCCAGACCCAAACATGCTGTCTAATTGCGAAATAATGAACCAAGAACCGGAATACGATGAAGAGGAGGCTTTTAGGGAAATAAATCGAGAATTGGAACAATTTGAGAATAAACCTAAGCCGAACTTAAATGATACTGAACTGGTTAATTTGGGTAGTTCTGAAGAAGTCAGAGAAACCAAGATAAGGATTTTCACAGGAGAAAAAACTCGAGACGCAATAATACAACTTCTGTTTGAGTTCAAAGATGTGTTTGCTTGGTCATACGATGACATGCCAGGGCTGAGTGTTGATTTGGTTGTTCATAAGTTGCCAACATACCCCGATTGTCCCCCAGTCCAGCAAAAGCAAAGAAAGTTCAAAACTGATGTTAGTGACAAGATCAAAGAAGAGGTCACGAAGCAGTTGAAAGCGGGGGTGATCCGAGTGGTATGGTACACCACCTGGTTAGCTAATGTAGTTCCAGTGCCAAAGAAATACGAGAAGACCCGGGTGTGTGTGGATTACAGAGATTTAAACAAGGCAAGTCCCAAAGATAACTTCCCTTTGCCAAACATCCACATCCTTGTTGATAACTGTGCCTAGCATGAGATACAGTCTTTCGTGGATGGTTACGCAGGATATCATCAGGTGTTGATGGATAAAGATGATGTAGAGAAAAAAGCTTTTACCACACCGTGGGGTACATACTGTTACAGAGTCATGCCGTTCAGTCTCAAGAACACTGGGGTAACCTATATGAGAGCCATGACAACCATTTTTCACGATATGATGCACCAAGAGATAGAGGTGTATGTGGACGATGTAATCATCAAATCCAAAACCCAGGACGACCACGTTCGGGACTTGAGAAAGTTTTTTGAGCGGCTGCGCAAATATGATTTAAAACTGAACCCAACCAAATGTACATTTGGGGTACCATCTGGCAAACTCTTGGGATTCATCGTCAGTCGGAAGGGCATCGAGTTAGACCCAACAAAGATAAAGTCTATTCGAGATTTGCCTCCTCCAAAAACCAAGAAGGATGTTATGCGTCTGTTGGGTAGATTGAACTACATCAGCCGATTCATTGCCCAGCTGACATCCACATGTGAACCCATATTCAAACTACTAAAGAAAGACGCAGCAGTCAAGTGGACAGATGAATGTCAAAGAGCTTTTGATAAAATCAAGGAATATCTATCGAATTCGCCGGTCTTGGTCCCACCTAAGCCAGGGAGGCCTTTGTTTTTGTACCTGACAGTCTTGGAAAATTCTTTTGGCTGCGTCCTCGGGCAACACGATGTGACCGGAAAGAGAGAGCATGCTATTTACTATCTAAACAAGAAGTTCACAAGTTATGAAACCAAGTACACTATGTTGGAAAGTTCCTGCTGCGCTTTGACTTGGGTCACTCAGAAGCTGAGGCATTACTTGCAAGCCTACACCACTTACCTCAAAACCAGGTTGGATCCTTTAAACTACATATTCCAGAAGTCAATGCCCGCTGGGAGGCTAGCAAAGTGGCAGATCCTGCTTACGAAATTCGACATAGTATATGTCACTCGCACAGCAATGAAAGCCTAGGCGTTAGCAACCCATTTGGCTGAAAATCCGGTCGATGATGAATATCAGCCTTTGAATACTTACTTCCCAGATGAAGAGGTAAACTCGGTTGAGGCAATATCCGAAGACATCAATGCTTGGAAAATGTTTTTTGATGGAGCGGTAAATACAAAAGGTGTTGGAATTGGGGCAATCCGATCTCGCCCACCGGCCAGCATTATCCGGCCACAGCTAGGCTCCGGTTTTTCATGCACAAACAATACTGCCGAGTACGAAGCTTGCATTATGGGTATGAACATACCAATCGACCAAGATGTCGAAGAACTGGTAATCATGGGAGACTCAGATTTGATTATCCGACAAGCTCAAGGAGAATGGGAAACCCGAGACGTCAAGCTTATTCCTTATAGGCAACATGTGGAAGAACTTGGCAAACGATTCAAGTTAATAGAGTTCAGGTACATTCCTCGCTGCCATAATGAATTAGTTGATGCACTTGCCACTTTAGCCTCAATGCTGCCATACCCAGACAATGCCCGCATTGATCCTTTGGAAATTCAAATTCGGGAAAGGCATGTTTATTGTAATACGGTTGAAATGGCACCAAATACCCAGCCATGGTATCAAGACATCAAAAGGTTTTTGAAAACACAAGAATACCCTGAGCAAGCCAGTGTAGACCAAAAGAGAACCATTAGGCAGCACGCGAGTGGTTTCTTTTTGAGTGGTGACATTTTGTACAAAAGAACTTCGGACCTCAACTTGTTAAGATGTGTTGACGCAGAGGAGGCTGGAATAATCATGCATGAGGTACACGCGGGAGTATGCGAACCCCACATGAACAGGTATGTTTTAGCAAAGAAAATTCTTCGAGCAGGCTATTACTAGATAACCATGGAAAAGGACTGCTTCAGTTTTGTCCGGAAGTGTCATCAGTGTCAGGTGCACGGTGATTTGATTCATGCACCTCCCACAGAACTGCATCTCATGTCAGCACCTTGGCCATTTGTTGCTTGGGGTATGGACGTCATCGGGCCAATCGAGCCGAAAGCCTCAAATGGGCACCGATTCATACTAGTTGCCATTGACTACTTCACGAAGTGGGTTGAAGCCATCACTCTCAAATCCGTCACCAAGAAAGTTGTGGTAGATTTCGTGCACTCCAATCTTATCTGCCGTTTTGGCATTCCTACAACTATTATCACAGACAATGCTGCAAACTTGAATAGTCATTTGATGGGAGAGATATGCGAACAATTCAAGATAACGCATCGGAATTCTACTCCTTATCGGCCCAAAGCCAATGGTGCTATCAAAGCAGCAAACAAAAACATCAAAATGATTTTGAGAAAGATGATTCAGAGTTCCAGGTAGTGGCATGAAAAGTTAACGTTTGCATTGTTGGGATATCGCACTACTGTGCGCACGTTGATTGGAGCCACCCCGTATCTTTTGGTTTATGGCACTGAAGCCGTAATACCCACAGAGGTTGAAATCCCCTCTCTCCGGATCATTGTCAAAGCCTAAATTGAAGAGAGTGAGTGGGTCAAAACCCAGCTGGAATAGTTAACCTTGATCGATGAAAAGCGAATGGCCGCGGTCTGCCACGGGAAGTTGTACCAACAAAGAATGGCCCGTGCCTACAACAAGAAAGTGCGGCCTAGAAATTTCGAAGTGGGGAAGCTTGTTTTAAGGCGTATCCTTCCCCATCACCAGGAAGCGAAAGGAAAATTCGCTCCTAATTGGAAGGGCACATATATCATCAGAAAGATATTGCCGAAAGGGGCGTTGTATCTGGGTGATATCGAAGGGAATAATATCGAAGCAGCTGTGAATGCAGATGCAGTCAAAAGGTATTATGTTTAGCTTTTCTGCAGTGACAACCTTGTCCGATTGGGATGACGAAGGCTTTCATTCTCGCTATCCAAACACTCTCCACCCTTTGCAAACCCATTTGAGCCAGTTACTCTACTTTGATTACCCTCTTGGGAACCGTAAAGTGTTAAAAAAATAAGAGTAAAAGAAACAAAACAAAATGTTTTCCTGAACTACGTTCGACTTGATTCCGAAAGGATACGTAGGCAGCCTCTCTCTGGGGTTCAGTCACACCAAAACAAAAATCTAATTTTCCCCAAAAGCGAAACTGGGGAAGATGTTATAATGGTTCGGCAATGAGCCTACCTAAACAGTTCCAAAGTTGTAATTTCGCCCGGATTCTTTTTACACAAACCTTGTTCAAGTCCTTCTGATCAATCAGCAAAAGTGTAGGAATTAGAAAACACGACTGTTTGGATCTGATACAATTAAAATGAGAGAAATAAAATGAGAGAGTCTTGTCGGTGAAAACCTACGGGCACCACAAGGCGACGGTGAGCAGAGAAATTGAAAATGATAGAGCTTGTTTAGTGAAAACTCGTAAAGAGCACTATCAGGCAATGGTGAGAAGAGAAATGAGATAGGTCAATTAGCGAAAACCCGCAAAGGGCGTCATTGATCGAAGAGAAGAAACCCCTCACCATCATTGGTATTGAAAGAGTCTTGGCAAGTTTTCTCGATTTTGAAACATGGGGCGCAATGGGTTTTTGAGAAGTCGGATAGTTGTGCGGATCGGTTGTCTAGTCCAAGAAGTGTGTCATGTCTATTTGAAGCCTGCATGCACCCCAGATAAGTCTGTCCTTCCTCCCCGAAAGGGACACTTCTCCTTTAAATTCACTTTCTTGTCCTTTGTTTACTTTTCCTTGAATCCCTTTCGGTCTAACTCTGTTCCAAAACTAATACAAAGAAAAGGTGGCAAGATTGGTTTTACAGGGTTCTGCTTAATAAAAGACAAGTCCAAATAAAAGTACCCAGCCTTAGCGGGTGCATCAAGTCGATCTTGACTGGCCATGATAACTGATGCTTTGAAATTAGAATTTATGGAAAATGAAAAGAAATCCCAAGTCAAAGCCCCTAGAGGCAAAATAAAAAGAAAAGGGCCAAAGCCTATGAGCCGTCATGAGAAATTTTGAAAAAGTTGAGCTCCTCGGTTTTAGGATAGAGATCAATCTTCAGAAAAGCCAGCAAGCAGCAGAGGTTCCAACCAAAAAAGTTGAGCCAAGATCAAGTGATCAAAAACGATGAAGGCCACAAAACCAACCACCGTTTCAAAACTAACAATTGTTCTTTGTTCGAAATGATTGAAACAGGTGCATCCCAGGGCAACCGTGCAAAAGTAGGTGCAGCCGAAAGAAAAGCCGTGCAAGAGCTAGAAACAGCTTCGCAGTAACAATCAACCCAAAAGGGAAGTTTTTCTCCAAAATTCTTTCCTGCATCTTATTGAAATAAAATGAAATGGGAAAGAAAAAAAAATATCCAAACAAAATGATAGCTTAGATTCCCAACCTCAATCTATTACTCTTTTACCAATATTAGGGCTCCAATCCCTGAGTTGAGATTTTTTAGACATAATGCCTCCATTCCCTAGTCGTCTTTTACCAACATTAGGGCTCCAATCCCTGAGTTAAGATTTTTAGACATAAGGCCTACATTCTCTAGTCACCTTTTGCCAACATAGGGCTCCAATCCCTGAGTTGAGATTTTTTTTAGACACATGGCCTCCATTCCCTAATCGCCTTTTACAAACATTAGGGCTCCAATCCCTGAGTTGAGTTTTTAGATATAGGGCCTCATTCCCTCAATCTCTCCTCTTAAAGGCACACAATCCTGATTCTATTGCTTTCAATAAAAATAGCTTAGATTTTGTTGCAAATAACTCACGAAATTTTCCTAGTGAAAACTGGGGCAGAAAATTTCGTTTGTTCCTTTGTTTTGGTGTTTGAGCAGGTTTGCTCTCGAGGCACAAGATTCGAGATGACCAAAAGAATGAGTCTCAATCCAAAAATAAAGAAAAGAAGAAAAGGAACAAAAAGAAATGAATTCAAAAGGTTGAAGCGGGGAAAGATGTGCACTGCTCAAGATATGATTGAAGTCACAAGCTTCGCATGTCCCGCCTTGACCCAAAGCTGAAGAAAGAACCAGCACCTACAGCTGACGAGCATAAAGATTCAGATCGGAGTCCACCGCAAGAACCAACTAAGACTCAAGATCAAGCTTTAAGAGATTTATAGATAGGAATCTTGTAACTCATAGTTGATAGGCTTAGCTAGTTTAGCTTTTTATTTTCCATTTTTTGGTGTAATAAGGAGTTCCGCAAGTAGTAGCATCAGCAACAACAGTGAAATCACAGCTTTCCGATAGTCCTAGCTACCAAAACTTCCAGAACTACGCTGACCTGATTCCTTTATAGCCAAGGATATGTAGGCAACCTTTGAAGCAAGGTCCGGTCAAACTCTATTCAAAAATGCTTCTCATGGAGTATTAAACGGGAAAAAATCCCTCATAATTTCTCATTTTATCTTTGCCCGAAAATCCTTCGTGTCTCCTAGCAAAGAGGGGCAGCTGTGAGCACGTGATTTTTGTCCTATACGAAATACTCCTATATAGTTCCAAGAAAATAGATTTTGTTAATTATTTGCCATTTTAGGAATTTTGTAAAATTTTATCTAATTGTTTGCATTTTGTGCACGTTTAAGTTTTATATAAATTATGAAAAATACCAAAAATATCATGCATTGCATTTAGGATTTGTTTTTGCATTTTTAGAATTAATTAGTAATTATTTGTTTTATAGGAGTTGAAAATCACAAAAAAAAAATATAGTTCCTTTTTTACAATTTTGTCTTTAATTTTAGTTTATTGATTTTCCTTTTAATTTAGAATTAAGTGATATTTACAATTTTTATAATTATCTAGTTTGTTTAATTTTACATTTTAGATAATTTAGGATTTGTTTTTAATTTTAGGATTTCTAATTTAAAAAAAAGAGATTAAAAGAAAAGGAAATTAAAGGAAGAATTGGAGAAGGGGCTCATTTATAAAACTTGGGCCAGTTTTGCACACAAATTCGGCCAATCGTTCCCCCTACACAATTTAATTCCCTTCAGCCCAAACATTTCCCTCTAGAGCCTCAGCCCAAAGAAAATCGGACCTGACCCACCAAAACAACCCACCCGTTTACCCTTAATATAAAACCCCATTTATATTTTTTCCCCCATTTTGAACCCTAAACCTAAGAAGTCAGATATATTGCACCCCTTTCTACTGTTTATCTTCCCAACTCTCAACTCGCCCTCAACTCACCATTAATTAACCCGAGTTCACTCAAAATGGACCCCCCCTCCACGTCATTTGATTCCCAACGGTTTTGTCAGTAGGGTGTACGAATTTTCTCTCCCAAATAGCACGATTTCGGACTCAAAAGGATAATTGTTGGACGAATGGGAGCCGAGGATAGATGTAAATCGATCCACTCCTTCCATCTGTCCCAAAAATTGTTCAAAAAATCGGAAGATTTTTGGATTTTTGGGCAGAAGATTCGAGAATTTTCGAGGGTTATATATAGGAAGTAAGTCTCTGATTTGTAAAGAGAAGAAAAAATATAGAGAAAAATCGGATAGAATCCCCAACAACTTAGCCAAAAATTTCTAGGGTTTTTGAGTGCTGAAGTTATGGCTGGTTGTTCTTTGAATCTCTGCATTCTGTCGATTCTATCCAAAGTAACCTTCGAAATTTCGATTTGGCTGGCAAGTTCTGCTCGATACTGTTGCTGCTTCCATTTGGATTTGGAGTCAAAACTGTGTATTTGACTATTCTTCTATCGATATTAAAGAAATCCTTATTTAAACAGGTTCTTTTCCTCACCATCTTATCTGTTTAGTTTTCTTTTCTGTGAGTTTAAGTGCTCAAGAATCATGTTAAAACGAGCCAGAATTAAATGTGTTATGGTTTATTGCTGATGTTTTGTTATGGAATGGTCACATGTTAGTATCAATTTTGAGACTAGTTTAACCCGTTAAGATCATTTTGAATACTTTGCGTAATGTCAAGTTCCTTCCATATTTTGATTTTGATGTTTGGATTCATGTTTCTGTTGCGAACCTTCAATTAATTGTTGAGTATCAATGATTGTTGGCACCATTTGAAGCATGTGGGAGTTAAATTGGAGGCTCTTCTTATTTTAGTTTGTCATGGAGGAACAAATCACAAAGAGTTCTGTCAACTCATTTAAATAGTCTGTTGGTATGACTTTCGAAATGAACTTTTCTGTATAGTCTAAGTCTTTGAGATGAATTTTCTGTAAGTTGGACCTCATGTGTATTATGAGAGTTTCGAGTTATGAATACCCTTTCTTGTTGATCTTTCCTGAGTGTTTAGAGGCAGTTCCTCTCGACCTCATATGATTGTGACTGAATCTCTGTTGGCCATACGCTTGGATCTTCATTTCTGAAAACGTTTGATAAAATATGTTCTTGACATGGATCTTAGGTATAGAAGTAGTCGGATATAGCTTTGTTTCATGAATTTGGGCTTTGTATACTTAGATTGAATTCAAAACCAATGTGTCTGATTGCGTGAGTGCTTTATATATATGAATAGGGAACCTATTGACCAAACTCTCCATTATAGCCGGAAGCAAGTTTTAAGATCTTGGTGCTTGTCTGAACTTTTCCATCTGTTAAAGTGAACATATTAGTTTTGGAGTCAGCTGCATATTTTTCTTGGAGCTATGTTGGGTCAGTGCCTCTTTACAAATTGTAGCCATGATGTTTTTTTTTGAATGTAGTGATAAAATAAACCAAATTCGGCTTGCTGTAATGTGTGACATCGATGGGGGAGGTTAGATTTTGTTAGCAAATGTGATCACTCGTTAGGTTTGGACTATTAAAAAGAAGAAAATTGGTAACTCCTGAATTAAATCCCATGTAACTTGAAAGCAGTGACCAAATTTGAGATTTTTCTGGGCCTACATCTTTATGTTAATTAGCATGGTTTAAGGCTAGCTTTTCTTTAGTCAATTCTTCGTTTTCTTCACAAATTTGTGTAGAAGTCATGTTTGGGCTTCAGCTAACAATTTCCTTTGGGTTTGCCTTGGTTTCAATTACATAATTCGCATCCGGGCTCAATTCTGAGCCCAATAAGTGTTGATGCCCTTCTTTTGATCTTAAAAGAAAAAGAAGAAGGGAAGTTTTGTATTAATTCCATGGGCCTGCAATTGGCCCAGTTTGCTTTTCTGTGATCAGCTTGGAGCCTGCTTGCTTGGGCTCTATACGCTACTCAATGGCCTTGAGTTTAAAGTTTGGATGTTCGATCAAGTAACATTTTTTTAAATGGTTGGAGGTGTGCCATTTTCGCTAAAATTACCCATGGCCCTCTTATTAGTTAATACAAACTTAGAAGTAATTAATTCTAAATATCGTAGTTTGCTTTAGGCCCGATTTAGATTAGCATTGCGATTATGTATACATTCGCGTAACATAATTGTAATTTTAGTTCTAAAAAGACTCTAGGGATGCCTTCACGCAACTTCAACCAAACATTTCTTAATAAAATAAACAAAGCATTATAAATTGTGGACACATTCGCGTGACATGATTTTGACGCGCAAAAAAAAAGAGTATACGTATGCGTAGCTCATTTCTTTAATTACGAATAAATCAAGTGTTTAAAAGTGGTAAAGAGATAAATGCAGATAGGTCCTAAAATGAGTAGTTAAACAATTTAAGCCAAGTATAAATTGCTAAGCGACCGTGCTAGAACCACGGAACCCGAAAATGCCTAACACCTTCTCCCGGGTTAACAGAATTCCTTACTTAGAATTTCTGGTTCGCAGACTTCAAAAGGAAAGTCGAAATTTCCTCGATTTGGGATTTAAAATAAACTGGTGACTAGGGACACCAATTAAATTATCCCAAGTGGCGACTCTGAAATCAAATAAATAATCTCATTTCGAATAATGTCACTTAAATCGGAAAAACTTCCTTATATCACTTTCGGTGTGTAAAAAGGAGGTGTGACAGCTCTGGCGACTCTGCTGGGGATCAAACCCAGAATCCCTGGTTCAGGATTCAAGAATTCGAGCTTGTCAAAAGTAATTTTTATTTGGCTTTATTGTTGATATTACTGCATTTTGTGGACTTAATGTGCTAATTGTCATTTATCGGTTTGATATTACTTGAACTGTATTTAAATGTCTTCTTATGCCACCCATCTGAGTCTTCTGAAAATGGTGCACACATTCGTGTGGCCCGTTTTTTCTGTAGAAATTATTCCAAATTAGACGGGGCTGGGCAAGCAACAAGGCCGGGCAGACTTTCGTGCCCCCGGTACGTTGCTCCCTCCTCGACCCTAGTTGTTAGCTTGGGTAACCCAAGTCTAGACCACAAACAAGGTTTTTAAACCTAGAATAACGCAACCTCATGCCGGATCCCTAGTAGGAATGATTATTTTCATCAGGTGCATTTGACCTTGGGGACTCAACACAGGAGTTGGGTCCGTCTAGGACAGGTGTACCCAAAATAAAGACCATTCTGATGCATCCTACGTGCTATGTGAATATTTATCTATTTCGGCTTGCATGTTGACCGGCTAAGAAAGGAAATAAAAAGAAAAACCAAGAGTGAGGTAGGAGAGAAAATTTACCCGGTTTCTAAAATCCCAGTATTTGAAAATATCCCGAAACTCTGCCGAATTGTTTTTAAAAAAAAATAAAAAAAAAGTGAAAGTATATTTCAAAAGAGTTAGTCAAATATCATGTTTTTGTATCAAAACTACCCGAACTACGCAGGTTTGATTCTCACCGGATGTGGGATACGTAGGCAACCCACATAAGGTTCGGCCTCATTTTTACCAAATAATAAAATAAAAAGATGTTTCAGGGCTTTGGTCAAAACAATATGCCGACCCAACTTCGGTAGTATTTAAGTCATTTCTCCCCGGAATAGCTTTAGATTGCATTCCAATTGTCGAAAGGCAATTTTCAAGAGGAACAGGCAAAAGGTGTCTTTTCCAATAAAATACCTACCCCCCCCCCCGGCCTCAAAATTCATTTGGAATTGTGAAGGGTTCCACGTTTGCAAAAACGACCATTTTGCTAACATAGCAATAAAAGGGGTCCTTGTCCGTTGATTTTTAAAAAAAAAACATGTTTTGCAAAAAGAGTCCACAAGAGTCAACCCTAACATTAACCCTCCACATGTACAAATGAATGTCGTCCAAGAATCATCGCAATCTGTCATAGAAAGGGCTCGGATGCAGCTACGTAAGTGGTGGGGTGATTTAGATGAAGATGGCTAACTTTGGGTAAAAGAACATTTGGGTTCCCTGGTAGACATCATGCACGTCAAACCACAGGAGGATTTAATTAAGGCTTTGGTGACCTTTTGGGATCCCGTTCACAATGTGTTCCGTTTCTCAGATTTCGAACTCACACCCACTCTGGAAGAAATAGCCGGGTACATCGATTTCGGCCAAGAGTTAAGAAAGCTGCAACTAATATTCCCCAGGGCTCCCTCAGTACACAAATTCTTCGATCTTTTGAAAATTAGCAAACAAATGAGCAAGGACCGTGTAAGCAAAGGGAGTTGTTCGTTCTACTTCCTGTATTTCAGGTTTGGACACTCGGCCTGGTTTGAAACACATAAGAAGGGGTTGAATAACAAACAGGAAAAGAGCATATAGCAAATTCATCGACGGTTTGCTTTCATCGTGGCATTTCTGGGAATCATGGTATTTCCGAATTCTGAGGGTACAATAGACCTTCGTATGGCCAGAATCGCACAGGTCCTCGTCGACAAAAAAGATCACACACTTGTCCCATTAGTGCTGGCGGACATTTTCCGGGCATTAACATTGTGCAAATCTGGGGGTCAATTTTTCAAAGACTGTGATATTCTTCTTCAGATGTGGATGATCGAGAACCTTCGCCGCCATCCTAAGTTCATGAGATATGCTTCAGATGGGAACAATTTCATCAAAAAGTATGAGGAAAGGGTGGAAGATTACAAACCACCGGTAGGGTTTGAAGCATGGGTTTCCTTTTTGAGGAAATTGAGAGCAGATCAAATTGAATGGACCTTAGGATGGCTCCTAGTAACAGAAATCATCTACATGACCTCTTCAAAGGGCTACTTGATGATAATGGGAGCGAGAAGTATACAACCATATGCACCACAAAGAGTTCTGAGACAACTGGGAAGATATCAGGTGATACCCGAAGAGGTAGACCTAAGCACTCAAGTTATTGAACTACACCCAGAAGCAACGATACCCGAGGATTTAGTTCAAAGAGACTGGAATTGTTGTCGGTATCTAAAAAGTATCACCCAAGTGCCAGACCCAGCTAAGGCCGAAGCTGATCCCAATTATGCGGCTTGGTTTGAAAGGAGTTTTTATGTGTACAATGAGCCGGAGCCCGAACCTATGAGGCCCGCCAAAAGGCCCCATGTTCAAGCTTTTGATGACAAAATTCAGGAAAGGTTAGCTTGGGGAGAAAAGGAAAAGGAATATCAGGCCACCATCCATGATCTGCGAGAAGAGTTGAGAAATGTCACCTTCAACAATGATTTACAAGAACAAGAGGCCGAGGGTGAGAGGAGAAGATTGGTTCGAGAAAATGAAACTCTCAGGGCCCAGGTTCGACAGCTGAAAATAGCAGCCGAGAATCCGGGCCGAAGCAGGAAAGATGAAAGTCTCATTTATAACCTTACTCAAAAGGTGCGTGACTATGAAGATGACCTGCAGAAAGCTGAGTCTGAACTAGCAAAAGCATGAACGAGATTGGCTAAAAATGTTGAAGGGTGTACAACTTTCGTTCAACAGATGAAAGAAAGATATGAAAGAGGGGTCACAGGTTAGGAAAAGGCGTTTGGCAACCTCGAAGGAGAAATGGCTAAACAAGCCAAAAATTTTAAGGCCGAGAGAGAACATTGTTACGCCTTAATGGCACGGTTGGAAGAGGACTTACAGCACTTGCAAGAGCAAAATCACGCTGCCACCCAAGTCTTAGAGGCTAGATCACATCAGATTGGCCGTTTGTTGCAAGAGAAGGGCATCATAAGAGAGAGGGTTCGAAGGATTGCTGACTACATCACCATGAAATGCAGTGCGTGTGAGGACATGACAAGATCCATGTTTTTCGCCACTGTAATGATCTTCGTCCCTCAGATAATGGAAGAACTCTATCGGCTCCAAGATGACATGGCAAGTAGGCCCGCTGCAAGACCGGTTGTTGTTCCTAGGGCAGGGTTGGAGGCACTGATGTTTTCTTGATTGTATTTTCTTCCTTTTTCCGAGTCTGTATTTTTTGATATTTCGAGTCTATTTTCAATTCCTAGAAAATTCATGTCCAGAGTCTTAAAGTCCTAGAAAAGGAATGTTTTGAGTCTTTTGTAATTCAGTAAAGTTGTGTTAATGAAAATTTGAAAACAAAAGAAAAAAAAACCCACAAAAATTGTTCTTTTCTTTTTCGCATCTACTTCTTGAACTACGTTATGATCTGATTCACGCGGCGTCGTGATACGTAGGCAATCCTTATCGGATCCGGTCATGATTTTTGTAAACAATTTAAATAAAAGAGGAAAGATCCGAAAGAAAAACCCAAAAGAAAGAAAAGAAGGAAAATCAAAGGAAAAGAAAAAAAAGAGCAAAGAAAGAGATGAAAAGAGAGAGAGTGGAATTGGAAAGAAGGAAAAATAGAAAAAAAATAATGAGAATAAGTAAAGTCGGGATGAAGCATGTGACCGTTGCAAAACATGTAGAAACACATTTAACTGTATAGATGCATCACACCCCAACATGCGATTACCTATCTGTTATTTGTTTCAAACTAACCGTTTGTTGCTGTTATCCCAAGTTCAGGTTCTATAGTAAGGTGGTTGGTTTTGTGGTAGTCTGGCTTCACATCCATATTTCACGAGGTCGAAATGTAGCATTGAAATGTCTTTAGAAATCACTCTGCCAACAATTCCTATCATGGAAGAGAGTCCGACCTCGGGCATCCCAACTTCGGAGTCGATAGCCGCCGAGGAAAACAGGTTACTGCGTCTCCGCATGATGGAAATGTGGGATGCCTGGTCAAACGGAAGAGAGCCACCAAGTGTAATCCCCGGATTTCCCGAGCTTTTCCCTAGGGTAGGTGGAACCTCCAATATCCCGATCAGTCACCCCAATACCCCACTCGGACATCCTACCATCTTGGCCCACTTTGTAGGAACACCTTCTGAGGTTCGCCCCCAGGTGTTAGCTTCAGGAGCGGCTCCAAATATTTTCACTACTCCTCCATGCTCAGCTACTACACAGCCTACGCTGCCCAGACCCAGCTTTGACCCATCAATCTTCACCTTCCAAACACCATCTTTCCCACTGGAACCTGCACAGTTTCCCACCTATACTTACTCTCAACCACCCCGATATGAGTTCACTGCGGGGCAAGAAAAGACTACCAAAACTCCTGAGCAAGAAGAGATTGCGAGGAAGATGAGGAGTATGGAACAGAGTCTCAAAAGCATACAAGGCTTGAGTGGATAGAAAAGTGTATCCTATACTGACTTATGCATGTTCCCTCATGTGCATCTGACATTGGGATTCAATACCCCGAAATTTGAGAAGTACGATGGGCACGGTGATCCTATTGCTCATATCAAAAAATATTGCAATCAATTACGAGGGGCCGGTAGAAAGGAAGAACTACTCATGGCCTATTTCGGAGAAAGTCTGGTTGGCATCGCTTCTGAGTGGTACATGGACTAGGATATATCCCGCTGGCACATCTGGGATGATCTTGCTAGAGATTTCGTTAGGCAGTTCCAGTACAACATTGATATTGCTCCAGATAGGAACTCGTTGACGAACTTGAAAAAAAAGTCCTCGGAAAGCTTCCGGGAGTATGCGGTTAAATGGCGAGAGAAAGCATCTAGGGTAAAACCTCCGATGGATGAGGTCGAAATGGTCACAGTTTTTTTACAAGCTCAGGAAGCCGACTACTTCCAAAATATGATGTCTGCTATGGGTATGCTGAAGCCATCAAGATTGGCGAAATGGTTGAAAATGGGTTGAAAACGGGTCAAATTCTAAGCCAATCCGCTATCAGAGTTACTTCCCAAGCCATTCAGGGTGGGTCTGGAGGAATAGCGAAAGGCAAAAAGAAGGAAGAAACGTCCATGGCAGCTTCGGGCGCAAGAAAATACCGTACTCCCAGATCCCTTTTCCCAGAAAGGATCCCGCAACACTATTACCCCCACCAAGACATGGCCTCTGCTCCTCATCCATACACGGTCATGAATGCTCAATCTTATGTCCGCCCACAGCAACAAGTCCACCATAACCAAGCTCCATTTCCTAGAAATCAACCTTCTTACCAAAACCACTACAACCCCCGTCCTCCGCAAAACAATTTTCCCCCTCGTGAACCACCTAAAAGGCCAAATTTTACACCAATTGGCGAGTCCTACTCCAGCCTTTTCCCAAAGCTTATCCAAATGGGTCTGCTACAGCCGGTTCCTCAAACTAGGCAAAACCCAACATCTCCCGCTTACAGAGCTGGTGCCCGATGCGCCTATCACTCAAGGGTAGAAGGGCACGACATTGATGATTGTTGGACTCTGAAGAGAGCAGTGGAGAATTTGATAGAACAAAGGAAGATAGTGCTAAGGGATGAGGATGTCCCCAATGTGACTAATAACCCGCTGCCAGCCCACAATAACGGACCGGTAATCGGTATGATTTGTGAGGATAAAGAATTTAACCCAGCATTGAATGCCATCATTGCCATTGCTGACCCAGAAAAGAAACCAAAAGCTGCCCCGAAGCAAGACAAAGGGGAGGAAGAGAACAAAATCACCCCTCCAAAATCAGAAAAGAAAGTCGAAGCGGGAATTGGGGCAACACCTTCCAAAGATGTTGTTCTCTATGTCCCTCGGGGCCGCAAAGAAAAACAGATGACTTTGAGTCCTCCTAGAAGATTCGAGCTAAACAAGGCAACCCAAATGTATGTGCCCAAGGGATCTTATGTGATGCGGGGGCCAATTAATCCTCCAAGGCTGAGTGAGACCGTGGTTATTGGTCGCGCACCGCAAAAGCCCATGACGGATCCTACCGCTGTGCCCTGGAATTACAACAAAATGGTGGTGACCTATAAGGGCAAAGAAATCTCAGGAGAAGTCCAAGAAAATAACCCCGTTGAAAAGTATTCTAACTTGGAAGAGGTGAACAATGCCACTCGAAAATGCTTCCCATCTAAGAAGCCATCATTGCGCCGAAGAAGCGGAGACTTTCTTTCAAAAGATGAAAACGGCAGATTATGAGGTGATCGACCAGCTTCAAAAATTTCCCGAACAAGTCTCCTTGTTGGCTTTGCTGATGAACTCCCCCAAACATCAGAAGGTATTGATCAAGACCCTTAATGAAGCATATGTTCCTATTGAAACTTCTATAGAACAGTTGGAGAGGATGGCAGAAAGGTTTTTCTCAGCTAACCAGATTTCCTTCAGCAAAAATGACTTGCCTCCAAAAGGGACCGCGCATAACAAAGCCCTGCACCTGACAGTCAAATGCGAAGGGTACTATGTGAAAAGGGTTATTTTGGATGGAGGCTCTGGGTAGACATCTGCCCACTCTCGACTCTACGGCGCTTGGAAATTGGGACTGAAATAATTGGACCCAATAATGTCTGTGTACGGGCTTTCGATGGTATAAAAAGGGACACGATTGGAGAGATTGATCTGATTCTGACCATCGGCCCAGTAGACTTTGAAGTAACCTTCCAGTGTTGGACATGGACACATCCTACAATATTCTTTTGGGGAGGCCATGGATTCATGCAGCAGGGGATGTACCCTCTACCCTCCATCAAATGGAAAAATTTGAGCATGAAGATCAAGAGATTGTGGTCCATGAGGAAGACAAGCAATCAATTTATCGGGACCTATCAATCCCATGTATTGAAGCAAGAGAGGGGAGTGAGCATATAGTTTATCAAGAATTTGAAATTGTGGTCGCAGACTAGTACGAAGAGGGAAACCCTTGCCCTCAACCCTTTCTTTCTAATGCATCAATCATGGTGGCCAAAGAAATGATCAGACATGGTTTCAAATTAGGGAAGGGGCTCGGGAAATCATTGAAAGGAATAACTGAACCTGTTACCTTGACAACCAATGAAAAGTTCTTCGGGATAGGCTTCCGACCCACTCCAGATGATGTAAAATGGGCAAATGATAGAAAGAATGATGGTTGGGTCTTGCCTCAGCCGGTGCCGCATTTGTACAGAACATTTGTCAAGCCAAAATACCATGAGGAGGAAGAAAATGAGGCCTTCACAGCCGAAGAGACTGAAGAGATATGTGGGGCAATGAGGAAGATACTGTATGAAGCCCACATGGTTCAACCAGGGGAAGGCTCGAGCACCGCTGAGGTGTTGTATATGGGACCTAATGCCAAGCTGCAGAATTGGAAGGCTACGCCATTCCCGATCAGGCGGGAGTCTCGGTAGACCTCTCCTGCCACTTTTTTTGCATCACGAGTTATTTCAGGGTGTAACTCGGATGTTTTCTTTAGTCTGTTGTCTTTTAATTCTCCAATGTAAACCCTATTATCTCCAAATTCCACTAAATGAAATCAATATTTCATCGTTCATCTTTCTTTATTCTTTCTGATTTTGTTATTTTTCTTTTTTTTATTTCTTCTTTCAGTTCTAATAATGCGGCTTTAAATAATATGACATGCTTGCGGACTTCATGCCCAGACCCAAACATGCTGTCTCATTGCGAAATAATGAACCAAGAACCGGAATACGATGAAGAGGAGGCTTTTAGGTAAATAAATCGAGAATTGGAACAATTTGAGAATAAACCTAAGCCGAACTTAAATGATACTGAACTGGTTAATTTGGGTAGTTCTGAAGAAGTCAGAGAAACCAGGATAAGCATTTTCACAGGCGAAAAAACTCGAGACGCATTAATCCAACTCCTGTTTGAGTTCAAAGATGTGTTTGCTTGGTCATACGATGACATGCCAGGGCTGAGTGTTGATTTGGTTGTTCACAAGTTGCCAACATACCCCGATTGTCCCCAAGTCCAGCAAAAGCAAAGAAAGTTCAAAACTGATGTTAGTGACAAGATCAAAGAAGAGGTCACGAAGCAGTTGAAAGCGGGGGTGATTCGAGTGGTCCGGTACACCACCTGGCTAGCTAATGTAGTTCCAGTGCCAAAGAAAGATGGGAAGACCCGGGTGTGTGTGGATTACAGAGATTTAAACAAGGCAAGTCCCAAAGATAACTTCCCTTTGATAAACATACACATCCTTGTTTATAACTGTGCCAAGCATGAGATACAGTTCTTCGTGGATTGTTACGCAGGATATCATCAGGTGTTCATGGATAAAGAAGATGCAGAGAAAACAGCTTTTACCACACCGTGGAGTACATACTGTTACAGAGTCATGCCGTTCGATCTCAAGAATGCCGGGGTAACCTATATGAAAGCCATGACAGCCATTTTTCACGATATGATGCACCAAGAGATAGAGGTGTATGTGGACGATGTAATCATCAAATCCAAAACCCACGACGATCACGTTCGGGACTTGAGAAAGTTTTTTGAGCGGCTGCGCAAATATTATTTGAAACTGAACCCAGCCAAATGTGCATTTGGGGTACCATCCAGCAAACTCTTGGGATTCATCGTCAGTCAGAGGGTCATGGAGTTAGACCCAACAAAGATAAAGTCTATTCGAGATTTGCCTCCTCCAAAAACCAAGAAGGATGTTATGAGTCTGTTGGGCAGATTGAACTACATCAGCCGATTCTTTTACCAGCTGACATCCACATGTGAACCCATATTCAAACTGCTAAAGAAAGACATAGTAGTCAAGTGGACCGATGAATGTCAAAGAGCTTTTGATAAAATCAAGGAACATCTATCGAATCCGCCGGTCTTGGTCCCACCTGAGCCAGGGAGGCCTTTGTTCTTGTACCTGACAGTCTTGGAAAATTCTTTTGGCTGCGCCTCGGGCAACACGATGTGACCGGAAAGAGAGAGCAGGCTATTTACTATCTGAACAAGAAGTTCACCAGATATGAAGCCAAGTGCACTCTGTTGGAAAGGACCTGCTGCGCTTTGACTTGGGCCGCTCAAAAGCTGAGGCATTACTTGCAAGCCTACACCACTTACCTAAAAACCAGGTTGGATCCTTTAAACTACATATTCCAGAAGTCAATGCCCACTGGGAGGCTAGCATAGTGGCAGATCCTGCTTACGAAATTCGACATAGTATATGTCACTTGCACGGCAATGAAAGCCTAGACGTTAGCAAACCATTTGGCTAAAAATCCGGTCGATGATAAATACCAGCCTTTGAATACTTACTTCCCGGATGAAGAGGTAAACTCGGTTGAGGCAATATCCGAAGACAACAATGCTTGGAAAATGTTTTTCGATGGAGCGGTAAACACAAAAGGTGTTAGAATTGGGGCAATCCTGATCTCGCTCACCGGCCAGCATTATCCGGCCACAGCTAGGCTCCGGTTTTTCTGCACAAACTATACTGCCGAGTACGAAGCTTGCATTATGGGTATGAACATGGCAATCGACCAAGATGTCGAAGAACTGGTAATCATGGGAGACTCAAATTTGATTATCTGACAAGCTCAAGGAGAATGGGAAACCCGAGACGTCAAGCTTATTCCTTATAGGCAACATGTGGAAGAACTTGGCAAACGATTCAAGTCAATAGAGTTCAGGTACATTCCTCGCTGCCACAATGAATTAGTTGATACACTTGCCACTTTAGCCTCAATGCTGCCATACCCAGACAATGCCCGCATTGATCCTTTGGAAATCCAAATTCGGGAAAGGCATGGTTATTGTAATACGATTGAAACGGCACCAAATACCCAGACATGGTATCATGACATCAAAGGGTTTTTGAAAACACAAGAATACCCTGAGCAAGCCAGTGGAGACCAGAAGAGAACCATTAGGCAGCACGTGAGTGGTTTCTTTTTGAGTGGTGACATCTTGTACAAAAGAACTTCGGACCTCAACTTGTTAAGATGTGTTGACGCAGAGGAGGCTGGAAGAATCATGAATGAGGTACACGCGGGAGTATGTGGACCCCACATAAACAAGTATGTTTTAGCAAAGAAAATTCTTCGAGCAGGCTATTACTGGATAACCATGGAAAAGGACTACTTCAGTTTTGTCCGGAAGTATCATCAGTGTCAGGTGCACGGTGATTTGATTCATGCACCTCCCACAAAACTGCATCCCATTTCAGCACCTTGGCCATTTGTTGCTTGGGGTATGGACATCATCGGGCCAATCGAGCTGAAAGCCTCAAATGGGCACTGATTCATACTAGTTGCCATTGACTACTTCACGAAGTGTGTTGAAGCCATCACTCTCAAATCCGTCACCAAGAAAGTTGTGGTAGATTTCGTGCACTCCAATCTTATCTGCCGTTTTGGCATTCCTGCAACTATTATCACAGACAATGTTGCAAACTTGAATAGTCATTTGATGGGAGAGATATGCGAACAATTCAAGATAACGCATCGTAATTCTACTCCTTATCGGCCCAAAGCCAATGGTGCTATCGAAGCAGCAAACAAAAACATCAAAATGATTTTGAGAAAGATGATTCAGAGTTCCAGGCAGTGGCATGAAAAGTTACCGTTTGCATTGTTGGGACATCGCACTACTGTGCGCACGTCAATTGGAGCCACCCCGTATCTTTTGGTTTATGGCACTGAAGCCGTAATACCCGCAGAGGTTGAAATCCCCTCTCTCCGGATCATTGTCGAAGCCGAAATTGAAGAGAGTGAGTGGGTCAAAACCCAGCTGGAATAGTTAACCTTGATCGATGAAAAGCGAATGGTCGTGGTCTGCCACAGGCAGTTGTACCAACAAAGAATGGCTCGTGCCTACAACAAGAAAGTGCGGCCTAGAAATTTCGAAGTGGGGCCGCTTGTTTTAAGGCGTATCCTTCCCCATCACCAGGAAGCAAAAGAAAAAAATTTCTCCTAATTGGAAGGGCCCATACATCATCAAAAAGATATTGCCGAAAGGGGCGTTGTATCTGGGTGATATCGAAGGGAATGATCCCGAAGCAGCTGTGAATGCGGATGCAGTCAAAAGGTATTACTCTTCTTTGATTACCCTCTTGGGAACCGTAAAGTGTTAAAAAAAATAAGAGTAAAAGCAACAAAACAAAATGTTTTCCTGAACTACGTTCGACTTGATTCCGAAAGGATACGTAGGCAGTCTCTCTCTGGGGTTCAGTCACACCAAAACAAAAATCCAATTTTCCCCAAAAGCAAAACTAGGGAAGATGTTATAATGGTTCGGCAATGAGCCTACCTAAACAGTTCCAAAGTTGTAATTTCGCCCGGATTCTTTTTACACAAACCTTGTTCAAGTCTTTCTGATCAATCAGTAAAAGTGTCGGAATTAGAAAACACGACTGTTTGGATCTGATATAATTAAAATGAGAGAAATAAAATGAGAGAGTCTTGTCGGTGAAAACCTACGGGCACCACAAGGCGACGGTGAGCAGAGAAATTGAAAATGAGAGAGCTTGTTTAGTGAAAACTCATAAAGAGCACTATCAGGCGATGGTGAGAAGAGAAATGAGAGAGGTCAATTAGCGAAAACCCGCAAAGGGCGTCGTTGATCGAAGAGAAGAAACCTCTCACCATCATTGGTACTGAAAGAGTCTTGGCAAGTTTTCTCGATTTTGAAACATGGGGCGCAATGGGTTTATGAGAAGTCGGATAGTTGTGCGGATCGGTTGTCTAGTCCAAGAAGCGTGTCATGTCTATTTGAAGCCTACATGCACCCTAGATAAGTCCGTCCTTCCTCCCCGAAAGGGACACTTCTCCTTTAAATTCACTTTCTTGTCCTTTGTTTACTTTTCCTTGAATCCTTTTCGGTCTAACTCTGTTCCGAAACTAATACAAAGAAAAGGTAGCAAGATTGGTTTTACAGGGTTCTTCTTAATAAAAGCCAAGTCCAAATAAAAGTACCCAGCCTCAGCGGGTGCATCAAGTCGATCCTGACTGGCCATGATAACTGATGCTTTGAAATCAGAATTTATGGAAAATGAAAAGAAATCCCAAGTCAAAGCCCCTAGAGGCAGAATAAAATGAAAAGGGCCAAAGCCTATGAGCCGTCATGAGAAATTTTGAAAAAGTTGAGCTCCTCGGTTTTAGGATAGAGATCAATCTTCAGAAAAGCCAGCAAGCAGCAGAGGTTCCAACCAAAAGAGTTGAACCAAGATCAAGTGATCAAAAACGATGAAGGCCACAAAACCAACCACCGTTTCAAAACTAACAATTATTCTTTGTTCGAAAAGATTGAAACAGGTGCAGCCCAGGGCAACCGTGCAAAAGTAGGTGCAGCCGAAAGAAAAGCCGCGCAAGAGCTAGAAACAGCTTCGCAATAACAATCAACCCAAAAAGGAAGTTTTTCTCCAAAATTATTTCCTGCATCTTATTGAAATAAAATGAAATGGGAAAGAAAATAAAAAAAAAAATCCAAACAAAATGATAGCTTAGATTCCCGACCTCAATCTGTTACTCTTTTGCCAACATTAGGGCTTCAATCCCTGAGTTGAGTTTTTAGGCATAGGGCCTCCATTCCCTAGTTGCCTTTTGCCAATATTAGGGCTCCAATCCCTGAGTTGAGTTTTTAGACATAGGGCCTCCATTCCCTAGTCGCCTTTTGTCAACATTAGGGCTCCAATCCCTGAGTTGAGTTTTTAGACATAGGGCCTCCATTCTCTAGTCGCCTTTTGCCAATATTAGGGCTCCAATCCCTAAGTTGAGATTTTTAGACATAGGTCCTCCATTCCCTAGTCGCCTTTTGCCAACATTAGGGCTCCAATCCCTAAGTTGAGATTTTTAGACATAGGGCTTCCATTCCCTAGTCGCCTTTTGCCAACATTAGGGCTCCAATCCCTGAGTTGAGTTTTTAGACATAGGGCCTCCATTCCCTAGTCGCCTTTTGCCAACATTAGGGCTCCAATCCCTGAGTTGAGTTTTTAGACATAGGGCCTCCATTCCCTAGTCGCCTTTTTCCAACATTAGGGCTCCAATCCCTGAGTTGTGATTTTAGACATAAGGCCTCCATTCCCTAGTCGCCTTTTACCAACATTAGGGCTCCAATCCCTGAGTTGAGATTTTTTAGACATAGGGCCTCCATTCCCTAGTCGTCTTTTACCAACATTAGGGCTCCAATCCCTGAGTTAAGATTTTTAGACATAGGGCCTCCATTCCCTAGTCACTTTTTGCCAACATAGGGCTCCAATCCCTGAGCTGAGATTTTTTTTAGACACAGGACCTCCATTTCCTAGTCGCCTTTTACAAACATTAGGGCTCCAATCCCTGAGTTGAGTTTTTAGATATAGGGCCCCATTCCCTAAATCTCTCCTCTTAAAGGCACACAATACTGATTCTATTGCTTTCAATAAAAATAGCTTAGATTTTGTTGCATAACTCACGAAATTTTCCTAGTGAAAACTGGGGCAGAAAATTTCGCTCGTTCGTTTGTTTTGGTATTTGAGCAGGTTTTCTCTCGAGGCACAAGATTCGAGATGACTAAAAGAATGAGTCTCAAGTCACAAGCTTCGCATGTCCCGCCTTGACCCAAAGCTGAAGAAAGAACCAGCACCTATAGCTGACGAGCATCAAGATTCAGATCGGAGTCCACAGCAAGAACCAACTAAGACTCAAGATCAAGCTTTAAGAGATTTATAGATAGGAATCTTGTAACTCATAGTTGATAAGTTTAGCTAGTTTAGCTTTTTATTTTCCATTTTTTGGTGTAATAAGGAGTTCCGCAAGCAGTAGCAGCAGCAACAACAGTGAAATCACAGCTTTTCGATAGTCCTAGCTACCAAAACTTCCAGAACTACGCTGACCTGATTCCTTTATAGCCAAGGATATGTAGGCAACCTTTGAAGCAAGGTCCGGTCAGACTCTTTTCAAAAATGCTTCTCATGGAGTATTAAACGGGCAAAAATCCCTCATAATTGCTCATTTTATCTTTGCCCGAAAATCCTTCGTGTATCCGAGCAAAGAGGGGCAGCTGTGAGCACGTGATTTTTGCCCTATACGAAATACTCCTATAAAGTTCCAAGAAAATAGATTTTGTTAATTATTTGCCATTTTAGGAATTTTGTAAAATTTTATTTAATTGTTTGCATTTTGTGCACGTTTAAGTTTTATTTAAATTATAAAAAATACCAAAAATATCATGCATTGCATTTAGGATTTATTTTTGCATTTTTAGAATTAATTAGTAATTATTTGCTTTATAGAAGTTGAAAATCACAAAAAAAATAGTTCCTTTTTTACATTTTTGTCTTTAATTTTACTTTATTGATTTTCCTTTTAATTTAGAATTAAGTGATATTTACAATTTTTATAATTATCTAGTTAGTTTAATTTTACATTTTAGATAATTTAGGATTTGTTTTTAATTTTAGGATTTCTAATTTAAAAGAAAAGGAAATTAAAGGAAGAATTGGAGAAGGGGCTCATTTATAAAACTTGGGCCAGTTTTGCACACAAATTCGGCCAACCGTTCCCCCTACACAATTTAATTCCCTTCAGCCCAAACATTTCCCTCTAGAGCCCCAGCCCAAAGAAAATCGGACCTGACTCACCAAAACAACCCACCCGTTTACCCTTAATATAAAACCCCCTTTATAATTTTTTCCCCCATTTTGAACCCTAAACCTAAGAAGTCAGATATATTGCGCCCCTTTCTATTGTTCATCTTCCCCAACTCTCAACTCACCATTAATTCACCCGAGTTCACTCAAAATGGTCCCCCCCCCTCCACGTCATTTGATTCCCAGCGGTTTTATCAGTAGGGAGTATGAATTTTCTCTCCCAAATAGCACAATTTCGGACTCAAAAGGACAATTGTTAGACGAATGGAAGCCATGGATAGATGTAAATCGATCCACTCCTTCTATCTGTCCCAAAAATTGTTCAAAAAATCGGAAGATTTTCGGATTTTTGGGCAGAAGATTCGAGAATTTTTGAGGGTTATATATAGGAAGTAAGTCTACTATTCGTAAAGAGAAAAAAAATATAGAGAAAAATCAGAGAAAAATCGGATAGAATCCCCAACAACTTAGCCAAAAATTTCTAGGGTTTTTGAGTGCTGAAGTTGTGGCTGGTTGTTCTTTGAATCTCTGCATTCTGTCGATTCTGTCCAAAGTAACCTTTCGAAATTTCGATTTAGCTGGCAAGTTCTGCTCGATACAGTTGCTGCTTCCATTTGAATTTGGAGTCAAACTATGTATTTGACTATTCTTCTATCGATATTAAAGAAATCCTTATTTAAACAGGTTCTTTTCCTCACCATCTTATCTGTTTAGTTTTCTTTGCTGTGAGTTTAAGTGCTCAAGAATCATGTTAAAATGAGCCAGAATTAAATGTGTTATGGTTTGTTGCTGATGTTTTGTTATGGAATGGTCACATGTTAGTATCAATTTTGAGACTAGTTTAACCTGTTAAGATCATTTTGAATACTTCGCGTAATGTCAAGTTCCTTCTATATTTTGATTCTGATGTTTGGATTCATGTTTCTGTTGCGAACCTTCATTTAATTGTTGAGTATCAATGATTGTTGGCACCATTTGAAGCATGTGGGAGTTAAATTGGAGGCTCTTCTTATTTTAGTTTGTCATGGAGGAACAAATCACAAAGAGTTCTGTCAACTCATTTAAATAGTTTGTTGGTATGACTTTCGAAATGAACTCTTCTGTATAGTCTAAGTCTTTGAGATGAATTTTCTGTAAGTTGGACCTCATGTGTATTGTGAGAGTTTCGAGTTATGAATACCCTTGCTTGTTGATCTTTCCTGAGTGTTTAGAGGCAGTTCCTCTCGACTTCATATGATTGTGACTGAATCTTTGTTGGCCATACGCTTGGATCTTCATTTCTGAAAACGTTTGATAAAATATGTTCTTGACATGGATCTTAGGTATAGAAGCAGTCGGATATAGCTTTGTTTCATGAATTTGGGCTTTGTTTACATAGATTGAATTCAAAATCAATGTGTCTGATTACGTGAGTGCTTCATATATGTAAATAGGGAACCTATTGACCAAACTCGCTATTATAGCTGGAAGCAAGTTTTAAGATCTTGGTGCTTGTCTGAACTTTTTCATCTGTTAAAGTGCACATATTAGTTTTGGAGTCAGCTGCATATTTTTCTTGGAGCTATGTTGGGTCAGTGCCTCTTAACAAATTGTAGCCATGATATTTTTTTTTGAATGTAGTGATAAAATAAACCAAATTCAGCTTGCTGTAATGTGTAACAACGATGGGAGAGGTTAGATTTTGTTAGCAAATGTGATCACTCGTTAGGTTTGGACTATTAAAAAGAAGGAAACTGGTAACTCTTGAATTAAATCCCATGTAACTTGAAAGTAGTGACCAAATTTGAGATTTTTCTGGGCCTACATCTTTATGTTAATTAGTATGGTTTAAGGCTAGCTTTTCTTTAGTCAATTCTTCGTTTTCTTCATAAATTTGTGTAGAAGTCATGCTTGGGCTTCAGCTAACAATTTCCTTTGGGTTTGCCTTGGTTTCAATTACATAATTCGCATCTGGGCTCAATTCTGAGCCCAATAAGTGTTGATGCCCTACTTTTGATCTTAAAATAAAAAGAAGAAGGGGAATTTTGTATTAATTCCATGGGCCTGCAATTGGCCCAGTTTGCTTTTCTGTGATCAGCTTGGAGTCTGCTTGCTTGGGCTCTATACTCTACTCAATGGCCTTGAGTTTAAAGTTTGGATGTTCGATTAAGTAACATTTTTTTAAATGGTTGGAGGTGTGCCATTTTCGCTATAATTACCCATGGCCCTCTTATTAGTTAATACAAACTTAGAAGTAATTAATTCTAAATATCGTAGTTTGCTTTAGGCCCGATTTAGATTAGCATTGCGATTATGTATACGTTCGCGTAGCATAATTGTAATTTTAGTTCTAAAAATACTCGAGGGATGCGTTAGCGCAACTTCAACCAAACTTTTCTTAATAAAATAAACAAAGCATTATTAATTGTGGACACGTTCGCGTGACATGATTTTGACGCGCAAAAGAAAAGAGTATACGTACGCGTAGCTCATTTCTTTAATTACGAATAAATCAAGTGTTTAAAAGTGGTAAAGAGATAAATGCACATAGGTCCTAAAATGAGTAGTTAAACAATTTAAGCCAAGTATAAATTGCTAAGCGACCGTGCTAGAACCACGGAACCCAGAAATGCCTAACACCTTCTCCCGGGTTAACAGAATTCCTTACTTAGAATTTCTGGTTCACAGACTTCAAAAGGAAAGTCGAAATTTCCTCGATTTGGGATTTAAAATAAACCGGTGACTTGGGACACCAATTAAATTATCCCAAGTGGCGACTCTGAAATCAAATAAATAATCTCATTTCGAATAATGTCACTTAAATTGGAAAAACACTCTTATATCACTTTTGGTGTGTAAAAAGGAGGTGTGACACACATTAAACTGTTGAGTATTTATTTATTTATTTTATTTTCATCATGAATAGGTTCAAGGGATGATATAGCTTATTTGGTCTAGACACATTGTAAGGCCTATTAATAGATAAATACGAGTTGTTAATTAATTCAAAGCTCGCTATAAAAAAAATATTATTAGAATAAAGGAATAATTGTGGGAGAGTGAATTGAGTCACAAACTAATTCAAGAATGGTTGCAATAAATAAAATTAATTAAAAATATACAAATATATGTATTGGATAAGAAAGAGACTAATAAATGGAATACTTTAAATGCGCTTAAAAGTTTTGGATGTACTTTAAATATTAGCCCATGTGTTCATACACGAACCTTGAATTGATATGCTTAAATTAGAAAAAAAGGATCATTGTGCATTCCGCGTCTTGATGTCTTTAAATTTAAAATAATTATGTTATAACTATGTGTACATTCTGTACCTTGGTTTGACATTTAATTTCAAGGAAGTAACTTGTGTGTGTACCGCATCTTGATGAATACAATTAAAAAATAATATAATAATTAATTAAGTGGTAATAAATAAACCATAATCAAGAAAATACAAGAATAGCTAAAAATTGATTTAAGCCTTACACGAGTTAATCAAGAGACTGTACTAGAACCACAGGACTTGAAGGGTGCCTTACACCTTTCCCTCGGTCAACAGAATTTCTTACTCAGTCTTCTAATTTCGTAGACCATGAATTATGAGTCAAATCTTCCTTTTGATAAGGGATTTAATAAAAGGTGACTTGGAACACCAAAACTCAATTCCAAGTGGCGACTCTAAATAATAAAAAATCTCTTTTCAAAACGTCGCTTTAATTGGAAAAACTCTTTTAACTCAACCTCGTAATAGGGTTATGTGGAAAAAAAGAGGTGTGACACACCCCCACATCTACGTACCCGAATTTCGGGAAGTTTTTCGTAAATAAATATTAAACATAACCTCACGAACACAAATATATAATTTCTACTCAATTTCATAATCATTTCCATTGTTTAATCTCATTTTTACCAAATCTTGGATTTTTTTGACAAAATCCTAAAATTTTAATAATTTACATGTTAAAATCTACCTACAATCTATGTATTAAACTCACATTATGCAGAGATTATTTATCTCAAGTTTCTAGATAAAAAACCTTCTCCAAAGAGCTCTAAAATCGGCCACAAATTGAGAGAAATGAACAAAATGAGCCTAAGTCCCGTTGTTATAACAAGACACTACCTAGGCCTTCCTTCTTAATGCTCGCGATAATGCCCTCGCGATCGCCAAGACAAACTTCCAAGGACCCTAGAAAATGTACATCGCCAAGGCGAAGGTTTGACCTGGCCAAAGCTTCGCGAACGCGACCCCACCTTCGCGAATGCGAAGGACAATTGGCTAGCTGAACCCCAAACCTAACTTCTCCTACGTGAACGCGTTGGCCAGTGGCCCAGATCATCACGATCTATTCATCGCGAATGCGTAGAACAAAGTTTTCCCAGCCCAGTTCCTTCATCACGTACGCAGGGGGACCTCCGTGTTCGCGAAGAAGGAAACAAGAACAATAAAAATATAAAATTTTGGTCTTAGCTCCGGGCGGTCTGAAACATACCTGAGCCACCCGGGACCTTGTCCAAATGCACCAACAAGTCCTTAAATATAACACACACCTGCTTGAAACCTCGGAACACTTAAAATAATCTCAAAATAATGAATCGCAACTCAAAACCAAATTAATCAACTTATGAACTTAAAACTTCTTCAACTAGCTCCAGACACGTCGAATCATACTTAGACAACTCGGAATGATGCTAAATTTTGTGTACAAGTTATAAATTACATACAAACCTATTCCCAGGCTCGGAATCCCAAACAGACATCGACAAAACCAAAGTATACTTCAAACCAAATTTAAAGAAGGTGAAAACTTTCAATGTGCCAACTTTCAACATTAAGCGCCGAAACACTCCTGGATCACCCCGAAACACGATCTGAACACATGCCCAAGTCCAAAATTATCATACGAACCTATTCGAACTGTCTATCATGATTCTGGGGTCATTTACTCAAAATATTGACTCAAGTAAAAGTTGTCCATCTAGGCCACTATTAAGGAACTAAGTATTCTGATTTCAACCTGAACCCTTCCAAAACCAGACCAACCATCCTCGCAAGTCATAAAATAGTAAAAGTACATATGGAGAATCTTAATTAGGGGAACACAGATCTAGAAAGAAAAATATAACGAGGTTGAAGAGCTAGATTGAAGACTTGGAATTGAGGTAAGTCTTTTGCCTAACCTTGTAAGAGGGAACTTATCCTCTTAGGTTTATTAATTGTTTTTTGCTACTTGTTATGTGGGAGCTACGTACGTACGAGATGACGAGAGTTTGTACGTAGCTATATTAATAATATGCCCAGATAGACTTAAATTCACATCATGCCTTTAACTGTGCTACTGTATGCCTAACCTGTGTATTGATTATCTCGATGAGAACTAGGATTGAGGGTTTTAATTAAAGGCATTGACATAGTCTCTTACTTCAGAAAAATTTGGGGAATTCTTGATAAGTTATTGATCCATGTCATGTCGTCTCGCAAGTGTTTTCGCGAGCGAGGTAAATTTCTTTACTCTTATGGGATCGGGTCATTCGCCTCAGCAGTGACATAAATTACTCTTATGGGATAGGGTCATTTGCCTCGGAATGATGGTAACACTACTTTTATGGGATCGGGTCGTTCGCCTCGGCAGGTTGGTAATACTATTCTTATGAGATCGGGTCGTTCTCCTCGGCAGTACTGAGTACCACTATTCCTATGGGATCGGGTCGTTCGCCTCGGCAACTTCGTGCTTAATAATTGAAATTGAATTGGGTTCGGTAAATATTGAGTTAGCGCATTCACGGCCGGTTATGACATGTTTAGTGATTTGACATAGACTCCTATGTGGAATTGCTGCAGTTACTTTTATTTTCTTCGTTCCTACTTGTTGTACACTCGCCATGTCTACTTTCTGTATTTATATTATTATTTGACTTCTAGTAAGTGTCAAGTCGACCCTCGTCTCTACTTTTTTAAGGTTAGACTTGATAGTTATTGGGTATGAGTTATTTTCCGTACTCACGCTACACTTCTTCACTGATGTGCAAGTACTGAGACAGGTACTACTAGTGGTCACGCGGGCACGTAGCCGATCATTTACTGAGATTTAGTGGTGAGTTGCTTGCCTTGCTACGATCTGCAGCACTGGAGTCTCCCTCTACCTTGTTTTTTATTTCTGTCTATCACTTTCAGACAGTAGTTGTAGTAGCTTTGCGTATTCTCTAGATTGCTCATGTACTTGTGACGCCGGGTTTTGGGGACTTCTAACATTTATGTACTGCTATACTTATTATTTCTATCACTACAATGGATATACTTATTATACTGGCATTTTGTTATGAAAAGAATAGTTACGGATGCATCAGATCTTACTTATTTAGTTCTTTGAAAAGGAAAACTTTTGTTTTAAATGTTAAAAAGGGGTAAATAAATAGTAGTTTCACTCGTGGATTTGCCTAACGGCGGTGTTAGGTGTTATTACGACCTATTATGGATTTTGGGTCGTGACACAAAGCGACCGGTCATGTCATTATACAAATTATTCTAGAAGACTTTGACATTGGGGATTCCAGGAAAATGTTGGTAATTGGTAGAGAAAAAAAAAAGCAATTTTCATCCCAGTATTTATTGCCTAATTCTAATTTTGGTTCCTGTCATATTGAGCTTAGGCACATTTAACTTTTAATTTAATAAAATGAGTGCTTGTAGTCCAATTACTAGAGGAAATTAACGGTGCAAACAGAATGCATACTTCTGCTCAGGGTCATTTGGATATTACAGCTTTTTGACAAATAATAAATCATTAAACCATCAGCAAGACCCTCAAGAACTCGACATGGTGGTTAGCTCAGCAGCTTGGGGAAAAATACTAATTTTTTACCGTATATAGCCCGTTTGGACATAAGAAGTTTTTTTTCTTTTTTTCAAAAAATTCACTGTTTTTTGAAAATAAGCGTTTGTCATATCATTTTCAAATTTTACTTGAAGATGCATTTTAGAAATTTTCGAAAAATTTGAAAAACTCCAATAAGCTGTTTTTCAAAATTTTCACTCACAAAACTTCAAAAAAAAAACCAAAACTATATTCATGTCCAAACACAACTCTAAATTTCAAATAACATTTTCACTCGAAAAAAGTTTTCACCGTATTTTGGAATTTTACAATTCTTATGTCCAAAAGCCACATAATATTAATGAGTGGACTTGGTCTTGGAAAAAAATTGAGGAAGAGAACTCAAAAATTGATAAAAACCGGAGCAAAAATCACTCCGACATGAGCTTCGCAACTCGCGATTTCATCAAACTTACCTATGCTTTGCATTTGATTGGAAGAGAGAAACAGAGAGATGTAAGAGAAAGAGGGGATACATTTACGATTAGAAAAGAAAAATGTGGAGAAATATATATAGTTCACTTTCTTGCTACGTGAAAATGCAATGAGTTCTGACATTTTTAAGTAGCTTACCACATGAATCTATGATGAATAATGACTGAGCTTTCATTTTTTTGCATAAATAATGTTAATTTTATGTGTAACCAACGAATAAAAGTAGTACTCCGTAATACCCTAAAGCGGAAAGTAGTATTGACGATACCCAATATACCTCAGTAATACGCACCCTGTTTGCACCTGTAATTTCAGTTACTGATTGGACTACGGTCACTGACTTTATTAAGTTAAAGGTTAAATATGCTAAACCCAATATCACAACTCACAAAGATCAAAATTGACATTAGGCAATAATATAGGGACGATAACTGCTATTTTTCCTTTGGATTATTTTTGCAAAAAGTGCAAGTGCTATCCGTTAGAATATTTTATTTTCCTTAGTGTCGAAAGTGTAGAAAGTATGTTATGGGAACAAATTAAAGTCAAATAAATGCTACTACTATATTTTATTAGGCTTGTTAGTTTCTAAATCCAGTTAAAACTTGTAACACCGGTATTTAAATTGTTGAAGATAATTTGGTAAACGGACTTATACCGGTAAATAAGCCCCTTGATGTAAGCCCCCGAATAGTTTTTAAGCCACAATCAGCATCAGGTAAAATATTTGACCTCTGTAAAAGCTGTTTTGAACGCTTTAGAAAAGAATTCCAATCTTTAAGAGAAGTATATAAGCTTAGATCCTCCCGCTTTTAAAAAAAGTCTCTTTAGTTTTAACAAAAATTTTGTTTAATTTTTGTTCAATTGTGCATGTATTATAGATGTTGTACAATCATATATGAATGTTTGAACAAAGTAAGTGGTCATACAATGAAAAATAAGTTTAGTAGCTAGAATTGTAGGATTACTAAATTTTTGGGAGTAAATATATAAAATATCAATTATTCTAACCATGATTAAAACCTAACTTTGATTAATTACATCTAAGCCATTGATTTAAAATGCACGTGTCTACTATCTCATTAGTACTAACTTATAAGGGAAATGGAAATAATGAGAAACAAAGATTATTTGAAGAAAATACTATCAATGCCCCCACTGCCCTTTATATTGTTGAGCACATATACAGTATCAGTTTTTGCACTATCTTCCGCATATTAATACTATCTGTACCAATAAGATGCTAATTAACTATGAATTACAACTAACTCTGAAGAAACTTAAAAAAAAGAAATCTTAAAAGAAGTTTATGGCTTCTGCAGGTGGTGGTTCAAATAACACAGGATTACATTATTCCTAAATCAAAAATAATTCACCATTAATTGCTTTAATGAGTATCAACAACAAAACTATGTTGACAAATTTTTATGTCAACAAACAAAAGCCAACTACTGTATGCTGAGTGTCCCATAACTAGCAATAGCAAGAAGTCTCTTTTCCTGGGAAATACCTGAAGAGGCAAGCAAACATATTACTGATCAAGCCCCTCTTAGTTCATTTATATCAAAGAGAAATTAAATTGATCAGTTGCATGCTAGCTTACTAGATTGTGCATTCTCTGCTGGAAAAATACCATATTCTGATCTGAAATTATAATTTGAAGGCACATGAAAGCACACTGAAAATAAGTGCTGCTTAGAAACCCAACTTCAGCCATATTGACTAAAAGGCTTAATAATAACCCTATTACTTATCATCAGCCCATGACCTTCTGGATGATATTTAGTCAACAACGATGAACGGATGACTGAGTAGCATATCCGTTGTCCATCTCCAATTATGATCCCTTTCAAAACACTTGGCCAGAAAGTCCTTGCACATATTAGGAACGTTACTTGCAATCACAGATTCTTCATGTGTAATCTTGAAGTTCAAATCATCAATACTTTCACAACACGACCATAATCGCTTCCCTATGATCATCTCTACAACTATGCAACCAAGTGCCCAAATATCAAGGACTTTACCATGAATCTCGTAAGCTACAGATTCTGGAGAAGCATAAAGCAGAGTCCCTCTATTATGACGACACTAGCTTCTTTGAGCCCATATCCCAATATATATGTGTTTCGTTTTCTACACCTCTCAAAGACAGTCCAAAATCGGCAATGTGAGGCGCGCATCCACAATACTATCATATTTGTGATCGATAGTAGGAAAAACAAGTATATTACGCGGCCTTAGATCGTAATGAATAAATCCTTTTGCGATGAACATGAGAAAACCCTGTTAAAAGCTGAAAAGCATAGCATGCGACCGTCGATTCTTGGAGCATCTTCTTAGACTTAGAGTAGATATCAACTAAATTATGCAAAGTGCCACCGGTAGCATATTCAAGGAAGAGGTTATAAGTGGGTTTATCGTTTTCGACGCTTACATCTTCTCCGAAGCACTGAACTACGTATGGAAACCCTTTCAGTGCATCCAATATTCCTCCTTCCATTGAAAGTGAAGACGAATCCTTCGCTTCTGCAGATTTCACTGCCGCTAAAGTAGACAAACCATCCATTGTTAATGCAAGTGACATCGTTCCATAAGAACCCGCGCCCAATACCTTCAGCTTTTTCCAATACATCCTTCTTTATGATGACTTTTCCTTCTCTGTCTATGTAAACGTATTCTTAACCCTACCGATGAGAATAGAATGAAGTCTTTACTTCTTTCTCTTTAGTACATAAACCTAACACAGTATAAATTAAAGTAGACGATGACTTACTTATATAACGCAAGCCCTAATGTATTTTAGAACGTTCCATAGTCGGTTGTTTTCTCCTCTTAATACGTATATAGATTTATGCCTTCATTCTATTTTGCTTTCATAATGGGCTAATTATTGGCCAAGTCATTAATTAGGGTGCCCTTATGAAAACATAAATAATAAAACCTTGTTTTCCTAAATCTTTTCAACAATGGCTTTCCATAACCCATTTTCTTTCTATTTACTTCATCAATTTTTTGGCAATTACTCCACTACTCCACTCTCGTTGTACTGCACGAGAAATTGAAGAAAAATCAGTCTAAATTTCAAAAGGAGTAAATTGAAATTCTAAACTTAAAAACTATTAAACTTCTTGAACTTACATATTTTGCGAACAAATTGATTTTAGAAGTTTGACCTGAGTAAAATTTTCAATTGTTAATTATGTGATTAATAAATTCAATATATATAATAAAAAAAAGAGAGCAGCAAAGATACACGGATATTCAGTGAGTTCCAAGGATGTCTCAATAAAATTCGTAGCCTACAACCAAATTTTAATAAGGGGCTTTTTTTTTCTTTTTTGTTTTGTTTATACTGTAATTATCTTACAAAATGTAATACTAATATTTACTTTGGATTTTTCCTTTCTTTTTGTCTGTAATTTAATTATCTTACAAAACATAATACGTAGTACTAATATTTACATAGGTAAAAAAATTAAAGTTACTAAGATGTTAGCCACGTATTTACAATGTGTTACCATAAATTTTATTGTAAAAAATATTGTTTACCAATATGAAGATTTGAGTATCTTAATTCAAAGTTCTAAAATATTTCTATTGTTAAAGAATAGACAGCATTTATTTCTACTTTTATAAGGAGTTTGTATAAACTTCAATATTGTCTGAGCAAAAATAAAATAGAAAATTCACAATTAAAAATATTTTTGGGGCCCCAAAATTTAAGGGGCCTAAACCAAATGGTTTACTAGCCTACCCCTTGAGCCACCCCTGGTGCCTCATGTAATGCAAATGAATAAAGCAAACAAATATCTAAAGCATAAATAAATCTCAACGAGCAATAAATTAAAACCAATCTTGAGTCAATCTATTTTACATAATATATATCTCGAAAACTGAAATGTTAGCTTATTTTATCTTTTCTGGTATTACGGAATATGCATGATTGTTGATGCGTCCAAAACACACACTTAAATTATGTTCGCTAATCAAAGATAGTATAGTATAATATCGTATTCACAAAGATTAGATTTAAATAGTATTCTCGTAGTTTCTAGCTTGATTGCTATCCAGGAGGATCAACAGTTGAGATTTAATATGATTAATACTAAAATTTAACTAAGAATCTAAAGCTATTGACTAGTGACTATCGAGAAAAGGAATAAGCAAATAAGGTTAACAGTGGGAGAAGATAGGGTTTTGGCAGGAGAGATGCAAGATAATTGTTCGGGATCACTCTAGATAATTCACTTCTAATGTTCAAGTGAGTCTCTCGAATTCACTCAAGTATTAGTTCAAACGTTCAGCAGAAACTCCTCTCTCGATTAAGTCTTAGCCTCACGAGATGAACCAAATTAAGCACTATGAAGATATGCAAGAATGTGTAGTGGATTAGTCTTTAGGAAAATCTCTTTCGATTATTTTCCTAACTAGGTTTAATCAATGATTCAACTAGCCTCTTTCTATTACTTAGAAGAATCTATGAACTCAACCAGTAATATAATGCAAAGATATCACAAGTTATGCCTCTCTCGATTACATGAACTAGTGAATATAGATGCAACAATTAAATCTTCCAAAATGATTCAATATATAAAACTAGAGTTATAATCCACAAACAATCGTCAATATACCAAACCCATCAAACCCTAAAGGGAACTACTCCATAGACATGGTGAAATTCATCACAAATATAACTAGAGTATAGAAAAATATAAATTCGATCCAAACTCGGGTATTGAGTGAGGAAGCAAAAATGAAATCCTTATGCTTGTGTTCTTCCAACTTCTCCTTAGCTTCCTTAGGTCGAAAGTATATCAAAAGTTAAGAAAATAATATTTTTCCATGTATTTCTACCAAGTAGCGTCGAGCCCGTACGAAACCACCCTTTCCTAGCCGAAATAGGAAAATAGCTCTGGAAAAAATGCACAGGCGCGCCGCATGGGCGACGCGCCATGCGGGGCATTAGTGGAGAAATCCAAAGAGGTGACAACTTCTCAGGCAGCAGGATTTACACTACTGCTGTCACGATCCGGATTTTCCACCGTCGAGATCGTGATGGCGCATACTCGTGAAAGTTAGGCAAGCCAATAGATACATTCTAACACATTAATTATTAACCCAAACAGTAATAAATAGTAAATAAAGCTAGAAGATATAAAATATGGAAGTTTCATAACAACTCAAGTTCTAAAACAAGGCTACCCAACGATCTGGTGTCACAATTTCACGAACATCTAAGGATTTCTAGAAACATTTGCTTAAAAGAAATACAGTTTCTCGAAATGAAAAGAGAGAGGAAATCTAAAACAGAAGGAAGGGGACTCCGGAGTCTGCAAACGCCGGCAAATCTACCCCAAGTCTTCGGTGGACTGAAGGTAGAACCCAAGATCTACTCACGAGGTCCGTCACCAAAATCTGCACAGAAAGTGCAGAGTGTAGTATCAGTACAATCGACCCCATGTACTGGTAAGTGTCGAACCTAACCTTAGCGAAGTAGTGACGAGGCTAGGACATGACAACCATATAAACCTATGCAGTTAAATCATATATGAGAAATAATAATAACAGAATTGAACAGATAAAAACGGGGAAGGGAAGCATACTGAGGGGAATATTAAATTCTAAAAGTGATAAAGTAGAGAAACAAGGTAAATATCAACTTTGAACCAACAAAAATGATACACAATAACAAGTGCACGGCATCACCCTTCATGTTTTTACTCTCATCATCACCATAGAAATCATCAGAAACGGCACGGCATCACCCTTCGTGCTTTTACTCTCTCATAATCATGGCACGGCATCACCCTTCGTGCATTAACACTCACAGAAATATGGCACGGCATCACCCTTCGTGCTTTACACTCTTCCTCACCCAAACAATAGAAACAATAACATCCCGGCAAGGGAATTAGCTATAACCAATCTCGTTTCAATAGTTAACTTCACAAAATAAGTCACAACTTGAGTCAGTACTCAATAATGATCAAATACCAAGAAAATATCATAGGACTTGTTCAACATGGATAATCATCAATTTAAAAATAAACAGTACATAATAAGAGTCACAACAATCACAGTATAAGACTCACTTGCATGCTCGACACCAACGTATAGATACTCGTCACCATACCTATACGTCGTACTCAACACTAACACGTAGCAATTAAGACACAACACATATTCCCTGAAGCTAAGGTTAGACCAAACACTTACCTCGATTCTACGGCCAAAATCAAGCCTCAATTACGCTTTTCCTTTGATTTCCACTTCCAAACCACCCGAATCTATGCATAATTAACTAAATAACATCAATTAACGCTAAATAAACTAATTCTAATGCATGAGTATAGATTTCCAATATTTTTCCCAAAAAAACAAAAATCGACCCCGGGCCCGCTTGGTCAAAACTCAAAGTTCGAACCAAAACCCAACTACCCATTTATCCACGAACCCAAATATGCAATTACTTTTAGAACCGACCCCAAATCGAGGTCTAAATCTCCGTGTTAGTAAAATCCCTAATTCTCCTAAAATCCCAAATTTCTACCCTTAAAAAACAAGATTTAGGCCTAGAAATCTAATGGGTGTTGATGGAATATGAAAGAAATGAGTTTAAGAACACAAACCTATGATTTGGTGTTGAAATCCCTCTTCAAATATCGCCCAAGGTCGAGTTCTATAGAAGAAAATATTAAATTTTGAGCAAATCCCAACTTAGTTTCTGCTTTAAAATCACTAGACAGGTCTTCTCGCGTTCGCGAAGCAGCGGTCCTATTAATCTTCACGTTCGCGAAGGTATGTCCCCGCTGACATTCACATTCGCGAACTGCTTACCGTGTTCGCGTAGTGTATCATTCCCCTCCCCCAGTTCCCATTCTTCGCATTCGCGAAGGGTAATGCCCCAAACGCTTTGCGTTCGCGAAGGGTAATGCCCCCAACGCTTTGTGTTCGCGACCAGTGCCACACGTTCGCGTAGAAGGATTTCTCCTTCAGACCAAGCTACTCTTTGCGTTCGCGAGCGCGAAGAAGGATACATCTGAGCACATGCAGCGGCAAAACATCAGAAATCTCTAAGTCCAAAACACCCCGAAGCCCATCCGAAACTCACCTGAGCCCTCGGGGCTCCAAACCAAACATGCGCACAAGTATAACACCTAGAACTACGAATTTAGCATCAAAATCAATAAAAATCACAAGAACTCTTAAAGTTTCTATTTTCACAACTGAGGGTCCGAATCACGTCATATGAATTCCGTTTCTCACCAAATTTTACAACCATGACTTAAATACCATATTAATCCTGTACCAGACTCCAAAATCAAAATACGGGCCCGATACCAACAAGATCGAAAGTTATTCAATTTCCCAAAAAAACCCCATTATATTTTCAGTTAAACAATTTTCTTCAAAAATTTATTTCTCGAGCTAGGGACCTCGGAATTCAATTATGGGCATAAGCCCAAGTCCCATATTTTTCTACGGACCCTTCGGGATGGTTAGATCACGGGTCCGAGTGCGTTTACTCAAAATATTGACCAAAGTCAACTTAATTCAATTTTAAAGGCAAAATTTAGCATTTTTCTCAAATTTTCACATAAAAGCTTTCCGGAAACGTGCCCGGACTGCACACGCAAATCGAGGAGAAAGAAAATGAGGTTTTGAAGGCCTCGGAACCCCGAATTGGGTCCTAAAACACGAGATGACCTTTTGGGTCATCACATTCTCCACCTCTAAAACAACTGTTTGTCCTCGAACGGACATAGAAAAGTACCTGAGTCAGTGAAAAGGTAGGGATATCGGCTCTGCATATCGGACTCGGACTCCCAGGTAGCTGCCTCAACAGGTTGACCTCTCCACTGAACACGAACCAAAGGATAACTCTTCGATCTCAACTGACGAACCTATAGGTCTAGAATAGTTATCGGCTCCTCCTCGTAGGTCAAATCCTTGTCCAGCTGGATAGTACTGAAGTCTAACACGTGGGATGGATCGTCGTGATACTTCCGAAGAATGGACACATGAAACACTAGATGTACTACTGATAAACATGGTGGCAACGCAAGCTCGTAAGCCACCTCCCCCACTCTTCGAAGAATCTCAAAAGGCCCAATGAACTTAGGGCTTAACTTGACCTTCTTCCCAAATCTCATCACGCCCTTCATGGGTGACTCCCAAAGCAACACTCGCTCTCCGACCATGAATGCCACATCACGAACCTTACGGTCAGCATAACTCTTTTGCCTGGACTGAGTTGTACGAAGTCTATCATGAATAATCTTTACTTTATCCAAGGCGTCCTGTATTAAGTCTATACCCAGCAACCGAGCCTCCCCTAGCTCAAACCACCCAACTGGCGATCGACACCATCTACCATATAATGCCTCATATGGAGCCATCTGGATGCTCGACTGATAGGCTTTGTTGTAGGTAAACTCCGCTAATGGCAATAACTGATCCCAAGAACCTCCAAAGTCAATAACATATGCGCAGAGCATATCCTCAAAATCTGAATAGTATGCTCGGACTGTCCGTCCGTTTGAGGATGAAATGATATGCTCAATTCGACCCATGTACCCAACTCACGCTGTATTGCCCTCTAGAAATGCGAGGTAAACTACGTACCTCGATCAGAAATGATAGACACGGGCATACCATGAAGACGAACAATCTCCCAAATGTAGATCTCAGCTAACCGCTCTGAAGAATAGAAAACTGCCACAGGAAAGAAATGTTCTGACTTGGTCAGCCTATCCACAATAACTTATACTGCATCGAACTTCCTCTGAGCCCGTGGGAGTCCAACAACAAAATCCATAGTGATACGCTCCCACTTCCACTCAGGAATCTCAATCTTCTGAAGCAAACCACCAGGTCTCTGATGCTCGTACTTTACCTGCTGACAATTCAAACACCGAGCTACATATGCAGCAATATCCTTCTTCATTCTCCTCCACCAATAATGTTGCCGCAAGTCCTGATACATCTTAGCAGCGCCCGGATAAATAGAGTACCGGGAACTATAGGCCTCCTCTAGAATCAACTCACAAAGTCCAACCACATTAGGCATACAAATACGATCCTGCATCCTCAAAACTCCATCATCTCCCACTGTAACCTGTTTGGCACCTCTGTGTCGCACTGTGTCTCTAAGGACAAGCAAATGAGGATTATCATACTGTCGATCCCTGATACGCTCAAATAATGAAGAACAAGCGACTGTGCAAGCTAGAACACGACTGGGCTAAGAAACATCCAACCTCACGACCTGATTGGCTAAAGCCTGAACATCCAAAGCAAGCAGGTCTCTCACTGACTGGAATATATGCAAGGCTGCCCATACTGGCTGACTTCCTACTTAAAGCATCAGCCACTACATTGGCCTTCCCAAGATGATACAAGATGGTGATATCATGGTCGTTCAATAGCTCCAACCACCTCTTGTGCCTCAAATTTAGCTCCTTCTGCTTGAACAAGTATTGCAAACTCTTGTGATATGTGAACACCTCACACGACACGCCATATAAAAAATGCCTCCAAATCTTTATCGTGTGAACAATGGCTGCTAGCTCCAAATCATGAACTGGATAGTTCTTCTCGTGGATCTTCAACTTACGCAAAGCATATGTAATAACCTTGCCATTCTATATATACGAGATGCATCACAATATACTGTATATGGCCCTGAACCTGTGGGCAATACAAACACTGGCGTCGTAGTCAAAGCTGTCTTAAGCTTCTCAAAGCTCGCCTCACACTCTTTCGACCACCTGAACTGGGCACCCTTCTGGGTCAACCTGGTCATCGGGGCTGCTATAGATGAAAACCCCTCCACAAACTGACGGTAATAACCCGCCAAACCCAAGAAACTCCAGATCTCTATAGCTGTTATAGGTCTAGGCTAGTCCTTGACTGCCTCAATCTTCTTAGGATCCACCTGAATACCCTCTATTGATACAGCGTGACCCAAGAATGCAACTGAACTCAACCAAAACTCACACTTCAAAAAATTAACATACAATTGGTTGTCTCTCAGAGTCTGGAAAACGACTCGAAGATGTTGTTCATGCTCCTCTCGACTACGGGAGTAGATCAAGATATCATTAATAAAAACAATCATAAAGGAATCTAGATAGGGATTGAACACTCGATTCATCAAATCCATAAAATGATGCTGGGGCATTTGTCAACCCAAATGACATCACTAGGAACTCATAATTCCCATATCAAGTCCGAAAAGCTGTCTTAGGAACATCGGATGCCCTAATCCTCAACTGATGATAGTCAAATCTCAAATCAATCTTCAAAAAAACTTTGGCACTCTAAAGCTGATCAAATAAATCATCAATCCTCAGCAATGGATGCTTGTTCTTGATGGTGACTTTGTTCAACTGCCGATAATCTATGCACATCCTCATTGATCCATCTTTTTTCTTAACAAACAACACTGTGGTACCCCAAAGCGAGACACTGGGCCTAATGAAGCCTTTATCAAGCAAATCTTGCAATTGCTCTTTTAATTCTTTCAACTCTGGCGGGGCCATACGGTATGGCAGTATAGAAATGGGTTGAGTGCCCGGAGCCAAATCAATGCAAAAGTCAATGTCCTTGTCAGATGGCATCCCCGACAGGTCTGCAGGAAATACCTCTAGAAACTCGCGAACAACTAGTACGAAATCCATGGAAGGAACCTCTACACTAGAATCGCGAACATAAGCCAGATAAGACAAACACCCCTTCTCGACCATATGCCGAGCCTTCATATAAGGAATGACCCTACTGGTAGAATGACTAGGAGTCCCTCTCCACTCCAATCTAGGCAACCCTGTCAAGGCTAAGGTCACGGTCTTGGCGTGACAGTCTAATATGGTATGATAAGGTGACAGCCAATCTATCCCCAAAATGATATTAAAATCGACCATATCAAGAAGTAGGAGATCTACACGGGTCTCAAAACCCCCAATAATAACCACACACGAGCAATAGACATGATCTACAATAATAGAATCACTCACCGGTGTGGACACATATACAGGAGCACTCAAAGAATCATGAGGCACAACCAAATACGTAGCAAAATAAGATGACACATAGGAGTATGTAGACCCTGGATCAAATAGAACTGAAGCATCTCTATTGCAAACTGAAACCATACCTATGATAACGACATCGAATGCCTCAGCCTCAGGCCTAGATGAGAAAGCATAACATCGGGCTGGGCCCCACCACTCTGAACTGCTGTTGATACCCAATTTTTCCCTATATATTTTTAATATGCATAAATACCTTCAAAATAGCATATACATGCATATATAAGCATGCACATGGTTTTTATAATTTTTTCATAATTTTAAGGATTTAAATTGATTTATTTCCTTCCCTTTTATTCATAAAATCCCCAATAATTATTCCCTAAAATTATTTTTATGGTGATTTAGTCATTCAATTTCTATATCTATGCCAAAATATGGTTAATATATTTTTTATACATTTTTATAATCCCATTTTTAAGCTAAATTACATATAATTGTAATATTAGCCCATTTAATGTATAATTACATTTTATATGCGTAAAATTGGTCCTTACATTTTTAAAATGACAAATATATATTTTAAATCATTTTTGGTACATAAATTTATTTTCCAAAAATTTTTTATTATGTATTATAATTAAATAGGGGAAAAGTGGCTATTTAAATTATAGCCAGATTAGCATTTCAATTACAGCCTAAATTGGACCCAACCCAAACCCAATTTCTTATTAAAATACGCGACACATGCCCTATATACACTTACCCGACCCGGAATCCATTAAATCCTGGCCGTTGATCTCCCATATCAACGGCCCATGTTACTTCTTTCCTTTTTTAATTCCTAAACCCCTAGCCCTAGCCTCATTTCCAAAAGGGCGCCGCCTTTGTATCCTCTCGTCTCCTCTCTTGTCTCAACCTAACTCTAATCCTCTTTTCAACCGCCTTCCTTCTCCGATCTTCTCCGGTGACCACCCTTCAACCCCAAGCCTCCAATGGCTCCTCCATTTCCTTGTTTATCTTCTTTGAGGCCTTCAAGGACCCTGGGCCACACCGGCTTGTATCTAGGGTTTGCTATCTGGCTGTTCATGACTACTCTAGTGTGATTTCGAGCAAAATCACACTGTATCTATTATGATCTTTGGGTTTCTAAATAGGTTCTTCCATCTCTACTTGGGTTTTTTCTGAAAACCTAATTTTTGTTTACAACTCCTAGGTCTGTACGATCTTTAAACAATTTTGAGTCTGTTCTTTTGAGGTTTTACACTGTTCTTGAATCTCTTTACAAAAATCATTGATTTCGGATATTTTTTACCTTCTTCTCAAACTAGGGTTTTTGGAACTACGTACTCTCCTCCTTCTCTCTAGGAAGAAGGTGAATAGTAATTCCGTCATTATTCACCGGGCCATAACTCTGGCATCCAGTGGTGGATTGTCGCAAACTTGGTGTCAAAAGAAGCATCTTCTCATTGTGTACAAACCCCAATTGATTTCATCCTCTAATCTATAACCAATTGGTAAAGATCTTAATTCTTATTTCACAAAACTACTGTAGCATGCAGATTTCTTCATTTACAATTTCCCGCTTCTGCACGACAATGGAGATTTGAAGTAATTCATGGCTGTTGCAACCTCTCCCCAGCCTTTGGCTGTGGGAGAGGATATACAAAACACTACTGAACATCCAACAAATTACATTCACAAACCATCGTATGCAGCCCAGCTTCAACCAAAACAATTTGCCCCGTCCAAGATCGATTTAGTTCCTGTAGCAGTCGTTCATAGGGAGCCGACGATCGAGTTCGCCAGGGACCAGGTCAATGAATTTATTAGAGAAGAAGGACTACATTAGGCAGTAGTGGTGAAGTTTTCATATGGAAAACCAGAATTACAAGAGATTAGAAAGAATCTCCCAGTGCAATTCGAAATTCAAGGTCGATGTAATATTGGCCTGTTGGAATATCGTCACCTACTGGTTCGTTTTGATTTATATGATGATTTTGTTAAGTTCTTGTCAAGGACAACTGGTTATATGAAATCAAAAGGAGATGAATTCTTTTTTAGAACGTTTCCATGGACACTAAGCTACAATCCCAAGGAAGAAACGTCCATGGCAGTCGCGTGGATCTTTTTTCTAGGTTTGCCGCCTAACTTCTTCACTAAGAGGTCGTTAATGTCTATTGCTTCTGTTATTGGTAAGGCTATTGCTGTGGATAAGGCAACATAATAAAGAACGCGACCTAGTGCTGCTAGGGTCAAGGTTATTCTTGATCTATTAGATAAACATCCTAAAAAGGTCAGGCTGCAGATCTTAGATCGAGTTACATGTAAATCCGTCGTGTTCTATCAAGAGATAGTGTATGACAACCTTCCTAAGTATTGTACATTTTGCAAACATCAAGGACATGATGAAAAGGCGTGTAGAATTAAGAAAGAAACAGCTGGAACAGAGGTGGTGGCAGAGGAGAATTTTTTACACAGTAATCTGCCTGGTAAGGAGGTGTTTGTTGTTGACAAGCTACAAAGGGATGCAAGGGAATACTTAAACGCTAAAAGAGCTGGGTAAATAACCAAGGATGTACCAGAAAAAGATGGAAAGCAAGCAGTTGAAGCAGCAAAAGAAGCAGTAGTTGGTCAGCAGGTGTTGCAAATTGAAGGAGGAAAACACATTGTTAATGAAAACAATGAGAATGTAATGCAAACTGTAGTTGATGCCTCAATGATTGATAAAGGTCCTCCTAAGCCTCCACGTGATGTCCCTGCTAAAACAGCATTGGCAAGGATTTTCAATGCTGTGAATCCAATTGTGAAAGCATACGGCAATTTTGGCTTTTTCTAATGCTATAGCTGTTTTGTCAACTAATGAAGGCCCAAACAATGCTGTTCAATCTGGGCTGATGGATGACACTGCTTTAGCTGCAGCTGTTCGAGCACTCTATGCCAAGAATAATCCAACAGTAACAGTTGCGTCAAAAGATGCAAATTTAATGGAGGCTGCTGATCGAGATGCAATACCAGGTCAAACTGGTGCAGCTTCTACTGTTTCGAAGTTGGATGACAATGCTGGAGATAATTGTGGAGCTGCAGAAGTTAAAAATTTGAAGGCTATTGTTGCATTGAAGGGAGCTTGGGATCGAGATGTTGTTGGGGTCGCTGAACTAACAGTTGATCGAGCAACCAATGCCAAGAATCATGAAACAAATATGTTTGTAGGACAGAAATCTAGAATTGAAGCAGCTATTACATGTTCAAATGTAGGGGCTACTGTTGCATTGAACAAAACTGGTTATCTAGCTACTGTGGGGGATCCTAAAACTAATGTTGCAGCTGATATTGTTGGAAGATCATCAGGGATCAAGGCTATAGTCGTACATGTTGAGGGGCAGGTGTCGAATAATCCAAGGCAAAATGCTACAGTTCCATGCAACTCAGATACAAAGACAAAAAGTGGGCAGTGGTGAATAAATCGACTAACAAGAAGCAAGCTACAGATGCACAAAATCAGATTGTTCCATCAAATGTTATTGGGGTCTCGAAATCTTTTGATGCTTTGGTGAATGAGGGTGAGCATGTTACGAAGGAGGCTGAAAATATGGGGCAACAGATGGATGATGACACACGATCAATAGTTGGAAAAACCAGCTCTACAGCTATGCTGATGAACACAACTTCAAAAAATGGGCAACCACAAGCTCCAGGCAGTAACTCACAGCAGCAAACTTCCACAAACACAGGTGATCGGATAATTATTTCGAAGGACATTGTTCCTATTGATGCGCAAAAGGCAGAAGCACATAGTTCCAATGCTCCTAAGTTGCTTTTTTCCAATCCTAATGTAGAAAAAATAATCAAAGATGCCCAGAATAAAATGATGATAAAGCATACTTTGCTGAAACAACCGTTGGTAACCTTGAACACTTCCGTATTTGATATCCCTTCTCAATCTGTGGAGTCTTTTGGGGAATTTGAAGGTGAATATGGGCAGCTTGTGTTGTCAACTGGGAACAATAATGAGGTTATCCAGTCAAAGGTAAAGTAAATGGATATCAATTCTAAGTTATGGCATCACCAACGAGAATATGATGATGAAGAAGATCGGGGTGATGGATTTGCTGGCTATTCATCTGAAGAAGGCGAGCAGGAGTTTGATCAGGAGAGTGCAGGAGAGGACCTTGATGCTACAATCAAGACACAGTCCCATGGAAAACTACAGCACCTCCAACGAGCAATTTGAACTTTCATGCACCTGCTTTCATTCCCAGGAATTCTCCAACTGGTGCTAAGCCAAATGCTGCAAATGGAAGTTTACCTCAAGACATAGCAACATCTTCCAAACAGGTCACTCCAGGTGCTACTACCAATTCTCCAATAAGAAGTTTAAATCAAGTTGTTGCAATAGGCGAGGGGAAGATTAATACAGCTGATCGAGGAAAATCTGGGCAGGAGCTAATGGTGACCACTGAAAGATTGGAGTACAATGCAACAACAAATGTTGAGAAGCCTTATTCAATGGATATCTCAAGCCAACATGCAGAACCATATACAACTATGACGCAGCAGCATCAGCTCACTTCAAATACTTCAGTTGTTATGCAACTTAGAGATCAAAAAGCAGCAGCAACAATACAAGCTGAGCAACAGCAAATTGTCACAACCAATCCAGTCATTTCAGCAGAGGAAAGAAAATTATTGGATGCAATGGTGAGTCCACATCCAGTAAAACCTTTAAATGTTGTTACTTGTAGCACTAGTCACATGAGTAGAAGAAAGAACAAATTGCAAAACACAGAACAAAGCAAGACAATGGTGACAAATACACAGGTCAATATGCATTGGAGACAATTGTTATCGACCAAAATGTTCCACAACCAGTGCACCTGGGGAGAGACTTGTATGAAGATGGAGAGGAAGAAGTAATGTTACAACAGTGTAGAGCAGAGGCAGCAAGAAAAGGAGATCTATCACCAATGCATAGCGGCAAAGGTAAGAAGACCTATACAAGGAAAAATAGTTGGGACGACAAGGTTAGTGACTTTTTAAATGTTAGGCGACCTCCAATGAGAGTTTCCAAACAAAAGATGGCCACCCCAACTACATCTAAAAAGTCCAATCATTCAAAAAGGAAATCTTGAATTTTGAATACATCTTGAAGAATTGGGATTGTGATGAAAAAGGGTTACAAATTGAAGAAATTACAAGCTCGGACAAGAAGGGACAACATTTTAATTCCTTCATCATTTTATTCTACCATTATATTAGCATTCTCATTTGTAATATCATCACAGAGTATGTTATAAACTCTGTGATCATCATTGAATATTTGGTACTTTCCAGTTCTTATTTTTTACATGCATGTTAGTAGGTGAGGCTATTTAAAACCTCAATAGGAATAGTAAGGTAAGGTTTAGCCGGGTTGGTGTTACCTTGGTCCTATGCCTTTGGAAAATATCCACACGGCTATGAGATTATATGCCCTCGTGAGACTATGCCGGCAGCTACCCCATGAATCATCTATATGAGGCTGCCATCATAAGGCAATGTGAGGCGCCGATGAGTGATTATATAGCCAAGGCATATGGGTAACAAAACCGGTGCTATTGTCCCCCTTATTTGTACTTATCCGAATTGTTGTATTTTCTTTCTTTTTATTAATAAAAATATAGCCCTAGGCGCTTTCCTAGCGGATTGCCAAAAAAAAAGGGGTTTTGGAACTTTTTCTACACTTTGTTAAACCGATTTTTTATGTTTAAAACTTCTATCTTTTGCATATTTCGACTGATTCTATAATTTTATTTCTCTTTCAACTCGCTTATGTTGAAATCCCTAATTTCTTAGTCCCAATCTTGGGTTTCTGAATTTTGTTTTCAGTTAATCTGTATGTTTCTATGATTCTGTGATTTTTTGCCCTATATTTGCTTGTTAGGGTTCCTAACTGTGGTTATCCCTGCCTATTGTGTGATTTTGCCCTATTTTGTTCACCAATGTTTCTGATTCTTCACTTCTCCTACTTGTATCATGATTAGCCTACTAATTCGGACTATGCTCTACATGAATCCTTAATTTTATATATGATTCTTGCCTTCTCGACCTCTTAGGGTTCTGATTTTGTGTACTATGTGTTTTCTCTTATAAAGAGGTGTTAAATCAATACTATCTTCTATTTTTTAAATCCTTGAATTTTTGTGATTGATTTTTCACTGATTCCTCATGATATCTCTACTGATTTTTACCTTGTAAAATGTTTTCTGACCTTATTCTATGGTCAATTATGCTATTAATTGATTGCTCAAGTATTTCCTTGATTGAAGTGTGCTGAACCTGGCCTCTATAACATATTGTGTACTTGTACTATGCAGAAAATATTTCCTTAATTGGCATGTTCAGCCTTATACGATTTCCTTCCTTATTTGTTATATGTCTATTACCGTTTGAAGCTAACTCCTCAATTAAAGGGAGTACTTACCTTGATTTCCTGACTGATTGATTCTGAGTTCCTTAATTACTAATAGACTTTGATTTTTACCTTATTTACTACCTGCTTTCAAACTATAAATACCCTAGTCTTTCATCAACACAACACACGAACACTCTTGGTTCAAAAACTATCTCTCACACTTAAAAACTTTCTGCTCTCTTTTGTGCTACTTGCTACTGCACTAAGTTAGTCGGCTGCAAGCCAAGGCTAACCATTGTGTCTTCCTATTCTTTCACTTCCTTACTGTCCTCGTTACTGGTATGTTCTAGTTTCAATTCAAAATTCCAACAACAATATGGTTTTCTTATTGCTTCAGTTCATCCTGTTTCTAGTTTGCTTCTATTTGTGGTTTTGTTGTGAAACTTGTAATTGATGTTTACATTATTATGTACTCCCCTTCCTTTAGATCAGCATGTTACCCCTCTGTGTTTTTTCTGAACATGTCTGGACCAATTATCTCTATGTGTTTACCACCATGTGTTCCATGTATTCCCAAACCCCTTAACCCATGTTTGTGATTACTGAACTTGCCTTGGTATTGTGACTCCTGGCTGTGTATGAACCTATCCTAAGGTGTTGTGTTTGGACTTTTGTTCATTTCTTCAATCTCTTTTCAAACAGTCTCTGAGTTTTACTAAATTACTTTCAAACAGGCCTTTTTTTATACAGTTTTTCACTAAAATTACTTTCACTCTACTCTTAGTCAATAACCCTCCAGTATGTGTACTGCCTTGGGATCCTCTTGAGAACCCTCTAAACTCTGGAATACTGAGGCCGGCCTTTCCACACTGCACTTGTTCAATCTTTGGTTACTAAGTATAGGTGTAAGCACTGCCCGAGATCCTTGAGATCCTTAGGGAACTGTGATGCACCTAGACTCTGACATTGTTTATGGAATCAAGGCATTTGAGGTCATTGGAGGCTTTGGGAATCTTGGCCTAATCGACGGCTCCCTATAGAATAGCTTCTTGTTTTCTTATTTACTTGTGTAATTCATTCATTGGTCTGTAATAACTTGTAAATAAATATTGGGGTATTTAGTGAAAGGGATGGGTAGATACATGTCTATGGGGTAATATGGGTAGAAATCATGTTCATAGGACTTTACATTTAATTTGATTGCTTTATCAAATAGAAATCATGCTTATAGGGCTTTATATTTATCATCTCACCATGCTAGAAACCGTGCCTATAGGTTCCAAATAATCATGCCTTCAATGTCTTAAAATCGGATTAACTAATAGATGTCATGCCTATAGGACTTAATCCAGATTCTATTATGATGAGTGTTCATGTATGTTTTCAATGTCTTAAAATCAGATTAACTAATAGATGTCATGCCTATAGGACTTAACCAGATTATGTTATGGCAAGTGTTTATGTATGTTTTCATGCCTGCATGTCTTAAAATCAGATTAACGAAGTTAGATATCATGCCTATATGGAACCATATTCAAAATTATGCATGTTAATCTAAACTAGTATAAGTAATTCAACTTAGTCCACGCTTAGTTCACTTCTGATTGGTTTAATTACGTAGTTTATATTTTTGAAACAAGTTCTTTAAACTTCCTCAATCTATCATTAGACAGCATGCCTATAGGCATTAAAGAAGTCTGTTTCAAAACCTGCTTTGGTTCACTATAAATGTAGCCATTAGTACTCTATGTATAGGCAAGCCTTTAGGGCGTTTCCAAAACTGCATCTCTGAAACTGTTTCTATTGCTTAATGTTTTCTGATCCCAACAGGGTTTTTAAAATCAATAGGCAATTGCTAGGGTCACTACTCCTGAGTTTATAAAAACAAATTGTTTGTCTTCTGCATATTCACCTAGACATCCTGCCTTAAGATACTGTCTAATGAAAGCCCTTAATTGTGCTTGAGTCGTGCTGTTTATGTGCCTTGTTTGAGGAGGAAACTTTGAGCCTCTAATTTCTCCCTTTTAAGTGCTAAAAGTTTTATGTGTTTTGCTTGTCGCCTTAGAATTTTCACCTTTAAAGCCTTAGGGGTCCGTCTAGAACCACCTATAGGTAGAAGTCCTAGCTCCCTCCAGGACCGTTAGGAAGGGACGGGTAACAGCACGCAATAGAGATCACTGACCAAACACTCGCTTTGCATGACCACTAAGAGGATGGGAAGGGTAGATATGGGATATGATGACTACATGGTAATGTCACGTGTAGACCCTCATCAAGGAGTGTTTACCGGATATTGTGTGGGGTGATCCTATAGAATGACCAACCTAGGACCCCTCCTTTACCAAAACTCTATTTTATTTAAACCTTTGTTTTACAACTTGTCCAAATCTTTATCTTATTATCCAATGTACTTTACTTACAACCTATTTGATCCAACTGTTTATTTGTAATGGATAATTTGTGAATATAAGTTCGGTTAGAACCCACAGTTATGGACCAAGAGGGGTGCCTAACACCTTCCCCTCGAGGTTACTTCAAGCCCTTACCCTAATCTTTGGTAATGCAAACCAATCCAAGAGTTAATTACTCTAGGTGTCCTAACGCACCTTAATTCATTAGGTGGCGACTCTTCAAATACCCAATTCCTAAAAGGAAACGAGTCATTAACCCCATGGAATGTCAAAGCTCGGACCTCTCTCTGCGAGGAGGGAAAAAAGGGGGGGCGACAACTACATCCCTAGGACGGCCTCCTACTGGCTGGCCTCCACCTCTAGCGACCTTTCCTCCACCTATAACACCTCGACCTCCACCTCTAGCTGCCTAACCCCTACCTCTAGCTGGCCGAGCGGGTGGTGGAATACCCGGTGCCAGAACCATGGCACGAGAACCCTAATGCTGAGAACTGCTCGATGCTCGAAGGCAAAATCTAGCAATGTGCCTAGGATCACCACATGTACAACAAGACCTCGGCTGCTGAGACAGCTGACCCTGAAACTAACCCTGACGGCCGGAGTAACCACCCTGAAAACTCTAGAGTGCAGGTGCACTGATAGGAGCTAGTGGTGCACTATAGGGTAGCTGATCAGAATACTACATATGAGAACCATGGCCACCTAGAGCACTGTGAGAAACCTGAAGTGCTAAATGAAATGGCTTGGGAGGATGGCCCCTAACAAAAGAATCTCTGCCTCCAGATGAGGCACTACTGAACCTACCAGAATGACGAGACCTCTTGTCAGACCCCTGACCACTCCCCTGTGATAGAACCATCTCAACTCGCCTGGCCACATTAGCTGCATCCTGGAAAGAAATCTCACTCCTTGTCTTCTTAGCCATCTGCAATCTGATGGGCTGAGCTAGTCCCTCAATAAACCTCCTCACCCTCTCTCTCTCGGTGGAGTATAAGAAGATCATGACGGTCCAAGTTAACAAATCTGGTCTCGTACTGAATGACGGTCATAGAACCCTGTTGGAGATGCTCAAACTACCTCTGATAGTCCTCTCTCTGAGTGATGGGAAGGAACTTCTCTAGAAATAGCTGAGAGAACTGGTCCCAAGTCAAAGCAGGCGACCCAGATGGTTTGGCCAAACAATAATCCCTCCACCAATTGGTCTCCACTATCCCATTGGTCTCCCCATTGGTGGAACCTGATAGACAAAAAGTAGCAAAGTTGACCCCATTGGTCTCCACTATCCCTATGTTTCGTAGAACCTCATGACAGCTGTCCAAATAGTCCTGGGGATCCTCTGAAGATGTACCGCCAAAGGTAGTTGTTAAAAGCTTGGTGAACCTGTCCAATATCGACAAAGCATCAGAAGGCATTGTTGCTCTATCATTGGTCTGTGCTACAGCACCCGACGGAACTACTCCAACTGGCTGAGTTGCTGGAGTCTGAAACTGGGGAGCCATCTGCTCCGGAGTGCGAGTAGCAGGAGTCTATGCTCCTCCCCCAGCCTGAAAGACGGCTGGTGCTACAGGAAGTATGCATGTCTGAGTGATACTCTCCATAAGGCCCACTAGACGGACCAGAGCATCCTGGAGTACCGAGGTAGCGATGAACCCCCTCTAGAACCTGAGCTAGCCCTGCTGGAACGGTCTGAGTTGGAGCCTCATCATCAAACTCTACCTGAGGCTATGCCGCTGGTGCAGCTGCTCTGGACTGAGCACTGCCCCTGCCGTGGCCTCTAGCATAGCCTCGGCCTTGTCCTTTACCCCTCGTAGGAGCTGCCACCAGGGGCTCGGGCTACCGATCAGCTGATGAAGTGGTATGCGTTCTCGCCATCTACGTAAGTACAGAGTAGTGAGTTCAATTAGTATTAAGAGATCAAACTGCATGACAGAGATGAATAGAAGTGAAATTGTTCCTAACTCTGTAGCCTTTGGGAGATATGCACAGACGTTTCTGTACCGATCCCTCAGACTCTACTGAGCTTGTTCATGAATTGTGAGACCTAGGAAACCTAGTGTTCTGATACCAACTTGTTACGACCCGGATTTTTCAATGTCGGGATCGTGATGGCGCCTACTCGTGAAAGATAGGCAAGCCAACAGATACATTCTAATGCATTAATTATTAACCCAAATAGTAATAAATAGTAAATAAAGCTAAGCAGATATAAAATGCGAAAGTTTCATAACAACTCAAGTTCTAAAACAAGGCTACCCAATGATCTGGTGTCACAATTTCACGAACATCTAAGGATTTCTAGAAACATTGGTTTAAAATAAATACAGTTGTTCTCGAAATGAAAAGAGACAGAAATCTAAAACAGAAGGAAGGGGACTCCGGGGTTTGCGATGCCAGCAGATCTACCTCGGGTCTCCGGTGGACTGAAGGCAGCAACCCAATATCTACTCACGAGGCCCGTCACCGAAATCTGCACAGAAATTGCAGAGTGCAGTATTAGTACAATCGACCCCATGTACTGGTAAGTGTCGAGCCTAACCTCGACGAAGTAGTGACGAGGCTAGGACATGACAACCATATAAACATGTGCAGTTAAATCATATACGAGAAACAATAATAACAGAATTAAATAGATAAAGACGTGGAAGGGAAACATACTCCGGGGAATATTAAATTCTGACAGTGATAAAGTAGAGAAACAAGGTAAATATAAACTTTGAACCAACAAAAATGATAACACAGTAACAAGTGCACGGCATCACCCTTCGTGCTTTTACTTTCGTCCTCACCATAGAAATCATCAGAAATGGCATGGCATCACCCTTCATGCGTTTACTCTCTCATAATCATGGCACGACATCACCCTTCGTGCATTAAGACTAACAGAAATATGGCACGGCATCACCCTTCGTGCATTAACACTCTCTTACAATATCGTGCACGGCATCACCCTTCGTGCTTTACACTCTTCCTCACCCAAACAATAGAAACAATAACATCCCGACAAGGGAATTAGCTATAACCAATCTCGTTTCAACAGTTAACTTCACAAAATAAGTCTCAACTTGAGTCAGTACTCAACAATGATCAAATACGAAGAAAATATCATAGGACTTGTTCAACATGGATAATCATCAATTTAAACATGAACAGTACATAATAAGAGTCACAACAGTCACAGTATAAGACTCACTTGCATGCTCGACACCAACATATAGATATTCGTCACCACACCTTCAAGTCGTATTCAACACTAACACATAGCAATTAAGACACAACAGATATTCCCTCAAGCTAAGATTAGACCAAACACTTACCTCGATTCCACGGCCAAAATCAAGCCTCAATTACCGTTTTTCCTTTGATTTCCACTTCCAAACCACCCGAATCTATGGATAATTAACTAATTAACTTCAACTAATGCTAAATAAACCAATTCTAATGCATGAGTATAGATTTCCCAATGTTTTCCCCAAAAAGCCAAAAATCGACCCCAAACCCGCTTGGTCAAAACTCAAAGTTCGAATCAAAACCCGACTATTCATTTATCCACGAACCCAAATAAGCAATTGGTTTCAGAATCCGACCCCAAATCGAGGTCTAAAAACCCAAGTTAGTAAAATCCCAAATTCTCCTAAAATCCCTAATTTCTATCCTTAAAGAACATGATTTAGGCCAAGAAATCTAATGGGTGTTGATGGAATATGAAAGAAATGAGTTTAAGAACACAAACCTATGATTTGGTTGAAATCCCTCTTCAAATATTTCCCAAGGTCGAGCTCTATGGAAGAAAATATGAAATTTTAAGCAAATCCTAACTTAGGTTCTGTTTTAAAATCACTGGACAGGTCTTCTTCGCGTTCGCGAAGCAGGGGTCCTATTAACCTTCACGTTAGCGAGACACACTATGCGTTCGCGAAGGTATTTCCCCCCTAACCTTCGCGTTCGCATAGTGCATCATCCTCTCCAGTTCCCATTCTTCACGTTCGCGATAGCCTCGTCGCGTTCGCAAAGGGTAATGCCCCCAACGCTTCGCGTTCATGACCAGTGCCACGCGTTCGCATAGAAGGATATCTCCTTCAGACCAAGCTACTCTTCGCGTTCGCAAGAGATCCTTCGCGAACGCGAAAAAGGATACATCTGAGCATCTGCAACAGCGAAACAGCAGAAATCGCGTAGTCCAAAACACCCCGAAGCCTATCCAAAACTCACCCGAGTCCTCGAGGCTCCAAACCAAACATGCACACAAGTCTAAAAATATCATACGGACTTGATCTTATGATCAAATCGCCAAAATAACACCTAGAACTACGAATTTAGCATCAAAAGCAATAAAAATCTCAAGAACTCTTAAAGTTTCTATTTTCACAACCGAGGGTCCGAATCACGTCATATGAATTCCGTTTCTCACCAAATTTTACAAACATGACTTAAATACCATATTAATCCTGTACCGGGCTCCAAAACCAAAATGCGGGCCTGATACCAGCAAGATCGAAAATTATTCAATTTCCCAAAAAAACCATTATATTTTCAGTTAAATAATTTTCTTCAAAAATTCATTTCTCGAGCTAGGGACCTCAGAATTTAATTCCGGGCATATGCCCAAGTCCCATATTTTTCTACGGACCATCCAAGACCGTCGGATCACCGGTTTGGGTCCTTTTATTCAAAATATTGACCGAAGTCAACTTAATTCAATTTTAAAGGCAAAATTTAGTATTCTTCTCAAATTTTCACATAAAGGCTTTCCGAAAATGCGCTCGGACTGCGCACACAAATCGAGGAGAAAGAAAATGAGGTTTTGAAGGCCTTGGAACCCCGAATTGGTTCCTAAGACACGAGATGACCTTTTGGGTCATCACAACTGCGGCGCACCACGCACCGCCCCACGCGCCGCAGTAGTGTACTTTCCTCAGAGTATGACTTCAACCTTGATTTTTGATGTCCAGACTTGGCCTTCGAACACCGAACACGATTCCGGTTTAATCCATTAGGCTTTTACTCAGACTTCAAAGCTCCAAATGTTTCGAATTAGCTCTATAATATCTACATAACTCGGAATCACTCCTTCAAGGCATTAAAACACAATAAGTGCAAAACACTACTAATCAAAGCTCAACACAAGTAAAATGCAGTGAATTAGAGAGCAATAAGCGACTAAAATACGAGATTATAGCCTACCATAAACACCCCACAATTAAACCATTGCTCGTCCTCGAGCAATCAGACTACACTTCATATAGACACAACCTGTTTTTTTTTTTTAAAAACTCTCTTAACTCATCACACCAAGAATAGCAGATTAAGCACAATACCGTAACATTCTCGCCTCGAGATTTGACTCAAAAGGACCACGTATTTTTCACAACCCTCACACTTACTCTAACACACATGTCAATGACATTAATTTCCTTCGTGAATCAAGTCCCTCACACATCAATAGAGAGTAGTTCCACAAACAATAAAATTTAAGAATAATTAGGAACTCAAAATAGAAAGAATTCGCTCACTCTCAGAAACAACATTCATGTGCCACAAAAGACGTACCATAGGCTTGCCCATAGTGTACTACTTTACTAATTGACCTCATTCAGTCAAGGATCAAGTAGGACTTTATTTGGTTGTAATATAGGCTGCGGTATTGGTAGGATACATTTGGATATAAGAGTGACTACATCTCCCTAAGCACTTTAATACATACAATTAACCATTCAAAACCCCACACATATGTCAAACCATAACTCCACCTTCACATCAATACACGTCAACTCTCTATTTCTTTGCGCACAATTACATCAAGAGTTACCACTATCAAGGAATATTTTTTCACAATCATTCAACTACTTTTTTCTTTTTCAATTCAAATAACTCTTACTTTTTCAAACTAGTGCACCTTTCTCCTTATTTCAATAGTTCTACTCAAAAGCCAAACAAACACCCCATACTCTAACTTTTACAAAGTTCATAAAAATTCAAGTGCTCACGAAAGGTAAAAGATTCAAATAGATGGTCAATTCAAACAAAGGAGGAAGACTTGTAATGTGGTTGCCAAAGAAATATGATTACATGCTTAAAGGGATTAACTAAGATACATAACAATTAGGTGGATAGAAGCATATAACTAGCTCAACAAAGAAATACCTATATCACTTCCAATATTGAAAAAACTACTATTTATCTTTGCAAACACACAATGAAAGTTCTAGACATCAAATGTAGTGCACAGAATAATATAAAACCTCACACACACATGTCACATAACTTACTCAGGATCGGACTCATCAAGATACTCTAGTCAAAGCAGTTAAGCAAAGTTAAGATCATTCAATTTAAGGTACTTATACAAGAGTCATAAACTGAGCCTAAGCGTCACACTAAAGCACTAACTATTCTCAAGGCATAATAAAGTCAAAAGATATTGCTTTCATTTCAAATCACAACATATGGTTTCCTACTCCTAAAAAAATAAAATTAACTATATCCGGTTCAAACAAAACCCTTGAAAAAAACTGCAGCACAAAGAAAAATCAAGAGGGAATTATTACACTACCTACGAAGAAAAATAAAACAAAACAAAAGAAAATATTTTTGTCTTTTTTTCTTCGACTTTAATCCCTCGAGAAATCTGTCAATGATATCCATCATCGGGAAAAATTGAAAAAAAAAATCTTCATTTTTTTCATATCTCTAACTACTAAACTAAGCAAAAAGAAACACATATACATACAAACATACATACAAATATCCCCACCCACACTTTAAGTTGTGGCATGTTCCCATGGTACACAATTAAAAAGCATAAGGTAAAAAAAACTTCCCTGAACATCTAGTCGGGGTCTGATTCAAAGTCGGGCTCCATTCCTCGCGCCCGAACTAATGCGCACATCCATGCAGATAGCTTCTTCTCGGCCTTCTTTTGGTACACACCACACTTATCTTTCTCGCTCACCGCAACCTTCTCTTTCAAGCCCTTTACTTTCCACTCAACACTCACAGCTAGTTTGTCCTTTTGTGCCCCATTTGCTACATCCATCTTAAAAGTCACAGTCTTCTGACCCACTATAAACATACATTTTCTCTCTTGTATATCTAATATAGCTCTGCTCGTCGCTAAGAATGGTCTTCCTAGTATGAGGGGGACCTCCTTGTTTTTCTCTATATTTATCACTATAAAATTCACAGGAAATACGAACTTATCCACCTGAACTAACATATTCTCCCCTATCCCCTCGGGTGTTATAGTCATTTGGTCTACCAGCTGCAAAGATATGGGTACAGACCTTATCTCTCCAATCTCTCTTCTCTAGTTTCCTGTAGATAGACAGAGGCATTAAATTAATTAAGGCAGCAGAATTACATAAGGATTTATCAAAATTAATAGTTCCTAAAGAGCAAGGTATAGTAAAACTCCCTGGATCTCCATACTTTCGTGGGAGTTTATTTTGCAATATCATGATGCAATGCCCTGTGAGCTTGACCACTGAGGTCTCCTCTATTTTTTTCTTCTTCGTAAGGATCTCTTTCAAGAATTTAGCATACGCAGGCATCTGTGAGAGCACTTCTATGAATGATAAGTTTACATAAACTTGTCTCAGCTCATCCAGAAATCTCTCGAACTGCTTGTCCAGCTTTTCTCTACTTAGCTTTTGGGGGAAAGGTAGAGCCGACATATGCTTGCTCTCCTCAGGTTCCTCCCTTCTCGAGTTTTCTTCCTTCTTCTTTTTTTCGGCTTCCATATAGCCTTTCTTCTTCTTATCAACATCCCTTTTGAGCTGCTCCACACTTTCCTTTTCAAGTCTCATATCTTTTTGAATTGGGGTGAGATATTTCAACACTTACCCACTTCTCAAAGTTATAGCATTCACTGTTTCTTCGGGATTTCTTTCAGTATCACCAAGGAGAGTTCCTGGAATCCTACTCAGATAATATCGTTGCAATATATACCACTTACTTTACTAAATTTCGAATTGATGCCCCTTGTACTTCAAATCTTTCATAAGTTTTCACAATAAAGGCCTTCATGAGATCTTCCATCAGTTTGCATTAAAAATATAGTTTCCCATAGCATTCACTTCCTCAGTTGAGGCTTGACACTCATGAGTAGGTGTCCTCTTCCACATATATCACAAGCTGCATGAGGCTCATTTTGTATTGTTGCTAAGGTCAGCTTTCGTATTTCTTTAACCATACCATCAAGATGTACTTGCACAGATGTATTAGCATCAACTTGGTGAACACCAGTTGATATTCTTCTTTTAGCACTCTTAGAGAGCCATTGATTAGCATCTTCAGAACTCATCAAGAATTGTAACTATCTCCTCTGGAGTCTTCTTCATCAAATGGCCTCCAACTGCATTGCTCAATGTTCTACGTGTGACAGGTGTCAATCCTTCTCAAAAGTCCTAGAGTTGTATCCAGAGTTCAATTTCGCTATGTTGACACTTTCTAACTATCTCCTTAAACCTTTCCCATGCTTCAAAAAAACTTTCAGTCTCTCTCTGGGAGAAGTTATGGATTTCTCTTCTAAACTTGCTTGTCTTAGCTGAGGAGAAATACTTATCAAGGAATTTTCTAGTTATCTCCTTCCATGTTCTAATCGATCCATTGGGCAAGCTTCGAAGCTACTGCTTCGCATCATCTTTAAGTGAAAAGGGGAACCCTTAAGCACATTGTATCTTGTGATACCCCATTGTATTTAAAGGTATTCATAATCTCCTCAAAGTCTATTAGATATGTGTTTGGATCTTTGTTCATCTTCCCTCTGAAGACATAACAGTTCTGAATGGTTTGAAGCAACCCTTGCTTCAACTCGAAATTGTTTGTTGCAATTGGAGGTGGTCCAACACTTGATAATCCTTAATTGTAAACCAGTCTGGGATAATCGCCAAATGATCTCTCAGGCAAGAGAGCTATATTTCCTAATTGGTCTACAGTCAAGGATTGATGTTGATTAATTTTTTGACCCCTCTCTTCTTCATAGATATTCTGCGCAGCTCTAATGTTTGCGTTCTCAGCTTCTTGTGCATCTAGTTCTCGTAAATTTGGGTTGCCTCTCTTGCAGCCAAATTTACTTATCATCACCGTTTATGGCCATAGTTTCTTGGGTTGAGGGTTTCCCAACCTTTTCTAACATCTCGGTGAGATATCTTTCCTTCCTCAGCTGTCGCAGTTTTGTTTCTGACTCTGGCTCGTATGGTAGCACTTCTTTTGCAGAAGCTCGAGTCATGCACCAATTTTAACATGTAACCTGCGCATAGTCAAAGAACACCAAACGTAAAAAGGGAAAAATAAAAAAAAGAAAAAGAAAAACTCCTGAATTAGCACTACAAACTATTTCAAACACTATTGATTGTCAATCCCCTGCAACAGCGCCAAAATTTGACGAGCGCAAAACACACTTAAATTATGCTGGCTAATCAAAGATAGTATAGTATAATATCGTGTCCACGGGGATTGGATTTAAACACTATTCTCGTAGTTTTAAAATTGATTGATATCCAAGAGGATCAACACTTGAGATTTATATGATTAATACCAAAATTTATTTAAGAATCTAAAGCTATTGACTAGTGACTATCGAGACAAGGAATAAGCAAATAAGGTTATCAGTGGGAGAACATAGGGTTTTGATAGGATAGGTGCAAGATAATTGTTCGGGATAACTCTAGACAATTCACATCTAATATTCAAGTGAGTCTATCGAATTCACTCAAGTATTATTTCAAACGTTCGGCAGAAACTCTTCTCTCAATTAAATTTTAACCTCACGAAATGAACCAAATTAAGCACTGTGAAGATATGCAAGAATGCGTAGTGGATTGGTCTTTAAGAAAACCTCTTTCGATTATTCTCCTAACTAGATATAATCAATGATTCAACTAGCCTCTTTCGATTACTTAGAAGTATCTATAAACTCAACCAACAATATAATGCAAAGATATCATAAGTTATGCCTCTCTCAATTACATGAACTAGTAAATATAGATGCAACAATTAAATCTTCCAAAACGATTCAATACATAAAACTAGAGTTATAATCCACAAACAATCATCAATACACCAAATCCATCAAACCCTAAAGGGAACTACTTCATAGACATGAAAAAATTCATCACAAAAATAATTAAAGCATAGGAAAACATAAATTCGATCCAAATTCGGGTCTTGAGTGAGGAAGGAATGATGAAATCCATGTGCTTGTGTTCTTCCAACTCCTCCTTAGCTTCCTTAGGTTGAAAGTATGTCAAAAGTCCAGAAAATAATATTTTTCCATGTATTTATACTAATTAGGATCGGGATCGGACGAAACCACTCTTTCCTAGCTAAAATAGGAGAATAGCTCTGCAAAAAATGCATAGGTGTGCCGCATGGGGCGACGCGCCACGCGGGGCATTAGTGGAGAAATCCAGAGAGTTCACAACTTGTCAGGAAGCAGGATTTACATTGTTGCGGCGCACCACATGCCGCCCCACGCACCCCAGTAACGTACTTTCCTCAGAGTACGGCTTCAACCTTGATTGTTGATGTCCAGACTTGGTCCTCGACCCCCCGAATACGATCCCGGCTTAATCCTTTGGGTTTTTACTCAGATTTCAAAGTTCCAAATAGCTCGAATTAGCTCCACAACATCTATATAACTCGGAATCACTCTTACAAGGCATAAAACACACAATAAGTGCAAAACACTACCAATTAAAGCTCAACACAAGTAAAGCGCAATGAATTATAGTGTAATAAGCGACTAAAACACAAGATTATAGCCTACCATCAATTGTATGGTGTGTTTGGTAAATTATAGGAGATTTTTGTTATGTCATTTGCATTTCTTGTCTACTTTGTCATTGCAAATTCATCTAAACCAACGAAAGCATAATTTTAAAAGGAAAAAGTTTTTAATTTACCTTTGTACTATTCGGAATTATTTAATTGTACATTCGGTTACACTTTGTCAATTAAATGTCATGTGTCTCGCATTTCTGCCACTACAATGCTCCTGTGAGAAATGGGTGGGCTCCATGTGTCCCAATTTCTTGAAAAACAAAATTCCAATTTCACCCCTCAACTTATAACTATGGTTTAAAATTTCCCAGTTTCAAACTCCATCATGAGCCATGGAAAAATATGAGACGATTTTCTAACAGCGAGGTAATATTTAACCAAAAATTATATAAATGACAAAGTTGTTCAATTTCAAATAGTTCTTTTTAAAGTTGTTCTTAGAAAAATTATCAAATGTGTAATCCATTCTTTTCTTCTTACTTTTATTAAGTCTGACTTTAGTTTCTCGTTCAACAAAAAGAAAAAGGAGTGTGATTCTTTTATTCATAATATTTTGCATCTCTTTCATTTTTTATTTTCTCCGCATCTACTTACTTTCTCATATAAAAAATAACCGTATATCCCATATAAAAGAAGAAAATCTTAACATTTATGTAGCGACCAAGAAAATTTCGTAAGCATTTAAATCCTTACTATATGCTAATTAATGTGTGCTAAACGCGTTGTTTGACGTGCTAATGAAAGTTAATAATTTGAAGAATATTATTTGGTTATTAAATGATAAGTAGGACATGATTTGAAAGGGATTAAGGATGTTAGGAAGTTGAGAGAAATGGTATGGAGTGAGTTGGAAATGTTAACAGGAAAAAATGTTCAATGTAAAGCTAGACCTCAACAAAAACAACAATAATAACCCAGTGTAATCCCACAAGTGGGGTCTGAGGAGGTAGGATGTACGTAGCCTTACCCCTATCCTGAAAGGGTAGAGAGACTGTTTCCGATAGGCCCTCAGCTAAATAAAAGACGAAAGAAGTACTGATAGCAAGTAATAACAAGACAATATATTTAGAAAACTAATGCCAAGAGAGCAATAGAGACTAAGAAAGAAGTACTAATAGCAAATAACAATGATACAAGGTATGTAGTCGGAGCAAACTAAGGAGTATTAGTGGCAAGTAATAACAGTACAAGATATGCAATAATAGCAAGCTAAGGATAAAGGGCACCATACTAACACTAATACTATTGAACTAATAAAGACAAAAGAGAAACGCTCGACCACCCACTAACCTTCTACCCTAATCCTCAACCTCCACATCCTGCTATCAAGGGTCATGTCCTCGGTCAGCTCAAGCTGCGCTATGTCCCGTCTGATCACCTCTCCCCGTGACTTACTAGGCCTACATCTACCCTTCCTCTTACCCTTCAAGGTTAACCTCTTACACCTCCTGACTAAGGCATCTGTGTTTCTTCTTTTAACATGCCCGAACAATCTCAACCTCGCATCTCGCGTCTTTTCCTCCATAGGGGTCACTCTTACCTTGTCCTGAATAACTTCATTCCTAATTATATCTAACCTAGTATGCCCACACATCCAACTCAACATCCTCATTTCAGCTACTTTCATCTGCTAGACATGGGAGTTCTTGACCGCCCAGCACTCTGCCCCATACAATATAGTCTGTCTAACCACTACCTTGTAGAACTTACCTTTAAGTCTCAACGACACATTCTTATCGCACAAGACACTGGAAGCGGCCTCCACTTCATACATCTTGCTCCGATATGGTGTGCGACATCCTCATCAATCTCCCCATCATTCTGAATTATAGACTCAAGGTACTTGAAACTCTCTCTCTTGGGAATGACTTGCGTATCAAGCCTCGCATCTTTGTCCGCTTACTAGGTAACATCGTTGAACTTGCACTCCAAGTATTCTATCTTGGTCCGACTCAACTTGAAACCCTTAGACTCAAGGGTATGTCTCCAGACCTCCAGCCTCTCGTTAACATCACCTCGCGTCTCATCAATCAGGACTATGTCATCTGCAAATAACATGCGCCAAGGCACTTCCCCTTGAATGTGGCATGTCAATGCGTCCATTTCCAAGGAAAACAAAACGGGCTAAGTGTTGATTTCTGATGCAACCCCATCTCAACCGGAAAGTATTCAGAGTCTCCTCCTGTTATCCTAACCCGTGTCTTAGCTCCATCATACATGTCTTGGATCACTCTAATATAAGCTAAAGGCACTCCTTTAGCCTCCAAACATCTCCATAGAACCTCTCTTGGGACTTTGTCATAAGCTTTCTCTAAGTCAATGAACACCATATGCAAGTTTTTCTTCGTCGCCCTATACTGATCCACCAATCTCCTCACAAGATGAATGGATTCAGTAGTCGACCGTCCCGGCATGAAACTAAGTTGGTTCTCAAAAATGGACACTCTCCTCCTTATCCTCCCCTCTATCATCCTCTACTAAACTTTCATCGTGTGGCTTAACAACTTGATACTCCTATAGTTGTTGCAAACTAAAGCTAGACCTAACTTCAAATATATATATATATATATATGATATTCAAGTTATGTTATGAATAATGTGACATTATGAGTTCTCAATTGAACCATGTGCAAAGTTTATGCACTTGTGTCATGTTTATCGAAATGAATGACATGTTATTGGCTGTCCATGCTCGTTTAAAGTTCATTTTTATGGGCTAAGGTGTCAAATGTTAAAGAAATGTTTATGGAGTCCTAAGTAACTGAGAGGGTATTTGGGCAAAAAGGTCCAATGAATAAAGTTATATGTGCCTGTATAGGGCTATTGGCGTAACTATTAGTTTAGGAGACTGGACAGCTTCCCTTGGATGGGATTTCATGCTAGCATTTTCACGTCGAAATCATACAGTATTACGGTGAGACTGCTTGGCCGATCGGACAGAGATTGAAAGTCATAATGTACATGGTGGTCTTTTATGCTACATTATGGTATGGGCTAATGCACATGATTTATGAAATGCTTTCTTATGATTTGATTTTCATGTCTATCGTATCATGTTTTTCTTTAGGGAAAATACTAAGATGCACCCTGAACTTGTCCCAAAAAGTTAGTTTCCAACCCAACATTTACGGGCGTTCCTTTTCCACTTTATAAGCCAAAAAAAGGTTTAAAAGTCATTCAATTGTACACGTGTCAAATATTTATTGGACAATTATGTATCTAATACACTTAATTAGCCGTGACCCTCTTTTCTTTTCTTTTTTTCTTTTTTTTTCTTTTTGCTTTTCTTTCCCCAACTTTTTTTGTCTCTCCTCCTCGTTTTATTTTTCTATCAGTAAAACCTCCATTAATGTCGATCCCCTTCCTCTTCGTTACAGAAAATTAAGATAGAAAATTAATCAAAGAGTACAAAAATCATCGGCTGTATTTTCACATTTGATTAATGGAAACCCATGAAAAGGATTTAACATGGAAAAACTCAATTAAACTATAAAATCCGACCAGATGTTGACGGGAAAAATTCCTTCGATGCCAGCGAGCTTCCATTTTCTCCGGTCAAACTTCAGTCACGTTCATATCTCTCTTCTCAACCCTTTTCCTCTTTGTATTACAATGCCAAAAATCTTAATTAACCTAAAAACTATTTATCTAAATTAAAAGTTTTTAATTGGGGTAAAGGATATGAAGGGAGTCCGAGAGAAGAGATTTTCAGAACAAATATAAGGAATGAGACGTAAATTTATAAATAAAAAAATAAGGAAAGGAGTAAAATTTAAAAAATGAGAAGTTAAAATCAAATTGAATGTGGTGTGGTAATATGTGGCCAAGACATAGGGAGAGTGTGCAACACCTTCCATTGTGAGACTGGTTGTATATGTCTCAGGGAGGTATTAAATTCACTTCAAACAAGTATAAGGTGAAAAAAGAACGTCCGTAAAGATTGAGTTGGAAACTGCTTTTTGGGGACAAGTTCAGAGTGCATCTTATATATTTTCCCTTTTCTTTAAAGTCTTATTCCGTTCTATGTGTCAAGGAGTCTGTGATTACTTAGTGTGTTTTATGTTGCAATCAGGCTCCTTAGGGGGCCGGGGGCGCTGTTTTCATGACTATGGATGCAAATTCGGACATACCCAGGATGTTGACACCAGATGCGGATCTTGGATTTAAGTTTTATAGGTTCCAACCTTTACGGTTTTTAGCATTGAACTCATTATCTTTTTTAAAGTTATAGGTTCATATTGCAATATTAATCAATTTTACATATAAATTTATGTTCCGCGTCAAAAATACTGGGTTCAGTTGAACCTTGTGCCGATACATTACATCCACCTCTGGTTGACACGGGCTAGGTCATCTGCCTCATCTCTTCTAGAATTACTATGGTGAGCCGGCTACAATAACATTGGGAGTCTTTATGTCTAGATAGTACTATTTACTTGTCATCAGCAGCTACATATATTTGTTGGGTCGTGTATTTATGTTGAGTATAGCATCATTTGCACTTCATGAAATATGTAAATATAAAGTTTTAAATGCCAATAGGCTCTATGTTACGATCCAATTACTATGATTATTTTATGCGTTGTACAATTTATCATGAATTTAAAGGTCAAGTGTTTTGTTCGATGAAAGTTAAATGCATGACCTGTGATCCAGTTTCAAGGCATGACAACTTATCACTCCCTTGACAATCAAATGTCAAGAGAAGACAATTTTAAATTAAATTTTGGTGGGACTTGTGATGCCTCATCCTGCGTTGTCTGAAATTTATGGTATGTTGTCCCTGTACTAATCAACAATTTCAGTCGTCAAAATGTACTCCTATGTTACCTACTTTTATATCAACAAAGATTTGAATTTGTTAATCAGGGCCCTAAATTAGGATGAAGGGAGATTGGATACATATCTATAGATGATAGATCCAAGTAATTAGACAATGGAAAAATGCGAAGAAAGACATGCATATAACTAGGGGTGGCATATGGGCGGGTTGGGCTGAATTTGGGCGGGTCAATATGGGTTAGGTCAATAAATGGGTCATTGTCCAACCCAGTCCAAAGTGTACTTGGGCTAAGATGGGCTGGGTCAAGATGGGCTAAACAATGGGTCATAACCCAACCCGCCCAACTTGACCCATGTGTTTAGAACCATGCCCTTCTTGCATTAAAAATCTTTTACCTTAAAATATATAAGTTGAAAAATATTTTACGAGTGGGGGTTTGGGGTGGGTGGGTGGTGCAAAAAAAATAAAAAAATTAAAAATTAAAAATACAAAAAAAAAAGTAAAAAAAAAAATTTAATGGGGTTTGCGCCCAGGGGGTAGATGGTAGGGTGAGTGGTGCAGAAAAACAAAAAACAAAAAATTGAAAATACAAAAAAAAAGTAAAAAAAAATTTGAGGGGGTTTGCGCCGGGGGGATAGGGTGGGTGGGTGGTTGATGTAGTAAAACAACAAAATAGAAAATTAAAAATACAAAAAAAAATTAAGGGGTTTGCGAGGGGGTAGGGTGGGTAGGTGGTGCAGAAAAAACAAAAGAACAGAAAATTGAAAATACAAAAAAAAAAAAAAAAAAGTAAAATTGGGGCAACTAAGTAAATTTTAAGATAAGTTGGGTTGAGATCACTTTGTTTTGGGTGAGTTTCATGGGTTGTATTTGGGCTGCTTAATGGGTCAGAATGGGCTATAAAAAATAGGGATTTTTTCATTCATATACACTATTTGAAACTTTACTACCCTTAATGTCCATGTTTAGTTAATTACCGGGCATAAACACGTTTTGTTTACAACATATATACAATCCACCTTAAAAGGCTCTCAAATCCATTATTTATGCCTTCAATCAAGGTATTTAGTTGCACCCTTTTCTTTCTTTTTCTCTTTTCTTTTCTTATTTTTCTTCCGCCGGGGATAAAACCATGCTCTAACTATTAAACCAAATATAATGCTAACTATTACGGGACGGCGATAACAAGCCAAATAGATCATTGATTTATGTTTGAAAGCAACGAACAGAAACATGTGTTGATTTGTTTATCACGCTGATAGAAAGGGGTACATGGGTTCTCAGTTATCACATATGGACCCAAACTTAGTTCAGATCTGAGGCATCTGTCCATTTGAGCTGCATATTGTAAACAAAGTCTAGATTGAAAACAGTAACACTGAGACTATATGGGGACATGTTGTTTCCAGATTTTGAGTCGGATGAATTTTTGGGGGAGCACAAGTTATTAAACATTTGTCTTACACTATTTGTTCCAATGTTTGGTCACCACCAAATTAGTTTGAAGGATTTAAATTTTAAATGTAGTTTTTACTACCCCATTGTAGTATAGTAGAGGACTATCAAAATTTGATATTCCAGTCTTCTTTTAACGAAGCAAATGAGGTCTTTGCTTTGGACCAATCTTTAAAATAAATCACTCATTCACTTGTCCGTTTGTAATTAGAGAAATTGTTACCAAGCCTTTATTAGTGAATTCATTGCTCGAATTATGTATATGTACAAAATAAACTAACGTATGCATATATTAGATCATTGACTCTAAATTCAAAATTCGTCTTTGTCCCATATTTGTTTATTTTGCTCTTCTCCCTATGTTAGTTTCTCTTCATTCATTTTTACTTCTGAGGAGGTTGGTAGTCAGGTTCAGTTAGCAACTTCATATTTCATACAAATATAGGTTTCACATATAATTCATAATGGAGGTGCTTTCTCTGCAGATGGAGGTGCTTTTCTAATTATCTCTTTTCTATGATATGGAGATTTTTCCAGCTATTTCCTGTTGGATCACATTCAATACTTACAGTATACACTTATTTACAGTTAATCTACAACTTATTTATAACTTTCACACATTATTTCTACCCAGTTAAATACAACTACGATAACATACAACTTAAGTACAAATTTTATACAAAATTTATACAATAAGTCTTTTGTATATTTTGTATCTAATTTATGCATAGCAAAAATAAATTTCATACAACTAATTATATATTATACAACTTATCTACAGTTTTCATACATTATTTCTACCCAGTTATATACAACTACAATATCAACAACTTAAAAATAATTTTTATACAATATTGTTCAACTTTCATACAATATTTAAATAATATATATATATATATATATATATATATATATATATATATATATATATATACAATTTTACTACAACTTTTGCAGTGTAATGTGTCATGTCTTCTTCTTCTTGTTCGAGTTTCAATCTGAAATTCAGCCAAAATCAAGTTTAATCTTCACCAAAACACCCTCAAAATTGAGATATAAACTCCAAACCATATTCCCAATTGTTTGCAACAACACCTAATCCAAACAAATAATGGTTTTTGAAAACCCAAATTCGAATTCAAAGCTTCAAAGCATTTTAATGGCTGACAATGGTGGAATTGCTGCTATCTTTTCCTTTGCTTTACATTACTGAAATTAAGAATTGAGAGATAGAGAGATACGTAGAGAGAATTCTCAATTCTTTGCAACAACACTTAATTCAAACAAATAATGTTTTTTTGAAAACACAAATTCGAATTCAAAGCTTCAAAAGCTTTTTAATGGTTGTCAACACTGGAATTGCTGCTCTCTTGTGCAAGTTACGTGGGGGAGGGGGTGGGATGTGGAGAGAGAAACGTGGGGGGAGTGAAAGATAAGTTAGAGCGATTTTAGGACACTAATTATAATCATTAATTCCCTTAAAATGTACATAAATGGTAATTGGGTATATAAAATGTAATTATAGTAAAACTTGAGTAGGGATGATAATATAGTTTCATATAGTGTATAGGAATGTAAAAATCTCTAAAAAATAATGAGTTAACTTGGGCTCAGCCCAAATTGGCCCATGAGCTAAAATATTTTTAGCCCAACCCATTAATCTCTGGGCGGGTTGGATGCGTTTGGGCTTAAATTGCCACCCCTACATACAACTTAGCTGAAAATATGAAAAGCTTGTGGAGATGAGGGAAAATATCTTCGGCAATTATAACCAAGAGTTGGACCAAAAACAAAGCTTATCACAATATACAGTGCAATTAGAAATCTAGTATCTAACATCCAATTGTGATGACCTAAAATGTCATCTTTAAATTAAATAATCATCTCGGTGTTTTAAGAACTTGAAAAGAGCTATCAATATTTTCTCAACTTGCGTGCGCAGTCCGTATAATTTTCTGGAAGGTTTTTGTATGAAAAATTGATTAAATTATGAATTAGAGCTTTAAAACTTAACTGAGTTGACTTCGGTCAATATTTTGAGCAAACGAACCCGGATCTAAGATTTGACGGTCCTAGGAGGTCCGTAGGAAAATATGGGACTTGGGCGTATGCCCGGAATCGAATTCTGAGGTCTCAGGCCCGAGAAATGAATTTTTGAGTAAAATTGTTTTCTGAAAATATTTAAGGAAAATGGAAATGAAATTTGATTATAAAGTGATGGTATCGGGCTCGTATTTTGGTTCCGGTGTCCGGTACAGGTCTTATATATGGTTTAAGCACTTTCTGTAAAGTTTGGTTGAAAACGGGCGTCGTTTGACGTGTTTCGGACTCAAAATGGAAAATTTGATGTTTTATGAAATTTGCAAGAATTCTTGGATTTTAAAGCTTAATTCGTGGTATATGATGTTAGTTTGGCGATTTGATCGCACGGTTAAGTTTGTAGGATATTGTTGAGTTAGTGCATGTATTTGGTTAGGAGCACCGAGGGCTCGGGAGTATTTCGGAGGTATCTCGGAGTGATTTCGGACTTGGGAAAATAGCAGAAAATTTGCAGAAATAGTACCCCGTGAACAGTACCAATAAAAAGTACCCAGTGTACAGTACCCCGTGAACAGTAAAAACGCATGAATAGTGCCCCCGAAAATTCTGGGCAGTTAAAGGACGAACAACACGTTTTTTTCATTTTTTTGAGTTTCAAACTCGGATTTTGGGCGATTTTGAGGTGTTCTTCACGATTTCAACTCAAGTAAGTGTCTTATACCCGAAAGTGTTTATATTACATAAATCCATGGTTATTTTCATCGTTTAATTCGGATTTAAATGGAAGAAATCAAGATTTTTGCAAAATCTTCCAAAAATGAAAATTTTAGATTTGGAGGTCGAGTTGTTATCGGAATTTGATAAAATTTGTATGGTGAACTCGTGGTTGAATGGGTTATCGGATTTTGTAAGTTTCGTCGGAATTAGGGACGTGGGGCCCACGAGCGATTTTGAGTTAAATTTCGGATTTTGTTGAAAAATTAGTATTTTCATATGGAATTAATTCGTACGATTTATATTGAGTATATTGAATTATTATGACCAGATTTGAAGCTTCGAACGAATTCGCGAGGCAAAGGCTTGTTGGAATTTTGAATTGGTTGCAAAGCGAGGTAAGTGTTTGGTCTAACCTTAGCTTGAGGGATTAGGAGTTGTGTCTTAATTGCTACATGTTAATTGTAGAGTACGACGTATAGGCATGGTGACGAGTAATCTATACGTTGGTGTCAAGCATGTCCGTGAGTCTTGTATTATAATTGTTATGACTCCGTTGTGGTTTATTGCGCTTCATATGTTATTATCACCATTGTTCCCTTGCCAGGATGTTTGTTTGATATTATTGTTGCCTTGCCAGGATGTTTGTTTTGATAGTATTGTTCCCTTGCCGGGATGTTGTTGAAATATTATTGTTCCCTTGCCGGAAAGTTGTTATATTGCTCTTGTTCCCTTGCCGGGATTCCTTGTGATTATTGTTGGCTTGTAACTGGGAGCGGGTGGTACGCCTACCACAAGATATATAATGAAATGGGAGCGGGTGGTACGCCTACCACAAGATATATAATGAAATGGGAGCGGGTGGTACGCCTACCACAAGATATAATGAAATGGGAGCGGGTGGTATGCCTACCACAAGATATAATGAAATGGGAGCGGGTGGTACGCCTACCACAAGACATAATAAAATGGGAGCGGGTGGTACGCCTCCCACGAGATACATGAAATGGGAGCGGGTGGCACGCCTGCCACGAGATACATGAAATGGGATCGGGTTGCACTCTGCAACAAGATGTGAAAAGAAAGTGAAATATGCTTTTGTTTCCCTTATTCTTGTTAGTGATTGGATTTTGATTCCTTTATAATTCTCTTGATATTCTATTTTTACTTTTTTTTATATATGTTCAATACTCCAAATTTCAACAATTGTTACATTTTTTTTAACTCAATTGATTTCTCAACTAAATTTTCCTTAAAACGTTTGAGGTTGTACTTTACAAAAAAAAAGGAATTTCTACTATGTTTTGATTTATTGATTTCTCGTATTAAAGGTGAAGGATTCATTCGATATTGTACTTTAATTGAAAAGGGTATCTTCTTTATCAAATGATTTCTAAAAATAACTTCATATTTTCTTGTTGATTTCCTAATTGGGTTGGAAGTTGTACTCTACTTTATGTTAAGTGAATGAGGCGTCACAAGGTGACATTTACTCGAAAGAATTATATTCGAAAGATGCTTATTTGAAAGATATTTTATTTAAAGGAAATATATTCGATATATATTCATTGAAAAGCATATTATCTTGGAGATTATTACTTGAAGGATTTATAGGCGAAAGATTTATATTTGAAGGACTTGATGAATTGATTGCACTTGTATCTATTATTTGTTGAGAAACATTTATGGTGTTCTTGTGGCCTGCTATTTACATCACTGGTTGGTCATTGTTGCCATCATTGTTATCTGCTTCCTATTATTTTTGTACGCTATATTGCACAGGTTTATTTGGTAGTCTGGTCCTAGCCTCGTCACTACTTCGTCGAGGTTAGGCTAGGCATTTACCAACACATGGGGTCGGTTGTGCTGATACTACACTCTGCACTCTTTTGTGCAGATCCCAGTGTTGTAGACTTCGGACCGCAGTGAGATTGTTGTTTTCTTGTTCATCAGGCGATCCAAGGTAGTCCTACAGGCGTCCGCAGGCCTTGGCGCGTCTCTTTCTATCTACTATTCCTGTTTCTTTCATGTATTTCCAGAGACAGTATTGTATTTATTTCTTTCAGACCTTTATTTGTAGTACTCCTAGACAGTTTGTGAAGTTGTGACACCAGTCTTGGGTAGATTTGTTATGGTTTGGTATTAGCAGTATTATTAAATCTCTACAATGCAGTTTTCCGCTTATTCAATTCTGTTGTTATCTAATTGTTGGCTTTTAACCGTTATCAGATTAAAAATGGAAATAAGGTAGATAGTTCAGTTGGTTGGCTTGCGTAGCTTTCACTAGTATGAGCCATCACGACTCTCGAGGGTGGGAAATTCGGGTCGTGACAAGTTGGTATCAGAGCTCTAGGTTACATAGGTCTCACAATTCACAGACAAACTTAGTAGAGTCTGAGGGATCGGTACGGAGACGTCTGTATTTATCCCCTAGAGGCTACAGAGTTAGGAAAAGTTTCACTCTCATTCTTCTTTGTCGTGCAATTTTGTTCTCTTATTGCTAAATTGAAACCTCTACTCTTGTCCTTTCACAAATGGCGAGGTCACATGCCGCTTTTTCAGCCAAACAATATCACAGACCGGTGATAGATCAATTACGTCTTCGGAGACTTTGCGGAGGCTGGATAGGTCTCACCAAGCTCTTCGCTACCACTTTCAGCGGTGCATCTTTTGAGGACCCGCGGGATTTTCTTGACCGCTGCTATGAAGTATTGCAGAACGTGAAGATAGTCGAAAGCGATGGGGTTGATTTTGCTGTGTTGGAGATGACAAGTAGAGGTAGTGGAAAGATAATGTATTTACTAGACCAGTTGTGGTTCCGACGGAAGATGTAGACGTATCAAAAGATCACCTAATGAATCATGTTGGGGTTCAACGTACCTTGATGTCTGGTTGATTTATTTGAGTTGTGAAGGTCAAATATTGTGGATTATCGGATGTTGTGACATATGGCTTTGTGCCAAGTGAGGGGAGTCCACTATCTACGATCAAATTGCAGGGTCGTGTGTTATACCGATTTTGGCCTGAGATGTATTTATGTGGTATTGAAAGGTTTTCCAAAACTTGTATATGATCAAGAGCTGAGATTTGAATGGGATGATGATAAGACTTGAGATATTCCCGCGTCCTTAATAATTCTACATTTCAGTATCAACGGGGTCATGAAAACATATTCAGTATACTCGTAGTGCTTAAGTTAATCACAACACTCGCGTGGGGCAGTCATTTTTTAATGTACCAGTGGCATGAAATTTCTTGCAATGGTTATTTAAGTTATCCGGTACAGACCTAGTATGAGCAGCCGAACTGCGGATGGGTTGTTATGAAAATGGAGATACTAGGAACATCTTGAAAAATTATCCTAGACTTGGGAGAGACATATTTCGTCAAAGCACTCAGGCTACGTGCCCCATTACAGTTACTACTCTACTTACATGACCAACCATAGGTAGGGGTCAGGATATTAGAGGTGGAGGTGAGACTCCTAGAGGCGGAGACCCAGTCCGTTGATATGTTTTCTATAGTATGGCTGAGGTTGCTACACCAGACGGTATCGTTATAAGTACAGTCTCGAATTATTATAAACTCAAAATTTCCTTAACTTGATTCGGTTTTGAGTATCGAGGAAAGTTCTCCTATTGTGCTCCACTTATGAGTGAGCTTCATAATTCTTAAACCTACATATGTGAATACTTCTGCTGGGAGATTATATGGAGATAGCCATGTCTATCATTATGTGTTGGTCATTAAAAATAGTTGTGAGGCTAAAAGTGACTTTTGTGAATTAATTCGATGAGTTTGATTTAATTTCTAAATAATTGATTTCCATTGTAAATTATATGCCCTACCGGTAAGAGGGATCATTGTATGTTGTGATTTTGTTTAACCGAAATTATTTGAAAGAAGGAAGAAAGGAAATGGAAAATTTTAGTTGGCACAATGTGCAAAATACTTGTGATTCAGAGTTGAGGATGAGATCCTCACATTTTTATATGATATGAAATATTTAAATCGGGCTACAAGCTGCGGTGGATGTTATATAAGGACGAGGTCCTGGTGGTGAAAATTTTATGTGTTTAAATTCTCCTTTTATGAAATTAAAATTTGTGCTGTAGCACTTGTAGGGAGTCATGCCTATTAGGCTTATTTGAAAATTCTTGTATGAATATTTCTGTGCATAATTTGCCAAAATTGTATTGTAACTATTGAGTTTTAGCCTACAAGGTGAGAGCCCAGGTGGTGTTAAATTGTGATTCGTTACTTCGGGTAAGTAATTATAAGATCCTCATGCCTTGTTGTTAGTAATCTGAAGGTTTGAAACAAAATTTTGTTAACATGAGGTTAATTGGCGATGTTGTAATCTATTATGAGCAACCATTAAGACCAGAGATGTGGTTATGGTCATACATATGGTACGTTTTATGTCAAGATATCATTGTGATAATGTCGTGCTTGTAATGCGGAGATTAGTGTTATTGATATATACTTTGTGTTGCATTGTTGGGTTGTGCATGTTGTTAGGAGTTGTTTTGGTGTTACTCCGACAGGTGGATAGGCCCAATTACAGGGGAGACTCTGCTGAAATTTCTGAAAAATTTGGGAGTTAGAAAAATTTGGGATATTGAGATGTGCAAAGAAAGAGATAAGTTACATTATGTGTTTGAAGACGGACTCTACTTCTCATTTAAGGACGAATGACCCTAAGTGGGGGAGAATGTAATACCCCGTATTTGATGGGTGCGTAGGCACGAGTTGCTATAGTCAGTCGGGACTAATGTCGTGTGTTGACGTAAAGATTGGACCTTTCTAAAAATGATTGGAGTGTAAGAAATTTGGTCTTGAAGTTTACGAATATGGATAAAGGAAATGATCTCAATTGAAATGGTATTGTCGGACTTATGTCGAATGCGATAATGTGGGATCAACCGCGAATAATTGTGTAAAAGTAAAATCATCAATTTGGTAACTTGAGAATAATTCTTAATACGTTCGAGGACGAACGTTTGTTTTAGAGGTGGAGAATGTGATGACCCAAAATGTCATCTTTAAATTAAATAATCATCTCGGTGTTTAAGAACTTGAAAAGAGCTATCAATAATTTCTCAACTTGCGTGCACAGTCCGTATAATTTTCTGGAAGGTTTTTGTATGAAAAATGGATTAAATTATGAATTAGAGCTTTAAAACTCAACTGAGTTGACTTCGGTCAATATTTTGAGAAAACGAACCCGGATCCAAGATTTGACGGTCCCAGGAGGTCCGTAGGAAAATATGGGACTTGGGCGTATGCCCGGAATCGAATTCCGAGGTCTTAGGCCCGAGAAATGAATTTTTGAGTAAAATTGTTTTCTGAAAATATTTAAGGAAAATGGAAATGAAATTTGATTAGAAAGTGATGGTATCGGACCCGTATTTTGGTTCCGGTGTCCGGTACATGTCTTATATATGGTTTAAGCACTTTCTGTAAAGTTTGGTTGAAAACGGACGTCGTTTGACGTGTTTCGGACTCAAAATGAAAAATTTGATGTTTTATGAAATTTGAAAGAATTCTTGGATTTTAAAGCTTAATTCGTGGTATATGATGTTAGTTTGGCGATTTGATCGCATGGTTAAGTTTGTAGGATGTTGTTGAGTTAGTGCATGTGTTTGGTTAGGAGCCCCGAGGGCTCGGGAGTGTTTCGGAGGTATCTCAGAGTGATTTCGGACTTGGAAAAATAGCAGAAATAGTACCCCGTGAACAGTACCAATGAACAGTACCCAGTGTACAGTACCCCGTGAACAGTATCCCGTGAACAGTAAAAATGCATGAATAGTGCCCCCGAAAATTCTGGGTAGTTAAAGGACGAACAACACGTTTTATTTTTTATTTTTTTGAGTTTCAAACTCAGATTTTGGGCGATTTTGAGGTGTTCTTCACGATTTCAACTCAAGTAAGTGTCTTATACTCGAAAGTGTTTATATTACATAAATCCATGGTTATTTTCATCGTTTAATTCGGATTTAAATGGAAGAAATCAAGATTTTTGCAAAATCTTCCAAAAATGAAAATTTTAGATTTGGTGGTCGAGTTGTTATCGGAATTTGATAAAATTTGTATGGGTGAACTCGTGGTTGAATGGGTTATCGGATTTTGTAAGTTTCGTCGGAATTCGGGACGTGGGCCCCACAAGCGATTTTGAGTTAAATTTCGGATTTTGTTAGAAAATTAGTATTTTCATATGGAATTAATTAGTACGATTTATATTCAGTATATTGAATTATTATGACCAGATTTGAAGCTTCGAACGAATTCGCGAGGCAAAGGCTTGTTGGAATTTTGAATTGGTTGTAAAGCGAGGTAAGTGTTTGGTCTAACCTTAGCTTGAGGGATTAGGAGTTGTGTCTTAATTGCTACATGTTAGTTGTAGAGTACGACGTATAGGCATGGTGACGAGTATCTATACGTTGGTGTCAAGCATGTCTGTGAGTCTTGTATTATAATTGTTATGACTCCGTTGTGGTTTATTGCGCTTCATATGTTATTATCACCATTGTTCCCTTGCCAGGATGTTTGTTTGATGTTATTGTTGCCTTGCCAGGATGTTTGTTTGATATTATTGTTGCCTTGCCAGGATGTTTGTTTTGATAGTATTGTTCCCTTGCCGAGATGTTGTTGAAATATTATTGTTCCCTTGCCGGAAAGTTATTATATTGCTCTTGTTCCCTTGCCGAGATTCCTTGTGATTATTGTTGGCTTGTAACTGGGAGCGGGTGGTACGTCTACCACAAGATATATAATGAAATGGGAGCGGGTGGTACGCCTATCACAAGATATAATGAAATGGGAGCGGGTGGCACGCCTACCACAAGATATAATGAAATGGGAGCGGGTGGTACGCCTACCACAAGACATAATGAAATGGGAGCGAGTGGTACGCCTACCACGAGATACATGAAATGGGAGCGGGTGGCACGCCTGCCACGAGATACATGAAATGGGATCGGGTTGCACGCCTGCAACAAGATGTGAAAAGAAAGTGAAATATGTTTTTGTTTCCCTTATTCTTGTTAGTGATTGGATTTTGATTCCTTTATAATTCTCTTGATATTCTATTTTTACTTTTTTTTTATTTTTATATATGTTCAATACTCCAAATTTCAACAATTGTTACATTTTTTTTAACTCAATTGATTTCTCAACTAAATTTTCCTTAAACCGTTTGAGGTTGTACTTTACAAAAAAAAAGGAATTTCTACTATGTTTTGATTTATTGATTTCTCGTATTAAAGGTGAAGGATTCATTCGATATTATACTTTAATTGAAAAGGGTATCTTCTTTATCAAATGATTTCTAAAAATAACTTCATATTTTCTTGTTGATTTCCTAATTGGGTTGGAAGTTGTACTCTACTTTATGTTAAGTGAATGAGGCGTCACAAGGTGACATTTACTCGAAAGAATTATATTCGAAAGATGCTTATTTGAAAGATATTTTATTTAAAGGAAATATATTCGATATATATTCATTGAAAAGCATATTATCTTGGAGATTATTACTTGAAGGATTTATAGGCGAAAGATTTATATTTGAAGGACTTGATGAATTGATTGCACTTGTATCTATTATTTGTTGAGAAACATTTATGGTGTTCTTCTGGCCTGCTATTTACATCACTGGTTGGTCATTGTTGTCATCATTGTTATCTGCTTCCTATTATTTTTGTACGTTATATTGCACAGGTTTATTTGGTAGTCTGGTCCTTGTCTCGTCACTAATTCGCCGAGATTAGGCTAGGCACTTACCAGCACATAGGGTCGGTTGTGCTGATAATACACTCTGCACTCTTTTGTGCAGATCCCAGTGTTGTAGACTTCGGACCGCAGTGAGATTGTTGTTTTCTTGTTCATCAGGCGATCCAAGGTAGTCCTGCAGGCGTCCGCAGGCCTTGGCGCGTCTCCTTCTATCTACTATTCCTGTTTCTTTCATGTATTTCCAGAGACAGTATTGTATTTATTTCTTTCAGACCTTTATTTGTAGTACTCCTAGACAGTCTGTGAAGTTGTGACACCAGTCTTGGGTAGATTTGTTATGGTTTGGTATTAGCAGTATTATTAAATCTCTACAATGCAGTCTTCCGCTTATTCAATTTTGTTGTTATCTAATTGTTGGCTCTTAACCGTTATCGGATTAAAAATGGAAATAAGGTAGATAGTTCAGTTGGTTGGCTTGCGTAGCTTTCACTAGTAGGCGCCATCACGACTCCCGAGGGTGGGAAATTCGGGTCGTGACACCAATCCACTCTCATCTGTGGAAAGAATTATACTAAGTGAAGACTAAAGTCTTCCTCCTATTTATGGTCTCCTTATCAACAGCCTCTAGCAAGCAACATGTATATTCTTTTCATGTCATATAAACAGCTCCACCAAGATCTGCACTATTAGTTGTCTTTTGTAGCTTGGGCTTGGTCTTTCCAAATTATCCACAAGTTACCCCTCTTAAATTTGAGAGGATAGATATCATAGTTGAAGAATACCTTCGGATAATGAGATTAGTGATGTCTATATGAGAGCCCCCCATAGAGTAGCAGGACTTTCGCTGCATTTTGCATGTACGTGCTTGATTCTTTCAACTGATTTGCAAATTCCACTGCAGCTCCAATCAAATGATGCCACACAAACATTACCTGCTTGTGCTTTCCATTCACATTCTGCAACAGCAGAAGAAAACAAAAGCCTTAGGTACCGATTCCAAGATACGTATGAAAAGGAGATAAATGAGAGATTTAGAAACTGCTAACCAGGAGGAGTTCCACAGCACATGTTACGATCATCAATGTGCTCAACTTCTAGACCGATCAACCATGCCCCGAGTGACACATCTTCATTTGCATATTTATGCAGAATAGGTCTGAAATCACCACCAGTATTTATTATTCGATGGACAAGCATTGATGTCCATTCATGATTAGTGGGATTAGACTAGAGAACTGAAAGTGTAAAACAAGAGCAATCCCCAATATATACAGATATATTAAGTTGTTAGTGAGCAAGAAGTAACGTCCGTTTTCCCCTATTTCAAGTGACTGTGTCCTCGTTATCATTTGCATAAACTTTTCCAATCGCATAAGAATATTATAACCAGCATACAGCACATTCTACAAGATCCTAGCTTTACATGTTCAAAGTAGAATGCTATTGCATGAACACATTAGGTCAGACTTTAAGGGAGGATATATGAACGGAAAATCTTACTTGTTGTTGGCAATGTAGGTTGCCAGTTCTTTCGAGATGGCATATATCTGTCCAGTTGCATGTCGGAAGTACTTATTTCCCGTCTCTCCAAATTTCCAGAACTCAGGTTCATGGTACTTAACACTCCTATCAGGAAAAAATTGCACAGATTAGTTCTAGTAAATAAAATCCTGAAATTTTAAACTTCTAAAATTTTAGTGACATCAGCTGCCAGAATAGTTTCAAAAGAAGTTACTTTTTATAAAGAACTGGCCCTGATTTCATGCATCCTATATACACCCTGGGTTTTAACCTGTGCTTGGCAAGAGTTGCAGCTAGTGTACCTACAATACCATGGCGATCAACTTTTAATTTCTAGATCACTGAAAAAATCATCTACTTTCAATTGCCCTGAACGATAAGGTACATAAATAGAGAAGATACGTATAAAGACAGAGCAGAAGAACCTAAATTGACGTGAACATCATCATCAACCTTTACATAGTACTCAGCATCCCATTTTGCAGCTCCAACCGAGAAGAAAGCTTTCGTCTTTGCAGATAATTCATGATAACCTTCTATGTGATCCTATAAAATATAAGTATAAGATGAAACTGCAAAGACAAAACAATCACATGGATGCAAGTCAGAACACAATTTGTACTTACAAGTCGAAGAATGTCCTTGTGCTGAGCATCTTCACTATCAATGGCTCGATCTAAAATGCTATTTGATGTTGCACTGTGATAAGGAGTATAAGAACTTTGAGGCCAGACGCACGAGATGCACATGTGACACACAAAGATCCTTACAAGTGGATCCTTACGAGTATAAAAGTTACTATTATTATTATTATACAAATGAACTTACACTTTTTCTTTTAAGTTTGCTTTATACTTTACACACATGGTTTAACAATATATGTGACTTTTAAAAGTATTTATCTATCGACAAAAGATGCACGTGTGATGCACGTGTGACGCACGGGATGCACGTGTTGCGCACACCAGATCTAATTTTATTAAATTTACTTGAGACCTCTTATTACGGGCTTTAGCCAACCAATTTTACTGTGTCGCCCCTGCTTACGAGAACAAATAAATTGGAATGATGGGGTGTGTGTGTGTGTGTATATTTATAAATATATATATATGCACTCCTCATTTTTGAGCTCTCAAAGTTATTCTGTTTCAAACCAATATATATGCGTGTGCTCAAACTAAGAATTCCATTCCTAGCTCTTAAGTTAATTCAATAATATTTTAATTCTATTACCAAAACATCTAATGTCTGATAATTAAACAAATTGGAAGGAAAAAATAACAGAAAAACTAAAAGATGTCTAATAACCTATGTTATCAAAACATCTAATGTCTAATAACTAAACAAAGCGGAATGACATTTTTGAGTCTATGAAAAAATGACGACAAAAGGAGCCGATTAGAGAAATGGACTCTTGAAGCTCCTCATTTTTGTTTTAATTCAAGGAAAAAACTAAAGTGCCGACTCTCTAACAGTGAGGTGTCAGTCATAGATGATCTTCTGTTCTATGTTGAGAAAATACTACTGCATCCTCTGAAGTTATCAACCACAAAGTATGTTGGAAATATTTTTTTCTCAGAAACCCAAGTATTAATTATGCCATGACCATAAGGGTTAACTTCCCTATTTGTGATCAGCTCATAGGCAGATTCACATATACAAGTGTGGGTGCTGAAACACCCATTGTTTACCAATGAGTCTATGTATTTGTAAGGTTATCTTATGCTAATTAATATGAATTGTTCAATGAGCACTGATAAATAACCAAAAATGCATGATTTTTAGTATGTTTTTATATCATTTTGTATGTGAATTGTGGGAGATCACATGCTTATAAATGTGAAATATACTCATTACGCATTTATTGTGTGTAGGAACGAGTTTGGATGGAAGTTGACAAAAATCGTAATGAAAAAAAACTGTGTTAATCTCCAGTCACATGCAGTTATCTGTGCCTTTTGTTACATCTTTCCAAGCCAACTTTAGTGGAGAATTAACTCTTAACAAGCTTCTAAAAGATACCTTCCTAATGAAATTTCCCAATAAAACAACGAGCCATACATTTTACAGATGGAACACTATAAAAGCTAATCTTATCATTCAAATCTTAAGTGAAAAAAAGGATATTTAAAACAAAGAAAAGAAAATGGGAACATATTATCACTTGTTTTGGCAAGAAAGAACACGAGACTCCAGCAGAAACTCTTTGATGAATAAGCATCTAGTATATGTTTGGCATACAGAAGACGTGGAGCAATGTAGATCATACCTGTGGCCGATCATGAAGCGCACAATGATCCCCTTTTCTTGCTCTAATCTAAGTAGCTTTTCACCTATTCAAACACATGGAACGTTGTCAAATTAAGGAGGAGGAAAGTAAAGACACAAATTCAAAGTAAACCAATAACCTCATAATTAGCACCTTGAGGCATCCAGGTTTCTCTAATAGAATCACGCCTCCTTCTACTACTGAAGGCAGTGTTTATTCCAATAACCATAAATGCCTTCTTTCTAGTCCCACTTCTTTCAGTATTTGTGCTCGTGGAAGGAACTGCTTCAGTTTTCCGCGGAGTTAGAAGAGTCTTAGTTGAAGGCAGCTCACTTTGAATCTTAGCAATTGACTTATCCAACGATCTGAAAGAGCTCCAATTAAGAATAGGATCATCAAGATCAGAACTATGTAAAACATCATAGCTACTTTTCCCTTTTTCTTAAAGTTATTTTCTGCATAAGCTTTTTTGAACCAGTGACATTTTCTAATAAGCATATTTCTTCAGTCTGCTGTTTGACATATTTAGTCCAGTTTGATTGTTAAGTAGAAAAAAAGTTCAAGGTGATTAATCACATGAAAACTGTAATGCTTACTGGATAGCTACTTGGGCTTTGTTAAACTCTCCAATCATGTCCTCCTTCTGCAGATAAATATTCATCCATACTTAAGAAAACTGCAATAATAATGATAAAAATAGTTTTTTTTTTCCTTTTTTTTTCTTCGTTGGGGAGGGGGATGTTGGACCTGGTTATCTTTGGAATCACAATCGTCAGAAATAAAAGCCAAGTCTCTTTCTTGTTTATGGCGCCTTCCAAACATGATCATCCCATCTGATTCTGGAGGAGTCCAAACTCTAATTATGCAACATCAATCACCACAAACAAAATAGTCAAGAATTCGATAAAGAAAAAAATTAAATTTTTACAACCAAAACCAAACAGCTACGAATTCTTGAAAATCCACAAAGGCCAATTATGCATCAAAATGAATGAAGAGATCACTCAAAATTTAACCAGAAAATTTGAAGAAGAAATAGATGAAAAACGACAAGACTAACATAGTATACTCAACCAAACAGCTAATTTTTTTAATCCCATCAAAATTTCTGATTCAGGGGGGATCTTTTTGCATGTAAATGGATGAAAACAATCACCCAGAAAACCAGAAAAGGAGTTACCTATTAGAGAAAAGCATGCCAAGAGCAAAGCTAAAAATGCAAAGAATAGCAATCCATTTAGGTGAGACTTTGCCTCTGTTTCGGTTCTTCATGATTTTACTTTCCGAGGCAGGAGAAGGACAGCGCGGGGTTTTCTTGTCAGAGTTTTTGTATTGTTTCCTTTTCGGCGTATTGGTTATTGGCCACTTAAATTTGGGCTTTTAAAAAAAATAGAGAAACTTTTGAATTTTTCAATTTGAACACTTAAACTTGATAAAATGAATATTAATAAATACTTTTGACCGTTGATTATGCCTATGTGGAAGCACTATAGGTGACATAGCTAAACTGTGTGCAAATCACACTGCCATAACACGTGAATAGTATTGTTTTAACTTAAAAATTAGAATTACAATAAAATATAAATAAAAATAAAAAAGAAAAAAGAAAAAAAAGACTTTTCCTCTACGTTGGCCATTGGATGTGATTCTAACTCATGTATTCATAAAATTGTCTGTATTCATCTCTTAAAGAGCAGCAGTAATTCTTCCAGCAACTTGGTCAAGATCACGTTGACCATTGAATTCTTGCTTATCCCATTTCATTAACTACGGAAACCAATTGTATAAACAAATTGCAAATACAACCATTGAACTTCAACAATTTTCTTTACCTAAAAATAAAGTCATTTCTTCATTTACTTCTCGGATGAGTCCGGGCCCCTCTTTTTCCTGAAATCAACAATTGTTGTGACAAATCTGCGGTTGTATTGCATCCTCTTGTGAGCACGGCCGCGAGGCTTCTTCTTCTTGTCCTGTTTGGCAACTTTTGGAGTTTGCAAGCAAGTGATCCGTGAACTTTTCCCATGGTGATATCTGAGTCGCCGTTCACTGGAGAAGTTAGGAGCGTCTGGAGCTGCTCGTACAGATTAATATTGGGTATGTTTCAGGAGTTTTTTTTCTTCTTTTTTTCTTTTTTGTATTTAAAAATGGGACGCACAAATAACACATGGCAAGTAATAAATAGCTTAGCTTGATGTGTTGTACATGTCAGCGCAATTGATATACACGCTCTTGTGGATGTGTTTATTAGTACTCATTTTGTAAAGTTTGAGTATTCAAATAGGAAAATTCAAAATTCGTGCATCGGCTTTCAAAAGCCCTACAAGTTTAAGTGGCTAGAAAGCCATTACACCTTCTTTTCCCATATGTACTTATTGAAATTAACGATTTTCCTTATGAAAAGTCAAATATTAATATTGGTTAATCGGTTGTTTCACATATTTGTTAAAAATAATAAATGAGGAAACAATGCCAAATGGTGGAATCTTTTTGATTATTTAGAATTAGATAATGCCAGCATGCAAAGAAAAAAAAGAAGAAGTAGGCCGCATGAATTCTTTTTTAACTTTGAAATAATTGTAAGATAAGCCAGAGGATTTTTCATCCAATTATTAAGCACGTCTCTTTTTGTTTGGAAATTTTAAGTTTTTAAATAAGTTCATCTTAGATTTAAAATGTCTATTAATATATTATATGCACATACAATATGCCTACTAGCTTAAAAATGATACAATATTATGTGTAATAGTAATTACGTAAGTTAGTAGATAATAATTTGTGAATATTTTTCCGTACGGGAAATTTAAGGTCATACTTAGTGATTCTTTTCATGATAACTCTTTTTATTATTAGTATGGGATTAAATTTTCATTCGACTATTGTATAGGTTAAATATATATAAATGATACTATTAGAGCCGTCAAAATGGGTTTGACCCATGAGGCTTGCCCAACCCAGCCCGCTACTTTGGTAGGGCTGGGTTGGGATTATTTTAGCCCATTTAAAACTGAGGCTTATAGGCACGACCCAAGTCAGCTCACTGGCCCTTGAGGCTTGACCGAAACTGGGTCTGAGCTGGCCCGTGGGTCAAAAATTAATTAAATTCATATTTAAATATTTAAAAAAAGTAAAAAAATAAAAAAAAATATTAACTATAATCCACATTTTCCAACCTTAGAATTCTTATTTATCCTTCCATATCAACTACTAGAATTTATATTTTTGATATGCATGTAGTATGACAAGATTTGTTTTTCTTTTGCTTAATTAACAACGAACTAGGAAAGTTTTAAGTGGCCAATAGTAATTTCTTTCAAAAGAAATATTACTTTAAGTGGCCAATGATCAGTTTGGTTACTTTAATATATTATTAATTATTAAATTGCTCTTCAGTATAGAAAAAGGTCAAGTTTTAATACCCAAAGAAAATGAAAAAATACTAGCAAATTTCATGAATTTTAAAAATTTCATGGACTATAATGATGAAATCAACAAATAATGTTAAACCTAAATTAAAAAACGTTAACATATAAATTTATCGAAGAAATTTCTAAATCTAAGGAAAGTGAAAGAAAAGTACTAAAAAAATATTCATGTAACGTTAAAAAAAGAGGAGCTAGAGATATAGATAATTTGCATTTCAATCACGAGATTCCTTATCAAATATCAAGATTCTTGTACACTCTAAATAAACAGAAGTCGTTCATATGGTTAAGAGATTATGTCATGAAAAAATATCTAAAAGATTTGAAGAAATATTTTTTTCTAAAAAAGTTGAAGGGCCGGTCCGCCCTAGCCCGCGGCCCTTTTAGGTTGGACTGGGCTGGCCATTTTAAGGCCCATATAGATGGAGGGCCAGCCCGCTCTAGCCCACCAAATTTGAAAGCCCATGAGGCTTGGGCTGGGTTGGACTAGGCTAGCCCGTTTTGACAGCTCTAGATACTATGATTGTAACTAGGAGTGGCAAACGGGCGGGTCGGGTCGGATATAGTTCGAGTCGAAAACGGGTAATGAAAAAATGGATCAATTATCCGACCCGACCCATATTTAATACGGATAAAAAACGGGTTAACCGGCGGATAATATAAGTTACCCATATTATCCATGACTTCTTATATATGATCACTTTTGGGAGAATTCTTAGTATCCCTAACTTGAGTAACCCCCAATTTGAGGCTTTACAAATGTAAAAGTTAGACTCATTGGTTATCCATTGGTTACTCATTGATTATCCATTTTTTTAATGGATAATATGGTTCTTATCCATATTTGATCCGTTTTTAAAAAGTTTATTATTCAACCCAATTTTTAGTGGATAATATGGGTGGTTAACTATTTTCTTTTAACCATTTTACCACCCCTAATTGTAACATAAAAGGAAAACGTTGATGAAGATTCGTTTATATTTAACACAACCAACAATTAGCAGTCACATAAATTGACACGTAGTCGTTACGCCTAAATCCGAAATCCCGAACTATACGGTGTGCTTAAATTATCATTTTACATTATGAGAAATCACAAGGAGGGGACGGCTATGAGAAGTTTGGTTCGTTCTTGTCATTATTGGTTATTTAGATCCGCCTTTGGATAGCCGTAAACGACGGGTTAGTCGTCTGTCTCGGTGGGAACAAAAGAACGAAGTAAACGACGACTCAAGAAATTGCTCCTATTCTCTCTTCATACATTGGGGAAAATGCCGTGTCATTTCGGTTTGGCTTGGCCAAGTCAATTCTCTGTGCTGGCAAGATATTTGAATCCAAGTTTGAAAAATAATTTTGTACAAGTTGAGTTGTTTGGGACATAAACTTCACTTGAAAAAAATTTATGGAAGTTGAATACTATATTTGTGAGTAGAAGTACACTAATATTTTAATAATTCACTTGCAGCTTTTAAGTAGATAAGTTTAATATTTGCAAAATTTTATGGTTAAACTGAAATAATGAAATTTTGTATTAGCAAATGTTGAAATAATAGGGTCAAAATCAAATCGGAGAAATTCGACATGCGGAGACAATTGTCATGAGTAACGTGCGAATCGAATTGTGCTATCTGGCAGAGGTCGAGCAGTACGGCCGAGGTCGAGCAGTTATCATCAACAAAGTCGAGGTCGAGCAGTGATCATCAACAAGGCCGAGGTCGAGCATTGATCATCAACAAGGCTGAGGTCGAGCAGTGATCAACAACAAGGCCGAGGCCGAGCAGTACAGATAGAAGTAACAGTTAGTTTTGCTTTGGAATCTTCAAAGGGAATATTCTACTGAACATTCTCTCTAATTGTACTGTTTAGTGCTCCTTGGGGTATCTCATATAAAGAGTATAAGAGACAGGGGAAAAAAAGGGGACTAGAAGAGAGAACATCTAAAAAAGCAAACCCTCTCTCTCTCTAGAAAAAATACAAATACATCTCTCTAAAGAGATTAGATTATCTATTATCCCACACTCCTCATCAGGTCCGAAAATAGCCCTAAGATTGTTGTATTTGTCTATCATTCATCTTTATCAAATGAAAGAGGATCTGCCTCACTCAAGATTGGGTGAATCTTCTCCTTTATTTATATTTTATTGTCATTTAATGTTATTTAATGCTGGTCTTTTTCATATTATTAGATTCGGCCATAACTACTGCCAAGATTTGTACTCAACTACATTTTTCTATTCATGTTATTCATCTCAAATCTGGAATTAATTATCCTTAACTAGGATTTACCCTCTATCTTCTTATTTAATTAATTTAACAAAAGGTCTCATACTTTTTGGTCAAACAATTTGGCGCCTTCTGTGGGGATTTTCTAGTTAAAATTTTAGTTTTCTCTAGATCTCTAAAAATCAATTCTTACCCACTTTCTCTTTCTATATATACATATCCCATATATATATGTATGATGAACATGAAAGTTTGGGGATCTGCTGCAAGGGATACACTTTCCTCTTATTACCTCAAATTTTGTTGATATAAGATGAGAGTATACACTCTTGAATGTAGCTATTAGAAAAGAGATTGTTATTTTTCTACACCATCAGTTTTGGTATTTGTTGTACTACAAGCATGAACATGAATCATCTGACTGTTGAAACTGAAGATACTTTTGCTAGCTTGCTTGAATTTGCAGCCAATAACGATATAGAGGCATTTAAAAGTTGGATGGAGCGTGATATATACGATATTCATGAGATTGGGCCGTGATTGCATGTCTAAAGCTAGCACTCGAGTACGGAGCAAAACGAGTCATCCAACGGTGCTACTCTCAGCTCGTTGTCAATCAAGTTACATGGACTTTCCAAATCAAGGAACAAAGATGTAAAAATACCAAGCCAAGATTTGCAAGCTGTTACCCGAGTTCGATGAATGCCAGCTCGACCAAATCTCTCAAGCATAGAATATTGAAGCAGACGGCCTTGCCAAACTGGTAGCAGCCACTAAAAGCATAACCGGAGAAGGGAACATGGTCAATCCCCTCCACTCATCGACCGATCAAATCGAGGTAACAAACAATTTCATTTGGTTTTAACTGATTATTTTTCTAAATGGGATAGAAGCAGGAACATTCTCCCAAATATGCGAATAGAGAACGATCGTCGTCATAAAAAAAATATATGGTGTGTTTCTTCGGCCTCTCTAAAAAGATCAATTGCGATAACAGACCCCAACTCATCAAGAAAGAGGTCGCCGAATTCTCCGAAAAGTAGCATATCACAAGAATACTCTCCACGCCGTACCACCCAGCAGGCAATGGACAAGCGAAATTCTCGAATAAATCGATACTAAACATCATAAAGAAAAGAATTCGAAGACGCCAAGAGACCATATAGACTGAGACTGGGTTGCCAGGGCAGAAAACATGTAAATCTCTTCGATATATGTAGGCAAAGCATGAGTGAATAAAGCTCACCCACATTTTCACCAAAGCGATGCTGCATCAATTAAAGAAGTTATATTTGACCTCGCTCGAATTAACGTTCGACCTCGCTCGAATCAACGTTCGCCCTTACTCGAATCAATGTTCGACCTTACTCGAATCAACGTTCGACCTCGCTCGAATTAACTCATATTCGACCTCGCTCGAATTCACATTCGACCTCGCTCGAATTAACCAACATTCGACCTCGCTCGAATTTATATTCGACCTAGCTCGAATTAACCAACATTCGACTTCGCTCGAATTAGCTAACACTCGATCACGTTTGAATTAACACCTACCAATGATTCCTTTAAAACCATCAATCGAGGAAAACGCTCAAGAAAAATAAATATAGAATCAAAAATAAGCAGCAAAAATAGCATTCCAAATCAAAAGAGGTATCTGAAAAGGCATTCTACAAGGGCCAAATCGCTCGTCCAGATCTGAGGACGCGGACGACCTCCTCCGGTGCCGCCATCCTTGCCAAAACTGCCATCCTGGGCTCGTTGGCCTTCTCTAACTCTACTGTCTTCTTGATCAACTCATCACTCGAGTCATTGGCCCCGGTCGAAATCTGCTCAAATTCAGCCCACAGGGATACCACTTGGACCTGAAGATCAGCACTCTCAGCTGTGATCCTCACTATTCGACTTCCCCATCCGAAATTCTCGAACTACGATTAATGAAGTCCGCTCACCGAGCTCGACCAAAAGACGACCTCGATAAGTGGAGGGACTAACTATATGAGTCAAAATCAAATTGGAGAAATTCGATATGTGGTGACAATTATCATGAGTAACCTGCGAATCGAATTGTGCTATCTGGCTGAGGTCGAGCAGTGATCATCAACAAGGCCGAGGTCGAGCAGTGATTAACAACAAGGCCAAGGTTGAGCAGTACAGATAAAAGTAATAGCTAGTTTTGCTTTGGAATCTTCAAAGGGAATATTCTACTGAATATTCTCTTTAATTGTACCGTTTAGGGATCCTTGGGATATCCCATATAAAGAGTATGAGAGACAAGGGAAAAAGGGGGGACTAGAACAGAGAACATCTAAAAAAGCAGACTCTCTCTCTCTCTATAGAAAAAATGCAAACACATCTCTCTAAAGAGATTAGATTATTTGTTATCCCACACTCTCCATCAGGTCCGAAAATGCCCTAAGATTCTTGTATTTGTCTATCATTTATCTTTATCAAATGAAAGAGGATTGTGAGCACGTGATTTTTGCCCAAATAATAGTATTTCTACAAAAGTCACAAACAAATTTTGCTTTTGAGTATTTATTATTTTAGGAATTTATAATAATTATTTGGTACTTGTTTGCATTTAGTTACATTTTGGTACATATTTAATATTTTTAAAAAAATCATGGGAATTACCCTAAAATGTTCAATTTTCATGCATGCCATTTTTAGGCTGATATTTACATTTGTAAGTTTAAGTTGTTAATTAATTGCATTAATAAACAAAAATCCAAAAATGGCCATCTTTCACATCTTTAGCTTTTAATCCCAAAATAGCAGTTTCCTTGTATTGATTTTAAGTTAATTACTTATGTTTAGCTTTAAAAATATAACTTTACAAATCAAATTTTAGTCTAGGATTTTTAATTAATTTTGGTAGTTTTAAAATAAAATAAAAATTAAAATAAATAAAAAAGGGGGGATACCTTGAATAAAACCCGAATTTGGGCCAAGCTAATGTTTTGAAGCCCAAATATTTCACCCATATCACCCTAACCATGCCCCAACCCAACCCAACCGGACCAGCCCTTGAACCCACCCCATTTCCCTCTTTAAATCCTAGCCCTTCATCCCAACACATCCAACGGCCTAGGTTTTATTTTCCCCATATATAATCCCCTTTATAACACAAAATAAACCCTAAACCTAATCTAAACAACTCCTCCCAGCGGTGCTGCTTTCATCTGCGCCTGGTTCGCTCAAAAATCACCCAACTCATCTGAGTTTTCAGACGAGTTCTTCCCCAAACTCATCTCACATAGGCCCCTCCTATCCAACGTGGCATAACCATTCTCTGACAGAATATTTTCAGCATTACGCCATTCTCACACGCTTTTGATTTCCTGGGACAAATCTCGGTTAAATGGGAGCGGTTGGATGTGAGAAATCACATCCATGCCTTCCATTTGTGTGGGTTTTGTTCTATGTGAGATTGGGGTTCGTTTCTTGCGGATTTGAGCATAATATTTGGGGATTTCTTGGAGAAAAGGGCAGAAACTTTGAGAGTTGAGTATATATAGTGGGTTTTTCAGAGATTTTGGGGGAGAAGAAAAAATTTCGGAGATTTGTTCTGAGAGAACTTTTTAGAATTTTTTATCCGAAAGAAAAGGGTATTTGTTTTTTTTTATGATATTCTAGGTCATCCTTTGTATTTAGTTTATTGCAGTTTATTCTTTGATTTTCAGAAATAGAAAAACAAGAAAAAAAATTATTGCATGTATTTGGCTTCTTGATTTGATTTTCCAACGATGGAATTTGATTAAGGATGGTCTGAGTTCGTCGGACTTGAATATCGTTTTTCCGTTTCGAGTTTTGCACTATTTCGTGTTTCTTGTCGCAGTCTCTTCTCTTTATTTCCAGCAACACTAGGAAATAAGGATTTGGTTGTAAACAACACTTCTCATTACTGTTGTTAAATGAAGGATTACTTAACAGGTGGATTTCCTTTTCCTCTCTCTTTATCTTTCTTGAACAGAGCCTCAAATGAACCATTTAAGGAAAGGTGGAATTTTTAGTTGAATGGTTTCAGTGATTGATTGACTTTTAAATTTTGGCTTATCTAAAACTTATGTATTCTCATTTGTTTGTTTAGTTCTCAATCCATTAGTATCAGTGTGTATTCCGCTTTCGAATAGTTCCGAGCCTAAAATGAGTTGTTCAATGAAATGATATAGTTCATTGTTTGTTCACTATCCAAAATGAGACTCGTGTCCATGCTTGCTATTGTTTGGATCCATGAATCGATGGTCAAAAATCTTATTGAAGAATCACTTTACTCATTGTTAGAGTTTAGAACCTTTAAGATACATAAATAGTTTGCTGAAATAGCTTTTTGTTAACAGAGCTAAGTCAGACAGTGAACTTCCAAGAATTACTCTTTGAACTTCATTTTCTTGAGTAGATTAAGTCTAGGTCTCTCTTTCGTCTTTTACACTTATTTTATTTCCCTATGATTCATATATTTTAGACCCTGGTTGCTTAAGCCTGACTTCTTCACTTCTCATGAATGTTTAGTTCTTGATCCTTAATATCATGAGTGTCAATGGATTTTATAAGACATTGGTACTAATTTTTATAGCAGACAGTGTAAAGGTTTTCCAAGGGGTTTTAGGCGTAGATCGAATTTTTTTTAGCCGATGTACAATGAAATCTGTTAGATTTGAGTTTATTTTGTCATCCTCTCTTTATTGTGAGTTTGTGCGAAGTGCCCTGTTTTGCTTGATATACTTTGTTTAAAAATTTTTGGATAGAGTTCTGTTAATCCTTTTAGTTAAGTTACGAGTTAGATACCATTGTTAGCGTATTATTTCGTTTATTTATATTGATTGAATTTTTTTTCTTAAAATGCAAACGATTTTGAATTTTGAGAAAGAATGCAAGTTAATCATGCAAGGTAGTAACTGAGAAAGAATTTCGGATAATGTTCGATGTAGCTTGCTTTAAGCGCGATTAGTACCAAATTATCACGACTACGGGTACGGTTCCCATGACGTAGTTGTGATGCCTAATTCAATTAGTTTTAATATGAATATCCATAGTTCATTTAGTTGAATAGTTTTGAGGTGTGTCATTCACACATTTGAATCATATGACCTACGGCCCTCATAGTTATAACTTAGATACTAAAAAATAAATCTCGTAGTTTGCTTTAGGCACGTAATTAAACTATTACAACTACGGATACGGTTCCCGTGACGTGGTTGTGATACTTGATTTTTTAAATCAGATATAAGTAGGAATATCTTTAGTTTTCCTTCAAAAAAAATAATATACAAACCTTTTCTTTAAAATAGTTTGAGGTGCGCCATATACAAATAAAATCCTATAACATATGGCCCTCACATAAATACAAAATTAGTATAGAAAATGCCTTGAACTCTCGTAGTTTGCTGTAGGCGCGTTTAATTAAATAATTGTCATAGCTACGGGTACGGTTCCCGTGACGTGGTCGTGACACCTAATTTTTAAAATCCGGGGGTACATTTATGTGACCGGGCTACAATTTAATCTTGTTAATAAAATAAACATGTTGTGAATCATGGGTACGACTCCCATGACATGATTCGCGACATGTAATTAAATAAATAATAGTATAATAATTGGGTTATTAAAAGCGATTTTAAAAGGAATAAAATGCACATAGGTTTCAAAGATGTTTTCTTAAAATCAAATAAATAGGCCAATATTAACAGTTGAGCGACCGTGCTAAAACCACGGAACCCGGGAATGCCTAACACCTTCGCGGACTGTAAAACAAAGTCAATCTTTCCTCGATTCGGTATTTAAAACGGTGACTTGGGACACCATGAATTATCCCAAGTGGCGACTCTGATTTTAAATAAATAATCATGTTTCCATTGTCACTTAAATTGGGAAAAAACTCCTTTATACCCCTTCCGAGGGTTGTAAAAAGGAGGTGTGACAGCTCTGGCGACTCTGCTGGGGATTGAACCCAGAATCTCTTGTTCAGGGTTCAAGAATTCGAGCTTTGAATAATTGTTATATTTTGCTTTCATTTATTATCTGGTTTTAATTACATGTTTGGGCCTAATGTGCTAAGTGTTGCTTTTTATCGCTTTTGATATTATCTGAACTGTATATAAACTGTTACGAAACCCTTCTCTTCTCATCTTCGGGGATGTGCACACTAGCGTGACTCCTCTTCTGTTAGTGTCATACCCTAAATTAGGAAGAGGCTCGAACAAGTTACAAAGCCGGATGGCCTTTTGGTTCCCGGTACGTAACCCCCCCTCGTCTCGAGTTGTCCGCTCGGGTACACAAGTCTAGAAAACATATCTAGGTTTTGAACTTAGAATAACTCAGCCTCATGCCGGTCCCTAGTAGGAACGCTTGTTTGCATCATATACATTTGACTTTAGGGACTCAACACAGGGGTTGGGTCCGTCTAGGACAGGCATACCCGAAAATAAAAGACCAACCTGATGCATTTTTATGTGCTACTTGTGCATTTAATTTGTTTTGTACTGCATGTTGACTGGCTTCTAGATTAAGTGAGGAAAACCAAAAAATATAAAAGAGAGAAAGAGAGAGAGAGAGAGAGAGAGAGAGAGAGAGACCAAGTGCTTAGTATGAGAGAGAATTTCATCCGTTACCCAAAATCCGGTACCCAAAACATCCTGAAACTCTGCCGAAATTTTTTGAAAAAAGAGGAAAAAAGAGTAGAAAAATCGTTTCAAAGTGTTATTATTTTTTCAATTGTGTCAAAACTGGCCGAACTACGCGGTTTTGATTCTCACCGGATGTGGGATACGTAGTCAACCCTCATCAGGTCCAGCCCCGCTTTTTGAAAAGATTTTAAAAAAATATATGAAGCGTTGTCATTTTGTCGTAAATAAAGTGGGTGATGTCGTTCTTGTCTAAATAGCCGAATGTCCCAACGGGACACTGGAGGGCTGTTTTTGCAAGAATAGCCGCTGACTGTGTTTTTGTCAAATTTTGGCCACTTAGCGAGCATAGCCCTAAAAACTTCCATTCAAAAGTGTTGAAGGGCCGTATTCGCAAAAGTAGCCCTGATTTCTTGATTTTTGCAAAAATAACCCCTTTTGTCAGTTTTTCAAATGAGATTCACTTTGTGTGTAAACCAATCACCCTAATCTAAATGTGCAAAATGAGCACGAGTCAAAACTTGCCAATGAAGGTTATGACCAAGATTCCTTTGGAGTTGTACATGTGGTGGGAAGATCTGGGAAAATCAGGACGAGATGTGGTCAACTGGTACTTGGGGGGTCTCACCGGGTTATTGAAGATCAGGTCTATAGGAGACATAATAAAAGCATTGGTTACATTTTGAGATCCCACCCACAACGTGTTTTATTTCTCGGACTTTGAACTCACACCCACTTTAGAAGAGATAGCCGGCTATATTGAGAGTACTGAAGCTTTGAGACATAAATATTTGGTTGCCCCGAGAGCCGTCACCCCTCACAAGTTTCTTGATTTGCTAAAAATAAGCAGGGGGTCCAATATGAAGATTTGGCGGTTGGGTTTTCTACTCCACAGTTCATATATCAGCGATACAGACACATAGGGGGATTCGAAAACCCGGAGAGTAAAAATTGCAGCAAAGGAATCGACTAAAATGGGAAGAGCATAGATGATTCGCCTTCATGGTGGTATTTTTAGGCCTTTTAGTGTTTCTCAGGAAGGATGGGAATATCGATGTACGGGTAGCCAGGGTCGTCAATGCTTTGCTTACCCAGGCCAAAAGCACCCTCGCACCCATGATAGTGTCTGAAATATTCTGAGCTCTCACAGCCTACAAAGCCGAAGTAGTCTTTTTCGAAGGGTGCAACTTGTTGCTACAAATGTGGATGATTGAGCATCTATATCATCGTCCTCAGTACATGAACCATGGGTCAACGGGGGAAAACTGCATAGAGGAGTTTTATACAAGGGTCGACGGGTTCAACATGCCAGAAGGGGTCGCAGAATGGATATCTTGCCTCCACTCCGTCATTGCAGATCAAATAGAATGGAAGTTAGGTTGGCTTCCTGTTGATGAAATCATATACATGCCGGCCACTGGTCCTCACTTCCTCTTGATGGGTCTCATAAGTATACAGTCGTATGCTCCGTACCGGGTTTTCAGACAGCTGGGGAGATGTCAAATAGTTCCAAAGGACGAAGACCTTAGCACTTAGGTAGTCGAGATCGGTTTTGATGGTCAGTTTCACGAAGCGGCAGTTTGCCAGATCTGGAGTGAGTGTTAGTACTTAATAGCAAACACCCAAGTGCGTGATCTATCCAAGGGTGAAGTCTCGCCCAGTTACTTCACCTGATACAAAAGAAGTGTTGAGTTTGGAAGACCAGCCAAAAGACCCCATCTTCAAGAATTTGTCGAGGCATCACAGGAACAATGGGATTGGTTGGCCAAAGAAAATGAGTATAGGGCCACCATAAGCAAGCTGGAAAAGCAAGTTATAGATCTTTAATTTGAGAATGGTTTGCAAGCCGCTGCGGATGAGGGTGAAAAGAAAAATCTAGCTAAAGAAAATGACGCCCTCCGAGCCCAAATTCAAGAAATGAAAATAGCAGCCGAAAACCCCGCTAGAAGTACAAAAAATGAAAAACTTATAGATAACCTTAGGCAGAAAGTGGGTGAATATGGTTTTGATCTGAACAAGGCCGAGGGCGAACTGGAAAGAGCTCGAACAAAATTGGCTAAGAATGCGGAAGAACGAGCACGCTTGGTTAAACTGTTAAAAGAGAAATATGACAATGGAGTCGTGGGGTTGAAGAAAAAGATCACCGTCCTTGAGAACGAAATGACTAAGCAGGCAAGAGATTTCAAAGCAGAAAGAGAACACTATTATGCACTGATGTAAAAAAACCTGCAGTAGTTTAAAGAGCAGAATCATACAGCTCAACAAGTTTTGGGGGCCAGATCTCAGCAGATTGGACGGTTGCTACAAGAAAAGTGTATTATTAGGGAAAGGGTTAGGAGAATTGCGGACTACATTGTGATGAAGTTCAACGAGTGTGAAGACATGACCAGATCCATGTTCTTTGCTTTTGTTATGATTTTTGTCCGACAGATCATTGATGACTTGTTTCGCCTCCAAGAAGATATGGTGCAAAGGCCCACAGCAAGGCCAACTCGAGCAGCAGCTGAGGCACTTATGTATTCTTGACTTTGTTTGTTCGAGTCTGTATTTTGTTAGTTTATTTTTAGAGTCTTTATTGTTAGTTTGTTAGTTCATTTTCGAGTCTGTATTTTCAGTTTTTCTTTTGAAGTTGTTGGTCCACTCATCGAGTTTGTCAGTTTTTATGTTTAATTCTGTAGGGGAAGTTGTCGTAATCAAGATGTTTTATTTTATTTTTTTTATTCTATGAAAATTTGAAAACCCCCCAAAAAATGTTTTTTTATTATTTTATTTCGCACATGCCCCAGAACTATGCTTGGTCTGATTCATGCGATGTTATAATATGTAGGCAATCCCCATAGGATTCGATCATAACCGTGAAATGAAAGAAAAAGAGGAGAGAAAACAAGAAAAACTGTGGAAAGGAAATAATGGCAAAACAAGAGAGTGAAAATGAGAGAATAAAATAATAAAAACAAGAATCAAGCAAGAAAAGCAGGAAAGAAAAAAAAAGAGAAAGAAATTGTAAAATGGAAATTAGTGAAAGTTGGGATGACGCAAGCAGTCGTTCAAATGCATAATAGAAATGGTTAACTGCTTAGGTGCATTGCATCCCCAACGTGCAGTTGCCTAGATATTAAGCTCGAATCGCTAATGAGTTTGCTTGTTGTCATCAAGTAACAGGCATGTGGTTAGTTTGTTTGGCATTCTGGCAACTCACCCGTGCAACACCCGGTCTAAAGACAAGTTGATCATGGCTGGCCAAGAACTGGATGCAAGTGTTATTGATCCGTCAAGGGAAGGGGGAAGAGTCTGATGTTAATTTGAAAGAGGAGATACATAAGTTGAAATACCAAATGACAGAGATGTACCAGGCATGGATGAAAGGGCATCCACCACCATCATACCCCGCCAACTCTGCTTTCGTCCTGCACTGGCTCAGCCCCAAGAACCTCCCACTGTTGATTCATCTCCAAGCTTTCCCTATTACCACCACTACCAAGGAATCACTTCCCAAACTCCGCAAGCACCACCACCCAAACCAATCCCATACCCCCCTCCGCCAGCTGCCCCTATTTTCATGGCACCCTCACCCGCTACACTCCATCGATCCTCCAGTGAGCCCTTATTCCAGACCCAAGATAACCAATACTATCCCCCGAAGCCTACTTTCAAGGCCTCAGAGCATTACTCCTACACTCCTCGTTTGGACCTCCCAGTTAAGACTGAGAAACCACCTAAAAACCTAGAGCAGGATGAGATGTTCAGGAAGGTAAGAAGCCTGGAATAATCGTTCAGAAACTCAGGGATTGGGAGGCCAGGTGAGTGTAACCTACAAATATTTGTGTCTATTTCCCGATGTTCTGTTGCCTGCTGGATTTAAGATGCCTAAATTTGATCTATATGACGGCACGGAGACCTGGTGGCCCATTTAAGGGGATTCTGCAGTAAAATGAGAGGAGCTGGTGGGAACGATGAGCTGTTAATGGCGTACTTTAGCTAGAGTCTAAGTGGCTCGGCATTGGAGTGGTACACTCGTCATGATCACAGTAGATGGTATACTTGGGATGATTTGGCCCAAGCATTCGCTCGTCATTTCCAGTACAATATCGAGATTGTCCCAGATCGTTTGTCTTTGACTAAGATTGAGAAGAAGCCTAGTGAAAGTTTCAGAGAATATGGTTTTCGCTAGAGAGAACAAGCGGCAAGAGTTAACCCCCCAATGGAGGAGAGTGAGATGGTGGAGTACTTTCTGCAGGCTTTGGAGCCTACCTATTTTGGTCATCTGATATCGGCCATAGGCAAGTCTTTCAACGAGGTAGTGAAAATGGGTGGCATGGTGGAAGAAGGGCTTAAATCAAGCAAAATCATGAGTTACTTGGCTATCAAGGCAAATACCCAAGCATTTCAGAATGGTACTGGGGGAGTGATTGGAAAAAATAAGAAAGAAGATGTGACAACAGTTGATTCAGGATCATGGTTTGGACCTAGGGGCCCATCACATCAATATACCCAGCCTCGACCACATCACCGAACCTACACCCAAACTCCATATAATCCACCCCAACACTACTTCCCATCACCAGACCCTCATATTTCTGTCCACCACGCCCAGACATATACTCAACCTCCTACCTACGCACAATGGCGTGCCCCAGCCCCACAAAACACCTACCCAGTTCCACAAAATGCTTACCTATCCCCACAAGCCTACCGAAACCCTACCGGCCCAGGTTTCTGATCCAATCCAGCATTCAAAAATGATAGGTTACAGCGGAAGTAAACTTTCACCCCGTTGGGGGAGTCTTATACTAGCTTATTCCAAAGATTGAGGCAGTTGGATATGTTGAGGCCAATTGAGTCGAAATTGCCAAACCCTCCTCCAAAGAATCTTTATTACTCCTTGAGGTGTGAAGATTATTCTGGTACTTCGGGGCATGATACAGAGAAGTGCTAGAACTTGAAAAATGCCATCCAGGAGCTCATTGATACAAACCGGATTGAAGTCCAGACTCCAAAAGCACCCAACATCAATCAGAACTCATTGCCAACCCATGAGGAAACAAACATTATCGAGATAGTACACAAGGGAGGGGAGCCCAAGAAGCCTTCACAGACCGTCATGATGATTCAATCCAGTGAGGTCAAGCCAGTTAAAAAACCAACGATTGAAGGATCAGTGAACAAGTTGAGCAGGACAAACGGTGAACCATCTGTGGTAGTTAAGAAAAGATCCCCAAGTGATGTTGTAACAAAGCAAGAAAAGTCAAAAGTGGTCGTGCCAGGGTTGGCAAACAAGCCTATCATAGTTGTAGAGGGTGCCCGTACGGATCATGTCATCATCAAGCCTGTAACCCAGTTGCCGGTAATCAAAACCAAGGCTATCCCATGGAACTATGAATGGGTGATAATGACCTATAAGGGAAAGGAAGTAAAAGAAGAAGTTAATGAGGCCCAGGGATTAACTCGTTCGGGGAGATGCTTTGCCCCGAAAGAGCTAAGGAAAGCTAAAACATCCAGAGATAATCCAGTTCTAGTAAAGAAAGCAGTCACTGAAGAAGAGGCGAAGGAGTTTCTGAGAAAAATAAAGGTACAAGATTACCCCATTATGCAGCAGTTGAGAAAGACACCTGCTTAGATTTCCTTGCTATCATTGCTAATCTATTCAGACTAGCATCGTTGGGCCCTGATGAAAATCCTGAATGAAGCTCATGTCCCCGACAAAATTTCAGTAGACCATCTAGAAAAGATCGCTAATAAAATATTTGAGGGGAACAAGGTCACCTTCTCTGATGAAGAACTACCTATGGAAGGTACTGAACATAACAAAGCTCTCTATCTTACGGTAAAATGTGAAGATTCTATGGTCACCAAGGTGTTAGTTGACAATGGTTCCAGTGCAAACATTTGCCCTCTCTCTAATCTGAACAAGCTGAAAGTTGATGATTAGAGGATTCACAAAAACAACATATGCATTCGGGGTTTTGACGGTGGAGGAAAAGACTCGGTTGTTGATATAGTGCTTGAATTGAAAATAGGACCGGTGGAATTCACCATGGAGTTTTAGGTACTGGATGTAGCTGTCTCTTACAATTTGCTACTAGGACGGCCTTGGATTCATGCCGCCAAAGCAGTCCCGTCCACTCTGCACCAGATGGTCAAGCTCGAATGGGATAGACATGAGATTGTCATGCATGGTGAGGATAATCTGCGTGCTCACAATGATGCCTATGTCCCATTCATTGAGGTTGAAGATGACAAAGGGCCTTAGGTCTATCAAATTTTTGAAACAGTGTCGGTCGAGAAAGTTCCAGAAGGGAAATGTGTTCCAACTCTAAAGGTAACCTCTGCATTAGTCATGGTGGCCTTTGAAATGCTGAAAAATGGATTTGTGCCCGGTAAAGGTCTGGGTGCATCTCTGCAGGGTATCATACAGCCAGTGTCCCTCCCTAAAAATTTGGGTACGTTCGGTTTGGATTCAAACCTACATCGGCAGATGTGAAAAGGGCTAAAAGGTTGAAACAGAAGGCGTGGGCACTTCCAAAGCCTGTTCCACGTCTCTCAAGGTCTTTTGTAAAGCCCGGTGCCAGAAAATGCCTAGTGACGACAGTTCCAAGTTCTGTGGTTGACATTGATGAGGAGTTAATCGAAAGGTTCCAGAGATTGTTTGATGATGTGAACATGGTGGAAGTTGGAGAAGGTTCTAGCAAAGCAGACGTGCAGCTCGTCGGGCCAAATGTAAAGATTAACAATTGGAAGGCTACTCCTCTCCCTACCCGGAAGGAGTCTTGGTAGTTTGTTTTGTTTTCCATTTCATTTGGGTCATCCCAGGGTTGTGACCCAGATTTTTATTTTCCGCTTGTTGATGTACAAACCCTGTTATCCTTTATTTTCAATGAAATGCAATTTCCCTTTTTCATCATTCTTGATAGTTTCATTTTTATTTTATTTTCTTCTCTGTACAGATCTTTTTATGCTGGTTTCAATGACATGACATGCATGAGGAATCTTCGGCCCAGTCTTAAAAGTCAATCTAATTCTAAAATAATAATCCAAGATATAGAGTGTGATGATGAATCAGAATATGATGAGGATGAGGCCTTTGAAGAGATTAGTAAGGAACTAAATCATTTTGAAGAAAAACCCAAGCCTAACCTGATTGATACGGAAGCAATCAATATAGGGGACCCAGATAATGTCAGAGAAACTAAGATAAGTGTCCATCTTGAACCACAAATCAGGGAAGAGATAATTAAAACATTGTTTGAGTATAAGGATATTTTTGCATGGTCGTATGATGATATGCCTAGCTTGAGTACCGATTTGGTGGTCCATAAATTGCCAATTGATCCAGCATTCCCCCCCGTCAAGCAGAAGTTGAGAAAGTTCAAAATTGACATGAGCTTGAAGATTAAAGAGGAAGTCACAAAGCAGCTTGATGCAAAGGTCATTCGAGTCACGCGGTATCCCACGTGGTTAGCCAATGTTGTGCATGTGCCAAAGAAAGATGCTAAGACCAGAGTGTGTGTTGATTACCGTGACCTCAACAAAGCAAGTCCAAAGGACAGTTTTCCACTGCCGAATATCCACATCTTGATTGATAATTGTGCCAAGCACGAGATTGGGTCTTTTGTGGATTGCTATGCGGGGTATCATCAAATTTTAATGGATGAGGAAGATGTGGAAAAGACAGCATTCATCACGCCGTGGGAACATATTGTTACAGGATCATGCCTTTTGGTTTGAAAAATGTTGGGGCAACTTATATGAGGGAAATGTCGACCATATTTCATGACATGATACACAAGGAGATCGAGGATTACGTGGATGATGTGATCATAAAGTCCAGGAAGCAGTCTGAACACAATCTTAAGCTCAACCCTACAAAGTGTGCATTTGGTGTTCCATCGGGGAAATTGTTGGGATTCATAGTCAGTCAGTGGGGTATTGAATTGGATCCGTCAAAGATCAAAGCTATCCAGAAATTACCACCACCAAAGAACAAGAACGAGGTGATGAGTCTGTTAGGGAGGCTGAACTACATCACCAGGTTTATTGCTCAGCTCACGACAACTTGTGAGCCCATCTTTAAGCTGCTAAAGAAGGATGTTTTGGTCAAATAGACTGATGAGTGCCAGGAAGCATTCGATAGGATCAAAGAGTATTTATCAAATCCACCTGTGTTGGTCCCGCCAGAACCCGGGACACCTATGATTCTGTATTTGATAGTCTTGGATAATTCATTTGGTTGTGTGTTGGGTCAACATAGCAGGAAAGAGCAAGCCATTTACTATCTCAGCAAGAAGTTCACATCTTATGAGGTTAAGTATACTCCCCTTGAAAGGACATGTTGCACCCTGACTTGGGTAGCACAGAAGTTGAAGCATTATCTGTTGTCTTACACTACTTACCTCATTTCTCGCCTGGATCCTTTGAGGTATATCTTTCAAAAGCCCATGCCCACAGGAAGGCTAGCAAAGTGGCAGATCTTGCTCATAGAATTTGACATCGTATACGTGACTCAGACAACGATGAAAGCCCAAGCTTTAGCCGGTCACTTGGCCGAGAACCCCGTAGATGAAGAATATGAACCTTTGAGGACTTACTTCCCTGATGAAGAGGTAATGCATATCTACGAGGTCAAGAAGGATGAAAAACCTGATTGGAAACTTTTCTTTGATGGGGTTGCCAACATGAAAGGTGTCGGGATAGGGGCAGTGCTTATTTCTGAAACAGGGCATCACTACCTTGTTACGGCCCAGCTGCATTTTTACTGTACCAACAACATGGATGAGTATGAGGCATGCATTTGGGGACTAAGGCTAGCTGTAGATATGGGAATCTAGGAAGTCTTGGTCTTGGGAGACTCGGACCTTCTGGTGCACCAGATTCAAGGAGAATGGGAGACACGGGATTTAAAGCTTATACTGTATCGACAATGTCTACATGATCTTTGTCAACGGTTTTGATCAATAAAATTCAGGCATATTCCAAGGATCCATAATGAGGTTGCCGATGCTTTAGCTGCCTTGGCATCAATGTTGCACCATCCAGACAAAGCTTATGTTGACCCTCTGCATATTCAAGTTCGTAATCAGCATGCCTACTGTAATGTGGTTGAGAAAGAACTCGATGGTGAACCGTGGTTCCATGACATCAGGGAGTATATCAGGATGAGGGTATATCCGGTACAAGCGATAGGTGATCAAAAGAGAAAAATTCGGCGTTTGGCTAGTGTCGCGCCCCCTTTTTCTCGCGAAATCGGGTTTATGACATTTGGAGGACAACTCGTTCCCTTTTGGGAATTGGGTTTTTTTGATTTAAAGAGTCGCCACCTAATGATTAAGTGCATTAGGACACTAGGAATAATTTGTTTAGAAAAAATCAGAGTTAGGGTAAGGGCTAGAAATTATATCGAGGGGAAGGTGTTAGGCACCCCCCAAGATCCACTAGTATGGTTTCCGGCCATGCTACAATTATGACTTAAGTACAAACAATAAATAAGCAAATAAGGGTTTCAAATATGAGGGGTTGTCATATTCTGATTGCAAATAAGTTAAAGTTTGAAGAAACAAGGAAGCTGAAATTTGAAAAAAAGAGTTTTGAAATTTTGAAAGTAATAAAATAAACAAGTAAAGGGAAGGGGTTCTTAGGTTTATAAATAATATGGATCATATCAATGCAGTACCCGGTAATCACTCCTCAGAAGAAGGGCTACACGTGGTATTAACGCACCGCTTATCATATCCATATCTACCCTTTTCCCACCCCGTTGAGGTATTAAACGCGGAATGGTTTCGTTTACTTATTGCATGCTAGTACCCGCCCCAATCCTATTAGTCCTGGAGGCATTTGGGACTACTAGTCCTAAAGGGAAGGGAGATTTGGGCTTTGTATGGTTTAAAAGGATAAAATTCTAAAGCGACAAACAAAAACACATAAGGCAGATATGGGAAACACATAACAATTTAAAAGGCTCAGACAGACCTCCTCACTTAAAGACAGACTATTTAGCATGTCTTGCAGATACTGATTATGGTCTAAATTAAACTTAAAGGTTAAGGAGGCAGACTGGTCTATTACACATTTCAGATAAGAAACGGAATCAGACCTGCCTGCTGGTTGGAATTAACAGAGTCTGATTCAATTAGCTAATTTACCTTATATCTTGCTTAGGTGAAACCTATAGGCATGATATCTAAAAACGAGAGAAAGATACTGATTTCAGAAGCAGATTTATTAACAGCAGGAACATAAGTTCTGCCTACTGATGGATACGTATGCAGTATTCAGAAAACCTATAGACATGCTTTCTATATGATAGGAAAAATGCAGAATCCTATAGTCATGTTATCTATATGAGATGCAGAAATGCAAAAGCTATTGATATGATATATATGCAGAACTTATAGGCAGGATTTATAAGATGAAAAAGTGCAGAAATTTATAGACAGGATTTCTATATGAAAATGTAGAAGTGCAGAACCTAAAATAGGATTTCTATATGAAAATGTAGAAGTGCAGAACCTAAAACAGGATTTCAAAGATGCCGAAATGCAGAACTTGCCATGATTTGCAAAAATAAAGACATAATGAGCATGATATCTACCCTTATGCATACATGAGTACCCCTCCCCTTTTCACTATAAGCCCCCATGAGTTATTACAAATTATTACAGCCCAGAATGAAGTAAAGAAAGTAAAAAATTACATCAGAAAGCTAAAATCCCAACCAAGAAGAGCCTGATTCAGACTTCTGTCTGAAGCATGAAGTAAACCAACTCCTAAGATCAAATTCCAAAGCCTTTCTCCTATTTGGGATGTGTCAGAGTTCCCTAAGAATCTCAAGAGGACTCCAGGCAGTGCTTACACCCAAATATATTGCAGAATTAGATTATAGTGCAGTGTGGAAGGGTCGGCCCTCAAATGTACAAGTTCAGAGGGAGCTCAAGGTCCCAAAGCAAGGCTCATAGGAAGGGGGCAGAACATAGAATCTAAGAGAGAGTGCAAGTGCATAGAGGGGATTTTGGGGAAGGCCAAGACAAGATGGTGGTCATACCCAGCAATTAGGAGTGTTGGCACACCCCTAACCAGCCTGGTAGCCACATTGTTTGGGAGTTAGGATCCATTAAAGTATCAGGTTCAGACATAAGTAGCAATTTGGATACTTCCATGCCTGAACCTTAACAGAAAACATATAAGGGAATAAGGGTATGGGCAATTCACGCAGCAACAGATGCAAAGAGAACATATTCAATACAGAACATAAACAGCAAAGTAGACAACATTGTTGAAATTGTAAAGCAAACACATAGGGATGAAGCCAAAAGTTAAATTAGAACATACCAATTTCAGGGAAATAAGAAGAGAAGAGTAGTAGTAAAGCCAAATTGCGAACACACAGCCAGAAGATTTCAGAAGAGAGTAGAGTGTTGAATTGAGAATCTAGGAGTATTGAAATTGAAATTGAAAGTGTTCAATAAGTGTTGTGTAAGTGTTGAACTCAAGGTCTTAAAGAGTATTGAATTGGAAGTGTGTAAAAGTGCAGAAGGGTCATGCCCTTTATAGTGCAGAAAGCAAGTAAGAAAAGGTAAAAAAGTAATTTCTAAATCAATCACATAAGGTCTCCCTTCAATTAAGGGATTCTGCTTTCAAATGGGCAAGATAATTAAGGAAAGAGTTTGATCAAAATATTTTCCAAAGTAGTACAAGAAAGGTAAATACACAGAAGTTATTTAAGGAAAGAGTTTGATAACAACACAGTTTGTGCAAATAAGGAAAGGCAATCAATCAACAGCCATTAAAAAAAATCAGAAATTGCATTTTGGTATGAATGAATCCAACCAGAAAAGGTGAAGAAAGGTTTAATTAAAGAAAAATCAATAACAATCAATCGATCCTTATTAAAAGGAATTCTGAATCAATCACAAATTGGCAAAAACTTTTTTGAAGGAAGAATTCATCATATATAAAGTGCACAGACATGTGAATCAAGAAAGAGTTGTCATGCTAATTAGAAAAGCCTAGCATAGAAAAGTTTAGAGTAAAAAAAGTTCGAGTTCAGTACAAAGACTCAAAATGAGTCTGAGAAACCTAGAGTTCCAAAATAGAACCATAGTCTCAAACACAAGATCGAAACTCGCCAAAAACCCCAAACCCTAGGGTTTTCAACTCGAGTCAGATACAGAGAAAAGAAGACAAATAACGGAAACAGGCTCAGAGGTCTTTCAGAGACTTATGAGAAAAAAAATAAAAAATGTAATAGCAAGTTTGAAACAACAAACTGAGAAAGCTGATTTGAAGCATAAAGAATACGTTTTAAGAAAGCTTGGAACTTAAACAAGTTTCAGAAGAGAAACTAAATAGTATAGCACTTAAGAGAACAATAGAGGAAACATGTTTAACAAAGAACTCAAACAAAGTCCAGAAGAAAGCAACTAAAGACCTAAAAGCTTAGTAGAAAATACAGTAAAGGAACTAAGGGGTAAACGAACACATAAGATAAACATGTGAAAGCATGATATAGAAACCAATAGAAGAAAGAACGGAGCACAATAGAAGAACATGCAAAATAAGGCAAACATAAAGTTATAGGAGAAGAACATGCTAGGTAGAAAAAGAAATCATACAAACATAGCATAGACAGATATACACAAAGAAAAGAAGAGGAAGAGTCAGAGAAACATTTCAAAAAAAATTCAGAAACCCTAAATCGAAGAGAAGTAATTTTTGAAAGAAAATTAGGGAAAACATTTAAGAACTCAAGTAAAGCACAGACATATCATAGATTTTTAAAAAATAATCAGAGAGAACCTCGAGTAGTTGGGGTTTCAGAGAAACCCTAGAATGAGAAAGGCTTGGAAAAGTGCGATCTTGAGTCGGAGAGGTTAGAACCAGGCTCGAAATGCTTTGGATGTGCCAGAGCAAGGCCGGAAAGGTCTCAAAATCATGGATATGAGAGGATATGAACGGACACCATTGAGGTCAGACCTCAAAACTTCGAACCCCAAATGTTTGAGAGTGGAGGGAGGTGAGTACAGGCCATCCATGGCTTGAGAAGCCATGGATTCCGGTGAGGTTATGGTCGGAGAGGATGAGAGAGGCTAGGGTTCCAGAGATCCTTCGAGAGAGTTTGAGATAGGAGAGTATTCAAAGGCGGCTGAGAGATGAAAATGAGGGGATTAGGGTAGGGTTGGTGGATTAAAAATGGTAAGGGGTATCGTGGTCGTTGATCAAAACGATCAACGACCTGGATTAAAAGGAAGACCGGGCGGGTTGGATAAACGAGTTAAGGGGTTGGGTTGAAATTGAAATTGGGCTGGTCCAATTGGGGGTTAAGATTGGGTCAATTGAGGGCTAAAATTGAAATGTAATGGGGCTACAATTGAAACGAAATGAGGCTAAAATTTACATAGCCAGTTTTTCCTTTTTATTTTACAAAAATAGTAAAATTGATTTTGAAAACAAATTAAAAGTACTGAAACAGTAAAAAATATATATTAATTTAAAAATATTGTAACTAATTTTATGATTATAAAAATGCTATTAAATCTTAATGTAGGCTAGAATTGCAATTACATGCAATTTAGCTTTAAAAATACCAAATAAATTTGTAAAAATATATAAAAATTACCTTAACTATATTTTGGTATAATTATGGGAATAAAATAAATTATTCACCAAAATGTATGATTTTAAGAGTAATTATTAATTTTGTACTGCTAAAATGGACAATAAATTGGTTTTAAAAATCATTTAAAAATTGGGAAAATATTAAAACACTTGGGCATGCTTATATATGCGTACATATGTTATTTTGAAAGTATTTTGTATATATGAAAAATATACAGGGAAAAATTGGGTATCAACAGCTGTCCCTCTTTACCCGTGAAGGATGAAATAGTTGTTGGGTAAAGATATGATGGCCAATTTTGACCGAACAAAATAACTTGAAGAATTTGATTGTGCTCTGGTTCCTGAGATGCCTACATTTCCCTGGTCTTACAGGAATCAGTCCATATGTAGTTCAGGATCCATCGGCGGAATATGCTGACGGAGGTTTTTTAAGAACGGACGAGATATTCGGGTTGGGGTGGATGGTTATAGTCTAGTAGGGCTGCGGGAACTGGAGCGGGATCGCTCCTGCTAAGACGACCATTGCTAGCCAGTTTACCTGCGAATGAGCAATACAAATACAAATTGTGCATAATTTTAAACGTGATGCAAGTTCCCGTTGGACCATGAATGCTGTCTTTGGACGGTTAAGATGACGTCCTCAGACCATGACGTCCTGGGCCGTGAAGCATATAATAAAGGATTCGCAGGCCATGAAATGATGCTCTCGGGCTATGAGGTTGATGCCTCCGAGCTATGACGCCTTTGAATAATGATATGCAAAAGATAAAATGGGTTCCTCAGGCCATGGCATGGCGTTCTCGGGCTATGAAAATGGTGCCTCCGAACAATGATGCCTTCGGACAATTTGGTGATCTTTCAGCCCATGAGATGAAGAAGGAGGCGATCTTTCAGCCAATGCAAAAATGTAAATGAGGTGGCGGTATTTCAGCCGATGCAAGATGTAAATAGAAAGTGGTGATATTTCAGCTATGCAAAAATGTAAATGAGGTAGCAGTATTTCAACAGATGCAAGATGTAAATAGAAAGTGGCGATATTTCAGCCATGCAAGAAAAATAAAAGTGGCGATATTTCAGCCGTGCAAGATGTAAATAAAAAATGGCGATATTTCAGCCATGCAAGAAAAATAAAAGTGGCGATATTTCAGCAGTCCAAGATGTACATGAAGGTGGCGAACTTTCAGCCATGTGAGACATAAATAAAGTGGCGATATTTCAGCCACACGAGGCATAAATAAAGTGGCGATATTTCAGCCATGCAGGTGGAGACAGGGCTTAGTCTCGAAAGGCAGAATGGTAGCCTTATGCAATGCAAGAAATGCAGGTGGAGACAGAGCTTAGTCCCGGAAGACAGAATGGTAGCCTTATACAATGCAAGAAATGCAGATGGAGACGGAGCTTAGTCTCGGAAGGCAGAATGATAGCCTTATACAATGCAAGAAATGCAGGTAAAGACAGAGCTTAGTCCCGGAAGGCAGGATGGTAGCCTTATGCAATGCAAGAAATGCAGATGGAGACAGAGCTTAGTCTCAGAAGGCAGAATGGTAGCCTCATGCAATGAAGGAAATGCAAATGGAAACAGAGCTTAGTCTCGGAAGGCAGAATGGTAGCCTTATGCAATGCAGTGAAATACAGATGGAGGTAGAGCTTAACCTCGAAAGGCAGAATGGTAGCCTTATGCAATTCAGGAAATGCAGATGGAGACAGAGCTTAGTCTCAGAAGGCAGAATGGTAGCCTTATGCAATGCAGAGAATGCAGATGGAGGTAGAGCTTAACCTCGGAAGGCAGAATGGTAGTCTTATGCAATGCAGAGAATGCAGATGGAGGTAGAGCCTAACCTCGGAAGGCAAAATGGTAGCCTTATGTAGGAAGTAAAAATGGCAAATGGCAATAGAGTTTTCTTAGCTGATAGTGGATTGCGGTATCGTGACTGCTGGGGATATTGTGCCTGCTGGGGACACTATTGTACGGATAGCAATTGCGAGCAAGTGCAACGGTTCGGAGAGTTGTATTCCTGAACTTTGTGAGTGAGCGTATAGTACATTTGATGATTGTGCAACTCAAGTGCCTGTATCCAAAGAAAAATCGTGAGTTTGTAGAGGGGAAAAAGTTAGTTCGTATCCCCGCTTGCTTTGCTTGACCTGCTCGGCTTTGAACTGGTGATACTGTACGTATCATTGGGGTAGCGTTGCTAAACAGGGCAATTTTAGTAATGAACATGCATGATTTAGTAAAAGCATAATATAAGTGCATAATTAAGAATAATTTTTTTAGATGAACCGACGACTGCGACGTGGTTCAAGACATTGCAACTTCGCTTGCTCTGGAGTTTTGAGGGTCCTCCTCAAAATTCTACCCCAGTTTACTGGGTTGCTGCTCCTGATGGTCGTTAATGATAAATGGCTGGAATCAACTTCGGAATTTTGAGGGTCCTCCTCAAAATTCTACCCTAGTTTCCAATAGCGGGGGAAATGGAAATTTTATTGAATTGTGACCGAACCCATAGGGCTGCCTACGTATCCCCTCTTAAACGGGAATCAGGTCAGGCATAGTTCAAATTACATCATAAAAGAAAGCATAGAGGTTACACATAGTATCGCTTGATTGCGTCTGAATTGATCGGCTTTGGCCAAACTTCTCCGTCTATTTCTGCAAGTCTGAGGGCTCCTCCTGTTAGAACCCGGTGAACCATGTACATACCCTGCCATTTGGGAGAGAATTTCTCTTTGGCTTCCTCTTGATGCGGAAAAATTTTCTTTAACACCAGTTGCCCCGGTGTGAATTGTCTCAGCTTGACTCTTTTGTTGAAGGCTTTGGACATTCTGTTCTGATAGAGCTGATCGTGGCAAACTACATTCATTCTCTTTCCGTCTATAAGGGCTAGTTGCTCGTAACGACTCTTCACCCATTCTGCATCGTCCAGCTCTGCTTCCTGTATGACCCTTAAGGAAGGAATTTCTACCTCAGTGGGTATGACTGCTTCTGTACCATATACCAACATATAGGGAGTTGCCCTAGTTGATGTGCGAACTGTGGTGCGGTATCCCAATAAAGCAAATGAGAGCTTCTCATGCCACTACTTATGCTTCTCTATCATTTTCCTTAGTATCTTCTTGATATTCTTGTTGGCAGCTTCTATGGCTCTGTTCATTCGAGGTCTGTAAGTTGTAGAATTCTTGTGTTTGATTTTGAAGGTTTCACACGTGGATTTCATCAAATCACTGTTGAGGTTAGAGTCATTATCAGTAATGATTGACTCTGGAGTTCCGAACCGACACATGATGCGGTCGCGGACAAAGTCTGCCATAACTTTCTTAGTCACTGCTTTGTATGATGCTGCTTCAACCCATTTGGTGAAATAATCAATTGCCACTAGAATGAACCTGTGCCCGTTTGATGTGGTGGGCTCGATAGGTCCGATGACATCCATTCCCCAATCGGCGAACGGCCACGACGAGCTTGTTGCATTAAGCTCATTTGGGGGCACCTTTATCATGTTTGCATGTATCTGACAGCGATGGCACTTTCGAACATACTGGACGCAGTCCATTTCCATAGTCATCCAAAAATAACCAGCCTGGAGTATCTTCTTGGCTAAGGCAAAACCGTTCATATGTGGACCGCAGGTCCCATCATGGATTTTCTCTAGTAGCCTGGATGCTTCCCTTGCGCTGACACACCTTAATAATCCCAAATCAGGAGTCCTCCTATATAGGATTCCTCCGATGTGAAAGAAATTGTTAGATAACCTCCAAAGTGTGCGCTTCTGAGTGGTATTTGCGAGCTCTAGGTATTCTCCTTTTGCCAAGTATTCCTTGATATCATGAAACCAAGGTTTTCCGTCCGCTTCTTCCTCGACATGAGCATAGTAAGCTGGCTGATCATGAATCTTCACCGGAATAGGATCTATGAAGTTCTTATTTGGATGTTGAATCATAGATGATAGGGTAGCCAATGCATCAGCAAACTCATTCTGCACTCTGGGAACATGTCGGAACTCTGTCTTTGTGAACATCTTCCTCAACTCCTGTACATGATGCAAATACGAGAGTATCTTGGAGTTCTTAGTTGCCCATTCTTCTCGGACCTGATGTATAAGCAAGTCTGAATCCCTGATCACTAGCAATTCCTAAATGTTCATGTCAATGGCCATCTTGAGCCCTAAGATACAGGCTTCATACTCGGGCATGTTGTTGGTGCACGAGAATCTGAGTTTGGCGGACACCGGATAATGCTGACCAGTTTTTGATACTAGAACTGCTCCTATGCCAATTTTGAAATTTGCTGCTCCATCGAAAAACATTCTCCAACCATCATAGGATTCTGCAATATCTTCTCCTATGAAGGATACCTCCTCGTCAGGAAAATACGTTTCCAGGGGTTCATATTCTCCATCCATGGGTTTATCAACAAGATGATCCGCTAATGCTTGTCCCTTGATTGATTTTTGAGTCGTATAGACAATGTCAAATTCACTTAACAAAATCTGCCACTTGGCTAGTGAGCATGGGCTTTTGAAAGATGTACTTCAACAGATCCATTCTGGATATGAGGTATGTAGTGTAGGAACAGAAATAGTGCCTCAGCTTCTGGGCTACCCAAGTCAGAGCACAACAGGTGTGTTCCAACAGAGAATACCAGGCCTCGTATGGGGTGAACTTCTTGCTGAGATAATAGATGGCCTGCTCCTTCCTTCCTGTTTCATCATGTTGCCCCAGAACACAACTGAATGCTCCATCTAATACTGCAAGGTAGAGCAATAGAGGTCTGCCCGGCTCGGGCGGGACCAAGACTGGCGATGTGGACAGGTACTCCTTGATTCTGTCAAAGGCTTTTTGATAGTCGTCAGTCCATTTGGCAGCGGTGTCCTTCTTCAACATCTTAAAGATTGGCTCACAGATGACAGTAGATTGTGCTATGAACCGACTGATGTAGTTAAGTCTTCCCAAGAAACTCATTACGTCCTTCTTGTTCTTTAGCGGTGGCAACTCTTGAATGGCTTTGACCTTTGACGGATCCAGTTCTATTCCTCGGCGACTCACAATGAACCCAAGTAGTTTTCCGGCAGGAACCCCGAATACACATTTTGCGGGATTTAGCTTCAAGTTGTATCTTCTTAGTCTATTGAAGAACTTCCTCAAATCTTCTATGTGATCAGTGGCTTTCTTGGACTTGATGATGACATCATCTACATACACCTTAATCTCCTTGTGTATCATATCATGGAAGATAGTAGTCATGGCCCTTATGTAGGTGGCCCCTGCATTCTTTAACTCGAATGATATCATCTTGTAGTAGTACATCCCCCACGGCGTAATGAAAGCCGTTTTCTCAGCATCTTCTTCATCCATCCAGATCTGATGATACCCAGCAAAACAATCAACAAATAACTGCAGCTCGTGCTTGGCGCAGTTGTCAATAAGAATGTGTATGTTTGGCAAGGGGAAGTCGTCTTTGGGACTGGACTGGTTGAGGTCCCAGTAGTCGACACAGACTCTGACCTTCCCATCCTTTTTTGGTACCGGCACGATGTTGGCTAACCATGTTGGATACTCTACTACTCTGAGAACCTTAGTTTTGACTTGCTTGGTGACTTCTTCCTTGATTTTCAAACTCATGTCAGGCTTGAACTTCCTGAGCTTCTGCTTTACCTGTGGACATGTCGGATCAGTTGGCACCTTGTGCTCCACAATAGATGTACTCAAACCAGTCATGTCGTCATACGACCAGGCGAATAAGTCCTCATATTCCTTCAGAACTTCTGTGTATTCTTCCTTTTCTGCCGGTGACAAATGAACGCTGATCCGAGTTTCTTTGACATTTTCTGCATCTCCCAGGTTAACAATCTCGGTCTCGTCCAGGTTGGACTAAGGTCTGTTCTCAAAATCCTCAACCTCTTTAACAACCTCTTCTGGTATATCATCTTCCTCTGAGTCAGTTTGTCGCGTTGTCTCGTTACATGTCACAGTCGTTGGTTCATCAAGATAAGTAATAGTAATACTGTAAATAAAGTAAATGAGAGAAAGTAATAAGAGTAAGATTCATAAGAAAAAATCGAAATGCTTTGAAAAATTCCATAACTGTTTTGAACATTGAAGATCTTATTGCTAAATTAAAAGGCAAAAGGAAAGTCAACTAGTAAAAAAATGAAAAATAGTGCATGATGCTTGTTCAGCCTTGCTACCCCGAGGCTTTCCGGGCTCTGGTGGTTCTGATGGACCAATTGTTAAGGCGCGCTCCTCGGCTCACGGCTTGTATGGAAGGGCCTTCCTCCCCCTCCTCCTCGAAAATGACACAACAATCTATGTCATCCTTTTCCAAAAACAAATCACTCATCACTACCAGTGCTTCCTCTTATTTTGACCCATATATAACATCAGCTGGCTGGAAAAATCTGCTCCAAGTGAGGTATCAGATGCTCTAGTGGATAATAAGGCCCGCGCCATGGCGGCGACCATTCATTGAACTCTTTCCAGGTGTACTCGTATCCCAGACCGAAGGTGGTACCATATTTCTTCAGCTTGACAGGCTTAGCGATTCCTTGGAGGTTCTTGCCAAGTATCTTGCCTGGCTCATATCCACACCAGTTCAATATGCTTTCGATTTTGTTGTCCCACCATTTATCCTTGTCAATGACATTGACTCGCTCGATGTGGTGATATGTTTCTCCGCCTATCTTCCTTCTTCCTCCGATCGCTGGGATAGTCTGGTGACTGTATATGGGATTGCTACCGTCGCCGTGGATGATCACCTCTTGGTGATTCTACTCAAATTTCACTGCCTGATGTTGGGTTGATGCTACACCTCCAGCGGCATGAATCCATGGTCGTCCTAAGAGCAAGTTGTAAGATTTCAGCACGTCTATTACTTGAAAATCGACATCAAACCAAGTAGGCCCCATCTGTAAACATAGGCTGATTTTCCCAATAGTGGACCTTTGGGAGCCGTCGAAGGCTTTGACGTTAATGGCCCTGTCTTTAATCTCATGCAGCCCTTTCCCTAATGTTCTGAGTGTTACTAGCGGACAAATGTTGAGGCTGGACCCTCCATCGATCAGGACCCTGGTGATAAATAATCCTCGCATTGTACGGTGATGTACAACACCTTGTTGTGGCTCAGCCCTTTTGGTGGCAACTCATCTTCATGAAAAGTGATTTTGTGACTCTCCAATACCTGTCCCACCATATTTTCCATTTCTCCTCCGATGATGTTGCTTGGTACATACGCCTCACTCAGCACCTTCAATAAGGCATTCTTATGTGCTTCAGAGCTTTGTAGTAGAGCTAAGATAGAGATCTGGGCTGGCGTTTTGTTCAACTGATCAATGATTGAATACTCTTTGGCCTGTATCTTCCTCCAGAGGTCGTCGGGCCCAGCTTCAGTAATGGATGGCCATCTAGATGCCTGCTTACTCGACTCATCAAAGTGTTCTGGAGTATAAACCCTGCCAGTCCTTGTCATGCCCTGTGCCGCAACTGCTTCTCCAAACTTGGTTTTCCCTTTCCTTCTTGCCTCAGCTATGTAATCCAATGGTATGGCCTTTGTGTGGAACGATGTTATGGCTGTCATTACTACCGGAATAGGCACCCTTGCTTTGGAAGGTAACACAGCAACCTCAAATGGCGCAGGTGCCTTTGGGGACCCAAACTCGACCTCGATTGGTGTTGACGTCTTTGCAAGGGGTGGTGCTTCAAACTCAAGTTTGCAGACATATTCACCTCGGCGTCCCTAGAAGGTTGAATCTGGACCACAATTGGGTTAAGGGTGACTGTTGATTTCTTTGGCTCGTCACCTTCTGCGATTAATCCGATCGATCCTTTGGGGTCCCAATCATCCTCTATCTCAATCATATGAACGCCTCCACCCTTGTGGTCTGGTAGAGGGTTGCTGCGGACGTTCGGGGCAGGCTCTTTTTCCACGATGATCTTGTTGTCAATCAAAGCTTGGATCTTATCCTTTAGAGAGCGGCACTCATCAATGGTATGCCCTTTCATGCCGGAATGGTATGCACAAGTTTTGTTTGGGTTGACCCATTGGGAGGGGTTTTAGGGGGTTATGGAAGGGATATGGGTGACATAACCAGCAGCTTTGAGCCTTTCATACAGCTGGTCAATTGGTTCGGCAATGGCGGTATACTATTTGGGAGGTCTGCATTCGAAATTTGGTCGGGGTCTAGGAAAGTTTTGGCGAGGGGGAGGTGATTGATAGTGGGCTTGTTGGGTGTTGTAGGCTTGGTAGACGTGTGCGGGTTGGGAGTATCTGGGTGAAGTAGGTTGATATGTGGGTGGTGGAGCTTGGTAAGAAGGCGAGGGTGCTTGGTAATTTGGGGTAGGTTGATATGTGAGTGGAGGCATCGGGTAGGCTTGGTATTTGATAGGGGATTTGGTTCTCTGTGCAACCATCACGGCGTTCACATCCCTCTTCTTGGACGTGCCACCAGATTGTAGAGCCTTGTTGGTAGCCTGCAAAGCTTCAAGGTTTGTGACCATGCCACTTTTGATACCTTCCTTGATCCTCTCCCCCAGCTGGATGATGTAGGAAAATTTCTGGTTTTTAATCAGCATCAACTTTTCATAGTATTGTGGGTCTTGAGCTCGGATGAAAAACCTGTTCATTTGTTCTTCTTCTAAAGCCAGTTCGACCTTAGCAGCTTCTGATCTCCAACGAGTGGCATACTCGCGGAAAGTCTCCGTAGGTTCCTTCTTTAGGGGTTGGAAGTAGAACACATCTGGCGCATTCTCCGTGTTGAACCTGAACCTGTCCATGAAATCGGACGCCATACTTACCCAATTCGACCACTTCATCGGGTCTTGGCTAATGTACCAAGACAAAGCATCTCCTTTTAGACTTCTCATAAAAAGCTTCATGCGAATCTTTTCGCCCTTCCCTACTCCGACCAGCTTGTCGCAGTATGTCCTTAAATGGATTCTAGGATCCCCTGTACCATCAAACATTTCGAACTTAGGAGGTTTGTACCCCTCAGGAAGTTTGACATTTGGTTGTACGCAGAGGTCTTCGTAGTTCAATCCCTCGATTCCCTTACTCCCTTCAACACCCTGAACTCGGCTAGTCAACTTCTTGAGTTCTGCGGCTAGGTTCCTGATAAGGGAGTCTTTGTCATCGAACTCAGGTGTGCTTGATACGGGTTGAATGGAGTGTGGTATGGTTTCCACATAGATGGGGGTATTATGGTGAGTGTGGAGATGATCATTTGCAGAGTTTAGTGGTTCAGGGATGAGTAGCAGGGTGTTGTTGGAAGTGTGGCAAGTGTTATAGTGGTGATGGGGAGCGGGATGGTTTTGTGGAGAAAAGTTGATATCTGGTGTGGTGAGGGAAAACGACAAGCTTGCCAAATTCCAGACTTGATCAAGTTCCTCCTGAAATTTCAGCAGTTTCTGCTCGAGTTTGGAGACATGAGTACCCTGAGAGATTTTTACCCGTTCAACCGAGTTTTCCTTTCTGATATTGCTCAAATCTTCCATTTTTCTCTTGTTCCTGTTTCTGACGGGACTAGGAGGAGGAGTGGGTGGAGGGCTCTTGGATCTTGTGGAGTATGATGACGATGCCAGAGTGCACGAACTTAACCTTTGGGGAGGGGAATAAAACAAAAGTAAAAACAAAAAGGTAGCAAGTTAGTGTGGATTATAAGGAAAAGATGTTGCGATATTTAAACACATTGTGCGAGAATATAAACTGTGTCCTAATTTGGGGGCCTCGTTGTGCCCGAGGTAGGCCTAGTGACAAGTTGATTTGGAGAACTTATAATGCTAAATGCCTCATTTTATGATAAAGATAAGACAAATCCCAAAACGACACTAAAATAGAAGAAGGTAAAATGTCACTACTGGCCATTGGCCTTATTACATTTCATAAAGTAAAAGAAAACTCCTATCTATTTGGTCCCAGAAGGACCTTCCTCAGGTTGAATTCTCTCGTTAATCAAATTCTCCAGCTCGCGTAGGTTCACCAGTAGAAATGCCTTTGCCATGTGTTCTCCTTCATTTCCTTCAGCGTTCTGGCAGTCGGTGACTCTCTTCCTCACTTACCCTTCCAATTCCAGCAGACTGTACTCCATATATTCTAACTTTTCGCTAGCTTTGGCGGCCCTCTCTTTCCACTCGTTGATTTGGTCATTTGATGGAAGACTCCTCCACCAGTCCAGCTAGAGTGAGGGTATGCTAACCATACCGAAGTTGGAAACCTCGTGCCTCATATTTCTGCAAGACAAAAGGGTTAGGCCCTTACCCCCACCAGACTCGACTATTAAATACCAATAATTGGCATAAGCAGCATTTAGTTCTCCAAATAAATGCACAGAACGTGGTACTGTCCGTTTGGGTTCCAAGGAAACCTAGTGGACTCTGGACAAGGCTATCTTAAAGAGTTATTATGTGGACAACATAACTGACTCAGCTAAATTTTGACAGTGATGCATGCATAATTAAACAGAGTAGGGTTTCTATGGGATATTAGACTGGTACCCTTGAGCGGACAACTCAAGGTAGAAAAGCACGAAGTCGTCGACTACACCATTGATCGACTGATTTTACCGCAAATACGCCTTTGCCAAATTTAGGGGGTAATAATATCGGAAGGGCGTAACCACTCATTATAAGCGTTGCTATGGTATTTTGTTTGGCACGAGTGGAATATGATGTTGAATATGCAGTTACAATAATTAAACAAATTGCCATGTATTTGCACATTCATAAGGTAATAATTACAATAATTGCTCAAAATTACAACAGTATTAAAGGAAAGCGGTAAAAGAAAGCATTAAGAGAAATAAAGAGAAGAAACGAAGAGCCAAGTCAGTTTTCGAAGTAGGAGAGCAAAATAAATACTTAAAGGCATTAAAGACATTCAAGGAAGCATAAAGTCACAAATAGCATGAAATGGTAAAAGCCTTAAAGAAATCTCCAGTGGAGTCGCCATGCTGTTGCGCCTCCTTTTTCTCGCGAAATCGGGTTTATGACATTTGGGAGGATAACTCGTTCCCTTTTGGGAATTGGGGTTTTTTGATTTGAAGAGTAGCCACCTAATGATTAAGTGCATTAGGACACTAGGAAGAATTTGTTTAGAAAAACCAGAGTTTGGGTAAGGGCTAGAAATTATCTCGAGGGGAAGGTGTTAGGCACCCCTCAAGATCCACTAGTATGGTTCCCGGCCATGCTACAATTGTGACTTAAGTACAAACAATAAATAAGCAAATAAGGGTTTCAAATATGAGGGGTTGTCACATTGTGATTGCAAATAAGTTAAAGTTTAAAGAAACAAGGAAGCTGAAATTTGAAAAAAAGAGTTTTGAAAGTAATAAAATAAACAAGTAAAGGGAAGGGGGTCTTAGGTTTATAAATAATATGGATCACATCAATGCAATACCCGGTAATCACTCCTCAGAAGAGGGGCTACACGTGGTATTAGCGCACCGCTCATCATATCTATATCTACCCTTTCCCACCCCGTTGAGGTATTAAACGTGGAATGGTTTCGTTTACTTATTGCATGCTAGTACCCGCCCCAATCCTATCAGTCCTGGAGGCATTTGGGACTACTAGTCCTAAAGGGAAGGGAGATTTGGGCTTTGTATGGTTTAAAAGGATAAAATTCTAAAGCGACAAACAAAAACACATAAGGCAGATATGGGAAACACATAACAATTTAAAAGGCTCAGACAGGCCTCCTCACTTAAAGACAGACTGTTTAGCATGTCTTGCAGATACTGGTTATGGTCTAAATTAAACTTAAATGTTAAGGAGGCAGACTGGTCTATTACATATTTCAGATAAGAAACTGGAATCAGACCTGCCCGCTGGTTGGAATTAACAGAGTCTGATTCAATTAGCTAATTTACCTTATAGCTTGCTTAGGTGAAACCTATAGGCATGATATCTAAAAACGAGAGAAAGAAACAGATTTCAGAAGCAGATTTATTAACAGCAGGAACATAAGTTCTGCAAGCGTTTAAGCAATGCTATTTTAGATTTTAAACTTATAAGCAAGTTGAGGGATTCAGATTAGTTGCTTATTCCTATAGGCATGCTTTCTAAGTGTGACTGATTTTAACCTTGACGAAAATGCAGAAATCCTATAGGCATGGCATCTAACACACTGATTTATTATTTAAGCCTATATATCGTTTGCCTAGTGATGGATACGTATGCAGTATTCAAAAACCCTATAGACATGCTTTCTATATGATAGGCAAAATGCAGAATCCTATAGTCATGTTCTCTATATGAGATGCATAAATGTAAAAGCTATTGATATGATATATATGCAGAACTTATAGGCAGGATTTCTAAGATGCAAAAGTGCAGAATTTTATAGACAGGATTTCTATATGAAAATGTAGAAGTGCAGAACCTAAAACAGGATTTCTATATGAAAATGTAGAAGTGCAGAATCTAAAACAGGATTTCAACGATGCCGAAATGCAGAACTTGCCATGATTTGCAAAAATAAAGACCTAATGAGCATGATATCTACCCTTATGCATACATGAGTACCCCTTCCCTTTTCACTATAATCCCCCATGAGTTATTACAAATTATTATAGCCCAGAATGAAGAAAAGAAAGTAAAAAATTACATCAAAAAGCTAAAATCCCAACCAAAGAGAGCCTGATTCAGACTTGTGTCTGAAGCATGAAGTAAACCAACTCCAAAGATCAAATTCCAAAGCCTTTCTCCTATTTGGGATGTGTCATAGTTCCCTAAGAGTCTCCAAAGAACTCCGGACAGTGCTTTTACCCAAATATATTGCAGAATTGGATTATAGTGCAGTGTGGAAGGGCTGGCCCTCAAATGTCCAAGTTTAGAGGAAGCTCAAGGTCCCAAAGCAAGGCTCATAGGAAGGGGGCAGAACTTAGAATCTAAGAGAGAGTGCAAGTGCATAGAGGGGATTTTGGGGAAGGTCAAGACAGGCTGGTGGTCATACCCAGCAATTAGGAGTGCTGGCACACCCCTAACCAGCCTGTTAGCCACATTGTTTGGGAGTTAGGATCCATTAAAGGATCAGGTCCAGACAAAAGCAACAATTTGGATACTGCCATGCCTGAACCTTAACTCAAAACATAGAAGGGAATAAGGGTATGGGGAATTCACACAACAACAGATGCAAAGAGAACAACATATTCAATACAGAACATAAACAGCAAAGTAGACAAGATTGTTGAAACTGTAAAGCACACACATAGGGATGAAGCCGAAAGTTAAATTAGAACATACCAGTTTCAGGGAAATAAGAAGAGAAGAGCAGTAGTAAAGACAAATTGCGAACACACAGCCAGAAGATTTCAGAAGAGAGTAGAGTGTTGAATTGAGAATCTAGGAGTATTGAAATTGAAATTGAAAGTGTTCAATAAGTGTTGTGTAAGTGTTGAACTCAATGTCTTAAAGAGTATTGAATTGGAAGTGTGTAAAAGTGTAGAAGGGTCATGCCCTTTATAGTGCAGAAAGCAAGTAAGAAAAGGTACGAAAATAATTTCGAAATCAATCACATAAGGTCTCCCTTCAATTAAGGGATTCTACTTTCAAACGGGCAAGATAATTAAGGAAAGAGTTTGATCAAAATATTTTCCAAAGTAGTACAAGAAGGGTAAATACACAGAAGTTATTTAAGGAAAGAGTTTGATAGCAACACGGTTTGTGCAAATAAGGAAAGGCAATCAATCAACAGCCAGTAAAAAAATCAAAAATTGCGTTTTGGTATTAATGAATCCAACCAAAAAAGGTGAAGAAAGGTTTAAATAAAGAAAAATCAGTAACAATCAATCGATCCTTATTAAAAGGAATTCTGAATCAATCACAAATTGGCAAAGCCTTTTTTGAAGGAAGAATTCATCATATATAAAGTGCATAGACATGTGAATCAAGAAAGAGTTGTCATGCTAATTAGAAAAGCCTAGCATAGAAAAGTTCAGAGTCAAAGAAGTTCGAGTTCAGTACAAAGACTCAAAACGAGTCTGAGAAACCTAGAGTTCTAAAATAGAACCGTAGTCTCAAACACAAGATCGAAACTCGCCAAAAACCCCAAACCCTATGGTTTTCAACTCGAGTCAGATATAGAGAAAAGTAGACAAATAACGGAAACAGGCTCAGAGGTCTTTCAGAGACTTATGAGAAAAAAATAAAAAATATAATAGCAAGTTTGAAACAACAAAGTGAGAATGCTGATTTGAAGCATAAAGAACACGTTTTAAGAAAGCTTGGAACTTAAACAAGTTTCAGAAGAGAAACGAAATAGTATAGCACTTAAGAGAACAGTAGAGGAAACATGTTTAACAAAGAACTCAAACAAAGTCCAGAAGAAGGCAACTAAAGACCTAAAGCTTAGTAGAAAATACAGTAAAGGAACATAGGGGTAAACGAATACATAAGATAAACATGTGAAAGCATGATATAGAAACCAGTAGAAGAAAGAACGGAGCACAATAGAAGAACATGCAAAATAAGGCAAACATAAAGATGCATGAGAAGAACATGCTAGATAGAAAAAGAAAACATACAAACATAGCATAGACAGATACACACAAAGAAAATAAGAGGAAGAGGAAGAGAAACATTTCAAAAAAAATTCAGAAACCCTAAATCGAAGAGAAGTAATTTTTGATAGAAAATTAGGGAAAACGTTTAAGAACTCAAGTAAAGCACAGACATAGCATAGATTTTTAAAAAATAATCAGAGAGAACCTCGAGTAGTTGGGGTTTCAGAGAAACCCTAGAATGAGAAAGGCTTGGAAAAGTGCGATCTTGAGTCGGAGAGGTTAGAACCAGGCTCGAAATGCTTTGGATGTGCTGGAGCAAGGCCGGAAAGGTTTCAAAATCATGGGTTTGAGAGGATCTGAACAGACACCATTGAGGTCAGACCTCAAAACTTAGAACCCCAAACGTTTGAGAGTGGAGGGAGGTGAGTACAGGTCATCCATGGCCTGAGAAGCCATGGATTCCGGTGAGGTTATGGTCAGAGAGGATGAGAGAGGCTAGGGTTCCAGGGAGCCTTCAAGAGAGTTTGAGAGAGGAGAGTATTCAAAGGTGGCTGAGAGATGGAAATGAGGGGATTAGGGTAGGGTCGGTGGATTAAAAATGGTAAGGGGTGATCGTGGCCGTTGATCAAAACGATCAACGACCTAGATTAAAAGGAAGATCGGGCGGGTTGGATAAACGGGTTAAGGGATTGGGTTGAAATTGAAATTGGGCTGGTCCAATTGGGGGTTAAGATTGGGTCAATTGGGGGCTAAACTTGAAATGTAATGGGGCTACAATTGAAATGAAATAAGGCTAAAATTTACATAGCCAGTTTTTCCCTTTTATTTTACAAAAATAGTAAAAATGATTTTGAAAATAAATTAAAAGTACTGAATCAGTAAATAATATATAAATATTAATTTAAAAATACTGGAACCAACTTTATGATTAAAAAATGCTATTAAATCTTAAAGTAGGCTAGAATTGCAATTATATGCAATTTAGCTTTAAAAATACCAAATAAATTTGTAAAAATATATAAAAATTACATTAACTATATGTTAGTATAAATATGGGAATAAAATAAATTATTCACCAGAATTGATGATTTTGGGAGTAATTATTGATTTTGTACTGCTAAAATGGACAATAAATTGGTTTTAAAAATCTTTTAAAAATTGAGAAAAATACTAAAACACTTGGGCATGCTTATATATGCGTACATATGTTATTTTGAAAGTATTGTGTATATATAAAAAATATACAAGAATAAATTGGGTATCAACAGCTAGTGGACTTTTCTTGAGCGGGGGAGTCTTGTACAAAAGAACTCCGGATCTTAGGCTGTTAAGGTGCATCGATGCAAAGCAAGCCACGACTATCATGACTGAGGTACATTCCGGAGTTTGCGGGCCACATATGAGCGGATATGTTCTAGCAAAGAAAATTCTCCGAGCAGGTTATTACTGGCTAACCATGGAGCGAGATTGCATCAGTTTTGTGCGCAAATGTCATCAATGACAAGTACACAAAGACTTGATTCATTCTCTGCCATCTAAATTGCACACAATGTCCTTACCATGGCCCTTTGTTGCCTGGGGCATGGACGTCATTGGACCAATTGAGCCAGCAACATCCAATGGGCACAGGTTCATTCTGGTGGCCATTGACTACTTCACTAAATGGGTCGAAGCTAAAACTTTCAAATTTGTGACCAAGAAGGCAGTGGTCGATTTTGTTCATTCAAATATCATTTGTCTGTTTGGAATCCCAAAGGTGATCATCACAGATAATGGTGCTAATATTAACATTCATCTGATGAAGGAAGTATGTCAACAGTTTGAGATTACACATCGAAATTCCACCCCGTACCGCCCCAAGGCGAATGGAGCAGTTGAGGCAGCCAACAAGAACATAAAGAAGATACTTCGGAATATGGTACAAGGTTCCAAGCAATGGCATGAAAAGTAGACCTTTGCATTGTTAGGTTATCGCACTATTATTCACACTTCAGTAGGTACAACTCTCTATTCGTTGGTATATGGTACAAAAGCAGTGATACCCGCAAAGGTTGAAATTTCATCCCTTCGGATTGTTGTTGAAGCCGAAATTGATGATGATGAGTGGGTCAAAAACCCGTCTAGAGCAATTGAGTCTGACTGATGAGAAAAGATTGGCAGCAGTGTGTCATGGTCAGTTGTATCAAAAGAGAATGGCAAAAGCATATAACAAGAAGGTGCATCCGCAAAAATTTGAAGTGGGTTAACAAGTATTGAAACGCATCCTTCCACATCAGGCTGAAGCAAAAGGCAAGTTCGCCCCAAACTGGCAGGGGCCGTTCATTGTAACAAAAGTGTTGTCCCATGATGCTTTGTACGTAACAGACATAGAAGGCAAATGTGTAGATATGGCTATCAATTCTGATGCAGTCAAAAGATATTATATATGACTTCTTTGTTTTGTCTAATTGTTGTTTGTACTTGGCATATTTTGAGGATTGGAATGACGAAGGCATTTTGTTCTGCTATCTAAACACTTTATCCTTTGATACCCCTTTGAGCTTTACTTATTTTCTTTCATACCCCTCTTTTGGAATCAGTAGCAAAATTCAGAAACACAAATGTAAAAGGTAAGTAAAGAAAAAAAAAGAAAAAAAGAGAAAGAAAAAGAAAAAGAGAAAAGAAAAGAAAAGAAAAAAAACGAAAAAGAGAAAAGAAAAGAAAAAAGAGAGAAAGAAAAAGAAAAGAGAATAGTAACAACAACAAAGAAAATCCTAAGTCATGAACTATGTTTGACCTGATTCCTTTTAAGGATACGTAGGCAGCCTAACGGTTCGATCCCATCAAAATAAAATTTCAAAAGTCCCCAAGCAAAGAAACTGGGGCAGAAAGTTGTGTTTGTTTTAAGAGATCTGATTCCAAAAAATTGTAATTTTGAACACATTCAAACTGTCTTTGAGCCTTTGTGATATCCTTTCTTTCTAACTGTCACACCTCCGTTTTCCTACACCCCGATAAAGGGTATAAGGGAGTTTTTTCCAATTTAAGTGACAATCGAAACAGGATTATTTAATTAAATTTCAGAGTCTCCACTTGGGATAGTTTATGGTGTCCCAAGTCACCGTTTCAAATCCCGAACCAAAGAAAAGATTGACTCTATATTACAGTCCGCGAACACAGAAATCCGGGTAAGGAATTCTATTAACCCGAGAGAAGGTGTTAGGCATTCCTGAGTTCTGTAGTTTTAGCACGATCGCTCAACTGTTTTTATCGGCCTAATTATCTAATTTTAAAACACTTTTAAACCTATGTGTCTTTTAACTTTTAAACCGCTTTTATTCATTTTTAGGAAGACTTCAACGTTATACAAAACATGTCTTTGGATCACGCCACATGAAATGCACCCGTGATTCGCAACATATTTTATTTAATGTTGTTAAGATTTGGATTTGGGTCACATGAAATGCACACCCGAGTTTAGGAAGGTAAATTATTAAAATAACGTGCCTAAAGCAACTACGTGTTTTTCTTAAATTTGCAAGGGCCATGGAAATTTTCTAAATGGCGCGCCTCGATTTTTAAAGAGCAAACATATCGATTTAAATGAGGGCCGGGCAATTGAGATTTTGTTTGGCACGGCACACCTCGATTTATTCTAACTACAAGGTTTCTAAGTTAACTCGTGAGGACCATAAATTATAACTCGTCTAACATGGCTCACCTCAATCCATTTTAGGACAACCTAGTTAATTAAAAAGACGTGAAGGGACCCTAATTGATCGTTTGCAACTACGTGGAAATTAACAGAGGAACCGCATTGACTAACAAAAACTCTTACACCAAGGCCTAAATAAGCGAAAACTGCATTTGATGAAATGAAATGAAAACAAATGGTAAAACAGATCCATGTACAAACACGTTCAGGCTTAAACTCAAATGAGCCCAAATTTGATAGAAACCACAGCTTCCATGGCATGGCATGTGTGCCTGAAATGAGTCTTTTAACATTTGGACCAGCACTAAGCCTAACGTCCAAAACCATACCATGAGACTTGACCGTTTAGAAGACAAACCCAATCAGAAAAATACGAAACACGTTAGTGTACTGACATTTCAATTTTGGCATCTTAACATTGAATAAGTCCTAGACATACTAAACAAAACATTATGAAATTCAGTTCTAAGCTTAATTATATTCACATGCCATCCCAAATCAATCAATCCATGCTTTACCCTTTGAAATAGTTTGAACCATTTTTCCTTCTATTAACAAGAATCTGGGTACACTACAATTGAAGGAAAACATTCAGTCCACCCCAATCTCATAGTACCAAAATATCCAGAACCACCAATGGACATCAAACGTGAGTGAGATTATATAGCAGAAAAGTATCTTATGCAAACCACATTGCAAATTTAAATCTATAAAATGTGAACCACATGATTCAACCAAACAATTTGTTATCCCAGTTTCATGACAGTCCTAAATTAGGTACAATAATAAAAGCCTACTTATTCAAGCTAAAACTCTATTAAACAATATAACTCAAGTAAAAAGAATTTCAAAAGACTCATGAGCGAATCAACAAAACAACTAATGATGTGCATTAAAACTTCTGCTTCTTAACTCATTCTTCATATCAAGATTTCACAAGCAAATAGTTACAGGAACGTGTACCTGAATAAAACAAGAACAGAATCAAAAACTCAGTTGAGCTTAAGAAGGAACAAGCAACAGCAATATATCAACAATGAGGCAGCAATGCAACAGTGAAAATCAGCAAATCCAAGCAGAAACACAGCTCCTCCGAGCTAGCTCAAAACCAGAATGACTCCATGGTTACTCCCAACGTTGAAGGCTCAAAGAATTACACAGAGAAATCCAATGTAACAGTGCTTTCAGTATTTTTCTTCTTATTTTTTTAGTTTTTCAAACCTTTAAAGATTTCCTTAGCCGTTTTTTGGTTATTCCAGATCTGATCTCCTAAGGTCTACCTTGAATTAGAAGGAAGAGGTGCCTTTATAGGAAAGGAAGTAGGGCAACTAACAAACCTCAGTCTTTGCATTTTGCCCCTTTTCCAATTTTTGTTTTATCAGAATTTCAAAAACAGCCCCCAATCCCACTTCCTGGAAGCTTCTCAATCTGTTACACCTTAGATTACCTAAGCCAACTTCCTAAATTACCCCTCGAGCCCTGGTTATTTACTCTTCCAAACGTGGGTCAAATTGGCCCAACCAAAATAGGTCTGCCAACCCAAATTAGATCCCACTTGGGCTTTTTTATTTTCAGGACTCAATTAAAAACAATCAGGGGTCCTCAAATTAAGAAATGACCCAACACTCTCAAAAGAAGAAACCCGAAACCCCTAAAATGCAATCAAAACACAAGAAAGTAGATGAACCAACTATCCTAGACATACAACAAGAAATTAACTAAGTTAAGGATTAATTATATTAGCTAGGTGATTATACAGATGATAAAAATGAGGCAGTAATCATGATATTAACACAAAGGGACTAAGCAAACAAAACAGGATCAAGGGGCAGACTAAGAAATCAGAGAAGCAGGCGTTCACAAAGAAGTCAAAGAGAAAGAAGAAAAGGAATACAAGACAAAGGACGGAACATGACTTGGACTCAGACGGTCTAAATGAATTTCAAACAGACTAAAGAAAAGGGACGGAGGAGGATAATAAAACAGTGAAAGAAAGAAGGATACAAGAGGGGGAAAAACTTACCAAATCAGAGCTTGAAACCTATCAGAGATTAGTGACTTAACCAAATTAATGTCGATCATTTGTTCTTTGCCAAGAACAACTGAACGACATTAATTTTGTCGAGACCAACCTTCAAAACTGGAAATAATTACACTCCACGTTCGTGCATGCTACCAGGTCTGGCTAGATACTGACTTTGAACCTTTGGAGGTCAAACTCAAATTTAAGACTTGAGATGTTCTGGTGATATTCGAAGGAAGTGGTTTACATAATCTGAAAGAGAAGGGGACGGGGAGTTTGGGGTGTAAATTTGGGGCTAATTAGTGGTGGTGCCGCCACCCTAAGGCGGTGGGAAAAGATGGGTCGTTGCTAGGGTTAGGGGTTCTCTCTGAAGAGATGAGGGTGAGAGAGACGATGAGAGGGGGTGGGCTAGATTCGAACACCTTTATATCAAACCACCCCCACTTCCTAGCCATTTGATCACATAACCTCGACGGCCTAGATCAAAACCAACTTAAACGGGGTCGTTTGGGTTGAGGGAGTGGGCTGGACCGGGTATTGGGGAAAAGTGGGCTGGATTTTGGACGGGTGAAAGGAAACCGAACTGGGCTTAAAAGATTCGAAAATAACTTGGCCCAGAATCTGTTTTTCAATCCTTTCCTTTTCATTTTCTTTTCAAATTAGTTCTCTTATTTCAAACTCTCTCTTTTTGATTAATTTTCAAAATAAAACTAAAACTAAAACCTAAATCAAATCAATCCTAAAACATTAAATTAATTAACTCTAATTAAAACCAAATTGAAGGAAAAACTACCAAAGTTCAAATTAAAATTAAAAAATTGCAAATTAAACTATTTTTTGTGATTTTTCCCATTTTTATAAAAGAACTAATTGCCAATTAATCCTAAAATGCAGAACTAAATCCTAAAAAGCAAATGCAAAATATTTTTTTGTATTTTTCATTAATTAAACAAAATTAACATGCACAAACAATATGCAAATAATAACAGAAAATGCCACAAAAATCCACAAAATTGCAAATAATGCAAAAATTATTTTGTTTTGAATTTCTGGGTGTAATTCATATAGGGCAAAAATCACGTGCTCACAGCTGCCTCTCTTTGCTCGGAAACATGAAGAGTTTTCGTGCAAAGATAAAGTGAGCGAATACGAGCGATTTTTGCCCGTTTGAATACTCCGTGGGAAGCATTTTTTGAAAGATTTGACCGCACCCTTCTTTTGAGGTTGCCTACATATCCTTGGCTATAAAGGAATCAGGTCAGTGTAGTTCTAGATGTTTTGGTAGCTGGGACTACCATGAAGCTGTGATTTCACTATTGTTGATGCTGCTTACTAACCCCTTATTAAACCATGACAAAATAAAAAGAAGCTAGACTAACCTATGATCTATGAATTACAAAAGCCCTATCTACATCTTCAAACTTGATCATGTGATTCTTGTTGCCTTGTTGACTTGTATTCTCCCGGTGAAGTCCCTTTGTTGCCGATTTGAATTGTAATCTGAGATGCTTTCCCTTTTCTCCAGGTGGGCGCCTGACTACTGAACTTGAATTGTATTCCCGTGCTCTCTAGGTGGGCTCCTGACTGCTGAACTTGAATTGTATCTCGTGCTCTCCAAGTGGGCTCCTGACTGCTAAACTTGAATTGTATTCCTGTGCTCTCCAGTTGGGCGCCTGATTGCTGAACTTGAATTGTATTCCCATGCTCTCCAGATGGGTGCCTGACTGCTGAACATGAATTGTATTCCCGTGCTCTCCAGGTGGGCACCTAACTGCTGAACTTGGATTGTATTTCCGTGCTCTCCAGGTGGGCCCATGACTGCTGAACTTGAATTGTATTCCCGTGCTCTCCAGGTGAGCGCCTGACTGCTGAACTTTGAATTGTATTCCCGTGCTCTCCAGGTGGGCTCCTGATTGTTGAACTTGAACTGCTTCTCCCTGTTCTCCAAGTGGGTACCTGATTTCAACAAAAATAGACAAAACAAAGAAAAAATTTCTGCCCCAGTTTGGTAGCTGGGCACATATGTGAGTGTTAAACTGAATCATATTACTAAGAATTTGAAAGCTAGATCCCATTATCCAAGAGGGTCCTGACAGCTCCTAGTTAAATGACAGTTTTAAATCTAAATTATATCTCCTAAAGGTATTACTTTCTCTACATCTTGTTATCTAAGCCGATCTTTAAACTACACCCCATTATCCATGAGGGTCCTGGCAACTCTTAATTAAACGACAATTTTAAATCTAAGTTATATCTTTGGAAGGTAAGAAAGTATTAAAGCTACATCCCATTATCTGTCCTGAAAATCAAAAGTCAAGTTTTATCTTAAGAGTGACTATTTTACGGCTAAATTATATTACCCTACACCAGAACTTACGCTAAATTTTGTTATCCAATAGAAATTTTAAAGCTATATCCCATTATTCAGGAGGGTCTTGACAACTCTTAATTGAATACTATCTCAAACATGCAAACTTTGAAGCAACTTATATTCCTTGGGGTTACATTTATGCTAGATTATGCTACTCATGATTGTTTTGAATTTTAAACTATGTCCCATTTTCCAGGAGGGTCCTGACAATTTACGATCAAACCTGTCTGGTGCTTGCCTTTCCTTACAGAGGGTTTCTCCGGAATAGCAAAACTTTCTGCCCCTGCTTCAATCAAAGAAAAATCTTGTCAGTTTAAAATGTGGTGGTTAGTTGATGGCATTCTTGCTGAAGGTTTCCCCGCTGCCGTGCTTTGTTTTGACGGGCTTCCCCGAACTGGCCCTGAACCGCTTGACTTTCTGACTGACTTTCAACCTACATGATCTCGGATGACCCCAGTGTTCTATACCCGAACCATTGTTTTACACCTTTGACTCCTTTAACCGAACCTCTGCATCTCCCATGAAATTACTAAATCATTCCGCCAATGGAACTTTCGCTGGCACTTTATATCCCACTTTACATCATACTATCTTTGGTATGTTCTGGCCACACTGTGCTTTGCAATTTTTGAAGTTGGTAGAGAGCTTTGAAATCCTTTCTTATTTTCTTGACCAAGACTGACATTGAAACATCTTAGAGAAATGAAACCCAAAAGAACTGAAATGCAATGACCTTGAGAGTTAAGGATAAAGAAAATCCAAAACTGGATGACTTGCTAAAAAGGAAAAAGGAAAGAGACTTATCTGAGTGGAACAGCTCGTACCAATGATCATGACATGCATTTTGGATTAATCGGCATAATTTGTCCAACCAATCAACTTTCAGTTTCCATACTTTGTTGCCTCGGAGTTTCCATAACCTGACTTCTTCGCCAAAACCTTGACCTTGTTCAGCCCGCGGTGCCCTGAAGGGTTTTCACCAACAAGCCTCTCTCATTTGTTCATCTCTCAACTCACTTTCGCCTTATGGTGCCCGTGAGGGTTTTCACCAATAAGACTCTCTCATTTTTTATTTCTCTCAACTCCCGTTGCCTTACGGTGCCTGTGAGGGTTTTCACCAATAAGACTCTCTCATTTTTCATTTTCCTGCTTGGACCAGAGTGTTGCCCCTGATATGAATCACCTCTACTTGCTCGACTTGGCATCTCTCAAAGACTGATCAGAAGGTCTTTCTTTGGACCGTAACGTGGGCTTTTGGATAGGGTTAGAAAGAAAGGGTGTCAAAAGGCTCAAAACAATTCGAATGGGTTCAAATTACAACTTTCGAAATCAAATTTCTTACAACAACCACAACTTCCACCCCAGTTTCTTGCTTGGGGACTTTTGAATTTTATTTTGATGAGACCGAACCGTGAGGCTGCCCACGTATCCTTAAAGGAATCAGGTCGAACGTAGTTCATATCGTAGAAATTGCTTTGTTGTTGTGATTTTTCTTTTCTTTTCTTTTCTTTTCTTTTCTTCTTCTTTTCTTCTTCTTTTTTATCTTTTTGTTGCTTTTTACTCTTTTCTCTTTTCTTTTCTTTTTTTTCATTCTTTTCTTTTTCTTTTCCTTATTTTCTTTTACTTATATTTTGCTCTCGCGTTTCCAAGTTTTTCCACTGATTTCAAAAGAGGGGAATAAAAGGAAATAAATAAGGCTCAAAAAGGGGTAACAAAGGATAAAGTTTTTAGATAGCAGAACAAAATGCCTTCGTCATTCCAATCTTCAAAATATGCCAAGTACAAACAAATACAATTTAAACAAAGAAATCATACATAATATCTCTTGACCGCATCGGAATTGATAGCCATTTCTACACACTTGTCTTCTATGTCTGTTAAATACAAAGCACCATTGGACAACACTCTAGTTATGATGAACGGCCCCTGCCAATTTGGGGCGAACTTGCCTTTAGCCTCTGCCTGATGTGGATGGATACGTCTCAACACTTGCTGACCCACTTCAAACTTCCACAGACGCACCTTCTTATTATATGCTCTTGCCATTCTCTGTTGATACAACTGGCCATGACACACTACTGCCAACCTTTTCTCATCGATCAAACTCAATTGTTCCAGGCGGGTTTTAATCCATTCATCATCGTCAATTTCGGCTTCTGCGAAAATCCGAAGGGATGGGATTTCAATTTCCGTGGGTATCACTGCTTCAATGCCATATACCAACAAATAAGGAGTTGCCCCTACTAAAGTACAAACAGTAGTACGATAACCCAATAATACAAAAGGCAGCTTCTCATGCCATTGCCTGGACCCTTCCACCATTTTTCGAAGTATTTTCTTTATGTTCTTGTTGGCTACCTCGATTGCTCCATTTGCCTTGGGGCGATATGGGGTGGAATTGCGATGTGTAATCTTAAACTATTGACACACCTCTTTCATCAAATGACTATTGATATTAGCGATGTTATCTGTGATGATCACCTTTGGGATCCCGAACCGACAAATGATATTTGAGTGCACAAAATCGACCACTACTTTCTTGGTCACAGACTTGAAAGTTTTAGCTTCAACCTACTTGGTGAAATAATCAATGGCCACCAGAATAAACCTGTGCCTATTAGACGTTGCTGGATCGATTGGTCCGATGACATCCATGCCCCACGCAACAAAAAGCCATGGTATAGACATTGTGTGCAATTTAGATGGTGGAGAATAAATCAAATCTCCGTGCACTTGGCACTGATGACACTTGCGCATGAAACTGATACAATCTCGCTCCATAGTGAGCCAATAATAACCTACTTGGAGAATCTTCTTTTCCAGTACGTACTCACTTATATGCGGTCCACGGACTCCAGAATGTACTTCCGTCATGATAGTTGTGGCCTGTCTATCATCTATGCATCTCAACAATCCAAGATCCGGAGTCCTTTTGTACAAAACCCCTCCGCTGAAGAAAAATCTGCTTGCCAAACGCCGAATTATTCTCTTTTGATCACCTGTGTCTTGTACCGGATATACCCCCATCCTGATATATTCCTTGATATCGTGAAACCAAGGCTCACCATCAAGTTCTTCTTCTACCACATTGCAGTAAGCATACTGATCGTGGACCTGAATATGCAACGGGTCAATATAAGCCTTATCCGGATGATGTAACATTGACGCCAAGGTAAGCATCAGCAACTTCGTTATGGATCCTTGGAATATGCATGAACTCTACTGATCGAAACCGTTGACAAAGATCATGCAAACATTGCTGGTACGGTATGAGTTTTAAATCTCGTGTTTCCCATTCCCTTTGAATCTGGTGCACCAGAAGGTCCGAGTCTCCCAAGACCAAGACTTCCTGGACACCCATGTCTGCAGCCAACCTCAAACCCAAAATGCACGCCTCGTACTCAGCCATGTTGTTAGTGAGTAGAAACGAAGTTGAGCTGTAACAGGGTAGTGATGCCCTATTTCAGAAATAAGTACAGCCCCTATCCCGATGCCTTTCATGTTAGTAGCTCCATCAAAGAAAAGTTTCCAACCTGGCTCTCCAATTGGTTCCAACTCATCAATATGCATTACCTTTTCATCAGGGAAGTAAGTCTTCAAAGGCTCATATTCTTCATCCACTAGGTTCTCAGCCAAATGATCCGCAAATGCCTGGGATTTGATCGCAGTCCTAGTCACATAGACGATGTCAAACTCTATGAGCAAGATCTGCCACTTTGCGAGCCTCCTTGTAGGCATAGGCTTCTGAAAGATATACTTTAATGGATCCAAATGCGAGATGAGGTAAGTAGTGTAAGATGGCAAATAGTGCTTCAACTTCTGTGCTACCCAAGTTAGGGCGCAACATGTCCTCTCAAGGTGAGTGTACTTAACCTCATAAGATGTGAACTTCTTGCTGAGATAATAAATGGCCTGCTCCTTCCTGCTGGTGATGTCATGCTAACCCAACATAACCAAATGATTGTCCAGGACCGTCAAATACAGAATCAAAGGTCTCCCTGGTTCTGGTGGCACCAACATGGGTGGGTTTGACAAGTACCCCTTTATCTTATCAAATGCTTCTTGACACTCATCTGTCCATTTGACCTCAGCATCCTTCTTCAACAGTTTGAAGATAGGCTCACAAGTTGTCGTAAGCTGAGCAATAAACCTGCTGATGTAATTCAACCTCCCTAATAAACTCATCACCTCAGTTTTGTTCCGTGGGTGTGGCAGTTCTTGGATAGCTTTAATCTTTGATGGATCCAATTTAATACCTCGACGGCTGACTATGAATCTCAACAATTTTCCAGATGGTACACCAAATGCGCATTTTGTAGGATTGAGCTTAAGATTGTACCTACGAAGCCTTTGGAAGAATTTTCTCAAATCTCTGACATGATCAAACTGCTTTCTAGACTTTATGATTACACCATCCACATAAACCTCGATCTCCTTGTGTATCATGTTGTGGAATATGGTTGTCATTGCCCTCATGTAAGTTGCCCCAGCATTTTTCAAACCGAAAGGCATGACCCTGTAGCAGTATGTTCCCCATGGCGTGATGAATGTTGTCTTCTCTACATCTTCCTCATCCATTAGGATCTGATGATAGCCCACATAGCAATTCACAAAAGACCCAATCTCATGCTTGGCGCAATTGTAAATCAGAATGTGGATATTTGGCAGTGAAAAGTTGTCCTTGGGATTCGCCTTGTTGAGATCACAGTAATCAACACACACCCTGGTCTTGCCATCCTTCTTTGGCACATGTACTACATTGGCTAACCAAGTGGGATACTGAGTGACCTGAATGACTTTTGCATCAAACTGCTTGTTGACCTCTTCTTTGATCTTCACACTCACATCAGTCTTAAATTTCCTCAGCTTCTGCTTGACAGGAGGGAATTCTGGGTCTGTGGGCAATTTGTGAACCACCAAATCAGTGCTTAGACCTGGCATGTCGTCATATGACCATGCAAAAATATCTTTGTACTCAAACAATGCTTTAATTATCTCCTTTCTGAGTTGAGGTTCAAGATAGACACTTATCTTAGTTTCTTTGATATTATCTGGGTCCCTTAAATTGATTGCTTCTGTATCACTTAGGTTAGGCTTGTTTTTTTTTTCAAAATGGCTTAATTCTTTACTAATCTCTTCAAAGGCCTCATCCTCATCATATTCCGATTCATCATCACACTCTATTTCTTGAATTACTATTTCAGAATTAGATTGGCTTTTAAGACTAGGCCGGAGATTCCTCATGCATGCCATGCCATTGAAACCAGCATAAAAAGAACTGTACAAAGAAGAAAAGAAAAACAAAAATAAAACTATCAGGAGGGAAGAAAAGGGAAATTGCATTTCATTAAAGATAACAAGGTTTATACATCCAAACGGACGGAACATAGAATCTGAATTACAACCCTGGAATAATCCAGATAAACTGAAAGAAAATCAAAGCAAACTACCAAAACTCCCTCTAAGTAAGAAGAGGAGTAGCTTCCCAATTGTTAATCTTTGCACTAGGCCCAACAAATTGCACATCTGCCTTGCTAGAACCCTCTCCAGCTTCCAACATGTTCACATTGGCGAATAACCTCTTGAATTTTTCAATAAATCTCCATCCACATCAAACACTGAACTGGGAACCATCGTCACCGGGCGCTTTCTGGTACCAAGGCTGACAAATGATCTGGAAAGACGCGGGACGGGCTTTAGAAGGGCCCATGCCCTCTGTTTTATTTTTCTGGCTCTTCTCACGTCTGCGATTGTGGGCTTGAATCCCAAACCAAATGTATCCAAGTTTTTAGGAAGAGAAACCGGCTGTACGATGCCTTGCAGAGATGCACCCAAACCTTTACCAGGTACAAAACCATTCTTCAACATTTCAAAAGCCAACATGACTGACGCGACAGTTACCTTTAGAACTAGAACGCCCTTCCCCTCTGGAATTTTCTCAACTGACATTGTGTCAAAAACCTGATAGACCCATGGGCCCTTGTCGTCTTCAACTTCAATGAATGGTACAATGGCATTGCTGTGAGCACACAGATTATCCTCACCGTGCACCATAATTTCCTGTCTGTCCCATTCCAATTTAACCATCTGGTGCAGGGTGGATGGGACCGCTTTGGCAGCATGGATCCAAGGTCGACCTAACAGCAGATTGTAAGAAACAGCCACATCGAGCACCTGGAACTCCATGGTAAATTCAACTGGCCCTATTGTAAGCTCAAGCACTATGTCACCGACTGAATCTTTGCCTCCGCCATCAAATCCTCGAATGCAGATATTGTTCTTGTGAATTCTCTCATCCTCCACTTTCAAATTGTTTAAGGTGGAGAGAGGGAAAATGTTGGCGCTAGAACCATTGTCGATCAACACTCGAGTAACCACGGAATCTTCGCACTTTACCGGAAGATAAAGGGCCCTATTGTGCTCAGTGCCCTCTACGGGCAACTCATCATCAGAAAAAGTGACTCGGTTTACCTCAAATATCTTGTTAGCTATCTTTTCCAAGTGGTTTACTAAGATTTTTTCAGGAACGTGGGCCTCATTAAGGATTTTCATCAAAGCCCGACGGTGCTCGTCTAAATGGATCATTAAAGACAATAGTGAAATCTGAGCTGGTGTCTGCCTCAACTGCTCTACAATGGAATAGTCCTGCACTTTCATCTTTCTCAAGAATTCCTCTACTTCTTCCTTGGTAACAGCTTTCTTCACTAGCACCAGGTTATCTTTGGAGATCTTAGCTTTTCTCAACTCTTCGGGGGCAAAGCATCTCCCCGATCGAGTCAAACCATGTGTCTCACAAACTTCTTCTTTAACCTCTTTCCCCTTGTAAGTCATTGTCACTCGTTCATAATTCCATGGGACCGCCTTGCTGTTGACTATCGGTAAATGAGTTACCAGCTTGATAATGACAGGGTCTGTGTGGGCACCCTCCACAATTACAACAGGCTTGTTCGCCACTCCTGGCACAACCACTTTTGCTCTTTCTTGTTTTACTGCCATATCACTTGGGGTCCCCTTCTTGACTACTACAGATGGTTCACTGCTTGCCCCGCTCAACCTGATCACTAATTTCTCACTTGTTGGCTTTTCAATCGGCCTAACTTCACTGGACCGAATCATCATTACGGTCTGTGAAGGCTTCTTGGGCTCCTCTACCCTATGCATTATCTCAATCATATTTGTCTCAAGATGGGCCGACAACAAATTCTGGTTGATATTGGGCACCTCCAGAGCTTGGGCCTCAATATGATTAGTATCAATGAGCTCTTAAATATTTGTTTTCAACTGCCAGCACTTCTCTGTGTCGTGCCCCAGAGCACCAGAACAATATTCGCAACTCACAGAGTGATCAAGATTCCTCGGGGGAGGGTTTAGCAGTTTTGGCTCGATCGGACTCAGCATACCTAATTGTCTCAACCTGTGGAACAAACTGGTATAGGATTCTCCCAATGGAGTGAAGGTTTTCTTCTTTTGCAGCCTCTCATTCTTAAATGCTTGGTTGGGCCGAAAACCTGATCCAGGAGGGTTTCGATAGGCTTTTGGGGGTAGATAGGTATTTTGTGGAGCTGGGTATGTATTTTGTGGGACTGGCACACGCCATTGTGCGTGGGCCGGAGGTTGGCTATATGTTTGGGCATGGTGGACAGAAAAATAGGAGTCTGGTGGTGGGTAGTAGTGTTGGGGTGGATTATACGGGGTATGGGGGTAGGTTTGGTGGTGGGGACGAGGCTGATGATAGTGGTGAGGTGAACCCCTAGGTCCGAACCAAGCTCCTGAATCAATCGTTGCTACATCGTCTTTCTTCTTCTTTCTAATTACTCCCCCAGTTCCGCTTTGAATGGCCTGGGTGGTTGCCTAAATAGCCGAATAACTCATGATTTTGTTTGTTTTAAGCCCTTTTTCTACCATACCACCCATCTTTACTACTTCATTGAAGGACTTACCTATAGCTAATACCAGATGACCGTAATAAGTAGGTTCTAAGGCCTGCAGAAAATAATCCACCATTTCACTTTTTTCCATTGGAGGGTCAACCCTTGATGCCTGTTCTCTCCACCTAAAACCATACTCCCTGAAACTCTTATTGTGCTTTTTCTCAAGTTTCGTCAAAGACAGACGATCCGGAATAATCTCGAGATTGTACTGGAAGTGGCAAGCAAATGCTTGGGCTAGATCATCCCATGTGTACCATCTTCTGTGATCCTACCGAGTGTACTACTCTAGCGCCGAACCACTCAGACTTTGACTGAATTATGCCATTAGCAACTCATCTTTCCCACCAGCTCCCCTCTTTTTTCTACAGAAACCTCTCAAATGCGCCACTGGATCATCGTGCCCATCATACAAATCAAACTTGGGCATCTTAAACCCTGCGGGCGATTGCACATCTTGAAATAGACATAGATATTGGTAAGCCACACTTACTTGACCTCCCAACCCCCGCATGTCTCCGAATGACTGTTCCAGGCTTTTAACTTTCTTGAACATCTCCTCCTGTTCGGGATTTTTAGATGGTTTTTCGGTTTCTGCAGGGAGGTCAAAATGAGGAGTGTAGAAATAGGGTTCTGGAACCTTTAAAGTGGGCTCCGGGGGTTAATATTGGTTGTTGTGAGTCTGGAATAGAGGCTCACTGGAGGATCAGTGTAATGCAGTAGGTGGGGGTACCACAAAAATAGGAGTGACTGGTGGAGGAGGGTACAGGATTTGTTTGGGTGGTGGAGCTTGTGATGTATGGGAAGTGGTATCATGGCATTGTTGGTAGAGGGGAAAGGCCGGAGATGAGTTCACAGTGGGAGGTTCCTAAGTCTTAGACAATGGCAGGATAAAAGCAGGGTTGGCGGGGTAAACTGGCGGTGGGTGCCCTTTTGCCCATTCTTGGTACATTTCAGCCATCTGCTGCTTCAGCTTATGCAACTCATCTTTCAGATTAACCTCTGATTCTTCCACCTCTTTTGACGGATCGACAATACTTTCCTCAAGTTCCTGGTTGGCCATGTTCAGCTTGTTTTTGGACCGTGTGTTTTAGGAGTGAGTTGCCAGAATGCCAATCAAACTAAACACCTACCTGAACTGTAATTTTATCAATAACAAACTTGTTAGCGATTAGGGCTTTAACATATAAGCAACCTCACATTTGAGGAGTGAATGCACCTAAGCAGTTAACCGTTTCTATTATGCATTTGATTGGCTGTTGTGTCATCCCAGCTTTTCCTTATTTTTATTTGCAACTTCCCTTTTTCTCTCTTTTTCATTCTTGCCGCTTTGTTTTTATTCTCTCATTTCTCTCTCTTATTTTGCCATTATCTCCTTCTCACGGTTCCTTATTGTCTCTCTCTTTTCTTTTCTTTTTCCCTCTTGTTTTTCCTCTCTTCTTATATTCCTTTCTTTTCATTTGGTTACGGTCGAATCCTATGGAGATTGCCTACGTATCATGACCCCACATGAATCAGACCAAGCGTAGTTCTTGGAGATAAGTGCAGAAAATAAATAATAAAACATTTTTGGGATTTTCAAATTTTTTCCATAAAATAAAACAGTTTTGATTACAACCACTCATTCTACAAATTATAAAATTAACAGACTCGAAAAGGGAAATTAACAGACTCTGACTCAAAACAAGACCAACAGACTCTGACAGAAAGGTGAAAACAACAGACTCGAAAACCAACTAATAGACTCCAATAAAAGAAACTACAGACTCGCAAACAAACTAACAGACTCCAATGAAAATCATGAATACATTAATGCCTCAAATGCTCCTGGGGCCCACGGGACATCATTAGGTCTCGCCACGGGCCTATATGCAAGATCCCTTTGAAGCCTCTCCAAATCACTCATTATCTGTCGGACAAACATCATCATTGTCGCGAAGAAAGTGGTGCGAGTCATATCCTCACATGCTTGTCATTTCACAACAGTGTAGTCGGCAATGACTCTGACCCGCTCTCGGATACTACCCTTTTCCTGAAGCAGATGCCCGACCTGTTGATTCCGGGATTCTAACACTTGAGTGTCATGGAGATGTTGATTTTGCAACTGTTGCATTTCTTCCTCCATCTGAGCCATCAAATTGTAACAGTGTTCCCTATCAGCTTTAAAGTCCTTGGCCTGCTTGGATACCTCATTCTCGAGAGTAATCATTTTTCTCTTCAGGCTGGTGATTGCCCCTTCATACTTTCTTTTCATTTGCCGCACAAACTGTGCCCGCCCTTTTGCATTTTCCGCCAATTGAGCCCGGACTTTCGCCAGACTGGCCTCAGACTTTTCTAGGTCATCTTGACACTCAAGGGCTTTCTTTTTCGGACTACTTATAAGCCTTTCATCCGCTCGGCTTCTTTCCGGGTTTCTAGCAGCTATTTTCATCTTCTGAATTTGAGCTTTGAGGGCTTCATTTTCCTGAGTTAGTATTTTCTTCTCTCCCTCATCTGCGGCGGCCTGCAAACCATTTTCAAACTGAAGGTCCATGACTTGCCTTTCCAACTTGCCTATGGTAGCCCTGTACTCGTTTTCTTTGGCCAACCAGTCTCATTGCACCTATGCTCCGTCGGTGAACTGTTGGACATGGGGTCTCTTTGCAGGCCTTTCGGGCTCATGATGAACTCAAGATCTTTTACCATACCAAGCAGTGTAACTAGGCTCCACCTTGCCTCTGGATAGATCTCGTACTTGAGTTCTAGGCTCTACGAATCTGCACTGATGCCAATTCTAACGCACTTTTTCTTCTGAAAAAACGTCTTTTGGTTCCAACTCAATAACCTGCCGACTCAAATCCTCATCGTGAGGGATGGTCTAGTATCGGCCTAACTGACGTAGAACTCGGTGCGGAGCATAAGGCTGGATACTTCGAAGACCCATCAACAACAGAAAACATACCTCAGCCGACATATAAATTACTTCACTGACAAAGAGCCACCCGAATGTCCATTCGATCTTATTTGCAGTCAAAGATCTCAAAAGAGCATGCCTTGCTTCCGTAACATCCGGGAACTCATAACCCTCTACTCGCTTTTCATGTTTTTCAATGCACTCGAGGCCAGTCATACCACAATTCAAGTATCCGGGACGGTGGCAAAGGTGTTCCTCCATCCATAATTGTAACATCATATTTCACCCTTCAAAGAACTTTCCCCTTTCTCGACAAAGGGTCAGAGTTCGGTAAATCTCTGCCAAAATCATCGGCACTATGGTCCCATTTGCCTTTTTCATCATAAAGTCGGTTATCCCCACGAGTTCCAACTCTATGTTCCCGTCTTTTCTGGGGAAAATCAAAGTACCTAGGAATGCCATTATAAAAGCTAATTCTCTCCGAGATTCCCACTTGTCTTGGTTTCCCGCGTGAGTAAGACCGATATCTGGCATCTCGAAGCCACGGGATTCCCGTAACGTCGGTACAAAAAGTAGAAGGTATAGAATCCTTTGGCCAAATTTCCGTCTCGGATGTCCCGACTGATGCTTAACAAGTCCAAAAATTTGTGAGGGGTTACTGTTCTTGGTGCTACCGGGTATTGATTTCTAAGATTCCTCTCGAAACCGGCGTAGCCTGCTATCTCTTGTAGTGTAGGAGTTAACTCGAAATCAGCAAAGTGGAATACATTATGTGCTGGGTCCCAAAATAGTATCAAGACCTCAATTATGTCCTTTCTCGGCTCAACCTTCAAAAGCCCGACAAGACCACCCAATGCTTTTGTCACAACTTTTCTGCTATTGTCCCCCAAATCATGCCACCACATATGTAGCTCCAACGGCATCTCTTCATAGACTGAGAAGGGTTCATTTTGAATTGTGCTCATCCTGCACATTTATTAAGGTGATTTTAATTAAAAGAAAACTATGACTCATTTTGACTCAAGAAAAATGACCATTATTTTCAAAATTTTCACAAAAATATCCGGCTTTACCAATACGGCCTTTCAACACTCCGAAAACGAAGATTTTAAGGCTGTGTTCACTAACCGGCAAAAACCTTGAAAAATGACCAAAGGTGGCTATTCTTGCAAAAGCGGCCTTCCGGCGCCCTTTTGGGGACATTCGGCTATTTTAGACAAGAATGACATCACCTCACTTATTTGCAATAAAATTAAATTTTTTGTTCTTTTGGGCTATTTTTGCAAAATGAAAGTTGGACCCGATGGGGGTTGCCTACGTATCTCACACCCTGTGAGAATCAAACTGGCGTAGTTCGGACAAATAAAATAAAACCAACTATTTTTCAAAACAAAACCTTTTTTTTCATTTTTCTCAAAATATTCGGCAGAGTTTCAATACTATTTGGACATTGAATTTTCCAAAACGGGTGATTTAACTCACTTAACCCTCACATTGCTATTTCCTTTTTTTCAACTTTCTTCCATTATTCAAAAGTCGGTCAGCATGCAAATCCAAATCAAATAAATGCACAAGTAACAAGTAAGATGCATCAAGATGGTCTTTTCATTTTTGGTACACCTGTTCTAGACAGACCCAACCCCTGTGTTGAGTCTCCAAAGTCAAATGCACGTGATGCAAGCAAACGTTCCAACTAGGGATCCGGCATGAGGTCTTGTTATACTAGATTTAAAACCTGGGTTTATTGTTCTAGACCTGGCTTACCCGAGCGGACAACTCGAGCCGGGGGGGGGCGTACCGGGAATACAGAAGCTTCACCGGCTTTGAAACTTGTCCGAACCTCATTCTAAAATTTAGGATATAACTCTAACAGAAGAGAAGTCACACGAAGTGCACACTCCTCCATGATTTATAAGACTCAGAGAGAAGAAGGGTTTCATAGCAGTTTATATACAATTCACAGAATACCAAAGCGGTAAAAGCAACACTTAGCACATTAGGCCCAAACATGTAACAAAATCAGATAATTAATAAAGCAAACTATAACAATTCATCTAAGCTCGAATTCTGAACCCTGAACCAGAGATTCTGGGTTCGATCCTCAGCAGAGTCGCCAGAGCTGTCACACCTCTGTTTTCCTACACCCCGATAAAGGGTATAAGGGAGATTTTCCAATTTAAGTGACAATCGAAACGGGATTATTTAATTAAATTTCAGAGTCGCCACTTGGGATAGTTTATGGTGTCCCAAGTCACCATTTCAAATCCCGAACCGAGGAAAAGATTGACTCTGTATTACAGTCCGCGAACACAGAAATCCAGGTAAGGAATTCTGTTAACCCGAGAAGGTGTTAGGCATTCCTAGTTCCGTAGTTCTAGGCGGTCGCTCAACTATTATTATCGGCCTAATTATCTAATTTTAAAACACTTTTAAACCTATGTGCCTTTTAACTTTTAAATCGTTTTAATTCATTTTTAGGAAGATTTCAACGTTATACAAAACATGTCTTTGGATCACGCCACATGAAATGCACCCGTGATCCACAACATATTTTATTTAACGTTGTTAAGATTTGGATTTGGGTCACAAGAAATGTACACCCGAGTTTAGGAAGTTAAATTATTAAAATAACGTGCCTAAAGCAACTACGCGTTTTTTTTAAATTTGCGAAGGCCATGGAAATTTGCTAAATGGCCCGCCTCAATTTCTAAAGAGCAAACATACCGATTTAAATGAGGGCCGGGCAATTGAGATTTTGTTTGGCACGGCACACCTCGATTTATTCCAACTACCAGGTTTCTAAGTTAACTCGCGGGGGCCATAAATTATAACTCGTCTAACATGGCTCACCTCAATTCATTTTAGGACAACCTAGTTAATTAAAAAGACGTGAAGGGACCCTAACTGATCGTTTGCAACTACGTGGAAATTAACAGAGGAACCGCATTGACTAACAAAAACTCTTACACCAAGGCCTAAATAAGCGAAAATTGCATTTGATGAAATGAAATGAAAACAAATGGTAAAATAGATCCATGTACAAACATATTCAGGCTTAAACTCAAATGAGCCCAAATTTGATAGAAACCACAGCGTCCATGGCATGGCCTGTGTGCCTGAAATGAGTCTTTTAATATTTGGACCAGCACTAAGCCCAACGTCCAAAACCATACCATGAGACATGACCGTTTAGAAGACAAACCCAATCAGAAAAATACGAAACACGTTAGTGTACTGACGTTTCAATTTTGGCATCTTAAAATTGAATAAGTCCTAGACAGACTAAACAAAACATTCTGAAATTCAGTTCTAAGCTTAATTATATTCACATGCCATCCCAAATCAATCAATCCATGCTTTACTCTTTGAAATAGTTTGAACCATTTTTCCTTCTATCAATAAGAATCTGGGTACACTACAATTGAAGGAAAATATTCAGTCCACCCCAATCTCATAGTACCAAAATATCCAGAACCACCAATTGACATCAAACGTGAGTGAGATTATATAGCAAAAAAGTGTCTTATGCAAACCACACTGCAAATTTAAATCTATAAAATGTGAACCACATGATTCAACCAAACAATTTGTTATCCCAGTTTCATGACAGTCCTAAATTAGGTACAATAATAAAAGCCTACTTATTCAGGCTAAAACTCCATTAAACAATATAACTCAAGTAAAAAGAAATTCAAAAGACTTATGAGCGAATCAACAAAACAACTAATGATGTGCATTAAAACTTTCACTTCTTTACTCATTCTTCATATCAAGATTTCACAAGAAAATAATTCCAGGATCGTGTACCTGAATAAATAAGAACAGAATCAAAAACTTAGTTGAGCTTAAGAAGGAACAAGTAGCAGCAATATATCAACAATGAGGCAGCAATGCAACAGTGAAAATCAGCAAATCCAAGCAGAAACACAGCTCCTCTGAGCTAGCTCAAACCCAGAATGACTCTATGATTACTCCCATCGTTGAAGGCTCAAAGAATTACACAGAGAAATCCAATGTAACAATGCTTTCATTATTTTTCTTCTTATTTTTTCAGTTTTTCAGACCTTTAAAGATTTCCTTAGCCGTTTTTTGGTTATTCCAGATCTGATCTCCTAAGGTCTGCCTTGAATTAGAAGGAAGAGGTGCCTTTATAGGCAAGGAAGTAGGGCAACTAACAAACCTCATTCTTTGCATTTTGCCCCTTTTCCAATTTTTATTTTAGCTCCCATACCCCTATTTAATTATCAGAATTTCAAAAACAGCCCCTAATCCCACTTCTTGGAAGCTTCTCAATCTGTTACACCCTAGATTACCTAAGCCAACTTCCTAAATTACCCCTCGAGCCCTGGTTATTTACCCTTCCAAACGTGGGTCAAATTGGCCCAACCAAAATGGGTTTGCCAACCCAAATTAGATCCCACTAGGGCTTTTTGATTTTCAGGACCCAATTAAAGACAATCAGGGGTCCCCAAATTAAGAACTGACCCAACATTCCCAAAAGAAGAAACCCGGAACCCCTAAAATGCAATGAAAACACAAGAAAGTGGATGAACTAACTATCCTAGATATACAGCAAGAAATTAACTAAGTTAAGGCTTAATTATATTAGCTAGGTAATTAGACAGATGATAAAAATGAGACAGTAAGCATGCTATTAACACAAAGGGACTAAGCAAACAAAACAGGATCAAGGGACGGACTAAGAAATCAGAGAAGCAAGCATTCACAAAGAAGTCGAAGAGAAAGAAGAAAAGGAAAACAAGACAAAGGACGGAATATGACTTGGACTTAGACGGTCTAAATGAATTTCAAACAGACTAAAGAAAAGGGACGGAGGAGGATAATAAAATAGTGAAAGAAAGAAGGATACAAGAGGGGGAAAAACTTACCAAATCAGAGCTTGAAACCTATCAGGACCAGTGACTTAACCAAATTAATGTCGATCGTTTGTTCTTTGCCAAGAACAACTGAATGACATTAATTTTGTCGAGTCCAACCTTCAAAACTGGAAAGAATTACACTCCACGTTCGTGCATGCTACCAGGTCTGGTGAGAAACTGACTTTGAACCTTTGGAGGTCAAACTCAAATTTAAGATTTGAGATGTTCTGGGTATATTCGAAGGAAGTGGTTTAGATAATCTGAAAGAGAAGGGGACAGGGAGTTTGGGGTGTAAATTTGGGGCTAATTGGTGGTGGTGCCGCCACTCTAAGGCGGTGGGAAAAGATGGGCGGCTGCTAGGGTTAGGGGTTCTCTCTGAAGAGATGAGGGTGAGAGAGACGATGAGAGGGGGGTGGGCTAGATTCAGACACCTTTATATCAAACCACCCCCACTTCCTAGCCATTTGATCACATAACCTCGACGGCCCAGATCAAAACCAACTTAAACGGGGTCGTTTGGTTGAGGGAGTGCGTTGGACCGGGTATTGGGGAAAAGTGGGCTGGATTTTAGACGGGTGAAAGGAAATCGAACTGGGCTTAAAAGATTCGAAAATAACTTGGCCCAGAATCTATTTTTCAGTCCTTTCCTTTTTCATTTTCTTTTCAAATTAGTTCTCTTATTTCAAACTCTCTCTTTTTGATTAATTTTCAAAATAAAACTAAAACTAAAACCTAAATCAAATAAATCCTAACACATTAAATTAATTAACTCTAATTAAAACTAAATTGAAGGAAAAACTACCAAAGTTCAAAATTAAAATTAAAAAATTGCAAATTAAACTATTTTTTGTGATTTTTCCCATTTTTATAAAACAACTAATTGCCATTTAATCCTAAAATGTAGAATTAAATCCTAAAAAGCAAATGCAACATATTTTTTGTACTTTTCATTAATTAAACAAAATTAACATGCACGGACAATATGCAAATAATAACAGAAAATGCCACAAAAATCCACAAAATTGCAAACAATGGAAAAATTATTTTGTTTTGAATTTGTGGGAGTAATTCATATAGGGCAAAAATCACATGCTCAGACTAACTCTATCCAAAAGCCCACATTACGGCCCAAAGAAAGACCTTCTGATTAGTCTTCGAGGGATGCCAAGTCAAGCAGGTAGAGGTGCGATTCATATCAAGGGTAACACTCCGGTCTAAGCAGAAAAAAATAAAAAACGAGAGAGTCTTATGGGTAAAAACCCTTACGGGCACCGTAAGGCGATTGAAAGCTGAGAGAAATTAAAAATGAGAGAGTCTTATTGGTGAAAACCCTCACGAGCACCGTAGGGCGATGGAAAGATGAGAAAATTAAAATGAGAGAGTCTTATTGGTGAAAACCTTCACGAGCACCGTAAGGCGACAGTGAGTTGAGAGATGAACAAACGAGAGAGGTTTGTTAGTGAAAACCCTTCAGGGCCCTGCAAACCAAACAAGGTTAGTGACTTGGCGAAGAAATTGGATTATTGAAATCCCGGGGCATAAAGTATGACAACTGAAAGGTGATTGGTTGAATAGGCTGGGCTAATTAATCCGAAATGCATGTCATGATCATTTGTACCAGCTGCTCCACCCAGATAAGTCTCTTTTCCTTTTCTCCCGCAAACAGTCATCCAAGTTTGGATTTTCTTCTTTATTCCTAACTCTTGAAGTCATTGCATTTCATTTCTTTTGGGTTTATTTCTTTAAGGTTTTTCCAATATCGGCCTTGTTTAAGCAAGTGCGAAAGGATTTCAAAGCTCACTACCAATTTTCAAATTGCACAAAGTAAAGTGCGGCCAAAACATACTAGAGATAGCATGATGCAAAGTGAAAATAAGGTGTCAGTGAAAGCTCCATTGAGCGAATGGTTTGGGAATTTTGTGGGAAATACAGAGTTTCAGGTAGAAAGGTCAGAAATGTAAAACAATGGGTTGGGTGTAGAGCTCTCGGGTCATTCAGGGTCATGCGGTTGAGATTCAGTCAGAAAGACAAACAATTCTTGGCCAGTTCAAAGCAGCCAGTTAAAGCAAAGCACGGCAATGGAAAGGTCGCCTTCAGCAAGAATGCCACAAACTAACCACCATGTTTTTCAAACTGATAAAGTTTTCTTTGATTGAAACAGGGGCAGGAAATCTCGTTTGTTCCGAAGGAACCCTCCGCAAGGAAAGCATGTACCGGACAGGTTTGACCGTAAATTCTCAAGACCCGCCTGGATAATGAGATTTAATTTGAAGTTCTCAGGACCCTCCTAGACAATGAGACTTAGTTAAAATTCAAAACATTAATGAGTAACAGGATCTAGCATAAGCTCTACTTTGACGAAATATAAGTTGGATTTGAAGTTTTCATTCTTAGGATGAGTTTCAATTGGAAATTCTCAGGACTCTCCTGAATAATGGGACTTAGTTTTAAGACTTGCATTAGATAACGAGATTAATCATAAGTCTCACCTTTAGGAAGTTGGATTTAGCTCTGAAGTTTTCACTCTTAAGATGAGATTTGATTTCAATTTTTAGGATCCTCCTGGATAATGAGATCTAACTTTTAAATTCTTAGAGATATTGGGTAACATGGTTCAATTAACACTCACAAATGTGTCCAGCTACCAAACTGGGGCAGAAAAATTTCGTTTGTTTTGCCTGTTTTGTTGAAATCAGGCACCCACCTGGAGAATAAGGGAGAACAACTCCAGTTTCAAAGGAGAGCGGTGCGAGTTCAGCAATTAGGCGCCCACCTAGCGAGAAAGGGAAATGGTGCAAGTTTCTAAGGAAAACAGTTCCAAGTAGCAAGACAAGATGGTTCGAGTGTTTGGAATCAGGAGCCCACCTGGAAAACAAGGGAAAACAATTCAAGTTTTAGAGGAAAGGAATACAATTCAAGTATTGGAAATCAGGCACCCACTTAGATAACAAAGGGGAAAGTAGCAATGTTCAAAGGAATATGGTTTAAGGTCAGCAATCAGGAGTCCACCTGGAGAACAAGGGAAACAAGTCAAGTTTCAAGGGAAAAGCAGTGTAAGCGTTGGAAATCAGGCACCCACCTGGAAAACAAGGTGAAGCAGTTCAAGTCTCAAGGAGAAACAATGCAAGTGTTGGAAATCAGGCACCCAACTGGAGAGCAAGGGAATACAGCTAAAGTTTTGGTAATCAGGCGCCCACCTGGAGAGCAAGGGAATACGATTAAAGTTTTGGCAATCTGGCGCCCACTTCGAGAGCAATGAGATACAGTTAAAGTTTTCGCAATCAGGCGCCCACCTGAAGAGCAAGGGAATACGGTTAAAGTTTTGGCAATCAGGCGCCCACCTGAAGAGCAAGGGAATACAGTTCGAGTTTTGGCAATCAGGCACCCACCTGGAAAAACAAGGGAATTCACTTCAGAATGCAATTCAAGTCAGCAACAAAAGAAGCTCGCGGCAAGAATGCGAGTCAACAGTCCGAGATGATCAACGGAAGTTAGTCACAATCTAGAAATTAAAAAAAAGACAGAAGTGAATCCAAAATGCAGAAGTGGATGAAATATGTGAGCTGCTCAAGACATGGCTAAGGTCACAAGCACTGCATGTCTGGTCTTGATCCGAAAAGCTGAAGAAGAATGAACTAGCACCTGCAACTAGCAAACGTCAAGGTTCAAATCTAAAGTCTGCATGAAGAACCATTAAAGACTCAAGATCAAGCTTTAGAAGACTTATAGATAGGAATCTTGTAACTCATAGTTGACAGGTTTAGTTAGTCTTTTTCATTTCTGATTTTGATGTAATAGCAGGACCGCGGACTGGAACCTCACGGAACGATACCTCACTCGGCTCTCTAGCTCATCCGGTCATCATTTTCTAGAACTACACTGACCTGATTCCTTTATAGCCAAGGATATGTAGTAACCTTGGAAGCAAGGTTCGGTCAAACATTTCAAAATTCTTCCAATGGAGTATCCAAACGGGCAAAAATTGCTCATATTTGCTCACTTTATCTTCGCCTCAAAACTCTTCGTGTTCCCGAACAAAGAGGGGCAGATGTAAGCACGTGATTTTTGCCCAAATAATAATATTTCTACAAAAGTCACAAATGGATTTTGCTTTCGAGTATTTATTATTTTAGGAATTTATAGTAATTATTTGGTACTTGTTTGCATTTAGTTACATTTTGGTACATATTTAATATTTTTAAGAAATCATGGGAATTACCCTAAAATGTTCAATTTTCATGCATGACATTTTTAGGTTGATATTTGCATTTGTAAGTTTAAGTTGTTAATTAATTGCATTAATAGACAAAAATCCAAAAATGGTCGTCTTTCACATCTTTAGGTTTTAATCCCAAAATAGCAGTTTCCTTGCATTGGTTTTAAGTTAATTACTTATGTTTAGCTTTAAAAATATAATTTTACAAATCAAATTTTAGTCTAGAATTTTTAATTAATTTTGGTAGTTTTAAAAATCAAGAAAAATCAAAATAAATAAAAAAAAAGGGGGGGGGAGACCTTGAATAAAACTCAAATTTGGGCCAAACTAATGTTCTAAAGCCCAAATATTTCGCCCATATCACCCTTAACGACGCCCCAACCCAGCCCAACTGGACCAGCCCTTGAACCCGCCCCATTTCCCTCTTTAAATCCCAGCCCTCCATCCCAACCAATCCAACGGCCTAGGTTTATTTCCCCCCATATATAATCCCCTTTATAACACAAAATAAACCCTAAACCTATTCTAAACAACTCCTCCCAGCGGCGCTGCTTTTATCCGTGTCTGGTTCGCTCAAAAATTGCCCAACTCGTCTGAGTTTTCAGACGAGTTCTTCCCCAAACTCATCTCACATGGTCCCCTCCTCTCCAGCGTGGCATAACCGTTCTCTAACAGAATATTTTTAGCATTATGCCATTCTCATGCACTTTTGATTTCTTGAGATGAATTTCAGTTAAATGGGAGTGGTTGGATGTGAGAAATCACATCCACGCCTTCCATTTGTCTAGGTTTTATTCTATGTGAGATTGGGATTCGTTTCTTGCGGATTTGGGGATAAAATTTGGGGATTTCTTGGAGAAGAGGGCAGAAGCTTCGAGAGTTGAGTATATATAATGGGTTTTTCAGAGATTTTGGGGGAGAAGAAAAAATTTCGGAGATTTGTTCTGTTAGATTTGAGTTTATTTTTTCATCCTCTCTTTATTGTGAGTTTGTGGGAAGTGCCCTGTTTTGCTTGATGTATTTTGTTTAGATAATTTTGGATAGAGTTCTGTTAATCCTTTTAGTTAAGTTACAAGTTAGATACCATTGTTAGCGTATTATTTCGTTTATTTATATTGATTGAGTTTTTTCTTAAAATGCAAACGATTTTGAATTTTGAGAATAAATGCAAGTTAATCATGCAAGGTAGTAACTGGGAAAGAATTTCGGATAATGTTCGATGTAGCTTGCTTTAAGCGCGATTAGCACCAAATTATCACGACTACGGCTACGGTTCCCGTGACGTAGTTGTGACGCCTAATTCAATTAGTTTTAATATGAATATCCATAGTTCATTTAGTTGAATAGTTTTGAGGCGTGCCATTCACACATTTGAATCATATGACCTATGACCCTCATATTTATAACTTAGATACTAAAAAATGAATCTCGTAGTTTGTTTTAGGCACGTAATTAAACTATTACAACTACGAGTATGGTTCCCGTGACGTGGTTGTGATACTTGGTTTTTTAAATCAGATATAAGTAGGAATATCTTTAATTTGCCTTCAAAAAAAAATATATAAACATTTTCTTTAAAATAGTTTGAGGTGCGCCATATACAAATAAAATCCTAACATATGGCCCTCACATAAATACAAAATTAGTATAGAAAATGCCTTGAACTCTCGTAGTTTGCTTTAGGCGCATTTAATTAAATAATTATCGTAGCTACAGGTATGATTCCCGTGACGTGGTCGTGACACCTAATTTTTAAAATCCGGGGGTACATTTATGTGACCCGGCCACAATTTAATCTTGTTAATAAAATAAACATGTTGTGAATCATGGGTACAGTTCCCGTGACATGATTCGCGACGTGTAATTAAATAAATATTAGTATAATAATTGAGTTACAAAAAGCAGTTTTAGAAGGAATAAAATGCACATAGGTTTCAAAGATGTTTTTTTTAAATCAAATAAATAAGCCAGTATTAACAATTGAGCGACCATGCTAAAACCACGAAACCCGGGAATGCCTAACACCTTTTCTCGGGTTAACAGAATTCCTTACCCGGATTTCTGTGTTCGCGAACTGTAAAACAGAGTCAATCTTTCCTCGATTCGGGATTTAAACCGGTGACTTGAGACATCATGAATTATCCCAAGTGGCGACTCTGATTTTAAATAAATAATCATGTTTCGATTGTCACTTAAATTTGGAAAAAAACTCTCTTATACCCCTTCCGGGGGTAGTAAAAAGGAGGTGTGACAAGGATGTGCCTCACTCAAGATTGGGTGAATCTTCTCCTTTATTTACGTTTTATTGCCATTTAATGTTATTTAATGCATGGTCTTTTTCATACTATTAGATCTGCCCATAACTACTGCCGACATTTGTACTCAACTACATTTTTCTATTGATATTATCAATCTCATATCTAGAATTAATTATCCTTAACTAGGATTTACCCTCTATCTTCTTATTTAATTAATTTAACAAAAGGTCTCATACTTTTTGGTCAAACACGTTTAGCTTGGGAAAGTCATTTACAATGAAAAATATTTTCGGGTGTATGATAGTGAGCAAACCTTTTTCTTTCAAAATGCAATTTAAGGATTAATGATAATTGTTTGACCAAAAGATATCGAAACTTTTTTGATTAAATCAATTAATGAGGATGAAGAGGTAAATCTTAGTCACTCATAATAAATTCCAGATCTACAGATGAATCGGAAAATGGTGCATAAGATAAAATAAAAGTGATCAGTCTTGTTGATCTTTTTCCATTCCTTTTTCTACCAATTGATGGAGATAACTGTTTTACATAATGAATGAAAGATTTTTTTCGTCTTCCTTTTGCTAAGAAGATTACAGAGGATAGGAAAGAGAGAAAAAAAAAACCTTTCTAGGAAGGTTCCCTCACTATATATATTCATGGAGTTCTTGCTATGTTTTTGGGTCAAGGCACCTTCATACCACGTCCGTTTTCGTCGTTCCCTAAGTATTATTCTTCGACTTAGCGGGCACTACGAGTGTGTGGTTTGGAGCAAATCATGGCATCTTTCCTTATCCCGCCGCTTGGACGGGTCTCAATTGGGTTGATCACAATGGTCAGATTTTGACCAATACAATAATATCGACAAATGGAAAAGTATTCTGATTTTTTTCCATAAAAAGTGTTACTGATGATTTTTTTTTTTTCATTCAGAGGAGATTGGAAAGTTATAAGATAGCTCAACCACGCTGTTAAGAAAACTACAAAATCCCGTCTCTAGACGAACGTGGCGCCTCGTTTATTTGAAGTTCCTACCATCTTTATTTTCTAACATGTCAACAAAGAATAAAAGCAGAGATGGTAGCTCCTTTCTCCCAAATTTATGCCTTCAACTATCAAAAAGTTAAACAAAGTTTCGTGAAATTATCTTGGGGAAGTTTCATAATTGTCCAACATTTAATAAAATATTACAAAATCTTAGTAGCATTAATGAATTAATAAAAATAGCAGCTAAAGATTTACAGTCCAATTCATAACGGAATTGTAGACCATGAATCTAGTTTGTACCAATCCTTTCCTATTTTATAGCTAATAAAAAGTATTATCCTATTTTAAACCCAAATGCCAAATGATTTATCCTAATTGTTGCAATGATTCTTTCGATACATGGAAAGATTTTTTCTACCATTAAAACCGAGCAAAAATTATATTTTTCGGTATAAAATTTATAATTTTTTCTATATTATACAACCTATTTATTTATTTACCTTATACAACCTATGAAAACTTATATATCACTCGAAATGTAAGGTCATATATATGTGGTATATGTACATTATAAATCATGCATACTGTTAACGCGGCGCCTTCCTGAGGTTCCTTGGAAGGGCGGCGTAAAGCTAAGCAACCGATGTCAATGCGATTGTTGTCTGTCAACTGAGGTTCCCTCTGTACGCTAGACGTGATTGTCAGTTCCGTATGGGAACACCAATGCCAAGTGCAATGCAGAAGCTGAAATGAGAATTGAGAATGAAATCTTGATTGCATTAATGAATGAAAGCTATTACAAAAGGCTACGCAGCGTCGAGGGGGAGAGACACTGGTACAAAAAAATGTTTGCTTGCTTGAATGTTTGATTGCTTGATCTCTCCCTAATAATGCTTAAAAAAATAAACCAATGTTACATGGCTTGACCTAGCTAAGTTGTAGAAGCACACTGAAAATAAATGAAATGAAACTATTCTATATTTACAATGAAAATGACTTAGTTTTCTACAAGGTAGAAACGGGTCCGTTGGCAGCAACTTTATCTTTCGCATCAGGGTTTGCGCACGCGGTGCTATTGGCGCGCGCGGTGCTATTTGGATCTGCCTACGGCTAGGCACTGGAACTTGGCATCAGGGTCTACGTGGACAGTATTGTTAGTGCGCGCGACGCTGTTGGAATTTGCCTATGTCTGGAAGTTGACGAGGCATCAGGATCTTTGCACGTGGCATTGTTTGTGCGCGCGACACTGTAGGCATCATCATGATTTGTGCACTCGGCATTGTATGTGCGCGTGATACTGTTGGCATCTGCCAGCCGTTGGGCACTGGCGAGGGCTATCGATAGGGCGATAGAGGCACATGCGTGCTTATCACTTGGCGCTGCCGAGACCACTGGGTCGATCATGGCGCTGGGCGTTGGGAGGCTTGCTAGGATGTCATGGGGCGCGTCCAAGTGGTCATGGTGCGTGGATATAAAGCAACCCATGATATTCTCCCCCACCTGAATTGGCGACGTCCTCGGAGCCTTACTTGCAAGGTGATGATTGATCAGGCTCTTGTATGTTGGGAGGTCTGTTCCCCTCAGTCTTGTGAGTTGGCTTTGTGAATAATGTTCCATGTCTTTCTGAAAAGATTTCAGTCGACTGACATGGAAGACTGGATGGATCTTCCACCAGGTTAGGATATTCACCTGGTATGTGGCTTTCCCAATACGTCATTCGATGGATAAGGGTCTGATGTATTTTTGCAATAGGAGAGGGTCATGGGTCCTCTCTACAAACAAGTACCACTTTGGGATGTTTACCATCACTTTGTCTCCTGTTTGGTGTTGGACAAACTGAAGATTTTGATCGGCAAACCTTTTTGCCCGCTCTTGGGCTTTGATAAGATAACTCCACACTATCTCCAAATTGTGCTCCCATTCCCTCGAGAAGTTGGCAGCTCGAGGAGAATTCAGCATGGTTGATGTATTCACCGTTTGCGGGAGAAGCAGTTGCTATTCGGTAACAATTTCAAAAGCACTTTTGTTTGTACTAGAGTTTTTTTGTGAATTGAAACACAGTTGAGCATCATCCAAAAGTTTCACCCAATGCTTCTATGATCCGGTTGTAAAGTGGTAGAGATATTCCTCCAGCATATCATTGAACGTTCCGTTTGGCCATCCGATTGTGGATGGAATTTTGAGTTGTGACTCAATTTTGACCCGAAGCACTTAAAGAGATATGTCCAAAAGTTGCTAGTGAAGGATGAGTCATGGTCACTAACGATGTCTTTGGGTAAGCCCAATATTTGACAATGTGAGAGAAGAGGAATCGAGCTGTATCTTCTGTTGATATATTTTGTGGGGCTACTATGAAGGTGGCATAATTGGAAAACCGATCTATTACAACCAAGATAGATGCAAGATTTCTGACTTTGGGCAATCTTGTGATGAAGTTCAGGGAAACGCGTTCCCAAGGTCTTTCTGGGACATGTAGTCGCTCCAAGAGTCCTATTTGTAATGAACAGTCTAACTTGTCCTTATAGTCTGCTTGGCAAATCTTCACACACCGAAGGGCATCATCAGTCATTTGAGGCTGAATGATAAAATTGTTGATTCTTGTTGAAGAGGGTAGTCGGAACCATAGGTTCATGTCTTTTAACTCCCTTCTTCAACTGCATGGCCGAGATGTTTTCAGCGGCCATCTTTATGGGCCTGCACAGTATGATGCGGGGTTTGTCCCTGTTTTCTCTCATCATCAGGAGCATGTTGGCATATGGTACAAGTATGGTGTTGATTTGCCTCAGGAATTCCAATCCCACTATTAGTTTGAAGTCATCTATGATTGCGATACGTAGGTTGAATCTTTCTTCGTAAGGTCCAAGCTTCATGGGCACTTCTTTGGCTATTCCACTCACTGGTTGGGGGTGATGAGTTGATAGCCTTGACACAACCCTTAACCTTTTTCACAACTAGACCGAGGCGCTCTACATGAGTCGAGGCTAATTGTCCCTCTCATTATAACATTGTTGGTGTACTCTTAGAGGTATTTTTGGTAAAGTAAAAATAGGTACCTTACTAACTTAATACTCCTATATATTAAGTTAGTAAAAAAATCCATTTATACATGTGGTTGAAGAGGAGTGAGAACGCTAGCACGCAAGAAAAGGATAGTTAAAACCCATAGATAACAAATACAATTGACATATAACTAGAGACACCAAAAGTTAGAGATATTCTGAGCGGCCTTAAAGAAGAAAATTCGTGATATTCAGGAGATTTTTTCGAAGTGTATTTAATATTTGAACTGCTCTTGATTGAACTGTCCTAAAATTAAAATTATATGGAGATTTTTTCTAAATGTCTTTAACATTTGAACTGTTCTTGATTGAATCGTCCTAAAAGTATTATCTATTTTAAGATCTAGTTCTAACGTAAATATTTGGAAACTTCGTATAGGATAAAATTTTGGGAAAATTTCACATAAGAACTATTGGGTTCCCCACTTTTCAATTTTATAGCTCATATTTCAATTTACAACCAACAAGCCCAAAAATAATAGGCTAAGATTCAACATCCAACTCCAATAGGTTCTTAAAATTATTATTTAATTTTTAAAAAAGCTTGCACAAGCTTTTAAGTTAATTTTCGAATAAGTAACTGTGACTCAAATATTAGTTCAACAAACCAAATCCATTTGGGTGGTGAAAATTAAATTTTTAACAAGCTTAAATATGTGAGTTTAAATTTCGAATTTGATTTGTGAGAAATTTGGAGTAGGTGCTATTTAGACTTGTTAGAAATAGTATAAGGATGTTGTATATAAAATTTGAAGTCATTTAATGGAGATTTGGACTGATTTTGAACAAGAATTGCAACTGAATCGTGGAAGAAGTTCGTCTACAGACGTTTGTATAAAGGTGTATAAAAGTGTATAATAATGTATGAAATGTGTTTATACACTCATATACACTATTATACAAGATTATATATAATTATACAAAAAACTGATTTCGTCTTCTTCCTTGCGTCTTTTTTGAAATTTAACTCAAATCTTGCTCAAATCTACTCCAAATCACTTCAAATTTAAACTTTGAACTCATTTTGATATTTTCAATCAATTGGAACAACACCCAATCCAAACAATTAATAAACTTAAAAAATTCTATTCTCTAAAGCAAAGCTTTGAATGGCCTTCAATAGTGGACTTTTACTTTTCAATTTTTTTACATCGCAGCCATGTGACATAGGGGGAGAAGCACTAATGGCGGACGGCCCTTCGAAGCATATGTAAAAGATGTGAGAAGAAGAGAGAGTGAAAGCAATAGTTGTGATCGAGAACACAGATTTAACTCCATAGCTTTTAGAAGCAATGGTTTGAGAACACAGATTTTAAACTTGTGTTTTCAAAATGTGTACAATATGACTAGGTGGGTAAAACTTAAAAACATGGGTCATATTTTGTTATGGTTTGAAGTCATGTGTATTTTCTTGTAATTCTTTCTAAAATTTTTCTCATTTTGTATTTTTTTTTATGTATAATAAGTTGAAGAGTTAACCGAAATAATATTACCTTTAGTATTCTTCTGCGCCTCCTCTACAACAGTTGTAGGATACAATTTTTTTTCATAACGATTAGCAAAGATAGACGACTATACATAATACTAGACAGTTATTGGAGGTTTGAAATGGATTTGTTATTGCGCAAAGGAGTTAAGTTTGAGATTGAATCATTGTCTGCGCATTTACTCTGTTTCTTGTTTATGCAAAGAAAAATAAGTTAACTTGTACAAGTACAGGACATGATCCCAAAATTCACTTGTGTAAGTATCATACTTCAAGACACGGTCAGGAAATTTCTGGCACAACGGTTTGGCTTGTATAAGTTTCACTTGCAACACTTCAAATTCTAAAAATATTTTCAGAAGTTCATGTGTCTATTCTTCACCTATTTTCTTGCATTTTTAAATTGTGACTTTTTTCAACTATTTTGTAAACACGAGCCAAATATCCCTATTAACAGCTCTAGAGGTGGTTGCTTGATATTATTTTCTCCTCAATTAATTCTTAAGAAAAATCTAGAGTCCATTACTCAAACAGAAATTCAACTATTAGAAATTATTTGATAAAATCATGTTTCTTTGTTTGTAAGAGAAAAATTATTTAAATATACCTTAGAGTTCATAAAGTCCTTCAACTAGATTTCTCAAAAAGTTTGGTGACAAAATACCTATTTTACCTTTTAAACTAACAATCTTTGTATTTTCTTTACTTTTTTGATGATTTATTTTTCTCTCTTTTAATATATGAGGACTTACCAATAGAACAAACAAATCTTATTTATAAAGTAAAAAAATACAAAATAGATTTTAATCGAATAATAAAATAATTGAGTATAATTTTCAAGCATATATAATTTGAATAATTATTTTTTTGTATTACATGCTTGTATTGTTTTAAAAGCTTTTGTTTTCTTGCATTCCCAATTGTGTATATGCCTTTTGAGTTTTTATTGTTATTATCAAAATTACTAACACGAATAAATTATTCTAATTAATTTTATACTTTGCTTTAGTTATTTTATTATTCTAACATTATATATAAATAAGATTTGTTTGTGCTATAATTAAGTTCATAATATAGATTTTAAAAAATATTATAATATTAAAAAGTAAAAAATGAAGAAAGGTTGATAATTTAGAGGGTTTAGATATTTGACCACCGAAAAATTTGACAAATCTGATTGAGTGACTTTTTAAGTACAATAAATATAGTGAAGTGACTTTTCTATTACAAATAAAAAAAAATTGATATTAGTATGTAAATTCAAATGGTTGAATGATCATTTGAGTAATTGACTCAAAAAGTCTACGCTGCTAATAATCCTCCAAAATTAAATCTCATTCCAAGTGGATATAGCTACAAAACCGAAGACCAATTCTCAGTATCGATGACTATTGGATAGGTGAGCTTCCAAGATAATGTAAAACTCTTATAAATGGTCCCTGCCATAACTGTAGGTGTTTTTTATTGAGAAACTGGGAATTTATTTACCAAGACTACTGGCAGTTCCAAAATATTACAAAGCATAATAATGCCTTTCAGGGCAGTTGATCTTTTGGGAAAAAAGGTAAAGCTCGATTCATATCGAAATAATTTTACTTTTACTTTTCAACAATGAGAAGAAAAAAAGATTTTGAAATGCTTTGTTTTGAAATAATATGAAAAGGTTTAAAACTTGTTGGCACTATGGAAAGAGAAAGAAGAATCATACCCATATAAAACGAATCTATTACTAGCTTTATAGAGAAAGAAACAATGTAGTAATAATAATAAAATAAATACATGATACCAATTCAAAAAATTTAAAAAAGCGATTAAAACATAATCCCCAAAATTCTGCATGAAAATTTCGGTAAATGAAGCAAATAATACGCACTAAAAAAACAAAAGCCAAAAATATGATAAATAGAAACTTCAAATATAAGATTGCTGATAGTAACACCAATTGAAACAATTAACCAAACCTTTAAAAGAAAAAAGAAAAAACTTTCCTGCATATTCCAGAAATTTAAAATTCCACTCCAGATTCCCCAAATTATTCCAATTCCAATTCCAATTCAATGCAGGAATCGAAACCCTAGCTCGCCATATATGAGAGCGCTGATTCGTAAAGAACAAAGCTTTAATTGTTCTTCTGCAATAGTAGGAAAAGTATAATTTTCTAATGCATGTAGCAGTGGATCTGAATTCCTACTTGCACTTTGTATTGACGGCCATAGTCATCGTAGTTTCACTCCTCTACCTCGTTAAGACCACCGCCTCCAAGTACTTTCTCGTCGACGACGAGTCTAATTTTGATTCTGCTGCTTCGCCGCCGACAGCGAGTTTTGGTGATCGGAGAATGGAGGAGCCGCCGACAACAACGCCGGAAGGTTGCGGCGTATGCGGTAGTATCACTTCTAAGCAATGCTCTCGTTGCAAGATGGTTAAATACTGGTATATGCTAACTGCTAAGCTTATTCCTGTTGATAATATCTTAATTTATACAAATATTACTGCTTAATTTTATGTTTAATATTACCTTGAATGGTAGATTCACTGGTTCGGCACCAACGGCATGAGAAATAATAATCACAGACACGAATACAATGTTCGGACTTTCGATTGCATTAAAAAAAACACTGCTTTACATTCTGCATATACGACATCTGGTTGTTGGTATAGAACTTGCGGCGATTAATTTATGGATTGAACTCCGCATTGCTAATACCTTTGTGTTATTTTATGCGAGGATAGGATATGGAATAAGAATACATGTATTAGGAATACAAGAAAATGCTCTTAGAATAGGCAATCCTAATCCATGTTTTAACACTCATCATATGACAATCCTAAGATGATTATCAACTACAGAATAATTCCTACATTATTTTTAACCGTGTAACAATCACAACATCAGCAATGTTTTATTGTCCATAGCAATCAATTGTGTGCAAGTCTACAATTTGGTTATAAATGGATGATTACGCTTTTCCACTATTTCTTCTGTACTAGTATATAAAGACCATAGAAAGTAACTTCTTGACATTATTGTCAAAGGCTTAGTTGAGGTGTTCTTGAGCCCTCAAGCTAGATGCGAAGTAGTCTGTCTGCTCCGCGTAGCTTAAGTGACGCGTTAGCGCAGACGCCAAGGCGCTAAAGCATGTGCCTTGTTGCCCAGGGGCTTTGTCTTGAAGAGAGTGACAATGAGCTATAAGTAATTCTTTTGATTTTTCAATTCTTTTGTCTATATAATTATTACTTGGGTTTATAGTTATTGTTTTTGAGCTACATTTAGATTCTCATCATTCCCCTCAACTGCATCTTTCTTCGTTAGGACCCACTTTATTTGCGCTTTGCTGCTAAAGCCTCAATAGAAATGCTCTTTTTCGCTTTTTGCCTGTGACAACTCTGCTTCTCCCTGCTTCTCCCAGCCACACATACGCAATCTATGATACCATCTACATCTATACAGGAATATAGAGCCCAAATAAGTAACTTTTTTGTATTTATAATAAATTATAAATCTTGGACTCCATATATTAACTTAACTTTTACTATGGACACTGTTGACCAGTTAATTTTGTGTAATTTCCATAATTTGGCTATCTAGCACAATCTGTTCTACATTTTATACTTAATTGTAATACACAGAGCCTCAACCCGATAGACTACCTTGACTTCAAGCAATTGGTGTCCACAGTGGTTACTTTTGTATTAAATCTGCAATCTGACTGTATAAACACAATAAGTGGCGATAGTTTGTAGAGACTTTTCTCTAATGGCGGGGGTTTGAATAGACCCATGGTATAGCGGAGGGTAAGACTTGATCAATTTCGTATAGAACAGGGCCGTTTTTAACCCTTTTCCCTTTTTTATTTTTTATTTTTATGTGACTTGCGGTTCACTTCAAAGAAGCATGTCTTCTACTTCTCACTTTTTGCCTAAAGCTCCATGGACCTTGTTACTTCTTTGTGTTTTTCACTTTTAAAGACACTGCTCAGGGGTGTCCATAATCTATTTCCTTTTCCTTGTTTAATCTGGAGTGTCTTATTGGTTAACGACTGATTGTTTTTGCTCTCTTTCTTTCTCTCATAGCTCTGAAGCTTGCCAAAGATCTCACTGGAACTCTGGGCATAGATTTAAATGCAAGGATTTTCGTAAAAGCAACTCTTCTGCAGCTTCACTGATCCCTGAGTCAATGAAGGTAACGCCGTCTTAGTTAATTACACAACTATGCATTTATGTTATAACACCTGACCAGAGTTTGGTCTAACTGTTTAGGTACTTTTCCCATATGAGGAATTCTTGGAACTTTTTAACTGGGATAGCTCAGGTTTCCCACCTTGTGGGCTCCTAAATTGTGGAAACAGGTATTCCCTCATTTTAGACTCTAGCAACCAAGTACTCCCTCTGCTCCAATTTATGTGAACTTGTTTGACTGGGCACGGATTTTAAGAAAAAATGAAAACTTTTGGAATTTGTGGTCCTAAACAAATTAAAAAGGGGCCCAGAAAATTTGTGTGGTTATAATAGCTTCTCATTAAGGGTAGAATTGTAAGTTTAAGTTAAATTGTTTCCAAATTTAGAATTTATTCTTTTTGGAACGGACCAAAAAGGAAATAGGTTCACATAAACTGGAACGGAGGGAGTATTATTTAGTATGCCATTTGTTTTTTATCTGTATTTTTAATATATTCTTTTTGGTGCTTATGCAGCTGCTTTGCCAATGTGGTTCTACAATGTCTGACATACACTAAGCCACTTGTTGTCTACTTGTTGGGAAAAGGCCATTTGAGAGAATGTAATTGCGTTAACTAGAACAAGTATACAAAGTAATGCTTCTTTTGAATTAATTGGAACACCTTTTTATGTTAATACACTTTTCTACTCTTCCCTCAGGTAGGCGGAATGGTTGGTGCTTCCTTTGTGAATTTCAACACCATGTAGAACGGGCTAGTCAAAGTCAGCAGCCCTTCTCACCAATTAACATACTTTCACGGTTGCCCAATATTGGTGGTAATCTTGGGTATGGTAAACAGGAGGATGCTCATGAATTTATGAGGTGTGTTCTTTGTAAAGTTGATGAATATCTTACAGTCATTCTGCTAGATATTTTCCAGTATAGTGCTCAATGTGAAACAATCATGGGCTGTTTCAGGAAGCATATTTTACACGGAATAATGAAAATTGCCTTGTTGTATAGGTTTGCTATTGACACGATGCAATCTGTGTGCCTTGATGAATTTGGTGGAGAGAAGGCTGTTCCTCCTAACACACAGGAGACGACACTTATTCAACACATATTTGGTGGTCACCTGCAATCTCAGGTAACTTTAATTTATGATGAAGAGGACATATCATGTGATTATCCAAAGTAACATAGGACTTAATTTATGCTGCATCATCAAAGTATTTTCCATGTGCTTTTTGATATTTCACGCCGCACGTGTTTATGCTCTTGTATTATTTTGATCTCTTCCCTTTCCTCCTCTGCCTAACTGAGTTATTTCTATTTTTAGGTCATATGTACAGAATGCAATAATGTTTCAGATCAGTTTGAGAATATGATGGATCTGACCGTAGAAATTCACGGGGATGCTGAATCTCTGGAGGAATGCTTGGATCAATTCACAGCAAGAGAGTGGCTAGATGGAGATAACTTGTATAAATGTGATGGGTGAGGTTCTTCATACTAATGATGAATGAATTGTATCCTTTTTACAATGTGGAATGCCATTTTTGTTATCCTTTGAGCAATAATGTATGGTTTCATATTTACTTTACACGGTATTCTATATCCATATTTCTATGTTCATCCGTATCTAATAACTTGATGGACTAATATAGCAACACGTCACTACCTCTGTCCTATTTCTTTGGCTTAGTTATTAGTATTTGAAAAGTAGGCAACAGTTATTACATACATCTTAAAAAAATTATTTCAACATTTGTATGGTTGCAGTAGTAACATTTATGTTAGGTTTCAAATATAACAAAAATTGTAATAAATTGAACTCAGCTCATGTTGACTTAGTTTGTCATTCTTTTTTGGGGTATCAGAATGTCTCATTGCAAAGTATAAAGTTTCTCGTGCCGGTTCTCCCACTTCCCTTTTTTTGGGGTTACGGATCATTGTTCTGGACTTGCATTGTACCTGTTGCATGATATCTTCTCGTGGTATTGGATCTCACCATCATTGATAGTATTTCTATCTATGCAATTTTTTTCTTTTTGGATGAGACACTTAAGTTTAGCATGTGTGTGAGTTATTTAAAGATCACTAGTTAAGTTCAGTTGGTTGACGACCAATGCAAAAATAGTCTAGCTGCTGAATACTTAGCCGACCCCATTACCCCAACTAGTGTTAGATTGAGGCACAATTGATTTGATCGTGCTACCTAATCATTAATAGTGGTCAACAACTGTGGTTCTTGCAGATGCAATGACTATGTCAAGGCATGGAAGCGCCTAATGGTCAGGAGGGCACCAAATATCTTAACAATTGCCTTGAAAAGGTTTCAGGTTTGTATCATTTTGCTATTTATTGTGCTTCAACCATCTAGGTCAAAGTGCACTAGAGGCCCTTAAACTTGTGTAGCTCTAAAGTTAGCCCTTAAACAATTTTGTTTTTCCCAAACTTGTAAATGGATGATCGTTGCTCTCTTTCCAGGACCTATCCATCTTTAGTTATTGGTCAACTTCCTATATCTCTCATTTGAAAAGAATGAGGGTCATGCTAATCCCGCATGAGCAAGTTAGCTAATACCAAAATTCCTTCGAGAATTAGAAGAAAGGTTCATGTCCAATTTCATCTCTCCAGCAAATCATCCCCACATTAATATGATCCTCATCCTTTTCTGCATGGAATTGTTTTGGCCAGATTCAAAGCAAAGATTTAGGTACTGCAAAAAATTGACTTTTAACTTATCATTTGGACAGATAGCCCACGTCATGACTACTATGTAAAAGTACTTCAAAGGAGTTGAAATGTTAAAGGAAGACATTCAATCCTTCAGGTGAAATATAGAAAAAGAAAGAGTGAACAGTAACAAAGCAACAACCAGATTCTGAATCAAAGAGTTGCCACAAGTTTAATGCCAATTGGCTGCATGCTAACACTTAACTCCTTTTTTCTCGCTTTCTACCCTTCTTCTTCCATGGTTCCATTTTTCTAGTACAGCAATTTGGCACTGCAAATGTATAACATATGAAAAGTGAAAAAAAGAACCTTCCTCCATCCGAAAGAATGTAATGGTAGGAGAATAAGGGCCAAATTATCTAATTTTCAGTGCTAGTAAACCTTTAAATTCTTCAATCTTCTTGAAGTCAAAGTTACATAATTAGGAACTATAAAAAAGTTTCATAAAGTGCAACTTCTTTTATAATTGTTAATATTTAGAAGGGGTGGAACAAGCTTTTGTAAAGTTGGAAAGTAGTCTTTTGTTCCTAGTTTCGTTTTGGTGTACTCATAGTCATGAGTTCCCTATTTGTATAGAGGATTGGGTCTCTTTTGTTGAGAATGATATTTTGGTGTAGGTTCTCTTTTTTTGGTATATCCCAACTGTTAATAAAATTATTTACCTTACAAAAAAAATTGTTGATATTTAGAAAATATTTGAAGAAATTGTGGTAAAAGAAAAACATTGTTTGGCCCCCACAGTAATGCGTCGTTTAAATGGGACAAAGGGAGTACAGAATGCATAACTACGGATCTTTATGGTTTGTTTCATAAAGAAACAAAAACAAATTAAAAGGAATGAACTCTGGAAATGAAAAGGAGAAAATGAGCAGTCGTAGGAGGAATCGACAGAAGTCCACCTTTTTTTTTCCTTTCAATAAAACTTCCCCGTAGGCAATAAAGTGGACAAGTTTTAATGAAAGAGCTGGGTTTACAGGCTTTCTGTAGTTTACTTAGATTTGTATCATGCACCAGCAATATGTTAAGTTGTAAATTATTTAATTGTTTGTTCCCAATGATGGGAACAATGGCCTTTTATTGTCAGTGTATATTGCCTGAATTTTGATAGCGGGTCCTTACAAGTCGAACAAAATTGTTTGTTCTTTCACCATTTAACTTTGGAATATTTGAGTGGATATTTTATGTTCAGGTCCTTCAGGATTGTTCTGGCGTTGAACAACCTGGAGCGCCACCTTAATTGTGAAAAGAGACTGTCAATTTGTATTCTGAAAATTTCAAAAAGAGAATATCTCAAGAAAGAGACTGTCAATATGTATTTCTCGTAAACGAAAATTTCAGCCAAAGCTTATGGAGTCATGTCAACACTGAATTTACTTAGGCTCTTAAGTCTACAGGAAAAAATGGGTCTGATGGAAGTCCATGTGAAGCAAAGACGTTCAATCTAGGATGTACAGGCTCCAGGTGTACCTTGGTGCTGACAAATAAAATCTTACATCAAATCTAATCTCCCATAAATATTTTTCTTCAGGAGTGTTCAACGTTACTCTGTAGATTATTTTTGTTCTTGAAAGGATAATTCATTATTTGACACCTAATATGAACTTAATTCGTCAGACATGCTTTTTTAGATAAGACGTTAGTATCCTAAGTTAGAGATAAACTGATTTTGTTGATGGTACTTATATATTGTCTATTTTTGTCTTCTTGAGCTGAGGGCCTATCGGAAAAAGCCTCTCTCTATCCCCTCGGGATAGAGGTAAAGTCTGCTTACACACTACCCTCCTCAGACCCCACTTGTGGGATTTTACTGGGTCGTCGTCGTCGTTGTTGTTAGAGTTAAACTGAAACGCGTAATATTTTAAAAAGCCACTATGAAAAGACTATTGGATTTACTTTTTTCTTCAGTTGGGTTACATACTGAGACAAGGATGCACCCTAGGTTTTAAAACAAAAGGATAATTTAATCTGTAAGTGTAGCATTTCTGTATATCTTTTCTAGCACTGCAAAACAGAATTTGCATTTCTCTATGGTATGGGTGAACTACAGTCATTTGAGTGTCTTTCTCTCTATTAACATCCCTCACCCACTTCCTCACCCACAAGTTACATTTATTCCTGGAAGCAACTACGTGAGTTTGTATTCTAAATTTCTTGTAGTTTTGTTTATTTGTGGTCAAAATCTCTATGCAGAGTGGTAGGTTTGGTAAATTGAATAAGAGGGTGAGTTTCCCTGAAAGATTGGATCTCCATCCGTACGTGAGCAAAGCAGGAGACGGCAATGATATTTACAAGCTGTATGCAGTTATTGTTCACGTGGACATGTTGAATGCATCATTTTTCGGCCATTACATATGCTATATCAAGGATTTCCGCGGAAGTTGGTACAGGATTGATGATTGTAAGGTAGAAACATCTCCCTTGTTCTACCCTCTTGTTTATTGTTGTATGCGTCTCAATGCACGAAATGCATTGATTGGTTGCTGATTTTGCCTCTGTCGCACTTCCATTTATATTCTTTTTTGCTGATTATCTACAGTGAAATGTTATTTCTGAACTTGGTAATTTATGTGAGTTGCTATATCCCAGTGAAATGTTATATTAGGCTTCACAAATGCTAGTTACCTAATAGATCTGTTTGACGATAAAACATATTAATGCTTCTGCTTGAAAATGCATTTTGGCTATAAGCTAGTTGTGTTCTCTCGTAGCTTAGTTATATCTTCTTTGGTAGCTCCATTTGTCTTGATGTACTTCGGGTTGAATGAATGTGACATGCTTTGGGTATTTCATGCATGCACCAGAAGTTATTAAAGCTGCTCACTCCTATTATATACATGCCCATTCCCAAGATCATGTACCATAAGTAAAAAATGAAGCTTCAGAAAACTTTATGCGTCTTTTGTTTTTGTCCTTGTGGAGGTTTAAAGTGTTTTATCAGATGAAGGTAATAATCTACTCCATGAATGTGACATGCATACAAACTTGCCTGGGTATAAGTATATGCAATCAAAAAGTATAAGAAACTGGTATATTGGCACCTTCTTTGTTGTGCCACCTTCTCTCAAATTTTCCTTGTCGATGTCATGTAGAATGTGACACCATTTTCTCTGTTAAGCTATACAGATTTTGACACTCTTGGTTGTTTCTCAATGTATGTTTGGGTCTGCAACAATGTCAAACTGCAAATATAGGTGCTGTGGGAGTTGAGCGCTTGAGCTTTATTAGTAAAAGTCATTACTTAATAAATATTCTACCTCAAGCAGCATGATCTCTGGACAATGTCCCGCTTATAGATACTTCTTAATTTATTTTTCCTTTTCATACTTTTTCCTTCATCACTTTAAAATGTTCATACGTGACTCATTTTACACTTTTTGTTAGGTGGTTAGTGTTGATTTGGATGAAGTGCTTTCGCAGGGAGCATACATGCTCTTATATAGCAGGTAACTTTCCTAAAAATAAAATAAAATAGCAGGTAGCTTTCCTTTGACCATGATCTAATTGATCTGAATTCTGATCTGTACACGTGTCACTTCTATTTAACATGTTGCATTGCCTTTGGCAGCAAACGATCTTGATTTGTATTTACTTTTGACAGGATCTGCCCTCGGCCGACATCCTTATTTCCTCTTGAACTATTAAAGAAAGAGGACCAGGATACAGTTAAAGTGGAAGACAAGTCAGGTCCCACAGACCAACCTGTTGAATGTCTCAGCGCAACAGTGTCTCCGGCTGCAGTTGTTGATTCTGTTTCACCGCCAAGTTTTAATGGTTCAGAAGATAAGATTATTGGGGCTAAAGTGGAGTTATCCTCCTCAACCAACCCTGAGGACAGAATGGAGCATCAGGAGGTAGATTTTAGGGCAAGTTCTCATGTCCAGCAGGAATTGCAGGATGTTAAACTATCCAGTGAAGCTACAGGAACTTCTTGCCTTAGAATGGTATCCAATAGTTCATCTGGTGCTAGTTCTTCGGCTGAAGTTGAGATTCAGAAACGTGAAACAAAATCCCCTGTTTCTGACAGTAAAGATGACACTGAACCATGCCAAAGAACCACCAACGACCGTCTCTTGAGTTCTTCATTTACTGAGGATTCTGTAGCCACAAATGGTGATATGCTGGATGATGCTTCATCCTCTGCCTCAAGCTTTGGTGTCATCTCAGACAATGCGAAGTTACAAAATTCCACTCAAATGCCAGGCAAAACTAACCAGAACAAAGAATTTTCATCTCACGGAAGCCACAATGTGGTCCTGAAATCAGGTGGAGGGAGTTCTTCTGAACCAAAGTTAAAGCCACTTTTTGCCCCTGGCTTCCTTGGGAAACGCCCATCGGACAGATGTGCCAAGAAAGATGTCTCATGGGAAGTTTGCCAGAATAGCACCCTAAATGGTTTGACAAATGCATGTGCCAAGCCTGAATTGTCCGATGAAAACCATATTGATATGGATGACCAAGATACTAATATGGAAGAATTTTTTTTTGTTTCTAGTAATGCTTCAATTGGACGAGCTGCAGTTCCTCTTAATGAGACTAAGATGGCCACCTGTAAATCTGGGGAATCACGTCACCTTGAGAATGGAGATTCTGCTGTCCCGATGGAATGTGATTGGAGCAACGATGTCGCCATTAGTGATGAAAAGTCATAGGTAGCGCAAGCAGTCAGCTGGTTTAGATAGTGAATCTCATGGATGAGCTGAACTAGGACCTCCAATTGTCAAGGAAGAAGTTTGGATAGCTCCTGCAAGAACTTGGAGGAGATAACTGATGTCTAAATTATATATTATGAGTATTTCCCCATTTAACAAATATTTAAGTTTTCAAGAGATCTAGTTCTTCATCAAGGAGGCAATACTTAGCTTTCTTTTTCGACATTGTTCCAGAGCTTCTTCAGATGTCGACGATAAACAGGAAAATGTCATGGTCCAGGAACCAGATATTCATTCATTCAGGGGCTGGTATGAGGTAGTAGTACTAATTTATGGATGTTTGGGCGACCAAACTACAATAGAGATCGAGAATAACCAAGTAGCATATTCTTACTTCATATTATTGTTACTCCCCTCATCACAGTAGAACGCACTGGGTATTTTTTCCAGGGTTTCATTATTTGAAGAAATCTTGGACAAACTTGTATCCTTTTGGCTGGGTTCATCTAGCAAGAAGGAACTGTCCACAGTACATTTGTGGGATGGATAGTCGTGCCATAACTTTGAGAAAGTTCCATTAGTTGGATGCTATTGCTGCATAACCATCTGTTGTAAATGCTAATTCTTTTGTTCTCATAGTTCTTCATTACTGGGTCTTGTAGTTAAGAATGATTATTCTTGTTTACTTCTAATTTAGAAGAAAAGTTTGGAAGATTGAGGGATGGGATGTGGTTAAGGGGTGGAAGCGGAGTAGACAGCTAATTTAGAAGTTGTTTGTCGGGTCGCCATTTTCGCAATTGTTTTAGGTTCGAAATTAACTAAACTTACTCATGTAGTCGTTTGTTCTCTAAGATTGAGAAACATTGTTTGATTGAATCGTTCATCCTAGTCCATTTGGTGATTGAATGTATATTTTTGAATCTTCGCTTAAGTTTGATGTGGTGATGAGGAGAAGCCTCGTGTGTGTGTTCCCCTTTTCTCGGGGAAGGGATGACGGTTAGGATTTTTTTTTTGTGTGTGTGGGGCGGGGGGGGGGGGGGGTTCAAGGATAGGCTGCTGAGTCATTGTGCACTATTATGGGTTGTGCTAGGAGTAGTAGGTGTCGTGCGTCTAGGGGCCAGGGGAGGCTTCAAGTAAGCCATTTTTACGTACTCTTCATGAACATCATTAAATATTATTGCGTAATTATTGGAATTTGAATTAAGTGGTACAGAATGGTCCTATATGAATCTGTGATCTACTCTATCTTCTGTTTACTTAGTTCACTACAGCGCAATCTTTCCGAATTTCACCAAGATTTCCAGTTTTGACCCCAAACCTTCCGAGCTTTGTTATGGCAGCAATAAAGACCCTTTCAAAAGCCGTCTTGTTTGATGCAAAGATATTCACTATTCTCCTTGATCCCCTTTTAGTAACTAGTGTATGGTCAGAAGTGAACAGCCCTTTCCCTCTCTGTAGGTTCTTGTAATACGTGTTATCGAACAGTTGAGGGGTGTCTGGATCCATGGGGATGACTACTCCAGGAAGTGCATCTTGTGGGCACATTTCTTGGAGTTTCTTAGCATAGGTTACATCAATTGTTGGATCAACCTTGTGTGTGCTGTTAAAGTTGTATAACCTGCTTGAGAACTGGTTGCAATGTGAAAATCCTAGTGTATGTGCTCCTGCAAAAAAAAAAAAGAAAAGAAAAGTGCCTAACTGTGATAGAAGGGTAAAACATGAAGTATGTATCGCAGTACCTTTTTTTTTGTTGGTAAAGTAATTACCACGGTATCCTAACTGAAACGCAATTCTATTTGCAAAGGCCCTTACTGGTAAAGGTCATATTTTTCTAATCACTTGCAAAGAGCAAGGTAAAGTGATCAAATTTATCTCCCTAAAAAGATGGATAATTTATAGTATCTTATATCAACGAAAGTAAAATATTGTAAATAGATGAAGAAGAAAAGAAAAGAAATTGGTATTGGTAATATACCTGAGAGGGCAATCAAATGTCTGATAGATAGTCCACGAGAGGCAAACATAGGAAGGAGTTTCTGTAAGCCGGAGTTAGAGTGAGGTAGATTGTTTTGCACACTAGTTTGTGAAGACATTCTGCCGTCCCTCCTTCCTAATTCAACAGCATAGTGCGGTCCTCCTGCCTACACATCCAATACTTAATTATTACAAATTCTAAGTCCTCATCACCAAAGCAAGTGGCGATAACTATAACTATTATTATAACAACAACATTCAGAAGTCATATAATTTTTAATAAAAGAATAGTAAAACAAGTACGGCTAGTTACATTCATTTCCAAGTACTTCAGAAAGAGAGTGAATGCCACATCTAAAGATGCTTAGAACATTGCTGTCTCATATCACGCACAAGGTTGAACTATTATTTAAATTAGAGAGGTGTTTGTCCTATAGTCGTAGAACGGGGTTCGGTTATCATATATTTTGGAGCTAACCTCATGGAAATAATTATCTTGAAATAATTTACTCAGCAAATTAAGCAATCAAATCACAAAAATACCAAATACACAAAGTTCAAAAGAAGAAGAGAGAAGCAAGTTACAAAGGGTATTTTGGTTTTACCAATGCAATGACATCTCTAGCGGCCATGGCCAAGATATCAGCACAAGAGACTTTGTTCTTACAAGCAGGGACATTATCAACTGCAGCTTTGGCTTTAATAACAGTGTCAAATCCATCTCCAGCAAGGGACAGATTGTCTGGATGATCCTTTTCTGCTGTGTTATTTCCTGCCGACCTCAGTATGATGGAAGCATCACAGCCCTAACATTAATTGTTATGACACCATTAAGCCAAAATACATTGAATAGTGACCGAAAAATTAGTTTGACTGAGAAAACATCGAGTTCTTGAAAGTTAAATTGAATGACATGAAACGTCTCAAAGTAGAAAGTTTTATATAAATCTGAACTACGGATCGGAGTGTCCTTTAACTTACTAGTTTTTTATACAAATTCTAGGACGTCATATAATTATGATTACGATAATCGATAAGTAACAACAAAGAAATCATAATCAAGAGATGATTATGTCCAGCAACGGATCAACAAGTATCCATCGCCTAAACCTTTTACTTATCCCTCTATATGCACATGAATATATGAATTTATTTTTGAAAACCTACCAACGGAACATGAACATTTTTAGTCAAAAGTAATACATATAAGATAGAACATAATGACATGTGACAACTATAATTATACATAAGATGAATTTGCCTGGAGGCTCATAGAAATTTTTGCATGCTGTAAACTAGGATTAACCTTGTAATATACACTAACGGAGTTAAAAAAAAAAAATACTTCCAATATACATATACTTGTTGTAGCAGATTACCTGCCTTATTTTTTAAGTTGTTAATTTAACTATTCAATTACAATTACCTTTTACATGACCGGATGGACTCGAAATTTATAGATTTTTTACACCGTCAACTCATCAACTATACCACAAACACAGTGTTTCACTCACTTGGTGAAGATGCAAAAGAATACCTGTATAAAGCAATCGTGGAAGAAGAGTCTAAGTGTTGCTGCTGCTGTAACAATTGTCTGTTTAAACTTGTCTTCAACTGCTGATCGGACGATGGACTCCACATTTGGACATAAATTCCGATAGAAGTCCCTCTGGAGCTGAGCATTAACACAACTACTTGTCAAAATGACAGAGACAAGAAGCACTAAGTGAAGATATTGGCTACAATGCATAATTTCTACTTCTCTGTTTATTCCATACATTTTCTTTGGATAGCTTTAGTGGGATTTTATAGCTAATTACGCTTGAGTGTTTCAAACGGAGTACTTATCTCTTGTTAACTCGATTATGTAAACTGTAAAGTACTGATAAATATATTTTTCAGAGCAATATTTATATATGTAGAGAACTGTTGTGAAAGTAAGATGTAACAATATTTAATTAACGTAGTATATTTTAATTGTGAAAAGTCGACTTAGGCATCATGTTGAGAATACAATATACAAGTGCCTTCGCTGTATTTGGGTCCGGTCGAGGAAATAATCTCCCCTGGCTAGTTACTATTTGAATAGAAGAAATTCATTTTATAAAAAAAATATCTTGTTTTATTTACTGATCTTCTATGCTATACTTTACCGGTTTTCTGTGAAAATGACCATATAATTAAAAGAAGTTTTGTACTGTTTGGTCTATGTCATTTTAATACTGAATAATTTATAGTTTAAATTTAAATTAGGAGATTCCTAAAAGTTCAAATTATCTTAATCCCGTTTTTATTCCTATATTGCATACAAGTCTCTAATTAAACTAAACATGTTTAATTTCTCGTAGTAAATATGATCTGGGAACCCCCCTTCCCCCAAAAAAAAAGAAAAGAGAAAGAACAAAAGAAAGAAAGAGAAACTTCCAAATGGCAAAAATAAATGTAGAATGTTGACTATAGCTCGTAGCTAGTGACTAGGAATCTTGGGTGGTTGAGAAGGGTTTGAGCAACAACACACCAAAAGATAAGCACATGCACCACTAGTACTACAATAAAGACATAAATGACAGCTTCTTTCATGTCATCTTTGTCTAACATTTATTTGGCAAATGATTTTGATATCATTGTTTGTTCACTTTTATTAATTCTGGGAGAATCTTAGATAAGATTGAGAAGTTATAATTAAATGAAATTTATCTTAGGAAAAGACATAAGAAAGAGATAAAAGAATTCCTAACTACCACTCTGCAGGCCAGATTTTCTTTCCCGTTAATTTGATGTAAAACTTTTTCTTACACACATATAAGTTGTCGAAAGGCGTATTTTTTTTTTTACTTTTCAGAATAGTTGTTTCTTATGCTTGCAAGTGGAATAGTTTCATTGCGAAAGTACTTTGTGGTACAAGGGGATGAATTATAAGGTACGAACAGAATATAGAGTGAGACTAGCCAGTTAGGAGTTAGACTAAGAAGGTCATTGGTCGTCTATTGATGCAGAGCTTTACCTGCTAGTTTTACTATACCAGCCATCTTTTTCGTATTTCGTATTCTGTATTTCATATCTATTGTATCACTGTTATTTTATTATACATTTTTGTGGTACTAATATATCGGCTTCTGTTGTTTTTTTTGAGCCTAGGGTCTCCTGGAAACAGCCTCTCTACCCTTCGGGGTAGGGGTAAGGTCTGCGTATATATTACCCTCCCCAGACCCCACGTGTGGGATTATACTGGGTTGTTGTTGTTGTTGTTGTTGTTGAAGTAAAGGCACCACTATTTTTATATTGGTTCAGATTCAATGTGAATCCTATGCCCAGTCCCCTTGAATTGCAATGGTGTTCTCTTTCAGTATTTGAAGTTTCTCGATTACAAGAGAATTGATGTAGCTTTACACCAACAACTTAGCCACTATGTCACTTCTCGCTTTGTGATACAGTGCCTCAGCAGTGTTTATCTCTTTTTTTCTCTCACTAATTATACAACAGATCTAAAGAGAACTACAATGCTTGTTTGGAGTAGAACAGAAAGAGTGATAGTGGTCCATTCAAAATATGTCCGCTTCAAGACTGGTACAGATGTATATATGCTTCGTGAAGTATTCTTGACTCTTGATTGATGTGAATCTTGAGAGATTACAGACCCAAGGGAGTTGATCCTAGAAAAGAATCGTAGAGTGATACTTTCCAAGAATAAGGTGGAGCTTCCGTTGATTTGCCTTGACTTGTGGTCTTGATAGACTTTTCCTTCGCTACGCAAATATTTCTTTTATTTGAGCAATCAAAATTAGATCCCTTGGTTCCGGTCTTTAACAGTCTTTCTTTGATGAAGGAATCTACAGTGCATAGATTAGTGATCTTGTTTTTCTTTAATTTGGGACCTTCCTATAATTCTCTCTGTTAATCTGCTATCAAATCCTTGATTGATTCTTCTTTCGGATTTCCGCTACTTCTTCCTTTTTCGTCTCTAATTTTTGATAGTTTTCCTTTCCTTTGCTTCTGGAGTGTTTCTTCAATCATTATCGCTTCAATCATTATCCTTTCTTACTTGCTTCCGTTGACAGATCTTTTCTTTAACTCTTTTACTTATTCCTTTCTCGACTTCTTCCATACTTGAATGATAGAGCTTCTCGAGTCTATCGTTTTGTCCCTCGTGATCCTGCACCATAATAATATGTTATTTTTCATCATTAAAACTTATATTTAACAATCTCCCTTTTTTATGATGATAAAATAATATATAAAAGAAGTGTATTTCACTATTATAGTTGGTGCTTGGTTTGCTGTAGTCGACTTCTAAGTTGACTTCCATGATGTGGCAGTCAACTCCCCCTCAACAAGTTCTGCTATTTGACCTGCACTATAATTAACCTTTTCTCCCCATTTTTTCGCATCAACAAAGAGGGGATATACATATGTATAAAATAAAGCAGATAAAGGCAAGCAATTTAGGAAAATATAGGCAGTTATAGGCATGCATATGGGTAGCCGGGTGCACTAAGCTCCCACTATGCGCGGGGTCGGGGGAAGGACCGGACCACAAGGGTCTATAACTCTGCAGTTATAGGCATGCAGAGTTAGCAAAAATAACAAAAAAAATCCAATGACTGGTTATCCAATCCAAAACAACAAAAAATATTGTCTGAGACATCCACAAGTAACGATGCAAGAAATAAATGAGAGTGTTGCAAATTGCCTCCTTCATACGATCAAAGCTGGCATTTGCTGAAACTAACACCCCATCAATCCTGTCATGTACTTCCTTAGAGATGACATGAATGTCCCTAACAGTTGATTGAGTTGCAACAAGAAAGTCCTTGATGATGGTCAGCTTATTGTCAATGACAGTCAATTTTTCTACAAGATCAGGATTACTTACACTATGATGGGAACTAGAGGCTTTGACCTTTAAATCAGGCTGAACATTCTTGATTTCTCCCTTATGTTTCTTCACCCAGGAACCCGTAACGCACACATACCCCATACTGGAAAAGGCTCTAGAGATGTAGGATTTGGTGACAGAGATAAAAAGATATTTTAAGATAGAGATGTTGTGGGCTTCCAAAAGATGAGGGATAACCACACTGTATAGTAGATTGGTGGGGTCATCAGCACTTTTAACCATAAAATTTATGACCCATGAGGACAATTTGACCTTAAGCTTGGTTACTAGACAATAGAAAATAAAGGTGTATCATTGAGAGAAAGTGAAAAATGAGCCAATGCGAGGAAAAAGAGTAGTTGTAACAATGTGGGCCAGAACTAGAGTTTCAAAACTAACATCACTGGGACCTAACTAGTTAGGGAGGAAATCATAGGGACACACAGCTATATATCGCTTTACTTGATCAAAAGTAATTTCAAAATCTTCAGGCTAGGTATTTTCGAAAAGCATGGGGAAACCAGAGCACTTGCACTAAAAAATTGAGTCAAACATAGCATAATCAAGAACAATGCGTTTTCCTAGAACTAGGGATTCTAACTTATCAGGCTTGCTAGAGCGGAGATTGGCATAGAACATCCTGACTAGAGGTTCATAGACTTTAGTAGGGGGTAAAGAGAGGAAATTTGACCATCCCTGAAAAACGAACAGATCCTTTACCTTGCAATTGAGTCGTCAAGATCGATTACTTTGCCGTGGGAAATGGGCTTCTCTTTGAGGGCAACGAATAAATCTCTATTTGGAGGATCCCAAAAGTTATGGTCTGACTCTAGAGAACTCGACAGGTCTACCTTGGATTTCTTGGGGGTAAAAGATTCAGGGGGTCTTCTATGGGTCTTTTCCCAAGAGCTTTTTTGCCTATTCAGTGAGTGTAGTCAGATGGCTCTGCCTGAGAAGAGGTAAACCCTTCCAAAGTGGTTGGACCCTAGGTAGTTGTTCTGGAGGCTGAGAGGAGGGTTTTGCCTCAGAGCGAGTACTTTTTCTGGTAGAGGCAGAGGGATTCTTAGAGTGTTTTACCATTGAAGGGTTTTTGGAGAAGGGCTTGTGAGTGATAAGAACAATGAAGAAGAGGAAGGGTGATTCAGAGGGTTAAAAAGAACAGATTTGACGGTTGAGTACAGGAAAGGAATGAGCATCAGTGAAAGGCATGATGATTGATTTTCCTTTCTTGAAAGTTGCGACTGATGGGAAAAGAGAGGGAAATTGGAGGCGCTCAATTAATGCGTTCTTACAAAAGAAAGAAAACTAAAAACATTAGTCACACAGGAATTAGAATTAACACACAAGTCCTAATTTCTATGATCAAGCGAAATAATGCCAAGAAGTTCTCTTAAAGTGCAGAATCTATCCTCAAGCAAGGGCTTAGTAAAAATGTCTACTAGTTGATTAATAGTGCTAACAAATGATAATTCTATACCTCCCTTAATGACATGATCTCTGATGAAATGATGCTTAATATCTATATGCTTAGCCCTTGAATGATGTACATGAATTTTTGAGAGGCATATTACACTAGAATTATCACAAAATATTTGAATAGGTTTAAAAGATAATTCATAGTCACCCAGTTGATGAGACATCCACAGTAATTGTGCACAACACTATCCTATGACAATATACTCTGCCTCAGTTGTGGATAATGCAATTGAGCCTTGTTTTTTACTGTTCCAGGGTATTAATGCCATTCCTAGTAATTAACATGTTCCACTGGAGTGCTTTTCCTATCTTCCTTATCACCCACAAGATTAGCATCTGAAAAACCTTCAAGATTAAAATTGTTAGATCGTGGGTGCCACTGTCCATATGAAGCGGTTCCGATGAGATAACATATTATTCTCTTTACTGCTGCCAGGTGCGATTCTTTAGGAGCTGACTGAAACCTAGCATATTTACGCACACTGAACATAATATCTGGTCGACTAGAAGTTAGATAAAGTAAGGAGCCAATCATTCTACGATATTACATTTCATCCACTAGATTTCCCTTTTCGTCTTTGTCAAGACTTTTTGATGGGCTCATTGGTGTACCAATTGCTTTAGCACTGCTCATGCCGAACTTTGGAATCAATTTCTTTGTATATTTGGTCTGACATATAAAAGTTCCTTCCTCAGATTGTTGAATTTGAAGTTCAAGGAAAAACATGAGTTCTCCCATCATGCTCATTTCAAGCTCAATTTTCATGAGATTAGTAAATTCCTTTCACAAAAGAGGGTTAGCAGCTCCAAAAATAATATCATCAACATAGACTTGGATAATGAGATTACCTCCTGATGATCTTTTGATAAATAATGTAGTATCTACATTACCTCTTGTAAAACCATGATCAAGTAAAAATGAGCTAAGCCTTTCGTACTAGGCTCGAGGAGCTTGTTTGAGTCCTTACAAAGCTTTAGTCAACTTACATACATGGTAAGGAAATTTTGAGTCTTCAAAATCAGGAGGTTGTTTTACATACACCTCCTCATCAATAAAGCCATTTAAGAAGGCACCTTTGACATCCATCTGAAAAGTCTAAAATCTTTAAAAGCTGCAGATGCAAGAAGATTTTGTATAGACTCTAATCGTGCTACCGGAGCAAAGGTATCATCATAGTCGACTCTTTCCTGTTGTGACTAGCCTTGAGCTACTAATCTGGCTTTGTTTCGTACTACTTTTACATCTTTGTTCAACTTATTTCTAAAAACCCATTTGGTTCCAACTATGGTAGCATTTGCAGGCTTAGGTAACAGTTCCCAGACTTGATTCTCATTGACTTGAACGAGTTCCTCCTGTATGGCTTGTACCCAGCAGGAGTCTTTTAAGGCTTCCTCAACTTTCTTTGGTTCTATTTGCGAGATAAGCAATACATTTGCCTTTTTCTTAATAGCTCCCATGGTTTTCCTTCACTCGAATCTCCTGTGATAAACTTTTAAGGAAATTCTTATTCACTTCTCCACTCATTTGGACGCGTTCCAACTGCTGGAGTAGTAGACTCCTTCTGTGGTTCAGGTTGATTATTAGGAGGTTCACTAGTCGACTCTGTGACTGTGTCTGTGCTATCAGTCGACTTTTCTGACTTGCTTGTCTATGATGCTTCTTGGCTGATATCTTTATCACCTGCAATAATTCCTTTCTCGACTGTAATGTCATTTTCATCATATGACATGCACTGATTCTTCTACAGATAAAGTACATTTATTATAAACTCTAAAAGATATGTTATTAATAGAGTAGCCAAGAGAAATACCTTCGTCACTCCTTGGATCAAAATTTCCTAGGTTGTCCTTACCATTATTGTGGATGAAGCACTTACTGCCAAATGGATGAAAGTAGCCTATATTGGGCTGTTTGCCTTTCCATAATTCATATGGTGTTTTCTTCAAGATGGGTCTTATAAGACATCCGTTGAGAATGTGATAAGCTGTGCTTACTGCTTCTGCACAAAAGTGATTTGGCAATGAATATTCTAATATTATTGTTCTAGCCATATCTTGTAGGGTTCGATTTTTTCCGCTTAACTACTCCATTCTATTGAGGTGATCTTGGAGCTGGGAAATTGTGGGCATATCCTTGATCGTTGCAAAAATCTTCAAAGGCTCTGCTTTCGAATTCTCCTCCATGGTCACTTTGGATGGTTGTGATGATATACCCTTTTTCTCTTTCAATGCTTTTACAGAAAATCTCAAAAAATTTCAAAGCTTCATCGTTATCTGATACGAAAATCACCTATGTAAAACATGAGTATAGGGGTGGGCATATATCGGGTAAAACCGATAACCCGAAACGTTAATTCTTTATTGGATTATCGGTATTGGGTTATTGGGTTAACGGTTCGGTAACGGGTTTTGTTTTTTATTGGGTTATCGGTTCGGGCTCGGTTTGCATTTTTGTTATTGGGTAAAAACCGATAACCCAATAAGAATGATGTAATTTACTAATTTACCCTTAAGTATATACTAGGGTTATTTATTTTCCTAATTCCCTCTTCACTCTTCAGTCTTCAGTCGTTTGTCTCTCAGTTCTCATTCTTGTTTCCGTCGCAGCCCCCAAGAGTCAAGACGCAAGACTCACCACCAGTTCTCCGCCAGACATCAGTAGATACTGCACAAAAGTGGGAGCGTGCTTTTGTTAAGAAACAACAAAAGTTGGCAGTTTACACATTCTGGCAGTTTGATTTCTTTGTTTTATATATTGCAAAATTTTTTAGTTGTTTTATCTTATCGGGTAAACCGATAACCGGACCGATAACGATATATAACCGATTAACCGATAACCGATAACCAATATCTTATCGGTTTGGTTATCGGGTTATGATATTTGTAAACCGATAACCGATAGGCAAAACCGATAATGTTCAAAACCGAACCGAACCGACCGATGCCCAGCCCTACATGAGTAGTCATCAACAATAACAAAAACATATCATTTACCTCCAATGCTAGCAGTTCTAGTGGGTCCAAATAAGTCTATATAAAGCAATTGTAAAGGCTTGGTCGTAGACACAATGTCTTGTTTTTTGAAAGAGTTTCTAGTTTGTTTACCAATCCGACATGCATCACATACATGATTTTTAGAAAAATTGAGTTTGGGAAGGATAATAACTAAATCATGCTTGGAGAGTTTCTCAATTAGATGCATGCTTGCATCACCAAGTTTCTTATGCCACAACCATGGATTGTTAGATATGGATGCTAAACAAATATGACTATCTAGATTTTCAATGCCATCAAGAATATAAACATTTTCATACCTTTTCCCTGGAAGTATTGTTTTACCTGACTCATCTACAATGGCACATCTTGTTTTCTTGAATTTGACTTTGTATCTTGAATCACAAAGCTGGCTTATACTCAAAAGATTATAGGTTAGTCCATCTACAAGGTATACTTCTGTAATATCACAGTTGTTATTGAATGGAACTGAGTCGGTGCCAACTATTTTTTCTTTTGAATCATCACCAAATTTTACACTTCCTCCATTTATTTTAGTAATTTCTTTGAATATATTTTTGTCACCCGTCATGTGACTGGAACACACACTGTCTAAATACCATTTTCCTTTGCGACTTTTTCTGTGGTGTTCCTGAAAAATAGAGTTATGTCACGCCCCGAACCTGGGGGGTGAGACCAGCACCCGCTGCCTCACTTAACATACAATGTCATACTTTGGCCATGGGGCCATATTTCATGATAGTTTGCGAAGCAAAATATAAAACTAAATGGAAACTAGCTTTGACTAAACATCAATAAAAAGATGGGCTGACAAGGCCGTCATAACTACTACAGCTGACAAACCAACAAAATATACATACAAGGCCTACAAGCCCAACATACTACACTAACTGATAAGATATGTCTACAAACCTCTATTGATGGATGTACTATGATCGGAACAAGACCGCGACTTGCCCATAACATACATACATATATAGATAATATGTACATAAAACCCTAGACCCGACAACTCCGAACGACGTGGAGCTTACCGATCAAGATGAACTCAGCAACACCTACTGAGGAGGTCTACTCATCTGTCTATCTACACCTGCACGCATGAAGCGCAATGTCCCCAGAAAAGGGACATCGGTACCAAATAATGTACTGAGTATGTAAGGCAATAAAATAACTGAAAGCTGAAATTGAACTGATAATATAATAACTGAAAGTAACTGGGAGTCAAAGATGATTTGGAGATATACTTACCAGTTGATACTGATTCAACTCTCTCAATATAGTTAGTAAAATAAATGTTTGGCCCTATAAGGCTCGGTGCGTGTAACTTCTCAAACATAGTAGGCTCGCTAATAGGTGCTTGGCCATGATAGGCTAGGTATCTCAGCCATTCTGGGCTCACTCATAGGCGCTCGGCCAAAGTAGACTCGGTATATAACTTGCCATCTAATCAGAGGTTGCCTAATAGGGGCCTGCCCATTGATTATAGCTTGATGGTGGTGAAAATAGTGTATATATATATATATATATATATATATATATATATATTGACCCTATGCTCTCTTGACATAATATAAAGTCCCAATAAGGGAGAATACTGTAACTTATGAGACTAGGATAATGTACATAAGTTCAGGAATACAAACTTCTCTTTATGACTCGTTATCGAACTCATGTAGTTACGGGATCATGCCAAAATGAAGAAAGGTTTAGCCTTAACATACCTTATCACAAACTTTCCAATCACCAAGTTGAACGCTCTTCGGACCTTAATCTACAACAACGATAATAACACTATTCTTAAGTTACGAGAGGTACAACTATCGAACAACAAACAACAAGCTTATTTTGTATTAAAACGGGCAACATCTCCCTTATATCCTTGTCGCGCCCCCTTTTTTCCCTTCGCGGAGAGAGGTATAGGTTTCAACATTCATGAGAGTAATAACTCATTTCCTTTTGGGAATTGGGTATTTGAAGAGTTTCCACCTAACGGGTTATGGTGCGTTAGAGCACCTAGAGTATTTAACTCTTGGATTGGTTTGCATTACTAGAGATTAGGGTAAGGGCTCGAAATGACCTTGAGGGGAAGGTGTTAGGCACCCCTCTTGGTCCACAACTGTAGGTCCCAGCCGAACTTACATTTACGAATTAGTCCATTAACAGATAAATAGTTGAATCAAATAGGTTGCAAGTAAAACACGTTGTATAACTCAAATAATAAGATGAAGATTTTGAACAATTTGTATAAAACAAAGTTTTAAACAAAATGGAATTTTGGAAAAATAAGGAGTCCTAGGTTGGTTAGCCTATAGGATCACCCCACACAATGTCCGGTAAACACTCCTCAATGAGGGGCTACACGTGACACAGCGTGTAGTCATCATATCCCATATCTACCCTTCCCACCCCTTAGTGGTCATTAAAGCGAGTGTTGGTCAGCGATCTCTATTGCATGCTGTTACCCCGTCCTTTCCTAATAGTCCTGGAGGAATTCTAGGACCTCTACCTATAGGTAGTTCTAGACAGACCCCCAAGGTTTTTGAAGGTGAAAATACTAAGGCGACAGGCAAGAACAATTAGGACTTTGACACATAAGGTAAAAGGGAGCAGTTAGAGGCTCAAGTTTTCCTCCTCAAACAATACACATAAGTAGCACGGCTCAAGCACAAATAAGGGTCTTTTGTTAAATAGTATCCTAAGGCATGATGTCTAAGTGAATATCAAGACACAGAAGATAGGTAGTTTATTTCTTAAACTCAGAAGTAATGATCCTATCAGTTGCCTACTGATTTTTTAAAGCCTGTTTAAAAGATCCAAATAACATTAAATAACAGAAACAGTTTCAGGATTGCAAGATTTTGAAAATGCCCTATAGGCTTGCCTACGCGGAATACTGATAACTACGTTTTATAGTAAAACATGCCAGATTTTAAAACAAACTCTTGAATCCCTATAGGCATGCTGTCTAATGATAAATTAAGGCAGTTTTGAAAGAACTCATTTCAAGGAAATATAAACCACTAATTATACTAGTTTAGAAATGAACTAATCATTGATTTATTTAAACTGAACTAGTTAAAATCGACATGCATAATTTCTGGTGTTGTTCCCTATAGGCATGATATCTAGTTGTTTAATACTGCTTTTATAAACTTGGAGGCATGATGACAAATGAAAAACACATGTAAACACTTGTTATAACAGAAGTTGGATTGGATAATATCCTATAGGCATGACATCTACTTGTGAAACTGATTTTAAGACCTATAAACATGATTTCTATTATGGAATCACTTGAGATCTATAGGCATAATTTCTAACATAGAAAAATATAAAGTCCTATAGGCATGGTTTTTACTTGGTAAGGCAATCATAACAAAATATAAAATTCTATAGGCATGGTTTCTACCCGTATTACTCCACAAATATGTAACTACCCACCCTTTTCACTAGTTGCCCCAATTTCATTTACAAATTATTATAGACCATATGAATGAATTAGATAAGTAGATAAGAAAAATAAGAAGTTATTCTATAGGGAGCCTACAAATAGGCCCAGGTTTCCAATGCCTCCAATAGCCTCAAATGCCCAAATTCCATAGACAATGTCATTGTCTAGGTGTGTCAAAGTTCCCTAAGGATCTCAAGGATTCCGGGTAGTGCTCACACCTAGACTCGGTAACCAAATTGAGTAAGTGCAGTGTGGAAGGGCCAGCTCTAATGCATCAGAGTTCAGAGGGATCTCATATGGATCCCTAAGCAATCACACATTAGAGGAACAAAACTTAAAACCTAAGAGTAGATGTGAGAGTGCTTGAAAAAATTTAAGCAGGGAAACCGTTTGAAAAGGAAATTGTTTGAAACAGTTTTGTAAAAGAGAACAGAGACAGTTTTGAAAAGAGAGAGAGGAGTAGTAAACATCAGTCCAAACATAGCACCCCTAAAATAGGTTCATACACAGCCAGAGATCACAGAACCAAAGCAAGTTCAGCAGTCACAAACAGGGGGTCAAGGGATTTGGGGGACACCTAGGTTACATTGGTAAACACATGGTGTCAGGAGCACTTACAGAATCAGCAATATGCTAAATGGTTGAGGTGCTTTAGAATTAATATAGAATCAGGTTACTTAAGGATAGCCCAACTACTTTGCATAGAACATCAGTAAGGGAGAGTCATATTGGGGCACATTAGAAGGGGTTTAACATTTCATAAACATGTTGAGTCTAAGGGGGTGGTATATAATTAACATAAAGAGATTAATTACATGTTGAACACCAGAAACAGAGGTAGAAACAAATCAGGAACATGATGAACTGAAGGAGAAAAGAAACAACTTGTTTTGAGACTTAAATTAAAATCAGGACATACCAGTAAAGAAGATAGTGAACAAAAGTGAAGGAGTAGGAGAGCATAATAGTTAGGCTTGGCTTGTAGCTGGCTAACTCAGAATAATAGTAAGTAGCAGAAAAGAGAGAGCAGAAAGTTTAAGTGTGAGAGAGCTTTTTAAACCAAGTGTTCGTGTTAGTGTTAATGAGAGTGTGTGTATATATAATACTTCGAAATTAGATAAAAAATAAGGCAAGAATCATAGTAGCGTAGTAATTATGGAACTAAATACTAATCAGAATCAAATCAATGCAAGTACCCCTTTAATTAAGGGGTAATCAGCCAACGATAATAGGCAGAAATGATTAAGGAAAGAAATCAAGTAGAGCATAAGGTACAAAATAGACAATTGGGGGTAAGTACATATGGGTTTAATTAAGAAAACAACTAATGAAGAATCAGTAAAATACTCGGTTAACCAAATAAGGTAAAAAAACAAAATAAAGTTGCAGAATATGGAAATAATCGAAAATCAGCATATAGTAAATCATGGAATCAAGGATTCGGAATTACTGATTTTAGGAGAGTATCATGGGTTCCTGAGTTTAAACAGGGAAATCGAAAGTCTAAAGGGAAGTTTTTCGAATCAAGCCCAGAAACAAGGAGTTCAGAGTCAATCAAAGAGAGTTTTACCATATAAAAAGAGTGAGATAGGAGTAACCAAACATAGCAAGCAAAGAGGCAACTATTGACCAGTCAAGATGAACACAAACACATAGAGGTGATAAAAAGCTCAGTAAGAACATATTCGAAACAAGATAGTCATAGAAACTCAAACAAAAAATAAGCAGTCATGCTAATACACAGAACCAGACGAAGAAATCTAGGAAATTAGGGCTTTCAACATAGTTGAGTTGAAAAGGTAGTAAATCACAGAATCACTCGAAATATGCAGGAAATAAAAGTTTAAACATAAGAAATCAGTTTGAATAAAGTTTTAGAAGAAGTTTCGAAAACCCTAATTTTAGAAGAAGACGAAAACACTTGAAATCACATGGTTCTTGTAAAGAGTTCCAAGAATATTGTAAAACATCAAAGAAATCAACTCAAATCATTTTAAAAATGGTACAGATCTAGGAGATGCAGGCAGAGATTAGGGTTTCATAAGAAACCCAAATAGAGATGAAAGAACATGTCTAGAATCCCAAGGATCGAAACAAATACGGCGTGATTTTGCTCGAAATCACAATTGAGTAGCCATGAACAGACAAGTGACAAACCCTAGGTGCAAGTCGGCATGGCCCTGGGCCCTTGAAAACCTTAGAGAAGGCAAGCATGGCAATAGAGGAGCCATTGGAAGCTTAGGAGTTTATGGGAGATCACCGGAGAAGACCAGAGAAGAGAGGTCGGCGGTTAAAGGGGCTAGTGTTAGGTTGAGTTACTGAGAGAGGAGAGGAGATGAGAGAATACAAAGGCGGCAGATTTGGAAAATGAGATAGGGTTAGGGTCATTTAGGATTAAAAAAGGAAGGGGTTAATACGGGCCGTTGATCTCTCAGATCAACGGTCAGGATTTAAATAGTTCTGGGTCGAGTAGGCGGGTTTAGGGTTTGGGTTGGGTAATCTGATTAGGAATTGGGCTGGGGTTGGGTTAAAATTGGGCTAAAATTGAAATGCAATCTGACTATATTTTAAATAGCCAATTTATCGCTATAAAATTTATAATATATAATAAATAATTTCTGGAAAATAATTTTGTATACTAAAATGATTTAAAAAATAAGGCTAATATTGCAATTATATGCAATTTAGCTTTAAAAATACAAAAATGCAATTATAAAAATGCACTAAAAATATTTTAACAATATTTTGGCATAAATATAGAATTTAAATGACTAAATCACCCCAACAATAATTTTAGGGATAATTATTGGGAATTTTATGAGTAAAAGGGGAGGAAATAAATCAATTAAAAATCTTTAAAATTATAGGAAAATTATAAAAACCTTATGCATGATTATATATGCATATATATGATATTTTGAAGGTATTTATGCATATAAAAAATATAAGGAACAATTGGGTATCAACAGTTGCCCCTCTTTACCCGGAAGGATGAAAGAGTTTTCGGGTAAAGAAATGATGGCCAATTTTGACCGGATAGGATGTTTTGAAAGATAGAGGCCAGACTTTGGTCTTCGAGCTTCCTACATATCCTTGGTTTTATAGGAATCAGGCCATGTGTAGTTTTGGATTCATCTGCGGAATATGCCAATGAAATTACTGCAAGAACGGGCACGCGATGCGGAAGTGGCTACAATAAGCAGTTAAAGCTCGGTACAGTTGGAGGGAATTGGAGTGAGATCTCTCCTGCTAGGACAACGGTTGCTTACTAGTTACCTACAGATAAAAGGTGCTACAAACATGTATTTGCGAAAAATTAAACATGATGCAAATTCCCTTCGGACCATGAAGGTTGTTTTCGAACGGTTAAAGATGGCGTCCTCAGACAATGATGTCCTTTGCCATGATTTATTTAGTGAGGGATTCTCAGGCCATGAAATATTTTCTCGGGACATGAAGATGGTGCCTTCGAACCATGACGCCTTTGAATAACAATATGCAAGTTTGAGAGATCCTCAGGCCATGGTATAGTGTCTTCCGCTATGAGGATGATGCCTTTAGACTATGATGCCTTCGGATAGATTGGTGATATTTTAGCCCATGATATGCAATAGTCATGATGCTAACAAGACAAGTCTTAGTCCCATGCGAATGTGGATGCAAGGATTAGCCTCATGCGGGTATGGAGGCAAGGATTAACCTCATGCAAATTGGGAGGCAAGGATTAGCCTCATGCAAGTATGGAGGCAGGGATTAGCCTCATGCAAGTATGGAGTCAAGGATTAGACTCATGCAAGTGTGGATTCAAGGATTAGACTCATGCAAGTATGGAGTCAAGGATTTGATTCATGCAGATAGGGAGGCAATAATTAGCCTCATGCAAACATGGAGTCATGGATTAGACTCATGCAAGTATGGGGAGGCAGGGATTAGCCTCATGGAGTCAAGGATTAAACTCATGCAAATGGGGAGGCAAAGATTAGCCACATGCAAACATGGAGTCCAGGATTAGACTCATGCAAATGGGGAGGCAAGAATTAGCCTCATGCAAATATGGAGTCCAGGATTAGACTCATGCAAGTAGAGAGGCAAGGATTAGCCTCATGGAGTCAAGGATTAGACTTATGCAAATGAGGAGGCAAGGATTAGCCTCATGCAAACATGGAGTCAAGGATTACACTCATGCACACATGGGGGATAGGGCTTAGTCCCATACAAGGAGCGAGTCCCAAATAAAACTCTTAGCTGGAGATGTATTCGATGTCTGGTGGCCTGATTGATAGTAAATTTTCTTTGTGTATACATGTTTTGCGAATGCTATCGTTACGTCGAATGTGCCTATGTTCAAAGAAAAATTGTAAGTTTTGTGAGGGGGAAAGGTTGGTTCGTGCTCCTGTCAGCTGGCTTTACTTTGCTTCGTTTTGAAAGCCTTTCGAGTTCCCCTTGGTGACGCCTGACCGTTATGAAAATAGACTTTTCGAAAATATGCAATTATTGATAAAAATAAAGTTGTTTTAGAAACGTAGTGATAAATCAAGTAATTTTGATGAACTAGTGACTATAACACGTCTCAAAGGCATCGCAACTATATCATATTAGAATTTTGAGGGTCCTCCTCAAAATTCTGCCCCAGTTTGGTAGATGATCTTTGACCGTTTGTGGATAATGGATCTTCTTTGGAATTTTGAGAATCTTTCTCAAAATTCTGCCCCAGTTTCTTAACTGATTACTAACCGTCTAACACATGTTGGCGTTGGCTGGACTTGCTCCAGAATTTTGAGGACCCTCCTCAAAATTCTGCCCCAGTTTCTGATCTTGGGGGAAATGAAAATTTTATTATGATATGACCGAACCCATAAGGCTGCCTACGTATCCCTACTTAAACGGAAATCAGGTCAAGCGTAGTTCAATTACATCAGAAGAGAATGTAAAATAATCTAGGCATAGTATTTTTTGACTGTGTCTGAATTGATTGGTTTTGGCCAAATTTCTCTATCCATTTCTGCAAGTATGAGTTCTCCTTCTGTTAGTACCCTGTGAATCATATATGGACCTTGCCAGTTGGGAGAGAATTTCCCTTTGTCTTCATCTTAATGTGGGAAGATCTTCTTCAGCACCAACAGACCTGGTGCAAATTGCTATGGTTTGACCCTTTTGTTGAAAGCTCTGGACATTCTGTTCTGATAAAGTTGGCCGTGACACACTACATTCATCCTCTTTCCATCGATAAGGGCCAATTGTTCATAGCGACTCATTATCCACTCTACATCATCGAGTTCAACTTCTTGTATGATTCTTAAAGAAGGAATCTCTTCCTCGGTTGGGATGACAACCTCGGTACCATAAACCAGCATGTAGGGAGTTGCCCCGGTTGATCTGCGAACCGTGGTGCGGTACCCTAATAGAGCGAAGGGTAACTTCTCATGCCACTGTTTGTGGTTCTCTACCATTTTCTTTAGTATCTTCTTAATGTTTTTGTGGGCGGCTTCTACGACACCATTCATCTGAGGTCTGTAGGCTGTGGAATTCTTGTGCTTGATTTTGAAAGTTTCACACATAGCTTTCAAAGATCACTGTTGAGATTGGCGGCATTGTCGGTGATAATGGACTCGGGAACCCCGAATCGATAGATAATATGATCCTTGACAAAATCTGCGACGACTTTCTTGGTTACAACTTTGTAAGATGTAGACTCTACTCATTCTGTGAAGTAATCAATGGCTACTAGAATAAACCTGTGTTCGTTGGAAGTAGTGGGCTCAATCGGGCCAATAACATCCATTCCCCAGGCGGCGAATGGCCAAGGTGAGCTTGTTGCATTGAGATCATTCGGCGACACTTTTATCATGTCGGCATGCACTTGACATTGAAAGCATTTGCGGACATACTGAATGCAATCCGTCTCCATAGTCATCCAAAAGTAACCTGCCATGAGTATCTTCTTAGCCAGGACGAAACCATTCATGTATGGACAACAGGTGTCCACATGCACATCCTCAAGTAGCTTAGAAGCTTCCCTTGCGTAAACACATCTTAGTATACCCAAATCGGGAGTTCTTCTGTACAAGTTCCCTCTGCTGTGGAAGAAGTGATTTGACAATCTCCGGAGCATGTGCTTCTGAGTGTGATTTGCGTGCTCCGGGTATTCTCCTTTTGATAAGTATTCTTTGATGTCATGGAACCAAGGCTTTCCATCTGCTTCTTCCTCGACATGAGCATAATATGCCGGCTGATTATGGATCCTCATCGGAATGGGATCAATGTAGTTCTTATCTGGATGCTGTATCATGGATGACAAAGTGACCAATATGTCGGCAAACTCATTCTGAATTCTAGGCACATGACGGAATTCTATCTTTGTAAACCTCTTTCTCAATTCCTGCATGTGGTACATATATGGCAATATATTGGAATTTTTGGTGGCCCACTCTCTTTGTACCTGGTGCACAAGCAAATCTGAATCATCGATCACCAGTAACTCCTGAACATTCATATCGACTGCCATGTTGAGCCCTAGTATGTAGGCTTCATATTCTGCTATGTTGTTGGTGCAAGGAAATCTGAGTTTAGTAGATACCGGATAATGCTGACCCATTTCTGATACCAAAACTGCTCTAATGCCTACTCTTTTGAAATTTGCAGTGCGTCAAAGAACATCCTCCAACCGTTATATGCTTTGGTAATGTCTTCTCCTAGAATGATACTTCTTCATCAGGAAAATACATTTTCAAGGGTTCATATTCTCCTCCCACCAGATTTTCAGCAAAGTGATCTGCCAATGCTTGTCCCTTGATCACCTTTTGAGTTACATAGACGATATCGAACTCACTTAGTAGTATCTGCCATTTAGCCAACTTCCTAGTAGTCATGGGTTTCTGAAATATGTACTTTAAAGGGTCTATCTTAGATATGGGGTATGTTGTATAGGCACAGAACTAATGCCTTAACTTCTGGGCCATCCAGGTTAAAGCACAGCAAGTGCGTTCAAGTAGAGAATATCGTGCTTCATAAGGTGTGAACTTCTTACTCAAGTAGTATATGTCCTGCTCCTTTCTTCCTGTTTCGTCATGTTTTCCCAAAACGTACCCGAAGGCTCCATCCAATACGGACAGATAGAGTAACAGAGGTCGTCCTGGTTCTGGAGGGATCAGAACTGGTGGTGTCGAGAGGTACTCCTTGATCTTATCAAAAGCTTTCTGACAATCCTCTATCCAGCTTGTTTTAGTGTCTTTCCTCAGCATCTTGAAGATGGGTTCACATATGACTGTGGACTGTGCTATGAATCGACTGATGTAGTTGAGCCGTCCTAGGAAGCTCATTACGTCCTTTTTGCTCTTAGGTGGTGGTAATTCCTGAATAGCTTTGACTTTAGATGGATCCAGTTCGATCCCTCGATGACTGGCGATGAATCCTAGTAATTTTCCTGCGGGAACCTCAAATGCACACTTTGCGGGGTTCAATTTTAACTTGTACCTCCTTAACCTGTCAAAGAACTTCCTCAAGTTTGCTATGTGATCTGCGACCCTCTTGGATTTGATAATGACGTCTTCCATATACATCTCTATTTCCTTGTGTATCATATCATGAAAATGGTTGTCATGGCTCTCATATAAGTGGCCACATCATTTTTCAGACCGAATGGCATCATCTTGTAACAATATACATCCCATGGTATGATGAAAGCTGTCTTCTCGGCCTCTTCTTCATCCATCCAAATCTGGTAATAACCCGCGAAGCAATCTACAAAGGATTGGAGTTCATGCTTGGCGCAGTTATCGATTAGGATGTGTATATTTGGCAGTGGGAAGTCGTCCTTAGAACTTGTTCTATTTAAATCCCGATAGTCAACACATACTCGGACCTTTCCACCCTTCTTTGGAACTGGCACAATGTTAGCTAACCAGGTTGGGAACTCAACCACCCTGAGAACTTTGGATTTGATCTGCTTGGTAACTTCCTCCTTTCAGGCTTATGTCTGGTTTGAACTTTCTGAGTTTTTGTTTTACAGGCGGACACATGGGATTAGTAGGCAACTTGTGAGCCACTATGGAAGTGCTCAAACCGGTCATGTCATCGTATGACCATGCGAAGATGTCCTCATATTTCTTTAGGAAATGAATGCACTCTTCCTTCTCTGTTGGTGACAAGTGAATGCTGATGCGGGTCTCCTTGACGGTCTCGACGTCTCCCAGATTTATTGCTTCGGTCTCGTCCAGATTAGACTTAGGCTTATTTTTAAAATTTTCAACCTCCCTGACGATTTCCTCGGGTATCTCGTCTTCCTCACCTAAATCACTATTCTCATGTTGCATTGCCTCATTACATGTCACGGTCAATGGTTTATCAGGAAAAGTAATAATGATGATGTGGAAAGGAAAAAGTATAGAAATAGTAATGAATAATGATAAAGAACAAATGCATTTGATTAAAACTAAGAAAATTGTTTAGACAAAGTTTGGCTCGATGAATCGAGCGTTTATTTTGAAACAAGTAAAACAAAATTACGGTAAATCTTAAATGCCTAGAATGGCTTATAGAAGTAAATTTTGCCAAGCTACCCAGGGACTCGGCGGGATCGGGATGGTGTGGCGGTCCAATTCATGAGAACAACTCCCTTTACAACAGTCTGAATAGTGAGGCCTTCTTCTTCCTCCTCCTCCTCCTCAATTATGGCACCGCAATCCATGTCCTCATCTTCCAAGAACAAATTCTTCAACCATGCTAGCACTTCTTCCTCTACAGTTCCCCATATTGTGTTAGCCTAATAAAAAGCTTGTTCCAAACATGGCACTGGTTGCTCAAGAGGGTAATACGGTCTACGCCGTGGAGGCGACCAATCATTGTACTCTTACCATGTATACTGGTATTCGAGCCAAAAGGTGGTACCATGATTTTTCAGCTGTATTGGTTTGGTGATACCCTGCAGGTTCTTTCCCAACCCTTTGCCGGGTTCATATCCGGACCATGATAGTATGCTTTCTATTTTGTTACTCCACCACTTATCCTTCTCGACGGCATTGACCCATTTGATGTGATGATAGGTTTCCCCTCCTAGCCTTCTTCTATGTCCAATAGACGGGATGGTTTGACTAGTGTAGATGGGGTTACTCCCATCTCCGTGGATGATCACCTCCTGACGGTTCCATTCGAATTTCACGGCTTGATGTAGTGTGGAAGGCACAGCTCCAGCAACATGGATCCAGGGTCGGCCTAACAAAAGATTATATGAGGCTGGTATGTCAACCACTTGGAATTCAACGTCGAACCAAGTCGGCCCCATCTACAAGCAAAGGTTGATTTCCCCGATCGTGGCCCTCTAGGACCCATCGAAAGCCTTCATATTCATGCTTCCTACTCGTATCTCGTGGAAACCTTTGTCCAATCTCTTCAGAGTATCCAATGGACAAATATTTAGGCTCGAACCCCCATCAACCAGGACCCTGGCAATGAACTTGTCTTCAAATTGCACTATGATATGCAATGCCCGATTGTGATTCAAACCCTTGGGCGGTAGCTCATCTTCGTGGAAGTTAATCTTATGGCTCTCCAGCGCTTGCCCAACCATGTTGGCCATTTCTCCACCAGTGATGTTATTGGGTTCATAAGTCTCGCTCAGTACTTTCATCAAAGCGTTCTTGTGTGCCTCTGAATTCTGCAATAGTGACCGGATAGATATCTGTGCAAGGACTTTGTTAAGATGGTCAATAACAGAATATTCCTTTGCATGTACTTTCCTCTACAGGTCATCTGGCCTGGTCTCAATGATAGGCTGCCTAGTAGTGGTATCCTTACTTGATCCTCCCAAATGTTCCAGTGTATAGACTCTTCCAGTTCTAGTCATTCCTTGTGCGGCGTCAGATTCCTCTACCTTGGCCTTCCCTTTCTGCCGAGCCTCGGCAACATAATCCCAGGGTATTGCTTTTGAGTTACATGGGGGTATGGTTGATACTATCACAGTAAAAGATGTGACCACCTCTACTTCAAATGGAGCGGAGGTGGCTGCGGGCAGAGCCACTTCCACCTCAAATGGAACTGATGTGGTTACCTCAACCTTGACTGGTTCCTGAGTCTGAACCACAATGGGAGTAAGTGTGACTGCAACCTTAGAGTCATCACCTTTTCGAATAAGCCCGATCGACCCCTCGGGGTCCCATTCTTCATTTGTCTCTATCACATGTACACCATCACCTCTGTGATCAGGGAGGGGATTGTTGTGGATATTAGGTGCGGCTTCCTTTGCTTGTATGACCTTGTTGTCAATTAGCATCTGGATCTTATCCTTCAACGTTTGGCACTCAGTAATGGTGTGCCCTTTCATACCAGAATGGTACTCATAAGTTTTGTTTGGATTGACCCTTTTATGCCCCGCAGTATTACGTTGATGTTATGATCTGCAGTAATATATTACAATGATGTTACCCCTAGTAGTATTACATTACAGTGATGTCACGCTTCGCAATATTAAGTTATGACGATATTGTACCCTAAAGTATTGTACGTTAAATTTTGTTCGTAAGGTAATTGACATCAGTCTAAGTAAAAGATTATTTGGAGATTATAAGGATTATGCTATTTCACAAGCGATTGGTAAATTCATGAAGGTGAAAGGGGGAGCAAGTAAAAGAAAATGAATTATGGCGTTATATATGCACCACCACCTGATCAGCTGGTATATGTTGATGATTTTGCCCACAGTGGACGATATAATAAGATGGGATGCCCTTAGAGGCTGATGATGTTATGAGACATGTACCTATGCATGACATGACATTCATACGTATATGCATGACGCTAAAAGTATTTCATGATTTACAGAGTTATTCAGACTTACCAGTTGAGTCAAGTACTCTATATTTTTTTCCATATTTGTTATGTACTTATTTATGTGCCTTACATACTCGGTACATTTTTTGTATTGACGCCCCTTTTGTCTGGGAACACTGCGTTTCATGCTCGCAGGTCCCGATAGATAGGTTGAGAGCCCTTCAAGTAGGCTATCAACTCAGCGGAAGATGTTGGTGCGCTCCATTTTCTTCGGAGTTGCTTGTTTGGCTGGTATGATTTAGACATGTATTATTTGGTATGGAGGGACTCTGTCCTGACCTTTATGATATTTATGTACTCTTAGAGGCTTGTAGATATATATCGTGTACGTGAAAGATTGTACAGCCTTGTCGGCCTATGTTTGAGTTTAAAAATGCTTATGTTGGCCTATTAGGCCCGTATGCCACGTGTATATGATAATGTAATAAGAAAGATACGTTATGTTGGTACTCAGTTGAGTAAGGTACCGGGTGCCCGTCGTGGCCTATCGGTTTAGGTCGTGACAGACCCATTGTGACGGATTTTCTAATACCACAATGTGAACATGAGTGACATGGCCTATGGCTTTCAACCTTTCATACAACTGGTCGATGGGCTCAGCAGTGGCGGTGTATTGTCTGGGTGGCTTGCGGTCGAAGTTGGGTCTTTGTCTTGGATAATTTTGGTTAGCTGGTGGTGATTGAAAGTGAGATGGTTGAGAGTTATAGGTGTGATGGATAGTGGCTAGTTGGAAATATCTAGGAGATGAAGGTTGATATGTAGGCGGTGATGCTTGGTATGTGAGTGGAGGTGTTTGATATATGGGTGGAGGTGTTTGATATGTGGGTGTAGGTGTTTGATATGTGGGTAGAGGTGTTTGATAGGTAAGTGGAGATTTTTGGCCCTGGGCCACCATTATTGCCCCAACATATCTCTTCTTCGATATGCCACCTGATTGTAGTACCTTGTTCGTGGCTTGCAGTGCCTCGAAGTTCATTACCATCCCGCTCTTGATTCCTTCTTCGATTCTTTCTCCGAGTTTGATGATGTCAGAGAACTTGTGATTTTCGATAACCATCATCCTCTCATAATATTGCGGATCCTGTGCCCTAACAAAGAATTTATTCATCTGTTCTTCGTCCAAAGAGGGCCTGACTTTGGCCGCTTCCGACCTCCAATGAGTAGAATATTCTTGGAATGTCTTAGTAGGTTTCTTCTTAAGATTCTGAATGTAGAAGACATCTGGTGCATTCTTTGTGTTGAACCTGAACCGGTCCATGAAATCTGATGCCATGCTTATCCAATTGGACCATTTCTTGGGATTTTGGCTGATATACCACGACAAGTCGTCCCTAGTAAGTCTCCTCATAAAGAGCTTCATACGGACCTTTGCATCTTTCCTGACCCCGATAAGCTTGTCACAATAGGTCCTTAGATGAACCCTGGGATCACCTGTACCATCGAACATTTCAAACTTGGGAGGTTTGTACCCCTCGAGCAGTTCGACATCCGGCTGTATGCACAGATCTTCATAGTTCAAACCTTCTATCCCTCTGTCGCCTTCAACACCTTAAACTCGTCTTGTTAACTTCTTGAGTTCTTCGCCCATGTTTTTAATGAGCAGGTCCTTCTTGGAGGATTCGGTGTATAGGATATTGGTTGGGTAGAATAAGGTATAATTTCCACATATATGGAGTTGCTTTGATGGGTGCCAGGAACTTGGGTGTAGTGATGGTCATTGGTGGAGTTTTGTGGATCGGGAATGAGTTGTGGTGTGTTTTGGAGAGTGTGGTAAGTGGTGCTTGGTGGGTACTTAATTGGTTGATGATGATGTTGTGGTGGAGTTGGTATTGGTAGCAGATTGATATTTTGGGGTGGAGTTGCATATTGATTTGGTGCGGTAGGATTTTGTGGCTGTTAGTTTTATGTGTTCTGAGAAGGTATTGGGTTCTTTGTGTTTTGTTGGTAGATATCAGGGACATTGAGGGTGAGTGACAAATTTGCCAAGTTACGAACCTACTCAAGTTCTCCTTGCAGTTCCAGTATCTTTTGTTCCAGTCTCAAAACTAGATCATTTGGGGCTGAAGTACTACGACCATCTGAAGTCTCTGCATTCTCAATATTCTCCTTCCAGATTCCACTTAAGTAGTCCATCTTTGTTTTTCCTCTACCTTTTGTGTTGCTTGGAGGAGGAGGGCCTCTGGATCTAGTATGATACGTTGATGAGGCCAGTATGAGTGAACCAACCTAAGGGGATGAGAATAACAATAATAAAAATAAGCAAAAACAAAAAAAGCTACAAGTCAATGAGGATTCTGAAACGCTTGCAATATTTAAACACATATTGCGGAAATGTAAATTCATGTCCTACTTTGGGAACCTCATTGTGCTCGAGGTAGGCCTAGCGATAAATAGATTTGGAGAATTTTAAATGCCAGTAAATGCTTCATTTCATAATATATAAAAATAAACGAATCCCAAACGACACTAAACTAATAAAATAAGTCACTACTGATACTTGGCCTTATTACATTTTTAGGAAAAGCAAGTAAATCTAGCCTATTTGGTCCCAGAAGGACCTTCCCCAGATTCGATCTTCCGGACTCCATCATACAGATCCCCCAGCTCGCGCAACCCCAATAGTAAGTAGGCTCTAGCCAAATGTCCTCCTTCAACTCCTTTAGTGTTTTGGCAATTTTCAATCCTCTTTATGACTTTGCCTTCCAGCTCCACTATTCATCGCTCCAGATATTCCAGTTTCCTATTTGAAGTGATTGCCATCTCTTTCCATTCCTCGATCAACCTTACATTCCTCTCATGTATTTCCTAGTGCTCATTCTCAGAGTCGTGGACCCTCTTGCGCAACCTGTTGTATTTGACTTGAGCTTCAGCTTCCTCATTTATGATTCTGTTCCCTCGACCGGCCCCTGGTGTCACCATTCCTTTCAGATTGTCCTCTAATCATGCCGGGTAGAGAGGCTCGCACCCTGTATGGTACCTATCTGGCTCAACAATGTTCTTGTCCACAATGATTTTGCAATGCCACATGTACTGAGCTTGACACTTGTAAGGGACATCGTCATCTTGGAAATCCGCCCTGAAATGACTCATCTTGACAACCCTTGGTACAACCTGTTTTCTGCCTGCTTGAATCATAACTCGCATAGGGACATATGGGTATATCCTTCTCAACTCGATCAGCACCCAGTGCAGAGCGTCCTTGGACCTGATAATAAACTCGTCTGTTGGGAACCATTCAAACATCCATTGCACCTGTTCCTCGGTCAGATTGTCGAAGAACGCTACCCATTCTTTGGCGCTTTCCGGCTGAGAAAATCTGTTTGGAATGCAAGTCATCTACTTAGGGTGATGGAAGGAAATATGGTCGTTCCAATCCCTTCACGGAAATTCTTAGCGATAGCGACTCTTTTGGAAATGCTCCAACAACCATAACTGCAGCAACAAAATACAACCCTCGAAATGCTTGACCCCTCTTTGACAATGCTCCAGAGCCCTATAGATGTCAGCTATAATCATGGGGACTATGATATATGTCTGTCCATTAATCCCTTCCATCAGAGTCTTGGCGACCATGACCAACCTAGTATGAATTCTTTCTTTTTTCATTGCGAACACTATCAGTCCTAGGAAGCACACAATGAATCCAAACACTCTGCGGTGGATGTGACCCAGTGAAGTGAGAGAGATCTCATCATGGTTAGTACGGAAAGACTTGCTATGGCCATGCCTCTCATACAGGTACTCGAAAGGTATGTAAGATTCTTTTAAGCATACTAGGTCGACATTCTTCTTCATCCCCATTATCTTCAAAAATCCCCTACCCGTATGGTTTTCCGGTACCAATAGCCCGGGAATGTCCCAAGTCAATCCCGCAAGCCCTCCAATTTCCTCTAGAAGCGGTGTCATTTCTATGTCGCCAAAATGAAACACAGCCCTCTCACTATCCCAGAATAAAGTGGCAGCTTCGATCAAGTTGTTGTTTGGCTCAATATCTAGCAAGGAAGGCAGGTTACCTAGGTACTTTCTCACATTTTTCTTGTCACTTGAGGAAAGGTGATCCCACCAATCTAGCAGCAATGGTGGGGTGTTGCTAACCATACCGAATCTGGGGACCTCGTGCCTCATTTTCTGCAAAACAAATGGGTTAGATCTTACCCCCACCGGACTCGACTATTTATACATCTATGATCAACATCGGCATTTAGTTCTACAAATTAATGCACAAAACGTGGTTGTGTCCATTGGGTTATGGAAATTTCGATGGACTTTGGATAAGGCTTATCTTAAAGAATCATTATGTGGACAACATAACTGATCTGACTAAGTTTGACCATGATGCATGCACAATTTTAACCAGAGTAAGGTTTCTATGGGGTTTTAGACTAGTACCCTCAAGAGGACAACTCGAGAGGGAAGGCACGGAACCGTCGATTGCACTGCTGATCGACTGGTTTTACCGCAAATAAGCCTTTCTGAATTTAAGGGTAGTAAATAGGAAGAGCGCAACCACTCATTAAAGTGTTGCTATAGGATTTGATATGCACAGGTGGAATATGATGCAGAGCATGATTTATGCAGCGATTAATAACATGAATTCAAGTATTTGTACGTCGGAAAAATAAATACAACATTTAAATAATTGAAAGACAGTTATAGGAAAAAGAAAACGAAGAGACAAGTCAGTTTCAGGGATAAAGAATCATAAACGCTTAAAATAACGGACAGTTAAATTCAAATAAGGGATAAGGGTACGGGATAAAACATGCTTGGGCTAATTTGTAAAAAGATAAGTTTGTTATCGTAAGAGCCTAAAGGTATCCCCAGCGGAGTCGCCATGCTGTTGCGCCCCCTTTTTTCCCTCCGCAGAGAGAGGTCCGGGTTTCGACATTCATGGGAGTAATAACTCATTTCCTTTTGGGAATTAGGTATTTGAAGAGTCGCCACCTAACGGGTTATGGTGCGTTAGGGCACCTAGAGTATTTAACTCTTGGATTGGTTTGTATTACTAGAGATTAGGGTAAGGGCTTTAAATGACCTTGAGGGGAAGGTGTTAGGCACCCCTCTTGGTCCACAATTATGGGTCTTAGTCGAACTTACATTTATGAATTAGTCCATTAACAGATAAATAGTTGAATCAAATAGGTTTCAAGTAAAACACGTTGTATAACTCAAATAATAAGATGAAGATTTTGGACAAGTTGTATAAAACAATGTTTTAAACAAAAGGGAATTTTGGGAAAAGAAGGAGTCCTAGGTTGGTTAGCATATAGGATCACCCCACACAATGTCCGGTAAATACTCCTCAATTAGGGGCTACACGTGACATTAGTGCGTAGTCATCATATCCCATATCTACCCTTCCCACCCCTTAGTGGTCATTAAAGCGAGTGTTGGTCAGCAATCTCTATTGCATGTTGTTACCCGTCCTTTCCTAATGGTCATGGAGGAATTCTAGGACCTCTACTATAGGTAGTTCTAGACAGACCCCTAAGGTTTTTAAAGGTGAAAATATTAAGGTGACAGACAAGAACAATTAGGACTTTGGCACATAAGGTAAAAGGGAGCAGTTAGAGGCTCAAATTTTCCTCCTCGAACAATACACATAAGCAGCACGACTCAAGCACAAATAAGGGTCTTTTGTTAAACAGTATCCTAAGGCATGATGTCTAAGTGAATATCAAGACATAGAAGACATGTAGTTTATTTCAAAGACTCAGAAGTAATGACCCTATCAGTTGCCTACTGATTTTTTAAAGCCTGTTTAAAAGATCCGAATGACATTAAATAACAAAAACAGTTTCAGAATTGCAAGATTTTGAAGACGTCTTATAGGCTTGCCTACGCGGAATACTGATAACTACATTTTATAGTAAAACAGGGCAGATTTTAAAACAGTCTCTTGAATCTCTATAGGCATGCTGTCTAATGATAGATTAAGGTAGTTTTGAAAGAACTTATTTCAAGGAAATATAAACCACGAATTATACTGGTTTAGAAATGAACTAATCGTTGATTTATTTAAGCTGAACTAGTTTAGATCGACATGCAGAATTTCTGGTACTATTCCCTATAGGCATGATATCTAGTTGTTTAATACTACTTTTAGAAACTTGCAGGCATGATGACAAATGAAAAACACATGTAAACACTTGTTATAACAGAAGTTGGATTGGATTATATCCTATAAGCATGTCATCTACTTGTGAAACTGATTTTAGGACCTATAAACATGATTTCTATTATGGAATCACTTGATATCTATAGGCATGATTTCTAACATAGCAAAATATAAAGTCCTATAGGCATGGTTTCTACTTGGTAAGGAAATCATAGCAAAATATAAAGTCCTATAGGCATATTGGAGGCTTTGGAAATCTGGGCCTATTTGTAGGCTCCCTATAGAATAACTTCTTATTTTTCTTATCTACTTATGTAATTTATTCATATGGTCTGTAATAATTTGTAAACGAATATTGAGGTAACGAGTGAAAAGGGTGGGTAGTTACATATTTGTGGGGTAAGCCTCAAATTCCCAAATTCCATGGACAATGTCATTGTCTAGGTGTGTCAAAGTTTCTTAATGATCTCAAGGATCCCGCGCAGTGCTCACACCTAGACTTGGTAACCCAATTAGGTAAGTGCAGTGTGGAAGGGCCAACTCCAATGTATCAGAGTTCAGAGGGATCTCATAGGGATCCCTAAGCAGTCACACATTAGAGGGACAGAACATAAAACCTAAGAGTAGATGTGAGAGTGCTTGAAAAGATTTAAGCAAGGAAACAGTTTGAAAAGGAGCTTGTTTGAAATAGTTTTGTAAAAGAGAATAGATACATTTTTGAAAAGAGAGTGAGGAGTAGTAAACATCAGTCTAAACACAGCACCCCTAAAACAGGTTCATACACAGCCAGAGATCACAGAACCAAAGCAAGTTCAGCAATCACAAACAGGTGGGTCAAGGGATTTGGGGGACACATAGGTTACATAGGTAAACACATGGTGACATGAGCACTTAAGTACATAATCAACAATATGCTAAAGGGTTGTGGTGCTTCAGAATTAATACAGAATCAGGTTACTTAAGGATAGCCAACTACTTTGCATAGAACATTAGTAAGGGATAGTCATATTGGGTACACTAGAAGGGGTTTAACATTTCATAAACATGCTGAGTCTAAGTGGGTGGTATATAATTAACATAAAGAGATTAATTACATGTTGAGCAGCGGAAATAGAGGTGGAAACAAATCAGGAACATGATGAATTGAAGGAGAAAAGAAACATATTGTTTTGAGACTTAAATAGAAATTAGGACATACCAGTAAAGAAGACAGTGAACAAAAGTGAAGGAGTAGGAGAGCCAATAGTTAGCCTTGGCTTGCAGCCGGCTAACTCATAATAACAGTAAGTAGCACAAAAGTGAGAGCAGAAAGTTTAAGTGTGAGAGAGCTTTTTGAACCAAAGTGTTTGTGTTTATGTTAATGAGAGTGTGCTTATATATAGTAGTTCGAAATTAGATAAACAATAAGGCAAGAATCTTAGTACATAGTAATTATGGAACAAAATACTAATCAGAATCTAATCAATACAAGTACCCCTTTAATTAAGGGGTAATCAGCCAACGGTAATAGGCAGAAATGATTAAGGAAAGAAATCAAGTAGAGCATAAGGTACATAATAGACAATTAGGGGTAAGTACATAGGGGTTTAATTAAGGAAACAACTAATGAAGAATCAGTAAAATACTCGGTTAACCAAATAAGGTAAGAAAACAAAATAAAGTTGCAGAATATGGAAATAATCGAGAATCAGCATATAGTAAATCATGGAATCAAGGATTCGAAATTACTGATTTTAGGAGAGTATCATGGGTTCCTGAGTTTAAACAGGGAAATCGAAAATCTAAAGGGAAGTTTTTCGAATCAAGCCCAGAAACAAGGAGTTCAGAGTCAATCAAAGAGAGAGTTTTACAATATAAAAAGAGTGAGATAGGAGTAACCAAACATACCAAGCAAAGAGGCAAGTATTGACCAATCAAGATGAACACAAACACATAGAGGTGATAAAAAACTCAGTAAGAACATATTCGAAACAAGATAGTTATAGAAACTCAAACAAGAAACGAGCAGTCATGCTAATACAGAGAACCAGACGAAGAAATCTACTAAATTAGGGCTTTCAAAATAGGCGAGTTGAAAAGGTAGTAAAATCACAGAATCAGTCGAAATATGCAGGAAATAGAAGTTTTAACATAAGAAATCAGTTTGAATAAAGTTTTAGAAGAAGTTCGAAAACCCTAATTTTAGAAGAAGACAAAAACGCTTGAAATCACATGGTTGTTGTAAAGAGTACCAAGGATATTGTAAAACATCAAAGAAACTAACTCAAACCATTTTTAAAATGGTACAGATCTAGGAGATGCAGGCAGAGATTAGGGTTTCAGAAGAAACCCAAATAGAGATGAAAGAACCTGTCTAGAATCCCAAGGTCGTAACAAATACAACGTGATTTTGCTCGAAATCACAGTAGAGTAGCCAGGAATAGACAAGTGACGAACCCTAGGTGCAAGTCGGCATGGCCCTAGGCCCTAGAAGACCTTAGAGAAGGAAAACATGGCAATAGAAGAGCCATTGGAGGCTTAGGAGTTTATGGGAGATCACCGGAGAAGACCGGAGAAGAGAGGTCGGCGGTTAAAGGGGCTAGTGTTAGGTTGAGTTACTGAGAGAGGTGAGGATATGAGAGAATACAGAGGCGGCGGATTTGGAAAATGAGATAGGCTTAGGGTCATTTAGGATTAATAAAGAAAGGGGTTAATACGGGCCGTTGAACTCTCAAATCAACGGCTAGGATTTAAATAGTTCTGGGTCGGGTAGGCGGGTTTAGGGTTTGGGTCCGGTAATCTGATTAGAAATTGGGCTGGGGTTGAGTTAAAATTGGGTAAAATTGAAATGCAATCTGACTATATTTTAAATAGCCAATTTATCTCTATAAAATTTATAATAAATAATAAACAATTTTTGTAAAATAATTTTGTATACTAAAATGATTTAAAATATATATTTAACATTTTAAAAATATAGAAGATCAATTTTATGCATATAAATATAATTATACATTAATAAGGCTAATATTGGAATTATATGCAATTTAGCTTTAAAAATACAAAAATGCAATTATGAAAATGCATTAAAAATATTTTAACAATATTTTGGCATAAATATAAAATTTAAATGACTAAATCACCCCAACAATAATTTAAGGGATAATTATTTGGGGATTTTATGAGTAAAAGGGGAGGAAATAAATCAATTAAATTTTTTTAAAATTATAGAAAAATTATAAAAACCTTATGCATGCTTATATATGCATATATATGATATTTTGAAGGTATTTATGCATATAAAAAATATAGAAAAAATTGGGTATCAACAATCCTTATTTCCTCCAAATTCAAGATAACACCAACAACACAAGAACACAACAATAAAAACATATATACATTATTATTCAAACTTATATACACCACAAAATACTACAAAACAGCCCAACACCCCCAATCTCTTCATGCACAAAACGACCACCGTAGTAGTGTCAAACAACCCGAAAATATTACGACGAAGGGACCAGTCCACAACCATGAATTTATGTGTTGTTTCTCCACATCCTTTCCCCTCAAAAACTCCCTAAAATAGTAGCAAAATACTCTATCCAACAGCAACACAAAACAATCCACAAAACAGTCTGCTACAAGTGAATAACTCGAACTCACGGCTTCCTATCACAACCCCGTTAGTTCTTACAATTATAGAATGAATTTGCATACATCTCTAGTAGAAAAAATGGATGAAAAAGAGAAGTGAACATACCTTATTTGTTGAACAACTCAGCTCCTATCTTGGTTCTTCAATCTCTAGGCTTTACTTCCAACTAGAACTTCAAAAAGGAGAGAAATTCAATTGGGATTTGTGTGTAATTTTTGGGAGGATGTTTGCAGGGGTTTTGGGGGTTTAGGTTTGGTTATTGTGCCCTATTATCAATGTATTATATGAAGGATATATGCCTTTAAAAGGTCTCTTTGGACGACCTGAACTGGCCCATTTTCGGACATCTATAATCCTCTTATTTAAGCAAGTAGGCGACACACCTACTTGTCACCTAGCTGTCTGCGTAGTCTTGTAAAAATGCATATATCTCTCTACTCCGATATCGTATTGACAAATGGTTTAATGTGTTAGAAAATAGACTCATAGATCTTCAATTTTATGGGTGTAAAACCCCTTAACTCTAAGTATATTTAGAGAAAACTACAATTACATTTGACCCAAATTTCAGTAAAACTTACAAACGTAACTTGTGATAACTTTCATCGATTTTTGTTCCACGACTCGCTTGACCTCAAAACATTATACACGACCATCATACGAATAACATAACTTATAACATAACCTTCTTATCATGTTAATAACCCTAGTCATACCCCAAAGGTACGGGTTATAAGATTCCCAACTTGTCGACTTTTGACGAAACATTATTTTCTTCAATTCCTTAGCTTCTGAATCTTCCAACCCTCTTTGTACTTGTTGTTTATGATCTTCAATATTTGTAACCTCAGAGGTAACTTGATAACTTACTTTATATACTTCGAAAGTTGATCTCATTTTTGGTATTACATTAGTTTGCTTACGACGCACTTTTACATACGAAAATATGGGGTGTAACATCATTCCCCCTTGGGAACATTGGTCTTCGAATGTTTACTATAAGAGACTTTGGAAAATTTTGCCAGTGTCTCCTCCGTACACTAGACTAAAACCAACCTGCAAGCAACTAGAAAACATACTATACATGCCACACATGGCCAATGTCTATAAATAACAACACTTGGCCTCACACGACCGTCAATTATAAATACTGAAAGTATAAAATAAGAGCTTACCTGATGACCTACTGACCTAAAAAGAGCTGTACTGAAGTATCCCATCTCGAGCCATATCTTCAGTTTAAAATAGGTGGGTGTATTTAGACTTTATTTCTTCCTCCGCTTCCACATCATCTCTTACACATTCTTGCTTCTCCATAAAACTTTCATGAAGGCTACCTCCTTATTTCGTAGCTTATGGATTTGTCGGTCTAGGATGGCAACTGGAACTTCCTCGTACATCAAGTTCTCCATGATCTGTACATCATTAATGGGCACCACTCGGGTATGATCCCCAATGCACTTCTGTAGCATAGATACGTGAAAAACCAGATGGACATGCTCCAATTCAGAGGTCAAATCTAACTCATAAGCTACTCGGTCCACTCCTTGGATAATCCTATAAGGCCCAATATATCATGGACTAAGCTTGCCTTTCTTGCCAAACCTCATCACGCCCTTTATAGACGACACCTTTAAGAATGCCCAATCATCAACCCCGAACTCTAAGTCTCATCGCAGCACGTTAGATTATGACTTCTGACGACTCTGAGCTATCAAAGTCGCTCCGGGATAAGCTTTACTTTCTCTACGGCCTGCTAAACCATGTCTGGCCCATGTAATCCAGATTCTCCAACATCAAATAAACCTCTAGGAGATCTGCACTTACGCCCATACAAAGCCTCGTATTGATCTATCTGGACACTGGAGTGGTAGTTGTTATTATATGGAAACTCGATAAGAGGTAGATGTTCATCCCAACTTCTTTTAAAATTCAACACACGTGAGCGTAACATATCCTCGAGCGTCTAAATTGTGCGCTTGGCTTGTCTATTAGTCTGTGAATGAAAAGCTGTGCTGAGGTTCACTTGAGTCCCCAGACCTCTAGAAATGTGCTGTAAACTGGGCCCCACGGTCAAATATAATAGATACTGGGTAGCCACACTATCTCCTTAATATATAACTTTGCATAATCTTTAGCTGTATATGTAGATCTGACAGGTGGGAAATAGGCTGATTTCATTAGCCTATTGACTATCACCTATATAGAATCGAAATTACGATGAGAACGAGGCAAACCCATGACAAAGTCCATGTTTATCACCTCCTATTTCCACATCGGGATCTCTATAGTCTGCATTAGCCCTTCGGGCTTCTGGTGCTCTACATTCACCTACTGGCAACTATGACACTAGGCGACAAACTCAGCAATGTTCTTCTTCATATCGTTCCACCAATACACTTCCTTAATGTCATGATACATCTTCGTCGACCCAGGATGAATGGAGTACCACGAATAATGTGCCTTTGAAATAATCCTGTATCGTAGACCTTCTATATGTGGAACACACAGATGACCCCTATATCTGTGAACCCCATATCCGTTGAGATCTAACAACGACTTCTTCTGCTGCGGAACTCGCCCTCTCAACTCGACCAACCCTGGGTCCTCGTACTGCCTTTCCTTGACTTCAGCTATGAGAGATGATTTTGCAGTGTTTTGGAGTACAATTCCATCATCGTCAGAATCTACTAACCGAACCCCCAAATAAGCCAATTGATGAATCTCTCTAGCTAATTGTCTTTTCTCAGCCTCTACATGTGCTAAGCTACCCAAAGATCGACGACTTAAGGCATCTACTACAACATTAGCTTTCCCTGGATGGTAGAGAATGTTAACATCATAATCTTTCAATAACTTTAGCCATTGCCTCTGTCGAAAATTCAACTCTTTTTGCTTGAAGATATATTGCAGGCTTTTATGATCTGTAAATACATCAACATGAACACCATATAAATAATGCCGCCATATCTTAAGTGCATGGACAACGACAGCTAACTTGAGGTCGTGGGTTGGATAATTCCTCTCGTGCTTCCTCAACTGCCTTGAAGCATACACAACTACCTTACCATGTTGCTTCAGGACACATCCTAACCCAACACTTGAGGCATCACAATACACAGCATAACCCTATGGACACTCTAGAAGTGTTAGAATTGGTGCTAAGGTAAACCTATTCTTAAGCTCTTGGAAACTCCATTCGCAAGCCTCTACCCACTAAAATGTAACTACTTTCTAGGTCTGCTTCGTCAATGGTGCCTAAAAAGAAGAAAAACCCTCTACGAACCTCCGATAGTGGTCTGCTAAGCCTAGAAAGCTACAAACCTCTGTTGGAGTGGTAGTTCTAGGCTAGGATTTCACGGCCTCAATATTTTGAATGTCTATCTTTATACCTTCATTGGATACAATATGCCCAAAGAATGCTACATACTTCAACCAAAATTCACATTTAGAAAACTTAGCATACAACTTATGATCACGGAGGGTTTGGAGTACCGCTCGTACGTGGTCCATATGCTCCTCCTCTTAACGTGAATAAGCCTGAATATAATCAATAAATACTATCACGAACAGATCTAAAAATGGCCGGAATAGGCTATTCATCAAGTCCATAAATACGACGGGTGCATTCGTCAACTCGAAGGACATGTCAAGGAATTAGAAGTGGCCATATCGGGTCCTGAAGGCTGTCTTTGGAATATCTTTCTCCCGAACTCTAACCTGGTGGTACCCCAACCTCAAATCTATCTTTGTAAAACATCTAGCCCCCTGCAACTGATCAAACAAGTCATCGATCCCTAGAAGTGGATACTTATTCTTACTAGTTACCTTGTTTAGCTGCCTATAATCGATACACATCCTCAACGAGCCGTCTTTCTTCCGCAAAAATAGTAATGTTGCACCCCAAGGTGAGGTAGTGGGTCTGATGAAACCTTTCTCCAGCAAATCTTTTAACTGCTCCTTCAATTCGGCAGGTGCCATTCTATACGGAGGGATGGATATTAGTTGAGTTCTCAGAAGCAAATCGATGCTAAAATCAATCTCTCGCTCTGGGGGAATACCTAGAAGCTCATCTAGAAACACATATGCGTACTCTTTGACTACTGGAGTAGACTAAAGTGTAGGTATCTCGGCATCTGCATCTATAACTCGCACAATATGATAAATGCATGCTTTTGCGATCATTTTCCTCGCTTCATATAGAAAATAAACCTACCTCTGGGTGTCACCGTATTACCTACCCATTCAAGGACTGACTCACCCCAAAAATGAAATATGGCTACCTTTGCTCAACAATCAACTGTGGCATAGCAAGTTGCCAACCAGTCCATGCCCATGATAGCATCAAAATACATCATCTCTAGCCCAACTAGGTCGGTTGAGGTCTGACAACTACAAACTATCACTGTACAACCTCTGTAAACCCTTCTAGCAATAATCGATTCTCCTACCAGTGTAGATATCGCTAAAGTATCACTTAGTATTTTATGCACTATACAAAACTTTCCCGTGACAAATGGGGTAATATACGATAAAGTAGATCCTGGGTTTATCAATGCATAAGCATCATGAGAGAAAATAGTCAATATACCTGTCACAACATTTGGTAAAGACTCCTGGTCCTGTCGACCTGCTAAAGCATAGATACGGTTCTAGTTACCACCTAAACTGGAACCTCTACCTCTACCAGCCAAAGACTGAGACTCACGCCCTAAAGGATGCACGAACATAGATAATCTTATTTGTGAACTCACTAGTTGTGCAATACCCTGGTTGTACAATACCCCCGGAATCTCTATTTGGGCAATCTCGCATCATATGCCCTAGACGTCTACATGTATAATAAGAATTGGAACCTGCTTGGCACTGGACCAAGTGTCCTCTACCATAGATGTCACACCGCGTCGGAAATGACCATGTTTGCCTTACCTCATTATCGCTGAAAACTCGATGCCCGTAAGCTCTCACATGGTCCAGATTAAGTATGGCGATCATACCTGTAACCCATAACTGAGGTGGCGGAGGCCTAGGTGGCCGTTCAAAGTACTGTGGACTATAACTACCCTGAGACTGCTCCTGAAACCTGGAAAATCTCATCCTCTTACGCTGCCCTTGCTCAGTCCTCTCTGTACCCTTCTGCCAAAGCCTTACCCTTTCTATATTTTGGGCAAATGCCTAAATCCGGGAGATATCCATACTTTCCTGCAATGCAGCACTGGTACATGCCTCTATCAACTTTGGGGCCAACCCTACCATAAACCTGTGAATTCTGCCCCGTATAGTATTAACTATGGGTGGTGCATATCTGGCCAATGAGTCAAAACGGAGACTATACTCTCGAACACTCATATTGCACTGCTTGAGGGCTAGAAACTGATCGACTCGAGCCTATCGGATCTCCCGTGCTATGTACTAGTCAAAGAAGTCATGAAAAATTATCCGAAATAGCTGGAGGTGCATCACATCCCTTAGATCTCTCCCATCCCTCGTACCAAAGGACGACTATATCTTTTAGTCAAAAAGCTTCCAGCTTAACTGCCTCTTTCTCCGTGGCATGCATAACCCGAAAGATCCTATGAAGCTGATCTATGAAATCCTGCAGGTCCTCCCTCTGATCTATCCTCGTGAACTCTGGGGGACTCAAAGCAATAAACTCTCGGACCTTTCAACTCCCAGACCCCTCAGAAGATCTTGCACTAGCTGATGCCCTACCTTGGTTCTGGGTAGCTACCAATTGTTTCAACAAATGTACCACACTCCTCACGTCCTGATCTGATGGAAGTGGAGGGGGAATTGGATGTGCGGTATCTGTAGGAATCTCCTCAGGTGGTGGAGGAGTCAGTAATGGCTGAGTAGGGGTCTCGCCTTGGGCCTCAAATTGGGCCCCATCTACTGGGGGTACCTTGCTGGTCCCCTCACCTGCTGATGTATCTCTCCTCTGGCTAGTATAGTCTTGCTAGTCACCATCATATGTGTATGCATCCACCAACATGTAAGTTTAACTCAAATTTTCTATAACTCAGTTCTACAGCACGACTTAGATTTGAAAGAAGGGTAACCAACTCCTAAATGACTTGTAGTTACCTGCTTATAAAATGTGGTGCACAACATATCTATAAACAAAACCCTACTAGACACGACTTGTAGACTCCCTAGGATACAACTACTCTAATACCAAGTTTGTCATGCCGCGAACTTGGGGGAGAGCCCGACATCCGGTGCCTCACTTAGCCTAGGGTACCAACTTGCGACTGAGGGACTCTGAACATACAATGTCATACTATGGTCATGGGGCCACATTGCAAGACAATTTGTGAAGCAAAATATAAAATTGAATGGAAACTAGCTTTGACTAAACGTCAATATAAAGCTAGGCCGAAAAGGCCGCCATAACTACTACAACTGACAAACCAACAAAATATACATACAAGGCCTACAAGCCCAACATACTGCACTAACTGACAGGATATGTCTACAAGACTCTATTGATGGATGTAATGTGATCGGAACAGGGCCCCGACCTACCCATAACATATATACATATATACACAATATGCACACAAAACCCTAGACCCGACAATTCCGAAGGATGTGGAGCTTATCGATAAAGTTGAACTCGGGCAACAACTACTGGAGGTCTACCCGTCTATCTATCTGCACCTGCACACATGAAATGCAGCGTCCTCAAAAAAGCAACGTCAGTATGAAATAATGTACCAAGTATGTAAGGCAATAAAATAACTGAAAGCTGAAACTGAACTAATAATATAATAACTGAAAATAACTAGGAGTCAAAGATGATTTGGGGATCTACTTACCTACTGATACTAACTCAACTCTCTCAATATAGTAAGTAAAATAAATGTCCAGCCCTATAAGGCTCGGTATGTGTAACTGCTCGGCCATAGTAGACTCGCTCATAGATGCTTGACCATACTAGGCTAGGCATCTTGGCCATTCTAGTCCCACTCATAAGCGCTCAGCCACAGTAGGCTCGGTATATAACTTACCATCTGATTAGAGGTAGTGAATATAATGTAATCTTATATATATATATATATATATATATATATATATACACCTTCCACTCTCTTGAATTGAAGAAGACAGTATACTTAACTGAATATAAAGTCCCGATAAGGGAGAATACTGTAACTTATGAGACTAGGATAATGTACATAAGTTCAGGAATACAAACTTCTCTTTATGCCTCGTTATCAAACTCATGTAGTTAGGGGGTCATGCCAAAATAAAGAAAAGGTTTAGCCTTAATATACCTTATCATAATATTTCCAATCACCAAATTGAACTCTCCTATTCACACCTTAATCTACAACAATGATAATAACACTATCATTAAGTTATGAGAGGTACAACTATTGCAGAACGAACGACTAGCTTATTTTTTTTAAAAACGGGCAGCATCTCTCCTATAATCCTTACTTCCTCCAAATTCAAGATAACACCAACAAGACAAGAACACAATAATAAAAACATATGTGCATTATTTTCAATCTTATATACACCACAAAATACTACAAAATAGCCCATCACACCCTAATCTCTTCATACACAAAATGACCACTGTAGTAGTGTCAAACAACTCGAAAATTTTACGACGAATGACTAGCTCACTACCCTAAATTTATGTGGTGTTTCTCCACACCTTTCTCCTCCAAAACTCCCTAAAACAGTTGCAAAGCACTCAATCCAACAACAACACAAAACAATCCACAAAACAGTCTGCTGCAAGTGAATAACTCGAACTCACGACTTCCGATCACCATCCCGTGAGTTCTTACAATTATAGAACGACTTTCCATACATCTCCAGTAGAAAAAATGGATGAAAGAGAGAATTAAACTTACCTTATTTGTTGACTAACTAAGCTCCTATCTTGGTACTTCAAACTCTAGGTTTTACTTCCAACTAGAACTTGAAAAGGAGAGAAATTCAATTAGGTTTGTGTGTAATTTTTGGGAGGCGGTTTGCAGGGGTTTAGATCTGGTTATTATGCCCTATTATCAATGTATTATATGAAGGAAATAGGCCTTTAAAAGGACTCTTTGGACGACCCGAACTGGCCCATTTTCCGACATATATAATCCTCTCATTTAAGCAAGTAGGTGACACACATACTTGTCACCTAGCAGTCTATGCAGTCTCACAAAAATGCATATATCTCTCTACTCCGATGTTGTATTGACAAACGGTTTAATGAGTTAGAAAATATACTCATAGATATTCAATTTGATGGGTGGAACACCCCTTAACTCTAAGAATATTTGGAGAAATCGCAGTTACATTTGACCAAAATTTCAGTAAAACTTATGAACGTAACTTGTGATAACTTTCATCGACTTTTGTTCCACAACTCGCTTGACCTCAAAACACAACACACGAATATCATACGACTAACATAACTCATAACATAACCTTCTTATTTTGTTAAGAACCCTATTCTCACCCCAAAGGTATGGGTTATAACATTTCCAACTTGTCGACTTTTGACGAAACATTATTTTCATCAATTCCTTAGCTTTTGAACCTTCCAATCCTATGTGTACTTGTTGTTCATGATCTTCAATATTTTTAACCTCCGAGGTAATATGATAACTTACTTTATATACTTCCAAAGATGATCTAATTTTTGGTCTTACATTAGTTTGCTTATGACACACTTTTACGTACAAAAATATTGGGTGTAACAAGTTATTACCTTCTTTTACGTACCCAAGCTTGCTTGGGTACTTGCTGGTTAGTTCTACTGGAATCAGGGTTGTTTTTGGTTTTCCAAATCCATCCTGAAACATTAGTCTTATGAAAAAATATACAAAAGGAATATTTATGTCCAATTTTGTTACAGTTATGACACACAATGGTTGATCCAATTTTTGATATACCACTTGTGTTAGTACTTGTGGACTGAGTTCTAACTGGTCCTTTTTAGTGACTTGTAAGTCTCCTGGTTAGACTTGACAGAATTATGACTGGTGGATTTACGCATGCCATTCAGTTACATTTGCAATTCCTGAACCTCATCTTGAAGCACATCTCTTTCGATTTCATATACTTCAAGTTTAAGTTCCCAATCCTTCTTTTCCAGTATTGACTCGACCGGCCATTTTGAACTTTTGCACTTTGCTCGATAGTTCTCGAGCATGACTTGCCCTATGTGATGTATTATGACTTATGTAAATTGTTGGTTTTGGTTTTCAGGGTAATCGGAATGAATTTGGAAGAACAGTTCTCAGTTTGAAGCTTGAAATTTGAAAGGTTTGACCAAGATTTGACTTGTTGGTATATGATCTCGGATTGGAATTTTTATGATTTGGTTAGCTCCGTTAGGAGATTTGGAACTTGGGAGCGTAATCGGAATGCATTTTAGAAGTTCGTGGAAGGTTTAGGCTTGAATTGGCAGAATTGATATTTTGGCCCTTTCCGGTTGGTAGGTGAGATTTTGATATAGGGGTCGGAATTGAATTTTGGAAGTTGTAGTAGCTCCGTGGTGTCATTTGTGACGTGTGTGCAAAATTTCAAGTCGTTCGGACGTGGTTTGGTTGGGTTTTTGTTCGAAAGTGTAATTTGGAAGTTCTTGAAATCCTTAAACTTGAATCCGATGTGATTTTGGTGTTTTTATGTTGTTTTGAGCATTTCGAAGGTTGGAACATGTTTGAATGAGGTTATGGGATGTGTTGGCATGTTTGGTTGAGGTCCCGAGGGCCTCGGGTGAGTTTCGGATGGTTAAACAGATCAATTTTGGACTTTGGTTGGTAGCTTTTGCTGGTTTTGTGTTACAGACAAATTGTTCTTCGCGTTCGCGGTCAGGGACTCGCATTTGCGAAGGTTGTTTTATATGTTGATATTTTTGTTCTACGCGTTCGCGAGGAAGGGGACGCGAACGCGAAGGTGGAGGTTTCATGTGCATCGCGGACGCGAGACTAGGGTCGCGTTCGCGAAGAGGAGTAAGGTCGTTGGGCACCCCAGGCCCATGTGCTATGCGTTCGCGAGGGTTGGACTGCATTCACGAAAGCCTGGTAAGGAGAAGCATCGCATTTGAGTGGATCTGCGTTCGCAAAGGGAAATGGAGAGGCAGTGAATTTGGTCTACGCGAACGCGAGAGACCGGTCGCGTTCGTGAAGAATGTAATTTTACCTGGTGCAGAATGTTTAAAAGTGAGTTTCGCCAGCTTTGGTCTATTTTCTCCATTATTGAACGATTTTTGAAGCTTTTGAGAAGGATTGAAGAGGGAATCGTAGGGAAACACTCGGAGGTAAGATTTTTGAACTCTATAATCGATCCTATGTTGATTCTTACTTGTTTAATCATGAAATATGTGGAAACTAAAGCCTAAAATTGGGGAATTAGGGCTTGAAAATGGAGAGTGTAAATTGGGAATTTGAGGGAGCAATTGAGGTCCGAATTGATGTTCATGGTATGTATAAACTCGTGAGAGGATGAGAATTCAATTGATGTTTATTTTGTCGGATTTCGAGATGTGGGCCTGGGTGGCCGGGTTTGAGCAATTTCGGGAATTTTGATGTAAATTGAATATTTTCGAGTGAGCTTTCATTCCCTTAGCATATTCTAATGGTTATGTATTGATTGTGGCTAGGCTTGGAGCATCCGGAGGTTGATTCGTGGGGGCAAAGGCATCGCGGGTTAGAGTTTGGACCGGATTGAGGTAAATAATGATTGTAAATACTGTCTTGAGGGTTTGAAACCCTGGATTTCACATCGTTGTGCTATGTTGAGGTGATGCACACGCTAGATGACGAGCATTGAGTCGTGCACCGTTGGGATTGTGACTTGGTCCATCCCGTACGACTGTTAAGTCGCGTATTTGATTTGAAATCTTACGATATTCCATATTTTAGAGATTGATAATATATTTTGGGCTGAGCTCCCTGATTTACTGATGGCCCGAGTGATTGTAAGGTTGATGACTGAGGTAGACCGAGGGTATGATTGTGAGGTTAATGACTGAGAGAGGCCGAGGGCCTAGTTATGAGGATTTTATATTAAAGGATCGGGCAGCACGCCGCAACAATATATATATATATATATATATATATATATATATATATATATATATATATATATATATATGTATATATATATGTGTATATGTATATATGTGTATATGTATATGGATCGGGCTGCACGCCGCAACGATATAGCGTTTGGGATTTAGGAGCCCCTCCGCAGTTTGCACACCCCCAGTGAGCGCCGTCGACGAGATAAATGGATCGGGCTGTACATCGCAGCGATATCTGGATCGAGCTGCGCGCCACAGTAGTTATTATATGGTAGTTATTGAGTGTGAGTGCTGAGTTTGAGCGCCGATTGATGAGAGTTGAGTCTCGAGTGACTGAGAGGCTTGCCTGGGGGGCTGTATACATATATGAGTGATGCTTTGCCTAAGGGGCTTGTTTTTATGAAATTGTTGTTTCCACTCCTCTTTATACTGATCCTCTGTTGAAAATGTTGAACAAATGCTTTTAAACAACTTTCATTTAAGCTGGAGTTTTTAGGAGATGTTCGAAATTTAATCACTGATTTGGCTTTGTTATTTCCACTGAGATTTTTATGATAAGAGGTGTTTATGATTCCTTTTTTGCTCGAGGGGCTGTATATGAACTATATTTTACCCGAGGAGCTGATTATGATTTTCATCTCTTTAATTATAAATTGTATTGAACCTCTATTGAAACTGTTGTAAAGCATTTTCAAATGATTTTTACCAAAAGTTGGATTTTAAATGAGATGATTGACTCCTATCTTGAATTGAAAACTTGTTGTGCTTACTGAGTTTATCATAATGTGGATTCATCGTTTCCTACTGCTCAGTCTTTATTTACTCTTATTACTTACTGAGTTGGAGTACTCACATTACTCCCTGCACCTCGTGTATAGATTCAGGTATTTTGGAACCCGATAGCGGGTGTTGATTGCTCAGATGCGGAGTCATCAGAGTTAGCAAGGTGGCTGCATGACGTTCGCAGCACTACTTCCTTCCTCTCATTTTTATTACTGTATTTAGTACATTTTTAGACTCTTTTTGTACTCGTACATTGGTAGATGCTCATGACTAGTGACACCCCGATGTCGGGCTTGTGTAATTATTCCGCGCTTTTCTTTGAAATTTCATTATGAGAATTATTATTTATAAATGGTATAAAAAAACTTTTATTGGAAAAATGGTTGATTCGGGAGTTGTGTCGGTTGGCTTAGTTTCACGATAGGCACCATCACGACTAGGTTGGTTTTGGGTCCTGACAAGTTGGTATCAGAGCCTAGGTTACATAGGTGTCACGAGTCATGAGCAAGTTTAGTAGAGTCTCGTAGATCGGTATGGAGACGTCTGTATTTATCCTCGAGAGGTTGCAGAACCTTTAGGAAAAACTTCACATTCTTGAATTCTTATCGTGCATCCTTGATTCAGCTTGAAGGGTAACTCTTTGAATTCCTTCCATGTATTCGTATGCGCGCATGGGCGCTCGATATCAATGTGCATCAATGGCTTGTGATTCCCTGAGCGAGGGGCGAGATGTGATCTCTATGTGTTGATGTTGGGCCAGTCTGGAGGACTCGATGCCGAATTTTTGCCTACAGCTTGAGCACCGAGGTGCTGATTGTGTGAGCACGTGTTTTTGAAGTTATATGTTCGGTAGTGTCTCTATTAGTAGAAGTGATGGCTGGATGACTATGTGATGAGTATGTTATGACTTTGAGACGTATTCATATGATTTGGAAGCGACCAGAAGGGTCTGCTAGAGGATGGAAGGACTATTAGGTACTTGATGTTATCTTGATTTGAGGTATAGCCCCGAGCTATGGGCGTGTGAAGAATCTTTTCATGTTTCCTAGTTGGGAGTGAAGTAAATTTCATGTTACGGTATGAGTTCAGACTCAGAAAGACTAAGTGGTTGCGTAATGTTTATGACAGCGGAGGGTATACAGAAATGTTAGTTGGAGGCAAAACAGGTGGGTTATCTCCTGCGGAGTGTTCTGAGGTTGTGTGATCATTATGTTGTCTGTTATGAGATCTCATTTACAAGTGTAATATATGTGTTGCAATTTAAATTTGGGTCGCTTAAGAGAGTGGGTTCAACTGTTACGAGAGTGAATGCGAGATTTGCATAAGATTTGAAGTACCAGATGGTCTGTGTTTCACGAGCTTATGAAGGATCGAGTTTAATCTCACTATGCCATTATGGAAACAATAGAGTATATGCATTATGAGTTATTGAGTGTGTTTTGATCTATGGCTTCGAGCCAAGTGGGGGAGTCCGATATTGATTAGTTGATTACACGGTAATGTGCTATGTTGGTTCCAGTTTGAGGCGTGTGGGTGAATCAGTTATGACTTACGGAGATTGCGACCGAGGATGGCTCGAGTAGAGGAAAATTTTGACAAAGGTTATGTCATGATTCATAGGTATATGAGAATCATGGAATGTCTTGAGTTGTTGTTGGTAAAGGATGCTCGGTGTATAGAGCAGAAAGTTGCATGGTTGTTCTAAGATGAGGTTACACTCTACAGCATCAGAGTACTTTTGAGGCACGAGTGGTTCTGTTCGTTTGATTAGGCTAATTGCAGTTTGAGTAGAGTGAATGACTCTCGAGAATGGTTCTAATGTGTTCAAGATTACATATAACAATTGGGTATTTTCAAGTGTATATGTGGCTAAAAACTGAGTTTTCATTGGAAGATGTCAAGACTTATGGTATTTCTATATCAATTATGGGATTCTGTATATCAGTATCAAGGAGGTAAAGGTAATGGCTTTAGATTCGTAGAAGTCTCTTCAGGGTAAGCATTTTGAACGTGGTGTTGTTAGGAATATCTAGAGAGTATTCAGTGGCTTATAGACCGTAGGAAGGTGTGGCTTTATTCTTAGGTCTCATGTGGTAAATCTGGGTTGAGGAATTGTGATGTTATATCAAGAAGGAGTATCAAGTTGAAGGCAAATCAGAAGGAAACTTGGATAGATGGGATAGTTTGGTAGTAGGCCGAGTCGGTATGGTAAGGATATGATTAGTTCTTTGGATGCTTATGAGGTAATGAGTTTCTACATGTGTTTTGCAGCAATTCTTTAGGTTTTAGCGACTTTCGTAGCTCGGTTGAGTTAGAAGGATTCAGTCCTGACAATTTAGATTTGTGCAAATGGAATTGAGAGAGTTCTAAATGGTTTCCACCATAGTTAGAAAGGTATATTTTTCCTATTGGCATGAGGAGCATGGGGTGTATAGTGGTTCTCTTCTAGATAGGATCAATGGAAAGTTCTTGGTTAGTTGGGCACATAGTTGCTTGTGGCTCGGAAGGGATATGAAGTTCTCATGTTATCCTAGGATGGTATGGTATATGTGGTATGTCATGGAGGATTGAGAATTTATGTGTGTAAGGTTACGGCTCAGATTTTAAAGGAAGGTCATAAAATTCTTAGGCCGCACAGGCAGTTTCGGATGATTAAGGAAATGGTATTACTGATTAGTGTGGCTTGATGAGGGTATACATTTCAGAAAGGGCGATGTGTTTGAGTTATAGATGCCTTATTGGTATTGCGACACTATCTCGTCTGATCGACTGATGGTATTTGAGTGGGCTTGGTGGCACCAAAGGATTTTAGGTGTACCTCTGATGGTATGATTGAATATTAGAGGTGTGTTGTACATTTGAGCGGCGAAATTGGGATCAGATATGGTAATTTGTGTGCTTTATGGACTTGGAGATTGGAAGTTCTCATAAACAGGTTAGCTCGTGGTTATGGACGGCAAAGATATGGGTAAGTTAGTCAGATGATAGTATGTGCTATGATTAAGCCATTGTGAACCCTCGGAGGGGGTATTTATCTGTTATGGGTGACTAGAGTTGAGGTGTGGTTCATTGGTAGACCTATATGGATGTGTGATCTGCATTGAGACGGCTTTGTTGACTTTGAGTTGCTATTGGTGAGGGATGTGTTGATTCGGTTGTTATTGAGCCATTAGTAATCAGGAGGATCTATGAGTTATCTTTTCGGATTGCGAGAGACGTTAGGATTTGTTGGTTATAGGCACATATGGTGCGGTGTTATTAGAGCCTCCCAGTGGAATTCGAGCGGGACAAGTACTGGGTATTGCTCGGTGGATGGTGTATCAATTATGTCCTTTCGAGTTATGTGGTGCTATGTAATTTCTTCGCGGTGGTTATGATGATCGCTTCAGTTTTAGACATCATATTGCGTACGATTGTCGATTTTGAGCATAGTGACTTAAGGTGTTTCATGTGAACCAGTATTTGGATGAGGTCGCGCATTGAAACGAAGCTATATGGAGTTATGACCCTGCAGGTTAGATTCATGTGTCCTGTTTCTATGATGTGTGACGGGTTCTCAGCATTGTGTTGTGGTGGTACTGGTGAACTTGCGGTACAACTCTTTCATTTGAGTCATTTTTATGATTTGAGTATGTTCAGATTGTTGCTTATTGGTGTGCGGATTGCACAGGGTGCGGCTTTAGCCTGTATTGATGGGTCATGTCACTAGAGTAATTGTGTTGGATTAATGAGATTGTTGAGGGCTTAAATGAATACAAACAGATGCGATTTTAGTATGTTGGAAGGATAATATCGAGGTTCAGCTTAGGAATTTGCTATGGTCTTTGCCAAAGGAGAAGTGGCTTCATGAATGGTTGATCTGGGAAACGGTTATCGCTTACTGCATGTTTTATTTATCATTGGCAGCATATGAAATTCTTGGAATGAGACTGTAGTTGATAAGAGGTTCTCTATCAATATTCGGTTGTTGTGTGCAGCTGTTGTGATTAGAAGTTATCGCAACAAGTGTTTGAGTTATGTGGTATGTCATGTAATTGCACCTGATGGTTGCAAGTATGGGTTATTACAGCTTGTTGAGGCCTATTCGGGGTATAAATGTGAGATTTTGATCTTGTGGATGATTTTAGAATTAGAAATGTGGTCCTAGGGTTTATGGGCTAGATTGGATGGTGAAATTTCAGTTACATTGTGTTATCGGACCTATATGAGATAGGGTGATGTGGGAACACCCCCGGGTATGTTCATGGTAAGGTTATTTAGTGATTGGTTGGCTTTTGGAACAACTCTGGGCACGTTCGAGGACGAACGTATGTTTAAGTGGGGGAGGATGTAATGACCCGACCGATCGTTTTGAGCTTTTGCACTTTACTCGTCAGTTCTCGGGAATGACTTTCCCCGTGTGATGTATTATGACTTATGTAAATTGTTGGTTTTGGTTTTCAGGGTAATCACAATGAATTTGGAAGAACAGTTCTCAGTTTGACATTTGAAATTTGAAAGGTTTGACCAAGATTTGACTTGTTGGTATATGAACTCAGATTGGAAGTTTTATGATTTGGTTAGCTCCGTTAGGATATTTGGAACTTGGGAGCGTGATTGGAATGCATTTTGGAAGACCGTGGAAGGTTTAGGCTTGAATTGGCAGAATTAAGATTTGGCGTTTTCCGATTGGCAGGTGAGATTTTGATATAGGGGTCAGAATGGAATTTCGGAAATTACAGTAGCTCTGTGGTGTCATTTGTGACGTGTGTGCAAAATTTCAGGTCGTTCGGATGTGGTTTGGTTGTGTTTTTGATCGAAAGCATAATTTGGAAGTTCCGGAAATCCTGAAGCTTGAATCCGATGTGATTTTGGTGTTTTATGTTGTTTTGAGTGTTGCAAAGGTTGGAACAAGTTTCAATGAGGTTATGGGATGTGTTGTCATGTTTGATTGAGGTCCCGAGGGCCTCGGGTGAGTTTCGGATGGTTAAACGGATCAATTTTGGACTTTGGACTTGACAGTTTTTGCTGGTTTTGTGTTGCAGACAAATTGTTCTTCGCATTCGCGGTCAGGGACTCGCGTTTGCGAAGGGTGTTTCCTATGTTGATATTTTTTTCTACGCGTTCGCGAGGAAGGGGACGCGAACGGGAAGGTGAAGGCTTCATGTGCATCGTGGACGCGAGACTGGGGTCACGTTCGTGAAGAGGAGTAAGGTCGTCGGGCACCCTAGGCCCATGTGCTATGCGTTCGCGAGAGTTGGACCACGTTCGTGAAAGCCTGGTAAGGCGAAGCATCACGTTCGCGTGGAAATTGTCCGCATTCGTGAAGGGAAAAATGGAGAGGCAGAGAATTTGGTCTACGCGAACGCGAGAGACCGGTCGCGTTCGCGAAGAAGGTAATTTTACCTAGGGCAAAATGTTAAAAGTGAGTTTCGCGAGCTTTGGTCTATTTTCTCCATTGTTAAACGATTTTTGGAGCTTTTGAGAAAGATTGAAGAGGGAATCGAAGGGAAACACTCGGAGGTAAGATTTTTGAACTCTATAATCAATCATATGTTGATTCTTACTTGTTTAATAATGAAATATGTGGAAATTAAAGCCTAAAAATTGGGGAATTAGGGCTTGAATATGGACAGTGTAAATTGGGAATTTGAGGGGGCAATTGAGGTCTGAATTTGATGTTCTTGGTATGTATAGACTCGTGAGAGGATGAGAATTCCATTGATGTTAATTTCGTCGGATTCCAAGACGTGGGCCCCGGGGGTCGGAATTCAGCAATTTCGGGAATTTTGATGTAAATTGAATATTTTCGAGTGGGTTTCGTTCCCTCAGCATATTCTAATGGTTATGTACTGATTATGGCTAGACTTGGAGCATCTGGAAGTCGATTCGTGGGGGCAATGGCATCGCAGGTTAGAGTGTGGACCGGATCGAGGTAAGTAATGATTGTAAATACTGTCCTGAGGGTTTGAAACCCCAGATTTCACATCGTTGTGCTATGTTGAGATGACGCACATGCTAGATGACGAGCGTGGAGTTGTGCACCGTTGGGGATTGTGACTTGGTCCGTCCCGTACGACTGTTAAGTCGTGTATTTGATTTGAAATCTTATGATATTCCATATTTTAGAGATTGATATTATATTTTCGGTTGTATGCCATGTTTGGGGCCTTGTGCCGACCTGTTGAGACCCTTAGGGGCATTTTCACTATTTTTCCTCACTCCATTAGTTTTGAAAGCATATCCTCAGTCCTGTTTTACCTGTTACCGTTTAAATCTGGTTTTATCACTTTACTTCTTAAATGTGAAAACTGTTTGGGCTGAGCTCCCTGATTTACTAATGGCCCGAGTGATTATGAGGTTGATGACTGAGGTAGACCGAGGGTCTGATTGTGAGGTTAATGACTGAGAGAGGCCGAGGGCTTGGTTGTGAGGATTTTATTTTTATGGATCGGGCTGCACGCTACAAATATATATATATATATATATATTATGGATCGGGCTACACGCCGCAGTGATATAACACTTAGGCTGTAGGAGCCTCTCCGGAGTCTGCACACCCCCAGTGAGCGCCATCGACGAGATAAATGGATCGGGCTGCACGCCGTAGCGATATCTGGATTGGGCTGCGCGCCGCAGCGGTTACTATATGGTACTTATTGAGTGTGAGTGCTGAGTATGAGCACCGATTGATGAAAGTTGAGGTTTGAGTGACTAAGAGGCTTGCCCGAGGGTCTGTATACATATATGAGTGATGCTTTTCCCGAGGGGCTTGTTTTTCTGTTTCCACTCCTCTTTATACTGAGCCTCTGTTGAAAATGTTGAACAAATGCTTTTAAACAACTTTCATTTATGTTGGAGTTTTTAGGAGATGTTCGAAATTTAATCATCGATTTGGCTTTGTTATTTTCACTGAGATTTTTATGATAAGAGGTGTTTATGATTCCTGTTTTGCCCGAGGGGCGGTAAACGAACTATGTTTTGCCTGAGGGGCCAATTATGATTATCATCTCTTTAATTATAAATTGTATCGAACCTCTATTTAAACTGTTGGAAAGCATCTTCAAATGATTTTTACCAAAAGCTGGATTTTAAATGAGACGATTGACTCGTATTCTGATTTAAAAGCTTGTTGTGCTTACTGAGTTTATCATAATGTGGATTCATCGTTTCCTACTGCTCAGTCTTTATTTACTTTTATTACTTACTAGGTTGGAGTACTCACATTACTCCCTGCACCTCGTGTGCAGATTCAGGTATTTCGGAACCCCGGTAGCAGGTGTTGATTGCTCAGATGCGGAGTCATCAGAGTTAGCAAGGTGGCTGCACGACATTCGCAGCACCGCTTCCTTCCTCTCATTTTTATTACTGTATTTAGTACATTTTTAGACTCTTGCTGTACTCGAACATTGGTAGATGCTCATGACTAGTGACACCCTGATGTTGGGCTTGTGTAATTATTCCACACTTTTCTTTAAAATTTCATTATGAGAATTATTGTTTATAAATGGTATAAAATCAACTTTTATTGGAAAAATGGTTGATTAGGGAGTTGTGTCGGCTGGCCTAGTTTCACAATAGGCGCCATCACGACCGGGTCAGTTTTGGGTCATGACATTTCCCTATTAAGTCTTTTCTCAATTCATTCAATATCTTTTGAGACTCTTTTAGGGTAAGGTCAGGAATATCTTACAATTCATTATATCTATCATAGTCATAGGATCTTACCTCGCTTATTTCACCTCTTGCCATGAAACAATTTTAAGCGTCTTCTTTGCTTTCATCATCTGATGTGGCTTCATCAGTCCATCAGCCAGAATATTTGTTCATATCATTTTCTAAAGAAGTCGTAAAGCACATGTTTGCTATTTCCTCATGTTCTGAGCTATATTCATCACTCCAGCTTCTGAAGGATTTGTTTTTGCTGAACCCTCTAGAGAGTTTTCTTTTAAGCTCACGGCATTCAACTTGAACATGGCCATACCTTCCGCATTCAAAGAATTTCCCATCATTTTTGTCTTGTCCATTGTATTGTCTAGTTCGTCTGGATGACATCCTTCCTTTTTTTTTGTATTTCTATATCTTCTCATCAATCCATTCATGTTTCTTGATACCATGTCAATTTATTCTTCAAGAGCTTCTGGATCGTCATTAATATCATCTTCAGGTCCTTCAATTGTAGTTTTGAAAGCAACTATTTTCTTCTTTTATTCCTGACATGTTTTCTTGAGATGAGTTTTCTCAAATTCTATAAGATCTCCTCGTCACTCATTACATGAAAGTTTGTCTAGATCTTGATATTCGAGTGCAGCTACTTTTGTCTGCCATGTGGTAGGCAAACTTCTCGGGATTTTTTGAACTTGATCACCACTTGAGTAGGGTTTACCAAAGGCTTTCAGATCGCCATTGATTTTTCTAAATCTAGCAAACATTTCCTCAATGGATTCTCCTTCTTTCATCTGGAAGAGTTCATAATCATGAACCAACATGTTTATCCGAGTTTATTTCACTTTGCTGGTTCCTTCATAAGTAACTTCCCGTTTGTCCCACATTTATTTGGTTGTTTCACAGCTTGAAATTTTCTCATACTCTTCTCCCCTTATAGCATTATAGAACAAGTCTCGTGCCTTAGAATTAACTTTAATGAAAACCATTTGCTCGACTGTGTATTCATCTATATCATCAGGATCAGCGGGTGGTTGAGCTGCTACTACTAGTGGATAGTTCCCCCTTTTTTGATGACACTCCATACTTTGACATCATAGGATTTTGCATAAATTTTCATGCGTACTTTTCAGTGAGAGAAATATTTTCCATTGAAGTATGATGGCCTTATTTACGATGTCCCTTCTTGAAAGAGTGTACTAATTGTTACTTGATTTGACATGATCTTTTCTTACTAGCTGTTAAGCAAAAGATAAGAGTATGAAACCTGCTCTGATACTCATTAAAAGTACAAGGGGGGATGAGAGTGAATTGTCGATTTTTCTTTTTGTATTTTTAGTTGACTAGTTTACCAATTAGTCGACTGAAAGTAAGAATAGAATATAATTAAAGCAGAAATAAAATGCAGCAATTAAAGACACCAAAAGTTTTATGCTGGTTCAGATCAATGTGAATCTTACGTCCAGTCCTCTTGGGTTGCAAGTGTGCTGTCTTTCAGTATTTGAAGTTTCTCGATTACAAGAGAGTTGATGTAGCTTTGTACCAATAGCTTAGTCACTATGTCACTTCTTGCTTCGTGATACAATGCCTCACCATTGTTTATCTCTTTTTTGTTCTCTCACTAATTACACAGCAAAACTAAAGAGAACTACAATGATTGTTTGGAGTAGAATAAAAAGAGTGATAGTGGTTCGTTTAAAGTATGTCCGCTTCAAGATTGGTATATATATATATATATATATATATATATATATATATATATATATATATATATATCTTCGTGAGGTATTCTTGACTCTTGATTGATGTGAATCTTGAGAGATTACAAAACCACGAGAGTTGATCCTAAAAAGGAATCATAGAGTGATTCTTCCAAGAATAAGGTGGAGCTTCCATTGATTTGCCTTGACTTGTGGTCTTGATAGACTTTTCCTCCGCTAAGAAAATCTTTCTGTTATTTGAGAAATCAAAATTAGATCTCTTGATTTCGCGCTTTAACAATTTTCCTTTGATGAAGGAATCTCCAGTGCATAGATTCACAATCTTGTTTTCCTTTAATTTGGGACCTTCTACAATATCCTCCGTCAATCGGCTATCAAATCCTTGTTTGATTCTTCTTTCGCATTTTCGCTACTTCTTCCTTTTTCGTCTTTAATCTTTGATAGTTTTATTTTCCTTTGCTTTTGGAGTGTTTCTTCACAATAATCGCTTCAATATTATCCTTCCTTACTTGCTTCCGTTAACAGATCTTTTATTTAATTCTTTTACTTCTTCCTTTCTCGACTTCTTCCATACTTGAATGATAGAGGTTCTTGAGTCCTTCGTTTTATCCCTCGTGATCCTGCACCATAGTAATATGTTATTTTTCATCATTGAAACTTATATAACAATCTCCAAAAAATAAAACTTAAAGCCCTTTTACTTTCAATTGAAGCAATCCTGTCCTTTGTATTTTATGCTAAAATTATTTTTGAGAACATTATGTGTTAGCTATAGAGAGAGATGGCAAGGGAAAAAGGATTGTTGGATATAATTAATTAATTCAGCATCTAGTTACAAGTTTTATCCTTAAATCTTATCATAATTTTTATATGGCACATCAAACTAATTTAATATTGTCAGATTATTATCATTTGGAATTATTTAAGGCTAAACTCATAAAGGGCCCCTAAACTTGTTCGATTCTTTTAGTTTGACACTAAAACTTGGCCTTTTTCCTATTGAACACTCACACTACCCAAAAGTGTATCAATTAAATACTTTTTTTGACTATCAACAAAAAATATAAGGTGTGTGTAATACATTCAGAGGTAAAGTAGCAAATTGAAAATAAATGAGGACATATTTTGGCTCAGAATAATTCTAAAAAAAATAAATTTTGAGTGAAAAAGAAGAGCTAATTTTAAACCTACGTTGCTATATAAAAAACATAAACTGTTTCAGCAACAACAAAAAAAGTAAAAACCTTTCCTTTTTGAACCCCACCCTCACCCAATTAACCCCCTCTTTTTTCTTCTCCCCCAACCCATGTCCACCCACCGTGTCACGACCCAATTTTTCCTCTGTTGGGGTATCATGATAGCACTTAGTCTTAGGGACTAGGTAAGCCTAATAGTTACTGAACAATAAATACATAAACTCTGACAGCCTCGAAATAGAAATCTTTATAAATTTACAATTTTCCAAAGCCTGTAGTATAAGTCATAAGCTCTATAGAGTTTAATACAACTTTTAAATATAACTATTTGGAAATAAGTAAAAAAATGTAAATAAAAAAATAGGAAGGTGACTCCGAAGCCTGCAAACGCAGCAGCAGGTTTACCTTGAGTCTCCACAACAACGATCCGCACAGCTACTAACGAGAAAATACCTGGATCTCTATAAAAATGTACAGAAGTATAGTATGAGCACACCACAGCGGTGCCTAGTAAGTATCAAGACTAACTTCGGTAGAATAGTGACGAGGAACAGTCAAGACACCTACTGGTCTAATAAATTGGTCTAATAAAGCGACAAGTATCAGGGGAATACCATAATAATGACATAGAAGAGTGAGCGGAAACACAACCTAAATCTGAAATCACAGATACTACAAGGACAAATAATAACTCAGCAACTACTACAACTTTCACATTTGATTTTTAGTCAACAACCTTCATGAAGTACCGAACCTCAGATAAATTACAACTCACAGGTCTCAATACCTGAATCCTAACACTTGGCATCCTGTGCCCTCATCACACATCATAACTACATTGATGACTCACGTGCCAAATAGAGCCATTATCACATGGAATGCAAGTAAACAAAGGTGTGCATCTATACTCAACAATACCAAGAAAACCTCTTATCTGATAAGGGTGCTTAGCTATGTGTATGCTTGTACAAGTGTCCTAGCATAATTCATACCAGCTAGTAAGCATAAGGAAAATAACAGACAATATGTAGGTTGTTTGCAGAACAGAGGGATCTACCGAAATACCGTTCCGTAGTCCCAAAGTAAATATGCAGAACATGGGGATCTCTCGGAATATCGTTCCGTAGTTCCAAAGTAAATATGCAGAACAACCAACAGAGATAACAGTTATAGCATGTCAGAAACCTCGTGCATCACCACAACAAGTACAACAACTACAATGGCAATAATGCAAAGTACGACAAGTAAATCAACTCAAGAACTTTAAATCACAAAAAAACGATAGAACTCATTCGCAAGGAATAAGCACAGTAAAAAATGCTATGCGTAAAGAGAACAACTTAACAAGGAAAAACTAATATGTAGCAACGATCCCACAATATATAATTGAACAACAAGAAAACTAACACGAGTCAAATAATTCCAAATAGTGCTATGTCAGGTGAAATATGGGATATCTAGTTTCTTTTAAGGTTGAGCAATTACGAAGGTTATTCAACAATTCAATTAAGAATAAGCGGGGAAAAGATAATCGCAACCTCAATTAAGACTAAACAATTATAGGATGCGATAATAATAATATTTTCAGATAAAGGTAGGCAGTTATGAGAAGATAGCATGACAATGGGAGATGTATAAATCTCCAGTTAAGTCAAATAAGAGTCAAATAGGAAATAAGAGTGAATCATAAAGCAATTAATTCCAATTAAGTATGTAGAGATGAAACTAGTAAAAAGGAAACTCAGTCGTATCAAGAACAACTTCGTACACAGTAAATATAAGGACCTAAGAACCCTAAAGGCCAGCTTTCCACAAATAAGTCCGAGCATGTACTCGTCACCTCGCGTACACGAACTACAATCAACATAAAAGACTCAAATCCTAATGGAAAATCCCCCCCACAATGTTAGGCAAGATACATACCTCAAAAAAGATAAACCGATACTCTAAAATGAACTTCTCAGGTGAAAAGGCCTCCGATAAGCTCAAATCTAACGAAAATAATATCAAAGAACAAATAAAACTCATAAGAAACTATTTCGGATCATAAAGTCTCAATCTTTAACAAAATCCAAAAATCGTTCCAAAAGTCGACCCCCGGCCCGCACCTCGGAACCCGATAAATTTCACAAAATCTGAACACCCATTCCCATAAGAGTTCAACCATATAAAAATTATCAAATTCCGGTACCATTTGGTTCCTCAAATCATGATTTTTCATTTTTGAAAACTTTCTTCAAAAACCACCATTTTTCTCAACTCAAAACACAAGTTAAATGATAAAGATAAAGATAAAGATAAAATCATGGAATATATTAAATTCTAGGTGACGAACACTTACCCAATCATTTTGCTTGAACAACCCTCAAAGAATCTCTCAAAACCGAGCTCTACAAGTCAAGATATGATAAAAATGGTCTAACCCTCGATTTGGGAATATATTCTGCCTACCCAGGTATTTGTACATCGCGATTGAGGAAGAGATGATGCAATCACGTAGAAGGAAAATGGCTACTATCCAAAATGTGCCACGCGATCGCGGAAGGGCTTATACGATCGCATAGTGAAGGATTTATCTGCTGCCAAAGCCACACTTCGCTATTGTGAGGCAGAAGATGCGATCACGTTTAAGGAATAATTTGCTGCCCAAATGAAAGAACTACGTGAACGCGGATAGAAAAGATGCGAACGCAAAGAGAGAGTAAACAGACTTTCGCAATAGCGAATGAGGTCATGCAAATGTGATGAACAATTAATACCTACTCCAAAATTACTCTTCGCGAACGGGGAGGAGTAGACGCGAATGCGAAGAACAAAACCAGATGACAGGTAACAGCAGTTCAAAATAGGAGAAAAATGTCTCGTAGCCCACCCAGAACACACCCGAGGCCCCCGGGACCCCGTCTAAACACACAAACAAATTCTATGACCAAACACGGACTCGCTCAGGGTCTCAAATTATATCAAACAACGCCAAAAATGCAAATCGCAGAATGAATCAAACTATGAACTTCCAAATCTTCCAACTTCCGGAACTCATGCCGAAACCAATCAAATCAACCTGTAATGACGCCACATTTTATCGACAAGTCCAAAATGAAAAGACGGATTTGTTCCAAATGTTGGAATCGCATTCCGACCCCGATATCACAAAAGTAAACTATGGGTGAAACTTCTCCATTTTCCAAACTTCAACTTTTCCAACTTTCGCCGAAATGCTCCAAATTATCCTACGAACCCCCAAATCCAAATCTGGATGCATGCCTAAGTCCAAAATCACCATACGAAGTTGCTGGAATTATCCAAAACTCATTCCGGAGCCGTTTACACAAAAGTTCAATTCTGGTCAAATTCTCATCGCTTAAGCTTCCAAAACTAGATTCCTTCTTCCAATTCGACTCTGAATCATCCGGTAACTAAATTCAACCATTCATGCAAGTCGAGACACATAATATGAAGATACTCAAGACATTATGCCATTGAACGGAACATAAATTCTCAAAACGACCGGCCGGGTAGTTACACGCCTTCCCCTCTCGCTTCACCAAAAATTGTTCCCTCTTTCTTCCCTCGTATAGGTTTAGAAAATTCCTCGCTTAACTAGAGGAGTTTTTCGATTAAAGCTCCAGTGGTTTCTATTTTTTAGTGAGTTCGAGGTGTCTCTATTAAGTTGAAAAAGAGAAAAAACCAAAAAACTATTTTAGATCTAACTCACACATGGTGAAAGAGATGCAAGAGGAATACATAGTTCGCCAGAAAAGTTTTTCGGTCAGATTTCTGATAAAGGTGTTAAATGGACCATGTTGTCCTAAAAACGGCCTAAGCCACACCCATTTTTGCCCGAACGGGTACAAGGGGGTGGGATTGGGATATAATGAGGCAAAATGCTGATCTGATCTGGTATATCTTTGCCCATCGATGTCCTGGTGACGAGCTCAAAACTCACACTTAAATTATGCTCGCTAATCAAATATAGTATAGTATAATATCGTATCCACGAGGACTAGAGTTAAACAATATTCTCGTAATTTCTAGCTTGATTGCTATCCAGGATGATCAACAATTGAGATTTATGTGATTAACACTAAAATTAACTAAGAATCTAGAGCTATTAACTACTGACACTCGAAGCAAAGAAAGATATCAATGGGAGAAGATAGAGTTTTGATAGGATAGGTGCAAGATAATTGTCTGGGATTTAACTCTAGTTAATTCACTTCTAATGTTCAAGTGAGTCTCTCGAATTCACTTGGTTATTATTTCAATCGTTTAGTAGAAACGCCTCTCTCAATTAAGTCTCAACATCACAAGATGAACCAATTTAAGCTCTGTGAAGATATGCAAGAATCGTAGTGGATTGGTCTTTAGGAGAACCTCGCTCGATTATCCTCCTAACTAGGTTTAATCAATAATTCAACTAGCCTCTTTCGATTACTAAGAAGAACTAATGAACTCAACCAACAATATAATGCAAAGATATCACGAATTATGCATCTCTCGATTACATGAACAAGTGAATATAGATACAATAATTAAATTATCCAAAAATACTTCAATACATCAACTAGAGTTATAATCCACAAACAAATACCAATACAACAAATTCATAAACCCCTAAAGGAAACTACTCCATAGACATGGAGTAATTTATCACAAATATAATAAAGATATAGGAAAACATAAATTCAATCCAAACTCGGGTCTTGAGTGAGGAAAGAATGATGAAATCCTTGTGCTTTTGTTCCTCCAACTCTTCCTTAGCCTCCTTACGTCGATTATGTGTCAAAAGTACAGAAAATAACGTTTTTCCATGTATTTATACCAAGTAGGGCTTGGCTCAGATGAAACCACCTTCACCCAGTCGAAATAGGAAATTGGCTCTATTAAAATTAGACAGGCACGCCGCATGGGGCGACGACCATGCGAGGAATTAGTGGGAAAATCTAGAGACTCAACAATTCATAGGCAACAAGATTTGTATAGCCGTGGTGCCCCACGCACTGCTCCACGCACCGCGGTTGTGGAGTTTTCTTAGAGTACAACTTTTCCTTGCCTTTTGATATCCAGATGTGGTTATTGACCCCCGAACGCGATTCAGGTTTCATCCTTTGGGATTTTACTGAGACTTCAAAGCTCCAAATAGCTCAAATAAGCTCCATAACATCTACATCACTCGGAATCACTCCTACAAGGCATAAAACACACAATAAGTACAAAACACTAACAATTAAAGCTCAAACACACTTAAAGTGCAGTGAATTAGAGTGCAATAAGTGACCAAAACACTAGATTATAACCTACAATCAACACCCCGCACTTAAACCATTTCTCATCCTCGAGCAATAATACTACACTTTATATAAACACGAATATTTAAAATAGATTAAGTACTCTAACGTAACATCCTCCCCTCAAGATTTGACTCACAAGTGCCACGCATGTTTTCATGACTCGATCACTTAATCTAACATAGAAGTCAATGACATTACCTTTCCTTCATGAATCAAGTGCCTCACACAACAATCGAGAGTATTTCCACACACAATAAAACTTAAGAACATTTAGGAACTCCAGATAGAATGAATTCACCCACTCTTAGAAACAACATTCATATGCCACAAAAGATGCACTATAGGCTTGCCCGTAGTGTACTACTCTACAAATTAAGCTCACTCAGTCAAGGATTAAATATGAATTTAATTGGTTGTAATGTAGGCTGTAGGACGGGTAGGATACAATTAGATATAAGAGTGACTACACCTCCCTACGCACTTTAATACAAACAATTTACCTTTCAAAACCCCACACTTATGTCAAACCATAACTCTACCTTCACATAAACATATATTAACTCCCTACTTCTATAAGCACAATTATATCAAGAGTTACCACGATCGAGAATATTTTTCACAATAATACAACTATTTTTATTTTTCTTTTCTTATTCAATTCAAGTGGATCTTACTTCTTCAAAATAATGCACCTTTCTCCTATTTCAATAGTTCCACTCAGAAGCCAAACCACCCACCCCACACTTCAACTTTTTCAAAGTTCGTAACAATTCAAGTGCTCACGAGAGGTGAAAATGTTCAAATTGATTGTCAATTTAAACAAATGGGTAAGGCTTGTAATATTGTTTACCGTGGAAATGGTAATAACAATTAAATTTGATTAAACGGTTCTAAAAATACGCAATCTATTTTTATGCTAGTTGTTAAGCAATTGATGCTACGTGAAAGACTTAGAAACGAGATAAGAGCGTGAGAGGAAGACGATAACCAAACCAAAAAGTTAACAATCGAGGCCTCGAGCTTGTCGATTCGGAGGCCTCGGGGTCGATTTTGACGCTCGGCTGGGAGCTATCAGGGGTGATCGATGGGCAACTAGCAGTCACAATAAATTCAATGATGGCTCTTTATGGCAAATAATAAGCAATAAATGGCAAACCTTAAGTAGAACACAATAACTATGAGCAATAAATGAAATAATGAGACCAAGAGAATATGTTAGAGAGCAGAGAGAATGTTCAAGTATATTAAGTATGGAGCAACAAATGTTTACAAAATGACAATGGTCCCCTTTATATAAGAGGGGAGGGGATCCCAACATAGTACAAATGCATTAATTACAGAGATATGGGGCTGGTACGACCATTAAATGCCTTGATTCGCCTTTTGGGCTAGTACACTAGACTTGACCTGCCATATGCACGTGCCTTGGGAACTCCACCTTGATCTGCCGAGACTGGTAATTCACAATGTCTCGGGACCGGTCATTAATTATATTGTCTCAAAGTTGAACTATCTCGAAGTCGATCACTGGAAGCCCTCGAGATGCCTTATTGCCCGTGAAATCGAGCCATCGATTTCCACCATATACAGATGGTCCCTATGTTTTCTAGAACAAAGTGATAGGAAACGATCTTGAGCTCCTACTGCATAAGCATCATCACTATGATGTCAGCCCATCATAGCATTAAATGCCATACTTCAAAAAACCACGCAAGGGTCGCCGTCAAACACAACTATTGAGGAGACCGTGAACCACTATTGGCTCGTCCTTTCTACTACCTATATGGCTCCTATAAATGCATCAATCCTTTGATAATTCATACTTTCTCAACATCTTCAAATTTTCAAGGCCAGACCCACCCCCCTTTCGCATTCTTTCTTCTTACGTTCTTGATCCTTTCCCTACCTTCTCAAAAATGTTTTGCCATTATCATGGCTAGAACTTCCAAGACAATTCCTCGAAAAGACGAGGCTGCCTCTTCATCCTGAACATGCAAAGGAAAGCGCAAAGTAATACCCACCATTGAACAATGTACTCCCATCGGGTTCGACATGATGAAGGATTTTACCGTCGACAAACCTTCATCTACACTGGGCCAATGTGAACACGTGTCCCGGTATATTAGCGTTGTGACCGACATAAAAAAGGTGAAGGATGACTGCTGATTGGAGGAGGCAACGCTGGTTGAGATTCCCCATTCTAACGAGAGCATAACGGATCACAAAGCTGGTATCCTCTATATATATACTTACCTATTCACTCTAGGTTTGGTCGATTCTTTTAACCCTTCTTCCTTGGAGATAGATCCGGTTATTCTTGATTTCTGTGACAAGTACCAAGTGACGCTTGGTCAAATCTATCCGTCTTTCTAGTGGATAGTCTACATGCTCCGCCACATCTCCAATGGGGCCAAGGGAGAGACCTTTGCCCTCGACCATCTGATCAGATTATATAGCCCTCAATTTTATCGAGGTTTGTTTAAGTTTCACCACCGGTCCAAGAAATCATTTTTCTCGAGCACCGATGAGGACAAGGATCGAGGGTGGATGAGCAGGTTCATCCGAGTGAGGACCTCAGATATCATCCCGGCCGGGAGGATGCCATTTCTGGAGAAGTGGAATATATAGCATAAGTATTCTTCCTTCGAACATGCTCTGTGATCTTCTTACCTCTCTTCCGAAAAATGATTTTCCCTTGGTTTTTGCAGCTACCGCTTGGTATCCTGAAGCGGTTCAGGATCTACCAGGATGGATCGGGCGATTGGATCCTTCGTTCCCATATCTCGTCTGGTCTTGGCCCAACCTAAATAAAACGTGGTGGGTGGCCAAGAATCATAGTAAAGTTCTTCTTACCACTTATATCCTAATCTTATACTTCTCCCCCGTATCCTTTGTGCTAATAAACTTCGGTCATAGTGTTTGTGCAGGCCTTGGCGATGGTGTGAAGATGAGGCCGCCTCCCGAATGTGAGGTGGAGACTTCGGAGCCCGCTAAGGGCAACAAAAGTAAAAATAAGGCGGCTGCTAATTCTCATAAGGCAAAGAAAGCTAAATCACGCAGGCCTCGAGCTGCCACTGGGACCTCAACTTCAGCTTCCGGAGCAAGTCCCAGCTCTGGGGATGAAGATGATGATGATGGCCAGTATCGTTTGGTACAGAGAACAAGGTTGGGCATGGGAGTCCCGCAGGTGCCCTGACCGGAGGCTACTGAATCGGCAACGACCAATTTGGATCAGTCCCATGAAATGGAGACCCTCGAGGAGGGCGTAAATGTGGTCCTTGATCCCAAGACCGAATGTGGTACAGTCCCTGCTGGGGAGACCATTGCTGCTAGTCCCAAAGGGTCTGGGCCTAGAGCTTTTTGAGGGCAGGAGTTGCCCTTTGGTGACATCGATTCCCTGGATGGCCTTAATTTGGGCCCTCAGTTCTCCTCTGGGAAGTTAAGGGACGCTCAAGACCCAAATGCTGCCAACGTGGGGGGTCCTCTCAAGGGAGGAGGTGCGTTTGGCAACTTCCTTGATGATTCCAGCGAGGACATCAATCTCGATGCTCACAGCACTATTGAGGCAGCGGAGAAGTTCCAGCGATAGGTGATATCTGTTTATGCGTACTTTTTTAGTCTCAAGAATTTTTCCTCATTTTCCTGACTCTTCTGTTTTGCCGTAGTCTAAGATGATGTATGATCACATCCTCTCTAGGCTTCGATAGGAGCTTTCATGCCGAGGAAAGGAGCTCGAGAAACTCATCTCAGGACTGTAGGAGTCGGAGGCCTCCTCTTCCCGAAATGAGAAGGAGCTGAGCAAGATTCGGGCGAGTTTGGAGGGAGTGCTCAGAGAAAGGGCTGGCCTTGCTGAGCAGGTAATTCGTTATTCATAAATCCATTCACTGTTCCCATGATTCAAAGTTTGCTGACTTATCTTTTCTTTTGCAGATCGGGCAGAAGAATGGGGAGATCCTCGAGCTAAGGAAGTGAAACGAGAAAGTGACCTCGAAATTGACATAGACTCGGGGTCTTCTCCAAAATTCTTGAAAAGAGATTGCCGTGCTATTTGCGGCCAAGTCTGAGGTCGAAAGAAAAGTTGCTACTTTCCTGAAGGACGCCGCTACTGCGAATCAAATAGCCCAAAGTATATCGGAGAAAGCCGAGCAAAAACTGATACAGGCTGTCGCTCATGCTAGTGCAAAGGCAAGGAGTCAAGCCTACGAGGAAGCCAATGCTAAAGGTGTCGATCTCTCAACTGAGATCGAGAAGGTCCGAGAATCTGAGGAAAACTGGGATCTCTTAATCGCTTTGGATGAAGTCCCTAGAGACGGTTTGGAGGATAGTGGTGATGAAGAGTATGCCTGTATTGTCTTTGATTTTCTTCTTTCTTTTTGTGTATGTACTGTCAGGGAAACAAGTCGTGTAAAAGTCGGCCCATGTAAATATATTTTATTGCAATGCAAGAGGATCTTTCTACTTCAAGTCTTTCCATTCTTTATACTCCATCGTTCTAGCGGAATTAGCCTTCGAATTTTGATGGTTGCTCTTTGGAGCCCATACTCGGAGTAATCTGGGCCCCTGAGATCAGATTCTGTCTTGAAATTAGGTCGATAACTCCTTTGGGGCCGATGCTTATGATAGCATGGAAACCTCGAGGTCTCGATACCTCTCGAACTTTGCATGATAGCAACGTCACACGACCTGATAATGGGACCCCGGGGTGGTCCCGCTAGTACATTTCCCAAAAAAGGTAACGCTGTCATGGCCAGAATTAATTGGTCTTCTGGGTAGGTGGCCAGCCGATGCCTGCCTTTATATATTAACTTGCTTACCTCTCAAATGCTTTGAGTAACTATTTCTTCCATAAGACTTTGTTTTTTGTGCTAGTTCTCCCATCGTTTCAACTCAAAGCCTTTGCCCAAATCTTTATCCTCTTCTTCTTATTTTACCATAGCCATGACTGCTACGTCGATGTCCACCCATCAAGTAGAGGGGATTTCTTCCTCTATCCCGTATCCGATCGATGGTACACCACCGGTACCCGGTGAGCAGGCCTCAAGGTGCTTTGTCTCGAGGAGAGACTTTACGTTGGAGAGACCTCCTAATGTTCAAGGGCATCAGGAGCATGCATCGAGGTTCATCTCCTTAATAAGGGAGGAACACCTCGAGATGATTAGAAAAGATTACGGATGGGGAGAAGGAGTGGTACTGCAGGTACCTTCCCCAGAGGAGAGTATCATGACCTATATGGAGGGGTGTTTGAGCGTGTATACGCATCTTTTTATGTCGGGTCCCCCTGATAGGGTCGTGCTTGAATTCTATAGGAGATACCAGGTTACCTTGGCGCAAGCTCACCCATCCCATTGGAAGATAATGCTAATGATAAGTTAATTTGTAGATAAGGTTCACCCTCAACCATCTCGTTAGGTTATATCAGCCGTTGCATTATCGGGGCTTGATTACTCTGCGGTGTCGATCCACTCTGTCCCCTGCCATCAATGACGAAGAGGAAGAGGACCGAGGGTGGATGAGCCATTTCGTCCGAGCACGAACAATCGATATTATCCCTAGAGAGTTTTTGCCATTTCCTGAGAAATGGAATTTCATACGTAAGTGGCATACCTATATTTTTATCGCTTTGTCCATAGCGGGGGAGAGCTCCAAAAAGGTATCTTTCTATTTCTTTCTTTGTCGCAATTCCTTGGTTGCCGAACGAGGTCCCTGATCTGGCTGAATGGTCTCGTAAGCTGGCAGCTTGTTCGACATATGATAAGCGCAGGTGGCGAGACCTGTCAAGGGGAGATGGGAGGCGAAGCATCACGGTAGGCGTTTAGTGGCTTATTTCCTCAGAAAGGTACTTTTCGTTTTAGCACACTAACTCTGCCACCACAGGTGTTGGAGATTTTTCTGATATGAGGCCGCGCCCCCTAGGGAGGAGGAGATACTATCGACCTCGGGGTCGAGGGTCGATAATAAACGGAAAGAGTCTCCGAGAAGTGAGGATGCTCACGGCGGGGCGAGTCCTCTTCTGAGGTTCAAAAGAGGTGGGTCAGCCGATCCTTTGGCTTTGGAGGCCTCTATTTTCGAAGGAACATTTCCCATTCCCGGCGAAGGTACTTCGAGGAACGAGGTTCATGCGGCGCCTTCTACCAAAGGCACTTCGGGGGATACTAGGCCATCAGACATTGGTTCGGCCTTTGGTGAGGCTCAACGGCTTGGCTTTATGGTAAGCTTTAGTAGCCGATATATGTTTATCTTGGTTTAGTGCCCTTTCTTTCTTATTGAATTTTCTTTTACAGGCCTTTGACAAGCTTAAGTCCGAGCTACTTCTCCATGAGTCCAGGCTGTGGGAAGCTTTGGACAGGGAGAAATCCCTTAGGCTCCTTTGTGCGCGAAAGGAAAGTGAGTTGGTATACCTACAGTATGAGGCGGATCGAAGTCACAACCGCAAAAGCCGTCTCGAAAGACAGGTAACCTGTATTTCATGTTGATGTATGCTCCCCCTTTTGTTTTTGGAGATTAATGTTTCGATATTTTAGTTGGACAGCAAAACGGAGAAGCTGGAATGACTTTGGGGCGAAGTTAGCCAGGCCAAACGTGAGTTTAACGAGTTGAAAGCTCAGGTAGATGCCCAAGTTGTTGCCAAGGATAATGCTTTGGCTAAGGCTTCTACCCTCGAGGTACAAGTTCAGAACGCTCATGTGAATAATTATGTCTGAGAGAATATGATCACAAGGCTCGAGTCCGAGCTTTTAAAGGCGAAGACCGAGGTGGTGAATGCCCAGGATGAGGCTGTAATGAGCCGCACTAGGGCTGACTAGAAAGTGGCGGCCTATTTGAAGGGCACCACCTATGCTAGAGCTGAGCTGAGGGAAGCTCTTGATCGTGAGAGCAATAGTAAAAAGTAGGTGAAGTGTAAATCTCAGAGGGAAACCCTCGAGGAAATTCATGATAAGGGGCTTCGAGCTCTCGGAAGAGATCAAGCAAGCCAAGGTGGAAGAACATGATGCTAAATTCCTTCTGTCTGATGCTGATGATGGCGAGGATGGGGTCGTCGGGCCGTAGTCCCCAAGGGGACATATATTTCCTTCTCTATTTTTGTATATAGTATTTTCTAAGCATGTTGTAAACGAAGATTGTATTTTTCCGCATGTATGTATAAAGAGGAAACCTTGCTGTTTTGTTTCTCCTATATTTATTTTTGTCCTGATTTTGGCCAGATGAACTGGTTTTTGAGTTGAGGGGAATCCTTAGATTCGTGGTATGACCCTGGGGCTCATCAGGCTGGCCCGTAGGCTCTTACGCGTTTGGTCGATGCGACCTTTTATGTAGGCTGGCGACAATGGCTCTTACGCTTTGCTCTTAGGCATATTTAGTTAACTGTTTTAGGTTTAGTCTCCGAATCGGGTTTCGACTCGAGCTCATTCGACCCTCAAGTTTTGAATTTAGAGCTGCCCCTTGGGCTCTTACGCGTTGGGTCGATATGACTTTTTGTGTGGGCTGGCGACAATGGCTCTTATGCGCTTGGTCGATGTGACCTTTTGTGTGGGCTAGCAACAATGGCTCTTACGCGCCTGGTCAATGTGACCTTTTGTGTAGGCTTTATTTTTCCCTCGATAAGGAGTTTTTGAAATACTATTTGCCTGAATCTTCGACGGTTTAATAAAAAACCTCGATTGTGAGTCATTATATGGCGATGATCGAGCACATCAGGAGGTTTGGCTCAGAGGCTGAGTATCTCGAAGCCAGTGTTTAAGAGCTGACATGGTCTAAGCTCTTTTGCCTATGTCGAGGGTAGCCTATTTAACCAGTTCTTTCCGAAGTATATTCGAAGTAATTGAAGGTCTGTGATTTATAGCGACGGTCGGGCGTCCCCGATCCGTGTTAGTTTTGGCTGGTAGAACCTTGTGACCAGAGTCATTTGTGTTTGGCCGGAGCCTTTAGGTCCCAAGTGAAGTAGTTTCGGCATCTATATAGTGGGTATGCCTTTTTAGGGGTCTTACAAGTTCGATATATAGCCGAAACTTTGAGATCGGGTTTATGCCTTTAGTAAGGTCTTACAAGTTTTACATGCCTTTGAGGTCTTACAGTTTTGGATACTTGGTACAATTATGATTCATGCCTCTCTTGAGGTCTTACAGATATTGCTGTTGCCTTATGTAGGTCTTACGAGATGGAGGCTACCCGCATGTGGCCTTACGGCCTCGGGTTTTGAAAAGCCGGTGAAGATGGCGATTGACGGTAGTCCCCGAGTCATCAAGGATTTCTTGGATCAGGAGCCATTACTTGTGAGCTTGGTGTTGCCTCATTGAGGGCTTATGATTTTGGAGTTTCCAACACGGAGGTCATGTATCCTTGAGTTTTCGACGCCAGTCCCCGAGTGTTCGAGACGTTTTTGGCTCTGGAATTGTTTTGTGATCTTGTTATTGCCTCATCGAGGGCTTACAGGTTAGGAACTCTGACTCAGGGGTCGGATTGTTTTGAGTTATTGACGACAGTCCCCAAGTGTTCGGGCGCCTTTTGGCTTTGGAGCCATTTTTTGCAAAAATATTGAGCTTCCTTGAAATGCAAAATGCTTTTGGGAAGTATTCTTTGATTACTTGGTATAAGTATACATGTCTTTGCTGTTATAGTGCTTTGGTTGTCTCAGTTGGGCGCCTACATAAAGGTGAGTACGAGATGTAACTTAAAAAGGGAGATGGTTGTACCTTAGTAGAGATGGCGCTTTGAACCTCGGTAGGCCTTCAGTTATCTGCTCGAAGGATGCGGTACGGCCATTAGTTTGTTCATTCGGAAATAGCCAAGAATATGCCTTGTGATCGCCATGTTGAATCCATTGAGGGTTCGAGGGGCGGGCATAATTTGGTTGAGCAGTCTAAGATGCTCTATTGCCTTTAGCATGATAATATCGGCCAAGCTACCTGGATCCATAAGCACAAGTTTAATCTTAAATGTATCAACAAGAAAAGAAGTTACCGGTGCGTCGTTATAGGGCTGAGATAGAGCCTCGAGTTGCTTTTTCCTAGTGCGGGATGTTTTCGTTCTCCTGACCGTGGGTTCCTGCAGGGCACTGACACCTTAAAAGATCATATGGGTGACATGTTGTGATTCACTTGCTTCATTCTTTTTGGTCGCCTCTCTTTCCCAGAACTGATTTTTGGCTCGGTCGCTGAGGAATTTTCGGAGGTGACCTTTACTAAGTAGTCGGGCTACCTCTTCCCGGAGTTGTCGGAAATCTTTGGTCCTATGACCGTGCGTGTTGTGAAATTCACACACTAAAATATGGGTCCTTTATGAAGGATCCGATTGTACAGGCCTTGGCCACATGGTGTCTTTGATTTTACTGATGGCAAACATGATGTCTGATTCATCGACGTTGAAGTTGTATTTCGACAAGCAAGGTGCCTCTGTCGGCCCCATGTACCTATCGAACCCAACTCTGTTGATGAGTCTCCGAGGATTCTGGACTCGATCTATTCTTTGATCAGTGCGGGGTATATTACGCCTCAGAGAGTTTCTCCGATCTTCGGTGTAAGGATGGTACCTTTCTTTGTTTGGATTTGGCTTCTTCGTCAGAAGCCTGCTTGGATATACCGAGCCCGGGGGGGGGGGGCTCCTAGTTGGTCGTCCTCAACCCTGATCTTTGATTGGTATCTGTTGTGGATGTCCGACTAGGTCACATCGGGATACTCGACCAAGTTCTGTTTCAGCTGCCTTGAAGCAACCGAGCTTCGCTCATTCAGGCCTTGAGTGAAGGCCTGTACTACCCAGTCGTCTGAGACTGGTGGTAGTTCCATTCATTCCATTTGAAAGCGAGAAATGAACTCTTGCAGCATCTCGTTCTCCCTCTACTTGATCTTGAAGACAATTGGACTTCCTTGTCGCTACTTTGATGGCACCGACGTGTGCCTTTATGAAAGAATCTGCTAGAATGGAAAATGAGTCTATGAAATTAGGAGCTAGGTTGTGATACCACATCATGGCCCTCTTCGAGAGTGTTTCCCCGAACTTCTTTAGTAAGATGGACCCGATCTCGTCGTCCTTTAGGTCTTTGCCCTTCACTGTGCAAGTGTAAGCAGTAACGTGCTCATTGGGGTCTGAGGTCCCGTTGTATTTTGGAAGGTCTGGCATTCTGAATTTCTTTGGAATAGGTTTTGGAGCCGCTTCCTCTGGGAACGGACTTTTTATGAACTTCTTTGAATCCACACCTTTCAAGATCGGGGGTGCGCCCGGAATTTGGTCGACCCTGGTATTGTAAGTCTCGACCTTTTTGTCGTTGGCTTCTATCTTCTTCTCGCCCGATTCGACCCTCTTTGTGAGGTACTCGAGCATTTTTACAATGGTGGGGTCGGTCAGCAACCTGTTGTTGCTTGACCTCTTTGGTACCTGCTCGGCCGGGGGATCTATCCCCAGTGCTACTGTGCTGGGAGTTTTCTAGTGACTTTACAACTGAGCAATCTCTAGCTGTTGTGCCTGCAGCATTTCAAGAATAACGTGAAGGCTAACCTCCTGTTCTTCCCTAGCTAGGGTTTCCTGAGCTTCTTGTTGGTCTCCTTGGTGCACGCTCCTGTTAGTGTGGGAGCTTACATCGACGTGTTGAGCATCACGTCAGATCGCATCTACGGGAATCGGTTCTGATACGTTCTCAGGGTTTTGTGGTGATACACCAACACCTGGAACATCTACACCATTTTCTCCGTGGTTCTCAAGATTGTTGTTCACCGTGTCAGACATTTTGACCTAAAATCAAAGATCTTGGGCAAGAAAAAGAGTGAAAGATAACTTGCGTTATGTAGTTAAACCAACAAGAAAATAATCACTATTATTTTTAGTCCCACGGTGGGCGCCAAACTGTTAACCATGAAAATGGTAATAAAAATTAAATTTGATTTAATGGTTCTAAAAGTACGTGATCTATTTTTATGCTAGTTGTTAAGCAATTGATGCTACGTGAAAGACTTAGAAACGACATAAGAGCTTGAGAGGAAAGCGATAACCAAACCAAAAAGTTAACAATCGGGGCCTCGAGCTTGTCGATTTGGAGGACTCGGGGTTGATTTTGACGCTCGGTTGGGAGCTATCGGGGGTGATCGATGGACAACTAACAGTCAGAATAAATTCAATGACGGCTATTTATGGCCAATAATAAGCAATAAATGGCGAACTTTAAGTAGAACACAATAAATATGAGCAATAAATGAAATAATGATACCTAGAGAATATGTTAGAGAGTAGAGAGAATGTTCAAGTATATTAAGTATGGATCAACAGATGTTTACAAAATGACAAGGATCCCCTTTATATAAGAGGGGGGGATCCCAACATAGTACAAATGCATTAATTACAGAGATATGGGGCTGGTACGACCATTAAATGCCTTGATTCGCCTTTTGAGCTAGTCCACTAGACTTGACCTGCCATATGTACGTGCCTTGGGAACTCCACCTTGATCCGCCGAGACCAGTAATTCACAATGTCTCGGGATCGGTAATTAATTATACTGTCTTGAAGTTGAACTATCTCGAAGTCGATCACTGGAAGCCCTCGAGATGCCCGTGAAATCGAGCCGTCGATTTCCACCATATACAAATGTGGTGCCAAAGAAACAGGATTACAGGCTCAAAAGGGGTTAAGTAAGATACATAACAATTAGGTGGGTAAACACATATATCTGGCTCAACAAACAAACACCTATATCACTTTAAAGACTGAATAAAACTACTATTTCACTTTGCAAATACACGGGGCAAGTTTTAAACATCAAATGTGGTACAAAGAATACACAAAATCTTACACACACATGGAACATAACTCACTCAGGATCGGACTCATCAAGACACTCTAGTCAAAGAATTTAAGCAAAGTTAAGATCATTCAATTTAAGGTATTTACACAAGAGTCACAAACTGAGCCTAAGCGTCACAACTAAAGCACTCACTATTTTTAAGGCATAAAAAAGTCAAGATATATTGCCTTAAATTCAAATTATAGTACAAGGTTTTCTACTCCCAACAAAAACCAAAAACTAACTACACCCGGTTCAGACAAAACCCTTTGGAAAAGAATTGCAGCACAAAGAAAAACCAAGGGGGAATTGTTACACTAACTACAAAAGAAAATCTTTTTGGTCTTTTCCTTCGACTTTAATCCCTCAAGAAATCTGTTGAAGATATCCATCATCGGGAAAAATCGAAAAATTTAAAATTTTTGTGTTTTTTTCAAATTTTTTCTCTATGTCTAACTACTAAAACTAACAAAAGCAAACTAAAACTAACATACATACATACATACATACAAATATCCCTCACAACACACTTTAAGTTGTGGCATGTCCTCATGACACACAATTAAAATACAATAAATGACTAAAACACGGGATTATAGCCTACCGTCAGTACCGATTAAGCTTGGTAACGTCTTGTCAAGACTGAACTGGTTACCTGGACCGACCTTGACATCTAGACCGATCTAACAGATAGATTTTAATGTTATTATATTTCATGACATCTTTCATGTTTGGTATTCATATTATGTTTATAATTTAATTATCACAAGTGGCATTGATTAATTAGGGCTGATATTACTGTAGCTAGAAGAGCACTAGTGTTTTTCAAGCAAAAGTTTGGCAATCTAGAGTTAAGAAATTTAAGGATAAGTGCGAGGTATATAACCTTAGTCCAAGATTCATGCGAGAAGTTGTTACTCGATGGAATTATACATATATATTTTTAAAATATTACTACAAATATTAATTGCCTATAACTAAAGTTTCTAACAACACTGTAACGATCCTAACCGTATGCTAACAATTTGGAAAGACAATGAAGATACTATTAAATTTTTATATAAATTTTATGTGGCTACTATTGAGTTTTCTTGACCTTATCACCCTACTATTTCTAATGTTTTAGTACATATATGTCATATCCTTAGTCTTTAACTAACTACACGTGCGATACTTAACAACTCTCTCATGATCTTGCACAACTTGCTCATGTTCTTTCTATGCCAAATCAACCTTACTACACTAAATATTGCTAAGGGAATGTTAGAAAGAAAGGACAAGAGAAATTTTCCAAAGGAATTTTTTAAGAGAACTTGAATGTTTTTCTTGGTGAGTTACAAATGAATATCTTCCTTTATATACTAGTCTTCTAAGGGCTAGTAAATAAATAATAATTATTGCATAAGTCCTTTATTATTTACAAGTCCTCTCTCTGAAATTCTCTATACAGTTAGAATCTTCCAAGGACTTTCCGAGCAAATCCATAGGGTTCTAGGGTCTTCCTAAGGAAACCTCTATATTTCTCTAGAGGATTCCCACAAGTGTTAACTTCTTTCATATGTAATATTTACATATGGAAAAAACATATGCCAAGGGGCATGATGGTGTGGAGGGTCATGACACTCCCCCTACCCAATTTTCCCACCGTCCGCACAAAGCATCGATACGTATGTGTGTACCTCGCCTTGGCGTTTCTGGAGATCTTTGTCCATTATCTATGATGCCTTGCGGATTGGTTTGCCTTTCAATGTCACAAGGTAGTAATCATCTTTCTTCTGGCCTTGTTTATACTTTAGAGGACTAGCAATGATGGCCTCAATCCTCTACCCATCAGATGCTTCCCATTGCTCTTGACTTGAATCTTCCCATGACTCGACTAAGTCTAGCAGCTTCTCAAGCATCATGTCCATGCTTCTACTCCCTACTTGGCTATCCTCCGTGTTCTTAGCCTTGCTATCAAGCTTGATCCCACTTCTTGGTGCATCATATAAGTCCGATAGCATGCTATCACTTTAGAACTCGTCATCCTCTTCAGCTATGTCCGCCCCAACTTGTCTTACTCCCACTAGGTTCCCTTTGCGTGGTACCAAGATAGGCCTTAGAATCCCCTACTTTTGGATTAGATTCCAAGCACATCCCCATGATGCATGCGGTCCTTTCTGTGTCACCCTCATGTGCCTGTGCAAGGTTCCAACCATTGCTGTAAGATTTCCTAACTCTGGGCATTCTTTTGCTCAACGAGGCTCTTTACAAAAGTAGCACCCTGCCTTGGGCACGTACTCAACACCGTTGTTTGTTACCTTTTCGTTTCCTTTTGACCTCTATCCATTATGGGATGACCCCCAGTCATGCCCCAACCTCGGGAGGCACGAACGACGCTCAATCGAGTGAACCCAACTGAGCAAGCCTCTTTAATACTTTCTACCCAACTCAATATGATTAAGGGAACCATGCTTTCATTTATTTAGACAATAGTAAAGATCGTACATTCAACATTGTTAGTTCATTTTTATATCACAAACCTTAAACCATGGCTAAGTTTCCAAGATTTCATATAGTTATAGTTTAGAAGAACTAGAGTTTAGAATTACAACACAGTTCATTGACCATCCAACACCCGTACATAACCCACACAAACGTCTACGGAGCCTCTAAGGAAACAAAAGACAATTATGACAACACCGGCAACAAGGCCCCGACTATACCTCAAAAGTGGAAGTCTATAACAAAAGATGTACAACATGACCCCTTGAAGGAAAAGGGGGCTCACCAATACTTTGAGAGGAGGATACTCCACTACGCGCGATCGGCACTGTCCGCTATGGAGCCACATACATTCATTCAAAAATGTAGCGCCCCCGACAAAAGGTATGTTAATACCATGGAATAGTACTAGTATGTATAACTAAACACCATCTTATTAAAAAGAACTATCATGCAAGAACAAGAAAATCTCAAGAGACAATCAAAAGCTTGAACTGAACACCACATCATCAAATAAAAGAATCATATAACTTTCACATAATTTTCATAGCTTTAGTTTGGGGCATTTCGTACTGTTCACCATTATTCATAATACCGCTATCTTGAGCGGAGTCCGATCACGACTCGATCGGCTAGGTTGCCTCATTTGAGGCATATACTTCAATCACAATCTCATTCTCCTTTTTCGGAATTCAATATCAGCACATTACCACTATGTGTGCGGCATGGCGTCCGATCACGGCCCGATCGGCTAGGCCGCCTTACCAAGGCATTGTTACCTTCTCATTAATCACCTCATTTCAATCTTTATTTCACGTATATCAATTCATTGGCACTTAGGGCCACAATTATCACATCATCTCCACTTTCAATTTTAACCTTGCAATTTATGATCATAGGCACATACAAAAGTAAATCAAGTTGTAAGCATAGGTAAGATTTCACATAGCTAGCATGACAATCTCAATTTTAATCTTGACGTGAAGTCTAGGCATTTCAATACATGGTTCATATTCTTCGCACATCTTTAAATATCTAGAATAGTGCATTGCACACATTGAGGCACACCTTTCATGTATGTATATATATATATATATATATATATATATATATATATATTCAAAATCAATTCATGTGAAATAACAATCAATATATCAATCAAGTTTTCAGTCTTACCACATTTGCACATATACCAATGGAGCTCAATTTCTAATAAGAGAGATTTTTAGCCATACATACCTCAATAGCGCTTTCCTTAAGTTCTTACAAAATTTCGGGACTCTTAGAAACCTCAATCTATTTTATGAGAATTACAAATTGAGCCAAGAATTACAGACATGATTAAGACTCTAGCTCATTTGAGCATATTATCAAGCACTAAGTGTGTATTGTGATTTTAGGACCCTTTTGTGAGAGATTTTTATAATCTTACACCCCAATTTCTATCTTTTTAGTTCACAACCTCCCCATACCTTATTACCTTTTATGCATTCAAGAAAATACATTTTTATACCCATGAACCCCCAAGCTAATTACTCATTCTAGTGTGAATTTCTAGATCAAAGGTTAGTGCTCAAGTTCTTACCTCTTGGGGTCAAATGTCTAGCAGCTTTACTTGATAATCTTCAAGGGTTTAGGCAAGAATTGAGTGGGGACTTGATGAAGATTACCCTCTCTCTCTCTAGAACTCCCTCTCTCACTCTATTTGCAGTAAAATAGCATAAAAGCGGTCTAATGGGATGTTTTTAATGGGATGGGGTCAGGTTTTAAAAGTTAGAAAATAGGAGCCCCGACACAATATGCGATCGCATATGGACATGCATCCCACAAAAGGGACTGCAAAAATGGCCCTAGAAACCTGAACAAATTGCCCGGGTATACGATGGAAATGCGGTCCGCATACCTGTTCTGCGGTTGTATAATAAACTGCAGAACTGCCCCTCGCGAAAATTCCAAGGGGATTATGCGATGACTATGTGGCCTGCATATTGATTATGCGATCCCATAATTGGCCACATAGTTGACCTCAAAATTAACCATCAAACTGTCCGACTCTACGGCGACTATGCGGTCCACATAGCTATTATGCGATCGCATAATGGACCAAAGAAATGCACCTTTTTGGAAAACATTATTCCTTAACTTTTTAATGAACCGATCAAATCCGAAGGGTCCGAATCGCGGCGAGCTTGAATTTTACAAATTTCTAACACATATTCCTAATTTAGCACTACGAGCTTTCGGGTTTTTGAGTCAAAATTTCACAGGGCCTTACACCCCTACCATTGCCCTCCCGTGCCTCAGTGATACCTCCTAATGTTGCCCTCTTTGGACTTAGCAGACTCCATCTTGAAGTCAACGAGTGACTCGACTACCATTATGGCCTCGTCAATGTTGGCTACTTGATGTCTTCTTAAATTCTACTTTTACCCAATTTTGCAACCCGCACCATGAAGTAGAAAAGGGAATCCTCCTCGGAAATGCGGGTATTTGCAGCATCAAGGTAGTGAGCTCGTGCACGTACTCGCAAATTGTGGCCATATGTAGGAGCTCCTTTGGCTTTCTCCTAGCCTCGTACACCACATTCACTAGGTAAAATTGCTTCTTCAACTCTTTCGTGAACTGCTCCCATGTCTCAATCTTGCATAGTCCACTCTCCATGTCGGTACACTTTTGACGCCACCACAGCGTGACAACCTCTAAGAGGTACAACACAACAGTGTTGATCTTGGCCTCATCATCCCTCACTTTTCCGTGCTTGAAGTAGTTCTCCAAGTGCCAAAGGAAATTCTCCACTTCTTGTGTGTTACGAACACCTTTGAGCACCAGGGGTTTGGGATCCTTGATACTGGCCTCCCTCATCACAACAACATTGATGGCTGCCTCAGTCAAGCCTGTCACACCTCCTTTTTTTACTTACACCCCCGGAAGGGATATAAGGGGAGTTTTTTTCAACTTAAAGTGACAATCAAAATGAGATTATTTATTTATTAAATTTAGAGTCGCCACTTAGGATAATTTTATGGTGTCCCAAGTCACCGGTTCAAATCCCGAATCGAGGAAAAGATTGACTTTGTATTACAGTCCGCAAACAAGAAATCCGGGTAAGGAATTCTATTAACCCGGGAGAAGATGTTAGGCATTCCCGAGTTTCGTGGTTCTAGCACGGTCGCTCAACTGTTATATTCAGCTTATTTATCCGATTTAAACAATTATGAACCTATGTGTAAATTTTAACTTTTAACCGCTTTTAAATTATTTTTAGGAAGATTCAACATTATCTAAAACACGTCTTTGGACCACGCCACACGAAATGCACCCGCGGTCCATGACACATTCTATTTAACATTGTTGAGATTTGGATTTGGGTCACATGAAATGCACACCCGAATTTAGGATTACGTATCATAACTACGTCACGGGAACCGTATCCGTAGCTATGGTAATTTTATTAAAACGCACCTAAAGCAACTAGCGCATCTAAATTATTTTCCTAATCTTTGAGATTGTTGTGAGGCCAGGGGTGAACAATATAATTTACTCCAAAACCTTGTATACTTGCCCAAATTTAAAACTAGTAATATTTTATTTTTCTACTGCTCACGAGATTTTTTTTTTCACAAAAAGGTTAAATATCCAACAAACATGGGAAGCAAATGCAATATACTGTTGCAAAATTTACAATTACTATACCATTAATATAAAAGACAGAGGCATCTTCCATGACAAAATCTAATGAATCATAAAGTCCTTCTACCAAATAACGGAAAATTTGAAGGAAAAGATATAATTATTTGTAAGATTTCAAAACATGCGAGAGAGGACAATTCAGGCATTAAACACTGACTGACAAAACCAATAAAGCAGAAGGCTAAAAAATAGAAGGCACAGGACCAAGCTAATCAAAGAAGAGAAACATACCTTTTATATATGAAAACTTCTACATTAGAAAGACACAAATTCGACGAGCAACTCGACCAAACTAAACCAGCAACAAGGAAATCCTCAACAACCTCTACAGCTTGTGAAAATCCAGCAAGAAGAGAAATTGAGTTTTTGAAATCAGTGTTCTTTAAATCTTTGAAGATCCTAAGTTTTCTTCATGTTTTCGGCTTTTTCCAGATCTAACTCTGTATTTTTAGCTATTACTATGGTGTTTTCCTTCTGGGGTAGAGATGAAGGTCGTTTGGAGATGATAGATGAAGCAGTCTTTTCTATGGCTGCTGGTGAATTTCCAAAAAACCAGAGAGATGTGTTAGGTTGTAGCCCTTTTCTTTTTGGGAATTGGGGTCTGATCGTTGCTTCTGAGATGGAGTCACAGATGGAGCTTTCATTTTGAGTGTTGAGCTAGAGCTAAGAATTGAAAACTTTTTGGGTAAGGTTTCTACAATTGGGTATTTTATATGAAGGTAAGAGAGATGATGACCATTGGATTAGAAGAAAATAGATGGCTAGGATTAAATCTTGCACTTAAGTGGGCTAATGGGTTGGGAAGAATGGGCTAAGGGTAATTGGGTTGGACCATATCTTTTTTTGTTTCAATTTTGGGCTAAGAAGACTCCAAAAATTATTAATTAAAACCATAGCTAAATCCCCTTAATATAAGATAACTATACGACATGATGCAAAAATAAATTCTAATTAATTAAACTAAACTATATTAAAACATGAAACTATTATATATATATATATATATATTGTATTTTTTCAAGATTATATAAAGATAAAATTAAGGTACTATTTTTTGTATATTTTTTTACTTTATGGAAGATACATAAAATAAAAATATTTTCTGTAATTTTCATTTTCTTGTAGTAAAATAAAGTAAAAGAGTAAAAATGAGTTGAAATAGCTATATTAGGCCTAAATTAAATATTTACGTGCTAAAATATGAAAAATCTTGGGGGGGGGGGTCAAAAGTCGCATGTCTACAATTGCCCCTCTTTGACTGGAAACGCGAAGAGTTTTCAGACAAAGAATGATTAGACAGGTTTTTGACCCGACCCTTATTTGGAGAGACTAAAACTAAGAGAGAGGGGAATGTGACCGAGCCCTAGTATCTGAGCTGCCTACATATCCTTGGCTATAAAGGAATCAGGCCACGTGTAGTTCAGAGGTGAGTGAGATGATGGAGTATATCGAGGTGGAGAGCCGATCGAGGTGCCATTTCGTCGAGGTTCCGGTCAGCGGTCCTGTTATTACATCAAAATCAAAAATGAAAAAGACTAACTAAACCTGTCAACTATGAGTTACAAAATTCCTATCTATAAGTCTTCTGAAGCTTGAACTTGAGTCTTGAATGGTTCTTCATGCAGACTTTAGATTTGAACCTTGATGCTTGCTAGTTGCAGGTGATAGTTCATTCTTCTTTAGACACACCATGCTTGTGACCTCTTGTCTCAGCTTCTGCATTTTGGATTCACTTCTTTTTTCTTTTTCTTTTTGTTTCTTTCTTGTTTCTTTTTTTCTCTCTCAGATTGAAATTACTTCTGTTGATCATCTCGGACTGTTGACTCGCATTCTTGCTGCGAGCTTCTGCTGCTTCTAACTTGAATTGAATTCTGAAATGACTTCCCTCGTTCTCCAGGTGGGCTCCTGATTGCTGAACTTGAAACGTATTCCCTTGTTCTCCAGGTGGGCGCCTGATTTCCACAAAATAGACAAAAACAAAGAAAACTTCTGCCCCAGTTTGGCATGTTACCAAATATTAATAAGAACTTGAAACTGAAGTTTGAACTATACTCCCTTATTTTCCAGGTGGGCGCCTGATTGCTGATCTTGAAATGTATTCCCTTATTCTCCAGGTGGGCGCCTGATTGCCACAAAATAAACAAAATAAAGAAAATTTATACCCAAATTTGACATATTACTAAATATCACTAAGAACTTGAAAGCTAAAACTTTAATTGTACTCCCTTGTTATCTAGGTGGGCGCCTGATTGCTGAAATTTGAAAATGTATTCCCTTGTTCTCCAGGTTGGCGTCTGATTGCTGAAACTTGAAAATGTATTCCCTTGTTCTCCAAGTGGGCGCCTGATTTCCACAAAATAGATAAAAACAAAGAAAACTTCTGCCCTAGTTTGGTGCTGGGCGCATATGTAAGTGTTAACCCGAATCATATTACCAAATATCAATAAGAACTTGAAATCTAAAACTTGAATTGTACTCCATTGTTCTCCAGGTGGGTGCCTGATTACTGGATTTGAAATGTATTCCCTTGTTCTCCAGGTGGGCGCCTGATTACCAAAACTTGAAATGTACTCCCTTATTCTCCAGGTGGGTGCCTGATTACCAAAACTCGAAATGTATTCCCTTGTTATCCAGGTGGGCGCCTGATTACCGAAACTTGAAAATGTATTCCCTTGTTATCCAGGTGGGTGCCTGATTGCTGAACTTGAAATGTATTCCCTTGTTTTCCAGGTGGACGCCTGATTGCAACAAAAATAGACAAAAACAAAGAAAATTTTATGCCCAGTTTGGTGGGTGGGCACATATGTGATTGTAAACTAAATCATATTACCAAATATTACTAAGAATTTGTAAGCTAGATCCCATTATCCAGGAGGGTCCTGATAGCTCCTAGTTAAACGATAGTTTTAAATCTAAGTTATATCTCCTAAAGGTATTACTTTCGCTACATATTGTTATCTAAGAAGGTCTTAAACTACACCCCATTATCCAGGAGGGTCCTGACAATCGAAAATCAAGTATTATCTTAAGCGTGACAACTTTTACGGTTGAATTATACTACCCTACATCAGAACTTATGCTAACTTTTGTTATCTAATAGAAATCTTAAAGCTAAGTCCCATTATCCAGGAGGGTCCTGAAAATCAACAATCAAGTATTATCTTAAAAGTGACAATTTTACGGCTAAATTATATTACCCTACCCCAGAACTTACACTAAATGTTGTTATCTAATCGAAATCTTAAAGCTAAGTCACATTATTCAGGAGGGTCCTAACAATCAAAAATCAAGTATTATAATAAAAGTGACAATTTTACGGCTAAATTATATTACCCTACACCAGAACTTACGCTAAATATTGTCATCTAATCGAAATCTTAAAGCTAAGTCCTATTATCCAGGAGGGTCCTGACAACTCTTAATTGAATCCTATCTTAAACATACAAACTTTGAAACAAACCTATATTCCTTGGGGTACATTTATGCTAGATTTTGCTACTTGCGATTGTTTTAAAATTTAAACTAAGTCCCATTTTCCAGGAGGGTCCTGAGAATTTCAAATTAAATCCCATTATCTAGGCAGGTCCTGAAAATCAAACATCAAACCTGTCTGGTGCTTGCCTTTCCCCTGTGGAGGATTTATCCGGAATAACCGAAATTTTCTGCCCCTGTTTCAAATCAAAGAAAAATCTTGTCAGTTTAAAATATGGTGGTTGGTTTGTGACCTTGACTTTGAGGGCAGTTGTTCCTTCACTTCTCATGATAACTGATTTCCACTCGAAGACCTTGCTTGTTCCTTGACTAATCACTTTCTTTGTCATCCTTATCACAGAAAATACCTCTTCTCCGTTCAGACCCAATACCCTTTTATCTGTTGCATTACTCATAAATTGACATTTACCAACCTTTGTGTCTCACATGAATCCCAAAGCACATCAATTACCATCCACTCAATGTGTATGCTGTTCTTTCTTGACTTAAACCACTGGCCTTGTCCTTGAGGTCTATTGCTCCTTCACTTGCCATGATAACTTCGATTTCTGCTTGGAAGACCTTGCTTGTCCCTGGTTAACCACTTTCTTTGTCGATCTTATCACGGAAAATACCTTTGATCCGTTCACCCTACACCCTCCATCTGTTGCATTGTTCATGAATTGATATATACCAAACCTTTGTATTTCACATGAATCCCAAAGCATGTTGATTGTTACCAACTCAGTGCGCATGTCGTTCTGTCCTAACTTATGCCACTTTGATGTGCTGGCCAGATCCTATTTTGTGAAATTGAAAAGCTGGTGGTAAATTTTGAAGTCATTTCTCACTTATTTTGACCAAACAGACTCAAGAAGAGGAAGTGAACAAGACAAAAGGAACAGAGTAAAGGACAAAGGAAAGAGATGATCCCTAACAAGAAAACTACAAAGTAGAAACCTATCAGATGTGGATACCAACTCTGATGACCATGACATGCACATATGGCCTATTATGTTGAGCAAGTCTGATGTTCAACTCCTGTTATACCCCCTAAACTGTGAAACTAGGCTTCAATGCTCCAATTATCCAATCTGATTCACAATCCTTATTCGACTTGTAGTGCCCGAAGGGTTTTCACCATAAAGACTCTCTCATTTTGTTCTTTCTCTCAACTTACCGTCGCCTTACAGTGCCCGTGAGGGTTTTCACCAATAAGACTCTCTCATTTTTAACCTCTCTCAGCTCTTGTCGCCTTACGGTGCCCGTGAGGGTTTTCACCAATAAGACTCTCTCATTTTCATTATTTTTTGCTTGGACCAGAGTGTTGCCCTTGATATGAATCACCTCCACTTGCTTGACTTGGCATTTCTCGAAGACTGATCAGAAGGTCTTCCTTTGGACCGTAATGTGGTATTTTGGATAGGGTTAGAAAGAAAGGGTATCAAAAGGCTCAAAACAACTCAAATGGGTTCAAAATTACAACTTTCAAAATTAGATTTCCTAAAACAACCACAACTTCTGCCCCAATTTCTTTGCTTGGGGACTTTTGGAATTTTATTTTGATGGGACCGAACCCTGAGGCTGCCTACGTATCCTCAAAAGGAATCAGGTCGAACGTAGTTCATGTCATAGGAATTACTTTGTTTGTTGTGATTTTTCTTTTCTTTTTCTTTCTCTTCTTTTTGTTTTTTCTTTTTGTTGTTTTTTTCTCTCTTTTTCTTTTTTTTCTTTTTCTTTTCATTCTTTTCTTTCTCTCTTCATTCTTTTCTTTCTCTTTTCATTCTTTTCTTTCTCTTTTTTTCCTTTACTTACATTTTGCACTTGCGTTTCTGAACTTTACTACTGATTCCAAAAGAGGGGTATGAAAAAGAAATAAATAAGACTCAAAAGGGTAACAAAGGATAAAGTGTTTAGATAGTAGAACAAAATGCCTTCGTCATTCCAATCTTCAAAACATGCCAAGTACAAACAAACACAATTAAACAAACCAATGGAATCATACACAATATCTTTTGACTTCATCAGAATTGGAAACCATATCTACACAGTTGCCTTCTATATCTGTTAACTACGAAGCACCATTGGACAACACTCTCATTACGATGAACAACCCCTGCCAATTTGGGGCAAACTTGCCTTTAGCTTCAACCTGATGCGGCAGGATGCGTTTCAATAGTATTTCTTTTTGTTCTACCTACCCCAGTTTCACACAATTCGGGCTTGAAATGATCTCAAAATGCCTTTACTTATTTCCCTCAAATGTCCTTACATCTTCAACATTGTTTCATTGCTTCGTGATTAATACTGACTTTTAAAACCAGTCTAAGAATTACGCGTGCGTGTCATGTCACTAGAGTCAACAGGAAAAGAATTATAAAAAGAAATGAGAACTAAACGAAAATGATTAAAAACCATAGAAAACAGAAAATGGCATTAGACAGATGGTGAAAGAGTTTAGACAACAAAACAAACAAACTTAACTGGGGTTACAAACCTAGAACAAACCTAGACAACATTAAACGGGCTATTATGACTAAACAAACTAAGCAAAATAAAAGGATATAAGGGTTTGAGTCACAAGACAATATCCAGATTACAACCTTGAAATAACCCGGCCAGCGGAAATGACAACAAAATAAACCACCAAAACTCCTCCTTGGCTAACCAAGAAAAGAACGTCTTTCCAATCATCAAACTCAACATCTTAGCCACTGACTTCTGCATCAACAATACTAGGACCTTCACAACTCTCCATCACATTGTTCTTAACAGATTGCCTTTGAGTTCCCTTTGCCTGCTCGTCCTTAAGATCAATCTATGATAGCACTAAAAGCTTTGTAGCACGTGGACCTCCTAGGATCCTAGAATAATTCTCACCTTTATTTTCAAAATAAATCATCCCCACCATATGCGCCTCATTATGCACGGGTGACGGACATTGGCTAGTGTCTGCTGCATCTGGGTTTTGCACGACAATGTCGCCTGCATCAATAAGCTTTTGAATCGCGTTCTTCAGATTCCAACACTTCTCTATGTCATGCCCCGGGGAATTTGAGCAATATGCGCACCTTTGGGAAAAATCAAACTTCTTTGGTAGAGGGTTTGGCATTTTTATCTAGATCGGCTTCAACATGTCCAATTCCCTTAGCCTCTAGAACAGACTGGCATATGACTCTCCCAATGGAGTGAAGGTTTTTTTCTTCCGCAACCTCTCGTTCTTAAATGCTTGATTGGGCCAGAAACCTGATCCAGAGTATTTCGGTAGACTCATGGGGGTAGATAGGAATTTTGTGGAGCTGGGTACTGGGAGAGTGATGTACGACTTTAGGAGTTCTATGGAGAGAAATGGAATTGGGGAGGATCATCTGGTGCATAAGGATATCCACGGGGACGATGTCGAGGCTGGAAGTGTTGATCGGGAAAGCCCATTGGATCATTTTTTCTGTTTCTCTTTCTTCTACCCAAGCTTACTAGGATGTTCTGAATATTTTTCGAACAACTCATGATTTTGCCTGACTTGATTCCCTCTTCTACTAGCTCCCCATTTATAACACATCATTGAAAGGTTTCCACAGGGACGGAATCAAATGACTGAAGTAGGTGGGTCCCTGGGCTTATAGGAAAAGCTCAACCATTTCTTCTTCACCAATTAGGGTATTGACTCGAGCATCTTGCTCCCTCCATCTGAGCCCAAACTCTCTAAAGCTTTCCTGCGGTTTCTTGCCCCATTCTAGATAGGGAGGAGTGGTCTGGGGTAACACCTGATCTGTATTGAAAGCACCGAACAAAATCTTGAGCCATGTCACCCAATGTAGGCCACTTACCAATATCTTGACGAGCATGCTAGTCCAAAGCTGGCCCAGTCAGGCTCTCACTGAAATACGCCATCATCAAGTCATCTTTCTCTCTAACACCTCTCATTTCATTGCAATAAACCTTCAGGTGGGCTACCGGATCCCCACACCCATCATAAAAGTTAAATTTTGGCACTTTAAACCCCACGGGCAGGCGAACGTCAGGGGACACAGACAGTTCTTTGTAAGCCATGATTCCCTGGTCTCCCATTCCTTGCTTGTTCTTTAACGATTGTTCTATGCTTTTCAGCCTCCTGGGTGCCCTATCTTTCCCTTTTCTTTCTGTGAACCTTTCATTTTCAAAATGAGTCTCATCCCTTGGGCCCTGTTTGTATGAGTAGGGAACCTTGTGGGCAACCTCTGAGGACTAATATTGGGCATTATGATCTTGGAGATAAGCGGGTGGATTTGGAGAGTATGGAGGATCATCTAGCATTGTGTCCGGAGTTTGGGTAAGGGCAACATCTAGGAAGCTAGGTGGTGGCGGGGGTGGTGCCTTCCCAGTCATCCAAGCCTGATACATGTCAGCCATGTGTTGATTTAACATCTTTACCTCTTCAACCAACTCATTGTCCTGTTCAGCCAACTACTTTCGAGCGCCGATATCAACCAACTCAGTTCCGTTGTTGTCTGCCATTGCCTTTTGACTTTATGTTGCAGAGAAGAGTTACCACTTTAAAACCACAAACCGACCACCTTTCTGCTATGAATATAACAAAATGAAGCCATCACATTAGCGTTAGGGAATTTAACATAAGATAATCTCATTTTATGTGCAATGCACCTAGGCATAGTTATCGGTTCTAAAATGACTTTGAGGGTACGAAGGTCAGTTGGCATCATCCCAATTTGTTCATTTCAATCCTCTCTTTTCTTTGCTTTTCTAGCACTTTCTTGATTATTTTCCTTTCTCTTTTTCTAATTTCACTCTTTTCTTTCCTCTCATTTCTCACGTCCCACAATTTCATCTTTTTTTTTTCTCTTTTTTTCCCTATTTCCTTTTTTCTTTTCTTTTAACAGTAAAAAAAATGATTCGATCGCACCCTATTTAGGTTGCCTACGTATCAAGACGCCGCATGAATCAGATCTTTGCGTAGTTCTGGACAATCAGGAATACAGGAAACAAACTAACATTCTCCTTTTTTTTTTACCTTAAGGACTATTCTTATAAGAAAAGAGGAATAAAAGAAGCAAATCCCTTTTTTGAATTTTCTAGACTTAATGTTCTATAACCTATTGCAAACTTAAGCTTAACGAGCATATATTTTTGCTTTTTTTTTTCTTTCTTGAAATAAACACTCTATGGGAAATTATTAAGGAAAATCCCTAGAAGAGAAAATAAATACTTTTTTGATTCTTTTTTTTAGGAAGAAGATCGAAATAATAAATCACAGAAAAATATTTTGAATTTCCATTTGATATCCTGATGCAGGATTTTGAAACAAGCAAAAAGGATGAAACAACATGTTTTAAGAGAAAAAAAAATACTTTTTGATTCTTTTTTTCTTGTATGTACAATATCCTAAAGTTCTTAGGAAAATAAAAGAATATTGTTTTCATTTTTCATTAAGAACCTCAAAACAAAATCTTTTTTGGATTTTTGAGATTAATGCCTTAAGGAAAACTTTTAAAAGGTACTAAAAGGAATTTTATTTTTTGAATTTTGGTCCTAATATAGTAAAGGAAATATAAAAATAATTTTTATTTAAGTCCTAGATATTAATTGCCTAAAGGAAAAACCACCTCCAAAATACTTTTTTTTGCATTCCTACAATTAGCATTCTAAAGAAGATTCCTAACGGAAATATGAAACACAATTTTTTTTTTTGGGATTTTTGATTCATTACATACCCTTTCAAATGCAAAATAGAAAGTACAATAATAATACTAAAACTCGACATTACTATATAAAACTAAAAGATAAAAGACGACATAAAATAAAATAACAGACTCAAAACATAAAAAGAAAAGAAAATCTTCTTTTAATCCATTCCTGAATGAGCGATCCTGATTAGATATCCTGGGGCTCTGTCCTGCTCAAACTCCGATAAGTAAATCCACGCCTGTATGAGAAAATTCAAATCAAATAGGATAAAGACCTAGAGCGCTATGCGAGACAATAACCCTTCTTGTTGAAAACATGCAAGACATGATTGAAGCTATTTTTGCATAATGGCTTATTTGGCCAAAAGGTGGCTATAAGTGCAAAATTTGGCTATGACCCCGTAAAGCCAAGAAACTAAGATTTACTAAAAAGACCGGACCCTATGTGGGTTGCCTACGTATCACGCCCCAAAAAAAAAGAATCAGGTATGCGTAGTTCGGGCCGATTGGATACGGGCGAGAATAAAAAAAATAACTAATTTAGAGAAAACATATTTTTTTTGCTTTTTCTTGAAAAATGATGAAACATGAAAAATCTTTTAAGATTTTCTTTTTCTCTTTTTTTTTTGAATTTCTGATTTTCGGAAAATGATGAAAAAGTGCAAAATCTTTTTTTTCTGAATTTTCAAGCTCTTTTTTTTTAACAACATAATTGGGCCAACACGTTATCTCCACACTTCACTCTCTCTTTTTCTTTTCTTTTTTTTCTTTTTTTCTTTTTCATTTTTCATTTGCCCTCAACTATCATTGGTCCGCCAAATGACCCTTTTACCCTTGAATAAATGCAACATGTAGCACATAGGATGCATCAAGATGGTCTGTTATTTTGGGTGCACCTGTCCTAGACGGACCCTACCCCTGTGTTGGGTCCCCAAAGTCGAAATGCACATGATGCAAGCAAGCGCTCCTACTAGGGATCCGGCATGAGGCTATGTTATACTAGGTTTGAAAACCTGGGTTTATTGTTCTAGACCTGGCTTACCCGAGCGGACAGCTCGAGCCGAGGAGGGGGGCAGCGTACCGGGAATACAGAAGCTTCACCGACTTTGCAACTTGTCCGAACCTCGTTCTAAATTTGGGATATGACTCTAACAGAAAAGAAGTCACACGAAGTGCACACTTCTTTATGATTTAGAAGACTCAGAGAGAGGAGGGATTTCACAACAGTTTATATACAACTCACGGAATATCAAAGCGGTAAAAGCAATCAACTAGCACATTAGGCCTAAATCATGTAACAAAATCAAATAATGGATAAATCCAACTATAACAATTCATCTAAACTCGAATTCTTGAACCCTAAACTAGAGATTTTGGGTTTGATCCCCAGCAGAGTCGCCAGAGCTGTCACACCTCCTTTTTTTACTTACACCCCCGGAAGAGGTATAAGGGGAGTTTTTTCCGACTTAAAGTGACAATAGAAACGAGATTATTTATTTATTAAATTCAGATTCGCCACTTGGGATAATTTTATGGTGTCCCAAGTCACCGGTTCAAATCCCGAATCGAGGAAACGATTGACTCCGTATTACAGTCCGCGAACCAGAAATCCGGGTAAGGAATTCTGTTAACCCGGGAGAAGGTGTTAGGCATTCCCGAGTTCTGTGGTTCTAGCACGGTCACTCACCTGTTATATTCAGCTTAATTATCTGATTTTAAACAATTATGAACCTATGTGTAAATTTTAACTTTTAACCGCTTTTAAATTATTTTTAGGAAGAATCAACATTATCTAAAATACGTCTTTGGACCACGCCACATGAAATGCACCCGCGGTCCATCACACATTCTATTTAACGTTGTTGAGATTTGGATTTGAATCACATAAAATGCACACCCGAATTTAGGATTACGTATCATAACTACGTCACGGGAACCGTATCCGTAGCTATGGTAATTTTATTAAAACGCACCTAAAGCAACTAGCGCATCTAAATTATTTTCCTAATCTTTGAGATTGTTGTGAGGCCAGGGGTGAACAATATAATTTACTCCAAAACCTTGTATACTTGCCCAAATTTAAAACTAGTAATATTTTATTTTTCTACTGCTCACGAGATTTTTTTTTTCACAAAAAGGTTAAATATCCAACAAACATGGGAAGCAAATGCAATATACTGTTGCAAAATTTACAATTACTATACCATTAATATAAAAGACAGAGACATCTTCCACGACAAAATCTAATGAATCATAAAGTCCTTCTACCAAATAACGGAAAATTTGAAGGAAAAGATATAATTATTTGCAAGATTTGAAAACATGCGAGAGAGGACAATTCAGGCATTAGACACTGACTGACAAAACCAATAAAGCAGAAGGCTAAAAAATAGAAGGCACAGGACCAAGCTAATCAAAGAAGAGAAACAGACCTTTTATATATGAAAACTTCTACATTACAAATACGGAAATTCGACGAGCAACTAGGCCAAGCTAAACCAGCAACAAGGAATTCCTCAACAAACTCTACAGCTTGTGAAAATCCAGCAAGAAGGGAAATTGAGTTTTTGAAATCAGTGTTCTTTAAATCTTTGAAGATCCCAAGTTTTCTTCATGTTTTCGGCTTTTTCCAGATCTAACTCTATATTTTTAGCTATTACTATGGTGTTTTCCTTCTGGGGTAGAGATGAAGGTGCTTTAGGGGAAGTTCTGGCCATGGGTCTCTTGATATCTAATATGTGTCTTTGAATTGGGGGCCAACAGTCGTTTGGAGACGATAGAGGAAGCAGTCTTTTCTATGGCAGCTGGTGAATTTCCAAAAAACCAGAGAGAGGCGTTAGATTGTAGCCCTTTTCTTTTTGGGAATTGGGGTTTGATCGTTGCTTCTGAGATGGAGTCACAGTTGAAGCTTTCTTTTTGAGTGTTGAGCTAGATCTAAGAATTGAAAGCTTTTTGGGTAGGGTTTCTATAATTGGGTATTTTATATGAAGGTGGGAGAGATGATGGCCATTGGATTAGAAGAAAATAGATGGCTAGGATTAAATCTTGCACTTAAGTGGGCTAATGGGTTGGAAAGAATGGGCTAAGGGTAATTGGGTTGGACCATGTCTTTTTGTGTTTCAATTTTGGGCTTAGAAGACTCCAAATATTATTAATGAAAATCATAGCTAAATCCCCTTAATATAAGATAACTATACTACATGTTGAAAAATTAAATTCTAATTAATTAAACTAAACTATATTAAAACATGAAACTATTATATATATATATATTGTATTTTTTCAAGATTATATAAAGATAAAATTAAGCTACTATTTTTTGTATATTTTTTTTTACTTTATGGAAGGTACATAAAATAAAAATGTTTTTTGTAATTTTCATTTTCTTGTAGTAAAATAAAGTAAAAGAGTAAAAATGAGTTGAAATAGCTATATTGGGCCTAAATTAAATATTTACGTGCTAAAATATGAAAAATCTTGGGGAGGGTCAAAAATCGCATGTCTACAACGCCAGCATCGACATGCTCCTTGAATGACTATCTTTGCCTTCAAGTCATCGATAGTACTCAATGCTCCCAGGAGTCTGCACTCGAAGACAGTGATGGTTTGCCTTAGATCTATCTCAGTCTGTGTAAATCCCTCCAAGTCATTTCAGATACTCTTAATCTCCTCAAGAGTGTTCCCCTCAAGGACGCTAAAGATGCCTTCCACCTTCCCCAAGCATTGGCCAAAGATATCCACAACGTTTATCCCCGTGTTCACCTTCAAACCCCACTCTTTACCAAGCCACACGTCCTCAGGTAGGGCTTCTACTTCATCCTCGCTCGCCTCAGTGGCAGATGGTTCTTGGGATGTAGGGCCTTTATTTGACACAACCTCGGGCGGTACCTCCTGGCTCTTGTTGGTGGCATTTTCTTTTTGTTACGGCCCCTCTTGCCAGCAACATTCTCGATGACGTTGGCTTGGGTGGTTGCAGCGTTAATTTCTCCATCGTTTTCCATTCACTTAGTTGCAACCTAGCTTTGATACAGCGTTGTCACGTCTTTAGTCTTTAATTAAGTACACGTGCGGTATTGGATAATTCACTTACAATCTTGCACAACTTGCTCATGTTCTTGCTATGCCAAGTTATCCTTACTACACTGAAGATTTGTAAGGGAATGTTAGAAACAAAAGACAAGAAAAATTTGCAAAAGGAAGCTTTTTATTGTGGAAAATATGAATGTTTTTCTTGGTGAGTTACAAACAAATACCCCCCTTTATATACTAGTCTCCTAGGGGCTAGTAAATAAATAATAATTATTACATAAGTCCTTTATTTACAACTAAGTCCGCTCTTTAGAATATCTACATAGTTAGAATCTTCCAAAGACTTTCTTAGCAAACTTGTAGGGTTCTAGGGTCTTCCTAGGGAAACCTCTATATTTTTCTAGAACTTTCCCATAAGTTCTATCCTTCTTCCTATTAAGATTTTCCTATGGAAAAAATATATGTCAAGTGGCATCTACGTGGCATGATGATGTTGCAGGTCATGACATATAGCTAAAATTTCTCTTTTACTTTTTCAATTCTAAAAAAAATAAAGCTATAAGGATATCGTTAAAAAGATGCAAGAAAAAATTAAAAGATATTGAATAAATACACTTTTTTAATAGTATAAGTGTTCTATAGGTAATACCACTAGTTAAAATTGGCAATATGGTACAGGGTTGTTTGGTCCCAGCCTAGCCTGGCCTGGCCTGGAATGGTGCTAGAATCGATTTGGCCTGATCCCATAGGGGTCGGAAGGGGGATGGGATAGGGATCAAGCTAGTCTCACATTTTGGGCCAGAGTAGATTGGTCACGATCGGCTTTCCAGGAACCCGGAGCTAACCGATCATATCCTGTCCCGTTTAAATTGTTTTAGATTTCTAGCAAACATAGCCATTACTCGACGACTCTTCTACAGAAATAGCCATTGGGGAACAACAATATTGGCCTCCCAATCCCCTAAATCACCCCTTACCTTACCTTAATTTCTAACCCCTAAGCTTATAAAATAATACTTTGATCCTAATTTCATACTATAAATACTTTGTCTTCTTTTTCTTTATTTTTTCACACACATCTTTCTACTATCTTTCTAATCTCTCTATTTTTCTTTCTAAAATTGTCATTAAGTATGGAAGAATTTTATTTGTGTTATAAAACAATAAGAGAAGAAGAAGAGTATTGCAGAGAAAAGTAGAGAGAAAATTCTTATTGATTTAGGATGAATTACAATGGAATAGAATACCTCTATTTATAGGGAAAAAGTGACTAGCCACCAAATAACAAACCATAAGATCTCTCTAAAATATAGACATTCACCTTAAATATAATTATATTTATAGCACGCCCCCTCCCCCTTGAATGTTTATTCAATAGATAATATGTCTCATTAAATCCTTAACTAAAATAAAAACAAGTGAAACAAAATTCTAGTGAAAAAAAAGAGTACACATATCTAACAATACACCTTTTGGTTGCCTCGTTAAAAACCTTGCAAGAAAAACTTAGTGGGACAAAACCTTATAAGGGAAAAAAGAGTACAACGCGTATTAACTTCCCCTGATGAGAGCATCAATTCACATCTTTGAACCTATGCATTCCAATCTTGTGCACCATCTTCAAAAGATCGTTGGAGAGATTTGATAAACAAATCAGCCATATTAACTTGAATGAATATATTACACCTTGAAATCATCATTCTTGGTAGAGATATAATGTCTTCATAAATTTCCATGGAATGGCCTTTTCAGTATCTCCATAGAGGTAAAAAATTCTCGCTATCACATTATTATGCTTATAGTTATAGCAAGATACATTTATGGATAAATTGCACTGAGGATATGGTACTTCAAGAATTCTATATGCTTTAAGCAATTTAAATCCTTCAGGGATTATCATATAAGTATAGTCAAATAAGCCATATAAATAGACTTTAGATTTATATCAAGTTTTCATGTTATGTTGACATATAAAATACATGAAAGTGATTGCACCCACCTATTGACTTTATACTTTCGAGTGTTTGAACTATATGTCCAAAACTATATGTCTTTCATATGAAACAAAATTCTACTTGAATTGTTTCTCCAGACTTAAGATCCTTATACATATATTTAGCGCTATTATAGATGTCGTCGACAAACATTTTATATCGGTTCTAACCTCCTTATTTTTCATAAAGAAATAACATAGAGATCTCTTCATTCATATATTCAGGTACCTGAATCTCTCATGAGATTTTATGAAGTGTTATGTCATGTGATATTCTAGATCACTTGCCTTCTTTATTATGATCATTTTGATCATTTGCTCATCTTCTTTATCAAGAAGTTTATTTGAAACCGATTTATCTATATGCTTTAAGCGTACCATAGACTTTGTCCTTCTAGAACTTAATAGGAGCATTTGCAATGAGAATATAGTTACTCTCTTTGGGTCAGCAAATGTGTCTGGCATGCTTTGCAATATATTGCAGATGAATTATCTTTTTATGAACTTCAAGTTCATATATCTTATTCGAGGATCTAGATGTACAAATGATAATTCATTCCAAGTAACATTTTCTCAACTGTTTATTCTGTCTCCCCCTCATGTTAGAAAAACTAACTTGCTTCCTCAACTTTGAAAGCCCATCTTTGTGCGTTATGGTGTTAATCAAAAATTCACCGCACATTAATAATAATAAGATGGAATTATTTGGTTTGACCCTGAACCACTCATGAGAAGAGAATGTAATATACTTTGGTATATAACGTATATCAAACTGATATAGATAACTTTGTTCTCATAAGCAATAGTTTAGCTATTAAGTTGAGACACTCAATAAATCCTTTTTCTAAACCAACTGTGATGTAAATCAACTTATCAAGATAAACTGTCTTGAATAGAAAATATAGAAATTATGCTCGAAGATAAATTATTGAGCAAGTTACCTCACAAACATCAGGTTGCGGCATCTCATAGATGTATCTTATGTGGTATACATGGCAGGTGAATGGACCTATATTCATCTTTGATATTTCCAGCATTAATAGGATTCAATACCAATTTTAGTTGGTCTATTAATTAATGAGAACAAACAACATAAGAGAATTCATAAAGAACTTTCTAGTTCTTTAATATTTACCCATGTGAATTCTCTTTTATTTTTGCACATCATACTTATATTGATATGGATAAACTAGTTATGCCATATGGATAAATTATCAATATTGATAACTCCAAGTTTATTATAATATGGGTTTTTATATCAATAAACTTCTACTTTATTGTGGCATTCTTTTGTTTGTGTAGTACAAACTGGAGAATAAAGTGGGTAGCTTTTCACATACATATCACCCTGCGACAAGCTGTAGTAATATAAGATATTAAATCTTTCCTTTATTTATAGTCTCAATATAATCATTCGCTTTCGCGAATACTTTAGAAACTAAATAAGTTTCTTTGAGACTTACTACTACATAATGCCTTATTGATAATCAATTTTGTTCCTCCAAAATAGTAATAATTGTCTCATCCAGAGTTCTCAATTAATTTTGTACTACCACATATTCATCAACATCTATATGGTGAATATCCCTTTTAAAGAGAAAGTTATACCATTATGGTTATGGTCAAAATTATATGCAAGATCTGTTTCTTATATTACCGTTGTCTTTTAATAATCACATTGCCAAAATATTTTTGGCGTACAATAAGTACGTGACCAATGACCATTTATGTCATAATAATGACATTATTTTCTTATTTCCTCTCAACCCTCCTTCTAGAGGTGAGTGTGGTATACCACTAGCACGCTCATATTCTTCCAAGAATAAATATATATTCATAAATCACATGTTGTCACATTTACATTATGAATGGACCATATCATCTATATGTGAAATATCATGTCAAATTGATGACAAACATTAATTTCACAGAGTGTCATAACCCAAAATCCACCAGTCGTGATGACACCTAATTCAACCCGCTAGGTAGGCCAATTAACAATTATCCAATTCCATTTAATTTAATAAAATAATTAAACAACAAAATTATCTAACTCTTATAAATTTTCCAAGGACTGGTAGTACAAATCATGAGCTTCTAAGAATATAGTTACAAAGCTGTTATGAAGAAAATACATATTCTGTTGGAAAAGTACATAAATAGAATTTTATAATCTAGGCTACCGTGAACAAGAGGCAGCATACAACCGGAATGCAAATATGCGTTCAATTCCATAACCGAGCGATCGCAACAACATCAACATCTGAGATCTGCACGCAATGTGCAAGAAGTGCAGTATGAGTACAACTGACCCCATGTACTCAAAAAGTAACAAACCTAATCTCAAGTTGAAATCAGTGACGAGCTGGTACATAGGTTGGGTCCAATACAAATAACTAACAGTAGTTCATACAGTGTGCAACAAATAAATAAAGAAATAGCTCAAAAATAAAGTGCTCAGCCTTTTCATAATTTTCCGAGAGCAGTTCCACTTTTCAAGTATACGAATGAAAGCCCAAATCCTCTACCTAAATCATTAAAAATATAAGTTTTGAAAACTGTAACTTTTTCTTGAAAATCTTTTCAACAATAGGTAAACACGTTTCATTTTCTTTTTCAAATAACAATTATGAAAATACCTCTCAATAACCACATATCGATGTAAGTAAAAAAAGGCATGAATGACGTGATACCGTACAACATGAGGAAAAATGCGTCTCTATGCATGTATGCCATATATGCATGCCAATGCCATGTACCTCAGAGATGAATCATGTACTGTCAGGACCCAAGTTTGCCCTCCATGAACTGTCATGACGGCACCTAGTCTCTACGACTAGGTAAGCCTAACAATTTCGGAAAAGAGAAAACAAATGCGGAAAAACTAATAAAAACTGAAGATAAAAAAATATACAAGCATTTAAGATGCCGCTCGGCATATACTAATACAAGATCTCAATAACTTAACTTCCTGTCACGACCTGAATTTCCCACCCTCGGGAGTCGTGATGGCGCCTACTAATGTGAGCTAGACAAGCCAATTCTTAACTACTACTTCATTAACAAATTACTTCTTGTGACAATTATCAGTAATATCAGGAAAATAATGGAATTAAATAAATATGCGAAAGACGTAAATTTAAGAATTTAAATAATAATGTGGAAATCAACATATGTCTCTACCCAAGAACTGGTGTCACATTACTCACGAACTTCTAAGAGTACTAAATACAACCGTTTGAAAAAAATATAAACTGTTTGTCTCAAGTACATGAGATAACAGACTGAAATAAAAGATAGAGGAGACGTCGGGCCTGCGGACGCCTGCAAGGCTACCTCGGTATCTCACTGGACTGAAGGCTGGCTCCCGCGCTACTGCTGCTGTCCAAGACCTGGATCTGTGCAAAGAATCATAGAGTGTAGCATCAACATAACCGACCCCATGTGCTGGTAAGTGTCTAGCCTAACCCCGATGAGGTAGTGGCGAGGCTAGGACCAGACTCCAGATAAACATGTGTAGTTATGCAATATATGGCGAAAAAGTAAAAAAGTAATAAGCAGTTAAATCTGGGGAAGGGAAACATGCTTCAGGGATAGCAGTTAAAAGAAAATAACAGGGAATGATAAGGAAGCTAGCAATATAACTTCTATCACAAATGAAGAAAATAAAGGCAACTTTCACTTTCTGTTTCATCCTGTTGCAGGCGTGCAACCCAATCCCATTTCTCATATCTCGTGGTAGGCGTACCACCCGCTCCCGTTTGATTATTTCTTGTGGTAGGCATAACACCCTCTCCCATTTCATTATATCTTGTGGTAGGCGTACCACCCGCTCCCATTTCATAATATCTTGTGGTAGGCGTACCACCTGCTCCAATTTCATAATATTTTGTGGTAGGCGTACCACCCGCTCCCATTTCATAATATCTTGTGGTAGGTGTACCACCCGCTCCCATTTTATAATATCTTGTGGTAGGCGTACCACCCGCTCCCATTTCATTATATGTTGTGGTGCTAGTTACAAAGGAAACTCTGGCAAAATTTTCGGAAATTTAAGGAGTTAGCCAAATTCGGGGATGATGATATATTTCATAATGTGAAAAGCAGAAGTTACATAAGGATGACTAATGAATGAAACTTGATCCTCATTCGAGGATGAATGATCTTAAGCGGGGGAGAATGTAAAGCCCCAAAAAATTTTGCTTAGTAATTTAAGATTTCGTGGTGCCAAGGTAGGCTACATATTTTATCTTGCGTACAAATGAGGATTAAGGATATTATGGATATCAATTGGATATATTAATTAGTGTATAAGTCATATTAGAAGTGAATTGGGGTCTAAGGAGAGGCCTAAGTCTAAGCCAAGTTGGAAAACTTCATAATAGACGAAAGTTGCAAATGAGTGCGCACAAGACCTCACTTTGGACAATTATATCTCCAGTTATATAAGGATTTGTGTGATGCACAACCTATCAAATAAAAGGTCTTTGAGACTAGTTTCCAACGCTTCAAACCGTTCGTCATTCGGACATTCCTAACAAAGTTATAATCAAATTACCAAAGGCTGGAAAAATGTGATCCTGCGTCAATTCTGCGATCGCAAAAACCATTATGCGGTCCGCATACTTGATCTGCGATCACAAATCTGGTCGCAAACTGGACCAGTGTAGCCTAGTTTTGGGCACCGATTCTGCGATGCATTTTGCGACCCGCATTCATGTTTTGCGGTCCATTCTGCGATCGTAAACCCGACTTCGGAGGGTTAATTTTCCTATTTTTATAACCCGACCCCATTTTAATATATAGGCTTTGGGGTTCATTTTGGGGTCATTTCTTACTGATTTTAAAGAGAGATGAGAGCATTTTAGAGAGAGAAGAAGGAACCCAACATTCAATCATCCAATCTTGCATCAATCTTCAAGAATCAAAGAACCCAATCACAAGTTCTTCATCTAAGAGGTAAGGTTCTATACCCTAGACTTTAATTTCGAGTTTGGGGTATAAGGTGGGGTATTGAGGTATAATTCTTGGGTGTAATACTACTATGTATACATGCATGTACAAATTAGGTTTGTGAAAAGATTGTTGAACATAAACAAGTAAAGATTGGGTTGGGGAGTGAAGGAAACCTAGTAAAAGAGATTTGAAATCAAGATGCTCAACTAGTATTTGATGAAATGCTCAAATGAGCTGAAACCATGAATACCTTCCTAATTTATGTTCAATTTTGTTATGTCTCAAAGTAGATTAGGATTGCTAGAATTTCCGGAATGTTGTAGTAACTTAAGGAAAGCTTAAACAAGGTGTGTATGGCTAAAACCCCCGTTTGTTGGAAATTGAGCTCCGTTGGCATTTACGAAAGTGTGGTAAGAGCTGAATTGGTTAGTATATTGATTTTTATTACGCATTAATTGATTTGCAATTATCTACACATATACGTGAAGGTTGTGCCTCAATGTGAGTAATGTACCATTCTTGATAATTAGAGAAGTATGAAGAATACAATTATGCGTTGAAATGCTTAGGCTGCAAGCCAAGATCAAAACGGAGAATTATTCATGCTAGCTATGTGCTCACTTACCTGTGATTGCAACTTGAATTTACGTATATGTCTATGATCACAACTTGTAAGATGAATATTTAAAATGGAAAACGAGGTGATAATGGTGGCCCTGAGTGCCCCGGGATTGATATGATATATGTGAAATAAAGATTCTAATGTGATGACTACTGAGAATGGGATAATGCCTAGATAAAGCGACCTAGCCGATTGGGTCGAGATCGGACACCATGCCGCACACATGGTGGAAATGTGCTGATATTGAATTCCGGATAAGGGAAATGAAATATCGATTGAGATATATGCCTCCAATGAGGTGACCTAGATGGTCGGGTCGTGATCGGACTCCGCTTAAGATAGCGGTGGCATTGAGAACAGTGATGAACATATGAAAGAGATGCCCTAAACTGGGTTTTGGAAATTCTATTAAGGATTGCATGAATTGCATATTTGATTTACTCACGTGACTTACTTGTACTTGCTTGATAATTCTTTCTAGTAAAATGGTGTTTAGTTATACATACTAGTACTATTACATGGTACTAACGTCCCTTTTGCCGGGGGCGCTACATTCATGTTATGAATGTAGGTGGTTCCATAACAGGTACTCCAGCCCACCGATAGTAGCACTCCTTCACCTCCCATCAGCTGAATTGGTGAGCCCCTTTCCTCTCGGGGCCCTGCGTGGCTCATGCCGCTTATCCTCCCGAAAATTTTATTTTGGTATTTGCGTAAGGTATAGTCGAAGCCTTGTTATCGGCAAGTATTGTAACACTCTTCTATATCTTTAGAGGCTCCGTAGACAAGAAATGTGGGTTATGTACTTATGTATTTTGGGCAGTATAACTTGTAAACCACGCTAAGTAACTATGTATGTTATGTAAATCTCGTAAGAATGTGTTTAAATTTATAAATGGCTATTTCACTTGGTTAATGGGTAATGGAATCGCATGGTATCAATTGGAATAGGAAAGGGACCCAGGTCCGCTTGGCTGGGGGCTACCCGGTCGAGCGCCGGTTTTTGGGGCGTGACAAACTTGGTATCAGAGCCTAAGGTTTTAAAGTGTCCTAGGATGTCTCAGAGCCGTGTCTAGTAGAGTCCTTCTTATCGTTGTGTTGTCGACCACATCTATAAGTTGGAGGCTACATGGACATTTAAGAATGTTACCCTTCTTCAACATTCCAGATCGTGCAACAAAGCTTTACTATAAGATTGTCTTCTAACTCTTGCGTTGAGATTCAAGGTAAGTTTAAACGCTCTTTCGTCTATTTCAAGTAATGTTGTCATACGGAATGACCAATGGGCATAGGCTTGAATATTAAGGAGATGGCATATGTGTCATGTTGAAGGAATGGTACAAATATATGAGGTACATACATAGTACCAGAAGCATACTTTATTCGAGAAAGTGTTAAAAATAATTGTGACCTCCAAAGGAAAATTGAATTGATAATTGCTATATAAGCTTGAATAGCACATGTGGGTAGTGTGAGAAGTATGTAAATGATCCTAAGGTGTGAAAGGAAACTGGTTATATAAACACGTGATATATGGGAGACTTGACCAGGAGATTGATGATGAGAGTGCAAGTCTCTCCTAGGAGACAAGAAGTTATGAAATGAGAGTCGAATTGAACCCATGATAAGAGGACCCTTATGCTATGAATGTTATAAGAACCCCATAAGTGTATGAAGTTTTGTTACACTCCTGAAGGATATTGGTATGAGGAATTGGAATCCCAAGCCCGTGTGGCTGAATCAGAGCAAAGGACTTATGAGGTTAATACCATTGTGACTTCAATCTCCCTTATAGTCGAACATATATGTGAGGGATAGAGAAATGAAACATATGTCCATGAAGTTGCTAAATTCAAGACTTGTGTCAAAATCCAGGACATTCGCCTTAAGTGGGGGAGGAAGGGCCATAGTGAGGCCACTTAAATATAATGAAACAAGAGTAAAACCATATAGCTTTGATGTTTGAATATTTTGTTGAAGACATGCGTAGTCTAGAAAAGTGATAATGGATAATGTGATTATCTGAAAGGATATGCTAATGATAGACCACTAGTACCTCCAAAAAGGTGGAAGGCTAAGGAAGGTAAATTCTTCATACATGGAAATGTCAATGATCCTAGAAACTAAGAGTAGGTTTGTAAAGGGGTTCTATACTTGTTAGAGGGCTAGGGACAATGCATCCCAAGGACGTACTATAAATCAAAGGTGAAAGTTTTGCAAGTTTTTAGAATGGGTTAATCATGGAATTGTGATTCAATTAAAGTTCCAAGACATTAAGAAAGGCGGAACGAGTTGGAAAAATAAATGTGATGCTATAATAACCCAAGAGAGTATTTGGGCTTGATGGAAACCTTACAAGCGAATAAGTGTTAAGTGATATGTGGATGGACACACTTTCCCACAGATATCCTCACAAGAGTTAAGAGGTGAGCATGATGAAATAACTAAGGGAAAAGACTACATAGCACATTTAGGAGTGCATGGCTATTCATTAGCTAGGATGAATGAGGTGATAAGAAATGGGGAGAAAATCTATAAATTGAGATGTCCATGGTTATCGAAAAACAATTCATATCAGAATGGTGGACTCGCCTGGAGCACAAGTGTTAATAGTAGGTATAAAGGACTAACCGTAATGCTGTCGACTTGGTGACACTGAATGGTAATTAAAGGAGCTAGAGATAGTTCATGCCTACATATAATGGGAAGTGAGACTACTGATGGTGAAGTTGCGATATGATAAACTCATTAAACCAGGCACAATGATATTACAAGTTCACGGGAGGTAGACAAATGTGTGGCAAAATAAGGCTATCAATTATGCACTATGAGAAAAATAGAATGGGAATGAATATTCCATTTAGAACGAAAAGATGATACCAATATATTGTTCTGGCCAGTGGTGCTTTCTGAATTGAATATGTGCGAAGGGTGTTGATATGCATTTTGGGTGGTGTTGAACAACAAAGAGAGATCATGAGAATGTTCACAAGGGAAGGTAGAGTGGTTTCTTAAATTCTATAAGGCACACAAGGAGGAAAGAGGTTGACCAGGAAAGGTCTGAGCACAATGTTACATTACATTTGATGCAATGTCGTGCATGTTGATGATATTAAGGTGTGTGCGTAGGCTAGAAGATGTTATTCCTTTGACATAGAAGGTTCTATAAGAAAACTCATCCAGTAATGTCTTCTGTTGAGAATTTGGAAGATCAAGTTTCAAGTACTCACATAAGATTGTAATTATATCAAGAAGATTATTGAAGAACTCAAATACTAGGAGGTCATATGCAAGAGAAGTGTGATATAGATGGTTCACTATTGATGGAACATGGCCACGTGATCACTTGTGCCCCTAGGCAACCCAAGAATCATGGAAAGAACTATCCGGCACATGATTTAGAACTTGCAGCAGTAGTTTTTTGTATAAAGATTTGGCGACATTATGTGTATGGGTCCACGTTGATGTATTTGTGGACCACAAGAGCCTTCCATATATTTTTAAAACAAAAGGAGTTGAATCTGAGACATATAAGATGGCTCGGGCTACTCAAGGACTATGATATTGAGATTTTCTATCACCGGGAAAGGCCAATATTATGGCGGATGCTCTTAGATGGAAATCTATGGGTAGTTAGCTCACTTGGAGATATATTAAAGGCCGTTGGCTAGAGAGGTTCACCAGTTGTCTAGTCTAGGAGTTCGTCTTGTGGACTCTGGTGAAAGGGGAGTAATTGTGTAGAATAAGGCTGAATCGTCACTTGTAGTGGAGGTCAAAGGAAAGCAATACAACGATCCATTGTTAGCACAACTGGAGGAGGGGATTCATAAACACAAGATCATAGCTTTTTATTTTGGCATTGATGATTGTACCCTACGGTGCCAAGGGCACCTATGTGTTCCGGATATTGACGGTCTTCGGGAAAGGATTTTGGCTGAAGCTCACACTTCTAGGTATTTTGTACTCCCAGGTTCTACAAAAATGTATCATGATCTCAAAGAAGTTTATCGGTAGGATAACAGGAAAAGGGATGTGGCAGACTTTGTGGCAAAATATCTGAACTGTCAGTAAGTGAAGGTCGAACATCAAAGGCCTGGAGGATTGTTACAAAGCATTGAAAATCCAATGTGAAAATGGGAAATGATCAATATGTATTTTGTGGTAGGGTTGTCGCGCACTCTGCGCAAGTTTGACTCAATTTGGGTGATTGTGGATCGACTCACGAAATCAGTGCACTTCTTGCCAGTAAATCTACTAACACAGCAGAACAATATGCTCAACTGTATATCAAAGAAATAGTCAGGTTGCATGGCACTCCAGTCTCAATCGTTTCAGATCGAGGGGCTCAATTCACGGCAAAGTTTTGGAAGGAATTTCAGCAAGATTTGGGTACTCAAGTAAATCTTAGTATATCCCTTCATCAATAAACTGATGGGCAGGCAGAGGGGACCATTCAGATGCTTGAAGATATGTTGCGAGCTTGTGTTCCAGCTTTCGAAGGCAGTTGGGATGACCATTTGTCATTTGTCTAGTTTGGTTACAATAACAGCTTTCACACTAGTATTCAGATGGACCCATTTGAGTTGTTGTATGGAAGGAGGTGTAGATCTCCGATTAGGTGGTTCGAGGTTGGTGAAGCAGAACTATTAGGGCCAGATCTTGTGCATAAGGCTATGGAAAAAGTTAAATTCATTCAGGAGAGGATGAAAACTGCTCAGAGTCGTCAGAAATCCTATGCAGACGTGCGTCGAAGAGAACTGGAAATTCCAAGTAGATGATTGGGTGTTCTTGAAAGTTTCCCCTATGAAGGGTATCATGCGATTTGGAAGGAAAGGAAAATTAAGTTCGAGGTATGTCAGACCATACAAAATCATTCAGAGAATTGGTCAGGTGGCATACAAACTCGAGCTGTCACCCGAGATGTCATTGGTACACCCGGTCTTTCATGTGTATATGTTAAGGAAGGCAGTAGGGGATCCGTTCACCATCGTGCCAGTCGAGACTATTGAGGTGAATGAAGAGCTATCATATGAAGAAGTCCTAGTTGTCATTCTTGATAGGCAAGTTCGAAAACTGAGAAATAAGGAAATTGCATCCGTGAAAGTATTATGGCGGAACCAGCAAGTTGAGAAAGCCACTTGGGAAGCCTATTAAGAAATGAGAAAGAAGTACCCACATTTGTTTGAATAGTTATATAATATCTTTCATGCATTTGGTTCCTATGAACTCTTATCTTTTGATTTGATCCATGTTAAACTATTCCATTTTGATTATATGTATTGCCTATGCGGCCATGGTTGGTGTTGTACAAGTTATGTTATGTCTATGAAATATGTATATGTTGTTAGGATATGTATCTGGGGCCCTCTGACAGGTGGATAGTCCTAGTTACAAAGGAAACTCTGGCGAAATTTTCGAAAATTTAAGGAGTTAGCCAAATTCGAGGCTTGTGATATATTTCATAATGTGAAAAGCAGAAGTTACATAAGGATGACTAATGAATGAAACTTGATCCTAATTCGAGGACGAATGATCTTAAGCGGGGGAGAATGTAAAGCCCCAAAAAATTTTGCTTAGTAATTTAAGATTTCGTGGTGCCAAGGTAGGCTAAATATTTTATCTTGCGTACAAATGAGGATTAAGGATATTGTGGATATCAAGTGGATATATTAATAAGTGTATAAGTTATATTAGAAGTGAATTGGGGTCTAATAAGAGGCCTAAGTCTAAGCCAAGTTGGAAAATTTCATAATAGACGAAAGTTGCAAATGAGTGCGCACAAGACCTCACTTTGGACAATTATATCTCTAGTTATATAAGGATTTGTGTGATGCACAACCTATCAAAAAAAGGTTTTTGAGTCTAGTTTCCAACGCTTCAAACCGTTCATCATTCGGACATTCCTAGATAAAGTATATGATCAAATTACCAAAGGCTGGAAAAATGTGATCCTGCGTCAATTCTGCGATCGCAAAAACCATTATGCGGTCTGCATACTTGATCTGACATTGTAAATCTGGTCGCAAACTGGACTAGTGTAGCCCAGTTTTGGGCACCGATTCTGTGATGCATTTTGCGACCCACATTCATGTTTTGCAGTCCATTCTGCGATCGCAAACCCGACTTCGGAGGGTTAATTTTCCTATTTTTATAACCCGACCCCATTTTAATATATAGGCTTTGGGGTTTATTTTGGGGTCATTTCTTATTGATTTTAGAGAGAGATGAGAGAATTTTAGAGAGAGAAGGAGGAACCCAACATTCAATCATCCAATCTTGCATCAATATTCAAGAATCAAAGAACCCAATCACAAGTTCTTCATCTATGAGGTAAGGTTCTATACCCTAGACTTTAATTTCGAGTTTGGGGTATAAGGTGGGGTATTGAGGTATGATTCTTGGATGTAATACTACTATGTATACATGCATGTATAAATTAGGTTTGTGAAAAGATTGTTGAACATAAACAAGTAAAGATTGGGTTGGGGAATGAATGAAACCTAGTAAAAGAGATTTGAAATCAAGATGCTCAACTAGTATATGATGAAATGCTCAAATGAGCTGAAACCATGAATACCTTCCTAATTTATGTTCAATTTTGTTATGTCTCAAAGTAGATTGGGATTGCTAGAATTTCCGGAACATTGTAGTAACTTAAGAAAAGCTTAAACAATGTATGTATGGCTAAAACACCCTTTTATTGGAAATTGAGCTCCGTTGGCATTTACGAAAGTGTGGTAAGAGCTGAATTGGTTAGTATATTGATTGTTATTACGCATTAATTGATTTGCAATTATCTACACATATACGTGAAGGTTGTGCCTCAATGAGAGTAATGTACCATTCTTGATAATTAGAGAAGTATGAATAATACAATTATGCGTTGAAATGCTTAGGCTACAAGCCAAGATCCAAACAGAGAATTATTCATGCTAGTTATGTGCTCACTTACCTGTGATTGCGACTTGAATTTACGTATATGTATATGATCACAACTTGTAAGATGAATATTGAAAATGGAAAACGAGGTGATAATAGTGGCCCTGAGTGCCCCGGGATTGATATGATATATGTGAAATAAAGATTCTGACGCGATGACTAATGAGAACGGGATAATGCCTAGATAGGGCGACCTAGCCGATCGGGTCGAGATCGAACACCATGCCGTACACATGGTGGAAATGTGCTGATATTGAATTCCGGATAAGGGAAATGAAATAGTGATTGAGATATATGCCTCCAATGAGGTGACCTAGCCGGTCGGGTCATGATCGGACTCCACTTAAGATAGCGGTGGCATTGAGAACAGTGATGAACATATGAAAGAGATGCCCCAAACTGAGTTTTGGAAATTATATGAAGGATTGCATGAATTGCATATTTGATTTACTCACGTGACTTACTTGTACTTGCTTGATAGTTCTTTCTAGTAAAATGGTGTTTAGTTATACATACTAGTACTATTCCATGGTACTAACGTCCCTTTTGCCGGGGGCGCTACATTCGTGTTATGAATGTAGGTGGTTCCATAACAGGTACTCCAGCCCACCGACAGTAGCACTCCTTCACCTCCCGTCAACTGAATTGGTGAGCCCCTTTCCTCTCGAGGCCCTGCGTGGCTCATGCCGCTTATCCTCCCGAAAATTTTATTTTGGTATTTGCGTAAGGTATAGCCGGAGCCTTGTTACCGGCAAGTATTGTAACACTCTTCTGTATCTCTAGAGGCTCCGTAGACAAGAAATGTGGGTTATGTACTTATGTATTTTGGGCAGTATAACTTGTAAACCACACTAAGTAACTATGTATGTTATGTAAATCTCGTAAGAATGTGTTTAAAATTATAAATGGCTATTTCACTTGGTTAATGGGTAATGGAAACACAGGGTATCACGTGGAATAGGAAAGGCACCCAGGTCCGCTTGGCTGGGGGCTACCCGGTCGAGCGTTGGTCGCGCCCCTCGGTTTTTGGGGCGTGACAGTAGGCGTACCACCTGCTCCCATTTCATTACACAATTACATGAAATCCCGGCAAGGGAACATAAGCGATATAATAACCTCCTGGCGAGGGAACAAAAGCAATATAATAGTTCCCGGCAAGGGAACAAAGATATCGAAACAATCGTCTCGGCAAGGGAGAATCAGCTATAACCAATCTTAACTTAGCTTGTACTCAGCCCAAATAATGACAATGCTCAAACATAAATAAGATCCGCGAGGATAGAACAATTCTTTGCGCAATATAGAAGATCATTAATTAAAGCATCTGAAATGTTATTTAAGGACACAACCACTTTCAATTTAAGACTCACGGTCATGCTCGACACCAACGTATAGATACTCGTCACCATGTCTATACGTCGTACTCAACAAGAAACAAGTAGCAAATATGACTCCACTCCTAATCCCTCAAGCTAAGGTTAGACCAAACACTTACCTCGATGCCTTGGACACCACTCAAGTCTTAATTATAGCTTTACCTCTTGATTCCACCACCAATCCGCTCGAATCTAGTCATAAGTTACTTAATTACATCAATAAATGCTAAATGAGTCAACCCCAATGCATGAAAATAAATTTTACAAGGTTTTACCCAAAAAGGTCAAAAATGCCCTCGGGCCCACGTGGTCGAAACTCGAGGTTCGGACCAAAACCCGGTTACCCATTCCCCCACAAATCCAAATATATGGTTTGTTTTGAAATCGGACCTCAAATTGAGGTCCAAATCCCCAATTTTATAAAACCTAGGTTCTACCCAAAACACCCAATTTTCCCATGAAAATCTTTGATTTGAAGTTGAAATCATGTTAAAAGATGTTAAGAAGTGAAGAAAATGAGTTAGAAATCACTTACCAATCATTTTGGGGAAGAAAAGTTGTTTAGAAAATCGCCTCTTATATTTTGGGGTTTTGAAAAGTGTAAATATAACTGAAATGCACGTGTATTTATACCCCTCTGAAGCTCCCTGTGCGGACCGCACAAAAAGGACCACGGCCGTACAGGCCTTCCTGAAGACCTGCAGATCATAGCCCCGTGCGGACAGCACAAAGCCGACAGCGTCCGCACAACATCTACCACGGACCGCTCAAAGGCGACCGTGGCCGCACGCGATTTCTCACGGACCGCGCAAGAGGGTTCAAAGACCTGCAATATTTCCTGAACCTGCAACATCTGATCTTTTTAAGCCTAAGGCATCCCGGAACCCACTCGAAACTCACCCGAGCCCTCGAAACTCTAACCCAAGTATATACACAACCTCAAAAACATTCTACGAACATATTCATGTAATCAAATAGCCAAAATAACATCATGAACATCGAATTAAACCTCAAGATCAATGGATTTTTCTCAGATTTCTTTTTAAATATCAATTTCCTAATTAGGGTCCGGATCACATCAAACGACGTCCGTTTTTAACCAAACTTTATAGGACTGATTCAAAACATATATAAGACTTGTACCGGGTGCCAGAACCAAAATACAGGCCCGATACCATAGTACTCTAATCACATTTCATTTCCCATTTCCTTAATTATTTCAAGAAAAAAATTTCACTCAAAAATTCATTTCTCGGGCTTGGGACCTCAGAATCCGATTTCGGGCATACGCTCAAGTCCCATATTTTCCTACGGACCCTCCAAGACCGTCAAATCACGGGTCTAGATCCGTCTACCCAAAATGTTGACCTAAGTCAAAGTTATTCATTTTAATATCAAAACTTAACATTTTTCACAGAATTGCATATTTAAGCTTTCCGGCTACATGCCCGGACTGTGCACGTAAATCGAAGTGACTCTAAATGAGGTTTTCAAGGCCTCGGAAGCACATAATGGGTAAGAAAACAGGTGATGGCCCTTTGAGTCGTCACATTTTCCACCTCTAAAACAACCATTCATCCTTGAACAAACAGAAGAAAGAAGTACCTGTGTCGGGGAAAAGGTAAGGATAACGGTCCCGCATATCAGACTCGGACTCCCAGGTGGATGCCTCAAGAGGCTGACCTCTCCACTAAACACAAACAGAAGGGAAACTCTTGGATCTCAACTGACGAACCTGCCGGTCAAGAATAGCTACCGGTTCCTCCTCATAGGACAAGTCTTTGTCCAACTGGACAGTGCTGAAATCTAACACGTGGGATGGATCGCCGTGATACCTCTGAAGCATGGACACGTGAAAAATTGGATGCACGGCTGATAAGCTCGGCGACAATGCAAGTCTATAGGCCACCTCTCCCACTCGATCAAGAATCTCAAATGGACCAATGAACCTAGGGTTAAGCTTTCCAAATCTCATCACGCCTTTCATAGGCGACACTTAGAGCAAAACCCGCTCACCAACCATAAAAGCCACGTCTCGAACCTTGCGATCTGCTTAGCGCTTTTGCCTAGACTGAGCTGTATGAAGCCTATCCTGAATAATTCTGACCTTGTCCAAGGCCTCCTGAACAAAATCTGTACCCAACAACCGAGCCTCTCCCGGCTCAAACCATCTAACCGGAGATCGACACCGCCTACCATATAAAGCCTCATAAGGAGCCATCTGGATACTCGACTGGTAGCTGTTGTTGTAGGCAAACTATGCAAAAGGCAAGAACTGATCCCACGAACCTCCAAAGTCAATAACACAAGCTCGGAGCATATCCTCCAATATCTGAATAGTTCGCTCGGACTGCCTGTCCGTTTGAGGATCAAATGTTGTACTCAACTCAATCTGAGTGCCTATGATGGATAACGACATGATAGATAACGACACCCCATGAAGGCGAACAATCTCCCGGATATAGATCTCAGCTAACCTCTCGGATGAATAGGAGACTGCCACAAGAATGAAATGTGCTGACTTGGTCAGCCTATCAACAATAAGCCAAACTGCATCGAACTTCTTCCGGGTCAACGGAAGTCCAGTAACGAAGTCCATAGTGATCCTCTCCCACTTCCACTCGGGAAGCTCAATCCTCTGAAACAAACCACCAGGCCTCTGATGCTCATACTTAACCTGCTGACAATTCAAACACCGCGGCACATATGCCACAGTATCCTTCTTCATTCTACGCCACCAATAATGCTGCCGCAAATCCTGATACATCTTTGCGGCGCTCGGATGGATAGAGTATCGAGAGCTATGGGCCTCCTCTAAAATCAATTCTCGGAGCCCATCCACATTAGGCACACAAACTCGACAATACAATCTCAAAACTCCATCATCATCTAAGGTGACTTGCTTGGCACCTCCGCGTTGAACCGTGTCTCTAAGGACACACAAATGGGGATTATCATACTACCGATCACGGATACGCTCCAATAAAGAAGAACGAGCTACCGTGCAAGCCAATACTCGACTAGGCTCAGAGATATCCAATCTCACAAATTGATTGCCCAAAGCCTGAACGTCCAAAGCAAACGGCCTATCACCGACTGGAATATAAGCAAGACTGCCCATACTGGCTGACTTTCTACTCAAAGCATCGGCCACCACGTTGGCCTTTCCCGGGTGATATGAGATAGTGATATCATAATCCTTCAACAACTTTAACCGCCTCCTCTAACTCAAATTCAATTCCTTTTGCTTGAACAAATACTGAAGACTCTTGTGATCAGTGAACACCTCATACGCCACGCCATACAGATTGTGCCTCCAAATCTTCAATGCGTGAACAATGGCTGCCAACTCTAAATCATGCACTGGATAGTTCTTCTCATGAATCTTCAACTGCCTCGAAGCATAGGCATTGACCTTGCCATCCTACATCACCACTGCACCAAGCCCAATGCGATATGCATCACAATAAACTATGTAAGGCCCTGAACTTGTGGGCAGAACTAACACCAGTGCCGTAGTCAGAGCTATTTTAAGCCTCTGAAAGCTCGCCTCACACTCGTCTGACTATTTGAATTGGTCACCCTTCTGACTCAACCTGGTCATCGGGGCTGTAATAGATGAAAACCCCTCCACGAACCGACGATAGTAGCCTGCCAATCCCAAGAAACTCCGAATCTCTGTAGTTGATGCTGGTCTAGGCCAGTTCTTGACTACCTCAATCTTCTTCGGATCAACCTGAATACCCTATGCGGATACGATATGACCCACAAATGCAATTGAGCTCAACCAGAACTCACACTTCTAGAACTTAGCATATAACTGACTATCTCTCAAGGTCTGAAGAACCACTCTAAGATGCTGCTCGTGCTCCCCCCGGCTGCAGGAATATATCAAAATATCTTCAATGAAGACTATTACAAACGAGTCCAAATAAGTCCTGAACACTCAGTTCATCAAATCCATAAAGGCTACTGGGGCATTGGTCAACCCAAATGACATAACCAAGAACTCGTAATGCCCGTACCGAGTACAAAATGCTGTCTTAGGGACATCGGATGCCCTAATCCTCAATTGATGGTAGCCAGATCTCAAGTCAATCTTTGAAAATACCTTGGAACCCCGAAGCTGATCGAACAAATCATCAATCCTCAAACGAGTGGATACTTATTCTTGATTGTGACCTTGTTCAACTACCGGTAATCAATGCACATCCTCATCGAACCATCCCTTTTCTTAACAAACAACACCGATGCACCCCAAGGCAAAATGCTGGGTCTAATGAAACCCTTCTCAAGCAAGTCCTGTAACTGCTCCTTCAATTCTTTCAACTCAGGCGGGGCCATACGGTATGGCGGAATAGAAATGGGTTGGGTGCCCGGAGTCAAATTAATGCAAAAATATCCCTGTCGGCGGCATACCTGGCAGGTCTGAAGGGAAAACCTCAGGAAACTCCCGAACAACGGGCATAGAATTAATAGAAGGGACCTCCGCGCTAGAATCGCGAACATGCGCCAAATAAGCCAAACACCCATTCTCGACCATATAGCGAGCCTTCACATACGAGATAACACTACGGGTAGAATGACCAGGGGTCCCTCTCCACTCTAAATGAGGCATACCTGGTAAAGCTAAAGTCACAGTCTTGGCATGACAGTCCAAAATGGCATGGTAAGGTGATAACCAGTCCATCCCCAAAATAACGTCGAAATCGACCCTGTCTAAAAGCAATAAATCAACACGGGCCTCAAGACCCCTAATCACCACAATACAAGAATGATGGACTCGATCGACCACAATAGAATCACCCACCGGTGTAGACACATAAACGGGAATACTCCATGAATCACTAGGCATGACCAGGTACAGTGCAAAATAAGATGACACATACGAATACGTAAACCCCAGATCAAATAGCACTGAAGCATCTCTATCACAAACCAGAATAGTACCTATAATAACTGCATCTGAAGCCTCAGCCTTGGGCCTGGCTGGAAGTGCATAACATCGAGGCTGGGCCCCACCACCCTGAACTACCTCTCTAGGACAGCCTGCTGCTGGCTGGCCTCCACCTCTAGCGGCCTGAGTTCTAACTCTAGGACCTCTACCTCTACCTCTAGCACCTCCACCCCCACCTCTAACTGGCTGGGCAGGCTGTGGAACAGCTGGTGCCTATACCATAGCACGAGAACCCTGATGCGGAAAATTGCTCGAAGCTCGAGGGCAATACCTAGCAATGTGCCTCGTGTCGCCACAAGTAAAACAAGCCCTCGGCTACTGGGGTTGACGACCCTAGAAACTCCGAAGCGGTGGTGCACTGATAGGTGCTGATAGTGCACTGTAAGACTGCTGATCAGAATAGTGCGTCTAAGAACCATGACCACCTGAAGTACCATGGGAGACCTGAAGAGCTGACTGAAAGGGACTAGGAGGATGGCATCTATCATATGAATCTCTACCTCCAGACGAGGTACCACTAAATCTTCCCGAATGACGGGGCCTCTTATCCGACCCATGACCACCTCCCTATGACAGAACCATCTCAACTCGGCGGGCCACATTGGTCGCCTCCTGAAATATGATCTCACTCCCAACCTCCTTGGCCATCTGAAGACAAATCGGCTGAATAAGACCATCAATAAACCTCCTCACCTCTCTCTCTCGGTGGGAAGTATGACAAGAGCATGGCGAGCTAGATCAATGAACCTGGTCTCATACTAGGTGACCGCCATGGAACCCTGATGGAGGCGCTCAAACTACCTACGGAAGGCCTCTCTCTGAGTCACGGGGAGAAACTTCTCCAGAAACAACATTAAAAACTGCTCTCATGTCAAAGATGGCGACCCGACTGGCCTGGATAAGCAATAATCCCTCTACCAAGTCTTGGCGGACCCAGATTAGCGAAATGCAGCAAAATTGACCCCATTGGTCTCAACAATGCCCATGTTCCTGAGAACCTCGTGGCAGCTGTATAGGAAATCCTGGGGATCCTCAGAAGGAGCTCCGCTGAAAGTAGTAGTGAAGAGCTTGGTAAATCTGCACAGTCTCCACAAAGCATCGGCGGACATAGCCGCTCCATCGCCGGTCTGAGCCACTACACCCGGCTGAATTGCCACTGCTGGCTGAACCGCTGGAACCTAAATCTAGGGAGCTACCTGCTCCGGAGTGCGAGTAGCGGGAGTCTGATCCCCTCCTCCATCCTGAGAAGTGGCTGGTATACTAGAAGCAAACCTACTCGGGTGACACTCTCCATGAGGCCCACCAATCGGACTAGAGCATCCTGAAGAACTGGGGTGGCAATGAACCCCTCTAGGACCTGAGCTGAGCCCACTGGAACTGCTGGGGCCGGAACCTCCTCCTGAAAATCAACCTGAGGCTCTGCCACTGGTGCTGCTGCTCGGGGATGAGCTCTGCCCCTACCTCGGCTTGTAGCATGGCCTCGCCCTCTGCCTTTAGTGGGAGATGCTATTGGGGGTTCGGGCTGCTGAGCGGTAGATGAGGAAGCTCGTGTTCTCGCCATCTACGAAGAACAGAGTAGAAGTTCAATTAGCATTTGAGGAACAAATCTGCACGATAAGAAAGAACAAATGTGAGATTTTCCTAACTCTGTATCCTCTGGGGGATAAATACAGACGTCTCCGTACCGATCCCTCAGACTCTACTGAGCTTGTCCGTGAGTTGTGAGACCTATGCAACCTACTCCCATTTCTCATATCTTGTGGCAGGCGTACCACCCACTCCCATTTCATTATTTCTCGTGGTAGGCGTACCACCCGCTCCCATTTCATAATATCTTGTGGTAGGCGTACCACCCGCTCCCATTTCATTATATCTTGTGGTAGGCATACCACCCTCTCCCATTTCATCACACAATTCCAAGAAATCCCGGCAAGGGAACTTAAACGATACAATAACCTCCTGACGAGGGAACAAAAGCAATATAATAGTTTCCCGGTAAGGGAACAAAGATATCGAAACAATCATCCCGACAAGAGAGAATCAACTATAACCAATCTTAACTTAGCTTGTACTCACCCCAAATAATGACAATGCTCAAACATAAATAAGATCCGCGAGGATAGAACAATTCTTTACGCAATATGAAATGTCATTTAAGGACACAACCACTTTCAATTTAAGACTCATGGTCATGTTTAACACCAACGTATAGATACTCGTCACCATGCCTATATGTCGTACTCAACAAGAAGCAAGTAGCAAATATGACTCCACTCCTAATCCCTCAAACTAAGGTTAGACTAAAAACTTACCTCGATACCTTGAACACCACTCAAGTCTCAATTATAGCTTTACCTCTTGATTCCACCACCAATCCGCTCGAATCTAGTCATAAGTTACTTAATTACATCAATAAATGCTAAATGAGTCAACCCCAATGTATGAAAATAAGTTTTACAAGGTTTTACCCAAAAAGGTCAAAAATGCCCACGGGCCCACATAGTCAAAACTCGAGGTTCGGACCAAAACCCGGTTACCCATTCCCCCACAAATCCAAATATATGGTTTATTTTGAAATCGGACCTCAATTTGAGGTCCAAATCCCCAATTTTAGAAAACCTAGGTTCTACCCAAAATACCTAATTTTCCCATGAAAATATTTCATTTGAAGTTGAAATCATGTTAAAAGATGTTAAAAAGTGAAGAAAATGAGTTAGAAATCACTTAACAATCGTTTTGGGGAAGAAATGTTGTTTAGAAAATCGCCTCTTATGTTTTGGGGTTTTGAAAAGTGTAAAAATAACTGAAAAGCATGTGTATGTATACCCCTCTGAAGCTCCCTGTGCGGACCGCACAAAAAGGACCGCGACCGCACAGGTTTCCCTGAAGACCTGCAGATCATAGCCCCGTGCGGATAGCACAAAGCCGACCGCGGCCACACAGCATCCATCGCGGACCGCTCAAAGGCGACCGCGGCCGAGCTGGCCCCTCCGCGGCCGCACGCGATTTCTTGCGGACCGCGCAAGAGGGTTCAGAGACCTGCAATATTTCCTGAACCTGCAACATCTGATCTTTTTAAGCCTAGGGCATCCCGGAACCCACTCGAAACTCACCCGAGCCCTCGAAACTCTAACCCAAGTATATACACAACCTCAAAAATATTCTACAAACATATTCGTGTAATCAAATCGCCAAAATAACATCATGAACATCGAATTAAACCTCAAGATCAATGAATTTTTCGCAGATTTCCTTTTAAACGTCAATTTCCCAATTAGGGTCCGGATCACGTCAAACGACGTCCGTTTTTAACCAAACTTTACAGGAGTGATTCAAAACATATATAAGACTTGTACCGGGCACCAGAACCAAAATACGGGCCCGATACCATAGTCCTATAATCACATTTCATTTCCCATTTCCTTAATTATTTCAAGAAAACAATTTCACTCAAAAATTTATTTATCGGGCTTGGCACCTCGGAATCCGATTTCGGGCATACGCCCAAGTCCCATATTTTCCTATGGACCCTCCGATATCGTCAAATCATGTGTCCAGGTTCGTTTATCCAAAATGTCGACCAAAGTCAAATTTATTCATTTTAATATCAAAACTTAGCATTTTAACAGAATTTCATATCAAAAGTGATGGTCCTTTGGGTCGTCACACTTCCAAAACCCAAAATCTCATGAAATCACAAGCTATGAATGCTACATAGCGCTCTAACTCCAGAATGGCTAGATCAAAGTAAATACAGAAGGGCTATAACTACTAGAGAGAATGGAGAGGGACTCCTCGGTCTGTGGATGCGGAAGATATACCTCAAAGTCTCTAGAGAATCATCTCACCTCAAGGATGATAGGGCTGAGCCGAAGAACCTAGATCTGCACATGAAAAACATGCGCAAGAAGGGCACGAGTACACCACAATAGTACTCAATAAGTGCCAAGCCTAACCTCGGTCGAGTAGTGATGAGAAAAGTCATGGCCTTACTAATTATAGATGAAAAACAAGGTAAACATTATAGAATACGACAATATAATTAAGTGCTAACAGTATGAAGTAAAACAAAATAATAAGGATAACAAAAACTACAATAGAGAGAGAGAGAGAGAGAGATCACAGAGAGAATATAACTACACACAGAAATAACAACCGGGGATCTCCCAGGATACCGTCCTGTAGTCCCCAAATGTAAATATCCATTCAATTCGTCCTGTTCCAACTCGTAGTGCACGGGGATCTACCGGAATTCCGATCCGTAGTCCCAAATGTAAATACCCAGTACTGGGAAAATTTACCGGGTACAGTCCCCTAGTTCCAACATAAATGTGCATGGGGATCTACCAGAATATCAATCTGTAGTCCTAAATAAACAGGCAAGGGGGATCTACCGGGATATTGCCCGTAGTCCCAAAGTAAACACAAAACAACAACACGAGGAATATTCAATTCATACCAAGGTAAAACAGGTATTCTAACCTAGCATGTTGCACATAATTTAAATAAAGCAGTTTGAACAAGTAAAACAATTAAGTCAATTAGACATGCTTCTCTAAGCTAACCATAGGCTTAAATTACAAGTAGAGTAAATAGGGAAAGAAACACAGTTATAGTTACTTAATAAAAACATGATTTTTAACAATTAGCACAAGTACACACTCGTCACCTCACATACAAGGCATTTCATATATCAACAATACCAAATCCTAAGGGGAGTTTTCCCCCACACAAGGTTAGGTAAGTCACTTACCTCGAACCAGCTCAATCAACTCAAAACCACGTTCTTACCATGAGTATCCGACTCCAAATTTCCCAAATCTATTTAAAGTAATTGCATAATGTAAATATAACTTCAAGTAATTGATTCAACTAATTAATTCGAAGCTAATATGCGAAATTAGGAAAATCGCCCAAAAGCCGCCCGGGCCCACATCTCGGAATTGGGTAGAATTTACAAATTCGGAATTCTCACACTCTCACGAGTTCATATATATAGAAATTACTCAAATCCGACATCAAAATCTTGATCAAAATTCAAAAATTAGGCCTAAGAACTTTTCCAATTTTTCTCAAAATTTTCACCCCAAATTCGAATTTAAAGGATGAATTTAAGCTTAGATTCGTGAAAATTAATCAAAACCAAGTAAGAATTACTTACCCAAAACACCCAGGTGATAATCTCTCCCAAAATCGCCAATCCCGAGCTCCCAAATCAATTTCTAAGGTTTTGGGTTCAAACCCTCGATTCTGCCTCTTTTCTGACCAGTGAATCCGCATCTACGGCTCTGGGACCGCACCTGCGGTCTCACTTCTGCGGAGACCATATCGCACCTGCGACTTTTCATTAAACCAGGAATTCTGCACCTGCGACTCTCTAATCGTACCTGCGGTCTCGCAGGTGCATCCCACTTCTTGCAACTGCATCTTCTGGAGCCTGGGCCAAATTTCACTTCTGCGGTCACCAAACCTCTTCTGCGGTGCCGCACCTACGGTCCCACACACGCAGGTGCAGTTATGACAGGTTCAACCAACTTCAGATTTCTCCTAAGTCCAATTCAACTTCTGTTAAGCACCCGAAACTCACCCGAGGCCCATGAGACCTCAACCAAACATGCCAACCAGTCCTAAAACATCATACAAACTTATTCCCACCCTTGAATCACATCAAACAACGCTAAAACCACAAATCACTCTCCAATCCAAGCCTAAGGATTTCCAAATTCTGCTTTTGATCAAAACGTCTACCAAACCTCGTCTGAATGACCTGATATTTTGCACACACATCACATTCAATACTACAGAGCTACTCCAACTCTCGGAGTTCCATTCCGACTCCTATATCAAAATCTCACTATCGAACCGAAAACTTCAAAAATTAAACTTTTGCCATTTCAAGCCTATATAATCTATGGACCTCCAAAACACAATCTGAACACGCCCCTAAGCCCGAAATCACCCAACGGAGCTAATAGAACCAACAGAATTCCATTCCAGGGCCGTCTTCACATTGCTCCGACTACGGTCCAAATTCTAAAGCTTAAACTCTCATTTAGGGACTAAGTCTCCCAAAATACTCCGAAATTCGAAACGAACCCTCCCGATAACTTACAATAGCAGAAACAAATACGGGGAATGCAGTTAATAGGGGATCGGGGCGTAAAATCTTAAAACGACCGGCCGGGTTGTTACATGTACTCACACTCTCAGAGTACTCAACCTCACTTCATCCCTCTCAACTACTCGGTACTGTATATGGCCCATACGGCCCAGGGAAACCCATCCAGGAACATATATAAAACTGACTATAAGTCACCAAGTACCGAGGATAAAGGGTAATCAAACCCTGTGGAGAAATCCATCTCTAGGTATCAAGTACTTTAGACAAATCCATGCCCAGGGAAATCCATCCCTCAATAATATACAAATGCTCAACCACCCGGCACCGTATATGGCCCATGCGGCCTAGGTAAATTCATCCTAGAACATGCTCAAAAATGACTAGACGTCACTCGGTACCGAGGAAAAAGGGAAATCGATCCCTGTGGAGAAATCCATCTCAATATATCAATACTTCGGAAAAATCAATGTCCAGGGAAATCCATCCCTCAATAATATCATCCGTGCTCATTGGGGGTGTGCTACAGACTCCGGAGGGGCTCCTACAACCCAAGTACTATCATAATCATCAATATAACCGTTGCGGCATACAGCCCGATCCTATAACTATCATTCATAATCAAACTCTGTTGATACCCAATTTTTTACCTCACATATTTTTTATACATATATATACCTTCAAAATAGTACATATGCAATTATAAGAATGCATAAGTATTTTTTATAATTTTCCTATAATTTCAAAAGCTCCAAATCAATTTATTTCTCCTCTTTTTATTATATAAATATCTACTAATTATCCTTCAAATTACATTTATGATGATTTAGCCATCCAAATTCATTATTTATGACAACATAGTGTTTAAGTGTTTTTGTGCATTTTTTCGTAATTATATTTACGTTTTTAAGCTAAATTGCACAGTTTCGCAAAAATAGCCCATACTAATGTATAATTACATTATTTATGTACAAAATGATCTTTTATATTTTTAAAATGTTAAATTACTATTTTAAATTATTTTTAGTACCCAAAGATATTTTTGGTACTCATTTATTATTTTTTTTATAAATTATTTAGTTATTAAAAGTGGCTATTTAAAATCTGGCCCTATTTTTATTTTAATTCTGGTCCTAATGTGACCCAACACCCAGCCTAATTTTAACCCAAATATACCCAACCCAAACCTAATACCCGATCCGTCCCTAAAACTCTTTCAATCTCGACCGTTGATCACAGAGATCAATGGCCACAATCCACCCTTTCATTTTTTAGTTTCAAACGACCCCTAAACCCTAACGATTTCTCACACACAACCGCCCTTGAATCCCTTCCTCTCTAGTTCTCTCTGAAACCAACCCCTAACCCTAATCGTCTTCACCCAAAATCAACCCCAAACCTTGGAATCTCTGTCCGATTTATGGCTTCCTATGGCTGTACGAAGCCTCTACTTGTCTCCCATCCCCTCGGTTGTTCGATTACGTGGTTTTTGTGGAAGAACCTTGAAGAGATCTGGTCCAGATCTCGTTCAAAGCTTTTCAAAGGTTCGTCCATGGTTTGCGAGTGATTTCTATTGAAGTTCCATGGTTATATCTCTGTTTCAAAACCAGGTTCTCTTTATCCCTCCCCTTTCTCCTCAAAACCCTAATTTTTGGCCATGAATCTGTCTGATCTTTGTGAGTTTGTCAACGACTTTTGTTTAAAGATATCTTGTTTCTTTACTGTTTAGAGATTCTAGCACTATATCTTGGGTCCTTTGCTATCTGCTACTTGAATCTCTGCATATTTGAAACTTTTTTCGATTTTCTGTGATTTTTCTTTAAGTTTCTTTTATTCATCTACTACTGACCAATTTTAAACACTATAATACTTCAGGTTTTCGGCTTCTATGACTATGGTTTCCCGGATTTATTTTCTCTCCAAAACGTTTAATGATTTTATGTATTTAATCTTCTGTTTCTTGTGTGTTTTGACCGATTTCATGAAGATTGCTTTAACCCTGACTTGTTTATGCTAAAAGTCCTAATTTCTCTACATTATTGTTTGGTTTCCGAGTTTGTCTAGGTTACTTGGGTACTGACTTTGTACTATGCTCTGGTTTCTGTGATTCTTCTTAGCCTAATTCGATGTCTTTTGATCCTAATGTGCCTCTATTGATGCTTTTGGTTTGACTCTTCTACTGGTCCTATATGTCTATGTTCATTTTTACCTATTCATGGTAAACCTATACCTTTCCCTTTAAATCGGTGGTTGATTTGGATTCTTGACTTATCAATTTGTTTTGTTAAGACTCATTCCTGACTATTTCCTTATTTACAATCTTGAGCCGCTTTCTTACCTTGTTTGATTAATTTTGATATCTACTGATTCTTTACCAATTATTTACTTAATTAAACATTTGTCTATTTACCCCTAATTACTCGTTGATTTTCATTCCTTAAACTGGTTCTGCCTTTACCGTTGGTTGATTATCCTTAATTAAGGGAAAATTGTACTAACTTATGTATAATTAACTTATGTTAAAAACCCTCTCTCACACAAAAAGAAAACATTTTCTTCCGCTCTCTCTCTTTTCTCAGGTTACTTACTATTGTCCTAAGTCAACCGGCTGCAAGCCAAGGCTGATTACTCTACTCTCTTGCCCTGTCACTTTGTGTTTACTTCTTTACTGGTATGTTCTAATTTCAATTCAGGTTTCAAATCAATGTGTTTCTTTTACTGCTTCATTTCATCTTATTTCTGGTATGTTTTCACTTATGGTTCTGTTGATTCAACGATATGTTTACTTCATCACTTCATCAACATGCTTCTGAATGTCTCCCCTCCTCTTAGACTCATTATGTTTATAAAATTGTTATTCCCCTTCCTAATATACCCCAATGTGGACCTTCTTTACTTATGTTTGCTTGGATTTCTAGCATGAACCCCTTTGTGCAAAAATAGTTGGCTATCCTCAAGTTACATGATTCTATGTTCTCTAACTCCTCACCATATTGCTGATTCTATACTTGAGCACTCCTGCAACTATGTGTTTACTTATGTAACCTATGTGTCCCCAAACCCCACTACCCCTGTTGGTGACTACTGAACCCGCGTTGGTCCTATGTTCCTTGATTATGTGTGAACCTGTTTTGGGTGATGTGTTTGGACTGTTGCTTGTTACTCTACTCTCATTCCAAAACTGTCCTATTGAACAACTCCCCCTTTTGTTTTACAAAACTATTTCAAACATATCTTTTTTTGAAAATGAACTATTTTCATGCTTAAATCTCTTCAAAACTATGTCAAGCACTCTCACTCTACTCGTACACTAAGTTCTGCCCCTTTTGTGTGAGCCTTGCCTTGGGACCTTGAGCTCCCTCTAAACTTGGACACACAAAAGCTGGCCTTTCCACACTGCACTTACTCTGTCTTGGCTATAAAATCTAGGTGTGAGCACTGCCTGGAATCCCTTGAGGTCCTTAGGGAACTATGACATACCCAGATATGAGAAACGCTTTGGAACAATCTTGGCATTTGATGTGATTTATTACATAACTCAGAGAGGAAGTCCTAATAAGGTGCTGGAAATCTGGGCCTGTTTTCAAGCTCTCTATAGTGTAACATTTTCTTTTCTACTTATGTAATTCATTTCAGTATCGGTTTGTAATAATCTTTTGTAAACAAGTATTGGGGCTGGCTAGTGAAAGGGGGAGGGTAGTTGTATATGCTATCAACATCAATGGGTAGAAACCATGTCTTAGGTTTACATTTCCTATATGTGCATTAGAATCCATGTGTAAGATCAATCCATTCAAAGCATGTCATGCATTAGATACTATGTTCTTAGGTTTACTGTTTCAGCATCTCATTTGGCATCACTTTACCACTTAGAAATCCTGCTTTAGGCTAAATAACAACATCAACATAAAAATGTTGCTCCTGCATTTCTTGAAGTCATGATGTAACTCTTTAGGCATTTAGAAATCATGCTTTAGGAATTCTGCAATCATTCTGCCTTTTCATATGTGCACGTTAGATACCCTGTTATAGGATCTTGTTCACACTCGTTCAGTCACACCTAGTTAAGCTACTGGTGCATGAAAAAGGACATAAAAAAGTCTCATGTTTGATTATTCCGTTTAAGTGAAACTGGCCACAATCCCTGCATGTCTTTGCAACATTTAGAACTGCATGCTTTAGGTAAAATAACTTCCAAACTATTTTTTAATAATTCTGGTAATTGTTGCATATTATTTTACGCTTAGGCAAGTCTTAGGAAATAAACTTAAAATAAAATCAGAACCATCTTTGTGATTAATGTTTAACTATAAACATGTTTAAATCAGTAGGCAAGTCTGATTAGGACTTCTTCTCTAAGTCGCGTAATAAATCTAATTTTGTTGTTATCACTCAGATACCATGCTTAGCATCTGAATTTATACCTTAATTGTGTATGAGTCATGATGTTTATGTGTATTGTGTGTGGAGGTATATATGAGCCTTTCATTTTGTCATCCATGCTCCCCTTAATTTAAGTCCTACTTGTTATTATATGTCGGCTTAGTATTTTACCTTTAAACTTGAGGGTCTACCTAGAACCCCCTTTCTATATGATAAGAGTCCTAAATTCCTCTGGGACTGATAGGAATGGATGGGTAACAACATGCAATAGGGGTCGAGATCAACCCTCGCTTTAATTACTTTCACGAGGCCAGAAAGGGTAGATATGGATATGCTGACTGGTGCGTTAATACCACGTGTAGCCCCTCTTTGAGGAGTGTCATACCGGGTATTGCATTGATGTGATCCATATTATAAACAAACCTAGGAAACCCCTTTTACATAACAAATATGCTTAGATTGTAATTCTTTTTAAAATCTTGCTTTTCATTAATTGTTTTTTCAAACATCTGTGTTAAATCCCCTACTATTTGAGCCATACTTGTTTATTTGCTAATTGTACAAATTCACAAAAACTGTTTGGCCGGGGACCACACTAGTGGATCCTGAGTTGTGCCTAACACCTTCCCCTTAGGATAATTTCAAGCCCTTACCCTATCTATGGTTATCAAACGTAGTTATAAATGAACCCTATAGGTGCCCTAATGCACCTTAAATCGTTAGGTGGCGACTCTTCAAAAATGCAAACCCCCGTTCCAAAAGGAAAGAGTTGTCCCAACCAAAAATGTCATAAACCCGATTTTGCGAGAAAATGGGGGCGCGATAGCATGACAACTCTGCTGGGGAAATTCAGGCTTTTACCATTTCATACCGTTTTTGTGAATTTGTACCCTCCCTATGTGAAATTATTTGTTTAATTCCTTTAAGCATTTAATTACTTCTTCAAAAGCAAAACTGACATATCTTTCTTGTTTCCTTCCTTTATAACTGCTTTAAAGTTATAAAACTGCTGTATTTATCGCTTTCTTAATGTGCAAATACATGTCAACATGCTTTTAATTATTGCATAATCATGCTCAACATCATACTCCACTTGTTCCAAACAAATACTATAGCAACGCATGATGAGTGGTTGCGCCCTTCCTATATCATTACCCCCATAAATTCAAAAAGGCTTATTTGCGGTAAAACTAGTCGATCAGCGGTGCAGTCGACAGTTCTGTGCCTTCCCCCTAGAGTTGTCCTCTCAAAGGTACTTGTCTAAAACCCCATAGAAATCTTACTCTGTTTAAATTGCGCATGCATTATGGTCAAACCTAGTCGGGTCAGTTATGTTGTCCACATAATGATCCTTTAAGATAGCCTTGTCCAAAAGTCCACTGGGTTTCCCTAAACCCAAATGGACATCATCACGTTCTATGCATTTATTTTGAGAACTAAATGATTCATGCGAATTGTTGATGTTGAATAGTCGAGTCTGGTGGGGGTAAGGGCCTAACCTTGTTTGACTTGCAGAAATATGAGGCACGAAGTCCCCGAATTCGGCATGGTCACCAATATCCACCCAAGATTGCTGAGTTGGTGGGAAGATTTACATTCTTGTGTCAAAACCCTCGTCAAAAAATATCTGGGTAATCTACATCCCTCCTGGAGATTCAGCCCAACAACATGATAGTAGAAGCTGCTGCCTTATTTTGGGATTGTAAAAGGGCCATGTTCCGTGTTGGGGACATCAAAATGACACCTTTGCTAGAGGAGATAGGAGGACTGGCCGGTCTAGTGTGGGAAACCACGGGTTTGCTAATGCCTGAGAACCACACAGGCAACGGTTTCCTAAAAATGATGGGTTTAAAGAAGAATGCATAATTTGTATGCCTAAAGGAATCGTACATCCCTTTTGAATACCTATATGAAAGGTATGGTCACAACAAATCATACCGTACCTACCATGACAAGTTTACCATCACGTCCTTGGGACATATCCATCGTAGGGTATTCATCTTCATGTTTTGCTTCCTGGGTCTTATCGTGTTTCCAATGAAGAAAGGGAGAATCCATAGTAGGCTGGCTATGGTAATCAAGACCCTAATGGAAGGTATTGGTGGGCAGACATTCATCATTGTACCCATGATCATTGTAGAAATATACCGAGCCTTAGAGAAGTGTCAACGATGAGCGAGACACTTCGAAGGCTGCAATCTACTACTTTAGCTTTGGATAATGGAACATCTCCAAAAGGGCGAATACCTACAAGAAATTCAGCGAAGGGCCTGGGATGATCACATCGCTTTCCACCATCAAAAGCGAATGAATTACATCCCCGACATGTTCACTCAGCCTGAGAATGCCGAAGAATTGGTTGAGATCTTTGATAATCTAACTAAAGAATAGGTTCAATGGATGTTCGAGTGGTTTCCGACAGAGGAGTTCATCGCTTGATCCAGAGATGCACCTTTCCTGATACTTATTATTCTAAGAGGAACATACCCTTATGTCCATCTTCGAGTTAGATGGCAAGCAGGTAGGAAGCAAGTCATACCCAGGGTCGACAAGATGAGCCATCTTCGAGCTGACTTCAAAAATTATGATAGTCCCCACAAGTGCCAAGACCAACACATGTAGCACTGCAAGATCGTAATGGAGAAAGGCACTATCGAGCCAGACAGATATCATGCCGGTTGTACCTTTTTCTATTCTGGTTGGGTGGAGACAATTGGGATGGTCTGGTCTAGTCAGGGTTCGTTCGATGTCATAGAATTATAGATGAAAAGGCCGAGGCGCAAGCAAGTAAAACCAGCTGCGCAAAAAGATCCATAAAAGCGAGAGCGAACACCGCGAGATACAAGAGTCCAACAAGAAGCTGATTGAGGAATGGAAAGACATGGCTATCAGTGCCAACAAAAGGCTAGGATACTTGGAGCGAGGCATAGTAGAACTAGAGGGAAAACTTCTCAAAAGGGTTGAAGACTATCAAAAGGCTGAAGGGACCGAAGGTGGACATCTAGCCAGAGCATACCTGTTGCTGGGACTTCACGAATTGGGGAAGCTGTTTGACGGAGCCAAGGATGTCGAATCAGGGGAAGGTATTTCTGGGACCAAATAGATAGGAATTTACTATTTTGCTTTATGAATGTAATAAGGCCAATGGCCACTAGTGACTTTTATTTCTTGCTTATCTAGTGTCGTTTTGGAATTCGCCTATCTTTATCAATAAAATGAGGCAATTAGCATTAAAAGTTCTCCAACTCTATTTGTCGCTAGGCCTACCTCGGGCACAAAGAGGTTCCCAAATTAGGACACGCTTTACATTCCTGCACTATGTGTTTAAATATTGCAATATTTTTTATAATCCTCACTGACTTGATTACCTTTTGTTTTATTTTTGTTTTATTATTCCCCTTCCCAAAGGTTAGTTCGTGCACTCTGGCATCATCATCTTATTTCACAAGATCCAGGGGCCCTCCACCTACTCCTCCTCTTAGTCCCTCTAAAGTCAAGAACAAAGGCAAGTATAAAATGGAAGATTTAAACAACATCAGGAAGGAGAACACAACTGAACGGGTAGAGGCCACTAATGGCCAGGGTATTCGGGTTCCTAATGAGAATGTGTCACACCTTGAACAGAAACTGTTGAAATTCCAGGAAAAACTCGATCAGGTTCGAAATTTGGCAAACCTGTCATTTTCTCTCAATACCCCAGATATCAACTTCCCCAACACTGAAAAGCCTACACCTCCTCAAAATATCCAAAAACAGCAGAATCATCCTGCGCCTCACCATCATGCTGCTCCACCAAAGAACCTATGTAACACCTGCCAAACCCCAAACAACATTCCACTACTCATCCCAGAACCTCAGAACTCCACAAACGACCATTATCACACCCATACACCATGCTATCATAACAATCTTATCTACGTGGAGACCATGTCACACCCCACCTAACCTATCTCATGCACACCTGAGTTTGATGAAAAGGATCTGCTTATTAGGAACTTGGCTGAGGAACTTAAGAAACTGACCAGCCGGATTCAGGGCATTGAGGGAAGCAAAGGAATCAAAGGGCTGAACTATGAGGACCTTTGCATACAGCCTGATGTCGAACTGCCTGTGGGGTACAAACCTTCTAAGTTCAAAATGTTTGATGATATGGGTGATCCAAGGGTCCATCTGAGGACATATTGCGACAAGCTGGTTGGAGTAGCGAAGGATGAAAGGATCCGTGTGAAGCTGTTCATGAGGAGTTTGAAGGGAGATGCATTATCTTGGTACCTTAGCCAAGACCCCAAGAAGTGGTCAAGCTGGGTAAGCATGGAATATGACTTTATGGACAGATTCAGGTTTGATACAGAGAACGCACCAGACATGTTCTATATCCAGAATTTGAAGAAAAAGCCCACGAAGACGTTTCGCGAGTATGCTACTCGTTGGAGGTCCGAAGCTACTAAGATCAGACCCGCCTGAGAAGAGGAGCAAATGAACAAGCTCTTTGTCTGGGCTCAGGACCCGCAGTACTATGAACGGCTAATGATGATTGAGAACCATAAGTTCTCCAACATTATCAAATTAGGTGAAAGAATTGAAGAAGGTATTAAAAGTTGTATGTTTACAAATTTCGAAGCCTTGCAACTTACGAATAAGGCTTTACAGTTCGGTGGTGTGTCCAAGAAAAGGGACATAGGGGCCGTGATAGTTGCACAAAGGACCAAGTCTCCCCTTAAATACCAAGCTTACCCAACACCTACACTCACATACCAGCCAACCCCAAATTACCAAGCACCCTCATACCAAGCTCCGCCACCAACTTATCAGTCATCTCCACGTCCTACATATCAACCTACCTCACCCAGATACTCCCAACCCACTCATGTCTATCAAACTTATAATTCTCAACCATCCCACTATCAATCACCCCCTGCACGCCAAAATTTCCCTAGACCCCGACATAATTTTGATCGCAAAACTCCAAAATAAGAACATCCATCACTGAACCCATCGACCAGCTATATGAGAGGCTCAAAGTTACTGCTTATGTCACCCCCATCCCTGTTGCAACCCCTGAGAATCCTTCTCAGTGGGTAAACCCAAACAAGTCCTGTGCATACCACTCTGGCATGAAAGGACACACCATCGATGAATGCCGCTCCCTGAAAGACAAGATATAGTCTTTGATTGATAACAAGAACATTCTGGCAAAGGAACCCGCTCCAAACATCCGCAACAACCCTCTGCCAGACCATAATGGTGGAGGTATCAATATGATTGAAGTAGAAGATGACTAGGATCCCGAGGGATCAATCGGGTTGATCGCAGAAGGTGATGACCTGAAAAAACCAACAATTACTCTTAATCCAATCATATTCCAGATCCAACCGTCTGAGGATGCTGAGGTGAATATGTCTATACCTCTTGAGTTTGAAGCAGCGCCACCCGCAAAGGCACTGGCACTAATTAAGGTTGAATTCGTGTCTACGGCAAATGCACCCGCACCATTTGAGGTTGTTGTCTTGCCACCCAAGTCACATGTTCCATTCAAAGTGAGGATAGTCGCAACGATCCCAGTGGCGATGTCTACCATGCCACCATTCTATACAAATGTTGTACCCTGGGACTATACAGTCGAGGCGAGAAGGAAGGGAAAGATCACGATTGAAGAAACTGTCGCAACACATGATATGACAAGAAGTGGTAGAGTCTATACCCTTGAACATCTTTCTGAATCAAGCAAGCAGGCCTCCAATCGTCCGCCCCTCATTGAGACAGGTTTGGACGCCCTTTGAAGGAAAATACATGCCAAGGAATATTCGGTCATCGACCAGTTAAACAATATGCCAACGCAAATATCCATTCTTTCTTTGCTGTGAAATTTTGAGATACACAAGAATGCTTTGTTAAAGGTGCTAAACGAAGCGTACGTACCAAGTAACATCACTAGTGGGGAAGTGGCTAATATGGTAGGACAAGTGCTAGAAAGCCATAAGATCACCTTTTATGAGGACGAGCTGCCACCTGAAGGGCTGGGGCACAACAAAGCACTGCACATCACCGTGCAATGCGAAGATTAATTCATTACCAGAATCCTGATCGATGGAGGTTCCAGTCTTAATATTTGTCCACTAATAACACTCAAGAAGTTGGGTAAAGGGCTGCATGAGATAAAGGATGGATCAATCAATGTGAAAGCCTTCGATGGTTCTTAGAGTTCCACCATTGGTGAGATTAGTCTATGCTTGCAGAAAGGACCAACCTTGCTCGAGGTCGATTTCCAGGTAATAGATGTACCCGCATCTTATAACTTGCTGCTGGGACGACCATGGATTCATGTTACTAGTGCCATAGCATCAACGCCGCATCAGACAATAAAGTTCGAATGTAATACCAAGAAGTGATCATTCACGGAGACGGTAGCAACCCGATATACAGTCGCCAGACCATTCCGGCGATCGAGGGAAGAAGGAAGCGGGGTGGAGAAATTACCACTACATTGAGCGGGTCAATGCTATCAACAAATACAAATGGTAGGATAGCAAAATCGAGAGTATACTGAGTTAGAGTGAGTATACTGGCAAAGGGCTCGGCAAGAACTCCAAGGAATCATTAAATCCATAAAACTCAAAAAACATGGCATTCTTTGGTTTGGGATATGAATACACCTGGAAAGAATTCAATAGCTGGTCGCCACCATAGCACGGTCCTTACTACCCACTAGAGCAGCCAATACCGCTTCTAGAGCAGACCTTCCAACAGGCCGACATTGTTTATGGGTCTGATGAAGAAGAAACACTTGCAGCAATGAAGAACTTGTTTCTAGAGGACAGTGATATGGACTGTTGCATTATTCTCGAGGAGAAGGGGGAGGAAGGCCCTTCCATACAGGCTGTGAGCAGAGGGGCACATCTCAAGAATTGGACCATCAGGACAACCAAAGCCTGACGTGCCTCGGGGTAGCAAGGCTAAAATAAGCATTATTCACTATTTTTACTAAATGATTTTATTTTCACATTTTTCAATTCCTGCAATAAGATCTTCGTTGTTCAAAACATTTATTCAATTTATCAAAAGCATTTTTTTATTTTTCTTATGAATTAATATTTACTGCTATCGTTTTTCCTCCTTGCTTTACCAATACAGCATTACTATTACATGTCTTGATGAACCAATGACTGTGACATGCAATGAGCCAACGCAACAAACGGACATGGATTCAGAGGAAAATGACATACCTGATGAGATTGTCAAAGAAGTTGAGATCTTTGAGAACAGACCTAAGTCCAACTTGGACGAGACCGAGATTGTCAACCTGGGAGTGTAGAAAACGTCAAGGAAACGCAAATTAGCATTCACCTATCGCCATCGGAGAAGAAAGAATACACAGAATTTCTAAAGGAGTATGAGGACATATTCGTCTTATCGTATGATGACATGACTGGTCTGAGTACGTCTATTGTGGCTCACAAACTGCCAACCGATCCAATGTGTCCATCGATAAAGCAAATATTCAGAAAGTTCAAGCTAGATATGAGTTTGAAAATCAAGGAAAAAGTCACCAAGCAGATCAATGCTAAGGTTCTCAGGGTATTAGAATACCCGACATGGTTAGCCAATATTATGTCGGTGCCAAAGAAGGATGGAAAGGTCAGAGTCTGTGTCGACTACCGGGATCTCAACTGGGCTAGACCAAAAGATGACGTCCCTTTGCCAAATATACACATCTTGATTGACAATTGGGCCAAACATGAGCTACAATCATTTGTAGATTGCTTCGCTGGTTATCATCAGATCTGGATGGATGAAGAACATGCTGAGAAAACGACTTTCATTACGCCGTGGGGAGTGTACGCTTACAAGATGATGCTATTTGGCCTGAAGAATGCCGGGGCCACCTACACGAGGGCCATGACTACCATCTTCCATGATATGATACACAAGGAAATAGAGGTATATATGGATGTTGTTATTATCAAATCCAAGAAGGCCACTGACCACATAGAAGATCTGAGGAAGTTCTTCAATAGACTGCGGAGATACAACCTGAAACTAAACCCCGTAAAGTGCACATTTAAGGTTCTTGCTGGAAAATTGCTTGGGTTTATTGTGAGCCACCGAGGAATAGAACTGGACCCATCGAAAGTCAAAGACATTCAAGAACTACCATCGCCAAGGAACAAGAAGGATGTGATGAGTTTCTTCGGAAGGCTTAACTACATCTGCTGATTCATAGCGCAGTCTACAGTTTTCGGTGAGCCAATTTTTAAGATGTTAAAGAAGGACTCCGCCACCAAATAGATTAATGACTGCCAAAAGGCATTCAACAAAATAAAGGAGTACCTATCAACACCACCAGTCTTAGTCCCTCCTGAGCCAGGTAGACCCTTATTACTCTACCTTCCAGTGTTAGATGGAGCTTTCAGCTGCGTTCTGGGGCAGCATGATGAAACAGGTAAGAAGGAACAAGCCATTTATTATCTCAGTAAGAAGTTCACCCCGTACGAGGCCCGATATTCTCTATTAGAACGCACCTGTTGTGCTTTGACTTGGGTAGCTCAGAAGCTAATACATTACTTCTGCACCTATACTACATATCTCATATTGAGAATGGATCCCTTGAAGTATATCTTTCATAAGCCCATGCCCACTGGCAAGCTAGCCAAGTGGCAAATCCTGTTGAGTGAGTTCGACATTGTTTACATAACTCAAAAAGTGGTCAAGGGACAGGCACTGGTAGACCACCTTGCTGAAAACTCCGTGGATGGAGGATATGAACCCCTGAAAACATATTTTCCTGATGAAGAGGTATCATTCATAGGAGAAGACACTGCGAAATCCTATGAAGGTTGGAGAATGTTCTTTGATGGAGCAGCAAACTTCAAAGGAGTTGGCATTGGAGTAGTCCCCATATCAAAAATCGGTCAGCATTATCCGATGTCTGCCAAACTTAGGTTACCCTAAACCAACAATATGGACGAGTATGAAGCCTGTATCTTAGGAGTCAAAATGGCCATTGACATGAACGTTCAAAAGCTGCTAGTGATTGGAGATTCAGACTTGCTTATACATTAGGTACGACGAGAATGGACGACCAAGAACTCCAAGATACTCCCGTATCTGCATCATGTACAGGAATTGAGAAAGAGGTTCACGAAGACGGAATTCTAGCATGTTTCCAGAATCCAGAATGAGTTCACCGATGCATTGACTACCCTATCATCTATGATACAACATCCCGAAAAGAATTTCATTAATCCTATTCCGGTGAAAATCCATAATCAGCCAACTTACTGTGCCCATATTGAAGAGGAAGTAGACGGAAAACCTTGGTTTCATGATATCAAGGAATATTTAGCAAAAGGAGAGTACCCGAAGCTTGCCAATCCTACTTAAAAACACACACTCCGGAGATTGTCCAACAACTTCTTTCATAGCGGAGGAATCCTGTATAGGAGGACTTCCGATTTAGGATTATTAAGATGTGTCGATGCAAAGGAAACATCCAGGCTACTAGAGGAAATTCATGCTGGGACCTGCGGTCCACATATGAACGATTTTGTCTTAGAAAAGAAGATAATCCGGGATGGTTACTTTTGGATGACTATGGAAACGGACTGCATCCAGTATGTCCAAAAATGCCACCGCTGTCAGATACATGCAGACATGATAAAGGTACCTCCAAGCTAGCTCAACACAACAAGCTCTTTGTGGTCGTTCGCCACCTAGGGAATGAATGTTATTGGACCAATCGAGCCTGCTGCTTCCAACGAACAGAGGTTTATCCTAGTAGCCATCGACTATTTCACCAAATGGGTCAAAGCAGCATCTTACAAAGTAGTGACTAAGAAAGTCATGGCAGACATTGTCAGCGACCACATTGTTTGTCGATTCGGAATTCTAGAGTCAATCATTACTGATAATGGCTCCAACCTCAACAATGACTTGATGAAAGCTATGTGTGAAACTTTCAAGATCAAACACAAGAATTCCACTGCCTACAGACCTTAGATGAATGGAGTTGTAGAAGTCTCCAACAAGAATATCAAGAAGAAATTGAGTAAAATTATAAAGAATCACAGACAGTGGCACGAGAAGTTATCATTTCCTCTATTAGGGTATCACACCACAGTCTGCACATCAACCGGGGTAACCCCTATATGTTGGTTTACCGTACAGAGGCTGTCATTCCCACTAAGGTAGAAATTCCTTCCCTAAAGATCATATAAGAAGCTGAGCTCGATGACACAGAGTAGGTAAAAAATCATTATGAGCAACTAGCCTTATAGACGGAAAGAGAATGAATGCAGTTTTCCATGGTCAACTCTATCAGTACAGAATGTCCAAAGCCTTGAACAAAAGAGTCAAGCCAAGAAAGTTCGCACCGGGACAACTGGTGTTAAAGAAAATTTTTCCGCATCAAGATGAAGCCAAAGAGAAGTTCTCTCCCAACTGGCAGGTCCATACATGGTTCACCGAGTTTTGACAGGAGGAGCCCTCATACTTGCAGAAATGGACGGAGAAATATGGCCAAAGCCGATCAATTCAGATGCAGTCAAGCATTACTATGTATAATCTTTATGCTTTCCTTATATGATGTAAATTGAACTATGCTTGAGCTGATTCCCATTTAAGATGGGATACGTAGGCAGCCCTATTGGTTCGGTCATAATGCAATAAAATTTCATTTTCCCCGCAATTGGAATCTGGGGCAAAATTTTGAGGAGGACCCTCAAAATTCCGAAGTAATTTTAGTCGATCGCCACATGAGCAACAGTTTGAAACGTCAACCCATCAAACTGGAGCAGAATTTTGAGGATTCCGTAGCAGGGGAGGTTGCAATGTCCTAAACTACGTCACAGTCGTTAGTTCATCTAAAAGTTATTTTTAATTTATGTCGTACTTTTACAAAATCATGCATGTTATTTTTGAAACTGCTTTGTTTAGCAACGCTACCCCAATAATACAGATGGTATCACTAGATCAAAGCCAAACGAGTCAAGCAAAAGTTAGCGGGGATACAAACTAACCTCCCCCTTACAAAACTCACGATTTTTCTTTGGATGCAGGCACTAGGATTGTGAAATCATTAGACATACTATACACCCACGGGACAAACATTGTTCAAAATACGATTCTCAGAACCATTGCACTTACCAACATTTTCTATCAGCACACACCAGTGATGTTTCGTATGTCACAATGCTCCCAGTAATCACAATGCCGCAATCTGCTATCAGCTAAGAAAACTCTACTGTCATTTGTTATCTTATTTCTTGCATAAGGCTACCATTCTGCCTTCCGAGACTAAACGATGTCTCCATCTGCATTTGCATTGCATAAGGCTACTATTTTGCCTTCCAATTTGCATAAGGCTACCATTCTGCCTTCCGAGACTAAACGTTGTCTCCATATGTATTTGCATTGCATAAGGCTACTATTCTGCCTTCCAATCTGCATAAGGCTACTATTCTGCCTTTCGAGTTAAGCTCTACCTCCACATGCATCTGCATTGCATAAGGCTACTATTCTGCCTTCCAATCTACATAACACTATTATTCTGCCTTCCGAGGTTAAGCTCTACCTCCATCTGCATCTGCATTGCATAAGGCTTCTATTCTGCCTTCCAATCTGCATAAGGCTACCATTCTGCCTTCTGAGGTTAAAATCTACCTCCATCTGCATTCATTGCATAAGGCTACTATTTTGCCTTCCAATCTGCATAAAGCTATCACTCTGCCTTCCGAGGCTAAGCTCTGCTTCCAATTTTCTTTGAAACTAAGAGCTATCCCAAACACTATTTATCTCGCTTATCTTACGGGCTAAGCTCCGCCCTTCAATTCGCAAGACTGGGCTTTGTCTTCTCCGCATCATACTACTACATCCTTCATTGGCTGAAATATTGCCAACTCATCCAAAGGCATTATCGTTCGGAGGCACCATCTTCATAGCCCGAGAACACCACGTCATGGTCTGAGGATCTCTTTCAATCTTTTGCATATAATTATTCAAAGGCGTCATGGTTCGGAGGCACCATCCTCATAGCCCGAGAACATCATTTCATGTCATGCGAATCCTACATCAAACAACATATGGCCCAGGACATCATGGTCTGAGGACGCCATTCCTAGCCGTCCAAAGACAACATTCATGGTCCGATGGGAATTTTCATCATGTTTAAATTTATGCACAATATATGCTTGTGTTGCTTCTATTTGCAGGTAAGACGTCGAGCAACGGCTATCCCAACAAGAATGATCCCGCTCCAGTTCCCTCAACCCATATCAAACCTAACCATTCCCGTAAATCGTTCACTCACCCAGCCCAAGTTGTTGCGTCCGTTCTTGAAATGTCTTCATCGTTATACTCCGCCGATGGATCCTGAACTACATACGGACTGATTCCTGAAAAACCAGGGATATGTACGCAACTCAGAAACCAGGGTGCGACCTAAACCTCTTCAAACCATTTCCCTCGGTCAAAATTGGTCATCATATCTTTATCCGACAACTCTTTCATCCTTCCCGGGTAAAGAGGGGCAGCTGTTGATACCCAATTGTTTCCCTCACATATGTTTTATACATATATATACTTTTAAAATAGTACATATGTAGTTATAAGCATGCATAAGTATTTTTTATAATTTTTCTACAGTTTTAAAAGCTCCAAATCAATTTATTTCTCCTCTTTTTATTATGTAATTATCCTTCAAATTATTTTTATGATGATTTAGCCATCCAAATTCATTATTTATGCCAACATAGTGTTTAAGTCTTTTTGTGCATTTTTTCGTAATTATACTTACGTTTTAAGCTAAATTGCACATTTTCGCAAAAATAACCCATACTAATGTGTAATTACATTATTTATGCACAAAATGGTCTTTTATATTTTAAAAATATTAAATAAATATTTTAAATTATTTATAGGTCAATTATTATTTTTTATAAATTATTTAGTTATTAAAAGTGGCTATTTAAAATCTGGCCCTATTTTTATTTTAATTCCGGTCCTAACGTGACCCAACACCCAGCCCAATTTTAACCCAAATATACCTATTCCAAACCTTATACCCGATCCGACCATAAAACTCTTTCAATCTCGGTTGTTGATCACACAGATCAATGGCCACAATCCACCATTTCCTTTTTTAGTTTCAAACGACCCCTAAACCCAAAACATTTCTCACACACAACCGCCCTTGAATCCCTTCCTCTCTAATTCTCTCTGAAACCAACCCCTAACCCTAATCTCCGTCACCCAAAATCAACCCCAAACCTTGGATTCCCTGTCCGATCTATGGTATCCTATGGCTATACGAAACCTCTACTTGTCTCCCATCCGTTTGGTTGTTCGATTACGTGGTTTTTGTGGAAGAACCTCGAAGAGATCTGGTCCAAATCTCATTCAAATCTTTTCAAGGGTCCATCCATGGTTTGCGAGTTCTTTCTATTGAAGTTCCATGGTTCATATCTCTGGTTCAAAACCAGGTTCTCTTTACCCCTCTCCTTTATCCTCAAAACCCTAATCTTTGGCCATGAATCTATCCGATCTTTGTAGATCTGGAAGAATTCTGAGTTTGTCAACGACTTTTCTTTAAAGATCTCTTGTTTCTTTACTTTTGACCAATTTTAGCACTATATCTTGGGTCCTTTGCTATCTACTAGTTGAATCTCTACATACTTGAAAATATTTTCGATTTTTTGTGATTTTTCTTTAAGTTTCTTTTATTCCTCTACTACTGACCGATTTTAAACACTATAATACTTCAGGTTTTCGACTTCTATGAATATGGTTTCCCGGAAATTTTTTCTCTCCAAAATGTTTAACGATTTTATGTGTTAATTCTTCTGTTTCTTGTGTGTTTTGACCGATTTCATGAAGATTGCTTTAACCCTAATTTGTTTATGCTAAAAGCCCTAATTTCTCGACATTATTGTTTGGTTTTCGAGTTTGTCTAGGTTACTTAGGTGCTGACTTTGTACTATGCTTTGGTTTCTGTGATTCTTCATAGCCTAATTTAATGTCTTTTGATCATAATGTGCCTCTATTGATGCTCTTGGTTCGACTCTTCTACGGATCCTATATGTCTATGTTCATTTTATTACCTATTCATGGCAAACATATACCTTTCCCCTTAAATCAGTGATTGATTTGGATTCTTGACTTATCAATTTGTTTTGTTAGGACCCATTCCTAACTATTTCCTTATTTACAATCTTGAGCTGCTTTCTTACCTTGTTTGATTAATTATGATATTTACTGATTCTTTACCAATCATTTCCTTAATTAAAAATCTATCTATTTACCCCTAATTGCTCGTTGATTGTCTTTCCTTAAATGTGTTCTGCCTTTACCATTGGTTGATTACCCTTAATTAAGGGAAAATTGTACTAACTTATGTATAATTGATTCAGTGGCTTCCTTAATTGTAGAAAGGTTGATTCCCTTTACCTTATTTTTTTCTTGCTCTTAAACTACTATATATATGCTCTCTCACACAAAAAGAAAACATTTTCTTCTACTCTCTCTCTTTTCTCTAGTTATTTGTTATTGTCCTAAGTCAGCCAGCTGCAAGCCAAGGCTGATTACTCTACTCTCTTGCCCTCTCACTTTGTGTTTACTTCTTTACTGGTATGTTCTAATTTCAATTCAGGTTTCAAAACAATATGTTTCTTTTACTGCTTCATCTCATCTTGTTTCTGGTATGTTTTCACTTATGGTTTTGTTGATTCAACTCGTAATTGATATGTTTACTTCATCACTTCATCAGCATGCTTCTGAATGTCTCCCCTCCCCTTAGACTCATCATGTTTATAAAATTGTTATTCCCCTTCCTAATATACCCCAATGTGGCCCTTCTTTACTTTTGTTTGCTTGGATTTCTAGCATGAACCCTTTTGTGCAAAAATAGTTGGCTATCCTCAAGTTACATGATTCAATGTTCTCTAACTCCTCACCATATTGCTGATTCTATACTTGAGCACTCCTGCAACTATGTGTTTACTTATGTAACCTATGTGTCCCCAAACCCCACTACCCCTGTTGGTGACTGCTGAACCCGCCTTGGTCCTATGTTCCTTGATTATGTGTGAACCTGTTTTGGGTGATGTGTTTGGACTGTTGCTTGTTACTCTACTCTCTTTCCAAAACTGTCCTACTGAATAACTCCCCCTATTGTTTTACAAAACTATTTAAAACAGGTTTTTTTTTAAAAATAACTATTGTCATGCTTAAATCTCTTCAAAACTATGTCAAGCACTCTCACTCTACTCTTAGTCCACTAAGTTCTGCCCCTTTTGTGTGAGCCTTGCCTTGGGACCCTTGAGCTCCCTCTGAACTTGGACACACAAAAGCTGGCCTTTCCACAATGCACTTACTCTGTCTTGGCTATAAAATCTAGGTATGAGCACTGCCCGGAATCCCTTGAGGTCCTTAGGGAACTATGACATACCCAGATATGAGAAAGGCTTTGGAGCAATCTTGGCATTTGAGGTGATTTATTACATAACTCAGAGAGGAAGTCCTAATCAGGTGCTGGAAATTTGGGCCTGTTTTCAAGCTCTCTATAGTGTAACATTTTCTTTTCTACTTATGTAATTCATTTCAGTATCGATTTGTAATAATTTGTTGTAAACAATTATTGGGGATGGCTAGTGAAAAGGGGACGGTAGTTGTATATGCTATCAACATCAATGGGTAGAAACCATGTCTTAGGTTTACATTTCCTATATGTGCATTAGAATCCATGTGTAAGACCAATCCATTCAAAGCATGTCATGCATTAGATACCATGTTCTTAGGTTTACTGTTTCAGCATCTCATTTGGCATCACTTTACCACTTAGAAATCCCGTTTTAGGCTAAATAGCAGCATCAACATAAAACTGTTGCTCCTGCATTTCTTAAAGTCATGCTGTAACTCTTTGGGCATTTAGAAATCATGCTTTAGGAATTCTACAATCATACAGCATTTTCATATGTGCACGTTAGATACCCTGTTTTAGGATCTTGGTCACACTCGTTCAGTCACACCTAGTTAAACTACTGATGCATGAAAAAGGACATAAAACAGTCTCATGTTTGATTATTCAGTTTAAGTGAAACTGGTCACAATCCCTGCATGTCTTTGCAACATTTAGAACAACATGCTTTAGGTAAAATAACTTCCAAACTGTTTTTTAATAATTCTGGTAACTGTTGCATATTATTTTACGCTTAGGAAAGTCTTAGGTAATAAACTTAAAATAAAATCAGAACCATCTTTGTGATTAATGTTTAACTATCAGCATGTTTAAATCAGTAGGCAAGTCTGATTAGGACTTCTTCTCTAAGTCGCGTAATAAATCTAATTCTGTTGTTATCACTTAGATACCATGCTTAGGATATGAATTTATACCTTAATTGTGTATGAGTCATGATGTTTATATGTATTGTGTGTGGAGGTATATCTGAGCCTTTCCTTTTGTCTTCCATGTTCCCCTTAATTGAAGTCCTACTTGTTATTATATGTCGGCTTAGTATTTTACCTTTAAACTTGAGGGTCTACCTAGAACCCCCTTTCTGTAGGATAGGAGTCCTAAATTCCTCCGGGACTGATAGGAATGGATGGGTAACAACATGCAATAGGGGTCGAGACCAACCCTCGCTTTAATTACCTTCACGGGGCTGGAAAGCGTAGATATAGATATGATGACTGGTGCGTTAATACCACGTGTAGCCCCTATTTGAGGAGTGTAATACCGGGTATTGCATTGATGTGATCCATATTATAAACTAACCTAGGACACCCCCTTTACATTCACAAATATGCTTAGATTGTAATTCTTTTTAAAATCTTGCTTTTCATTAATTGTTTTTTCAAACATCTGTGTATTTAAATCCCCTACTATTTGAGTCATACTTCTTTATTTGCTAATTGTACAAATTCACAAAAACTGTTTGGACGGGGATCACACTAGTGGATCCTGAGGGGTGCCTAACACCTTCCCCTTAGGATAATTTCAAGCCCTTACCCTATCTTTGGTTACCAAACATAGTTATAAATGAACCCTATAGGTTCCCTAACACACCTTAAATCGTTAGGTGGCGACTCTTCAAAAATGCAAACCCCCGTTCCAAAAGGAAAGTGTTGTCCCAACCAAAAATGTCATAAAATCGATTTCGCGAGAAAAAGGGGGCGCGATAGCATGGCAACTCTGCTGGGGTAATTCAGGCTTTTACCATTTCATACCATTTTTGTGAATTTGTACCCTCCCTATGTGAAATTATTTGTTAATTCCTTTAAGCATTTAATTACTTCTTCAAAAGTAAAACTGACATATCTTTCTTGTTTCCTTCCTTTATAACTGCTTTAAAATTATAAAAATGATGTATTTATCGTTTTCTTAACGTGCAAATACATGTAAACATGCTTTTAATTATTGTATAATCATGCTCAACATCATACTCCACTTGTGACAAACAAATACTATAGCAACGCATGATGAGTGGTTGCGCCCTTCCTATATCATTACCCCTATAAATTCGAAAAGGCTTATTTGCGGTAAAACTAGTCGATCACCGATGCAGTCGACAGTTCCATGCCTTCCCCCTTGAGTTGTCTACTCAAAGGTACTAGTCTAAAACCCCATAGAAACCTTACTCTGTTTAAATTGCGCATGCATTATGGTCAAACCTAGTCGGGTCAATTATGTTGTCCACGTAATGATCCTTTAAGATAGCCTGGTCCAAAAGTCCATTGGGTTTCCCTAAACCCAAATGGACATCATCACGTTCTATGCATTTATTTGGAGAACTAAATGCTTCATGCGAATTGTTGATGTTAAATAGTTGGGTCTGGTAGGGGTAAGGGCCTAACCTTATTTGACTTGCAGAAATATGAGGCACGAAATCCCCGGATTCGGCATGGTCACCAATATCCACCCAAGATTGCTGAGTTGGTGGGAAGATTTACATTCTTGTGACAAAACCCTCGTCAAAAAATATCTGGGTAATCTACCATCCCTCTTGGAGATTCAGCCCAACAACATGATAGTAGAAGTTGCTACCTTATTTTGGGATTGTGAAAGGGCCATGTTCCGCTTTGGGGACATCAAAATGACACCTTTTCTAGAGGAGATAGGAGGACTGTCCAATCTAGTGTGGGAAACCCCGGGTTTGCTAATGCCTGAGAACCGCACAGGCAACGGTTTCCTAAAAATGATGGGTTTGAAGAAGAATGCAGAATTGGTATGCCTAAAGAAATCGTACATCCCTTTTGAATACATGTATGAAAGGTATGGTCACAGCAAATCATACCGTACCTACCATGACAATTTTGCCATCACGTCCTTGGGACATATCCATCGTAGGGTATTCATCTTCATGTTTTGCTTCCTGGGTCTGATCGTGTTTCCAATGAAGAAAGGGAAAATCCATACTAGGTTGGATATGGTAACCAAGACCCTAATGGAAGGGGTTGGTGGGCAGACATTCAGCATTGTACCCATGATCATTATAGACATATACCGAGCTTTAGAGAAGTGTCAACGAGGAGCAAGACACTTCGAAGGATGCAATCTACTACTTTAGCTTTGGCTCATGGAACATCTCCAAAAGAGAGAATACCTACTAGAAATTCAGCGAAGGGCCTGGGATGATCACATCACTTTCCACCATCCAAAGCGAATGAATTACATCCCCGACATGTTCGCTCAGCCTGAGAATACTGAAGAATTGGTTGATCTCTTTGATAATCTGACTAAAGAATAAGTGCAATGGATGTTCGAGTGGTTTCCGACAGAGGAGTTCATCGCCTGATCTAGAGATGCACCTTTCCTGATACTTATTGGTCTAAGAGGAACATACCCTTACGTCCATCTTCGAGTTATGAGGCAAGCAGGTAGGAAGCAAGTCATACCCAGGGTCGACAAGATGAGCCATATTCGAGCTGACTTCAAAAATGATGATAGTCCCCACAAGTGCCAAGCCCAGCAAATGTGTCACTGCAAGATCGTAATGGAGAAAGACACTATCGGCTAGACATATATCATGCCGGTTGTACCTCTTTCTATTCTAGTTGGTTGGAAGACAATTGGGATGGTCTGGTCCATCCAGGGTTCGTTCGAGGTCACAGAATTATAGATGAAAAAGGCTGAGGCGCGAGTCAAGTACAACCAGCTGCGCAAACGGATCCATGAATGCGAGAGCGAACACCACGAGATACAAGAGTCCAAAAAGAAGTTGATTGAGGAATGGAAAGACATGGATATCAGTGCCAACAAAAGGCTAGAATACTTGGAGCGAGGCATAGTAGAACTAGAGGGAAAATTTCTCAAAAGGGTTGAAGAATATCAAAAGGCTGAAGGGACCGAAGGTGGTCATCTAGCCAAAGCATACCTGTTGCTGGGACTTCGCGAATTAGGGAAGTTGTTCGACGGAGCCAAGGATGTCGAATCTGGGGAAGGTCCTTCTGGGACCAAATAGATAGGAATTTACTTTTTCGCTTTATGAATGTAATAAGGCCAATGGCCATTAGTGACTTTTATTTCTTGCTTATCTAGTGTCATTTTGGAATTCACCTATCTTTATTAATAAAATGAGGCATTTAGCATTAAAAGTTCTCCAACTCTATTTGTCGCTAGTCCTACCTTGGGCACAACGAGGTTCCCAAATTAGTACACGTTTTACATTCCCGCACTATGTGTTTAAATATTGCAATACTTTTTATAATCCTCACTGACTTTGATTACCTTTTGTTTTATTTTTGTTTTATTATTCCCCTTCCCAAAAGTTAGTTTGTGCACTTTGGCATCATCATCTTATTTCACAAGATCCAGGGGCCCTCCACCCACTTCTCATCTTAGTCCCTCTAAAGTCAAGAACAAAGGCAAGTATAAAATGGAAGATTTAAACAACATCAGGAAGGAAAACACAGCTGAACAGGTAGAGGCCACTAATGGCCAGGGTATTCGGGTTTCTAATGAGAATGTGTCACAACTTTAACAGAAACTATTGAAATTCCAGGAAGAACTCGATCAGGTTCGAAATCTGGCAAACCTGTCATTTTCTCTCAACACCCCAGATATCAACTTCCCCAACGCTGAAAACCCTACACCTTCTCAAAATATGTCAAAACAGCAGAATCATCCCGTGCCTCACCATCATGTTGCCCCAACAAAGAACCCATGTAACACCTGCCATACCCCAAACAACATTCCACTACTCATCCCAGAACCTCATAACTCCACAAACGACCATTACCACACCCATACACCAGGCCACTATAACAATCTTATCTACGTGGAGACCATGTCAAACCCTACCTAACCTATCTCATGCACACCTGAGTCTGATGAAAAGGATCTACTTATCAGGAACTTGGCCGAGGAACTTAATAAATTGACCAGCCGGATTCAGGGCGTTGAGGGAAGCAAAGTAATCGAGGGGCTGAACTACGAGGAACTTTGCATACAGCCTGATATAGAACTGCCTGGGGGTACAAACCTCCTAAGTTCAAAATGTTTGATGATACGGGTGATCCAAGGGTCCATCTGAGGACATATTGCGACAAACTGGTTAGAGTAGGGAAGGATGAAAGGATCGGCATAAAGCTGTTCATGAGGAGTTTGAAGGGAGATGCATTATCTTGGTACATTAGCCAAGACCCCAAGAAGTGGTCAAGTTGGGTGAGCATGACATCTAACTTTATGGACAGATTCAGGTTTAATACAGTGTCACGCCCCAACTTCGGGAGGCGCGATCGGTGCTCAATCGAGTGGACCCAACTAAGCAAGCCTTATCAACCGCTATCTACCCAACTCGATAGGAATAAGGAAGTCATGCTTACCTTTATTTAAACTAGGGAAGATAGTACATTCAACATCTTAGATCATTTTATATCACAACATTTAGAACGTGGTTAAACTTTCAAGGTTCCATACAAGTTATAGTGTAGAAGAAAGCAAGAGTACAAGGTTACAACACGGTCCATTGACCTATCCAATACCCATACATAAACCACACAAACGTGTATAGAGCCTCTAAGGATACAAAAGACGTGATAACAATGCCGGCAACAAGGCCCCGACTATACCTCAAAAGTGAAAGTCCAAAATAAGAAGATGTACAATATAACCCCTTGAAGGAGAAAGGGGCTCACCAAGACTTTGAGAAGAAGGTACTCCGCTATGCGCGTTCGGCACTATCCGCAATGGAGCCACCTACATTCATAAAAAAAATGTAGCGCTCCCGGCAAAAGGGATGTTAGTGCCATCGAATAGCACTAGTATGTATAACTAAACACAATTTTACTATAAAGAACTGTCAAGCAAGTACAAGTAAATCACATGGGTAAATCAAATATGCAATTCATTCAATCCTTCGTATAATTTCCAAAACTTAGTTTGGGGCATTTCTTTCATATCTTCATCACTGTCCTCAATACCACCGCTATCTTGAGCGGAGTCTGATCACGACCCAACCGGCTTGGTTGCCTCATTGGAGGCATATATCTCAATCACTATTTCATTTCCCTTATCCGGAATTCAATATCAACACATTACCACCATGTGTGCGGCATTGTGTCCGATCACAACCCGATCGGCTAGGCCGCCTTATCTAGGCATTGTTTCCTTCTCATTAGTCATCACACCTGAATCTTTATTTCATATATATATCATATCATTTTCCATTTTCAGTATTCATCTTGTAGGTTGTGATCATAGGCATATACAAAAGTAATTCAAGTTGCAGTACAGGTAAGTGGGCACATAGCTAGCATGAATAATTCTCAGTTTCTATCTTGGCTTATAGCCTAAGCATTTCAACACATAATTGTATTCTTCATACTTCTCTAATTATCAAGAATGGTACATTACTCACATTGAGGCACATCCTTCACGTATATGTGTAGTTAATTGCAAATCAATTAATGCGCAATAACAATTAATACATTAACCAATTCAAATCTTACCACACTTTCGTAAAAGCCAACGGAGCTCAATTTCTAATAAAAAGGGGGTTTTAGCCATACATACCTCGTTTAAGCATTCCTTAAATTACTATGATGTTCTGGAAATTTTAGCAATCCCAATCTACTTGAGACATAACAAAATTGAACACAATTTAGGAAGGTATTCATGGTTTCAGCTCATTTGAGCATTTTATCAAATACTAGTTGAGCATCTTGATTTCAAATCTCATTTACAAGGTTTCCTTCATTACCCAACACAATCTTTACGTATTTATGTTCAACAATCTTCCCACAAACATAATTCGTACATGCATGTATACATAATACTATTACACCCAAGAATCATACCCCAATATCCCATCTCACAATCTCTACAATACCAACACAACTTAGGTTAGACACCTATGGTTTCCAATCACCATCCCATGAGATCATACATAAATAATCACCATAGAGTAGTTAGAGATGAAAGACATACCTCTTGTAGTAAGAATTTTAAGAATCCCCACTTGTAAAGTTCTTGATCAATTTAGGGATTTGAATGGGAATCTATGGATTTTCAAGATTAATCCTTGTTAATATAAGTATTTAGGAGTAGTAATCAACTCAAATTACTCCAAAAACATTACCTTGGATCATAAGAGGGAAGTATGGGACGGATTCTCCTTGATAAAACAAGTCCTAGCTCAAAAAAATGACTTAAGGATGCTCCATACCCGGTCTTGGGGTATTTATAGGGCTGTTGGGCGTGCGGCCGCGGTTTGCCGCGCTCGGAGACAGAAACACCCAGTTTTCCCGCGGTTTGCAGCGGCTGCGCCGCGGTCGCGCGTCTGACATAGGTCCGGTAAAATGGTCATAACCTTCTGTATACACCTCCAAATGACGAACGGTTTAATACGTTGGAAACTAGACTCAAAGATCTTTAATTTGATAGGCTGTGAATCACTCCACACTTTATATAACTAGAGATATTCTTGTCCAAAGTGAGGTCTTGTGCGCATTCACTTACAACTTTAGCCTATTATGAAAAAAAATTCCAACTTGGCTTAGACTTAGGCATCTCCTTAGACCCCAAATCACTTATAATATGACTTATACACTTATTAACTTATCTAATTGATATCCATTATATCATGAACCCTCACTTGCACTCAAGATAAAATAATTAGTCTATCTTGGCATCACGAAATCTTAGATTACATAGCAAAATTTTCTGGGGCTTTACATTCTCCCCCGCTTAGGATCATTCGTCCTCGAATGAAGATCAAGGTTTATTCACTAGCCATCCTTATGTAACTTCAGCTTGTTTACATAATGAAATATATCAACAGTCCCGAAATTGGCTAACTCCTTAAATTTCCGAAAATTTCGCCACTGTTTCCTTTGTAACTAGACCTATCCACCGGTCAAAGGGCCCCAGATACATAGCCTAACAACATATACATGTTTCATAGACATAACATAACTTGTACAATACCAACCATGGCCACATAGGCAACACATATAATCAAAATGGAATAGTTTAACATGGATCAAATCAAAAGATAAGAGTTCATAGGAACCAAATGCATAAAAGCTATTACATGACTATTCAAACAAATGTGGGTACTTCTTTCTCATTTCTTCCTCGGCTTCGCAAGTGGCTTCCTCAACCTCCTGGTTCCGCCATAATACTTTTACGGAGGTAATTTCCTTATTTCTCAATTTTCGGACTTGCCTATCAAGAATGGCAACTGGAATTTCTTCATAAGGTAGTTCTTCATTAACCTCAATAGTTTCAACTGGCACAATAGTGGACGGATCTCCCACTACCTTCTTCAACATAGACACATGGAAGACCGGATGTACCACGACATCTCGGGAGACAACTCGAGCTTGTATGCCACCTGACCAATCCTCTGAATGATTCTGTACGGTCCGACATACCTCGGACTTAATTTCCCTTTCTTCCCAAATCGCATAATGTCCTTCATGGGGGAAACTTTCAAAAATACCCAATCATCTTCTTTGAACTCCAAATCTCTACGACGAATGTCCGAATAAGACTTTTGGCGACTCTGAGCAGTTTTCAACCTCTCCTTAATAATCTTGACTTTCTCCATGGCCTAATGCATGAGGTCCAGCCCTATCAATTCTGCTTCTCCAACCTCGAACCACCCAATGAGAGACCTGCATCTCCTACCATACAGTGGCTCGAATGGTGCCATCTAGATACTAGCATGGAAGTTGTTGTTGTAAGCAAATTCTATGAGTATCAAATGGTCATCCCAACTACCCTTGAAATCAATAGTAGAGGCACGCAACATGTCTTCAAGCGTTGGAATAGTCCGCTCTTCTTGCCTATCGGTTTGTGGATGAAAAGTTGTGCTAAGGTTTACCTGCGCACCCAAACCTTGCTGAAATTTCTTCCAAAAGTTGGATGTGAAATGAGCCCCTCGATCTGAAATGATTGAGACTGGAGTGCCATGCAACCTGACTATTTCTTTGATATACCACTAAGCATACTTTTCCGCTGTGTCGGTAGATTTAACTGGCAAGAAGTGCGTTGATTTTGTGAGTCGGTCAACGATCACCCAAATTGAGTCGAACCTGCGCGGAGTGCCCGGTAGCCCTACTACAAAATCCATATTGATCATCTCCCATTTCCACATTGGAATTTCTATGCTTTAAGTCAATCCACCGGGCCTTTGATGTTCAGCCTTTACTTGTTGACAATTTGGACATTTTGCTACAAAATCTGTCACATCCCTCTTCATGTTGTTCCACCAATAAATTTCCTTGAGATAATGATACATTTTTGTAGAATCGGGGTGCACGGAATACCTGGATGTGTGAGCTTCTGCCATGATCCTTTCCCGAAGACCGTCGATATCAGGAACATATAAGCGGTCTTGGTACCATAGAGTACCATCATTCATGCCAAAGGAAAAAGCTGTGGTATTATGTTTGTGAATCCCCTCTTTCAATTGTGCTAACAAGGGATCGTGGAATTGTTTTTCCTTCACCTCCGCTACAAGTGATGATTCGGCCCTATTCTGTATAATTACCCCTCTTTCACTAGAGTCCGCAAGGCGAACTCCCAAATTGGCCAACTGGTAAACCTCCCTAGCTAACGGCCTCTGATATGCCCCCAATAAGCCAAACTCCCCATATATTTTCGACTAAGTGCATCTTCCACGACATTAGCCTTTCTCGGGTGTTAGAGAATGTCGATGTCATAGTCCTTGAGTAACTCTAGCCATCTTCTTTGCCTCAGATTCAACTCTTTCTGCTTGAAAATATATTGAAGGCTCTTATGATCCGTAAATACATCCACATGGACCCCATACAAATAATGTCGCCAAATCTTTAGCGCAAACACCACTGCTGCCAGCTCTAAGTCATGGGTTGGATAGTTCTTCTCATGATTCTTGAGTTTCCTAGATGCGTAGGCTATAACCTTGTCGTGTTTCATCAACACACACCCGAGTCCGATCCTTGAAGCATCACAATATACCACAAATCCATTTGTACCCTCTGGCAGGGCCAATACCGATGTTGTTGTCAACCTTGATTTTAATTCTTGGAAACTCTTTTCACAAGCATCGGACCATTGGAATTTAACTATTTTTTGCGTCAATTTAGTCAATGGAGAGGAAAGAGTAGAAAACCCCTCCACAAACCTCCTGTAGTATCCAGCTAAACCCAAGAAACTGCGGATCTCGGTTGGAGTGGTAGGTCTAGGCCAATTCTTCACTGCTGCAACCTTCTGAGGATCAACCATAATTTCTTCCCTGCGAACAACATGCCCCAAGAATACGACAGATTCAAGCCAAAATTTACATTTTGAAAATTTTGCATACAGTTGATGTTGTTGAAGAGTCTGCAAAACTGCCCTGAGATGGTCAGCATGGTCCTCCCAACTTTGGGAATATACCAGAATGTCCTCAATGAACACTATCACAAACGAGTCTAGAAAGGGCTTGATGACTCGATTCATAAGGTCCATGAAAGTTGCGGGGGCATTTGTTATCCCAAAAGACATCACCATAAATTCGAAGTGCCCATACCGAGTTCTGAAGGCTGTTTTTGGAATATCCTGCTCCCTTATCTTCAATTGGTGATACCCGGACCGCAAGTCAATCTTTGAGAAACACGTAGCACCCTGCAATTGATCAAACAAGTCATCAATTCTTGGCAGAGGATATTTGTTTTTGATTGTGACTTTGTTGAGTTGCCGGTAGTCAATACACATCCGCAACGATCCGTCTTTCTTTCTCACAAACAAGACCGGTGGGCCCCATGGCAACACACTCAGCCAGATGAAACCCTTCTCTAACAAATCCTTCAATTTCTCCTTTAGCTCTTTTAATTCTGCCGGTGCCATTCTATAAGTGGAATTGATATAGGCTGCATGTCTGGCATCACATCAATACCAAAGTCAATCTCCCCATCTGGGGGGAATCCCAGGAAGCTCATCTGGAAAGACGTCCGGGAATTCATTCACAACCAGTACAGACTCAAGGCTAAGCGCCTCGGCATCGACATCCGTAACCCGAACTAGATGATAGATACACCCCCTTCTTGATCAACTTCGCGACCTTAAGGTAGGAAATAAACCAACCTCTAGGCACTACATTATCACCCTTCCATTCAATAACGGGCTCATCAGGGAATTCAAGCCTAATAGTTCTAGTCCGACAGTCAAGTTTTGCAAAGCATAAATAAAGCCAATCCATCCCCATTATTACATCAAAGTCGATCATCCCTAACTCAACAAGATTGGCCGTGGTATCCCCACCCCGCACCGTGATAATACACCCTCTATAGACTCGAGCAGCCAAAATTGACTCTCCAACCGGGGTAGATACTGAGAATGGTTCATGAAGTTTTTTTGGTTCTATCCCGAATTCCATAGCAACAAAAGGGTAACATAGGATAAGGTGGAACCGGGGTCAATAAGTGCATACACATCATGAAATTGGACAGTCAGAATACCTCTAACAACATGTGGAGAAGCCTCTGAGGTCTGGGAACCACTCATAGCATAGAATCGGCTGGGTCCTCCTGAACTTTGCACGCCACCCTTAGCTGTACCATGCCCTGTGGGTGCTGGGGTACCTCGAGCTGGAGAGGGCGCTGAAGATATAGCAGATGCTGGACTGGTGGGCTGAGCTGCGCCCCTACCTGCTCCCTGGCGAGACACACGAAAATGTCTCTGAATATGACCCCTTATCCCACATCCATAGAATATAGGTAGCTCTATATAGCAAATTCCTAAGTGCATCTTCCCGCACCTGGGGCACAGGGACCTTTGCTGCTGCTGGAACCTTTCTCCTAATGGACCCCGCTGATGGGATCCCCTGTTGCCCTGACCGGGCCTGAAACGACTCCACTGCTGCTGGCTGGGCCCTGATAGTTGTCAAACCTCCTTTTTTATTACACCCGTAGGGAGGGGTGTAAAAGGGAGATTTTCCAATTTAAAGTGACAATCGAATCAGGATTATTTTATTAAAATTCAGAGTCGCCACTTGGGATAATTTATGGTGTCCCAAGTCACCGGATTAGAATCCCGAATCGAGGAAAGATTTGACTCTGTTTATGTCTGCGAACACAGAAATCCGGGTAAGGAATTCTGTTAACCTAGGAGAAGGTGTTAGGCATTCCCGAGTTCCATGGTTCTAGCACGGTCGCTCAACTGTTGTATTCAGCTTAATTATCTGATTTTAAACAATTAAGAACCTACGCAAATTTTAACTTTTTATCCGATTTTATTCATTTTTAGAGAAAATTGCAACGTCATTAAAACATGTCTCAAACCATGTCACATAAATGCACCCGAGATCTTTGACATATTTTAACATCGTTGTGATTTGGATTTGGGTCACATAAATACGCACACGAATTTAGGAAAGTAATATTATTAAACTAACGCGCCTAAAGCAATTACGAATTTGCAACTTTGCGAGGGCCATGAAAATTCGCTAAATGGCACGCCTCGATTTCTAAGGATAAACAAAATTAATTAAATGAGGGCCATGCAATTGTCATTTTTGTTCGGCACGGCACACCTCGACGCTAATTCTAAAATGGAATTCGAACTAAAATATTGAGGGTCAGAACTATATCCTACTTAAAGTGGCTCACCTCAACTATTTAGAAGATATTAGTCCACTAAACACTGAAAGAAACTGAATTCCACCTTACACTAATGTTCAACTAAGGCCCTATTATTTAAAAGAATCGACTTGAGCCAATAACAACATTTAACCAGAAAACTGAGTTTGTCAAAAATGACATCGACCTAAGTTCCAATTGCAGTTCCCCCACGCTTGGGCTCAAAGTGAGCCCGATAGCTTAGCGAAATAAAACGCCTGGAGGAATGGGGCGGGCTGCCTAATTTGCCTTGGTCTTCCACCGGTTGGGCCAACATTAGGACCAATTTTCAGAACCTAAACATTTGTGCACAACCAAGTAAAAACCAATCATTTAAACTATTTAGAAACAAGAAATCGAACTAACCAAACCGATTCTACGTTTAATTAATTAAAATGAATCAACCAACTAAACTTTAAAGTGTTGACATTTAGACATCTTTAAGTCCATCCTACTACCACAACGGGCCAGCAACCAAACAAATAAAATGCTGGGCTTCAAGAAACAAGCCCAAACCCTGTAAGGAATAAAGCTGAGGATCCTAAACCCAGCATCGAACCTATATTAAGCAAACAACCCTTTTCATCCAAACACGCCCAGATAAAACTCAATACCATCCAATAATTAATGCACTAAGAAACTCAGAATACCATTAAGAATACATGCTTGACTTTAGAATAATAAACATTCATGCATGGATTTCAACTTGGGCTAGATCTCAAAAACAACATAAATACTTTAAACTAACTAACTCCTTCTCTACACCAAACAGTGACAAAATCTAGAGAAAACAATCAGCACTTGGACTTTTAAGAGCATACATTCACTTATAGCATATTAAAGCCATGGAACAATTAAGATACATGTATGAATCAGAAATTTTTGCACAATACTAAAGATAAAAATAGAGGCAGTGAAATGAAATTCAATTGCAATTTAGATTCAATCAGGTTCTATCTTGTAGCACGTCATTTGTTGATTTGAAAAATACCTGGAAATCGAAAGAGAAACAGTAAGAGTGAAGGATCAGCAGAATAGCAACATGAAGGGCCCAGATGCAGTCAATGAGACAGTGAAACCAACTTATAGAAATCAATGGAACAGTAGAAAACTCCCAAGTCAAACTTTAACCAATTCTACTACTCAAACCATTTCCTGCTTAAGCAATAGGATCACAAAATTTCCAAGAATTCTACACCACCGAAGAATCAAAACTCCAAAACCAGAAGTAGAAAGTTTAGTTTTCAACCAAATGCAGAAGTTCCGAATTTTTTTAAGAAAAGCTCAGCTATTTTAATTTTCAGTAGTTTTCCCTTTTTCTGATTTTTCTCTTCAATCCCTGCCTTGAAAGGCAAGCAAACCATGCCTTTATAGGCAAGGAAGTAGGGCAGCTTAGAAAATTAAGTTTGCACTTTGCACCTTCTGAAATTTTCAGTTTAGCCCAAGTGCCCTTAGTTTAATTTTCAGAAGTCAAAACAACCCCCACCCCAGCTTCTAGGAAACTTCCACTTCAGTTGTACCAAGATTCCCCTAAGCAAATACCCAAAACTACCCTTTAAATCTCTGAAAACTACCCCTTCAACCCAAATATGGGTCAAACTGATCCGACTCAAATTGGTAGGGGTCTGGAAACCCAACTCAAATCCCCACTTGGGCTTTCTGATTTTCAGAGCCCAATTAAAATCAAACGATGACTCCAATTTTGAGAAACTGACCCAAACTTTCCCTAAACAAAGAAGCCTGGAACCATTTGTTTAAAAATAGCCGAAACCAAAAGCTAACTGAACGAACTAACCAGTATAATTTCATAACAACAAATTAATTAAATCACGGGCCTAATTTTATTGACTAAGTGATTAAACTGATGATGAAACCATGATTGTGTTGTTATTGCAAGACTAATTACCAACAAATAAGGTGGATTAAAAGAACTCAGATATTTCAGCTAACAAAAGAAAAGAAGAGGAACCGGTTTGAACTCAGAATACTCCAAACAAGTTTAGACCAACCCAAAAGAAAAGGGATGAGGAGGAAGATGAACCAGTGAAAGAAAATTACAAGAGAGGAAGAAGAATTTACCCAGTCATGCTCGAAGCTAGACGGAGACAGAAACCTGACTAAACTTATGTCGAATCCGTTGTTCTTTGTCAAAAACAACTGAATTGACATCAGTTTCGTCGAGTCAACCCCTTAAAGTTTGAGATAAATACACTACATGTTACCAGGCTCGATGGAAGATGATTTTGAACTTTTTGAGTTGAACTCGGATTTAAGATTCGACTAGTTCAACGTTGATTCGAGGGGTATGGGTTAGGGATTTGGAGAGAGGATATCATGGTGGGTCTATGGTGTGATTTTGGCAGGGGTTGGGATGGTTTGTGGTTTGTGACAATGGTGAGCTTAGGGTTTCGAGTGGAGAAGATGAAGAGATGAACGAGGGGGGCTATTTGGATTGAACTAATCTCCGAAGGTTCTGGACAGTCTTAAACGAAAATGGTGAAATGCTCTGGGCCGTTGGATGAAACGAGACGAACGGGTATGGGCATGGTTTGGAAGGGTTCTACGGGTCTACGTTTGGGCCTAAACGAGTTAAAATGAATATGTCCCAACATCAAATTCAATTCCCTCTCTTTCTTTTCAGATTAATCCTTTTTTTTCTAAATTCTTTTAAATTAAAATTAAACATAAACCTAAATTTATTCCTAATCAAATTATACTATCAAATTTAAATTAACTAACTCTAAATAATAATCCCCTCGACTAATTAAATACAAAATTATAGAAAAACTACCAAAATTCGACTAAAAATTTAAACTACAAAAAATAAGTGATTTTTTGTGATTTTTCGATTTTTTAAGAAACACTAAATTACTAATTAATTCAAGAATTCCAAATTCGATCCTAAATGAAAATGCAATGTATTTTTTTGTATTTTCATCAATTAAATAGAATAAACATGCACAAACAAATGCAAACAATTGGTAGAAATTGCCACAAAAATCCACAAAATTGCAAACAATGGAAAAATTTATTTTATTTTGAATTTGTAGGAGTATCTCATATAGGGAAAAAATCACGTGCTCACAACTTCCCCTCTTTGCCCGGAAACACGAAGAGTTTTCGTGCAAAGATAAAGTGAGCGGATACGAGCGATTTTTGCCCGTTTGAACACTCCGTGGGAAGCATTTCTAAAAGATTTGACCACACCCTGCTTCCGAGGTTACCTACATATTCTTGGCTAAAAAAGAATTAGGTCAGTGTAGTTTAGGAATGTCTGGTAGCTGGGACTACCATGAAGCTGTGATTTCACTGTTGTTGCTGCTGCTGCTATTGCTTACTGAATCCCCTTATTACACCATGAAAAAAAGAAGCTAGACTAGACTATGATCTATGCATTACAAAATCCTATCTATATCTTCAAACTTGCTTTTGTGGTTCCTGTTGCCTTGTTGACTTGTATTCTCCCGGTGGAATCCCCTTATTGTCGCCTTGAATTGTAATCTGAGATGTTTCCCTTTCTCCAGGTGGACACCCGCTTGCTGAAACTTGAATGTATTCCCTTGTTCTCCAGGTGGGCTCCTGATTGCTGAACTTGAAATGTATTCCCTTGTTCTCCAGGTGGGTACCTGGTTGTTGAACTTGAAATGTATTCCCTTGTTTTCCGAGTGGGCGCCTAATTACTAAAGCTTGAAATGTATTCCCTTGTTCTCTAGGTGGGCGCCTGATTGCCAAACCTTGAAATGTATTCCCTTGTTCTCCAGGTAGGCGCCTGATTGCCAAAACTTGAAATGTTTTCCCTTGTTCTCCAGGTGGGCGCCTGATTGCCAAAACTTGAAATGTATTCCCTTGTTCTCCAGGTGGGCGCCTGATTGCCAAAACTTGAAATGTATTCCCTTGTTCTCCAGGTGGGTTCCTAATTACCAAAACATGAAATGTATTCCCTTGTTCTCCAGGTGGGCGCCTGATTACCAAAACTTGAAAGGTATTCCCTTGTTCTCCAGGTGGGCGCCTGATTACCAAAAAATAGACAAAACAAAGAAAACTTCTGCCCCAATTTGGTGCTAGGCGCATCTGTGAGTGTTAAACTGAATCATGTTGCCAAATATTACTGAGAATTTGAATGCTAGGTCCTATTATCCAGGAGGGTCCTGATAACTTTTGACTAAACGACAATCTTTTAAAGGTATGACTTCCGCTAAACCTTGTTATCTAAGAGGGTCTTAAACTACTCCCCATTATCCAGGAGGGTCCTGACCATTCTTAATTAAACAACAATTTCAAATCTAAATTATATCTACTGAAGGTATGTCTTATGCTGAATCTTATTATCCATGCCAGTTTTAAACTACGTCACATTATCCAAGAGGGTCCTAACAATAAAAAATCAAGTCGTATCTTAAGAGTGACAATTTTATGGCTACATTATATTACCCTACAACAGAACTTATGCTAAACTTTGTTGTCTAATAGCAATCTTAAAGCTAAGTCCCATTATTCAGGAGGGCCCTAAAAACTCCTACTTGAATCATATCTCAAACATGCGAACTTTGAAACCATTTTACATTCCTTGGGGTACATTTATGCTAGATTTTACTATTCATGATCATTTTAAATTTTAAACTAGGTCCCATTTTTCAGGAGGGTTCTGAGAACTTCAAATTAAATCCCATTATCCAGGCGGGACCTGAGAGTTTACCGTCAAACCTATTTGGTGCTTGCCTTTCTTTACGGAGGGTTTCCCTAAAACAAATGGAACTTTCTGCCCCTGTTTTAATCAAAGAAAAATCTTGTTAGTTTAAAATATGGTGGTAAGTTGATGGCATTCTTTGCTGAAGGTTTCTCCACTGCCGTGCTTTGTTTTGATATGCTCCCTCTGAACTGGCTAAGAACAGCTTGACTTCCCGGTTGACTTTCAAACCCCATGACCTTGGTTGACCCGAGTGTTTTATCCCCAAACCGTTGTGTTACGTCTCGTTCCCATCTGTTTGAACCTCTGCATTTCTCACGAAATAACTAAATCATTCCACCGATGAAACTTTCGGGGACTCCTTATATCCCACTTCACATCATGATGTCTTTGGCAATGCATTGTCTGCCCTGCGCCTTGTGCAACTTTGGAAGTTGGTAGTAAGATTTGAAATCCCTTCTTATTTTCTTAAACAAAACTGACATTGGAACATCTTAGAGAAATGAAACCCAAAAGAAATGAAATGCAATGACCTCGAGAGTTAAGGATAAAGAAAATCCAAAACTGGATAACTTGCTAAAAAAAGGAAAGAGGAAAGAGACTTATCTGTGTGGAACAGTTGGTACCAATGATCATGACATGCATTCGGATTAATCAGCCCAATCTGTCCAACCAATCAACTTTCAGTTGCCATTCTTTTTGCCCCGGAATTTCCATAACTTGATTTCTTCACCCATAACCTTGACCTTATTCGGCCTGCGGTGCCCTGAAGGGTTTTTACCAACAAGCCTCTCTCGTTTGTTTATCTCTCAACTCACTTTCACCTCAAGGTGACCGTGAGGGTTTTCACCAATAAGACTCTCTCATTTTTGGTTTCTCTCAGCTTTCATCGCCTTACGGTTCCCCTGAGGGTTTTCACCAATAAGACTCTCTCATTTTGATTTTCCTGCTTGGACCAGAGTGTTGCCCCTGATATGAATCGCTTCTACTTGCTCGACTTGGCATCTCTCGAAGACTAATCTGAAGGTCTTTCTTTGGACCGTAACGTGGGCTTTTGAATAAGGTTAGAAAGAAATGATATCAAAGGCTCAAAACAATCCAACTGGGTTCTACATTACAACTTTTAGAATCAGATTTCCTGCAACTACCACAACTTCTGCCCCAATTTCTTGCTTGGGGACTTTTGAATTTTATTTTGATGGGACTGAACCGTGAGGCTACGTATCCTTAAGAGGAATCAGGTCAAACGTAGTTCATGTTATAGAAATTGCTTTGTTTTTTGTGCTTTTGTTCTTCTTTTCTTTTCTCTTCCTTTTCTTTTTGTAGTTTTTTTTTTCTTTTTTCTTTCTCTTTTTTCTTTTTCTTTTTTTTTCATTCTTTTTTCTCTTTTCATTTCTTTCTTTTACTTGTCGTTTGTTCTCGCGTTTTTGAATTTTGCCACTGATTCCAAGAGTGGGTATGAAGGAAATAAATAAGGCTCAAGGGGGCAACAAAGGATAAAGTGTTTAGATAGAAGAACAAAATGCCTTCGTCATTCCAATCTTCAAAACATGCCAAGTACGAACAAATACAATTTAAACGAAGAAATCATACATAGTATCTTTTGACCGCATCGGCATTGATGGCCATTTCTACACATTTTCCTTCTATATCTGTTAAATACAAAGCACCATTGGACAACACTCTTGTCACGACGAATGGCCCCTGCCAGTTTGGGGTGAACTTGCCTTTGGCTTATCCTGATGAGGAAGAATGCGTTTCAATACTAACTGACCCACTTCAAACTTCCGTGGACGCACCTTCTTATTATATGCTCTTGCCATTCTTTGTTGATACAACTGGCCATGACACACTGCTGCTAATCTTTTCTCATCAATCGAACTCAATTGTTCCAGGCGGGTTTTAACCCACTCATCATCGCCAATTTTGGCTTCTGCAACAATCCGAAAGGATGGAATTTCAATTTCCACGGGTATCACTGATTCTGTGCCATATACCAACAAATAAGGAGTTGCCCCAACTAAAGTATGAACTGTTGTGCGATAACCCAACAATGCAAAAGGCATCTTCTCATGCCATTGCCTGGACCGTTCCACCATTTTTCGAAGTATCTTTTTTATGTTCTTGTTGGCTGCCTCGACTGCTCCATTCGCCTTGGGGCGATATGGGGTGGAATTGCGATGTATAATCTTAAACTGTTGACACACCTCTTTCATCAGATGACTATTTAGATTAGCCCCATTGTCTGTAATGATCACCTTCGGTATCCCAAACCAGCAAATGATATTTGAGTGCACAAAATCAACCACTGCCTTCTTGGTTACAGACTTGAATATTTTAGCCTCTACCCACTTGGTGAAATAGTTTATGGCCACCAGAATGAACCTGTGCCTGTTTAATGCTGATGGCTCAATTGGCCCAATGACATCCATGCCCCAAGCAATAAAGGGCCATGGTGCGGACATCGTGTGCAATTCAGATGGTGGAGAATGAATCAAATCTCCATGCACTTGGCACTGATGACATTTACGCACGAAACTGATGCAATCTTGCTCCATAGTGAGCCAATAATAATCTGCTCGGAGAATCTGCTTTGCCAGCACGTACCCACTCATGTGCAGTCCACAGACTTTAGAATGTACTTCGGTCATAATAGTTGTAGCCTTCCTAGCATTTATGCATCTCAGTAGCCCAAGATCTGGAGTCCTTTTGTACAGAACCCCTCCGCTGAAAAAAAAACCGCTTGCCAACCACCTAATTGTTCTCTTTTGATCACCTGTGGCTTGTACTGGATACACCCCATCCTGATGTATTCCTTGAAATCATGAAACCAGGGCTCCCCATCGAGCTCTTCTTCCACCACATTGCAATAAGTGTGTTGATCATGGATTTGAATCTACAAAGTGTCCATATAAGCCTTATCGGGATAGTGCAACATTGATGCCAGAGTAGCCAAGGCATCGACAACCTCATTGTGAATCCTTGGAATATTCCTGAACTCTATTGATTGGAACCGTTGACAAAGATCCTGCAAGCACTGTCGGTACGGTATGAGTTTTAAATCTCATGTTTCCCATTCCCCTTGAATCTGGTGCACTAGAAGGTCTGAGTCACCCAAGACCAAGACTTCTTGGACACCTATATCCACAGCCATCCTCAAGCCCAAAATGCATGCCTCATATTCAGCCATGTTGTTAGTACAGTAGAACCGAAGCTGAGCCGTAACAGGGTAATGATGCCCTGTTCTGGGAACAAGTACCACTCCTATCCCAACGCCTTTCATGTTAGGAGCCCCATCAAAGAAAAGTTTCCATCCTGACTTTTCAACTTGTTCCAATTCATCAATATGCATGACTTCTTCGTCAGGGAAGTAAGTCTTCAGAGGTTCATATTCTTCAGCCACTGGGTTCTCAGCCAAATGATCGACCAATGCCTGGGCTTTCATTGCAGTCCTAGTCACATAGACGATGTCAAATTATGTGAGCAAGATTTTCCACTTTGCGATCCTCCCTGTAGGCATAGGTTTCTGAAAGGTATACTTTAACGGATCCAAGTGAGAGATGAGGTAAGTAGTATAAGATGACAAATAATGTTTCAACTTCTGGGCTACCCAAGTTAGGGCGCAACACGTCCTCTCAAGATGAGTGTACTTAACCTCGTAAGATGTGAACTTCTTGTTGAGATAATATATGGCATGCTCCTTCCTGCCAGTGATATCATGCTGTCCCAGCACACATCCAAATGAATTGTCCAAGACCGTCAAATACAGAATCAGAGATCTCCCTGGTTCTGGCGAGACCAACACAGGTGGGTTTGACAAGTACCCCTTTATCTTATCAAATGTTTCCTGACATTCATCTATCTACTAGACCATATCATCTTTCTTTAATAATTTGAAGATAAGCTCACAAGTTGTCGTGAGCTGAGCAATAAATCTTCTGATGTAATTCAATCTCCCCAATAAACTCATTACCTCAGTCTTGTTCTTTGGGGGTGGCAATTCCTGGATAACTTTGATGTTTGACGGATCTAATTCGATACCTCGGCGGCTGACTATGAATCCCAATAACTTTCCAGACGGCACACCGAATGCGCATTTTGTAGGATTGAGTATGATATTGTACCTGCGAAGCCTTTGGAAGAACTTTCTCATATCTCTGACATGGTCAGACTGCTTTCTAGTCTTTACAATCACATCATCCACATAAACCTCGATCTCCCTGTGTATCATGTCATGGAATATGGTCGTCATCGCCCTCATGTAGGTTGCCCCAGCATTTTTCAAACCAAATGGCATGACCCGATAGCAGTATGTTCCCCATGGTGTGATGAATGTCGTCTTTTCTGCGTCCTCCTCATCCATTAAGATCTGATGGCAATCCACAAAAGAACCAAGCTCATGTTAGGCACAATTATCGATCAATATATGGATGTTCGGCAATAGGAAGTTATCCTTGGGACTTTCCTTGTTGAGATCTCGATAATCAACACACACCCTGGTGTTGCCATCTTTCTTCGGCACAGGCACAACATTGGCTAACCAGGTAGGATACCAGGTGACCCGAATGACTTTGGCCTCGAACTGTTTGGTGACCTCTTCCTTAATCTTCACACTCATATCAGTTTTAAATTTCCTCAGCTTCTGCTTGACAGGGGGAAATGCCGGGTCAGTGGGCAATTTGTGAACCACCAAGTCAGTGCTTAGACCCGGCATGTCATCATAGGACCATGAAAAAGCATCTTTATACTCGAGCAGTGCTTTAATTATCTCTTCTCTGAGTTGTGGTTCAAGATGGACACTTATTTTAGTTTCCCGGACATTATCTTGGTCCCCTAAATTGATTGCTTCTGTATCACTCAGGTTTGGCTTGGGTTTTTCCTTCAAAATGGCTTAATTCTTTACTAATCTCTTCAAAGGCTTCATCCTCGTCATATTCCGATTCACCATCACACTCTATTTCTTGAATTACTATTTCAGAATTACATTGGCTTTTAAGACAGGGCCGAAGATTCCTCATGCATGTCATATCATTGAAGCCGGCATAAAAAGAATTGTACAAGGAAGAAAAGAAATACAAAAATAAAACTATCAGGAAGGAAAAAAAGGTAAATTGCATTTCATTGAAATTAAAGATAAGAAGGTTTATACATCCAAACGGACGGAACCTAGAATCTGAATTACAATCCTAGAATAAACCAGATAAACTGGAAAAAAATCAAAGCAAACTACCAAAACTCCTTCCTGGTGGGGAGAGGAGTAGCTTCCTAATTGTTAATCTTTGCACTGGGCCCAACAAATTGCACATCCACTTTACTCGAACCCTCTCCAGCTTCCAACATGTTCACATCGGCGAATAACCTCTCGAACTTTTCAATCAAATCTCTATCTACATCAACCACTGAACTGGGAACTGTTGCCACTGGGCGTTTCTTGGTGCCAGGCCTAACAAATGATCTGAAGAGTCGTGGGATGGGCTTTGGGAGGACCTAGTCCCTCTGTTTCAACTTTCTAGATCTTTTCATGTCCGCAACTGTGGGCTTGAACCCCAAACCAAATGTGTTCAAGTTTTTGGGGAGAGACACCGGCTAAATGATACCTTGCAGAAATGCACCCAAACCCTTGCCCGGTACAAAACCATTTTTCAACATTTTGGTAGCTACCATGACTGATGCGGCAACTACCCTCGGGGTTGGAATGCACTTCCCTTCTGGAATTTTCTCTACCGATACTGTATAAAAACCTGATAAACCCATGTCCCCTTGTCGTCCTCGAACTCTGCGAACGAAACAATGGCATCGTTGGGAACACACCAATTATCTTCGTCGTGCACAATGATTTCCTGTCTATCCCATTCAAACTTGACCATTTGATGCAGAGTAGACGGGACTGCTTTGGCAGCATGAATCCAAGGTTGACCTAACAGCATATTGTAAGAAACAGCCACATCGAGCACCTGGAACTCCATGGTAAATTCAACTGGCGCTATTGTAAGCTCAAGCACTATGTCCCCGACTGAATCTTTCCCTCCACCGTCGAATCCCCGAACGTAGATACTGTTCTTGTGAATTCTTTCATCATCCACCTTCAATGTTTAGAGTGGAGAGAGGACAAATGTTTGCGCTGGAACCATTGTCAACCAGCACCCGAGTAACCACGGAATCTTCGCATTTCACTGTCAGATAAAGGGCTCTATTGTGCTCGGTACCCTCTATGGGCAACTCATCATCAGAAAAAGTGACGATGTTCACCTCAAATATCTTGTTAACTATCTTTTCCAAATGGTTTACTGAGATTTTGTCAGGAACATGGGCCTCATTCAGGATCTTCATCAAAGCCCGACGGTGCTCGTCTGAATGGATCAATAATGACAATAATGAAATCTGAGCCGGTGTATTCCTCAACTGCTCCACAATGGAATAATCCTGCACTTTCATCTTTCTCAATAACTACTCTGCTTCTTCATCAGTCACAACTTTCTTCGCCAATACTAGGTTGTCTTTGGAGCTTTTGGCTTTTCTCAACTCTTTGGGGGCAAAGCATCTCCCCGATCGAGTCAAACCATGGGTCTCACATACTTCTTCTTTAACTTTTTTCCCCTTGTAAGTCACTGTCACTCGTTCATAATTCCACGGGACCGCCCTGTTGTTGACTATTGGTAATTGAGTTACTGGCTTGATGATGGCAGGGTCTATGCGGGCACCTTCCATAATTATAGCAGGCTTGTTCGCCACTCCAGGCACAACCACTTTCGCTTTTTCGTGTTTCCCTACAACGTCACTTGAGGACCCCTTCTTGACCACCACAGATGGTTCACTATTTTCCCCATTCAACTTGATCGCAGACTTCTCACTTGTTGAATTTTCGAATGGCCTGGCTTCACTAGACCGAATCATCCTGATAGTTTGCGAAGGCTTCTTAGGCTCCCCTTCCTTATGCATTATCTCAATCATATTAGTCTCTTGATGAGCAGGCAATGGGTTTTGGTTGATATTAGGTGCCTCCGAAACTTGGACTTCAATCCGATTAGTATCAATGAGCTCTTGAATAACTGTTTTCAATTGACAGCACTTCTCTGTGTCGTGCCCCGGGGCACCAGAACAATATTTGCAACTTACAGAGCGATCAAGCTTCCTCGGGGGAGGATTTGGCAATTTTGTCTCGATCGGAGTCAGCATACCCAATTGTCTCAACCTGCGAAACAAACTGGTATAGGATTCTCCCAATGGAGTGAAAGTCTTCTTCTTATGCAACCTCTCATTTTTGGTGGCCTGATTGGGCCGGAAACCTATTCTAGGGGGATTTCGGTAGGCTTTTGGTGGTGGATAGGTATTTTGTGGAGCTGGGTAGGGATTTAGTGGAGCTGCGCACGCCATTGCGCGTGAGCGAGAGGCTGAGTGTAAGTTTGTGCTTGATGGACAAAAAAATAGGGATCTAGCGGTGGGTAGTAGTGTTGTGGTGGGCTATATGGAGTGTGGTGGTAAGTTTGGTGATAGGGTCGAGGCTGGTTGTAGTAATGTGAAGGGCCCCTGGATCCGACCCAAGCTCCCGACTCAATTGTCGCAACATCTTCTTTCTTCTTCTTCCCGAGTACACCCCGAGTACCGTTTTGAATGGCCTGGGTGGTTGCTTTAATTGATGAGTAGCTCATGATTTTATTAGACTTGAGTCCCTCTTCTACCATGCCTCCCATTTTTACAACCTCATTAAAGGACTTGCCCACTGCTGACACCAAATGACCAAAATAAGTGGGCTCCAAGGCCTGCAAGAAATAATCAACCATCTCACTTTCTTTTATCGGAGGGTCAACTCTCGCTGCTTGCTCCCTCCAACGGAATCCATATTCCCTGAAACTCTCACCAGGCTTTTTATCAATCTTTGTCAATGACAGATGATCTGGGATAATTTCAAGATTGTACTGAAAATAGCAGGCGAAGGCTTGGGCCAAATCGTCCCATGTGTACCACCTGCTGTGATCTTGTCTGGTATACCATTCCAATGTCGATCCACTCAGACTTTGGCTGAAATAGGCCATCAATAATTCATCTCTTCCGCTTGCTCCTCTCATCTTACTACAAAATCCTCTTAAGTGTGCTACTGGGTCACCATGCCCGTCGTACAGATCAAACTTGGGCATCTTGAATCTTGCTGGTAATTGATCCAGGAATAGACATAAATCCTTATAGGCCACACTTACTTTGCCTCCCAACCCCCTCATATCTCTGAACGATTGTTCTAAGCTTTTGACTTTTCTGATCATCTCTTCATGTTCGAGATTTTTGGGTGGCTTCTCGGTCTCTGCCGGAAGATCAAGATGAGGGGTGTAAGAATATGGTTTTGGAATTTTGAAGGTGGGCTCAGGGGGATAATACTGGTTGTCGTGAGTCTGGAATAGAGGCTCACTAGAAGACCGGTGTAATGCAGCAGGTGGAGGTGCCACAAAAACAGGAGTGACTAGTGGAGGAGGGTGCGGGACTTGTTTGGGTGGTGGAGCTTGTGATGTATGGGAAGTGGTGCTATAACATTGTTGGTAGAGGGGAAAGGCCGGAGACGAGTTCACAGTGGGAGGTTCCTGAGGCTGAGCCAATGGTGGGATATAACTAGGGTTGGCGGGATAAACCGGTAGTGGATGCCCTTTGCCCAGGACTGGTACATTTCAGCCATTTGCTGTTTTAACTTATGCATCTCTTCTTTCATTGCATTAACATCCAATTCTTCCACCTCTTTGACGGATCGGCGATACTTGCCTCCGATTCTTGGTTGGCCATGTTCAGCTTGTCCTTTGATCGGGTGTTGTAGGAGTGAGTTGCCAGAATGACAATCAACTAACCACCTGCCTGAACTCAATACATCAACAACTTTGTTAGCGATTAGGCTTTAACAGATTAGTAACCACACATTTTGGGGAATGAATGCACCTAAATAGTTAACCGTTTCTATTATGCGTTTGATCGGTTGCTTGCGTCATCCCGACTTTTCCTTATTTCATTTTGCGACTTCTATTTTCTCTCCTTTTTTCATTCTTAACTTTCCTTGCTTGATCTCTCATGGTTTCCGCCCTGTGGTTTCTTGTTTTTCTCTCTTTTCTTTTCTTGTTTTTCCTCTTTTTTTTTTTTTTATATGGTCGAATCCTATGGAGATTGCCTATGTATCATGACCCTGCATGAATCAGACCGAGCGTAGTTCTGGGAGATAAGTGTGAAAGTAAATAATAAAACATTTTAGGATTTTCAATTTTCATAAAAAAGCAAATGCTTTGATTACAACGACTCAAACCCAACAGACTCCAAAATAAACTAACAGACTCTGATACAAAGACGAAATACAGACTCCAAATATAAACTATCATACTCCCACAAAAAAAAATACAGACTCGAAAACAACTGACAGACTCCAGCAGAAAGAAAATACAGACTCAAAACAACTGACAGACTCTAACAGAAATGGAAATGCAAACTCAAATAAAAAATCATGAATACATTAATGCTCCTGGTACCCGCGGGACATCATTCGTTCTCGCCGCGGGCCTATATGCAAGATCCCTTTGAAGTCTATCCAAGTCACTCATTATCTGTTTAACAAATGTCCTCACTGTCGCGAAGAAGGTGGTGCAAGTCATATCCTCACAGTCTTGGCACTTCACAACAATGTAATCAGCTATGGTTCTAATTCTCTCTCTTATGACTCCTTTTTCTTGCAACAAACGCCCGATCTGCTGTTCCCTGGCTTCCAAAGTTTACTCGGCCACATGATTCTGCTCCTAAAGTTGTTGTAAATCCATTTCTAATTATGCCAATGCTGTATAACAACGTTCTCTTTCTGCCTTAAAGTCTTTCGCCTGCTTGATCACTTTGTTCTCTGCGGCAACGACCCTTTTCTTTAATCCTGCGACCTCATTGTCATACTATTCTTTCAACTGCTTAACCAAGCGTGCTCGTCCATCCGCATTTTTAGCCAATTGCTTTCGAGCCCTGGCTAGTTCACTTTCTGCTTTGTTCAAATTAAAACTATAGTCACTCACTTTCTGCCTCAGGTTATCTATGAGTTTTTCATCGTTGGCACTTTTGACGGGATCTTCTACCGCTATTTTCATTTTCTGAATCTGGGCTCGAAGGGCCTCATTTTCTTTGGTCAGATTTTTCTTTTCCCCTTCATCTGCCGCGGCTTGCAAGCTATTTTCGAATTGAAGTTCTTTGACTTGTTTTTCAAACTTTCCTATCGTGGTCCTGTACTCATTCTCCTTGGCCAACCAAGCCCATTGTTCTTGTGATGCCTCGATGAATTCCTGAAGGTGGGGTCTTTTGGTCGGCCTCCCAAACTCAATTTCTGTTCTATACCAAGCCAGGTACCCTGGTGAAGCCTCACCTTTGGATCGATCACGTACACATGTATTTGCTGTTAAGTATTGACATTCATTCCAAATTTGGCGGACTGCTGCTTCATGAAACTGACCATTAGGTCCGATCTTGACTACTTGGGCACTAAGATCTTCATCTCTTGGAACTATTTGGCATCTCCCCAGCTACCTAAAAACCCGGTATGGGGCATAAGGCTAGATACTCCTAAGTCCCATCAAGAGGAAATGAGGCCCAGTTGCTGGCATGTATATGATCTCATCCACAGACAGCAATCCAAATGTCCACTCTATTTGGTTTGCAGTGATGGAGCAGAAGTGTGCTACCCACTCTGTGACCCCCTCTGGCAAGTTGATCCCGTCAACCCTCGTATAAAATTCTTCTATGCATGTTTTCTTTGTCGATCCATAACTCATAAATTGAGGACGACGGCATAGGTGTTCGATCATCCACATCTGCAGCAATACATCGCATCCCTAAAAAAAGTCTCCTCCAGCTTTGCTGGCTGTGAGAGCGCGGAAGATTTCGGCTACTATCATGGGTGCGAGGGTTCTGTTGGCCTGAGTAAGCAAAGTGCTGACAGATTTTGTTTTCCGGCTTGTTGAATCCCCCTATATGACCATATCTGTTGTATATAAATTGTAAAGTACAAAAACCAGCTGCCAAGTCTGGGTTGTGGACCCCCTACTTATTTTCAAAGAGTCGAGGAACCTATGTACGGCTACGGCCCTTGGAGAAAACAGGTACTGGTGTCTCAGAGGAACTTTGGGAGCCCCAATATATCCGGTTATTTCTTCCATTGTTGGGGTAAGTTTAAAATCTGAGAAATGAAATACGTTGTGGGCCGGGTCCCAGAATGTAACCAACGCCTTTATGATGTCTCCCCTAGGATTGGTCTTTAGCAACCCAGTGAGGCCTCCCAGGTATAGATTGATTATGTCTTGTCCCGATTTACCCAGATTGCCCCACCACATATGCAACTCCAAAGGGATCTTGTTCACGATTGTTATTGGCAAATTCTGACTTGTGCTCATTCTGCCCATTCATTAGGGTGGTTAAGCAAAAATCACGATTCAATTGACTCAAAAACAAAGGTGACACTTTTTCTCAGATTTTTATTTCAAAAGTAAAAAGCCGGCTTTGCAAATACGACCTTTCAGCACTTCCGGAGAAAGATTTTAAGGTTGTGCTTGCTAACTGGCTAAAATTTTGAAAAAGAGACCGAAGGCGGCTGTTCTTGCAAAAATAGCCTTCCAGCGTCCTTTTGGGGACAATCGGCTATTTTTGACAAAAATGGCATCACCTTAACCATTATAATAAAAATAAATTTTTTGTTTTTGGGCTATTTTTGCAAAAAGGAAGTTGGACCCGATGGGGGTTGCCTACGTATCTCATACCCTGTGAGAATCAAACTGGTGTAGTTCGAGCAATTTGACAAAATAAAATCAATTATTTTCTTTTCTAAAAACACAAATATTTTCCCCTTTTTTCCTTTCTTTAAAACCCACAAAATTTCTTTTTTTTAGAATTTCGGTATGTTTTGGGACATCGGTTATTCACAACAGGCCTTTATCCCTCTCAACCACCTCATTACGTTTTCCTGAATTTCTCTATAAACCGGTCAACATGCAAACCGAAGCAAATGAATGCACAAGTAGCAAGTAAGATGCATCATAATGGTCTTTACATTTCGGGTACACATGTCCTAGACAGATCCAACCCCTGTGTTGAGTCTCCAAAGTCAAATGCACGTGGTGCAAATAAATGTTCCTACTAGGGATCCGGCATGAGGCTAAATTATTCTAGGTTTAAAACCTGGGTATGTGTTCTAGACTGTGTACTCGAGCGGACAACTCAAGCCGAGGAGGGGGCTACGAGTTGGGAACCAAAAGGCCATCCGGCTTAGTAACTTGTCCGAGCCTTTTTCTTATTTAAAGGTATGACACTAACAGAATAGGGAGTCTCGACCAGTGAGCACATCCCCAAAGATGAGAAGAGACGGGTTTCGTAACAGTTTAAATACAGTTCAGATAATATCAAAGCGGTAAAAGCAACATTTAGCACATTAGGCCAAAACATGTAATAAAATCAGATAACATATAAAATCAAATATAACAATTCATCTAAGCTCGAATTTTGAATCCTAAACCAGAGATTCTGGGTTCGATGTCCCCAGCAGAGTCGCCAGAGCTGTCACACCTCCTTTTTTACTACACCCGCAGGGAGGAGTGTATAAGGGAGTTTTTATTAATTTAAAGGGACAATCGAAACAGAATTATTTTATTAAAATTCAGAGTCGCCACTTAGAATAATTTATTGTTTCCCAAGTCACCGGATTAGAATCCCGTATCGAGGAAAGATTTAACTCTGTTTATGTCTGCGAACACAGAAATCTAGTTAAGGAATTCTGTTAACCCAGGAGAAGGTGTTAGGCATTCCCGAGTTCCGTGGTTCTAGCACGGTCGCTCAATTGTTGTATTCGGCTTAATTATCTGATTTTAAACAATTATGAACCTACGCAAATTTTAACTTTTTATCCGCTTTTATTCATTTTTAGAGAAAATTGCAACTTCATTAAAACATGTCTCAAACCATGTCACATAAATGCACCTGAGATCTTTGACATATTTTAACATCATTGTGATTTGGATTTGGGTCACATAAATGTGCACCCGAATTTAGGAAAGTAATATTATTAAACTAACGCGCCTTAAGCAATTACGAATTTGCAACTTTGCGAGGGCCATGAAAATTCGCTAAATGGCACGCCTCGATTTCTAAGGATAAACAAAATTAATTAAACGAGGTCCATGCAATTGTCATTTTTGTTTGGCACGGCACACCTCGACTCTAATTCTAAAAGGAAATTCGAACTAAACTATTGAGGGTCAGAACTATATCCTACTTAAAGTGGCTCACCTCAACTATTTGGAAGACATTAGTCCACTAAGCACTGAAAGAAACTGAATTCCACCTTACACTAGTGTTCAACTAACCCAAAAAGAATTGCCTTAAAGCGCATGAAGGCCCTATTATTTAAAAGAATCGACTTGAGCCAATAACAGCATTTAACCAGAAAACTGAGTTTGTCAAAAATGACGTCGACCCAAGTTCCAATTGATGTTCCCCCAGGCTTGGGCTCAAAGTGAGCTCGATAGCTTAGTGAAAGAATATGCCTGGAGGAATGGGGCGGGCTGCCTAATTTGCCTTGGTCTTCCACCGGTTGGGCCAATAGTAGTCCCAATTTTCAGAACCTAAACATTTGTGCACAACCAAGTAAAAACCAATCATTTAAACTATTTAGAAACAAGAAATCGAACTAATCAAACCGATTATGCGTTTAATTAATTAAAATGAATCAACCAACTAAACTTTCAAGTGTTGACATTCAAATATCTTTAAGTCCAACCTACTACCACAACGGGCCAGCAACCAAACAAATAAAATGTTGTGCTTCAAGAAACAAGCCCAAACCCTGTAAGGAAAAAAGCTGAGGATCCTAAACCTAGCATCGAACCTATATTAAGCAAACAACCCTTTTCATCCAAACACGCCCAGATAAAACTCAACACCATCCAATAATTAATGCACTAGAAAACTCAGAATACCATTAAGAATATATGCTTGACTTCAGAATAATAAACATTCATGCAGGAATTTCAACTTGAGATAGATCTCAAAAACAACATAAATACTTTAAACTAACTAACTCATTCTCTACACCAAACAGTGACAAAATCTAGAGAAAACAATCAGCACTTGGACTTTTAAGAGCATACATTCACTTATAGCATATTAAAGCCATGGAACAATTAAGATACATGCATGAATCAGAAATTTTTGCACAATACTAAAGATAAAAATAGAGGCAGTGAAATGAAATTCAATTGCGATTCAGATTCAATCAGGTTCTAGCTTGTAGCACGTCATTTGTTTATTTGAAAAATACCTGGAAATCGAAAGAGAAACAGTAAGAGTGAAGGATCAGCAGAATAGCAACAGGAAGGGCCCAGATGCAGTCAATGAGACAGTGAAACCAACTTATAGAAACCAATGGAACAATAGAAAACTCCCAAACCAAACTTTAACCAATTCTACTACTCAAACCATTTCCTGCTTCAATAATAGGATCACAAAATTTCCAAGAATTCTACACCATCGAAGAATCAAAACTCCAAAACCAGAAGCAAAAACATTAGTTTTCAACCAAATGCAGAAGTTCTGAATTTTTTTAAGAAAAGCTCAGTTGTTTAAATTTTCAGTAGTTTTCCCCTTTTTCTGATTTTTCTCTTCAATCCCTGCCTTGAAAGGAAAGCAAACCATGCCTTTATAGGCAAAGAAGTAGGACAACTTAGAAAATTAAGTTTTCACTTTGCACCTTCTGAAATTTTCAGTTTAGCCAGGTGCCCTTAGTTTAATTTTCAGAAGTCAAAACAGCCCCCACCCCAGCTTCTAGGAAACTTCCACTTCAGTTGTACCAATATTCCCCTAAGAAAATACCCAAAACTACCCTTTAAATCTCTGAAAACTACCACTTCAACCCAAGTATGGGTCAAACTGACCCGACTCAAATTGGTAGGGGTCTACAAACCCAACTCAAATCCCCACTTGGGCTTTCTAATTTTCCAAGTCCAATTAAAGTCAAACGATGACTCGAATTTTGAGAAACTGACCCAAATTTTCCCTAAACAAAGAAGCCTGGAACCATTTGTTCAAAAACAGCCGAAACCAAAAGCAAACTGAACGAACTAACCAGTATAATTTCATAAAAATAAATTAATTAAATCACGGGCCTAATTTTATTGACTAAGTGATTAAACTAACATGATTGTGCTATTATTGCAAAGACTAATTACCAACAAACAAGGTGGATTAAAAGAACTCATATATTTCAACTAACAAAAGAAAAGAAGAGGAACCGGTTTGAACTCAGAATACTCCAAACACGTTTTGACCAACCCAAAAGAAAAAGGATGAGGAGGAAGATGAACCAGTGAAAGAAAATTACAAGAGAGGAAGAAGAATTTACCCAGTCATGCTCGAAGCCAGACGGAGACAGAAACCTGACTAAACTTATGTCAAATCCGTTGTTCTTTGTCAAAAACAACTGAATCGACATTAGTTTCATCGAGTCAACCCCTAAAAGTTTGAGATAAATGCACTGTATGTTACAAGGCTCGATGGAAGATGATTTTGAACTTTTTGAGTTGAAATCGGATTTAAGATTCGACGAGTTCAACGTTGATTCGAGGGGTATAGGTTAGGGATTTTGAGAGAGGATATCATGGTGGGTCTGTGGTGTGATTTATGCGGGGGTTGGTATGGTTTGTGGTTTGTGCCAATGGTGAGCTTAGGGTTTCGAGTGGAGAAGATGAAGAGATGAACGAGGGGGGCTGTTTGGATTGAACTGATCTCTGAAGGTTCTGGACAGTCTTAAACAAAAATGGTGAAATGCTCTGGTCCATTGGATGAAACGAGACGAACGGGCGTGATTTGTTGAAGTTTATTGATCTTAAAACGATGCAGTTTCACGCATGTACTCCGTCGTTTCCCGGTCATGGGGAACGAAAGGTTGTGGGATGGGTATGGGCATGGTTTGGACGGGTTCTACGGGTCTACGTTTGGGCCTGAACGAATTAAAATGAAAATGGCCCAACACCAAATTCAATTCCCTCTCTTTCTTTTCAAATTAATTCTTTTTTTTTCTAATTTCTTTTAAATTAAAATTAAACATAAACCTAAATTAATTCCTAATTAAATTATCCTATCAAATTAAATTAACTAACTCTAAATAATAATTACCACGACTAATTAAATATAAAATTACAGAAAAACTACCAAAATTCGACTAAAAATTAAAACTGCAAAAAAAAGTGATTTTTTGTGATTTTTCCATTTTTTAAGAAACACTAAATTACTAATTAATTCAAGAATACCAAATTAGATCCTAAATGCAAATGCAGTGTATTTTTTTGTATTTTCATGAATTAAATAGAATAAAAATGCACAGACAAATGCAAACAATTGGCAGAAAATGCCACAAAAATCCACAAAATTGCAAACAATGGAAAAAATTATTTTGTATTGAATTTGTAGGAGTAACTCATATAGGGAAAAAATCACGTGCTCACAATGGCGGTGCACTAGGTGAAGACTGTGCAATAGACTGGGAAGGCCCAGATGATTCTCCCCTGAAAGATGATCTTCCCCCACCTAGTGACTCTCCCATGTTGCCCGTGGACCTGGCCTTGCTGTTACCTCTCTCTCCATTCTATTCTTCAACTTGCGGTTCTCTGTATCCTGAGCAAAAGCTACCATCTTCCCATAATTCATATCCGCATTTAGTGCAGCCGTAGAAGCCTCATTAATGGTCAAAGAATTAAGTCCCTGAACAAACCGGCACACCCTAGCCTCCATTGTGGGCAACATATAAATGGCATATTTTGACAAGCGAGCAAACTCTATGTGGTACTCCCACACACTCCTGTTACCTTGCCTCAAGTTTTCAAACTCCGCTGCCTGGGCTGCCCTTGTCTCGGCGGGCAGGAAATGATCTATAAAGGCATCTGCAAACTCACTCCATCTCGCCGGAGGACGCCCCTCCTTATGGGAATCCTCCCACAACTCAAACCACGAATAGGCCACCCCTTTTAGGCGGTAGGCAGCCAACTCCACCCCCTCTGTCTCAGTTGCACGCATCACCCTGAGGGTCTTGTGCATCTCATCAATAAAGTCCTGGGGGTCTTCTTCTGGATTGGCACCCGTAAATAACGGAGGGTCTAATTGAAGGAATCTATTTACCCTGGAACTAGTAGAATCCCCTTGTTGGCTGGATGAGCTGGGCGCAACATTTGATCTCTGGGACTGAGAGGCCACTAATTGGGTCAGCATCCTAATAGCTCCCCTAAGATCCCTATTAGAAATACCAGAACCTGAGGTTGGGGCTGGAGGCGGGACATAAGTATCAACGGGAGGGATAGTGGTACCCTCCGTAGGTGTAGGAACTGGGGTAGTCTGCTCTAGAATAGAAGGATCCGACAGAGTAATAGCAGGGCGACTGCCCTCACCCGCAACATCAAACAGTGAATCACCAGCCACTCCTAGGGTGGCATTGGCTTCTTGACCAATTGTCGCTTTCTTTTTAGGTGCCATTTACTGAAAGATAGAACAATGCACTGATTAGGAAGAAAATATTTTCACCGCACGATCAAGAATGTCAAAGAAGGGTGTTATTCCTAAATGCTCAAGTAGCCTCCAACGTATAGATGTGGTCGACAACACACCGATAAGAAGAACTCTACTATACACGGCTCCGAGACATCCTAGGACACTTTAAAACCTTAGGCTCTGATACCAAGTTTTTCATGCCCCAACTTCGGGAGGCACGACCGGCGCTCAATCCAGTGGACCCAACTGAGCAAGCCTTATCAACCTCTATCTACCCAACACGATAGGAATAAGGAAGTCATGCTTACCTTTATTTAAACTAGCGAAGATAGTACAATCAACATCTTAGTTCATTTTATATCACAACATTTAGAACGTGGTTAAACTTCCAAGGTTCCATACAAGTTATAGTGTAGAAGAAAGCAAGAGTACAAGGTTACAACACGGTCCATTGACCTATCCAATACCCATACATAACCCACACAAACGTCTACGGAGCCTCTAAGGATACAAAAGACGTGATAAAAATGCTGGCAACAAGGCCCCGGCTATACCTCAAAAGTGAAAGTCCAAAATAAGAAGATGTACAATATAACCCCTTGAAGGAGAAAGAGGCTCACCAAGACTTTGAGAAGAAGGTACTCCTCTATGCGCGTTCGGCACTATCCGCAATGGAGCCACCTACATTCATAAAAAAAATTTAGCGCCCCCAGCAAAAGGGACGTTAGTGCCATCGAATAATACTAGTATGTATAACTAAACACAATTTTACTAGAAAGAACTGTCAAGCAAGTACAAGTAAATCACATAGGTAAATCAAATATGCAATTCATTCAATCCTTCATATAATTTCCAAAACTTAGTTTGGGGCATTTATTTCATATCTTCATCATTGTCCTTAATACCACCGCTATCTTGAGTGGAGTCCGATCACGACCCGACCGGCCTGGTTGCCTCATTGGAGGAATATATCTCAATCACTATTTCATTTTCCTTATCCGGAATTCAATATCAGCACTTTACCACCATGTGTGCGGCATGGTGTCCGATCACGACCCGATCGGCTGGGCTGCCTTATCTTGGCGTTGTTCCCTTCTCATTAGTCATCACACCTGAATCTTTATTTCATATATATATATATATCATATCATTTTCCATTTTCAGTATTCATCTTGCAGGTTATGATCATAGGCATATACGAAAGTAATTCAAGTTGCAGTACAGGTAAGTGGGCACATAGCTAGCATGAATAATTCTCAGTTTCTATCTTGGCTTATAGCCTAAGCATTTCAACACATAATTATATTCTTCATACTTCTCTAATTATCAAGAATGGTTCATTACTCACATTGAGGCACATCCTTCACGTATATGTGTAGTTAATAGCAAATCAATTAATGCGCAATAACAATCAATACATTAACCAATTCAAATCTTACCACACTTTCGTAAACGCCAACGGAGCTCAATTTCTCATAAAAAGGTGGTTTTAGCCATACATACCTCGTTTAAGCTTTCCTTAAATTACTACGATGTTCCGGAAATTCTAGCAATCCCAATCTACTTGAGACATAACAAAATTGAACACAATTTAGGAAGGTATTCATGGTTTCAGCTCATTTGAGCATTTTATCAAATACTAGTTGAGCATCTTGATTTCAAATCTCATTAACAAGGTTTCCTTCATTCCCCAACCCAATCTTTACATATTTATGTTCAACAATCTTCCCACAAACGTAATTCGTACATGCATGTATACATAATACTATTACACCCAAGAATCATACCCCAATATCCCATCTAACAATCTCTACAACACCAACACAACCTAGGTTAGGCACCTATGGCTTCCAATCACCATCCCATGAGTTCTAATGTATATATCATACATAAATAATCACCATAGAGTAGTTAGAGATGATCGACATACCTCTTGTAGTAAGAATTTTGAGAATCCCCACTTGTAAAGTTCTTGATCAATTTAGGGATTTGAATGGGAATCTATGGATTTTCAAGATTAATCCTTAATAATATAAGTGTTTAGGAGTAGTAATCAACTCAAATTACTCCAAAAACATTACCTTGGATCATAGGAGGGAAGTATGGGACGGATTCCCCTTGATAAAACAAGCCCTAGCTTAAAATAATGACTTAGGGATGCTCCATACCCGGTCTTGGGGTATTTATAGGGCTGCCGGGCGCGCAGCTGCGGTTTGCCGCGGTTTGCCACGGTTTTCCGCGTTTGGAGACAGAAACACCCAGTTTTCCCGTGGTTTGTCGTGGTCGCGCCGCGGTCGCGCGTCTGACACAGGTCAGGTAAAATGGTCATAACTTTCTGTATACACCTCCAAATGATGAACGGTTTAATGCGTTAGGAACTAGACTCAAAGAGCTTTAATTTGATATATTGTTCATCACTCCACACTTTATATAACTAGATATATTCTTGTCCAAAGTGAGGTCTTGTGCGCATTAACTTACAACTTTAGCCTATTATGAAAAAAAATCCAACTTGGCTTAGACTTAGGCCTCTCCTTAGAACCCAAATCACTTATATTATGACTTATACACTTATTAAATTATCTAATTGATATCCATTATATCATGAACCCTCACTTGCACTCAAGATAAAATAATTAGCCTATCTTGGCAACACGAAATCTTAGATTACTTAGCAAACTATTCTGGGGCTTTACATACAGAGAACACACCAGACGTGTTTTATATCCAGAATTTGAAGAAAAAGCCCACGAAGACGTTTCGCAAGTATGCTACTCATTGGAGGTCCGAAGCCACTAAGGTCAGACCCGCCTTCGAAGAGGAGCAAATGAACAAGTTCTTTGTTCGGGCTCAAGACCCGCGGTACTATGAAAGGCTAATGATGATTGAGAACCACAAGTTCTCCGACATTATCAAATTAGGTGAATGAATTGAAGAAGGTATTAAAAGTGGTATGTTTACAAATTTCGAAGCCTTGCAAGCTACGAATAAGGCTTTACAGTCCGGTGGTGTGTCCAAGAAAAGGGACGTAGGGGCCGTGATGGTTGCACAAAGGACCAAGTCTCCCCTTAAATACCAAGCTTACCCAACACCTACACTCACATACTAGCCAACCCCAAATTACCAAGCACCCTCATACCAAGCTCTGCCACCAACTTATCAGTCATCTCCACGTCCTACATATCAACCTACTTCACCCAGATACTCCCAACCTGCTCATGTCTACCAAACTTATAATGCTCAACTATCCTATTATCAATCACCCTCTGCATGCCAAAATTTCCCTAGACCCCGACCTAATTTTGATCGCAGACCTCCAAAATAATATACAGCCATCACTGAACCCATCGACCAGCTGTATGAGAGGCTCAAAGTTGCTGCTATGTCACCCCCATCCCTGTTGCAACCCCTGAGAATCCTTCTCAGTGGGTTAACCCAAACAAGTCCTGTGCATACCACTCTGGCATGAAAGGACACACCATCGATGAATGTCGCTCCTTGAAAGACAAGATATAGTCTTTGATTGATAACAAGATCATTCTAGCAAAGGAACCCGCTCCAAACGTCCGCAACAACCTTCTGCCAGACCATATGGGTGGAGGTATCCATATGATTAAAGTACAAGATGACTGGGATCCCGAGGGATCAATCGGGTTGATCGCAGAAGGTGATGACCCGAAAAAACCAACAATTACACTCAATCCAATCATAGTCCAGATCCAACCATCTGAGGACGCTGAGGTGAATATGTCTATACCTCTTGAGTTTGAAGCAGTGCCACCCGCAAAGTCACCGGCACCAATTGAGGTTGAATTTGTGTCTCCGGCAAATGCACCTGCACCATTTGAGGTTGTTGTCTTGCCACCCAAGGCACATATTCCATTCAAAGTGAGGATAGCCGCACCGATCCCAGTGGCGATGTCTACCATGCCACCATTCTATACAAATGTTGTACCTTGGGACTATATAGCCAAGGCGAGAAGAAAGGGCAAGGTCAGGATTGAAGAAACTATCGCAGCACAGGGTATGACAAGAACTAGTAGAGTCTATACCCCTGAACATCTTTCTGAATCAAGCAAGCAGGCCTCCAATCGGCCGCCCCTCATTGAGACAAGTCTGGACGACCTTTGGAGGAAAATACAGGCCAAGGAATATTCGGTCATCGACCAGTTAAAGAAGATGCCAACGCAAATATCCATTCTCTTTTTGCTGCAAAATTTTGAGACACACAAGAATGCTTTGTTAAAGGTGCTAAATGAAGCGTACGTACCAAGTAACATCACTAGCGGGAAAGTGGCTAATATGGTAGAACAAGTGCTGGAAAGACATAAGATCACCTTTTATGAGGACGAGCTGCCACCTGAAGGGCTGGGGCACAACAAAGCACTGCACATCACCGTGCAATGCGAAGATTATTTCATCACCAGAATCCTGATCGACGGAGGTTCCAATATTAACATTTGTCCACTGGTAACACTCAAGAAGTTGGGTAAACTGCATGAGAGAAAGGATGGATCAATCAATGTGAAAGCCTTCGATGGTTCTTATAGGTCCACCATTGGTGAGATTAGTCTATGCCAGCAGATGGGACCAACCTAGTTCGAGGTCGATTTCCAGGTAGTAGATGTACCAGCGTCTTACAACTTGCTGCTGGGATGACCATGGATTCATGTTGCTGGTGCCATAGCATCAACGTTGCATCAGGCAATAAAGTTTGAATGGAATCACCAAGAAGTGATCATTCATGGAGACGGTAGCAACCCTATATATAGTCGCCAGACCATTTCGGCTATCGAGGGAAGAAGGAAGCGGGGTGGAGAAATTACCACCACATTGAGCGGGTCAATGCTATCAACAAATACAAATGGTGGGATAGCAAAATCGAGAGTATACTAAGTTGGAGTGAGTATACTGGCAAAGGGCTCGGCAAGAACTCCAAGGAATCTCTAAATCCATAAAACTCAAGAAACATGGCATTACCTTTGGTTTGGGATATGAATACACCTGGGAAGAATTCAATAGTTGGTCGCCACCATAGTGCGGTCCTTACTACCCACTAGAGCAGCCAATCCTGCATCTGGAGCAGACCTTCCAACAGGCCGACATTGTTTATGGGTAAGATAAAGAAGAAGAACTTGTTTCTAGAGGACAGTAATATGGATTGTTGCGTTATTCTCGAGGAGAAGGGGGAGGAAGGCCCTTCCATACAGCTTGTGAGAAGAGGGGTACATCTCACGAATAGGACCATCAGGACAACCAAAGCCTGACGTGCCTCGGGGTAGCAAGGCTAAAACAAGCATTATTCACTGTTTTTACTAAATGATTTTCTTTTCGCATTTTTCAATTCCCGTAATAAGATTTTCTATGTTCAAAATAGTTATTCAATTTATCAAAAGCATGTTTTTTATTTTTCTTATGAATTAATATTTATTGCTATCGTTTTTCCTCCTTGCTTTACCAATACAGCATTACTATTACTTGTTTTGATGAACCAATGACTGTGACATGCAATGAGACAACGCAACAAATGGACATGGATTTAGAGGAAGATGACATACCTGACGAGATTGTCAAAGAAGTTGAGAACTTTGAGAACAGACCTAAGTCCAACCTGGACGAGACCAAGATTGTCAACCTAGGAGATGCAGAAAACGTCAAAGAAATGCAAATCAGCATTCACCTATTGCCATCGGAGAAGAAAGAATACACAGAATTTCTAAAGGAGTATGAGGACATATTCGTCTGGTCGTATGATGACATGACTGGTCTGAGTACGTCTATTGTGGCTCACAAACTGCCAACCGATCCAATGTGTCCATCGATAAAGCAAAAGCTCAGAAAGTTCAAGCCTGATATGAGTTTGAAAATCAAGGAAGAAGTCATCAAGCAGATCAACGATAAGGTCCTCAGGGTATTAGAATACCCGACATGGTTAGCCAACATTGTGCCGGTGCTAAAGAAGGATGGAAAGGTCAGAGTCTGTGTCGACTACCAGGATCTCAACTGGGACAGTCCGAAAGACGACGTCCCTTTGCCAAATATACATATCTTGAATGACAAGGGCCAAGCATGAGCTACAGTCATTCGTAGATTGCTTCGCTAGTTATCATCAGATCTGGATGGATGAAAAAGATGCTGAGAAAACGACTTTCATTACGCCGTGGGGAGTGTACTGTTACAAGATGATGCCATTTGGCCTGAAGAATGCATGGGCCACCTACATGAGGGCCATGACTACCATCTTCCATGATATGATACACAAGGAAATAGAGGTATATGTGGATGTTGTTATTATCAAATCCAAGAAGGCCACTGACTACATAGAAGATCTGAGGAAGTTCTTCAATAGACTACGGAGATTCAACCTGAAACTAAACCCCGCAAAGTGCACATTTGGGGTTCTTGCTGGGAAATTGCTTGGGTTTATTGTGAGCCACCGAGGAATAGAACTGGATCCATCGAAAGTCAAAGCCATTCAAGAACTACCACCGCCAAGGAACAAGAAGGATGTGATGAGTTTCTTGGGAAGGCTTAACTACATCAACCGATTCATAGCACAGTCTACAGTTATCGGTGAGCCAATTTTTAAGATGTTAAAGAAGGACGCCACCACCAAATGGACCGATGACTGCCAAAAGGCCTTCGACAAAATCAAGGAGTACCTATCAACACCACCAGTCTTAGTCCTGCACAAGCCAGGTAGACACTTATTACTCTACCTTGCAGTGTTAGATGGAGCTTTCAGCTACGTTCTGGGGCAGCATGATAAAATAGGGAGGAAGGAACAAGCCATTTATTATCTCAGCAAGAAGTTTACCCCGTACGAGGTCCGGTATTCTCTATTGGAACGCACCTGTTGTGCTTTGACTTGGGTAGCTTAGAAGTTGATACATTACTTCTGCGCCTATATTACATATCTCATATTGAGAATGGATCCCTTGAAGTACATCTTTTAGAAGCCCATGCCCACCGGCAAGCTAGCCAAGTGGTAAATCCTGTTGAGTGAGTTCGACATTGTTTACATAACTCAGAAAGCGGTCAAGGGACAGGCACTGGTAGACCACCTTGCTGAAAACTCCGTGGATAGAGGATATGAACCCCTGAAAACGTATTTTCCTAATGAAGAGGTATCATTCATAGGAGAAGACATTGCAGAATCCTATGACGGTTGGAGAATGTTATTTGATGGAGCAACAAACTTCAAAGGAGTTGGCATAGGATTAGTCCTAATATCAGAAACCGGTCAGCATTATCCGATGTCTGCCAAACTTAGGTTCCCCTGAACCAACAATATGGACGAGTATGAAGCCTGCATCTTAGGACTCTAAATGGCCATTGACATGAACGTTCAAGAGCTTCTAGTGATTGGAGATTCAAACTTGCTTATACATTAGGTACGACGAGAATGGACGATCAAGAACTCCAAGATACTCCCGTATCTGCATCATGTATAGGAATTGAGAAAGAGGTTCACGAAGACGGATTCCAGCATGTTCCTAGAATCCAGAATGAGTTTGCTGGTGCATTGGCTACCCTATCATCTATGATACAGCATCCCGACAAGAATTTCAGTAATCCCATTTCGGTGAAAATCCATAATCAGCCAGCTTACTATGCCCATATTAAAGAGGAAGTAGACAGAAAGCCTTGGTTTCATGATATCAAGGAATATTTAGCAAAAGGAGAGTACCCGGAACATGTGAATCCTACTCAGAAATGCACACTTCGGATATTATCCAACAACTTCTTTCACAGCGGAGGAATCCTGTATAGGAGGACTCCTAATTTAGGATTATTAAGATGTGTCGATGCAAATGAAGCATCCAGGCTACTAGAGTAAATTCATGCTAGGACCTGCGGTCCACATATGAACGGTTTTGTCTTAGCAAAGAAGATACTCCGGGCTAGTTACTTTTGGATGACTATGGAAACGGACTGCATCCAGTATGTCCAAAAATGCCACCGCTGTCAGATACATGCAGACATGATAAAGGTACCTCCAAGCGAGCTCAACACAACAAGCTCTGTGTGGTCGTTCGCCGCCTAGGGAATGAACGTTATTGGACCAATCGAGCCTGCTGCTTCCAACGGACACAGGTTTATCCTAGTAGCCATCGACTATTTCACCAAATGGGTCGAAGCAGCATCTTACAAAGCAGTGACTAAGAAAGTTATGGCAGACTTTGTCCACGACCGCATTGTTTGTCGATTCGGAATTCTAGAGTCAATCATTACTGATAATGGCTCCAACCTCAACAACGACTCTATGAAAGCTATGTGTGAAACTTTCAAGATCAAACACAAGAATTCCACAGCCTACAGACCTCAGATGAATGGAGTTGTAGAAGCTGCCAACAAGAATATCAAGAAGAATTTAAGGAAAATGATAAAGAATCACAGACAGTGGCACGAGAAGTTATCATTTGCTCTATTAGGGTACGGCACCACAGTCTGCACATCAATCGGGGTAACCCTTATATGTTGGTTTACGGTACAGAGGCTGTCATTCCCACTGAGGTAGAAATTCCTTCCCTAAGGATCATACAAGAAGTTGAGCTCGACGATGCAGAGTAGGTAAAAAATCATTATGAGCAACTAGCCTTATAGACGGAAAGAGAATGAATGCAGTTTTCCATGGTCAACTCTATCAGAACAGAATGTCCAGAGCCTTCAACAAAAGAGTCAAGCCAAGAAAGTTCGCACCGGGACAGTTGGTGTTAAAGAAAAATTTTCTGCATCAAGATGAAGCCAAAGAGAAGTTCTCTCCCAACTGGCAGGTCCATACATGGTTCACCGGATTTTGACAGGAGGAGTCCTCATACTTGCAGAAATGGACGGAGAAGTATGGCCAAAGCCGATCAATTCAGATGCAGTCAAGCGTTACTATGTATAATCTTTATGCTTTCCTTATATGATGTAAATTGAACTATGCTTGAGCTGATTCCCGTTTAAGACGGGATACGTAGGCAGCCCTATTGGTTCGGTCATAATGCAATAAAATTTCATTTTCCCCGCAATTAGAAACTGGGGCAGAATTTTGAGGAGGACCCTCAAAATTCCGAAGTAATTTCAGCTGATCGCCACATGAGCAACAGTAGAAACGTCAACCCATCAAACTGGGGCAGAATTTTGAGGAGGAACCTCAAAATTCCGTAGCAAGGGAGGTTGCAATGTCCTGAACTACGTCACAGTCGTTAGTTCATCTAAAAGTTATTTTTAATTTATGTCATACTTTTACAAAATCATGCATATTATTATTGAAACTGCTTTGTTTAGCAACGCTACCCCAATAATACAGATGGTATCACTAGATCAAAGCCAAACGATTCAAGCAAAAGCCAACGGGGATACAAACTAACCTCCCCCTTACAAAACTCACGATTTTTCCTTGGATGCAGATACTAGGATTGTGAAATCATTAGACATATTGTACGCCCACGGGACAAACATTGTTCAAAATATGATTCTCAGAACCATTGCACTTACCAACATTTGCTATCAGCACACACCAGTTATGTTCCGTATGTCACAATGTTCCCAGTAATCACAATGCCGCAATCTGCTATCAGCTAAGAAAACTCTACTGTCATTTGTTATCTTATTTCTTGCATAAGGCTACCATTCTGCCTTCCGAGACTAAACGATGTCTCCATCTGCATTTGCATTGCATAAGGCTACTATTTTGCCTTCCAATTTGCATAAGGCTACCATTCTGCCTTCCGAGACTAAACGTTGTCTCCATCTGCATTTGCATTGCATAAGGCTACTATTCTGCCTTCCAATCTGCATAAGGCTACCATTCTGCCTTACGAGGTTAAACTCTACCTCCACATGCATCTGCATTGCATAAGGCTACTATTCTGCCTTCCAATATGCATAAGGCTACCATTCTGCCTTCCGAGGTTAAGCTCTACCTCCATTTGCATCTGCATTGCATAAGATTACTATTCTGCCTTCCAATCTGCATAAGGCTACCATTCTGCCTTCTAAGGTTAAGCTCTACCTCCATCTGGATCTGCATTGCATAAGGCTACTATTCTACCTTCCAATCTGCATAAGGCTATCACTCTGCCTTCCGAGGCTAAGCTCTACTTTTAATTTTCTATGAAACTAAGCGCTATCCCAAACACTATTCATCTTGCTTATCTTATGGGCTAAGCTCCACCCTTCAATTTGCAAGACTGGGCTCTGTCTTGTCTGCATCATACTACTGCATCCTTCATGGGCTGAAATATTGCCAACTCATCCAAAGGCATTATCGTTCGAAGGCACCATCTTCATAGCCCGAGAACACCATGTCATGGCCTAAGGATCTTTTTCAATCTTTTGCATATCATTATTCAAAGGCATCATGGTTCGGAGGCACCATCCTCATAGACCGAGAACATCATTTCATGGCATGCGAATCCTGCATCAAAAAACCCATGGCCCAGGACATCATGGTCTGAGGACGCCATTCCTAACCGTCCAAAGACAACATTCATGGTCCAACGGAAATTTGCATCATGTTTAAATTTATGCACAGTATATGCTTGTGTTGCTTCTAATTGTAGGTGAGACGTCGAGAAACGGCTATCCCAGCAGGAATGATCCCGCTCCAGTTCCCTCAAGCCATATCAAACCTAACCATTCCCGTAAATCGTTCACTCACCCAGCCCAAGTTGTTGCGTCCGTTCTTGAAATGTCTTCATCGTTATACTCCGCCGATGGATCCTAAACTACATACAGACTGATTCCTAAAAAATCAGGGATATGTAGGCAACTCAAAAACCAGGGTGCAGCCTAAACCTCTTCAAACCATTTCGCTCGGTCAAAATTGGCAATCATATCTTTACCCGACAACTCTTTCACCCTTCTCGGTTAAAGAGGGGCAGTTGTTGATACCCAATTATTTCCCTCACATATTTTTTATACATATATATACTTTCAAAATAGTACATATGTAGTTATAAGCATGCATAAGTATTTTTATAATTTTTCTACAGTTTTAAAAGCTCCAAATCAATTTATTTCTCCTTTTTTTATTATATAATTATCCAGTAATTATCCTTCAAATTACTTTTATGATGATTTAGCCATCCAAATTCTTTATTTATGCCAACATAGTGTTTAAGTCTTTTTGTGCATTTTTTCGTAATTATATTTATGTTTTTAAGCTAAATTGCACATTTTTGCAAAAATAACCCATACTAATGTATAATTACATTATTTATGCACAAAATGATCTTTTATATTTTAAAAATGTTAAATAACTATTTTGAATTATTTTTAGACATTTATTATTTTTTATTAATTATTTAGTTATAAAAAGTGGCTATTTAAAATCTGGCCCTATTTTTTTTAATTCCGATCCTAATGTGACCCAACACCCAGCCCAATTTTAACCCAAATATACCCAGCCCAAACCTAATACCCGATTCGACCCTAAAACCCTTTCAATCTCGGTCGTTGATCACAGAGATCAACGACCACAATCCACCATTTCCTTTTTTAGTTTCAAACGACCACTAAACCCTAAACATTTCTCACACACAGCCGCCCTTGAATCCCTTCCTCTCTAGTTCTCTCTGAAACCAACCCCTAACCCGAATCGCCGTCACCCAAAATCAACCCCAAACCTTGGAATCCCTGTCCGATCTATGGCATCCTATGGATGTACGAAGCCTCTACTTGTCTCTCATCCCCTTGGTTGTTCGATTACATGGTTTTTGTGGAAGAACCTCGAAGAGATCTGGTCCAAATCTCGTTCAAAGCTTTTCAAGGGTTCGTCCATGGTTTGCGAGTGATTTCTATTGAAGTTCCATTGTTCATATATCTGGTTCAAAATCAGGTTCTCTTTACCCCTCTCCTTTCTCCTCAAAACCCTAATCTTTGGCCATGAATCTATCCGATCTTTGCAAATCTGGAAGAATTTTAAGTTTGTCAATGACTTTTCTTTAAAGATCTCTTGTTTCTTTACTTTTGACCAATTTAGCACTATATCTTGGGTCCTTTGCTATCTACTACTTGAATCTCTACATACTTGAAAATATTTTCGATTTTTTGTGATTTTTCTTTAAGTTTCTTTTATTCCTCTACTACTGACCGATTTTAAACACTATAATACTTCAGGTTTTCGACTTCTATGACTATGGTTTCCCGGAATATTTTTCTCTCCAAAATGTTTAACTATTTTATGTGCTTATTCTTCTGTTTCTTGTGTGTTTTGAACGATTTCATGAAGATTGCTTTAACCCTGGCTTGTTTATGCTAAAAGCCCTAATTTCTTGACATTATTGTTTGGTTTTCGAGTTTGTCTAGGTTACTTGGGTACTGACTTTGTACTATGCTTTGGTTTCTGTGATTCTTCTTAGCCTAATTCAATGTCTTTTGATTCTAATGTGCCTCTATTGATGCTCTTGGTTTGACTCTTCTACTGATCCTATATGTCTATGTTCATTTTTTTACCTATTCATGGTAAACCTATACCTTTCCCCTTAAATCAATGATTGATTTGGATTCTTGACTTATCAATTTGTTTTGTTAATACCCATTCCTAACTATTTCCTTATTTACAATCTTGACCCTCTTTCTTACCTTGTTTGATTAATTATGATATTTACTGATTCTTTACCAATCATTTTCTTAATTAAAAATCTGTCTATTTACCTCTAATTGCTCGTTGATTGTCTTTCCTTAAACGTGTTCTGCCTTTACCGTTGGTTTATTAACCTTAATTAAGGGAAAATTGTACTAACTTATGTATAATTGATTCGGTGGATTCCTTAATTGTAGAAGGGTTGATTCCCTTTACCTTATTTTTTTCTTGCTCTTAAACTACTATATATATGCTCTCTCATTAACACACACAAACACGAAGAAAGTAGTTAAAAACCCTCTCTCACATAAAAAGAAAACATTTTCTTCTGCTTTCTCTTTTTTCATATTATTTGTTATTGTCCTAAGTCAGCCGGCTGCAAGCCAAGGCTGATTACTCTACTCTCTTTCCCTCTCACTTTGTGTTTACTTCTTTACTGATATGTTCTAATTTCAATTCAAGTTTCAAAATAATGTGTTTCTTTTACTGCTTCATTTCATGTTGTTTCTGGTATGTTTTCACTGATGGTTCTGTTGATTCAACTTGTAATTGATATGTTTACTTCATCACTTCATCAGTTTGCTTCTGAATGTCTCCCCTCCCCTTAGACTCATCATGTTTATAAAATTGTTATTCCCCTTCCTAATATACCCCAATGTGGCCCTTCTTTACTCATGTTTGCTTGGATTTTTAGCATGAACCCCTCGGTGCAAAAATAGTTGGATATCCTCAAGTTACATGATTCTGTGTTCTCTAACTCCTCAGCATATTGCTAATTCTATACTTGAGCACTCCTGCAACTATGTGCTTACTTATGTAACCTATGTGTCCCCAAACCCCACTACCCTTGTAGGTGACTACTGAACCCGCCTTGGTCCTATGTTCCTTGATTATGTGTTAACCTGTTTTGGGTGCAGTGTTTGGACTGTTGCTTGTTAGTCTACTCCCTTTCCAAAACTGTCTTATTGAACAACTCCCCCTGTTGTTTTACAAAACTATTTCAAACAAGTCTTTCTAAAAAAAATTGTTTTCCTGCTTAAATCTCTTCAAAACTATGTCAAGCACTCTCACTCTACTCTTAGACCACTAAGTTCTACCCCTTTTGTGTGAGCCTTGCTTGGGACCCTTGAGCTCCCTCTAAACTTGGACACACAAAAGCTGGCCTTTCCACACTGTACTTACTCTGTCTTGGCTATGAAATCTGGGTGTGAGCACTGCCCAAGATCCCTTGAGGTCCTTAGGGAACTCTGACACACCCAGATATGAGAAATGCTATGGAACAATCTTGGCATTTGAGGTGATTTATTACATAACTCAGAGAGGAAGTCCTAATCAGGTGCTAGAAATCTAGGCATGTGTTCAGGCTCTCTATAGTGTAACTTTTTCTTTTCTACTTATGTAATTCATTTCAGTATCGATTTGTAATAATATGTTGAAAACAAGTATTGGGGCTGGCTAGTGAAAAAGAAAGGGTAGTTGTATATACTATCAACATCAATGGATAGAAACCATGTCTTAGGTTTACATTTCCTATATGTGCATTAGAATCCATGTGTAAGATCAATCCATTCAAAGCATGTCATGCATTAGATACCATATTCTTAGGTTTATTGTTTCAGCATCTCATTTGGCATCACTTTACCGCTTAGAAATCCTGCTTTAGGCTAAATAATAGCATCAACATAAAATTAATGCTCCTGCACTTTTTGAAGTCATGTTGTAACTCTTTGGGCATTTAGAAATCATGCTTTAGGAATTCTGCAATCATTCTGCATTTTCATATGTGCACGTTAGATACCCTGTTTTAGGATCTTGTTCACACTCATTCAGCCACACCTAGTTAAACTACTGATGCATGAAAAAGGATATAAAACAGTCTCATGTTTGATTATCCTGTTTAAGTGAAACTGGTCATAATCCTTGCATGTATTTGCAACATTTAGAACAACATGCTTTAGGTAAAATAACTTCCAAACTGTTTTTTAATAATTCTAGTAACTGCTGCATATTATTTTACGCTTAGGCAAGTCTTAGGTAATCAACTTAAAATAAAATCAGAACCGCCTTTGTGATTAATGTTTAACTGTCACCATGTTTAAATCAGTAGGCAAGTTTGATTAGGACTTCTTCTCTGACTCACGTAATAAATCTGACTCTGCTGTTTTTACTTAGATACCATGCTTAGGATCTGAATTTAGACCTTAATTGTGTATGAGTCATGTTGTTTATGTATATTGTGTGTGGAGGTATATCTGAGCCTTTCATTTTGTCTTCCATGCTCCCCTTAATTGAAGTCCTACTTGTTATTATATGTCGCCTTAGTATTTTACATTTAAGCTTGAGAGTCTGCCTAGAACCCTCTTTCTATAGGATATGAGTCCTAAATTCCTTCAAGACTGATAGAAATAGATGGGTAACAGCATGCAATAGGGGTCGAGACCAACCGTCGCTTTAATTACCTTCATGGGGCCGAAAAGGGTAGATATGGATATGATGACCGATGTGTTAATACCACGTGTAGCCCCTCTTTGAGGAGTGTCATACCGGGTATTGCATTGATGTGATCCATATTATAAACAAACCAAGGACACGCCCTTTACATTCACAAATATGCTTAGATTGTAATTCTTTTTAAAATCTTGCTTTTCATTAATTGTTTTTTCAAAACATATGTGTATTTAAATCCCCTACTATTTGAGCCATACTTGTTTATTTGCTAATTGTACAAATTCACAAAAACTATTTAGTCGGGAACCACACTAGTGGATCCTGAGGGGTGCCTAGCACCTTCCCCTTAGGATAATTTCAAGATCTTACCATGTCTCTGGTTACCAAACATAGTTATAAATGAACCCTATAGGTGCCCTAACGCACCTTAAATCATTATATGGTGACTCTTCAAAAATACAAACCCCCGTTCAAAAAGGAAAGAGTTGTCCCAACGAAAAATGTCATAACCCGATTTCGTGAGAAAAAGGGGCGCGGCAGACTCTCTGCCCCACTCAGTCATCACTATCTTGTCTCACCCATGGCTCATAATGTCATGAAAACTGACCCGGAACATTGATATGATATATCAATAAACAACAACTGAGACTGAGATATGATATGAATGCATGAATGCGACAGAGTACGATATATCAATAAAATCAATGAGACGACATCAAGAAACGACTACTATTGGTCCCAACAACATCAGCATAAAGCCTAAACATGATATTTAGCATGATGTATAGCTAAATTAATCAATCACATGGTGAAAAACACAATTATCAACAAGGTCAGCCACTAAACAGTGCCCTGGGAATAACAGAGTCACAACTCATAGGGTGCACGCCCATACGCCCGTCACCTAGCATATGCGTCACCTCAACACCAATCACAAAACAAATAATTCGAAACTTTATACCCTCAACACTAAGTTTAGAAGAGAGACTTATCTTAAACCAGCTAATTTCGGCGTCGAGCATGCCAAGCGATGCTCCAAGAATGTCATCACGCGTGTAGCGACCTCCAAACAGCTCAACACTAGACAAAAGAAACTTAAATACTCAGATAAAACCCAAGGAAGCAATTACAAATGATACAGATCGAATCTGAAGTCAAATCCCAAATTCGGCATAAAATACACGTGGGACACGCCTCGAAACTCACAAAATTTGACAACCCATTCAATTACGAGACTAACCATACTAGTTTCACTCAATTCCGACTTCGAATCGGCTTTCAAATCCCAAAAGTTCATTTTATGAAACTCCACAAATTTTCCCTAAAGTACTAATCAAATGATGAAATAAATGGTATATTCATGATTATTAGCCAAAACTGAGTTAGAATTACTTACCCAGATGATTTCCTTGAAAAACTCCTGAAATTCGCCTCAAACCGAGCTCGCAAAGTCCAAAATGGTAAATAAAGCCCTAAACCTCGCTTATATAGTGCCTTCTGAACTTCCATTCGGCGGTCCGCATGTTTTCTCCCCACGGCCGCACACTCTCCACTGTGGTCCGCGTAATTTCCATTGTGGTCGCAGGCCCTAAGACCTCAACTACTGTAGTCCGCACAATCCTGTCGCGGACGCATAGTACCATCGCGGTCCGCAAAATGTGAGGGATGTTAGAGCAGTGGCTCCTACCATTGATTCAGTTCCGGTGGTGAGGGATTTTCCGAATGTGTTTTCTTCATACCTGCCGATCATGCCGCCAGACAGGGTTATTGATTTCAGTATTGATTTGGTGACCGGGCACTCAACCATTTCTATTCCACCATATCGTATGGCACCGGCGGAGTTAAAGGAGTTGAAGGAGCAGCTTCAGGAATTCCTTAATAAGGGGTTCATTGGTAGGCCAATATGGATGTGTGTTCTGCATTCGATTGTTATTAAGCTTATTCGTGTTCTAGGGTGATCTATGAGTTACCTTTCCGTGTTGCGAGGAGTCATGATTTGTTGGTTATATGCATATATAGTGCGGTTCTATTGGGGTTTCATAGCGAAATTCGAGCGGGAAAAGTATTGGGTATTGCTCGGTGGATGGCGTGTTTGTTATATTCCTTCGGAGTTGTGTGGTGTTATGTCATTTGCTTCTCTGTGGTTATGGTAGTGCAATTTAGGTCCTTGATGTTGAATTCCGAATGGTTGTGGATTTTGAGCAGGAGGACTCGAGGTATATAATGTAGACTAGCATTTGGATAGGGTCACGCATTGTAGCAGAGTTATGTGGAGGTGTGATCCTTCGAGTTAGATTTGTGTGTTCTGGTTCTACGATGTGTGATGGGTTCTCAGCATTTTTTGTGGTGGTACTGGTGATGCTTGCGGTACAACTCTCTCATTTGAGTCATTTTTCCCCATGATTTGAGTACATTTGGACTGTTGATTGTTGGTGCGCGGGTCGCACGGGTTGTGGCTTTAGATTGTATTGATGTGTCATGTCACTAGAGTAGTCGTGTTGGATGAGATGAGGTCATTGAGATCTAGAATGAGTACTATCAAATTCGATTTTAGCATGTTGGAAGGATAATATCAGGATTTAGTTTAGAAATTTATTATGGTCCTTGCCAAAGGTGAGAGAGCTTCATGAATGGTTGATCTTAGGAATGGTTATGACTTTTTGTGTGTTTCATTCATCATTGGCAGTATACGAAAGTGTTGGAATGAGGCTTTATTTGATAAGAGGTTTATTATCGGTATTCGGTTGTTTTGAGTAGTTGTCGTAATTAGAAGTTATCGCTATGAGTGTTTGAGTTATGTGGTATATCATGTAATTACATCTAGGGTTACAGATATGGTTTGCTACAACTTGTTCGGGCTTATTCAGAGTATACATGTGAGATTCTGATATTATAGATAATTTCGGTAGTGGAAATTTGGTTCTAAGGTTAATGGGTTAGGTTGGATTGTGAAATTTCAGTTATGTTGTGCTATCGGGCCTGTATAAAATAGGGTAACGTGGGATCACACCTGGGTATGTTCATGGTAAGGTTATACAGCGATTTGTTTTCTTTTGGAACAACTCTTGGCACGTTCGAGCACGAACGTAAGTTAAAGTGGGGGAGAATGTAATGACCCGTCCGGTCGTTTTGAACATTTGCACTTTGCTCGCCAGTTCTCGGGCATGACTAGCCCCGTACAATGTATTATGACTAATGTAAATCATCGGTTTTGTTTTAAAGTTAACCAGAACAGATATGGAAGAATGATTCTCAGCTTGAAGCTTTAAATTTGAAAGGCTTGGCCAAGTTTTGATTTTTTAGTATTCGATCTCAGATTTGAATTTTTATGATTGGTTAGCTCCGTTAGGTGATTTTGGCCTTGGAGTGCGTCCGGAATGTGATTTGGAGGTCCGTGGTAGAATTAGGCTTGAATTAGCAAAATTGGAAATTTGGCGTTTCTCGATCGGAAGTGGAAATTTTGATGTCGGGGTCGAAATGGAATTCTGGAAATTGAAATAGGTCCGTAGTGTGAATTGTGATGTGTGTACAAAATTTCAGGTCATTCGCATGAAGTTTGATAGGTTTTGGCATTGTCTGCGGAATTCAGAAGTTTGGAAATCCTTAGGCTTGAATCCGAGGGTGATTGGATGTTTTGATGTTGTTTAGAGTGTCCCGAAGTTTGGAATAAGTTTGAATGGTGATATTTGACTTGTTTGCATGTTTTGTTGAGGTCCTGAGGGCCTCGGGATGGATTTGGGTGGTTGACAGAAAGTTTGGCTTTGAGTTGATGCTGCTGATTTTGCTGCTTCTGCAATTTCCGCACTTGCAAATTGGGGACCACAGGTGCAAGGTCGCATGTGCGAGCTTAAAGCCGCAGATGCGGACACTGTAGAGTTTGGCCCATTCCGCAGAAGCGGAAGATGTGTCGTAGGCGTGCACCACAGGTGCGATGGTTTGACCGTAGATGCAGAAATTGGTTCATTAAGTGGGTTCCACATCTACGAGGGAAATACAATAGGTGTGGTGCCGCAGAAGCGGGTATTGGACCGTAGGTGCGGTTTTTGCTGGATTGAAAACATAGCTTGAGGTTTGTTCTTCATTTTTCGATTTTGGGCTTAAGGAACTCGGGAGAGAGGCGATATTTCAAGGGATTTGAAGGAGCAACATTGGGGTAAGTGTTTCTAACCTATAATGGTTTAAATTCGATGAATCTATGATCTTATTCACCATCTAATTGAGAAGTTGGACTAGAAATTTGGGAATTTAGGGCTTGAAATTGGAGAGAGGATTTTGAGAATTTGAGTGACCAAATGAGGTCGGATTTTGGTAAATTTGGTTTGTTTAGACTCCTGACAGGATAATGATTCTGGTTTTATGATTTTTGTTGGATTTCCAGACGTGGGCCCAGGGGTGAGGTTTGGTCAATTTCGGGATCTTCTAGTTAATTTGATAATTATTTCATGGGCTTTGTTCCTTTAGCGTGTATTAATGATGTGATACTGAGTTTTATTATATTTGGAGCATTTGGAGGTCGAGTCGTAGGAAAGGGCATCGAGGGTTAAAATTTTGGCCGGTTTGAGGTAAGTAATGACTGTAAATCTTGTCCTGAGGGTATGAAACCCCGGATTTCTCATTGTTTCACTACTTTGAGGTGACGCACATGCTAGGTGATGAGTGTGTGGGCGTTAACCGTTGGGTATTGTGACTTGGTCCGTCCCGTAGCAACTATTAAGTTGCATAATTGACTGAAAACTATTTGGTACTATTGTGTTTTGGAAAGTATTACTATGTTTTGGGCAGAATGCCATATTTGGGCCTTGTGCCAAGCTGTTTGGACCCTTAGGGGCTTTTTGCTATTATTCCTCACTATTTTGATTTAATATATGTACTCAATCATGCTATGTTTTACTGATTTCATAACTCAGTCTTATTTACTCCGTTTTGATGCATAAAAATGATATTTTGGGCTGGGCATCCTATTTTACTGTTAGCCCGAGTGGCTTGAGAGGTTTCTGACTGAGTGAGGCCATGGGATTATTTTGTGAGGATATTATGGGATCGGGTTGCGCGACGTAGCAAGTTGTTCTGATTAATTGTTATGTAAGGCCGAGGGCCTGATTGATTTATGCCACAAGGTGGCTTGTTGTTATGATGCCGAGGACCTGACTAATTTATGCCACGAGATGGATTGTTATAGCGCTTGGGCTGTAGGAGCCCCTTCGGAGTCTGAAGACTCCTAGTGAGAGCGTGTACCCTGAGTGAGTGATATGATATTTTTCCCGAGGGGCTTTCTACGAGTGATTGTGAGGTATGCCCGAGGGGCTGTATATGAGTGGCAGTGATGATTGCCCGAGGGGCTGTTCATGATTCAAGTTTGCCCGAGGGGCTGATTTTGTTTTCACCATTTCTACTCACTGTCTTATCACTTCGTTTGAAATTTGTTGAAAGGTGTTTTAAATGGTTTTACTGAAACTGGATTTAAATGAACTGAGTTGATACAAAACCGGTTTTTAAAAGCCTACTGTATTCTACCGAGATTTCATGATATGAACTGTATATATTTGTTGCTCGTCACTATTGCTCAGTCTTTATTTACCTTTATTACTTACTGAGTTGGTGTACTTACATTACTCCCTGCACTTTATAGGCAGATCCAGGTATTTCTGAACCTATAGCGGGTGTTGGTTACTCAGTGGCAGGTCCTTCGGAGTTAGCAAGGTAGCTTCCTGGCGATCGCAGCCCTGCTTTTCTCCCTCCTTATCCTCCCTTAGTTGTATTTAGTGATTTTCCCGGCCATGTTAGTCTTGATGTTGTCAGACAGTTGTAGTAGATGCTCATGACTAGTGACACCCCGATGTCGAGCTTTCTTTCCGCAGTATTATTTTGATTTAAACACTTTTAAAGGTTTATTGTTAAATAGCTTTGATTTTATCCTAAGAATGAAATATTGATTGGTTTTGAGATTGTGTCAGCTGGCCTAGTTCCATGATAGGCGCCATCACGATCGGGTTGGTTTTGGGGTCATGACAAATTTCCTTCTCCCGAGCTCTCTATTGAATTTTGGAATTATGAATTCAAACACTCATTTTGAACTTTAAACATTCTACCAAGTTATTTCTTACATCGCAATCGTGGAATTTGCCTCGCAATCGTGAAGAACAAAAATGGACTGCCGCTCGACTTACCTTACGTGATTGTAGAAACACACACGCGATCGCGGATAACAAACTCACAAAACAAACGCGACCCTTACTGTGCGATTGTATAGAGCAATTCCTTCTCCTCACGACTGCTCCAAATCCATCTATGCGACTGCGACCTCAGCCACACGTTCATGATAGCCAAACTGAATAGACCTTCACAATTGCGGCCCCACTCTTGCGATCGCTTATAAGGAAACCAGCAGAAGAAAATACAACAACAACAACAGTCTCTTTAAAGTCAAACATACTCCGATAACCACCCGAAACTCACCCCAGGCTCTCGAGACCTCAACCAAACATACCAAAACATCCCATAACATCATTCAAACTTCGTCGAGCCTTCGAATCACTCAAAATAACACCAAAACGCCAAATTACCCTCCGATTCAAGCCTAAGAACTTATAAACTCTCAAATTTCACAAACGACGCTGAAACCTGACAAATCACCTCCGAATGACCTGAAATTTTGCACACATGTCACAAATGACATTACAAACATATTCTAGCTTCCGGAATTCCATTCTGACCATGATATCAAGATTTCCACTGCCGATCAAAAAATGTCATATTTCCAATTTCGCCAATTCAAGCCTAATTCTACCACATACCTCCAGATTACATTCCGAACATGCTCCTAAGTCCAAAATCACCTAACGGAGCTAACTGGACCATCAGAATTCCCATCCAAGATTGTTTGCACATAAGTCAACATCCAGTTGACTTTTCCAACTTGAACTTCGAAATCTGATACTAAGTGTCTTATTCTTTACCAAAACCACTCGGAACCCGAACCAACCAACACGATACAATGAAATATAGATGAATAACCCAAAAGAAGTAGGAATGGGGAGAAACGGGGCTATAATTCACGAAACGATCGGTCGGATCGCTACATCTTCCCCCTCATTAACAAACGTTCGTCCTCGAACGATTTTAGAAACATACCCGAAGCCTCGAATAGGTGTGGATATCTACTCTTCATATCCTGCTCGTACTCCCAAGAAGCCTCCTCCATGGGCTAACCTCTCCACTGCACCTTCACTAAAGTTATATCATTTGACCTCAACTTTCGAACCTGCTGCTCTAAAATAGCCACCGGCTCCACATCATAAGTCAAATCACCGTCTAACTGAATTGTGCTGAAATCCAAAACATTAGACAGATCACCTATATACTTCTAGAGCATAGAAACATGAAATACCGGATGCACCCCCGACAAGCTAGGTGGCAAAGCAAGCTCATAACCCACCAACCGAGGTTTCAACTTGCCCTTCTTCCCAAATCTCATAACACCCTTCATGGGTGAAACCTTCAGTAGAACCTTCTCCCCAACCATTTAAGACGCATCATGAACATTTCTGTCAGCATAACTCTTTTGTCTCGACTAAGTTGTATGAAGCCGCTCCTGAATTGCTTTCACCTTGTCTAAAGTATCCTGCACCAAGTTTGTACCCAATAGCCTAGCCTCGCCCGACTCAAACCAACCTACTGGAGATCTACATCGTCTCCCATATAAAGACTCATATATAGCCATCTGAGTACTTGACTGATAGCTATTGTTATATGAAACTTCGGGAATGGCAGAAACTTGTCCCATGAACCCCCGAAATCAATGACACAAGCGCGCAACATGTCCTCCAATATCTGAATAGTGCGCTTGGACTGCTCGTCCATCTAAGGGTGAAAGGTTGTGCTCAACTCAACCTGAGTACCCAACTCTCACTAACCGCTCTGAAGAATAGGTAGTACATACGGGAATGAAGTGCGCGGACTTGGTCAGCCAATCCATAATCACCCAAACAACATCGAACTTCCTCAAAGTTCGTGGGAGTCCAACTATGAAATCCATGGTGATCCCCTCCCACTTCCACTCTGGAATATCTATCTGCTAAAACAAGCCACCTGGTCTCTAATGCTCATATTTCACCTGCTGACAATTGAGACACTGAGCTACACACCTCATTATATCTTTCTTCATTATTCTCCACTAATAGTGCTGTCTCAAATCCTGGTACATCTTTGCGGCACCCGATTGGATGGAATACCGCGAGCTATGGGCCTTCTCCAGAATCAACTTCCGAAGCCCATCTACATTAGGCACACATCCGGCCCTGCATCCTTATCACACCACCATCACCAATAGACACACCCCTAGCGTCACCTCGCTAAACCCTATCCCGAAGAATGAGTAAGTGTGTGTCATCATACTGGCACTCCTTGATACGGTCATAGAGAGAAGACCTGGAGACTACGCAATTCAATACCTGACTCGGCAAGGTAGTCTTGAACTTTTGAAAGATCGCCTCAGACTCATCCGACCACCTGAAAGGAGCACCCTTTTGGTTCAATTTGGTAAAGGGTGATGCAATAGATGAAATACCTAAACGAACCGACGGTAATAACCTACCAAACCAAGAAAACTATAAATCTCTGTGGCTGAGGATGGTCTGGGCCAACTCTGAACCTCCTTTATCTTCTTTGGATCAACTTGAATACCCTCATTGGACACCACGTGCCCCAAGAACCCCACTAAACTGAGCCAAAACTCACACTTGGAGAATTTTGCATAAAGCTGCTCCTCCCTCAAGCGCTGCAATACAACTCTCAAATGCTCAGCTTTCTCCTCCTAACTATGCAAGTACACCAGAATATCACCAATGAAAACAATCACAAACGAGTCGAGATAAGGCTGAAACATGTTGTTCATCTAATGAATGAACGTTGTTGGGGCATTGGTCAGCCCAAAAGACATCACAAAGAACTCACAATGACCATATCGGGTCCTAAAAGTTTTCTTAAGAATGTCCGAGTCCCTAATCTTCAACTGGTAATACCCTGACCTAAGATCAGTCTTGGAGAACACTCTCGCTCCCTGAAGCTGGTCAATAAATCATTAATACGAGGCAAATTCTACTTGTTCTTGATTGTGACTTTGTTCAACTGCCTATAATCAATGCACATTCTCATAGTGCCATCATTCTTCTTCCTGAATAGAACAGACATACCCCAAGGTGACACACTAGGACGAATGAACCCCTTATCAAGGAGCTCTTAAAGTTACTCATTCAATTCCTTTAAATCCTCCGGTGCCATACAATACGGTGGAATAGAAATGGGCTGAGTGCCCGGCACCAAATCAATACCGAAGTCAATATCCCTATCAAGCGGCATGCCCGACAAGTCTGTAAGAAATACATCCAGAAAATCACGGACCACTGGAACTGAATCAATAGTGGAAGCCTCTGCACTAACATCCCTCACAAAGGCCAAATAAGACAAGCAACCCTTCTCAACCATGCGTTGAGCCTTGAAGTACGAAATCACCCTTCCAGGCACACAATCTATGGAACCACTCCACTCAACCCTCGAATATCCCATCATGGCTAAGGCCACAGTCTTAGCGTGACAATCTAGAACAGCATGACATGGAGATAGTCAATCCATACCCAATATCACGTCGAAGTCAACCATACTGAGCAACAACAAAACCACTCTGGTCTCCAAACCCCAAATAGACACTACACATGGCTGATACACGTGATCTACAACAATAATATCACCTACAGTAGTAGAAACATGAACAGATATAACTAAAGACTCCCTGGGCATATCCAGAAAATGAGCAAAATATGATGAAACATATGAATATGTGGAACCATGGTCAAATAATACGGAGGCATCTCTATGACAAACTGAAACAATACCTATGATCACCACATCTGAAGCCATAGTATCTGGTCTAGATGGGAATGCATAGAAACGGGCTTGACCACTCCCTGATCGACCTCCCCCTCTAGGGTGACATCTGGCTAATTGACCCCTACCCCTAGCTGGCTAGGCGGGTGGTGAAGTAACTGGAGTTGAAGTCGATGGCTGACCCCTCTGCTAAGATGAACCCTAATGACGACGAGGACACTACCTCCACATATGCCCAAACTCTCTATACTCAAAACAACTCCCTAGTTCGGGGGCAGGGACTAATGGGAACCCTTTGCACCTGGATGACTGGTAGAAGAACCTAGCATGGAAGAGCCCTGAACTGATGGAGCACGAGACGAACTTTAGGCTGGGAGGGCACCAAGTGATGAATGGCCCTGATGAGAACCATGGCCCAATGATGCACCACGGTGAATTGGGTGAGCTGACTGAGCATGTCTAAATGGATGGCCTTTGTCGTGCTATAACTGATCCCCTAAGGAGCACCATTGAATCCACCCTAACCACGAGACCTCTTGGCCTCTCTCTCAACCCTCTCCTGACCACGAACCATCTCAATCTATTGAGCAATGTCAACAACCTCATCAAATGTGGCACCAGACGCCCTCTCTCTGGTCATAAGCAGCCAATTGAGGCCATCTATAAACCTCCTGATCCTCTCTCGGTCTGTGGGAACCAACCAGACCGCGTGATGATCCAACTCGGAGAGCCGCATCTCATGCTATGTAACAGACATATCACCTTAGCGAAGATGCTCGAACTTCCTGTGCAGCTCCTCCCTGCAAGACTCATGTATAAAACTCTCCAAAAAGAGAATGAAGAACTGCTACCGAGTAAGGGGCGTTGCACCAACTGGCCTACGCCTCTTGTAAGCCTCCCATCAATTAAGTGCAGCCCTAGAAAACTAGAAAGTAGTGAATGAGACCCTACTGGTCTCCAGAATACCTGCAGTCTAGAGCATCATCTGACACTTGTCCAAGAAACCATATGCATCCTCATCCTCAGCACCACCAAATGACGGATGCTGGAGCCTCCCAAACCTCTCCAATCTGCACTGCTCGTACTCTAGCATAACATGAGCTATAAAGTCTTGAGCAACTGCAACCGGCTAGGCTGGAGGTGCCCCCTGTGTCTGAAGTCCTTGAACAACCTGCTCAGGTGTGTGAGCAGCGGGAGTTTCAGTGCCTCCCCCGGCCTGAGAAGTAACTGCGACCGTAGTAACTGAGACAGCTTGAGCCAGGACAATGCACAGTGATAGAATCTGAGCTAGGACCTCCTGAAGGCCAGGAATCACAATGGTTCCTGAGTTGTTCCCACTGGAGCATCTACGGATGGGACCTGATCTAGAACAACGGGAGGGTCTACAAGTACTGCCCCAGCTGTTGCGCGGGCTGCACCCTTCCCCCTGCAATGGCCTCGACCATGGCCTTCGACCCTTGTAGACCTAGCTGGTGGTACTAGTGGCTGGTCACCCTGTCCGGTAGCGCGAGTCCTCACCATCTGTGAGAGAATGAAACAATAGAAGTTTAGTCACCAGAATCAATGATTTCGCACGATAAGAATTCAAGAATATAGAATTTTCCTAAAGGTTCTGTAGCCTCTCAAAGATAAGTACTTACACCTCCGTACCGATCGTCAAGACTCTACTAAACCTGCACATGACCCGTTAGACCTATATAACCTAGGCTATGATACCAACTTATCACGACCCAAACTACCCAGTCGTGATGACACCTATCGTGGTATTAGGCTAGCCAACTCATTACTCAAAACACGCAACATTTCATTTTAGAAATATATTTTCAACTATTAATCATAGAAATCTTTCGTAAGAAATCCAAAACAACAAAAAGAATGCGGAAACAAAAGCCTGACATCGGGTGTCACTAGTCATGAGCATCTAAGATACAAGTCTGAATGTGCTAAAACCAAGACAGTCAGGAAAATCTAATAAAATAGCTATAGGAAGATAGGAGGGAGAAGAACAAGGTTGTGATCGCCATGCAACTACCTTGCCAACTCTAAGGATATGCGGTGGATGGATCAACACTCACTCGAACGTCTAATAACACATGGATCTGCACATAAGGTGCAGAGAGTAACGTGAGTACGCCAACTCAGTATGTAACAACCATAAATAAAGGCTGAGTAGTAGTGACAAGTAGTAAAACACATAAGGATGATAGTATAAGATCTACATGAAACAATAAGCTTACAAATCATTATTTGAGTCAAATCATCTCATAAAAATTTAGTTTCGATGAAAATCATTTATAGATATTTTTCAACAGTTTCAGTAGAGGCTCAATGCAAAAGTAGAGTGAAGATAATGAAGTCATAAATATCCACTTAGTATAAGATATCACTCATAAACAGCCCCTCGGGCAAAGCCTCAGAGTCACTCATAAATAGCCCCTCGGGCATAACTCACCGCCACTCATGCCCCCCAGTCACTCGTCACTCGGCACTCGCACTCAGTAGGTACCTGCGCTCACTAGGGGTGTGTAAAGACTCCGGGGGGCTCCATCAGCCCAAGCGCTATAACTAGCCAAATCATGACATCAATCACTCTGGCCCTCGACCTATAATAAACAGGCTGTGGCATGCAGCCCGATCCCATATCATATCCTCACAAATCAGGCCCTCGGCCTCACTCAGTCATAAACCTAACAAGCCACTCAGGCATTTCAGTAAAAACCAGGGGAACTTGGCCCAAAACAACATTTATGTGCATCAAAATAGAGTAATATAACTATATTATGCAGTAATAAGGAAAAAACGTGACTAAGTATAGATTTTAAATCAAATCAGTGAGAGAATAGTAATAAAATGCCCCTGAGGGTCCAAATAGTATTATCACAAGGCCCAAACATGGCATTCAGCCCAAGTTATAAGAATTATTTCTAAACACGTAGATATTATATAACTTTCAACAAAATACGCAACTCTATAGTTGCTACGGGACGTACCAAGTCACAATCTCCAACGGTTCACGCCCACACACCCGTCACCTAGCATATGTGTCACCTCAAAGTAGTAAAACAATGTGAAATCCTGTGTTTCATACCCTCAGGACTAGATTTACAATCGTTACTTACTTTAAACCGGACAAAACTCTAACCCGTGATGCTCTTGCCTCTCGATTCGGCCTCCAAATACTCCGAATCTAACAAAATTCAGTATATTATCATCAATATATACTAAAGGAATAAATTTCACATGAAAATTATCAAATTAGACAAAAAATCCCGAATTTGGCTCAAACCCGACCCCCGGACCCACATTTCGGAATTCGACAGAAATTACAAAACTAGAAAGACCATTCACTCACTAGTCTACCCATATCAAATTCATCGAAATCCGAAATCAAATGGCCATTCAAATCCCCAAAACTATCTCTCCAATTCTCTTCCATTTTTCCCCAATTTTCACCCCAAATTCCCAATTTAGATGATAAAAATCAGAACACAATCACAAAATTTAACCAAAATCAATTGAAGAACACTTACCCCAGTCACTTCACTGAAAATCCCTCTAAAATTGCCTTCTCCCGAGCTCTCTATTGAATTTTGGAATTATAAACTCAAACCCTCGTTTTGAATTTTAAACATTCTGCCCAGTTATTTCCTTCATCGCGATCGTGGAATTTTCCTCGTGATCATGAAGCACAAAAATGGACTGCCCCTCGATTACCTTACGCAATTGAGAAACACACACGCGATCGCGGATAACAAACTCACAAAACAACGCGATTGAGACCCTCACTGTGCGATTGCGTAGAGCAATTCCTTCACCTCACGGCCACTCCAAATCCTTCTACGCGTACGTGACCTCAGCCATGCGTTTGCGATAGCCAAACTCAACAGTCCTTTGCGATCGCGGCCCCACTCTTGTGATCACATATAAGGAAACAATCAGAAGAAAATAAAACAACAACAATAGTCTCTTTAAAGTAAAACTTACTCTGATAACCATCCGAAACTCACCCGAGGCCCTCGGGACCTCAACCAAACATACCAACACATCCCATAACATCACTCAAACTTAGTCGAGCCTTCCAATTACTCAAAAGAACACCAAAATGCCAAATTACCCTTGGATTCAAGCCTAAGAACTTATAAACTCTCAAATCTCACAAACGACGACAAAACCTATCAAATCACCTCTGAATGACCTGATATATTGCACACATGTCACAAATGACACTATGAACCTATTAAAACTTCCGAAATTCCATTCTGACCCCGATATCAAGATTTCCATTGCAGATTGAAAAATGCCAAATTTTTAATTTTGCCAATTCAAGCCTAATTCTACCACGGACCTCCAACTTACATTCCGAACATATTCCTAAGTCCAAAATCACCTAATGGAGCTAACTCGACTATCATAATTCCCATTCGAGATCGTTTGCACATAAGCCAACATCCGATTGACTTTTCCAACTTAAACTTCTAAATCGGAGACTAAGTGTCTCATTCCACCCCGAAACCACTCCAAATTTGAACCAACCAACATGATACGATGAAATACAGCTGAAGAACACATAAAGAAGTAGGAATGGGGGAAATGTGGCTCTAATTCATGAAATGACCGATCCGGTCGTTATAAGTTCTCCATGTTTATCTTATGGTTATTAATTCAGGAATGCATGGATGGAAAACCTCAAAGAAGATGGCATCTAGCGCTCCATGCTTCTAGAATCCAGAGGACATAGGAACCTAAGTATCAACTGATGAAATATTAATCATTCCACCATTTTGAATAGGTCAAATTGAGAAGCATCAAGCATTCACATAAAAACCTCCTAATCAACTACTTAGCCTAAACGGGAATAAGCATGACAAGTGCTTAAAATCAAATGGTAGTGTTTGCAATAAATTTTTGAGATATAAAATTAACTGCAATTCCAAAACTAGTATGAAGAAAAGGATATTTTATTAATAAATTATGAGCACAATTCTATTTATCTTTTATTCTTCTCTCCCGGTTATCTCCGTGACTCACTCCTGATTATCTCCGTGATTCGAGGGTTAGAGCAGGTGTTTCTCGATGTAGGATGATGCAGACCTTCATGGGATGTATTTGATCTCCATAAAATGATATCTATCCAACCACATCATTATGCATTTGTGAATATCCCATGAGTTTATGGGATTTTCTAGAGATCTCAATTTTCGAGATGTCTTTTCAAGGGAATATGTACCCTTTTTTATATGTGTAACTTAGGATTATCATAGAATAGCCTCCAAATCAGGGTTTCGGATAGAGTAGCCTCCAAACAACCCTAAATAACTTCTAGGATTTCAGGAGGAGGAATGGACTTGTCTTGTAGTGTCTAGACTTTAAGACGTAGTCCAAATTTCACAAGGGCTGATCCGTTAAAATTTCAATTTCAACAGATAGCATTAATATGGGCAAATTGTGTTATCTTTTTCGGATTGTTTCGTATATATGCAAAATTTTAAATAATTGCAAAATTTTTAACTTATTTACCAAGTTTATCTAAGTTTACTTATTTATAGAAAGTAACTAGAGTTTTTTTACATAAATATATACAAATTCAATCAAAATTTATAATTGATCTATAACTTGAAAACAAATATTTGGTACATTATTCGGTCAAAAACTATAATTACGTACAATTTATATACAAGTATGTTAATTGTATATATTTTTTATGCTGGTTCTACACCTGAATAAAAATATATACACTTTATCTATGTCTTCTTCTTTGAGTTTTAATCTAAATTCTAACCAAAACCACCTCGAATCTTCACCAAATGCTTTCAAAATTTCTATATAAACTTCAAAGGATATCCTAACCATTTGAAACAATACCCAATCCAAAAAGTATGACTTGAACAGTTATAGCCTTGAAAAGCAAGTCTCACTAGAACTGGATGTAATTCAAATAATATCAGATACAAAAGAACAGCATTTTGTAGGAAGAAAATTAGTTATAATGCTTTGGGATTCATGTTACAACGTATTTTATAAATAAACAGAACCCTTTTATATACTAGGGGAATCCTACTTTAAGTACAATTCTATAAAAGGTAAAAAATCTCATAATTTACTAATTAACCAGTTTTTTGTTGATACATGCTGAGATTCCCGCCGTGATATCTGACCGGTGACAGATATTTTGGCCTTCTGTTATTTGGTTTGATAATGTTTCCTCGAGCTCATTCGGAGTTGGAGTTGATTCTGGGGTCATGGACTCGATGATCGTACCCTAGTTCGATGGAACCCAGGGTCGATCATTAATCCATTACATTTTAATCCCGATCTGTCATATAATAGACCAGTTAGATTTCGACCATATACAGATAGCCCCCTCATTTTTCAGGGTATAAACGAAGAGAAACAATATGAGCCTCTGATCCTCATCTCGATACTTTGCGTCAGTGTCACGCCCCAAGCTCGGGGAGTGCAACCGACGCTAAACCGAGTGAACTCGTCCGAGCAAGCCTGTTAGACACTTTCTACCCGACTCACTTACGATCAAGAGAAGACATGATTTCATCAATTAGACAATAGGAGATCATACAAGTACATTACTAAGCCAATTCATTAGGTACATCATTGTTAAGTTTTAAAGTACATACACCTTATGATTTAGTGGAACAGGAATCCAAAGCACAACATAATCCATTGACCTTCCCAACACCCATATACAACCCACATAAATGTTTACAGATCCTCTAAGTAAATACAAAATAAAGTGCTACAAAAGTACCGACAACAAATCCTCGGCTATACCTCAAAATATGATAAGAAGGTGAACATAAGATATAAAAGATATAGGACCCCGAAATAATGTGAGGCTCACCAAGTCAGTTGGAAAGAGGACGCGCCACTAGCTGCGATCAACACTATCTGCTATGGAACCACCTACATCGATTTAAATATATATCACCCCCGACAAAAGGGATGTTAGTACTGTCGAATAGTACTAGTATGTAGAGCTAAACATCAATCTTAATAGAATGCAATGAAACATAAAGGAAGCAGTCATGATGTACAATAAGAGCTTCAAACAAATATGAAAAACATATCAAGTAAGGATCACATAGTTTCCGGTTAAATTTCCATCTTATTAGGTTGATAATCTCAATTCCATGTGCCACAATCCACAATACCACTATGTTCCTACATGGTGTCTGATCTCGATCCGATCGGCTATGTCATCTCATTTGAGACATCAACCATATCCACAATTTCAACCAATCAATCCGGCACAGTTACTACCATGTGTGTGGCATGGTGTCCGATCATGGCCCAATTGGCTAGGCCATCTCACTTGAGACATCATCCTTTCAATCGTTCATCTCAATTAACGTTTCCTTCCCATCTTTCATAACATGGCACGAGTAGCCCAATTTATTGTATCGTTCTTGGCACATGGCCATATCTTACAATTCAAGTTTACCTTTATATTCATTCAAATAACATTATCATCCACATCAATAAGGCCTACCATAAGAGACATTGCATGCATATGGGGAAGTCATGGGAAATCTTAATCACACGGAGGCTTTTCATAAAAATTAGCATAGAAAGCTTTATTTAATTCTTGACATGAATTCTTGACCTTTCTCAACACATATATTCCACATTTAAACACATTCTCAAATAGCATGAAGACATGATAAACATTTATAACTATCATTGAACATAAATCTTTCAACACATCACATTAGGGCAAACGGTTCTAGTATGATCAATTTAGGGACTTCCACCAATTACACAAACACCAGGGGTTCGATTCTAAGAAGAAGGGGGTTTAGCCATACATACCTTAATTGAGCTTTCCATAATTCCTATAATATTCCGGAATGTTCGCAACTTTAATCTATTTTAGCAATGTAGCACAATTGAACCCATAATTAGGAAAATGATCATATTCCTAGCTCACGTGAGCATTTTATCAAACATGATGTGTTCATTAAGGTTTTATGGTCCTTTTATAGAAGATTACACCAACTCATTCCCCATACTTCTCTATCTTTGATTTACAATTCTCTATCTTTGATTTACAATTCTCTATCTTTGACTTACAATTCCCCCACATCTTCTAGGAACACATGCATGCAATGTAATCACCCTCTTCCCCATGAATTATCTCACTAATGGCCAATTATAGCTATGTTTGGAATTAAGAGCTGGGGTGATGTAGTCTTACCTGTTAGGATGAAGACTTAGGTGCCTCACTTGAATATCTTCAAAGTTTTAAGTGAGAATTAAAAAAACAATTGATGAAAATTAGGCCCTCCTTCTAGGACTCTCTCTCTCTCACTTTAGAAATATCAAAAAATGTGCTCAAAATGGTCTAAAATGGGTGTTTTTAACGGAATAGGGTCGGGTTTCAAAATAAGAATATAGGAGTCCCGATAAAGATCTACGGTCGCATATGCGACCGCATAATGCTTCTGCGGTCCGCAAATGGGCCGCATAATTGGCCTCAACCCCTGACATTTTTCTGCCTCAGTTTGCGACCAGTTTGCGGTTCGCATACCTATTCTGCGGCCGCATAATGCGCCACAGAACTCCCACATACAAATCTCAAAGGCAAATATGCGATCAATGTGCGGCCCGCGTAATGGGTATGCAACCGCATAATGGGGCCGCAAAATGACATCAAAATTTAGCCCAAAAGACTGCCTCACTCTGCGGCCATTATACGGCCCACAAAGTGATTTTGCGGCCGCATTATTGGCCATAGAAAATCATACTTCTGCGAACATTTTTTTCTAATTTTTGAATGCACAGTTCAACAATCTCTAACACATAATCCTAACTTGCCACCATGATATTCCAGTTTTTTTAGGAAGAATTTTATGGGGCCATACATCCTCCCCCCCCCTTAAGATCTTTCGTCCTCGAATGAGGTTGAAGGTTCACTTATTAGCACCTTATGCAACTCAGTTTCACACCACATACCAACAACCCTAAATTTCCAAAGATTTCGCTAGAGTTTCCTTTGTAACTAGGCATATCCACCTATCAGAGAGCCCAGAAACATATCTTAACAGCACATATATGTATGTATGATCAAATGACACAACATGACACAAAACAACATCGACCGTGGACTCATAAGGAACATATAACCAAAAAGGAATGTCTTTACATTAGCTGAACAAGTGATACAAAATTTATGGAAAACAACTTCATAGAACTATTACATGGCTATTCAAACAAATGAGGGTACTTCTTTTTCATCTCATCCTCGGATTCCCAAGTAGCTTCTTCAACTTGCTAGTTTCGCCATAATACTTTCATGGAGGCAATTTCTTTATTTCTCAACTTTCAGACTTGCCTATCAAGAATGGCAACTGAAATCTCTTCATATGAAAATTCCTCATTAACCTCGATGGTCTCAACCGACACAATAGCGGACGGATCTCCAACTACATTCTTCAATATGGACACATGAAATATGGGGTGCACTAATGACATCTCAGGTGGTTGCTCAAGATTGTACGCTACCTGACTGATCCTTTGAGTGATTCTATATGGCCCGACATACCTCGGACTCAATTTTCTTTTCTTTCCAAACCACATAATACCCTTCATAGGGGAGACCGTCAACAACACCCAATCATCTACTTTGAACTCTAAGTCTCTGCGACGAACATCCGAATAAGATTTTTGATGACTCTAAGAAATTTTAAACCATTCATTTATGATTTTAACCTTTTCCATAGCTTTATTCACGAGGTCTTGTCCTATTAATTCATCTTCTCCAACTTAGAACCACCCGATATGAGATCTACACCTCCTCCCATATAATGCCTCAAATGGTGCCATCTGTATAATAGCATGAAAGTTGTTGTTATAAGCAAACTCTATGAGTGGTAAATGATTATCCCATCTACCTTTGAAATCAAGAACACAAGCACGTAACATGTCCTCAAGCGTCTGAATAGTCCGCTCTGCTTGCCTGTCGGCCTATGGATGGAAGGTTGTGCTAAGTTACCTGTGTACCCAAACCTTGCTAAAATTTATTCCAAAAATTAGCTGTGAACTAAGTCCCTCGATCGGAAATCATTGAAACTGGAGTATTATGAAGCCTGACTATTTCCTTGATATACAACTGAGCATATTGTTCCGCTGTGTCGGTAGATTTGACTGGCAAGAAATGTGTTGATTTCGTGAGTCGGTCCACAATAACCCAAATTGAGTCAAACTTGCGTGAAGTGCACGGTAACCCTACCACAAAATCTATGTTAATCATATTCCATTTCCACATTGGAATTTCTATGCTTTGCGCTAACCCACCAGGACGTTGATGTTCGGCCTTCACTTGCTGACAATTCGGACACCTTGCCACAAAGTCCGCCACATTCCTTTTCATGTCATTCCACCAATAATTTTCCTTGAGGTCATGATACATTTTTGTAGAACCTGGGTGCACAGAATACCTGGATGTGTGAGCTTCTACCATGATCCTTTCCCGAAGACCATCAATAGTTGGGATACACGACCGCCCTTGGTACCTTAGTGTACCATCATCCATGCGAAGAGAAAAAGTTGTAGTCTTATGTTTATGAATCCCCTCCTCCAGTTGTACCAATAATGGATCATTGTATTGCTTCTCCTTGACCTCTGCCATAAGCGATGATTCAGCCCTATTCTGCACAACCACCCCTTTGTCATTAGAGTTCGCAAGGCGAACCCCCAAACTAGCCAATTGGTGAACCTCCGTGGCCAATGGCCTTTGATAAGCCTCCAAGTGAGCCAAACGTCCTATAGATTTCCAGCTAAGAGCATCTGCAACAACATTGGCTTTCCACGGGTGATATAGAATATTGATGTCGTAGTCTTTGAGTAACTCCATCCATCTTCTCTACCTCAAATTCCATTCCTTCTATTTAAAAATATATTGAAGGCTCTTGTGGTCCGTAAATACATCCACATGGGCCCTATACAAATAATGATGCCAAATCTTCAATGTGAAAACCGCCACCACAAGATCCAAGTCATGTGTTGGGTAGATCTTTTCATGATTCTTGAGTTATCTAGAAGCATAAGCTATGAACCTGACATGTTGCATCAACACACGCCCAAGACCGATCCTTGAAGCATCACAATATATCAGAAACCCATTTGTACCCTCTGGTAGGGTCAACACTGACGTAGTAGTCAATCTTGATTTCAATTCCTAGAAGCTCCTTTCACAAGCTTCGGGCCACTGGAACTTAATTGCTTTCTGCATCATCTTAGTCAACGGAGAGGTAAGAGTAGAGAACCCCTCCAAAATTTTCTGTAATACCTAGCCAAGCCCAAGAAACTACGAATATTTGTTGGAGTTATTGGTCTAGGCCAATTCTTCACAGCCGCAATCTTTTGAGGATGAACCTTTATTCCTTCTCTGGAGACGACATGCCCCAAGAATGTAATATATTCAAGCCAAAATTCACATTTCGAGAACTTCGCATACAATTAGTGTTGATAAAGAGTCTGCAGAACTGCCCTGAGATGATTGGCATGGTCCTCTCAACTTCGTGAATATATAAGAATATCGTCAATGAAAACTATCACAAAGGAGTCAAGAAAAGGCTTGAAGACTCTATTCATAAGTTCCATGAAAGCCGCCGGAGCATTTGTTGGCCCAAAAGACATTACCAAAAACTCAAAGTGCCCATACCGGGTCTTGCAAGCTGTTTTCAAAATATCCTGTTCTTGTATCTTCAATTAGTGATACCCGGATCATAAGTCAATCTTAGAAAAGTACTTAGCACCTTGTAATTGGTCGAACAAATTGTCTATCCTTGGTAGTGGGTATTGATTTTTTATTGTGACTTGCTTGAGTTGTTGGTAGTTGATACACATCCATAGCAACCCAACTTTCTTTCATACAAAAACAAACGGTGCACCCCACGGTGACACACTCGGACGGATGAAGCCCTTTTCTAACAAATCCTTTAGTTGTTCCTTCAATTTTGTTGGTGCTATTCTATAAGGTGGAATTGATATAGACTGCGTGCCTGGCATCACAACGATCACAAAATCAATCTCCCTATCTGGTGGTATCCCAGGGAGCTCATCTGGAAAGACATCTGGGGATTCATTCACAACTGACACGGACTCAAGTGTTGGTGCCTCAGCATCAGTGTTCGTAACCCGTACCAAATGGTAGATACACCCCTTGTAATCAACTTCGTGGCTTAATGTAAGAAATAAACCTATCTTTTGGCACCACATTATCCCTCTTCCTTCAACAGCTGGCTGATTAGGAAATTCAAGCCTCATAGTTCTATTTCGGCAGTCGAGCTTCACGAAACATGAGTAAAGACAATCCATCCCTATAATTACATCAAAGTCGACCATCCCCAATTTAATGAGATCGGCCATGGTATCCCGACCACGTATCGTGACAACACAATTTCTATAAACCCGCGCGGTTGTAATAGACTCACCAACCGGAGTAGATATAGAGAATTGTTCATGAAGTTGTTCCGGTTCTATACCGAATTCCATAGCACTATAAGGAGTAACATAGCACAGAGTGGAACCGGGATCAATAAGGGCATACACATCATAAGATTGGAAAGTCAGAATACTTGTGACAATATCTAGAGAAGCCTCTGCACTTTGGCGACCACTCATATCATAGAAACGGCTGGGTCCTCCTAAACTCTGCACACCACCCCTAGTTTCACCACGCCCTACTCGAGCTGGAGGGGTGTTGAAGATGTAGTAGCTGCAGGACTGGATGGTTGTGCTATGCCCCTGCCCGCACCCTGGCAGGATACACGACACTCGTTCTAAATATGGCCTCTCATCCCACACCCATAACATACTGGCAAGTCCATGTAGCAGATCCCTAAATGCATCCTCCCACACTTAGGGCATGGGGTCCTCCATTGCTGCTGGAATCTCCCTCCTGATCGGCCCTGCTGGTGGGCTCCCCTACTGCCCTGATTTGTCCTGAAATGACTAGCCTGCTGCTAACTATGCCCTGCTAGCGGTGCACTGGCTGAATACTAAGCATAGGACTGAGATGGCCTTGACGATCCTTCCTAAAGACTGCTCTTCCCCCACTAAATGAATCTCTAGGGTGGACCGCGATCGGGCCTTGCTGCTACCCTCTCTTTCTATCCTGTTCTTCAACTTGTGGGTCTCTGTGTATTGAGCAAACGCCACCATCTTTCCATAGTTCATATCAGAATTTAAAGCGGCTATGGTAGCCTCATTAATAACCAAAGGGCTAAGGCCCTACACAAATCGATGCACTCTGGCCTTCATGGTGCACATCATGTAAATGGCATACTTTGACAGGCACGCGAACTCCATGTGATACTCCCACACACTTCAACTACCTTGTTTAAGGTTCTCAAATTCTGCAGCATGGGCTGCCGTAGTCTCGGCAGGCAAGAAATGGCCCATTACAGCATCCGTAAACTCACTCCACCTTACCGAAGGGCTCCCCTCATCACGTGAATCCTCCCACATCTCAAACCATGAATGTGCCACCCCTTTCAGTCGATAGGCGGCCAACTCCACTCCCTCCGTCTCAGTAGCGCGCATAACCAGGAGATTCTTATGCATCTCATCAATGAAATCCTGAGGGTCTGCCTCAGGATCAGTAGCTGTGAACATCGACGCATCTAACTGGAGAAATATTTTCACCCTAGAACCCGTAGAATCCTCTTGTTGACTAGAAGACGTGGGTGCAACATTCGACCTTTGGGCCTTATAATCCACTAACTATGTCAACATCTGGATATATCCCCTAACATCCCCATCAGAAATACCAGAACCGAAAGCTGAGGCTATAGGTGGAACAAGAATATCGGTGGGAGGGATAGTTGCACCCTCAGTAGATGTAGGGGCCGGAGCAGTCTGTTCTGGTGTAGAAGAATCATGCTGTAAAATAGTCGGGAGAGTATCCTCTCCCGCATAATCAAGTAGAGATTCAATAGCCACTTCTTGGGAGGCATTTGCTTGTTGGCCAATTCTTTCTTTCTTCTTAGGTGTCATTTACTGAAAGTTAGAACAATGCATGAGTTAGAAGAGAGCAGTCTCACATTCAGTTCTATCGCACGATATAGATCAACAAAGAAGGGTATTATTCCCAAAAGTCCAAGTAGCTCCCTAATTATAGATGTGGTCGACAACACACCGATAAGAAGGGCTCTACTAAACACGGCTCTGAAACATCCTTTGTCACTTTAAAACCTTAGGCTCTGATACCAAGTTTGTCACGCCCCAAGTTCAGGGAGCGTGACTGGCTCTCAACCGAGTGAACCCGTCGAGAAAACATGTTAGACACTTTCTAACTGACTCACTTACGATCAAGAGAAGACATGATTTCATCAATTAGACAATAGGAGATCATACAAGTACATTACTAAGCCAATTCATTAGGTACATCATTGTTAAGTTTTAAAGTACATACACCTTATGATTTAGTGGAACAGGAATCCAAAGCACAACATAATCCATTGACTTTCCCAACACCCATATACAACCCATATAAATGTCTACGGAGCCTCTAAGTAGATACAAAATAAAGTGCTACAAAAGTGTCGGCAACAAGGCCCCGGCTATACCTCAAAATATGATAAAAAGGTGAACATAAGCTACAAAAGATATAGGACCCCGAAATAATGTGGGTCTCACCAAGTCAACTGGAAAGAGGACACACCAGTAGTTGTAGACATGTAAGTTTTGACCCTCTCCCCAGATTTTGTACATTTTTAGTATTTAAATATTTAGTTTAGGTTTAGTATCGCTATTCAAAATTGTTTTGACTACTTTATTTTATCACAAAATATTTTCTCTTATTTAGCTAATTGATCTTTTATTTAGTTACTTTTAGTTTATCTACCTTTCATAAAACTAAAAAATACAAGAATAGCACCTTATTTTTATCTTTATATAATCTTGAAAATACAAAAAATTAAAAAAATAATTTCATGTTTTAATATAATTCAGTTTAATTAATTAGAATTAGTTTTTGCATTGTGTAGTATTTTTTATCTTATATTAAAGGGAGTTAACTAAGGTTTTGGACCACAATTTTAAGCGTCTTAGAGCCCAATTTTAGGACCCAATTCGAACTTAGCCAATAAATCCAAGCCCAATACCCAATACCTATTAAGCTAACACTAGAGACCCTTCTAGACTCTTCTTCTTAACAAAATACAAAAAGACACACTAGACCTAAGACCTAGAAAAAAGGATAGCAGCCATTCTTCTTCATTTTGGAGAAACGATTCTTCACCTGATGAAGCTAACGAAGGACCCCTCTTCTTCAACCTAAGACAAAAAATCTTAAGAACCTAAAGAACACAACCATCCACCTTCGACCAAAAATGGCAGAGATCTAAGAACCCAAACCAGCTGCAGCAGATTCCTCCTAGTTCCCTCATCTCTCTCACTGAAAACCGGCAGCAACAGCTAGTTAACCCGCCGAAAATCCATCCATTCAACAACCATCGACCTTCTTCTTCCCAAGCAGTGACCAGCGACAACCAAGAAGCAGTCGCCGCTGCTTCTTTAACTCACTCACGACCACCACAACAACCAGAATGCAGCCTTCTCTCTCTTGTTTTTCTGTCGCGCCTCCATTGCTGGCGAGGTTCCAGTGCCATCGCGTATCTGTTCAAGTCCTTGTCTGTTAGTCGAGCTTCAAAGCAGTCTCGTGAAGTTTTCCGTTCATTAATTTTGAAAGAAGCAGTCAATCAATTGTAAAGTTCATTATCTTCTACTCTTAAACAAATTTCGTAACTTTGACTAGCATTAACAGTGTTTCATTGAGTTACCTGTTTAATTTTGTTAATGTGAGGTGAAGTAAATAATGTTGGACCTGCTAACTTAGATATTTTATTGGCGTTAATTTGTTGATCATGAATGAGGACTCCAATTAAAATGTTTTCAATGTTGACGGGCCAGAGTCCACGTTTGGTTTGATGTTTTCATGTTATCTCTGTTTCTCCTAATTTATTTATATTTTGACTCTTTTGCCATAATGAATTTGTCAATTAAACCTTTTGTTGCATTTCTTGATTAATTGGTTTAGAATCCTACACTTTTTCCACAACCACTTCGATTGTAGCTTGCTTTAGGCGCGACTTAATATAAATCGAGGTATTCGTTCGCGCAATTTTGGCAAAACTTTCTTAATAATAATAATGCGTGATTAATTGTGGACATGTACACGTGACATAATTTTTGATACACCGAACAAAATGAGTACACATATGCGTGATTCGTTTTAAGACAACTCCATAATTACGAATAAATCAAGTCATAAGGGGGTAAATGCACATAGGTTTAAAAATAAGTAATTAGATGATTTAATAAGCCAGGTATGATTAAAGCGACCGTGCTAAAACCATAAAAATCACGAATGCCTAACACCTTGTCCTGAGTTAACAAAATTCCTTACCCGGATTTATGTGTTTCACAGACTGTAAAACAGAGTCAATCTTCCTCGACTCAGGAGTTTAAACCGATGACTTGGAACACCATAAATTATCCTAAGTGGCTGTCGCGCCCCTTTTTCTAGAGCAAAATCGAGTTTATGACATTTGGAGGGACAACTCATTCCTTTTGGGAATTGGGTTTGCGTTTGAAGAGTCACCACCTAATGATTATGGTGCATTAGGACACCAAAAGAGTTTGATTTTGAATAACTAGAGATTAGGGTAAGGGCTTGAAATTATTCCAAAGGGAAGGTGTTAGGCACCCCTCAGAATACACTAGTGTGGTTCTCGTCCAGACAATTATTGTGAATTTGGAGTGCAATTAACATATGGACAAATAGGGCTCAAATAAGAGGGGGTTTCATATAATGGTTTGCAAATAAACAAAGATTGGAAGAGCAAATAAAACTGATTTTTAATGAAGGAGTTGAAATGATAAAAGGAATAAAGAAATAAGGGAAAGGCATCCTAGGTTTATTAACAATATGGATCACCCCACATAATGCCCGGTAATCACTCCTCAATGAGGGGCTACACGCGACATTATCGTGTGGTCATCATATCCATATCTACCCTTCCCACCCCGTTAAGGTATTTACAACGCAGATTGGTCTCGTTTACTTATTGCATGCTATTACCCGTCCCAATCCTATCAGTCCCGGAGGCATTTAGGACTACTAATCCTAAAAGGGAGGGATATTAGGCTTATTTGTAGTTTCAAAGGAAAAAACTCTAAGGCGACATACAAAATACGTATTGCAAATTGGGGAAAGCATATAACAAGCAAAGGCTCATATATACCTCCTTAAACAAAGAAGCATGTAATTAACATGACTTACACATACTGTTTAGGTCTAATTGAAAAGGTATTAAAGACGAGTGAGAGGAAATTTTTGAGACAGTTTCAGCTTATCATATAACTCAGATAAGAAGTCCGAAGCAGGCCTGTCTGTTGGTTCTAATTATTCACAGAAGCCGACTCAGTTTATATTTACCACCCTAGGGCTTGCCTAAGTGTTTCGGCAGGGTCCTATAGGCATGATATCTATTGAACTCTAAAGGTTATGAGCTAGTAAAACCTAGAATGAATTATTTAAAGTCCTATATGCATACTTGTTAAACTAGTTAAGTGGGGGGGGCTCAGATTATTAAAGAGAGATAGAAATTAAACGAATTGATTACAAGTTCTGCAAATGATGATATCCATTATTACTGATTTTAGATCTACCACTGAGTAAGGCAATCTAATTTTTTATTAGAAACTCCTATAGGCATGCTTTCTAGGCGTTACTAATTTTAAACCTTTATAGACGAGGTACCTAAGTGCAGAACTATATGAAACCAATAGACATGGTATCTAAATTCAGAAGCGTTTTAAAACCTATAGACATGGTATCTAAATGCAAAAGCTGTTTAAAACTTATAGACATGGTATCTAAATGCAGAAGCTATTTAAAACCTATAGACATGGCATCTAATGCAGTTGAATATACAGAATTCAGAACGATCCTATAGGTATGGTTTCTATTTGTTATCGAATATGCAGAATTAGAACAAACTATAGGCATGGTTTCTATATGTAATTGAATATGCAGAATTAAAACAACCTGCAGGCATGGTTTCTATATGTAATTGAATATGAAGAATTCAGAATAACCCTATAGGCATGATTTCTACCCTTTGCATGCATAGTTACCCACCCATTTTCACTAGCCATCCCCAAGTATTTATTACACACCGGAATAGTAAATTACATAAGAAAATACAAATAAGAGTACAACTAGAGGTAGCCTGATTCTGACTTCCTCACTGAGTTATGAGATAAGCCAACTCAAAGACCATTGATCCAAAGCCTTTCTCAATTTGAGTGTGTCAGAGTTCCTTAAGGGCCTCAAGGGGACTCCGGGTAGTGCTCACACCCAAATTGTATTATCAGAATGGGGATAAGTGCAGTATGGAAGGGCCAGCCCTCAAGTGTCCAAGTTTAGAGGAAGCTCAAGGGGTCCCAAGGCAAGGCTCACAGCAGGGGGGCAGAACTTAAACTCTAAGAGAGAGTGCAAGTGCAGAAACAGAACTTTAAGAACTAGGGACGTAAAGAAAAGGGAAAAGGGTACTTGAAAATAGCTACAAAATTGATAACTATGCACAAAAGGGGGTCGGGGATTGGGAACTGATTGCAGAGAGCCCATGCTTGGCAAGGGTAAGCTTTGGGCATGCACAGCAATGGAGATGTTGGCATGCCTATAAGACTACCAGAACATACAACAACAAAGAATCATAGGTGTTAGGATCCCAGGAGGATCAAGCTTGAGTCATGGATTGTAATATTTAGTACTATCATGCCTCAAGCAAACCATAGTATAAAACACATTGAGGCAAGGGTTTGGGGTTCATAACAGGACAAGCAGAAGGAAATTACCGCATGTTAAAATAAGTATTGAACCACACATAAGTAGTAGAAAGACAAGAAGGTAAAAGTATTAAGTAAACACATTGTTGTGATTGCTGAAAATATTAATAAGAACATACTAGTTTCAAAGAGGCAAAGTACAATAAAAGCAAGTAGCAGGACTTGAAAGCAGGCCACAATACAATTAACAAGAGAGAATGCTTTTTGAAGGTGAGTGTGAGTTTAGAAAACTAAGAGTGTCTGTGTGTGTCTGTATTAATAAGAAAGTCAGGTATTTATAGTTTTAAAATAGACAGAAAACAAGGCAAGAAAATAATTATGGAACCGTGTGCCAATTAAAATCAATCAGTATAAGACTTCCTTTAATTAAGGAGTTAAAATCAAATGGTAACAAGCAAGTGCTAAATAAGGAAAGAAATCACATAGGGCTGAATATGACATATAAGGAAGTATTTCCAGCATAGTACAAGTACACAGTAGGTAATATAGGCTAGGTTCATCAGACGCTAATCAAGGAAAGGTTTGTAAGAATCTAATACCAATGTAATAAAGGTAAGGGGATTAATCAAATTGAGTAGAAAAGGTGGGGGTCGAAAGTTCAAAGGAAAGTATTCAAATAGGTCCATGAAATAGGGAAATCAATACAACAAGGAAAGATTCAATTACAAGAGTACAATCAGAATTACACAAAGAGGTTTGAAATCAGTCCACAATTAAGGGTTATTTGAGAGGGAAATTTACCATATAAAAGAGTGCATAACATTAGTCATGCGAGGCTGAACTCATGACAAAGAGAATAATCACATGACAGTCACATAGGTTAATAGAGAAAAAGAAGAGTATCAAAAACATGCAAAAGGGTCCAGTAGAAAGACCTTTCTAAAAATATATTCGAGTTTCAATGATAGCAAGAGATCAAAATCACATGAAGCAAGAGAAGTTGAAACAAAGATTTCGAATCTGAGTCGAGCAGTAGATGAAACAACTTCAGAAACTCGAATAGGTCCAAAGAGATTAGGGTTTTGAAACCAAATAAGTTCAGAGATGAGGAACAAGAAAATCACATAGCAAATAGTCTCAAAACTTGAACGAACCCCCAAATATTAGGGTTTTCACCATCAATCAATAATAGAGATGAAAGAAAAGAGAATAAGGCAAAAAAATATCAACAAAGAAAATAAAATCAGAACCTTAAAAAAGAACCAAGACTTTTAACATAAAGAAACACAGTAGAAGAACAACATAAGAAACACAATAGAAGAATCAACATAAGAAACACAGTACAAGAACAACATAAGAAACACGATAGAAGAATCAACATAAGAAACACAGTAGAAGGTCAACATAAGAAACACAGTAGAACATGTTAAAAATAAGAAAAGCTTTGAAATGACTTAACAGAACCCTAAATCGGAAAAGGTAAAGGTTTTGAAGGTAAAGTTTTGAAAGAAACTTTGAAAAAACGTTTAAAAGCTCAGAGAAAACACAGATCTACAACGAATCTAAAAGAATTAGAGGAACCTCGAAGGTTAGGGTTTCGGAAGAACCCAAATGGTGAGAAAGGCTTGGAAAGTCATTGATCTAAGCAGGAGAAGTCAAGATCAGGCTTGAATAGCCATGGTTGGCCGGAGCAAGCTAGGAGACAGCCATAGAACTCGAATGAAACAAAGTCTGGGCCAAGCTTCTTCAAGGTCTGACCTTGAAACCATAGTAATCAGGCGTGTAGAAGTCATAGGAGGCAAGTACAGGCCTTTAATGGCTTTGGAAGCCATGGATTCAGGCGATTTTAGGGTCGAAACGGGATGAGGCGGCTAGGGTTTGAGAGGAGCATGAGAGAGAACTAGGAGAAGGGGGAATTCAAGGGCGGCTACAGACGGGAAATGATTAGGGTTAGGGGGTAATTGGGAATTAAAAAGGAAAGAGTTAACGGTGGTCATTGATCATTTTGATCAACGGCCTGGATTGAAGGGGAATCCGGGCGGGTTATTTTAAAGGGTCGTGGGTCGGGTAGATTAGGATTTGGGTTGGGTAATTGGGTTCTGGAATTGGGTCTAATTAGAGGTTCAAATCCGGCTAAAATTGAAATGCAAATGGGCTATCAATTAAATAGCCATTTTCCCCTCATTTATTTTATAAAAATAGTAAAATAATTTTTAGAAATAAATTAAAGGTACTAAATGATTAATAATACATAATTATTAAATTAAAAATATTTGAGTCAATTTTATAACTATAAATACAATTAAATCTTAAAAGAGGTCAATATTGCAATTATATGCAATATAGCTTTAAAAATATCAAATAAATTTATAAAAAATATGAAAAATTATGCTAGCTATATTCTAATATAAATATGAGAATCCAATAAATGAATCACCCAAAATAATAATTTTGGGGATAATTACTGGGTTTTTCTTGATAAAATAAGGCAATAAATTGATTTAAACATTAAGAGAAAAATAATAAAACCTTGGGACATACTTATATATGCACATACATGCTATTTTGAGAGTATTTTGCATATTAAAAATATACAGGGAATAATTGGGTATCAACAGCTGCCCCTCTTTACTCGGGAAGGATGGAAGAGTTGTCGGGTAATGATATGATGGCCAATTTTGACCGAACGAAATGGTTCGAGGAGACTTAGGCCATAATCTGGTTTCTAATCTGCCTACATATCCCTGGTTTCACAGGAATCAGGTCGTATGTAGTTCGGGATCCGTCGGTGGAATATGCCGATGGAGACTTTTCAAGAACGAATGCAATATTTAGGTTGGGGTGAATAGTTTGAAACCTTACAGGGCTGCGGGAACTGGAGCGGGATCGCTCCTGATAAGACGGTCGTTGCTCGCTGGTTTACCTGCAAGTAAGCAATACAAGCATATATTGTGCATAAATTTAAACATGATGCAAATTCCTGTTGGACCATGAAAGTTGTCTTTGGATAGTTAGGATGACGTCGTTAGACCATGAAATCCTGGGCCATGAAGCGTATAATAAAGGATTTGCAGGCCATGAAATGATGCTCTAGGGTTATGAGAATGATGCCTCCGAACTATGATGCCTTTGAATAATGATATGCAAAAGATAAAAGGGGTCCTCAGGCCATGAAATGATGTTCTCAGGCTGTGAGAATGGTGTCTCCTTAACAATGACGCCTTCGGATAGTTTGGCGATCTTTCAGCCCATGAGATGCAGTGTCTGGCGATCTTTCAGCCTATGCAATGTAGTAGGTGGAGATCTTTCAGCCAATGCAAATGTAAATAAGGTGGCGATCTTTCAGCCGTACACATGTAAATAAGGTGGCGATCTTTCAGTCGTGCAAGCGTAAATAAGGTGGTGGTCTTTCAACCATGCAAATTTAAATAAGGTGGCGATATTTCAGCCATGCATATGTAAATAAGGTGGCGATCATTCAGCCGATGCGAATGTAAATAAGGTGGCGATCTTTCAGCCGATGCAAATATAAATAAGGTGGCGATCTTTCAGCCGATGCGAATGTAAATAAGGTGGCGATCTTTCAGCCGATGCGAATATAAATAAGGTGGCAATCGTTCAGCCGATGCGAATATAAATAAGGTGGCGATCTTTTAGTCAATGTAAATGGAGGTAGAGATTAACCTCGGAAGGTAGAATGGTAGCCTCATGCAATGCAGAAATGCAGATGGAGGTAGAGCTTAACCTCGTAAGGCAGAATGGTAGCCTTATGCAATGCGAGAATACAGATGGAGACAGAGCTTAGTCTCGGAAGGCAAAATGGTAGCCTTATGCAATGCAATAATGCATATGGAGACAGAGCTTAGTCTCGGAAGGCAGAATGGTAGCCTTATGCAATGCAAGAAATGCAGATGGAGACAGAGCTTAGTCTCGGAAGGCAGAATGGTAGCCTTATACAATGCAAGAAATTCAAATGGAGACAGAGCATACTCTCGGAAGGCAAAATGGTAGCCTTATGCAATGCAAGAAATGCGGATGGAGGTAGAGCTTAACCTCGGAAGACAGAATGGTAGCCTTATGCAAGAAGTAAAAAAGGCAAATGATAATAGAATTTTCTTAGCTGATAGCGGATTGCGATATTGCGACTGCTGGGGATGCTGTGTCTGTTGGGGACACTGCATGCGGATAGCGGCTGTGAATAAGTGCAACGGTTCTGAGAGTTCTATTTCTGAGTAATGTGAGTCTCGTGAGTGTATAGTATATTCGACGATTTTGCAACTCAAGTGCCTGCATCCGAAGAAAAATCGTGAGTTTTGTAAAGGGGGGAGGTTAGTTTGTATCCCTGCTGGCTCTGCTTGACCTGCTCGGCTTTGATCTGGTGATATTGTACGTATCATTGGGGTAGCATTGCTAAACAAGGCAATTTTGGCAATAAACATGCATGATTTAGTAAATGCATACATAAATACATAATTAAGAATAGTTTTCTTTAGATGAACCAACGACTGTGACGCGGTTCAAGACATTGCAACCCTTCTTGTTATGGAATTTTGAGAGTCCTCCTCAAAATTCTGCCCCAATTTAATGGATTGATGCTTTCGACTACTGCTAGCGATGATTGGCTAAAATTAACTTCGGAATTTTGAGGGTCCTCCTCAAAATTTTGCCCCAGTTTCCAATTGTGGGGGGAACTAAAAGTTTTATTGAATTGTGATCGAACCTATATGGCTGCCTACGTATCCCCTCTTAAACGGGAATCATGTCAGGCATAGTTCAAATTATATCATATGAGGAAAACATAAGGATTACACATAGTAACGTTTGACTGCATCTGAATTGATCGGCTTCGGCCAGACTTCTCCGTCCATTTATGCGAGTATGAGGGCTCCTCCTTGTCAAAACCCGGAGAACTGTGTATGGACCCTGCCAGTTGGGGGAGAATTTCCCCTTTGCTTCATCTTGATGTGGAAAAATCTTCTTTAACACTAGCTGCCCCGGTGTGAACTGTCTCGGCTTGACCCTTTTGTTGAAGGTTCTGGACATTCTGTTCTGATAAAGTTGACCATGGCAAACTGCATTCATTCTCTTTCCATCGATAAGAGCCAACTGCTCGTAACGACTCTTCACCCACTCTGCATCGTCGAGCTCAGCTTCCTGTATGATCCTTAGGGAGGGAATTTCCACTTCGGCGGGAATGACTACCTCTGTACCGTAAACCAGTATATAGGGGGTTGCCCCGGTAGATGTGTGAACTATGGTGCGATATCCCAGTAAAGCAAATGATAACTTCTCGTGCAATTGTTTATGCTTCTCTATCATTTTCCTCAATATCTCCTTGATATTTTTATTGGCGGCTTCTACTGCTCCATTCATTTGAGGTCTGTAGGTTGTAGAATTCTTGTGTCTGATCTTGAAGGTTTCACACATGGATTTCATCAAGTCAGTGTTGCGGTTGGAACCATTATCAGTGATGATTTACAAATGATGTGGTCGTGAACAAAGTCTGTCATGACTTTCTTAGTTACTGCTCTGTAAGATGTTGCTTCGACCCATTAGGTGAAATAGTCGATTGCTACTAGGATAAACCTATGCCCGTTGGAAGCGGCAGGCTCGATTAGTCCAATAACCTCCATTCCCTAGGCGACGAACGGCCATGGCGAGCTTGTTGCATTAAGCTCATTCGGAGGTACCTTTATCATGTCTGCATGTATCTGGCAGCGGTGGCATCTCCGGGCATACTAGATGCAGTCCGTCTTCATAGTTATCCAAAAGTAACTAGCTTAGAGTATCTTATTTGCTAAGACAAAGCCATTCATATGTGGACCGTAGGTCCCAGCGTGAATTTCCTCTAGTAGCCTGGATGCTTCCTTTGCGTCGACACACCTTAGTAACCCCAAATCAAGAGTCCTCCTATACAGGATCCCTCCGCTGTAAAAGAAATTGTTGGACAACCTCCGAAGGGTGCATTTCTGAGTAGGATTTGCAAGTTCTGGGTATTCTCCTTTCGTCAAATATTCCTCGATATCATGAAACCAAGGTTTTCTGTCTGCTTATTCCTCAACATGAGTATAATAAGCTGGCTGATCATGGATCTTTACCGGAATGGGATCAATGAAGTTCTTGTTTGGATGTTGTATCATGGATGATAGGGTAGCCAATGCATCGGTGAATTCATTCTGGACCCTGGGAACATGTTGGAATTCTATCTTTATGAACCTCTTTCTCAATTCCTATACATAATGCAGATACGGGAGTATCTTGGAGTTCTTAGTTGCCCATTCTTCTCGGACCTGATGTATACGTAGGTCGGAATCTCCGATCACTAGCAACTCTTGAATGTTCATGTCAATAGCCGTTTTTACCCCTAAGATGCAGGCTTCGTACTCGGCCATATTGTTGGTGCATGGGAACCAGAGTTTGGCGAACACCGGATAATGCTGACCGGTTTCTGATACCAGGACTGCTCTTATGCCAACTTCTTTGAAATTTGCTGCTCCATCAAAAAATAATCTCCAACCATCATAGGATTCTGCAATGTCTTCTCCTATGAATGACACCTCTTCGTAAGGAAAATACATTTTCAGGGGTTCGTATTCTCCATCTACGGGATTTTCAGGAAGGTAATCTGCCAATGCCTGACTCTTGATTGCTTTCTGATTCACGTAGACAATGTCGAACTCACTCAACAGGATTTTCCACTTGGCTAGCTTGCCAGTGGGCATGGGCTTTTGGAAGATGTACTTTAAAGGATCCATCCTTGATATGAGATATGTAGTATAGGCACAGAAGTAGTGCCTCAACTTCTGAGCTACCCAAGTCAAAGAACAGCAGGTGCACTCTAATAGAGAATACCGGGCCTCGTACGGGGTAAACTTCTTACTAAGGTAATAAATGGCCTGGTCCTCCCTCCCCATTTCATCATGCTGCCCCAGAACACAACCGAATGCTCCATCCAATACTACAAGGTAGAGTAATAAAGGTATACCTGGCTCAGGTGGAACTAAGACTGGTGGTGTTGATAGGTATTCCTTGATTCTATCAAAAGCTTTTTGGAAATCATCAATCCATTTGGTAGCGGCATCCTTCTTCAACATCTTAAAGATCAGCTCACAGATAATTATAGATTGTGCTATGAACCGGTTGATGAAGTTAAGTCTCCCCAAGAAACTCATCACGTCCTTCTTGTTCTTTGGCGGTGGAAATTCTTGAATAGCTTTGACCTTTGATGGATCCAGTTCTATTCCTCGACGACTTATAATAAACCCAAGTAGTTTTCCGGTAGGAACCCCAAATGTACACTTCGCGGGATTCAGTTTCAGGTTGTACCTCCATAATCTGTTCAAGAACTTCCTCAAATCTTCCATATGGTCAGTGGCTTTCTTGGACTTGATAATAACATCATCTATGTACACCTCTATCTCCTTGTGTATCGTGGAAGATGGTAGTCATGGTCCTCATGTAGGTGGCCCCTGCATTCTTTAGGTCGAACGATATCATCTTTAACAGTACATTCCCCACGGCGTAATGAAAATCGTTTTCTCAGCATCTTCCTCATCCATCCAAATCTGATGATACCCAGCGAAACAATCAACAAATGACTGCAATTCATGCTTGGCACAATTGTCGATCAGGATGTGTATGTTTGGCAAGGGGAAGTCGTCTTTCGGACTGGCCCGGTTGAGATCCCGGTAGTCGACACAGACTTTAACCTTTCCGTCCTTCTTTGGTACTAGCACAATGTTGGCTAACCATGTTAGGTATTGTACTACCCTGAGAACCTTGGAATTGACTTGCTTAGTGACTTCTTCCTTAATATTCAGACTCATGTCAGGCTTAAACTTTCTGAGCTTTTGCTTTACCGGCGGACATGTTGGATTGGTTGGCAGTTTGTGAGCCATAATAGATATATTCAGACCAGTCATGTTATCATACAACCAAGCGAATATGTCTTCATATTCTCTTAGAAATTCTGTGTATTCCTTATTTTTGGTGGCGATAAGTGGACACTGATTCTCGTTTCTTTGACGTTCTCTGCATCTCCCAGGTTAACAATCTTGGTCTCGTCCAGGTTGGACTTAGGTCTGTTCTCAAAATTCTCAACTTCCTTAACAATCTCTTCTGGTATGTCATCTTCTTCTGAATCTATGTCTGTTTGTTGCGTTGTCTCGTTGCATGTCACAATCATTGGTTCATCAAGATAAGTAATAGTAATGTTGTACAAGTAAAGTAATGAGAGAAAACAATAGTAATCAGTGTTGATTTATAAGAAAAGTCAAAATGCTTTGATAAATTGCATAATAATTGTTTTGAACATTGGAGATCTTAATGCAGGAATTGAAAACATGCGAAAAAATAAAAATCATTTAGTAAATCAAAATAGTGCTTGTTTTAGCCTTGCTACCCCGAGGCTCGTCGAGCCCTAGTTGTCCTGATGGTCCAGTTATTGAGGCATGCTCCTCTGGTTACGACCTGTATGGAAGGGTCTTCCGCCCCCTCCTCCTCGAGAACAACACAACAATCCATGTTATTGTTCTCTAAGAACAAGTTTTTCACAGCTGCCAGTGCTTCCTCTTCTTCTGGCCCATAGATAACATCGACCGGTTGGAAAGTTTACTCCAAATGTGGTATTGGCTGCTCCAGTGAATAGTAAGGACCGCGCCATGGTGGCGACCAGTTATTGAATTCTTCCCAGGTGTACTCATATCCCAGACAGAAAGTGGTGCCATGTTTCTTGAGTTTTATGGGCTTAGTGATTCCTTGGAGGTTCTTGCCAAGCCCTTTGCCAGGTTCGTACCCACACCAATTCAGTACACTTTTGATCTTGTTGTCCCACCATTTGTCTTTGTCAATAGCATTCACTCGTTCAATGTGATCTCCACCTAGCTTCCTTCTCTCTTCGATTGACGGAATGGTCTGGCGACTGCATATGGGGTTGCTACCGTCGCCGTGAATGATCACTTCTTGGTGGTTCCATTCAAACTTTACTACCTGATGTAGTGTTTATGCTACAGCCCCAGCGGCATGGATCCATGGCCTTCCCAACAGTAGATTGTAAGATGTCGGCACATATATCACTTGGAAATCTACATCGAACCAAGTTGGCCCCATTTGCAAACACAAACTAATTTCCCCAATAGTGGACCTCTGGGAACCGTCGAAGGCTTTCACGTTGATGGCTCCATCCTTTATCTCGTGCAATCCCTTACCCAACTTCTTAAGCGTTACCAGCGGACAAATGTTGAGGCCTGAAGCCACATCAATCAGGATCCTAGTGATAAAGTAATCTTCGCATTGCACAGTGATGTGTAGTGCTTTATTGTAACCCAACCCTTCAGGCGGTAGCTCATCCTCATGAAAAGTAATTTTGTGACTCTCCAATACCTGTCCGACCATGTTAGCCATTTCTCTGCCAGTAATGTTGCTGGGTACGTAGGCTTCACTCAGCACCTTCAACAGAGCATTTTTGTGTGCCTCTGAGTTTTGTAGCAAAGCAAGTATGGAGATTTGTGCCGGTGTTTTGTTCAACTGGTCGATGGCCAAGTATTCCTTGGCCTGTATCTTTCTCCAAAGATCATATGGACTCGTTTCAATGATGGGCAACCGATTAGAGGCCTGCTTGCTTGACTCGGCTAGATGTTTAGGGGTATAAACTCTACCGGTTCTTGTCATACCCTGTGCGGCAATAGTTTCCTCGGTCCCACCCTTGCCTTTTCTTCTTGCCTCGGCTGTATAGTCCCATGTTATAGCCTTGGTATGGAATGGTGTCATGGTGGACATCGCCACTAGGATCGGCATGGACATCTTCACTCCGAACGGAGCATTTGCTTTGGGAGGTAAAACTACAACTTCAAATGGTGGAGGTGCATTTGCTGGAGTCATGAATTCGACCTCAATTGGTGTTGGTGTCTTTGCAGTTGCTTCGAACTCAAGTGGCACAAACATGTTTACCTCAGCGTCCCCAGACGGCTGAATATGGACTATGATTGGATTAAGAGTAACTATTGGTGTCTTTGGATTATCACCTTCTGTGATCAACCCAATCGACCCCTCGGGATCCCAATCATCCTCTATTTCGATCATGTGAACGCCTCCACCCTTATGGTCTGGCAGAGGGTTATTGCAGACATTTGGAGCAGGTTCCTTTGCCACAATAATTTTGTTGTCAATCAGAGCCTGGATCTTGTCTTTCAGAGAACGACATTCATCGATGGTGTGTCCCTTCATGTCAGAATGGTATGCACAGGATTTGTTTTGATTAACCCATTGAGAAGGGTTCTCAGGGGTTATGGTAGGGATAGGGGTGACATAACCAACGGCTTTGAGTCTTTCGTATAACTGGTCAATGGGTTCGGCAATGGCTGTATACTGTTTAGGAGGTCTGCGATCAAAATTTAGTCGATGTCTAGGGAAGTTTTGGCGTGTAGGGGGTGATTGGTAGTAGGATGGTTGAGCATTATAGGCTTGGTAAACAGGTGCGGGTTGGGAGTATCTGGGTGAAGTAGGCTGATATGTGGGAGCTAGAGGTGATTTATAAGTGGGTGGTGGAGTTTGGTAAGAGGGTGAGGGTGCTTGGTAATTTGGTGTAGGCTGATATGTGAGTGGAGGCATCGGATAGGTTTGGTATTTGGTGGGAGATTTGGTTCTCTGTGCAACCATTACGGCCCCTACGTCCCATTTCTTGGATGCACCACCAGATTGTAAGGCCTTGTTTGTAGCTTGAAAGGCCTCAAAGTTCGTGACCATACCACTTTTGATGCCCTCTTCGATCCTCTTACCCAGCTTGATGATGTTAGAAAATTTATATCTTTCAATCAACATTAGTCGCTCGTAATGTTGCGGGTCCTGAGCCTAGACGAAGAATCTGTTCATCTGTTCTTCCTCTAAGGCAATTCTAACTTTAGCAGCTTCAGATCTCCAGCGAGTAGCATAATCGCGAAATGTTTCTGTGGTTTTCTTCTTTAGGTTCTGAATGTAGAACACATCTGGAACATTTTTTGTGTTGAACCTGAACCTGTCCATGAAATCGGATGTCATACTCACCCAGTTTGACCATTTCTTTAGGTCTTAGCTAATGTACCAAGACAGAGCATCTCCTTTCAGACTCCTCATAAAAAGCTTCATGCGGATCCTTTTGTCTTTCCCTACTCCAACTAGCTTGTCATGGTATGTTCTCAAATGGACTCTCGGATCACCTGTACCATCAAACATCTCGAACTTCAGAGATTTGTACCCCTCCGATAGCTCAACATCTAGTTGTATGCAGAGATCTTCATAGTTTAAACCCTTAATTCCCTTACTTCCTTCGATGCCTTGAATTTGGCTAGTCAGTTTCTTAAGTTCTTCAGCTAGGTTCCTGATGTGCGAGTCTTTATCATTAGACTCTGGTGTGCTTGAGATAGGTTGGGTGGAGTGTGGCATGGTCTCCACATAGATGGGGGTGTTGTGATGGGTGTGAAAGTGGTCATTTATGGAGTTCAAGGGTTCTGGGATGAGCAACAGAGTATTGTTGGAAGTATGGTAGGTGTTGCAATGGTGGTGAGGAGCGGGATGGTTTTGTGGCTTTGGAATATTTTGTGGAGGTGTGGGGTTCTGAGCATTTGGGAAATTGACATCGGGAGTGGTGAGGGAAAATGACAGATTCGCCAGATTCCGAACCTGATCAAGTTCTTTTTGGAATTTCAGCAGCTTTTGTTCGAGCTGGGATGCACTTTCCTTAGGAACCATAGTACCATGACCATGAGCGACCTCTACCCGTTCAGCTGAGTTTTCCTTTCTGGAGTTGTTCACGTCTTCCATCTTTCCTTTGTTCTAGTTTTTGACATGACTAAGAGAAGGAGTGGGTGGAGGGCCCTTGGATCGCGTGGAATAAGATGATGTTGCCAGAGTGCACAAACTAACCTTTGGGGAGGGGAATAATAAAAACAAAATGTAATCAAGTTAGTGAGGATTATAGGAAGTATGCAAATATTTAAACACATAGTGCGGGAATGTAAACCGTGTCCTAATTTGGGGACCTCTTTGTGCCCGAGGTAGGACTAGCGAAAAATTGATTTGGAGAACATAGGATGCTAAATGCCTCATTTTATTGATAAAAATAGACGAATCCCAAATTGACACTAAATAAATAGGAAATGAAAATCACTAATGGCCATTGACCTTATTACATTCATAAAGCGAAAAGATAAACTCCTATCTATTTGGTCCCAGAAGGACCTTCCTCAGGTTGAATGCTCTCGTTGATCAAATCCTCCAGTTTGCGTAGGTTCACCAGTAAAAATGCCTTGGCCAGTTGTTCTCCTTCGTTTCCCTCAGCATTCTGGTAGTCGATGACTCTCCTCCTTACTTTTCCTTCTAATTCTAGCAGACTGTATTCCAGATATTCCAACTTTTCGCTAGCTATGGCGGCCCTCTCTTTCCACTCATTGATTTGGTCATCTGATGGAAGACTCCTCCACCAGTCTAGCAAGAGTGGGGGTGTGCTAACCATTCCGAAACTGGGGACCTCGTTCTTCATTTTTTGCAAAATAAAAGGGTTAAGACCATACCCCTACCGGACTCAACTATTTAACATCAACAATTAGCATGAAGTATTTAGTTCTCCAAATAAATGCACAGAACGTGGAGATGTCCATTTGGGTTTAAGGAAACCCAATGGACTTTAGACAAGGCTATCTTAAAGAGTCATTATGCGGACAACATAACTGACTTGGCTAGGTTTGACCATGATGCATGCACAGTTAAACAGAGTAAGGTTTCTATGAGGTTTTAGACTAGTACCCTTGAGCAGACATCTCAAGGGGGAAAGGCACGGAACCATCGACTATACCGTTGATCGACTAGTTTTACCGTAAATACGCCTTTTCCGAATTTAGAGGGTGATAATATCGGAAGAGCGCAACCACTTATTATAAGCGTTGCTATGGCATTTTGTTTGGACGAGTGGAATATGATGTTGAGCATGATTATGCAACAATTAAAGCATGTTGTCACGTATTTGCATGTTAGGAAAGCAACAAATACAATAGTTTTTCATAATTTAAAGCGGTAGTAAAGGAAAGTAATAAAGTAAAGAAACAAAAAGACAAGTCAGTTTTGCAATCGAAAAGAAAATTGAATGCTTGAAAGAAATCAACAGATAATTGCGCATAAAGAAGCATAAATTCACAATAATAGTCTGAAATGGTAAAAGCCTAAAAATCCCCAGCAGAGTCGCCATGCTGTCGCGCCCCCTTTTTCTAGAGCGAAATCATGTTTATGACATTTGGAGGGACAACTCATTCCTTTTGGGAATTGGGTTTGCATTTGAAGAGTCGCTACCTAATGATTAGGGTGCATTAGGACACCAAAAAAGTTTGATTTTGAATAACCAGAGATTAGGGTAAGGGCTTGAAATTATTCCAAGGGGAAGGTATTAGGCACCCCTCAGAATCCACTAGTGTTGTTCCCGGCTAGACAATTATTGTGAATTTGGGGTGCAATTAACATATAGACAAATAGGGCTCAAATAAGAGAGGGTTTCATATAATGGTTTGCAAATAAACAAAGTTTGGAAGAGCAAAGAAAGCTGATTTTTAACGAAGGAGTTGAAATGATAAAAGGAATAAAGAAATAAGGGAAAGGGGTCTTAGGTTTATTAACAATATGGATCACCCCACACAATGCCCGTTAATCACTCCTCAATGAGGGGCTACACGTACATTATCGCGTGGTCATCATATCTATATGTACCCTTCCCACCCCGTTAAGGTATTTACAACGCAGATTGGTCTCGTTTACTTATTGCATGCTATTACCCGTCCCAATCCTATCAGTCCCGGAGGCATTTAGGACTACTAATCCTAAAAGGGAGGGATATTAGGCTTATTTGTAGTTTCAAAAAAAACACTCTAAAGCGACATACAAAACACGTATTGCAAATTGGGGAAAGCATATAACAAGCAGATGCTCAGATATACCTCGTTAAACAAAGAAGCACGTAATTAGCATAACTTATACATATTGTTTAGGTCTGATTTAAAAGGTATTAAAGACGAGTGAGAGGAAATTGTTGAGACAATTTCAGCTTATCACATAACTCAGATAAGAAGTCTGAATCAGGCCTACCTGCTGGTCGTAATTATTCACCGAAGCAGATTCAGTTTATATTTATTACACTAAGGCTTGCCTAAGTGTTTCGACAGGGTACTATAAGCATGATATCTATTGAACTCTGAAGGTGATGAGCTAGTAAAACTTGGAATGAATTATTTAAAGTCCTTATGCATACTTGTTAAACTTGTTGACTCAGATTATTAAAGAGAGACAGAATTTAAATGAATTGATTATAAGTTCCGCAAATGATGATATCCATTATTACTGATTTTAGATCAAACACTGAGTAAGGCGAATCAGATTTTTTATTAGAAACTCCTATATGCATGCTTTCTAGGCGTTACTGATTTTAAACCTTTATAGACGGGGTACCTAAGTGCAGAACTATTTGAAACCTATAGACATGGTATTTAAATTAAGAAGCAGTTTAAAACCTATAGACATAGTATCAAAATGCAGAAGTTGTTTAAAACATATATACATGGTATCTAATTGCGGAAGCTGTTTAAAACCTATAGACATGGTATCTAAATGCAGAAGTTATTTAAAACCTATAGACATGGTATCCAATGCAGTTGAATACGCAGAATTCAGAACGATCCTATAGGCATGGTTTCTATATGTGATCGAATATGCAGAATTAGAAAAACTTATAGACATGGTTTCTATATGTAATTGAATATGCAGAATTAGAACAACCTGTAGGCATGGTTTCTATATGTAATTGAATATGAAGAATTCAGAATAACCCTATATGCATGATTTCTACCCTTTGCATGCATAGTTACCCACCCCTTTTCACTAGCCAGTCCCAAGTGTTTATTACAATTTATTACAAACCGGAATAGTAAATTATATTTGAAAATACAAATAAGAGTACAACTAGAGGTAGCCTGATTCTGACTTCCTCACTGAGTTATGAGATAAGCCAACTCAAAAACCATTGATCCAAAGCCTTTCTCAACTTGAGTGTGTCAGAGTTCCCTAAGGGCCTCAAGGGGATTCCGGGTAGTGCTCACACCCAAATTGTATTATCAGAATGGGGATAAGTGCAGTGTGGAAGGGCCAGCCCTCAAGTGTCCAAGTTCAGAGGAAGCTCAAGGGGTCCCAAGGCAAGGCTCACAAGAGGGGGGCAGAACTTAAATTCTAAGAGAGAGTGCAAGTGCAGAAACAGAACTTTAAGAACTAGGGACGTAAAGAAAAGGGAAAAGGGTACTGGGAAATAGCTACAAAATTGATAACTATGCACAAAAGGGGGTCGAGGATTGGGAACTAATTGCATAGAGCCCATGTTTGGAAAGGGTAAGCTTTAGGCATGCACAGCAATGGAGATGTTGGCTTGCCTATAAACCTACCAGAACATACAACAGCAAAGAATCATAGGGGTTAGGATCCTAGGGGGATCAAGCTTGAGTCATGGATAGTAATATTCAGTATTGTCATGCCTCAAGCAAACCATAGTATCAAACACATTGAAGCAGGGGTTTGGGGTTCATAACAGGACAGTCAGAAGGAAATTACAGCATGCGAAAGTAAGTATTGAACCACACATAAGCAATAGAAAGACAAGAACGTAAAAGTATTAAGTCAACACATTGTTGTGATTGCTGAAAATCTTAATCAGAACATACCAGTTTCAAAGAGGCAAAGTACAATAAAAGCAAGTAGCAGGAATTGAAAGAAGGCCACAATACAATTAACAAAAGAGAATGCTCTTTGAAGATGAGTGTGAGTTCAGAAAACTAATAGTGTCTGTGTGTGTCTGTGTTAATGAGAAAGCCAGGTATTTATAGTTTGAAAATAGGCAGAAAACAAGGCAAGAAAATAATTGTGGAACCGTGTGCCAATTAAAATAAATCGGTATAAGACTTCCTTTAATAAAGGAGTTAAAATCAAACGGTAACATGCAAGTGCTAAATAAGGAAAGAAATCGCATAGGGCTGAATATGACCAATAAGGAAGTATTTTCCAACATAGTACAAGTACACAGTAGGTAATAGAGGCTAGGTTCATCAGACTTTAATCAAGAAAAGGTCTATAAGAATCCAATACTAATGTAATCAAGGTAAGGGGATTAATTAAATTGAGTAGAAGAGTTAGGGGTCGAAAGTTCAAAGGAAAGTATTCAAATAGGTCCAAGAAATAGGAAAATGAGTACAACAAGGAAAGAATCAATAGAGTGCAATCAGAATTACACAAAGAGGTTTGAAATCAGTCCACAATTAAGGGTTATTTTGAGAGGGAAATTTAGCATATAAAAGAATGCATAACATTAGGCATGCGAGGTTGAACTCATGACAAAGAGAATAATCACATGACAGTCACATAGGTTAATAGAGAAAAGGGGGAGTATCAGAAACATGCAAAAGGGTCCAGTAGAAAGACCTTTCTGAAAATATAGTCGAGTTTCAATAATAGCAGGAGATCAAAATCACATAAAGCAACAGAAGTTGAAACAAAGACTTCGAAACTCAGTGGAGCAGTAGATGAACCAACTTCAGAAACTCTAATATGTCCAAAGAGATTAGGGTTTTGAAACCAAACAAGTTCATAGATGAGGAACAAGCAAATCACATAGCAAATAGTCTCAAAACTCGAACAAACCCCCAAATTTTAGGGTTTTCACCATCAATCGAGTATAGAGATGAAAGACAAGAGAATCAGGCAAAAAAAATAACAACAAAGAAAATAAAATCAGAAACTTTAAGAAAGAACCAAGACTCTAAACATAAAGAAACACAGTAGAAGAACAACATAAGAAACACAATAGAAGAATCAACATAAGAAACATAGTAGAAGAACAATATAAGAAACACGGTAGAAGAATTAACATAAGAAACACAGTAGAAGGTCAACATAAGAAACACAGTAGAACACATTAAAAATCAGAAAAGCTTTGAAATGACTTAAAAGAACCCTAAATCGGAAAAGGTAAAGTTTTTTAAGGTAAACTTTTGAAAGAAACTTTGAGAAAACGTTTAAAAGCTTAGAGAAAACACAGATCTACAACGGATCTAAAAGAATCAGAGGAACCTAGAAGGTTAGGGTTTCGGAAGAACCCAAATGGTGAGAAAGGCTTGGAAAGTCATTGATCTAAGCAGGAGAAGTCAAGATTAGGCTTGAATAGCCATGGTTGGCCAGAGCAAGGTCGGAGATAGCCACAAAACTCGAATGAAACAAAGTCTGGGCCAAGCTTCTTCAAGGTCTGACCTTGAAATCATAGTAATCAGGCATATAGGAGTCATAGGAGGCCGGTACAGGCCTTTAATGGCTTTGGAAGCCATGGATTCAGGCGATTTAGAATTGAAACGGATAAAGGCGGATCGTGTATGAGAGGAGCTTGAGAGAGAACTGGGAGAAGGGGGAATTCAAGGGCGGCTACAGACGGGAAATGATTATGGTTAGGGGGTAATTTGGAATTAAAAAGGAAAGAGTTAATGGTGGTCGTTGATCATTTTGATCAACAGCCTGGATTGAAGGGGAATCGGGCCGGGTTATTTTAAAGGGTCGTGGGTTGGGTAGATTAGGATTTGGGCTGGGTAATTGGGTTATGGAATTGGGTCTAATTAGAGGTTCAAATCCGGCTAAAATTGAAATGCAAATGGGCTATCAGTTAAATAGTCATTTTTCCCTCATTTATTTTATACAAATAGTAAAATAATTTTTGGAAATAAATTAAAAGTAGCAAATAATTAATAATACATAATTAATAAATTAAAAATATTGGAGTTAATTTTATAACTATAAATACAATTAAATCTTAAAAGAGGTCAATATTCCAATTATATGCAATTTAGCTTTAAAAATATCAAATAAATTTAATAAAAATATGCAAAAATTATGCTAGCTATATTTTAATATAAATATGAGAATCCAATAAATGAATAACCCAAAATGATAATTTTGAGGATAATTAATGGGTTTTCTTGATAAAATAGGGCTATAAATTGATTTAAAATCTTTAAAAATTAAGAGAAAAATAATAAAACCTTGGGACATACTTATATACGCACATACATATTTTTTTGAGAGTATTTTGCATATTAAAAATATATAGAGAAAATTGGGTATCAACAGTGGCGACTCCAAATCAAAATAAATAATCCCATTTTAGTTATTGTAACTTTAATTGGAAAAACTCCCTTATACCCCCTTTCGGGTAGAAAAAGGAGGAGTGACAGCTCTGGCGACTCTGCTGGGGATCGAACCCAAAATCTCTGGTTCAGGGTTCAAGAATTCGAGTTTGTTTTTGTGATTTTTACTTGGCTTTATTTATTGTTGATATTACTGTATTTTGTGGGCCTAATGTGCTAATTGCGTCTTATTTACCGCTTTGATATTATTTGAACTGTATTTACATGTCTTTTTACACCTCCCTTCTGAGTCTTCTAAAATTATGGTGCATGCGTATGCGTGGCCCACTTTTTTGTTAGAAGTCATACCAAATAGAACGAGGTTGGGTCAGCAACTAGGCCGGGTAGACTTTCGTGCCCCCGGTACGTTGCCCCCACCTCAGATCGAGTTATCCGCTCAGGTAAACCAGTTCTAGAACATAACCCCAGGTTTAAACCTAGAATAACATAGCCTTATGTCGGATCCCTAGTAGGAATGTTTGTTTGCTTCACGTGCATTTGACTTAGGTGACTCAACACAAGGGTTGGGTCCGTCTAGGACAGGTGTACCCCAAAAATAAAAGACCATCCTGAGGCATCCTATGTGCTACATATTGCATTTCTTCAAGGGTAAAAGGGTCATTTGGCGGACCAATGATTGTTGAGGGTAAATGAGAAAGAAAAGAGGGTAAAGTGTGAAAATAAAGCAAGTATGGCCCAGTTATGTTTTTCTTTGACATTTTCTTTAAGAAAAAGACAAAAAAAAAAGAATTGAAAATCCATAAAGACTTTGCACTTCCCCATTATTTTTCAAAAAAAAAAAGACAAAAAATATGTTTTCTTCAAATGAGTGTTTTTTTTATTCTCGACCGTATCCAATATTCCCAAACTACGCATACCTGATTCTCGTCTTTCGGGGCGAGATACGTAAGCATTTCACATAGGGTCCGGTCTTCCTAGTGAGTCGTAGGTTCTTGACTTCGCGGGGTCTTAGCCAAATCTTGCATGTCTAGCCAATTTTGGGCTACGTAGTCCGTTTTGCCAAAAGCCTCAATCATGTCTTGCATGTATCCAACAGGAAGTGTTATTGTCACACATAGTGTTCTAGGTCTTTAACTTTATTTGGTCTAGTTTTCTCATTCAAGTGTGGATCTACTTAACGGAGTTTGGGCATGACAGACGCCTTAGGACCATCCAGTCAAGATCGCTCATTCAGGAGTTGCTTAAGGAGATTATTTTTATTTATTTTTTATGTTTTGAGTCTGTTTTTCTTTTTATGTCGTGTTTTACCTTCTAGTTTTGTACAGTAATGTCGAGTCTTTTGTTATTGTACTTCTTATTTTGTATCTGAAAAGTGTAAAATCCAAAAAAAAATTGCGTTTTATATTTCCGTTAGAAGTTTTCTTTACAATACTAATTTTAAAATAAAGAAAAAAAATTCTTTTGAGGTGGTTTTCCTTAGGAAGTTAATATCTAGAACTCAAAATAAAAATTGCTTTTATATTTCCTTTAGTAATTAAGACTAAAAAATTCAAAAAAAAGGGGAAAATTTTCATTAATACCTCTTTAAAAATTTTCTTAAGATATTAATTCCAAAAATTCAAAAAAAAAGACTTCCATTTGAGGTTCTTCTTTGGGAAATATATATAAGAAAATAAAAAATATATATTCTTTTTATTTTCACTAGAACTTTAGGACATTGTACATAGAAGAATAAAAACATACTTTATCTTTTGTTTATCTTTAAAGTTTCTTTCTTAGGTAATCAAAAACTGAAATTCAAAAATATTTTTTTTATGTTTTTCATTTCTCGTTTCAAAATCATTCTTTAAGATATCAAATGAAAATTCAAAATATTTTTCTTTGGTTTATTCTTTAGATTTCCTTCCTAAAAAAGAATTAAAAAATATTTTTCTCTTGTAGGGTTTTGTTCTTTAATAATTTCTCATAGAGTATCTATTTCAAAAAAAACGAATAAGAAAAATATACGCTCATTTAAGATTGAGTTTAGAATAGATTATAGAATATTAAGTCTAAAAAAAAAGAGAGATTTTCTTCTTTTTTCTTATCAGAGTAGTCATTAAGGTAAAAAGAAAAAGAAAAAGAAAAAGAGAACGTTAGTTTGTTTACTTTATTCCTGATCTTCCAGAACTATGCTTGGTCTGATTCATGCGGCGTCATGATACGTAGGCAACCTACATAGGATTCGATCGAATTATTTTTAAAATTAAAAGAAAATATGAAATTATGCGATGTAAGAAATGAAAGGAAAGAAAAGAGTGATAATAAGATGAAAAAAAGAGAGGAAGGAAAATGAGCAAGCCAAGAAGTGCTAGAAAATAAAGAAAAGAGAAGATTGAAATGAACAAAATTGGGATGATGCCAAGTGACCATGTGACCCTCGAAGTCATTCTAGAACCATTAATTATTGCTAGGTGCAATGCACGCAATGCAATATTTTTAGCTGTTAAATGCCCTAATGCTAACAGGATGACCCCATTTTGTTCCTTTTGTTATCTTCAATGAGCAGAAGGGTGGTTGGTTTGTGGTTCTTAAGTAACTCATCCATACAACACAAGGTCAAAGAGTAAGGTAGTCATGGCTAGCAAAAACTTGGACACGAATGTTAATTATCCGTCTAGAGAGATTGTTGAGTCAGAATCTGAGTTGAAAGAAGAGGTCTTAAGGTTAAAAGGACAGATGACCGAAATATACCAAGCCTGGATTAGTGGGCGTCCACTATTATTTCCCACTAACTACCCTGAATGCCTTGTCACCATTCCACCACTATCGCAAATCCAGATTCCCATTGCTGATGATATCTCCCCACAACCTTTCCACACTCCACTCGCGAAAACCACCGCATATCCCACTCCTTTGACCAATCATGTTTTTGTAGCTCCTCAACTAGCTATTCTTCCTCGACTCTCTAGCGAGACCGTGTTCAAAACCCCTGATGCCCAACACTGTGCTCCAGAACCAACTTTCAAGGTCTCGGATCCATACTCTCACGCTCCTCATTTTGAGCCTCCCGGTGAAACTGAAAAGCCTGGTAAGACTGTGGCACAAGATGAGATATCCAGGAAGGTGAAAATCTTAGAGCAGTCTTTAAGAAACATGAAAGGGATAGGGAGCCATATGATCGTGTCTTACAAAGACTTGTGTTTGTTTCCTGACATCCAACTGCCTGTTGGGTTTAAGATGCCAAAGTTTGATTTGTATGACGGACATGGAGATATCGTGGCCCATCTAAGGGGTTATTGTAGCAAAATGAGAGGTGTTGGCGGGAAAGATGAGCTACTGATGGTGCATTTCAGTGAGAGCCTGACCGGGGCGGCCTTGGAATGGCATACTCATTAAGATGTCAGTAAGTGGCATACATGGGGTGACATGGCTCAGGATTTTGTTCGACACTTTTAGTATAATATAGACATTATCCCAGACCGCTCCTACCTATATTAGATGGAAAAGAAACCCAAGGAAGGTTTTAGGGAGTTTTGGTTCTGATGGAATGAACAAGTTGCTTGGGTCAGTCCTCCGATTAATAGAAAAGATGTTGCTGAGCCCCGCCAATGACAGGATCTAGTGGGCATTCCTGCTAAATGCTTTCAGCCTCAATACCGACCCCATGAACATCCCCAAGCTCCACATAATCCACCCTAGTAATATCCTTTGAACAACATCCAGTCATTTGTCCAACCACTAGGCCACTCCCTAGGGCGAGCACAAGCATCCCAAAATTCTCGTGCGCCTTCACAGCATTTTCAAGCACCCTATAACCCTAAAAAACATAGGCATGGAGGGAAACAAAAGCAAAGAAATAGTTTCACGCCAATCGGAGAATCCTACACAAGCCTGTTTGAGAAATTAAAACATTCTAGCCTGATTGAGCCGCTCCTCGGCTATACTCCGGACCCATATGCAAAAGGTTTTGTTCCTACTGTACGATACATGTACCACTCTAATGTCCAAGGTCATAGCATTGAAGATTGTCGTGCTTTGAAAAGTGAGATAGAAAGAATGATTCAAGAAGGGATAATTGTGATCCAGGACAGCGACACCCGGAATATCGCGCAGAATCTTTTACCTGTATATGATGATGCACACTTTATGGGGATGATGCATGGTGAAAGGAGTATGAGAATCCTCTTGGGAACTTGCTGACCGAAGTTAATGATATTGAAATTGGTAATGGTCTTGGTAATATTGATGTGGAACTCAGTGGCTAAGATGTCGAGCTTGGCAATTGGAAAGACGCTCCTGTCTTGGCTGGCCAGGGAGGAGTCTTGGTGGTTTATTTTGTTGTCATTTCTGTTGTTCGGGTTATTTCAGGGTTGTAATTTGGATATTATCTTATAACTCAAACCCTTCTATCCTTTTATTTTGCCTAGTTCCTTTAGTCATAGTAACTCATTTAGTGTTATCTAGATTTGTTCCAGGGTTGTAACCCTAGTTTATTTTTCTTATTTTGTTGTTCAAACTATTTCACCGTTTGTCTAATGCATTTTCCCGTTTTCTATTATATCTAGTCAGTTTTTGTTTAGTTCTCTTTTCCTTTTATAGTTTTTTCATGTTGATTCTAGTGACATGACATGTACACGTAATTCTCAGCCTGGATTTAAATGTTAGTTTAGTCATCAAGAAATGAAGCAATTTTGAAGACTATAGGGACACTTGAGGGAAATAAGTACAAATTTGGACATTTTTAGATCATTTGAAGCCCGAACTGTGTGAAACTGGGGCAGATAATTTGGGAAGTTAATAGGATAACAAGAATTCGTCAAAGGAGAGTGCATCTCAAACAATTTGAAGCGAGCAGTTTTGAGTTCAAGTGCACCTCAAGTAACAAGATAAAGCCAAGGGAGTTTGCTCTGAACTGACGGAGGGTATCCATTGTGAAGAAGAAATTACCCAACGAGAGTTCTGTACTTGACAAGGCGCTAAAGAAAAGTGAAAGGCACATTAGTGATATCAATGCCGAAGCTAGAAAAAAAATGTTGTGCATGATCTTCTTTTTCATTCTCAAGTTGAATGTGTTGTACTTGGCATTTTCAAGGATTGGGAGGCCCGCTTTCAGCTACCCAAACACTTATACCATTCGATACCCTTTTGAACCTGTACTGATTTCTTTGATCTCCCCTCTTTTAGAATCAAGTTAGATTCATACGGAAAAAAAAGAGTTTATGTCCCCATAGGTTTATTTTAGAAAGTTCCTTCCAAAAGGAAAATTCAAAAAAACAAAAAGAAAAAAAAAGAAAAAAAAAAGGAAAATAGAAACAAAGAGTAGTCTTTCGAACTACGTTTGACCTGATTCTTGCCACCACAAGATATGTAGGCAGCCTTAAGGTTTGGTCGCACCAGATAAAATATTTCATAATCCCACGAAGTCGAGAGTGGTGCGGTCTTTCTTAGAAATTCCATCTCAAAAAAAAAAAAGAATCAAATTCCCTTGTTTTAGAAATTAGGGCAAAGTTTTATAATGGATTCCAAAAGTTGTAAATAAATTAACCATATTATCTTAGTTATTTTGAGCTTTTATGATATCCTTTCTTTCTAACCCTATCCAAAAGCCACATTACAGTCCAAAAAGACCTCCCAGATAATCTTTGAGAGTGCTGACCTAAACATGTCGGGATCATATGATGTTTTACTCTGGTCAATGCCTTGTCATCTACAGAATCAGAGGAAATAAAAAGAAAAAGAACAAAATGAGAGAGACTTATCGGTGAAAACTTTCACATGCACCATAAGGCGATAGTGAGTTGAGAGAAAGAACAAAATGAGAGAGGCTTGATGGTAAAAACCCTTCGGGCACTACAAATCGAATAAGGACCGTGAATCAGATAGGATAAACGGAACATGGAAGCCTAGTTTCACGAATCTGAGGTACAACGAGCATTTAACATTAGACATGCTTGACAGATTAGGCCACTTAATCCAAAAGTGCATGTCATGGTCATTAGAGTTGGTATCCACATCTGATAAGTTTCTACTTTGTAATTTTCTTGTTAGGTATCATCTCTTTCCATTGTCCCTTACTTTGTTCACTTTGTTTTATTTACTCCTTTTTCATGAGTCTGTCTGGTCAGAACAAGTGAGAAATGACTTCAAAATTTGCTACCAGCCTTCCAATTGCACAAAACGGAATCTGACTAGCACATCAAAGTGGTATAATTTAGGAAAGAACAGTATGCGCATTGAGTGGGTGGCAATTGACGTGCTTTGAGATTCATGTGAAATACAAAGGTTCGGTATATGTCAATTCATGAGCACAATGCAACAGATAAAGGGTGTTGAGTTTGAACAAATCAAAGGTATTTTCTGCGATAAGGATGACAAAGAAAGTGGTTAGTCAATAAACAAGCAAGGTCTTTCGAGTTGAAATCAAAGTTATCATGGGAAGTGAAGGAGCAATCGCCCTCAAAGTCAAGGCAACAAACAAACTACCATGTTTGAAATCACAAGTTTTCTTTATTTGAAACATGGGCAGGAAATTTTGTTTGTTCCAAAGGAACCCTCCGTGAGGAAAGCGTGCGCTAGATAGGTTCAACCGTAAGTTCTCAGAACCCTCTTGGATAATGGGATTTAATTTAAAGTGCTCAGGACCCTCTTGGATAATGGGATTTAATATCAAGTTTTCAGGACCCTCTTGGATAATGGGATGTAGTTTTGAGTTGTCAGGACCCTCCTAGATAATGGGATTTAATTTAAAGTTCTCAGGACCCTCCTGGATTATGGGATTTAATTTCAAGTTTTCAGGACCCTCCTAGATAATGGGATGTAGTTTTAAGTTGTCAAGACCCTCCTGGATAATGGGATTTAGTTTTAAGTTTTCAAGACCTTCATAGATAATGAGATTTAGCATGAGTTTTACCTTTAGTAAGTAGAATTTAGCTTTGAAGTTTTCACTCTTAAGATGAGATTTAATTTAATTTTCAGGGCCCTCCTGGATAATGGGATTTAGCTTTTAAATTCTTATAGCTCTTTTGGATAACATGATTCGATTAACACTCACAGATGTTTCCAGTACCAAACTGGGGCAGAAAAGTTTCTTTTGTTTTGTCTGTTTTGTTGTAATGGCAGGCGCCCACCTAGAGAACAAGGGAATTCATTTCGAGTTTAAGTTGCAGGCGCCCACCTGGAAAATAAGAGAATTCATTTCAATGTTTAAGCGTCAGTGCCCACATGGAAAACAAGGGAATTCATTTCAAGTTCTGGCATCAGGCTCCCACCTAGAAAACAAGGGAATACATTTTAAGTTTTGGCATCAGCCGCCCACCTAGAAAACAAGGGAATACATTTTAAGTTTTGGCATCAGGAGCGCACCTTGAAAACAAGGGAATACATTTCAAGTTTTGGCATCAGGCGCCCACCTGAAACAAGGTTATTCATTTTGAGTTTAAGCATCAGGCGCCCACCTAGAAAACAAGGGAATTCATCTCAAAGTTTAAGCATCAGGTGCCCACCTAAAAAACAAGGGAATTCGTTTCAAGTTCAAGCATCAGGCGCCCACCTAGAAAACAAGGGAATTCATTTTTTTAAGAGTTTAAGCATCAGGCGCCCACCTGGAAAACAATGGAATTCATTTTGAGTTTAAGCATTAGGCGCCCACCTGGAAAAAAACAAGGGAATTCGTTTCGAGTTTAAGTTGCAGGAGCCCACCTGGAAAATAAGGGAATTCATTTCGAGTTTAAGTTGCAGGCGCCCACCTGGAGAAAAAGGGAATTCATCTCAAAGTCTAAGTTGCAGGCGTTCACCTAGAAAAAAAGGTAGTTCATCTCAAAGTTTAAGTATCAGGCATCCACCTGGAAAACAAGGGAATTTATTTCAAGTTTTCAGTCAGTAGCAGACACCCACCAAGAGAATGGGGGAAGTCATTTTAGAATTCATTTCATGTTTCAAATCGGAGGTAGCACGAGTTGCTTGAAAAATAAGGTTTTTATCTCGACGCACGGGGATTTGAGATGACCAAAGAAGAAGTCTCAATCCAAGAAAAAGAAAGAAAAGGAAAAAAGAGGGAAGTGAAGCCAAATACAGAAGCAGATGAAAGATGTGAGCTACTCAAGACATGGCTGAAGTCACGATCATTGCGTGTATTGTCTTGATCCGAAGATGTCGTGGAAGGATGAACCAGCACCTGCAGCTAGCAAGCATCAAGGTTCAAATCAAAAGTATGCATGAAGAACCATTCAAGACTCAAGATCAAGCTTTAGAAGACTTATAGATAGGAATCTTGTAACTCATAGCTGACAGGATTAGTTATTCTTTTTCATTTTTGATGTAATAACAGGACCGTGGACCGGAACCTCGACGGAACGGCACCTCAATCGGCTCTCCATCTCGGTATTCCATCACTGTTCCTACTTCTGAACTACACGTGGCCTGATTCCTTTATAGCCAAGGATATGTAGGCAGCTCAAATACCAGGGCTCGAACACATTCTCCTTTCTTTTAGCTTTTGGTCTCTCTAAATAAGGGTCGGGCCAAAAAACATATCTCGTCGGTCTTTCTCTGAAAATACTTCATGTTTCCAGTCAAAGAGGCAGTTGTGGACATGTAATTTTTTACCCTTCCCGAGATTTTATACATTTTTTAGTGTTTAAATATTTAGTTTAGGTGTAGTATCGCTATTCTAAATAGTTTTGACTCTTTTACTTTATTTTATAACAGAAATAAAAATTACAAAAATATTTTCTCTTATTTAGCTAATTGATCTTTTATTTAGTTACTTTAGTTTATCTACCTTTCATAAAACTGAAAAATACAAAAATAGCACCTTATTTTTATCTTTATATAATATTGAAATACAAAAAAAAAAAATTCATGTTTTAATATAATTCAGTTTAATTAATTAGAATTAGTTTTGCATTGTTTAGTATTTTTTATCTTATATTAAAGGGAGTTAACTAATTTGGACATAGCCCATAAATCCGGACTTAAAGGGGGTCTTAGAGCCCAATTTTAGGACCCAATTCGGACTTGGCCCATAAATCCAAGCCCAATACCCAATACCCATTAAGCTAACCCTAGAGACCCTTCTAGACTCTTCTTCTTAACAAAATACAAAAAGATACACTAGACCTAAGATCTAGAAAAAATGGAAGCAACCGTTCTTCATTTTGGAGAAACGGTTCTTCACCTGATGAAGCCAATGAAGGACCCCTCTTCTTTAACCTAAGACAAAAAATTTTAAGAACCTAAAGAACACACCCCTCCACCTTCGACCCAAAAATGGAAGAGATCTAAGAACCCAAACCAACCGCATCAGACCCCGATTAGTTCCCTCGTCTCTCTTACTGAAAACCTGCAGCAACAGCTACCTAACCCGCCGGAAATCCATCCCTTCAACAATAAACGACCTTCTTCTTCCCAAGAAGTGACCAGCGACAACCAACAAGCAGCCGCTTCTGCTTCTTTACCTCACTCACGACCACCACAACAACCAGAACGCTGCCTTCTCTCTCTCGCTTTTCTGTCGCGCCTCCATCGTCGGCGAGGTTCCAGTGTCGTCACGTCTCCATTCGAGTCCTTGTATGTTAGTCGAGCTTCAAAGCAATCGCGTGAAGTTTTCCATTCATTTATTTTGAAAGAAGCAGTCAAGCAATTGTAAAAGTTCATTCTCTTCTACTCTTAAACAAATTTTATAACTTTGACTAGCCTTAACAGTGTTTCATTGAGTTACCTGTTTAATTGTGTTAATGCGAAGTGAAGGAAACCATTTTAGACCTATTAACTTAGATATTTTATTGGTGTTAATTTGCTGATCATGAATGAGGACTCTAATTAAAATGTTTTCAATGTTGACGGGCTAGAGTCCATGTTTGGTTGGTTGTTTTAATGTTATCTCTGTATCTCCTAATTTATTTCTATTTTGTCTCTTTTTGCCATAATGAATTCGTCAATTAAAAATTTTGTTGCATTTCTTGATTAATTGGTTTGGAATTTGAATGTCTGCCTCGATAAGGTTTTAGTATAAGTAGCATTTTATACATATAGTTAGACACACAATTGTAAAATAGTGGATCTTATGTGAGAAATTGTAAATGTTTTTCTATTACTTAGTGATAAATTTGATCTCGTAGCAATCCTTCATATGGAATTCTACACTTTTTCCGCAACCACTTCGATCGTAGCTTGCTTTAGGCGCGACTTAATATAAATCGAGGTATGCGTTCGCGCATCTTCGGAAAAACTTTCTTAATAATAATAAAGCATGATTAATTGTGGACACGTACACGTGACATGATTTTTGACGCGCCGAATGAAATGAATACACGTACGCGTGACTCGTTTAAAGATAACTCCATAATTACGAATAAATCAAGTAATTAAAAGCGGTTAAGGGGGTAAATGCACATAGGTTTAAAAATAAGTAATTAGACAATTTAATAAGCCAGGTATGATTAAATCAACCGTTCTAAAACCACGGAACTCGGGAATGCCTAACACCTTCTCCCGGGTTACAGAATTCCTTACCCGAATTTCTATGTTTCACAAACTATAAAATAGTCAATCTTCATCGATTCAGGATTTTAAACCGGTGACTTGGGACACCATAAATTATCCCAAGTGGCGACTCTGAATCTGAATAAATAATCTTGTTTCGATTATTGTCACTTTAATTGGAAAAACTCCCTTATACCCCCTTTCAGGTAGAAAACGAAGGTGTGACACTAGCTGCGATCAATATTATCTGCTACGGAACCACCTACATCCATTTAACGATGTAGAACCCCCGCAAAAGGGGCGTTAGTATTTGTATACGGTAAAAATCAACGATTCAATTTCACTATCATCAAGGCATCTCGAGAATTTTCAGTAATCGACTTCGAGGGTTCTCGGTGATCAACTCCAAGGTAGTAACGACCGACCTCGAGGCAATGTAAACTAGTGGTCTCAGTGGATCAAGGTGAAGTTCCCAAGGCACGTACGAATAGCTGACAAAGCCTAGTGGACTAGTCCAAAAAAGCGAATCAAGACATTAAATTGTTGTACCAGCCCATATCTTTGTAATCAATGCATCTGTAATATGTTGGGATCCCCCCTCATATATAAAGGGGATCTTTGTCATTTTGTAAGGTTCTATTTCTCAATACTAAATACACAAGAATATTCTCTCTGCTCTCTAACATATTTTCTTGATCTCATCACTTCATTTATTGCTTATATTTATTGTGTTCTGTTTATTGTTCTTCATTTATTGTATATTATTAGCCATAAATAGTCGTCATTGATTTATTTACAACTGTTGGTCTCCATCGACTACCCTCGGAGGGGCATTAGACTCGACCCCGAGGACCCGAATAAGCAAGCTCGAGGCCTTGATTGGCAGCGACTCGGTTTGATCAATATCTTGTTTTTAAGCTCTCATCTTGATTCCAAATACTTCACTTAGCATCTATTGCCCTAACAACAAGCGTAAAAATAGATCATGTATTTTTAGAACCACAAAATTAAATGTAATTGTTATTACCATTTTCACGGTAAACAATTTGGCGCCCACCTGGGGCTGAAAATAATAGTGATTATTTTCTTGCTGATTTTAATACATAACGCAAGTTATCTTTCACACTTTTTCAAGCCCAAGATCTTTGATTTCAGGACAAAATGTTTGACTCAGTAAACAACTATCTTGAGAACCATGGAGAGAATGGTATGGATGTTCCAGGCATTGGTGTACTACCGTGAAACCCTGAGAATGCACCAGAACCAATTCCCGTGGACGCGGTCTCACGCGACGCCCAAGACATCGATATAAGCTCCCGCACTAACAGAAGTGTGCACCAAGGAGACCAACAAGAAGCTCAGAAAACCCCAACTAGGGAAGAACAGGAGGTTAGCCTTCATTTTATTTTTGAAATGTTACAAGCACAACAGCTGACGATTGCTCAGCTGCAAAGTCACCAGAAAACTTCAAGCACGGTAGCACCGGGGACGGCCCCCCTGGCCGAATAGGTACCAGAGAGATCAAGCAACAACAGGTCGTCAGTCGACCCTGCCATCGTAAAGATGCTCGAGGACCTAACAAAGAGGATCGTGTCGGGTGAGAAGAAGATAGAAGCCAACGACAAGAAGGTAGAGACCTACAATTCCAGGGTCGATCAAATTCCGGGTGCACCCCCGATCTTAAAAGGGGTAGACTCGAAGAAGTTCGTGCAAAAGTCGTTCCCGCGGGAAGCGGCCCCAAAATCCATTCCAAAGAAGTTTAGAATGCCCGAGCTTCTAAAGTACAATGGAACGTCACTGCCTACACTTGCGTAGTGAAGGGCAACGACCTAAAGGACGACGAGATCGAGTTCGTCTTGGTAAAGAAGTTCGGGGAAACACTCTCGAAAGGGGCTATGATGTGGTATCACAACCTAGCTCCTAACTCTATAGACCTATTTGCCATGCTGGCAGATGCTTTCATAAAGGCACATGCCGGTGCCATCAAAGTGGCAACAAAGAAATCCGACGTCTTCAAGATCAAGCAAAGGCAGAATGAGATGCTGCGAGAGTTCGTATCTTGCTTTCAAATGGAACGAATGGAACTACCACCGGTCTCCGATGACTAGGCAGTGCAGGCCTTCATTCAAGGTCTGAATGAACGAAGATCGGTGGTTTCGAAGCTACTAAAATAGAATCTGGTCGAATATCCCGCCGTGACATGGCCGTACGTTAACAATCGATATTAATCGAAAATCAGGGTCGAGGGCGACCAACTAGGAGCCCCCTCGGGCTCGGTATACCCAAGCAGGCTTCTAGAAAAGGAGCCAAATCCAAGCAAGGAAAGGTACCAGCCATACCCTGAAGATGGGAGAAATACCTTGAGGCGCAACATACCCCGAAATGATTAATGAATGGATTGAGGCCAGAATCCTCGGGGACTCGTCAATAGAGCTGGGTTCGATAGGTACACAGGACCGACGGAAGCACCTCGTTTGTCAAAATACAACTTCAATATCGATGTATCAGACATCGTGTTCGCCATCAGTAAATTCAGAGACACCAGGTGGCCAAGGCCTATACAATCAGATCCTTCACAAAGGAACCATAACTTAGTGTGTGAATTTCACAACACACATGGTCACAGGACCAAAGATTGCCGACAAATCCGAGAAGAGGTAGCCCGACTACTCAACAAAGGCCACCTCCACGAATTCCTCAGTGACTGAGCCAAAAATCAGTTGTGGGAAAGAGAGGCGACCAAAAAGAACGAAGCAAATGAGCCACAACATGTCACCCATACAATTTTTTAAGGTGTCGGTACCCTACAAGAACCCACGATCAGGAGAACAAAAATATCCATCACTAGAGAAAAGCGAACTCGGGGTTACATACCCGAGGATGATCTCACATTCAGCAACGAGGATATCGAGACCTTGTCTTAGCCTCATAACGACGCACTGGTAATCTCATTCCCTGTAAATATATTTCAAATTAAAAGTGTACGTGTGGATCAAGGAAGCTCGCCAACATTATCAGGTCGAGGGTGGTAGAGTAGCTCGGACTGCTTGACCAAATCGTGACTGCTTTTCGAGTCCTAAACGGATTCAACATGTCGAGGAAAACAACAAAAGGGGAAATCACCCTCCCAGTCAACGTGGTCGGCACAATCCAAAATGAAAATTCCATGTCATCGAAGGAGACATGAGATACAATGCCTTGTTCGGAAGGTCGTGGATACACTGCATGAAAGCAGTACAATCCACCCTCCATCAAATGATGAAATTCTCGACAAATGATGGGATAAAAACTATCTACGGGGAGCAACATGCAGCAAAGAAAGGTACCAGCCATATACCGAAGATAGGAGAAACGCCCCGAGGTGCAACATACCCCGCAATGACCGAAGGATGCACCAAGGCCAGAATCCTCGAGGACTCATCAACATAGCCGAATTCGATAGGCACTCAGGGACAATGGAGGCACTTCACTTGTCGAAATACAACTTCAATGTCGATGTATCAGACATCGTGTTTGCCATCAGTAAAATCAGAGAAGCCAGATGGCCCAGACCTGTGCAATCAGATCCTTCGCAAAGAAATCGTAACTTAGTGTATGAATTCCACAACACGCATATCCATAAGACCGAGGATTGCCACCAACTCCGAGAAGAAGTAGCCAGACTACTCAGTAAAGGCCACCTCCGAGAGTTCCTCAGCGACCAGGCCAAAAATCAGTTCCGGGAAAGAGAGGCGGCCAAGAAGAACGAAATGAATGAGCCACAACATATCATCCACATGATCTTGGGAGGCATCGATTCCCCACAGGAGCCCATGATTAGAAGAACAAAAATATCTATCACTAGAGAAACGCAAACTCGACGTTACATACCTTATGATGCTCCACATTTAGCGATGAGGACATCAAGACCTTGTCTTAGCCTCACAACGATGCACTGGTAATCTCTTTTCTTGTAAATACATTTCAGATTAAACATGTACTTGTGGATCCAGGTAGCTCGGTCAACATTATCAGGTCGAGGGTGGTAGAGCAGCTCAGAATGCTTGACCAAATCATACCCGCCTCTCGAGTCCTCAACGGTTTTAACATGGCAAGTAAAACAACAAAAGGGGAAATCACCCTCCTAGTCAACGTGGCCGGCACAACACAAAATGCCAAATTCCATGTCATCGAGGGAGATATGAGGTACAATGCCTTCCTCGGAAGGCCATGAATACACTGCATGAGAGCAATACCTTCCACCCTCAATCATATTATGAAATTCCTAACAAAGGATGGGATTAAGACCATCTACGGGGAACAACATGCGACGAGAGAAATGTTCGTAGTGCATGATGTGGCCCTGAAACCGGTACCTCCACCTTCGAAAGAGCCCCAAGGATAAGCAAATAGTTAAATAGCGATAACAAGTTACACCCTCGGCTATCCCTGACTAAACAAAGCAGGGGACCGTACCGCGTCCTTTTCACAAGCGACTGAAACATATTAGGTCTTGAAACATCACCGGCACATTCTATACTAAGGTATGACCGTCTCCTTTCTCTTTCAATTACATTCTACACTGACCTGAGTGCAGTTATCCGATTGAAACGGCCAAAGCACTCTCTAACTCGAAGGCCTTAGGTTTCAAAAGCATATGTTGCACTCTTTTCCTTCGACCGGGTTTTTATCCCAAAAAGGGTTTTACCAGCGAGATTTTTAACGAGGAAACACCCATATGCTACTTGAGGAAGACTCAACAAGTATTCAAGGCTTCTTTTTCCAATCAACCTCGAATACTGGGGGGCATCCCCCCAGAAGGTCACCGACTCAGAGAAGCCAAGATATGCCAAATGGGGTCTCACCAGGAAAATAATGTATTGGGCCAAACGGTCGAACGAACTATGTCCACATAGAACAACTGAGGTCGTAACAGCAAAAACATGTATACTTGTACCAAGTAATCAAAGGAAATCGGTATTTTTGCAAAAAATGACTCATCTATCAAAAAACGTCTCGAACACTCGGTGACTGGCGTCAACAACTCATAACAATGCGACCCCCGGGTCGGAGCTTCGAACTAGTAAGCTATCAATGAAGCAACAATAAGATCACAAAACAGCTCTAGAGCCAAAAAATGCCCCGAACACTCGGGGACTGGCGTCGAAAAGTCAAGACCACATGACCTCCGAGTCGGAAACTCCGAAATCGTAAGCCCTCAAAGAGGCAATACCAAGTTTGCAAGTAATGGCTCTTGAGTCAAGAAATCCTCGACGACTCGGGGACTGTCGTCAATCACCATCTACATCGACTTATCAAAACCCGAGGCCATAAAAACACATGCGGGCAGCCTCGGTCTTGCAAGACCTATATAAGGCATAAACCATACTTGTACCAAGTATCCAAAACTATAAGACCTCAAAGGCATGTAAAACTTGTAAGACCTTATTAAAGGCATAAACCCGATCTTAATGTTTAGGCTATATATCGAACTTGTAAGACCCCTAAAAAGGCATACCCTCGATATAGATGCCGAAACTAATTCACTTTGGACTTAAAGACTCTAGCCAAACACAAATGACCCTGGTTATAAGGTTGTACCAGCCAAACTAATGTGACTTAGGATGTCCGACCATCGCTATAAAATCACAGGCCTTCCATTACTTTGAATATACTTCGGAAAGAACCGGTTAAATAGGTCACCCTCGACATAGGCAAAAGATCTTTGACCATATCAGCTCCTAAACACTGGCTTCGAGATACTCAGCCTCTGAGCCAAACCTCCCGAGGTCCTCGATCATCGCCATATAATGACTCACAATCGAGGTTTTTTATTAAGCCGTCGAAGAGTCAGGCAAACATTATTTCAAAAAGTCCTTAACGAGGGAAAATTAAAGCCTATATTAGAGGTCGCATCGACCCAAGGTGTAAGAGCCATTGTCGTCAGCCCACATAAAAGGTCGCATCGGCCCAAGGCGTAAGAGCCATTGTCATTAGCCCGCATAAAAGGTTGCATCGACCTAAGGCATAAGAGCCATTGTCGTCAGCCCACATAAAAGGTCACACTGACCCAAGGCGTAAGAGCCACTGTCACTAGCCCACATAAAAGTTCACATTGACCCAAGGTGTAAGAGCCATTGTCGCCAGCCCACACTAAAGATCGTACCAACCCAACACGTAAGAGCCCAAGGGACAGGCTTAAATTCAAAAACTTGAGGGCCAAATGAGCTCGAGTTGAAACCCAATTTGGAGACTGAACCCAAAATAGTTAACTGAATATGCCTAAGAGAAAAAGCATAAGAGCCATTGTCGCCAGCACTAAAACCAAAGGTCGTATCGACCAAGCACGTAAGAGCCTATGGGCCAGCTTAATGAGCCTCAGGGCCATATCATGAATCTAAGGATTCCTTCTAACTCAAAAACAAGTTCATCAGGCTAAAATCAAGGCAAAAAGAAATGCAAAAGAAATGAAATCGCGAGGCTTTCCTTTTATACATACATGCAGGAAAATACAAGCTCCATTTACAACATACTTCGAAAGTACTATGTACAGAATCAGAAAAGGAAATCTACGTCCCCCTTGGGGACTATGGCCAATCGGCCTCATCCTTGCTATCCTCGGCGTCAGACAGAAGTAACTTAGCACTATATTTGTCCCCCTTCACCCACTTTACCTCTTTCGAGAGGTCAAAGCCCCTAGCATGGATCTCTTCGAAGGTTTCCCTTTGAAACTTACACCGAGCATATTCCTTGCTCATGCCCTCGCGGTCAAGAGTCCTTCTCAGCCTAGCTTGGGCATCGGCAGCGTCCCTCAAATAGTTCACCACTTTCTGGCCAACCTTAGTTCAGCTCATTACAACCTCGGCCTTTATCTTCAAAGACCTCATACTCGAGCTTCGTAATCATATCTGTTTGAACTAAGCTATTATCATGAGCTAAGTGAAATTGAACCTCAAGGGCAGAAGCTTTAGCTATAGCACCCTTCTCCGTCGAAGCCTAAGTGTCCGTCTGAGCCTTTAACTCATCATACTCGCACTTGGCTCGGCCAACCTCATCCCCAAGGAGCTCCAAGTCCTTCATCTTTTTCTACAACTAAAATAAACAAAACATTAGATTCGGGAACTAGAAGGAGGAACACACACTCACTCGAAACAAAAACTACCTGCTCCTTCAAGTAGCTCTCATAATTCAATCTCCGACTCGCCTTATACCGTAAGTGTGCCAACTCAACTTCCCTTTCATCGCAAAGGATCCTAAGGGGTTTCTCCTTATCTAGAGCTTTCCGCAGCTTGGCCTAACGGCGAAGCAGCTCGAACTTAAGCTTGTCGAAGGCCTGCAAAAGAAAACTTAATAAGGAAAGCAAGGCGCGAAACTTGAAAGGCCTATGCCAAAACTCACCACAAAGTGAAGCCGTTGGGCTTCCTCAAAGGTTGAGCGCACATCTGCTAACCTATCTCCCTCAGCTCCGAAAAGGTCAACCCCGGTCGAGGCATGGTCGCTCCGTGCATATGACCTTGGGTTTCGAGTGTCCCTCAAAGTAATTTTGATGGAAAAAAAAGATAGCAGCGGAGGAGAAACCGCCTTTCCAAAACTAGGAATCACGGGCATGGCTGGCTCAGTCAACACTTCCACTCCGGGCCACCGGGCCAGGTTCGCCTTGCTTTGAGCGTCGTCGCCCTGTAGAGGCATCTCTCGCTTATTGTTATCATTCTTCAGCCCGGAAGCTAGCAGTTTTCCTCCCTCTCCTAAAGGGCATGACCTTGCTTTGAGGGAATCCCCAATGCCTACCATGACAGAATTAGTATGCAGAAAGAAAAAGCGCCCTTCCGAGAGGAAAAAACAAGTGGAGCGAATCACATAGCATGTATTGTGGTGTTTTGCCTCCTACCTATCCTTAGATAAAGCTCTCCACTTACGCTTATTTTAAGTCGAGTGGGTCGCCAACTTTCGGACCCAATCCGGCAGATCAGGAACCTTGCCCGGCATCCATGAAATTACTGCAGAAAAAGAAAAGAAGGCGCATTCACGAAGTAAACCTTCACCATAAAAAAACTAAGAAGGCACAAGTGTACCACTTACATGTAAAATTCCATTCCTCAAGAAATGGCAGAAACTCCACTGGAATAATATCGACAGTCCGTCCGGACGAATCGACTCATCTACCCATGATCTCTATCTTCTTCATCATCGACAACGAAAGGCGTAGTGGATTGGCATCACAGGTTCAGCAAGCCTTGATTATCAAAGGGTCGATACAGCCAGATGAGGTGATTAAGAGTGAATTCAAGTCCTGCGTCTTCCGAAAAGAACCTCATCATCAATATTGTCCGCCAAAATGACGGGTAAATCTGCGCCAAGGTAACCTGGTACTTTTGACAGAAGTCGAGTACGACCCCATCAACGGGTCCCGGCATGAAAGGATACGTGTACACATTAAAAAACCCATTGGGACGGTACGTGATGCCCTCATCCGAGGAAGGTATCTGCAATACTACATTTTCCCCCCATCCGCAATCTTTTCTCACCAACCTAAGGTGTTCCTCTCCTATCGAAGAAGTAAACTTCAAGGTATGCTCCTGTTGATCCTTATCATCGGGGTACTTATCTAACGAGAAGTCCCCTCTCAAAGAAAAATGCCCCGAGTCAGGCCCGCCTGGCATCTGCGGCGCTCCACCAATGAGGCAAGAACCGGAGGCAAAACTCTCTCCTCCCTGCCAAATGGATCTTGATGTAACAGTCATGATTGTGGCAAAATTAGAGAACTGGAGCAGGAATTTGGGCAAGAGTGTTAATACTGAAATAATGGAAGGCCTAATGCAGAAAGCAAGACTAACCACTCAGAATGACGGAATTTCCAGAAGGGCGGAGACAACCCTACATATGGAAAAGGCGGCGACAGTCCGCCTGCCTCAAAGGCCAATTAAAAATACTGGCCGATATCACTTCGGGAAGATGTGCCAACAGGATCGCCTCGATCACGTTTTAGTCGTGTCGTGCATTTGACGACGCCATATGATGTTTTGGGGTCGGATACCCCCGCACCAACCAAGTCCCGAGATGGACCCGAACTCGAGGGCCTCCATCAAAAAGAATTTAGGCTCCAGGAAGCCATTGGCATCATTGTAACTCCCAAGATGGTACCCGATCTTGAGGAGCTCCATCAAAAAGAAGTTAAGCTCCAGGAAGCCATTTGTATCACTGCAAGTCCTGAGATGGTACCCGATCTCGAGGACCTCCATCAAAAAGAGGTTAGGCTCCAGGAAGCCATTTGTATCACTGCAAGTCCCGAGATGGTACCCGATCTTGAGGATCTCCATCAAAAAGAAGTTAGGCTCTAGGAAGCCATTTGCATCACTGCAAGTCCCGAGATGGTACTCCATCCCGAGGACCTCCATAAAATAGAAATTAGGCTCCAGGAAGCCATTGGCATCAATGCAAGTCCCAAGATGGTACTTGATCTCGAGGACCTCCATCGAAAAGGAAAAAGGCTCCAGGAGACCAATGCCCTCACTATACGTACCGAGACGGTACCCGATCTCGAGGACCTCCACCAAGAAGAAGACATGCTCCAAGGGTTCATTGATATCATTACAAGACTCAAGATAGTACCCAATCTTGAGGGCTTCTCTCAAGAAGAAAATAAGCACTTAAACTCTGCTTATATGGGCTTGGCCTCGGGGTACCATCTAAACCCAGATAGGTCCTCATCTGGGATCTATCTACAATGCCTTAAGGCCATCTTCACTAAGTTCAAAACAAGTTTCCAGATGGCCCGAGTTTGAGCAAACCCCCACTCGAGGACTTTCCTCGAAATACTAAAGGCAGTCTCTATTCTCGGGCATTCGAGCAAATCCCCCCTCGAAGATTATCGCAGGGTATAAAGGCTAAGTCTCGATCTAAGGGTTTGAAGCCCTACTCTAATTCAACTCGAAGTCAGGGTCCTGACGACCCGAGTTTATCAGTCCAACCTGGACTCGGTCCAAGGAACGGCAAAGGGTTCTGCGAAGAGCCGTGTTAATCAATCAAAGGTCAGAAAAAATACTCACACACGGGCACAATATTTGCACCAATCAATGGAGTCATGCACTAGATTCTTCAAAAGCATAGATAAAGGGAAAATAGCATACATCAGATACAAATTGGAGAAACATTTTTTATTCATAAACACTTGATTACAAAAGCCCACGAGGGGTCCTTACATATGATTACAAAATCCCATAAGAGGTCCTTACACATAAACAAAGAAGAAAAAGTATACATATAGTAAAAGCTAGGAGCCTGATCTATTCTCGAGGGTGCATCCTCGACGGCATTATCTTCGAGCGCCATCTCCTCAGGGGTGTTATCTCGGTCTTCCAGAATGGTATCTCCAAGGAAGAAGATGAAGAATAGGAAAGTGGGAAGATGGAGAAGAGGAAAGTGAAGAAGCAGAGAGGATGAAAAAATTCCATAGCCCGCCAAAGAGCAAAAACTTTCACCAGGCCAGGAAGATCACGGCCCGGTAGAAGACATGGCAGGTGTCGGCCTCACTTGCACAGCTACTTTGAGTCCACTTCTTGGGACATTGTACCGTGCAAGCTACCGGCTAGAGGTACCACTTCACCCCATGGAAAGCAAAAGGGATGAAGTGCCCCCTAGGCCGGGGTAGGAAGGTGAGCAGCGGTGTATAGTCCGAACACCCTCGTGAGCAGTGGTGTAGAGTCCAAATATCTTCCCAAGTTAGAAGAAATTGTCCTCCCTGTCTCATCGTCTCGAGACAACAATGACAGCAGTAATAACAACAACAACAACAACAATAACAACGACAAGTCGGAATAATCTCGCTCGGCAAGAGAAAGCCCAGGAAAAAGGCCATGACGTGGCTAAAGAAAATGCCTCCATGTAACCTTAAGGCCGCGGGCCTTAAACATAAGGGATAGTGACAGGCGAGGATGAGGAGAAGAGAAGAGCTAAAGGCTAATCTGAGAACACTTGAATAAAGAATTGGTTCCAGAATTCATGTTTATAGAGAAAAGGCAGAGTAACCGACGGGCACAATCAATACTCTTTGAAATGCAACCGATAGTGCCATAAATGACCTTGAAAGACGTATCGACAGGCGCAATTAATGTATTTTTAGAACTAAATTGGCGGCGATATTATCGCTTGGAAGGATAAGAATCGGTGTGTATTGAAAGGCGCTAAAAAGACGAGTCAGCAGGATGCGTCGGTTGCCACAAAGGCCTATGTCATGAGTATGATGTCATCAGTATAACATTATCGCGGGAAATGTGGAAAGATGGTTATCATGGTCATTTCTTATTGTTCTACTCTAAGAAATGCGGGGACTATCTGTATACGGTAAAATTGGAGGGTCCAATTTTCCATTGTTACGATGCCTCATAGGCACGTCTCGAAGGCTCGAGACCACAGTTGAGTTTCATCCCTCGAGGGCCATCGACGCTCGACCTTGGGGAAGTATGAGACCGACGTTTATGGAAAGAAGGTGGGGAGTTCCCAAGGCATGAAGCTAGAGCCGATAAATTCTGTCAGGCTAGTCTGAGCCCCAATCATGGAATTAACTAGCTGTCACATCTCCATATCTTTGTAATAAATGCACTTGTACTATGTTAGGATTCCCCCTTTTATATAAAGGGGATCCTTATCATTATGCAAATATCTATTTCTCCATACTAAATATACTTGAACATTCTCTCTGCTCTCTAACATATTCTCTTGATCCCATTACTTCATTTATTGCTCATATTTATTGTGTTCTACTTTAAGTTCATCATTTATTGCTTATTATTGTCCATAAAGAGCCGTCATTGATTTATTTATAACTTTTAGTCTCCATCGACCAACCTCGATAGCTTCCAGCCAAGCTTCAGGCTCGACCCCGAGGCCCTCGAATAGGCAAGCTCGAGGCCCCGATTAACAGCAATTCGTTTTGGTTAACATCTCGTTTTTAAGCTCTTATTTCATTTCTAAGTCTTTCACATAGCATTAACTGCCTAACAACTAGCATAAAAATAGATCACGTATTTTTAGAACCACTAAATCAAATTTAATTGTTATTACCATTTTCGCGGTAAACAGTAATACTACAAGGCGTAACATCATCGTAATATAATACTGCGGGACGTAATATCAATGTAATATTGTGGGGCGTAACAACGGACCTATGATTGCCCTGTAATGATAGTAGCTCATCGCTGGAAGGTCCGGGATGAATAGGCGGCACCTCCTTATCGTTTACTGTAAATTAAACAACATTAATTACATGTTAGTTTTATAATTTTATATGTTTGTATTTAAATTAAATAATTAATTTTTATTATTATACAATATTTGTTATACCCCACATTTTCATATGTGAGAATAAGTCGTAAGCCATTGATGCAAACTCGGAATTAAGATTATTTTTGAAAGTACATAAAATAAGTTAATCATATTACCTTGGAGGTTACAAATATTTAAGATCATGAATAAAGAGTACCAAGAGTGTTGGAAAGCTTAGAATCTAAACCAATTGAAGAAAATAAGTTTAGTCGAAAATCGACAAGTTTGGAATGTTATAACATGTATTTGGGTGAGACTAGGGTTCTTAACATGATAATGAGGTTATTCTATGAGTTATTTTAGTCATATGATAGTCATTTTCTACGTTTTGAAGTCAAGCAAATTGTGAAACAAGAGTTGGCAAAGGTCATCACAAGCTACATTTATAAATTTTCTGAAAATTAGGTCAAATGTAGCTGAGCTTTTCTCCAAATATACTTGGAATTATGGGGTTATCTACCTACCAAATTAAAGATCTATGAGTTTATTTTCTATCCCATTAAACCTTTTATTGATACAACATCAGAGTAGAGAGATATTCGCATTTTCGGAGACCGCGCAAGCAGCTCCCAATGGGACCCACTTAGGCGGTGGTCGACCTACTTCACTTTATAAATGATTTGGACGCCTATTTTTAACTCATTTTCAACTCAACTTTGTCTTCAAACTTCTCCTAACCCTTATAAACAGATACCACAAGGATTTGAAGTGATTCCAAAGTGATTACACCATATTTCAACATCAAAACTTAGTTCTAGTGAATAACAACACCTCTTTGAGGTTCTGTTGTCATTGAGGATTGTTGTGGGCTGTATTTGGCTGAAAATCCACGTTTGTGCTACTGGTTAAGGTGATTATAACAACCTATTAATTGTTCTTAAGCTTGCTTGTATGTTGGTTAAGTTGTTAGGATGATAAACTACAAGATAATACTTGGATTAGCTTAAGTCACTTCTATGGTATTGTATTGCCATTGAGGGTTGTTGTAGATGAATATAACTTGGATTTCGACTTGAAGTTACTGTAGGAGGTATGTGTATTGTGTTGTTGCTTGTGCTTAAGGTTATCTTGATGTTGATTAAGTTAAATGGATGGAGTAGACATGAACTAGTGAATAAAGATACTAATTGAAGATAGTTGGAGTTGAGGATTGTTTCCTTTGTTATAAATATATGGTATAAGGATGGAATAATTGATGAATGACTTCATTATCATATTAATGATACTGTTAAGTTAATTTAAGAAGTCTATAAAGGGTGATATAGGTTATACAGATTCCAATCGAAGCTTGTCGCTCGTCGTGAAGTACTTGTGACTTGTTGTTGTTATATGGTGTCTTGTTATTGATATTTATATGTTGAAGGATTTCACTGGTTGTTATTTTTGGTATATGGTATTGGAGAAGGCCCTTGTTATAGGGGAGATGCAGCCCGAATATACGTAAATGAGCTACTAGTTTAAGTTACAGACTTAACCTTTACTCAACACTGATTTTGAATCTCCTTATGCTATGGTAGATTGAGTTGAGTTGTTTGAAGAATTGCTTGGAAGGTATTAAAGATTCAATGGAGTTAAGGTATGTTAAGGCACTTCCTTATTTCTTTTGGCATGATCTAATATGAAATGAACATCAAACGTTATGCTATTTCATAACGAATCTACTCCTAGCAACTAAGGTTGTCAATGTTGTTATTTCCTTATAAAGTTATTCTAAGAATGTATGTATGATGCTTGAATTCTATTGAGGTTCATACTGATGGTATGATATCCATAATGTTAATAGAAGGTGCAACGACCATACGTCACTCCGAAAGTTTTAGAACGTGATTCCATGAGTCCAACATGCATTATATATGTATCTACTTTACTCTACCGAGCCACGCTATAGTCGCCCGGGTACGGCACCTATTATGCAACCACTAATTAATTGGGTTTTACCGAGCTCCACGTGGCTGGGTATGATTCTACCGTGCCTTATGATGGCTGTGTACATTTTTATTGAGTCTCTTTTAGGCCGGGTACGATATGATGATGATGATTCCCACAGAGACGTATGTTTTTAAAGCTTATGTATATATATATGTATTATGCATTTCATGTCAGTAGCCCTCAGAGGCACTCAGATGGTACAGGTTGCATCTCCTTTAGCTCTCTTTACATTACTGTTCTTATTTAGGCTTTCTTTCCTTACATACTCCGTACTTTATTCTTAGTGACATCCCTTTTGCCTGGGGACGCTGCATTTCATACCCACAGGTCCCGATAGACAGGTTGACAGTCATCCTAGTAGGCTATCAGCTCAGCGGAAGGTGGTGGTGCACTCTACTTGCTCCGGAGTTGCCTATTTGGTCAGTATGATTTGGACATGTATTGATTGGTACAGCAGGGCCCTGTCCCAACCTTTATGATGTGTATATACTCGTAGAGACTTGTTGACAGATGTCATGTATATGAAAGATTGTATGGCCTTATCGGCCTTTGTTCAGTGTACGAGAGTTCATTTTGGCCTTATAGGACTGTATGTCACATGTATAAGTTTCTACATCATATTGTGTCGTCCTATGTCTAGTATTCCTTTATTTTTTATTCTGTTTATCTCATGACGACCCTTTTGACCCATTTACCCATGATAGTATGATAAGAAATGATAAGTTACGTTAGTACTCGGTTGAGTAAGGTATCGGGTGTCTATCGTGGCCCTTCGGTTTGGGTCATGACAGAAGTGGTATCAGAGCAGTTTTTTCCTAGGGAGTCTACAAGTCATGTCTAGTAGAGTCTTGTTTATGGGTGTGTTTTGCACCACACTTATAAGTAGGAGGCTACAAGGCATTTAGCACTGTCACTCTTTCTTCTTATTCTAGATCGTGTGGTAAAGCTCAGTTGTAAGAATTCAAACTCCTAAATTCGACTTTAGTCATAATACAACGATACCTACATCCACAAAGATAGTTGGTAAGAGATTGAATGTTGTTGTGGAAGAGTTGAGTCAATGGAACTCGATTTTGCATCACGTTTATGATGAGTAAATGTAAGGTCTTCAGTAGATTATGTCTGTACTAAGACGTGTAAGCTTCTTGATAAGAAGCCCTAATGCATGAATATCTATCCACCAATATGGTTTAAAAAGCAACGAGGGAATCAGAAGGTAGATACAAGTTTCAACAAGCAAAATAAGCAAGGTGAAGAAGGGTACGAGGTATCCAGTTAGTGAAGATTATCAATTTTTACAATTCAAGCAGAGAAATATATGTATTCTCAGTTACCTTCAATAGTAATAGAGGTGTGTACAATTGACCTCACCTATCTTAGTTATGCCCTATGGGAGCTAATGGATATTGTTTAAGAGAAGGATGGTATATCAGGATCGAGCTGGGTTAGAGTAACCTAAAATGGTGGATGGATTGTTAGCATTACCTGACATTTCCGAAGGATATTGCAAATGTGGTAATAGTTCTCCTTGTGAGACAGCTCGATGGTGCACTCTAGAATAGTACATTTAGATATGAAATACTAGAATGTCCAGAAAATTTAGATGATTGGAACAATCCTAGAAGAGATAAATATTTACCTTTGTATGGCTCTCATCCCTAGTAAAGAGAGAATGTTAGGCGACCCGAAGAGCCAGTGGATGGAGCAAGGGGAGCTAAAAGCGAAAGAATATTTTGTTGAAGTTTTCAGAATAAGGTGATAAACAAAAATATTAGCAAGAGAATAAGAAGAGAGTAAATAAAAGTATTATGAGGAAGATGTGATAAATAGGTGATAACAGTAAATCAAAATATGACACGATGATACAGTCTATAGTCAAGTGAAGGAAAAGACAAGATATGACAGGCCTTGAGACAATAATAGAGTATAGGTCAAAGGTCGTATCCTCATCGAGAAATTAGTTGGTGAGTCCAACATGATTACTAGAAGGCAAAGTTAGACCCCCTATAGTAACAGAAATTAGTAGGGTCTAGTAAACAAGATAGAACCGAACATGAATTAGGGACTGGAGGATTTGATAATAGTCGACATCGTGATAATTTCAAAGACGGCGTTCCAACAATAATAGAATGACAACAAAAGAATAACCTTTAAAGTTCATTCAGGAAGATGCTTCCCTAAAGCAAGAACTATGAGTAGAGTTAAGCTTAAAGGACTAAGTGTGCCAGTTATACTGGGTGTCACCTTCGTGCGTAAGAAATTCAATTATTGTTGGTATAGAAGGGTTACCCCAAGGCAAGTAAGAGTCTGTGAAAATGTAAAAAGATGCCAAAGATGAAGAGGTAAAACATCTATAGGTAGATTGTCGTAATACTATATCTTAGTACTCCCCTAAATGGGGGAATATGGTGTGATATGGTATTAAGTCGGAGTTAAGCGGTTCAGGTAACTATGGAATGGTAAAGGAAGAATGTGGTAAAAAGGAAAAAGGGATGGTGTTTTATTTATTCAATTCCTACATATATGTTGTGACTCTAGAACATTATATAAGCACGCGCACCGGGGAGAGGCAGTAAAAGTTTCCGGCCAGGATATTATTGATAAATAAGTGTGAACGGACACTTGATACATCAGGAGCTAGTGGCGAGAGGTAAGTTAAGACAAAAGATATATCCCAAGAGAGATTATGCAGAATATATATATGAGAATGGACCAACGAGTAATTAGTAGTTGATTTAGGAAGATCCCGGTTATGGCTAGACAAGAGGTCATAGATAAATCAATAGATCATGCAAGATAAATATAGTGAACCACAACATATGGAATTCAATCTCGCAGATACGATATCGCAATCATGTAAAAAATTTCAGATAGTAGTTGAGGTAGTTAAAGGTACCGTTTAAGTTTTACGAAAATAAGAGAGAGTGCCACTAAGGAGACAATCAAAATTTGAGCTTAGAAGTAACTCTACGAGCACAAAGGCACGAAGTTATGTAACTAAGGATTATTATAGGCGAGTAAGAACAACGAAAATTTCCTTCGGGTGTACGATATAACAAGCTTGCAACTTTACAAGAGCCAGAAGGTCTCCCTAAGTACTACAATGAAAGACTAGCTGAGGAAATAAAGAAGAAGGTTTCCACCTAAGTATAGTGAGCTAAAGAGTAAATGATCTTGTAACAACAGTCTCACTACAGTATTGTATACACTCCATAAGAAAGTGGCACCTATCGTGGCTAATGAATAGGGAAAAAATCAAAGGTGATGTTTGAGATCATATGAGTTATAGGAAATTACAGTATTTGTGGGCAATAAGACAAGCTAAGTATTCATGCAACAAGTGGCAAAACAACAAGAAAAAGTAATTGCCTATGTTTAAAGGCAATTGAGAAGGCATGAAAGGAAATCTATGGTGCTAGCAAGTTAAAGGAAGGTTGCGAATAGTATAAATAGATATATGTTGGTCACAAGCTAAAGTATCGTAGAATAACAAGGTTTTAGTTAGATAGGAGTAAGGATAAGAAAAGACGAGTGAGAAGGTGACAAGAATAGGTGAATCTTCGGGATTAAACCCATCAAAACAAGGGAGCTGATGATTTCCATATGTAATAAAAATCTCGGTACAACCTGAATGAACACAGGGGGGTCTAAAACTAGGAGCAATTAGAAGAGATGGAATGATGTCTGGTAGTAGAACAAGGGTCTAATTGTGATAGATAAATAGGATGACTTTTAGGCCTTTGATTGAGTAATGATTTAACGAGAAAGGGATTTCATGAATTGCATGGGATTAGAATACCCCCATAAGATAGATCACATTGAGATGCTATGAAATACAGTTATTGAAGTATAGTATTGTCCCTAGGTGGATCAGGAAAACCACTTCAGATGTTCCCCGAAGACACGTGAGCCTAGTGATAATATTTTATGTAAGAGGTTTCAAGTTATCAGTGGGGGATTATTAATCAACATTAAGGTGAATCAACAATAAATGGATAAAAGTTTTAAAGTATGAGAGGAGATTATGATGCCATTTTTTAGATGAATAGTAATAAGAAAGCATTAAACGACTTAGATTTATACATATAGGATAAGCTGTGAGAGAGTAACCTGGAGTTGGGTGACAGACCTCGGTAATAATAAACCGAAGTAAGAGTTATGGTATAATATGACCTACCTAGTTATAGTAAATCCATAAGCATAGATAACTGAGACTATGAAACAATAGATAGCAAAAGTCGTAAGTTCGACAAAGTACCAAGCGAAGAACTTTAGTGCACCTATAGATGCCTAGAGGGATAGCTTGTCATAGTTCTGTATATGTTCATAAAGTGAGGCTTAGAGATTGGCTAAAAGATGGAGGAAAAAGGGGAGAAGAGTCACTAGGCACTCATACAAGGACACAGTCGTACATACTGCATGACATAAGGTAGCAATAGTTACGAGATTGGGAGAATTCTGACCACATGGATTTATTTAGCAAACAGTTGCCTAGATGGAAAGGAGAGCATTAAAGTATTCATAAGAGCAATAGTTTATGAAACTGAAAAGCGCATCAGTCAACATTCGAGGACGAATGTTCCAAAGGGGGGAATGATGTTATACCCTACGTTTTCATACTTGAGAGTACGTCGTAAGCCATTGATGTAACCTCGGAAATAAGATGATTTTTGAAAGTATATAAAGTAAGTTAATCATGTTACCTTTGAGGTTAAAAATATTTAAGATCATGAATAAAGAGTACCAAGAGTGTTGGAAAGCTTAGAAGCTAAACCAATTGAAGAAAATAAGTTTCATCGAAAGTCGACAAGTTTGGAATGTTATAACATGTAATTTGGGTGATACTAGGGTTCTTAACATGATAAGAAGGTTATTCTATGAGTTATTTTAGTCATATGATAGTCATTTGCTATGTTTTGAAGGCAAGCAAGTTGTGGAACAAGAGTTGGCAAAGGTCATCACAAGTTACATTCATAAATTTGCTGAAAGGTAGGTCAAATGTAGCTGAGCTTTTCTCCAAATATACTTGGAATTGTGGGGTTATCTACCTACCAAATTGAAGATCTACGAGTTTAGTTTCTAACGCATTAAACTGTTTGTCGATGCGACATCGTAATAGATATATATATTCGCGTTTTTGCGAGACCGTGCAAGCAGCTCCCAATGGGACCCACTTAGGCGGTGGTCGACCTACTTCACTTTATAAACGATTTGGACGCCTATTTTAACTCATTTTCAACTCAATGTCATCTCCAAACTTCTCCTAACCCTTCTAAACATATACCATAAGGGTTTGAAGTGATTCCAAAGTGATTATACCATATTTCAACATCAAAACTTAGTTCTAGTGAAGAATAACACCTCTTTGAGGTTGTGTTGTCATTGAGGATTGTTGTAGGTTGTGTTTGGCTGAAATTCCAAGTTTTTGCTACTGTTTAAGGTGAGTATAACAGCCTACTAATTTTTATTAAGCTTGCTTGTATGTTGGTTAAGTTGTTAGGATGATAAACTACAAGATAACACTTGGATTAGCTCAAGTCACTTCAATGGTGTTGTATTGCCATTGAGGGTTGTTGTAAGCTGAATATAACTTGGATTTCAACTTGAAGTTACTGTATGAGGTATGTGTATTTTGTTCTTGCATGTGCTTAAGGTTATCTTGATGTTGATTAAGTTAAATAGATGGAGTATACAAGAACTAGTGAATAAAGTTACTAATTGAAGATAGTTGGATTTGAGGATTGTTTCCTTTGTTATAAATATATGGTATAAGGATGGAATCATTGATGAATGACTTCATTATCATGTTAATGATACTATTAAGGTAATGTAAGAAGTCTATAAAGGGTGATATGGGTTATATGGATTCCAATCGGAGCTTGTGCTCGTCATGAAGTAGTTGTGACTTGTTGTTGTTATACGGTGTCTTGTTATTGATATTTATATGTTGATGGATTTTTCTGGTTGTTTTTGTTGGTACATGGTATTGGAAAAGGCCCTTGTTACAAGGGAGATGCTGCCCGAATTTACATAAATGAGCTACTAGCTTAAGTTACAGACTTAGTCTTTACTCAACACTGATTTGGAATCTCCTTATGCTATGGTAGATTGAGTTGAGTTGTTTGAAGAATTGCTTAGAAGGTATTAAGGAATCAATGGAGTTAAGGTATGTTAAGGCACTTCCTTATTTCTTTTGGCATGATCTAATATGAAACGAACGTCAAACGATATGCTATTTCATAACGAATCTACTCCTAGCAACTAAGGTTGTCTATGTTGTTCTTTCCTTATAAAGTTATTCTAAGCATGTATGTATGATGCTTGAATTATATTGAGGTTCATACTGATGGTATGATGTCCATAATGTTAATAGAAGGTGCAACGACCATACGTCACTCCGAAAGGTTTAGAACATGATTCCATGGGTCTAACATGCATTATATATGTATCTACTTTACTCTACTGAGTCGTGCTATAGTCGGCTGGGTATGGCACCTATTGTGCAACCACTAATCAGTTGGGTTTTACCGAGCTCCACGTGGTCGAGTACAATTCTACCGGGCCTTATGATGGTCGAGTATGTTTTTATCGAGTCCTCTTTGAGGCTGGGTACGATATGATGATGATGATGCTCACAGAGATGTATGTTTTTGAAAGCTTATGTATATATATGTATCATGCATTTCATGTCAGTACAGAGGCACTCAGATTGTAATGACCCGGTCGTTCGTTCTGAGAGTTATAGCCCCATTTCCTCCATCTATGCTTATTTATGTGTTGTTCAGCTGTGTTGAGTTGTATCGAGTTGGTAGGTTTGGGTTCGGAGTAGTTTTGGAGTTGAATGAACACGTAGTCTCTTAGTTAGAAAGCTAAGTTAGAAAAGTCAATCGGAAGTTGACTTATGAGTAAACGAATTCGGATTTGGATTTTTATGATTTGATTAGCTTCGTTGATTGATTTTAGACTTAGAAGTGCGTTTGGAATGTAATTTGGAGGTCCATGGTAGAATTAGGCATGAATTGGCGAAAGTTGGAAGCTTAGAAATTCTTAGGCTTGAATTCGATGTTGATTTGGTGTTTTGGTGTTGTTTTGGGTGTTCTGGAGGTTCGACTAAGTTCGGGTAGTGATATATGACTTGTTAAAATTATTAGTTGAGGTTTTGAGGACCTCGAATGAGTTTTGGATAGGTTTGGGTTGTGTTGCGCTCGTTTTTTTATATTTTGACGTTGTTTCTTCAAGCATAAATTATATCATGTTGAACAAATGAGCTCCGATTTCTTTTTTTTGATTGAAGCATTAGATGCGTATCGTAATTACGGACCCGTAGCAAAAAGAATCATCAGATTTAGACATTGTATGAGGATTTTATGGTCATTTTACTAAGAATTAGGTTGCCGAATTTTTCAGATTAATTAGGAAATTGCACCTAGCAGTGTATTTAAAAATCTGCACTATTTGTAAATATTAAAACCTACATATCTCATTTATTATAAGGTCAGATTGAGTGATTCAAAAGTCTAACTTGACTAGCATTTCACAAGGAATCCATTGGAGGCATAAAATATGAGTTTCGGAATCAATTGGCATGAGAAACGAGGCAGAATAGCTGGTAGAAGAATATATAAAACTAAGGTTTGTTCATTCGGTTGCCATGTTGTATGGGACTGAGTGTTGGCCGGTTAAGAACTCACACATCCAAAATATGAAAGTAGCAGAGATGAGGATGTTGAGGTGGATGTGCAGGCATACAAGGATGGATAAGATTAGGAATGAAGATATTCGAGAGAAGGTGGGCGTGGCCCCCATGGAGGACAAGATGCGGGAAGCAAGACTCAGATGGTTCGGGCACATTCAGAGGAGGAGCATTGATGCATCGGTGAGGAGGTGTGAGCGATTGGCTGTGGTGGGCATGAGGAGAGGTAGAGGGCGACCTAAGAAGTATTGGGGAGAGGTGATCAGACAGGACATGGCGCGACTTAGGATTACTGAGGACATGGCCCTTGACAGGGAATTGTGGAGGTCGAGCATTAAGTTTGTAGGTTAGGAGAAAGTTGTGAATATTTCAAAAGCACAATAGAGTGAGACTAGCCAGTTAGGAGTTAGTCTAAGAATGCTATTGGTCGTCTACTGATGCAGGGCTTTATCTGCTGGTTTTTACTATACCATCCATCTATTTCGTATTTCGTATTCCGTATTTCGTATCTCTTATATTGTTGTTATTTTATTATGAGTCTATTGGTGGTACTAATATATCGTCTCTTGTTGCTTTCTTGAGCTGAGGGTCTCCTGGAAACAGCTTCTTTGCCCCTCGGGGTAGGGGTAAGGTCTGCATACATATTACCCTCCCCAGACCCCACTTGTGGGATTATACTGGGTTGTTGTTGTTGTTGTTGTTGGTTTGTTCATTCGGTCATATTTTGAGTTGGGGAGATTGGTTTTGGTTATATTTCATGAATCCATCATCGTTTTTGGGATTTGATTGATGATTTCAAAGTGAAATTGAGGGAGTTAGGGTTTGAGTTTTGGAGAGTTTTAAGTGAGGATTTGAGGGATCAAACGGAGTCCGATTTTTGATAAATTTTATATGGTTAGACTCGGGAGAGAATGAGGTTTATGATTCTACCATTTTTGACTAATTCCAAGACGTGGGCCCGGGGGTCGGGTTTTGGCCGATTTCGAATTTTTGGTATATTTTATAGTTTTAATTGTGGAATTCAATTCTTTAGTATATGTTGATGTTATTAATTTGATTATGGTTAGATTCATAACTTTCGGAGACCGAGTCCAGAGACGAGGTCATTCCGGAGTAGGATTTTACTGTTGAGGTAAGTAACAGTTTTAACTCTGGTTTTGAGGGTATAAACCTGGAGAATTTGATATCGTGTGACTGTTTGGAGGTGATACCCACGCTAGGTGATGGGCGTGTGGGTGTATACCTCGAGGGATGGAGACTTGGTCCGCCCCGTGAGGCCTCATGGCCATCATCTGTATTTACGTAGTTACTTGTTGTTGAACTTGTAGACCTTCATGTTAGAGATCATGCTTAGGCTTTATTCATGCTCACATTATTTGTACTCAGTCATAGAAATTATTGTACATGTTTACCTCAGTCCCTATTATTTGCTAATATGCAGTGATACTTGATGTGGGTTGTGTCACCTTATTTGTTGATGATGGTGAGGCTAGTGAGGTACATGATTGAGTGAGGCCGAGTGCCTGGTTGTGAAGATTTGATACCATAGCGCGTGAGTTGTCCGCGTAGCACGTGAGTTGACCGTGTGGGTCCAGGTATTGATACCATACTGCGTGAGTTGTCCGCGTAGCACATGAGTTGACCGTACGGATCCAGGTATTGATATGATGGCACGTGACTTGTCCGTGCTTAGCGCTTGGGCTTTGGGAGCCCCTCCGGAGCCTGTACACACCCCCAGTGAGCATAGAGTGTTGAGTGTTTTGAGTGTGTTGAGTGCTGAGTGTGAGTGATGAATGATGGAGTGACACCGCTGTGAGGTTGTATTTATTTGTGCTATTGCTGCATTTATCTGTTAAATTTCTTTGTGGCATTTACTGAGTTATGGAATTTACCTGTTTATTTTTGTATATTTTTTAAAATTGTAAAAATAAATAATTGGATTGTTTTATTTAGCTCGTCACTACTACTCAGTTCCTTAGTTATTTCTGTTACTACTAAGTTGGTTGTACTAATACTACACCCTGCACTTTATGTGCAGATCTAGGTGAGTTAGAGTGCAGCGATCATTGATTTCAGGCTGGCTATCTGTGGAGATTTTAAGCTAGCTGCCAGCGTCCGCAGGACCTTGTTACTCATCTTGTCATTTCTTCTTTTGGAAAGTTAGACAGTTTATATATCTTAGTTTATAGTTTTAGACCCCCATGACTTAGTGACACCCCGATGTTTGGGACTTGTTTCCGTATTTTGTATTATTTATGTTTAGAGTTGGTTTAGTTTATCAGGAATTAAATTATTGGAAATGTTTTATTAAATTCCTAAAATCAATCAATAGTAATATTTTGGGAAATAGGCTTGCCTAGTAACACGATAGGTGTCATCACGACATGGTTAGATTTTGGGTCGTGACACAAATGCTATAGGTTGTATCTCATTTATCTCTCTTTACATTACTGTTCTTATTTAGGCTTTCTTGCCTTACATACTCAGTACTTAATTCGTACTGACATCCCTTTGCCTGGGGATGCTGCGTTTCATGCCCGCAGGTCCCGATAGACAGGTTGACAGTCGTCCTAGTAGGCTATCAACTCAGCGAAAGGTGTTGGTGCACTCCACTTGCTCCGGAGTTGCCTATTTGGTCAGTATGATTTGGACATGTATTGATTGGTATGGCGGGGCCCTGTCCCGACCTTTATGATGTGTATGTACTCTTAGAGGCTTGTAGACAGATGTCATGTATATGAAAGATTGTATGGTCTTATCGGCCTATGTTCAGTGTACAAGAGTTCATTTTGGCCTTATAGGGCTGTATGTCACAAGTATAAGTTTCTACATCATACTGGGTCGTCCTATGTCTAGTATTCCTTTATGTTTTATTCTGCTTATCTCATGATGACCCTTTTGGCCCATTTACCCATGATAGTATGATAAGAAATGATAAGTTACTTTGGTACTCAGTTGAGTAAGGTACTGGGTGTCCATCGTGGCCCTTCGGTTTGGGTCGTGACAATATTTAATTATTATGTATTCACATAAGGGTTACAAGCTCGATATTTGAGGCCCAGTAGCACCAAGATATCCTAAATTCTCCTATGTGTTAGTTTTATTATTTTACATGTTAGTTTTATAATTTTATATACTTGTTTGTAAATTAAATAATTAATTTTTATAATTATACAATATTTAATTATTAAATATCACATATGGGTTCCATGCTCGATATTTGCGGCTCAGTAGCACCAAGATATCCTTAATTCTTGTATGTGTTAGTTTTATTATAATTTTATTTGTTTGTTTGTAAAATAAATAATTAATTTTTATAATTATATAATATTTAATTATCATTTATTCACATAAGGGTTCCAGGCTCGATATTTGAAGCCCAGTAGCACCAAGATATCCTGAATTCTTCTATGTGTTAGTTTTATTATTTTGCATGTTAGTTTTATAATTTTATATGTTTGTTTGTAAATTAAATAATTAATTTTTATAATTATATAATATTTAATTATTAAATATTCACATATGGGTTCCAAGCTCGATATTTGAGGTCCAGTAGCACCAATTATATGTTGACTATAATTGGACAGAGTTTGTGTTTTAGCTATCAATTCTTTTGACGTATTTTTGAGTATAAGAGATACTTAAACTACAGGGAAAATATGCTAAAAGACACTACATTTTACTACGCTAAAAAGGTGTTACATTTTACTATCCTAAAGGACACTATATTACTAGTCTTTAAACAAATAAATAATATAAACCAGATAAAAAACAATAGTGCCGCAAAAAGAAATATGCATATGCTAAAGTTACTAGGTCAAACCTATGCCTTCTTCTTAACCATAAATAATAAATAAATTCCCATTAAAAAGGTAATTAAGTGCTTAATAAAAGTTTTCATATAATTCCCCTATACACATAAACTAACCTTTTTTTTCTCAGCAACAACCCCAAATATAAAGGATAAAATACCAAGAGTTGCTATAACGATAGACATGTGCTTCATACCCATGGCCATTGTCTTGCAGTTAACATTTAGTTATCAAATCCAAAATATATCCAATTTTAAGGAAATTGAACAGAAATATGCAACCGGACAACCAAATCAAACAATATATCAAATGGGAAAGAAAAAAAAGTATATTGAAACTAAACAAACTCTAACACATGCATAACTTTAAAAAATTACAATTTCTGGTTTTGGGAAGGATTTAATTCCAAAACAATAAGGATCCTGAAACTCATTACGTAAAACCATGGATATTGAGTACGAGTCAAGTTTGAAGCAACATAAAGTAGACAAAAGATGTACCTTTTTTGTATAATTGAATTCTGAAATCTGAATAGAAACTAATACCTATAATTTGAAGTTGTGGGAATAATTTAAAGATAACAACCTTTTCAATACATTATCCCAAAAGGGAGTTTAAACACTGTATATTTAGAGAGAAAAAAAAAGAGTGTGAAGATAGGTGTTATCTGAGATCACGTTTTCTGTGTAGACACAAATCTTATAGAGTACCGTTTTACAGCTTGGTTGGATGGTTGTTACCCATTGTATTATATTATGTTGTTATCTCAAAACAATGTTTGTTTTGATTGTTTAGTTATAATTGATTGTATTGTATTGTTAACTCTATTGTTCCGAAATAATGAAAAGTCCAATTTTTTTAAACAATCGATTTGATGTGGTGGATTGTTTCTTATTTTTCTTTCCAATTATGCCCTAACTTATTATTCCGTAATTCTATTTTACCATTTACCATTTTTTTTAATTTTAACTCCAAATCTCCAAATCTATAACCTACGTTGTCTTCGTAATTCTTTTTTTTTTCAGAGCTGGTTCTGCCGTTGCCAACTCACGGTCAAAGATAACAAGAATAGGTTTGGTCCTTTCTTTGCTCCTTTATGCCCTGTTTTCTTTGTTTCTTCGCTGCTTTCTTTGTTTCTTTAAGAGCCACCAGGTTCTGCCCTTAACTTATTTTTATGCACAATTCATAATAAATTTAACATTTAAAACAATTGAGGGTATTTTAGTAAACTTATCAGTTACAGTACAGTAGGATACAGTCAAACCAAATATCAAAAATACTATTTAACAACAGCTAACAATACAATCTATCCAAACATTGTATTCATAAAACGATACGATACAATAAAATATAATACAATACATTATAAAACAATGGGTAACAATGATCCAAATATAGTGTTAAAGGATGGATTTTAACGTTTGAAAGCATGGGTATGAAGGCTTATATTGAGGAAAATGATAGGGGAGAGAGAGAGGGAGAGAGAATGTCCAATTTTCACTGAGAAGTGGGAAGAGTGAGAGGATTCCAGTGTCCAGATTCTAATATGATGACTCGAAGTTGGTCCAAATTGCCTGTCCAAATTGCCTGTCCAAATTCTAAATCCTTATAAAAAAGGGTTAGATGACTCGAAGTTGGTCCAAGTTATATATTTTGACATCTTTACGCACCTACTTAATAGAAAGCACAATTGTGTTGGAGATAGATATCACACCTACCTTAGGTCCAAACTTCACAAGGGTCAATCTACATCAATCACGACCATAATCAAACAAGAAAATATGAAAAGAGACTGATGGTTCGGAATGTCCCCTTTCTTATGGTCTTAGCAAAAAGTTTTCCTTTTTTTAATTGAATATTATAGTTTTTAAATTTTTAAAGCTTGACATTCTTGTTTGGTGGAAAAAAATAAAAATTAATGATCAATTATTATTAAAATCATTTGACTGTGGATAATTTGCTTAAATTTTTTTAGTGATTTACTGTAAAGATTCTCAAAACTCCGTTGTTAGACCTTAGAAAATTGTTGAAGAAGACAAAGTAAAACTTTTTTATTTAGTCACTGGTAATTGTGAATTGTTTGTGTTGGTACTTGAAAGCTTTATTTCAAATTTAAGATCATTTGGAGCAGACTTAGGGTGTTTTGATCGAAATTAAAGTTGCAAATTTGAAGAACACAAAGTATGTCAATCTGGTAGACTTTGGTGAACAACCTAATAGATATGTAGAGAAAATATAGCATTAACTCTACTAATCTAGCAGATATTCCTAAAGATCTGAAGTATGAGAATCGGGTAGACTTCGATGAACAACTTAACAGATAGATAGAGTAATAATAGCATCAACTCTACTAATCAGATAGAAAAATTTTGAAGAGCAAAAGTATGACAATCGGGTGGTCTTTGATGAAAAATTTAATCCGGTAAAGAAATCCCTGAACAAGTGCGGGTCCGAAGTTATTTTTTAAAGGAAAATTACCAACTATGTCCATTTATAAGTAGCTCATTACAAAAATTGGTCAATTCATAAAATATTACTAATATTAGCCAAATATTACTAATATTAGTCAATTAGCTATTTGTAGGAAAAAAATTAAACTTTTGCTTTCTTTTGAGTGGAAATTATTAGAATAGATTAGATACATCTTCAGGAGCTTGAATCTCAGTTTTGGGATGATTTGCTGAAGTTTTGAGGTGGTTTGAATTGAATATTCGAAGTAAAAACTGAACATGAAAAAAAATTGATATGTATATCACACTAGATCACATATGTATCATATTTGTATCAATTGTGTATCACATGTTGTCACGACCCGAAATTCCCACCCTCGGGGGTCGTGATGGCGCCTACTCGTAGACATGTGTTCTTACCAATTACATTAACAAGTAATACACATTTAAATAACAGCGGAATATGAGATTTAAGCGGAAGATTTAAATAAATATAAAACCAAAATGTCTCGAAAACCAACACATGTCTCTACCAAGAAACTGGTGTCACAATATCCACGGACTATCTATGATCACTACATATAAATGTTTGAAAGAAAGAACATAGTCTGTCTCAGATACAAAAGAAAACAGAACATCTAAATAGATAGAAGAGATGTTGGGTCTGCGGACGCCTGCAGGACTACCTCGGGATCTCGATGGACTGAAGGCTGGCTCCCGAGCTACTGCTGCTGACCAAGTACTGCTCCGGTATCTGCACAGAGTGCAGAGTGTAGTATTAGCACAACCGACCCCATGTGCTGGTAAGTGTCTGGCCTAACCCCGGCGAGGTAGTGACGAGGCTAGAACCAGACTCCAGATAAACCTGTGCAGTGATATATATACAGCGGAAAAATGAACTGGAACAATAATTAAAGCTGGGAAGGGGAAACATGCTTCGAGGAATAACAGATAAAACAGAATCTCAAGAGAATTATAAGGAAACCAAAATTTAACTTCTAATACGGATAAGGAAAACAAAGGCAAATTTCACTTTTGGTTCAAATCTTGTTGCAGGCGTGCACCCCGATCCCATTTCTCATATCTTGTGGTAGGTGTACCACCCGCTCCTATTTCATTAACTCTTGTGGTAGGCGTACCACCTGTTCCCATTTCATTATATCTTGTGGTAGCCGTACCACCCGCTCCCATTTCATTAAATCTCGTGGTAGGCGTACCACCCGCTCCCATTTCATCAAATCTCGTGGTAGGCGTACCACCCGCTCCCATTTCATCATATCTTGTGGTAGTCGTACCACCCGCTCCCATTTCATCAAATGTCATGGTAGGCATACCACCCGCTCCCATTTCATCATATCTTATGGCAGGCGTACCACCCACTCCCATTTTATTAAATCTTGTGGTAGGTTTACCACTCGCTCTCATTTCATCAAATATCGTGGTAGGCGTACCACCCGCTTCCATTTCATCATATCTTGTGATAGGCGTATCACCCGCTCCCATTTAATCAAATTTCGTGGTAGGCGTATCACCCCGCTCCCATTTAATCATATCTTGTGGTAGGCATACCATCTGCTCCCATTTACAAGCCAACACAAATCACAAGGAACCCCAGCAAGGGAACAAAAGCAATATAATAACTTCCTGACAAGAGCGAATAAGCAATAACCAATCCTAACTCAACTTCTACTCAGCTCAATTAATACCAATACTCATTCATAAATAAAATCCATGAGAATAAACTAAATCTTTTCCCCATATCGAGAGTCATCAATTAAAGCATCTGTAGTAACATTTAAGAAAACAACAACTATTAATTTAAGACTCACGGTCATGCTCGACACCAACGTAAAGATACTCGTCACCATGCCTATACGCCGTACTCAACAAGAAGCAATTAGCAAATAAGACACAACTCCTAATCCCTCAAGCTAAGGTTAGACCGGACACTTACCTCAAACTTCCATGGCCAACTCAATCCTCAATTACCACCTTTCCTCTCGAATTCGGCTCCAAATCAATTGCATCTATACATAATCGACTTCATAACATCAATAAATGCTAAACAATTCGAATTCAATGCCTAATTATAGCTTTCTAATCATTCTTCCAAAAATCTAAAAATCTACCCCGGGCTCGCTTGGTCAAAACACGAGGTTCGGACCAAAATCCGATTACCCATTCACTCCCGAGCCCGAATATGTAATTTGCTTTCAAATCCGACCCCGAAACGATGTCTAAATCGTAATTAATCAAAAAACCCTAATTCTACCCAAATCCCTAATTTTCTACCCGTAATCTCATATTTTAGGCCTAGAAATCTAGTGGTTGTTGATGAAAATGGAAGAAAAAAAGTTAAAGATTACTTACCAAGAGATTATGGTGAAGAAATGCTTCAAAAGTCGCCCTAGAGCTTTGGAGAAGAAGAATTTTATGAAATTTTTATGAAATCCCGAAAGTGTTCTGTTTTTTGGTCTTTTAAAATCACTAGGCTAAAACACTCTTCGCGTTCGCAACAGACCCCTCGCGTTCGTGATGGATCAGGCTGGGTAAGCCTTCGCGTTTGCATGAACGGGCTCGCGTTCGCGGAGCTTTAACCCCTCGAGCCCTCGCATTCGCGTCCAGAGGATCGCGTTCGCGTAGGGTAATTTCCCCACCCCCTGCCCAGGCCCACTTGGCCTTCGCGTTCGCGTGGCCAGGACCACGTTCGCGAAGGGATAATCCCCCACTGCCTCACATTCGCGACCTGAGCTACGCGTTCGCATAGAAGGATTTTCCTTCAACATAATTTACACATCATGTTCGCGAGGGCCATCCCGCGAACGCGAAGAAGAACATATCAGTGCACCTGAACAGCTATTTCTGCAACTTTTCTTAAGTTCAAAACTTCTCGAAACACATCCGAAACGCACCCGAGCCCTCGAGGCTCGTAACCAAATACACGTACTAACTCAACAACATCATACGAACTTATCTGTGCGATCCAATCGCCAAATTAACCTCAATTACAACGAATTAAATCCCAAAATCAAAGAATTTTTCTCAAACTTCATAAAACATCAACTTTAGCAATTTAGGTCTGAATCACATCAAATGACGTCCGTTTTTCACCAAATTTTTCAGAAATGTCTTAAATCATATACAAGACTTGTACCGGACGTCGGAACCAAAATACGAGCATGTTACCATCACATTCTAATCGATTTTCATTTCAAATTTCCTTAAACAATTTCAGAAAATAATTTTATTTAAAAATTTATTTCTCGGGCTTGGGACCTCGGAATTCGATTTCGGGCAAATGCCCAAGTCCCATATTTTCCTACGGTCCCTCTGAAATCGTCAAATCACGGGTCCGGGTCTATTTACACAAAACGTTGACCGAAGTCAAATTAACTCATTTTATAACCAAATTTTATCATTTTTCATAGAATTTCATATTTAAACTTTTCGGCTACGTGCATGGACTGCGCACGCAAATTGAGGCAAATCTAAATGAGATTTTCAAGGCCTCGGAGATACAAAATTCAATTAAAAATAAGTGATGACCTAAAAGGTCATCATATTCTCCACCTCTAAAACAACTGTTCGTCCTCGAACGGACAGAAGAAGGAAGTACCTGAGTCGGGGAAAAGATGAGGATAACGGCTCCGCATATCGGACTCGTACTCCCAGGCCGATGCCTCAGGAGGCTGACCTCTCCACTGAATATGAACAGAAGGAAAACTCTTAGACCTCAACTGACGAACCTGCCAGTCTAGAATAGCTACCGGCTCCTCCTCATAAGACAAGTCCTTGTCGAACTGGACATTGCTAAAATCTAACACATGGGATGGATCGTCGTGATACTTCCGAAGGATGGACACATGAAACACTGGATGCACAGTTGATAAGCTCGGAGGCAATGCAAGTCTATAAGCCACATCTCCCACTCGATCAAGAATCTCAAATGGACCAATGGACCAAGGGCTAAGCTTGCCCGTTTTCCCAAATCTCATCACTCCCTTCATAGGCGACACTCAGAGCAATACCCGCTCACCGACCATAAAAGCCACATCTCGAACCTTGTTGTCTGCATAACTCTATTGCCTGGACTGAGCTGTAGGAGCCTATCCTGAATAATCTTGACCTTGTCCAAGGCCTCCTGAATCAGATCCGTACCCAACAACCGAGCCTCTACCGGCTCAAACCATCCAATCGGAGACCGACACTGCCTACCATATAAAGCCTCATAAGGAGCCATTTAGATACTCGACTGGTAGTTGTTGTTGTAGGCAAACTCTGCTAATGGCAAAAACGGATCCCACGAGCCTCCAAAGTCAATGACACAAGCTCAGAGCATATCCTCCAAAATCTGAATAGTCCGTTCAGACTGCCCATCCGTCTGAGGATGAAATGTTGTACTCAACTCAACCTGAGTGCCCAACTCTCGTTGAACTGCTCTCCAGAACCGCGAGGTAAACTGCGTGCCTCAGTCCGAAATGATAGACACAGGTACACCATGAAGACAAACAATCTCCCGGATATAGATCTCAGCTAACCTCTCGGATGAATAGGAGACTGTCACAGGAATGAAATGCGCTGACTTGGTCAGTCTATCAACAATGACCCATATTGCGTCGAACTTACTCTGGGTCGGCGGGAGTCCAATAACAAAATCCATAGGGATCCGCTCCCACTTCCACTCAGGAAGCTCAATCCTATAAAACAAACCACCAGGCCTCTAATGCTCATACTTAACCTGCTGACAATTCAAACATCGAGCCACATATGCAATGATATCCTTCTTCATTCTACACCACCAATAATGCTGCCGCAAATCCTGATACATCTTTGCGGCGCCCGGATGAATAGAGTACTAGGAGTTATGGGCCTCCTATAAGATCAACTCTCGAAGCCCATCCACATTAGGCATACAAACTCGACCTTGCAGTATCAAAATTCCATCATCATCTAAGGTAACCTGCTTGGTACCTCTGCGCTGCACCGTGTCTCTACGGACACACAAATGGGGATCATCAAACTACCGATCACGGATACACTCCAATAAAGAAGAACGAGCAACCGTGCAAGCTAATACACGACTAGGCTCAGAAGTATACAACCTCACAAATCGATTAGCCAAAGTCTGAACATCTAAAGCAAGCGGCCTGTTACCGACCAGAATATAAGCAAGACTGCCCATACTGACTGACTTTCTACTCAAAGCATCGGCCACCACATTGGCCTTTAACGGGTGATATAAGATAGTGATATCATAATCCTTCAACAACCCTAACCATCTCCTATACCTCAAATTCAACTCCTTTGCTTGAACAAATATTGAAGACTCTTGTGATCTGTGAACACCTCACATGCCACGCCATACAGATAATGCCTCCAAATCTTCAATGCGTGAACAATGGCTGCCAACTCCAAATCATGAACCGGATAGTTCTTCTCATGAATCTTCAACTGCCGCGAAACATAGGCAATGACCTTGCCATCCTGCATCAACACTGCACCAAGCACAATACGAGATGTATCACAATAAACTATATAAGGCCCTAAATCTGTGGGCAAAACCAACACCGGTGCCGTAGTCAGAGCTATCTTGAGCTTCTAAAAGCTCGCCTCACACTCGTCCGACCATCTGAACTGGGCACCCTTCTGGGTCAACCTGGTCATCGGGGCTGCAATATATAAGAACCCCTCTACAAACCGACGATAGTAGCCTGCCAATCCCAAGAAACTCCGAATCTATAGCTGATGCTGGTCTAGGCCAGTTCTTGACTGCCTCAATATTCTTCGGGTCAACTTGAATACCCTCTACTGATACAACATGACCCAAGAATACAACTGAACTCAACCAAAACTCACACTTCGAGAACTTAGCATATAACTGACTATCCTTCAGAGTCTGAAGAACCACTCTGAGATGTTGCTTGTGCTCCTCCTGGATGCGGGAATATATCAAAATATCATCAATGAAGTCTATCACGAACGAGTCCAAATAAGGCCTGAACACTCGGTTCATCAAATCCATAAAAGCTACCGGGGTATTGGTCAACCCAAATGACATAACCAAGAACTCATAATGCCTGTACCGAGTGCGGAAAGCTGTCTTAAGGACATCGGATGCCCTAATCCTCAACTGATGGTGGCCAGATCTCAAGTCAATCTTTGAAAATACCTTGGCACCCTGAAGCTGATTGAACAAATCATCAATCCTCGGCAGTGGATACTTATTCTTGATTGTAACCTTGTTCAACTGTCAGTAATAAATACACATTCTCATCGAACCATCCTTTTTCTTAACAAACAATACCGGTGCACCCCAAGGCGAAACACTGGGTCTAATGAAACCCTTCTCAAGAAAGTCTTGCAATTGTTCCTCCAACTCTTTCAACTCAAGCGGGGCCATACTATACGGCGAAATAGAATGCTGAGTGCCCGGAGCCAAATCAATGCAAAAGTCAATATCCCTATCAGGTGGCATACTCGGCAGGTCTGAAGGAAATACCTCAGGGAACTCACGAACAATGGGCACATAATCAATAGAGGGAACCTCAGCACTAGAATCCCGAACATACGCCAAATAGGCCAAACACCCCTTCTCGACCATACACCGAGCTTTCACATAAGAGATAACACTACGGGTAGAATGACCAAGAGTCCCTCTCCACTCTAAATGAGGAAAACCCGGTAAAGCTAAGGTCATAGTCTTGGCATGGAAGTCCAAGATAGCATGGTAAGGTGATAACCAGTCCATCCCCAATATAACATCGAAATCGACCATGTCTAAAAGCAACAAATCTACACGAGTCTCAAGTCCATCAATCATCACAATACAAGAACGATGGACTCGATCTACCACAATATAATCACCCACCGGTGTGGACAAATAAACAGGAACACTCAATGAATCACTAGGAATAATCAGATACGGTGCAAAATAAGATGGCACATACGAGTATGTAGACCCTGGATCAAACAACACTGAAGCATCTCTATCATAAACCAGAACCGTACCTGTAATAACTGCATCTGAAGCCTCAGCCTCGGGCCTGGCTGGGAGAGCATAACATCTGGGCTGGGCCCCACCACCCTGAACTACATCTATGGAATGACGTGTTGTTGGCTGGCCTCCACCTCTAGCGGTCTGAGCTCCACCTCTAGCACCTTTAACTCCACCTCTAGCACCTCTACCCCCGCCTCTAGCTGGCTGGGCAGCCTATGGAACACCTGGTGCCTGTACCATAGCACGGGAACCTTGATGCGGAGAACTGCTCAATGCTCGAGGGCAATACCTAGCAATGTGCCTTGTGTCACCACAAGTAAAACAAGTGCTCGACTGCTGGGGTTGACGACCCTGGAAACTCTAAAGTGGTGGTGCACTGATAGGTGCTGGTGGTGCACTATAGGACTGCTGATCAGAATACTGCATCCGAGGACCACGGCTACCTGAAGCACCGTGAGAAACCTGAAGAGCTGACTGAAAGGGCCTAGGAGGATGGCCTCTACCATATGAATCCCTACCTCCAAACGAGGTACCACTGAATCTACCTGAATGACGGGACGGGCCTCTTATCCGACCCATGACCACCTCCCTATGACAGAACCATCTCCACTCTCCTAGCCATATTGGCCGCCTCCTGAAAAGATATCTCACTCCCAATCTCCCTAGCCATCTGAAGACGAATCGGCTGACTAAGACCATCAATAAACCTCCTCACCCTCTCTCTCTCAGTAGGAAGTATGACAAGGGCATGGCGAGCTAAGTCGATAAACCTGGTCTCATACTGGGTAACAGTCATGGAACCCTACTGGAGGCGCTCAAACTGCCTCCGATAGGCCTCTCTCTAAGTAATGGAGAGAAACTTCTCCAAAAAAACACTGAAAACTGCTCCCAAGTCAAAGATGGCGATCCGACTAGTCTAGCCAAGCAATAATCTCTCCACCAAGTCTTGGCGGATCCAGACAAGCGAAATGTAGTAAAATCGACCCCATCGGTCTCAACAATACCTATGTTCCTAAGAACCTTGTGGCAGCTGTATAGGAAATCCTGGGGATCCTCAGAAGAAGCACTGCTGAAAGTAGTAGTGAAGAGCTTGGTGAATCTGTCCAACCTCCAAAAAGCATCGGTGGACATAGCCGCTCCATCGCCGATCTGAGCTACCACACCCAGCTGAACTGCTCTAACTGGCTGAACCGCTGGAGTCTGAATATGGGGAGCTACCTGCTCCGGAGTACAAGTAGCAGGAGTCTGGGCTCCTCCTCCAGCCTGAGAGACAGCTGGTGCTACAGGAAGCAAGCCCGCTCGGGTGACACTCTCCATGAGGCCCATTAATCGGACCAGAGCATCCTGAAGAACTGGGATAGCAATAAACCCCTCTGGGACCTGAGCTGGGCCCACTGGAACTGCTGGGGCCGGAAACGCATCATCAAAGTCAACCTGAGGCTCCGCCACTGGTGCTGCTGCTCGGGGCTGAGCTCTGCCCCTACCTTGGCCTCTAGCACGGCCTCGTCCTTGCCTTCTGCCCCTCGTGGGAGCTGCTATTGGGGGCTCGGGCTACTGAGCGGTAAATGAGGAAGCGCGTGTTCTCACCATCTGCGAAAGAATAGAGTAGAAATTCAATTAGCATTGAGAAACAAAATCGTACGACAAGAAAGAACAAATGTGAAGTTTTCCTAACTTTGTAGACTCTGGGGATAAATACAGACGTCTTCGTACTGATCCCTCATACTCAAAGAAGCTTGTCCGTGAATTGTGAGACCTATGTAACCTAGAGCTCTGATACCAACTTGTCACGACCCGAAATTCTCACTCTCGGGGGTCGTGATGGCACCTACTAGTAGAAGTTAGGAAAGCCATGAACTTGAAATCATTAACTCTTTTGTTTTAAATTTTCTTACCAATTACATTAACAAGTAATACACATTTAAATAACATCGGAATATGAGATTTAAGTAGAAAACTTAAATAAATATAAAACCAAAATATCTCGAAAATCAACACATGCCTCTACCCATAAATTGGTGTCACAACATCCACGGACTATCTATGATCATACATATAAGTGTCTGAAAGAAGGAACATAGGTTGTCTCGGATACAAAATAAAACAGAACATCTAAATAGATAGAAGAGATGTCGGGCCTGTAGACGCCTGCAAGACTACCTCGGGATCTCGGTGGACTGAAGGCTGGCTCCCGAGCTACTGCTGCTGACCAAGTACTGCTCCGGTATCTGCACAGAGTGTAGAGTGTAGTATCAGCACAACCGACCCCATGTGCTTGTAAGTGTCTGGCCTAACCCCGGTGAGGTAGTAACGAGGCTAGGACTAGACTCCAGATAAACCTATGCTGTGATATATATATATATATATATATATAAAATGAACTGGAACAACAATTAAAGTTGGGAAGGGGAATAATGCTTCGGGGAATAACAGATAAAACAGAATCTCAAGAGAATTATAAGGAAACCAAAATTTAACTTCTAATAAGGATAAGGAAAACAAAGGCAAATTTCACTTTTGGTTCACATCTTGTTGTAGGCGTGCAACCCGATCCCATTTCTCATATCTTGTGGTAGGCGTACCACCCGCTCCCATTTCATTAACTCTTATGGTAGGCGTACCACCCATTCCCATTTCATTATATCTTGTGGTAGGCGTACCACCCGCTCCCATTTCATTAAATCTCGTGGTAGGCGTACCACCCGCTCCCATTTCATCAAATCTCGTGGTAGGTGTCACACCTCCTTTTTTACTACACCCCCCTGAAAGGGTATAAATAAAGGGAGTTTTTTCAATTAAAGGACAATCGAAACGGAATTTATTATAAAGATTCAGAGTCACCACTAGGGAGATTTATGGTGTCCCAAGTCACCGGTTGAATCCCGAATCGAGGAAAATACTGACTCTGTTTGACAGTTCGCGAACTAGAAATCCGAGTAAGGAATTATGTTAACCCGGGAGAAGGTGTTAGGCATTCCCGAGTTCTGTGGTTCTAGCACGGTCGCTCGACTATTATATCCGGTTTAATTATCTGATTTTTATACAGGTTTTAACCTATGTGCAATTTTAACTTTAAACCGCATTTATTCATTTTTAAAGAAGATCGCAACGTTTTTAAAACACGTCTCGAACCACGTCACATAAATGCACCCGTGATTTTAGACATATTTTAACATCGTTGGGATTTGGATTTGGGTCACATAAATGTGCACCCGAATTTAGGAAAATAACTTTATTAAAATGTCGCACTTAAAGCAACTACGATGCCCATGAGTTATTAATCTAGACTAGTTTTAATACTATTATAAGGACATGATTTATGGAAGGGTTATGGAAAATGGAGTAAGTTAATTAATAAAATAATTAGGTTAGCACGGCCCAAGACTTGTAGCCAAACAACTAAAGCCAAATATTCATTAAAAGACTCAGATCTTTCAACACTAGATCAAAGACCAAATTCTGTATTTCAAAACATTCAACGATCCAAATCTAAATCCGCTCCTATGTGATCCAGCTTTGTCTGACCAATTGGCCTTTAAGATCGAGCTTACTATTAGCCCATGCAATTCAAAGAACAATTTAGCGAGTTGCCTCAACAAAATCACTTGATAGAATAGATTAACTAATAAACATAGAATCAACCAATTTGAAGGCATTCGAATACTCAAACAGTTTAAATAACAGTTCCGAGCAAATCAACCATAAAAATAAGATTAGAAAATAAAGAACCTCGATAAAAGCTCTTCTGTGTATTTATAAATGACCTTCGAAACAAAGTTTGATACACCGACGAAACTTGATACACCAACCAAGTCGTTCAACTAGCAAATAGAACCCGATGACAAGTACTGAAAAATACGAGCAAGACTGACAGAACCCCGACTGGAAAAACTCGACGCAAGATGTCGTCGTGTTACGCACTAAGAGGGTTGTTTTGACTGGTTCCGCGCCGCTTCGGGGTGATTCAAAGCTGAAGTTTGGAGGGTATTTTCACTGAGATTAATGGTGTCCAACAAAACAAATTTTCCAGCAAACAAAGCGAAAGGAAATCTGGCCAGCAAATAGAGTCACCAACAACGACGCTACTGCCATGACGAGCGATGCCTTAAGGGGGAACAAAATGAAACAGATCGACAACGAGCATCAACAACAACGAATGGAGCTTCGGACAGGTTTAACAACCGAGCTTCTTGAGAGACTCAAAGCTACGAAACTTACGCAGCGAACTGGGAGGGAACGAAAATGGCGATAACTGTAGCGTCACAAATGATCGCTGTTTGCTGGAGTTTTTCGGCGGGTCAGAGGCTAGCAGCGGCATCTGGAACTCATTAAACCGACAGGCTGGTGGATCTCGTTTGTCCGGCGAGTTTCAATCAGAGATGGGGGTCGTTTGATGATTGACGTTAGGGTCGTTGGCGTTTTTCTGGCGAGTTAGGGTCATCTGACTCGCCGTTTGAAAGTTATGGATGTGTTATTGCAGTTGGTCAAAGAAGAAGAACGGGGAAGGGGGGTGGTCGAAGAAGACGACGTGAAGTGGGTGGGGCTCATTCTGGTTCGCAGCTGCTTGTCAGCTTTTTTTTGTTTTTTTCGAGCCTTTTTTCTTCGTTATTATGCGCTGCTTTTGCTGCTTTTTCGTTCCAGCCCCTTTTCATTTTTGCTTTTCTTTTATTTATATAGTCTAGGTTTTTGGTAGGGTTTTAGGTTAAGGGGTATGAGCCTAAGAATTATGGGCTTGGAAAATATCATATTAAAATAAAAATACGATACTATTGTTGTATATATTTTTTTTAAGATTTTATTTTAGATTAAAAATGACTACAAAACATTAATGAACCTATTTTTGTGATTTTTTGTTTTCTTGTAATAAAATAAAGTAAAAGAGTCAAAATTACTTAAAATATCTATATTATGCCTAAATTAAATATTTTACGCTAATATATGAAAAATCTTGGGGAGGGTCAAAAATCACATATCTACAGCTACCCCTCTTTGACTAGAAACGCGAAGCGTTTTCGGACAAAGAATGACTAGACAAGTTTTTGACCCGACCCTTATTTGGAGAGACTAAAACTAAGAGAAAAGGGGAATGTGACCGAGCTCTGGTATCTGGACTGCCTACATATCCTTGGCTATAGAGGAATCAGGTCACGTGTAGTTCAGAAATGAGTGAGGTGATGGAGTATACCGAGGTGGAGAGCCGGTCGAGGCGCTGTTCTGTCGAGGTTCTGGTCCGCAGTCCTGCTATTACATCAAAATCAAAACATGAAAAATACTAGCTAAACCTATCAACTACGAGTTACAAGATTCCTATCTATAAGTCTTCTGAAGCTTGATCTTGAGTCTTGAATGGTTCTTCATGCAGACTTTAGATTTGAACCTTGGCGCTTGTTAGCTGCAGGTGCTAGCTCGTTCTTCTACAGCTTTTGGGTCAGGACTGGACATGTAGTGCTTGTGACTTCCACCACGTCTTAAGCAATTCACATCTTTCATCAACTTCTGCATTTGGATTCACGTCTTGCCTTTCTCTCTTTTTCTTTATTGTGACTAACTTCTGTTGATAATCTCAGACTGTTGACTCGCATTCTTGCCGCGAGATTCTTTGGTTGCTGACTTGAATTGCAATCTGAGATGCTTTTCCTTTTCTTCAGGTGGACACCTGACTGTTGAACTCGAACCGTCTTCTCTTGTTACTTGACACTGTTTTCCTTTGCACCTTGAACCATTTTCCCCTGAAACTTGAACTGTCTTCCTTCGACACTGCTTTCCTAGAAACTTGAGTTGTCTCCCCTTGTTCTCCAGGTGGGTGCCTGATTACAACAAAACAGACAACACAAAAAAAACTTTCTGCCCCAGTTTGCACTAGGAAGATTTGTGGGTTGTTAGCAAAATTGTAAACCACTTGTACTATTGATGCAGTGATGAAATTAAACTAAAGAATAGACTAGAAAAACTATAAAGTAAGCTTGACTAAAGTAAAACTGACCCTATTCTCCAGGCATGGCTCCCTGACTGCTAACTTGAAATGTATTCCCTGCTCTCCAGGTGGGCTCCTGGTTGCTGACGTGAAATGTATTCCCTGCTCTTCAGGCGGGCTCCTGACTGCTGACTTGAAATGTATTCCCTGCTCTCCAGGCGGGCTCCTGACTGTTGACTTGAAATGTATTCCTTGCTCTCCAGGCGGGCTTCTGACTTCTAACTTGAAATGTATTCTCTGCTCTCCAGGCGGGCTCCTGACTTAAAGATAGACAAAGCAAAGAATTTGAAAGCTAAAATTTAAATTGTACTCCCTTGTTCTCCAGGCGGGCTCCTAACTGCTACGCTTGAAAGTATTCCCTGCTCTCCAGGCGGGATCCTGACTTCAACTTGAAATGTATTCCCTGCTCTCCACGCAGGCTCCTGACTTCATAATAGACAAAACAAGGAATTTGAAAGCTAAAATTTAAATTGTACTCCCTTGTTCTCCAGGATGGCTCCTGACTGTTGCGCTTGAAAGCATCCCTGCCCTCCAGGCGGGCTCCTGACTTCGTAATAGACAAAACAAGGAATTTGAAAGATAAAATTTAAATTGTACTCCCTCGTTCTCCAGGCGGGCTCCTGACTGCTACGCTTGAAAGTATTACTTGCTCTATAGGTGGGCTTGTGACTTCAACTTGAAATGTATTCCCTGCTCTCCAGGCGGGCTCCGGACTTCAACATAGACAAAACAAAGAGTTTGAAAGCTAAAACTTAAATTGTACTCCCTTGTTCTTCAGGCGGGCTCCTGACTGCTACGCTTGAAAGTATTCCCTGCTCTCCAGGCGGGCTCCTGACTTCAACTTGAAATGTGTTCCTTGCTCTCCAGGCGGGCTCCTGACTTCAACAAAACAGACAAAAATAAAGAAAATTTCCTACACCAGTTTGGTGGCTGGGGACAGATGTGATTGTAAAACTAAATCGTATTACCAAGTATTACTAAGGATTTGAAAGCTAGGTCCCATTATTCAAGGGGGTCCTGACAACTCTTAACTAAACGACAATTTAAAATCTAAGTTATATCTTCTACATGTGTGACTTCTGCTAAATCTTGCTATCTAAGAGGATCTTTAAACTATTCCCCATTATCCAGGAGGGTCCTGAAAATCAAAAGTCCAGTTGTATCTTAAGAGTGACAGCTTTTATGGTTGAACTATACTACCCTACAGCAGACTTTATGCTAAATGTTGTTATCTAATCGAAATCTTAAAGCTAAGTCCCATTATTCAGGAGGGTCCTGGAAACTCATAATTGATTCTTATCTCAAGCATGCAAACTTCTAAACCAACTTATGTTCCTTTGGGATACATTTATGCTAGATTATGCTATTTTCTGAACTTTAAATTAGATCTCATTTTCCAGGAGGGTCCTGAAAATCAAAAATCTGACCTGTTTGGTGACTGACTTTCTCCACTGAGGGTTTCTCCGAAACAACCAAAATCTCCTGCCCCTGTTTTAATCAAAGAAAAATTTTGTCAGTTTAAAATGTGGTGGTTGGTTTGTGGCCTTGACTTTGAGGGCGATTGCTCCTTCACTTCCCTTGATAACTGCTTTCCACTCGAGGACCCTGCTTGCTTATGGACTAACCACTTTCTTTGTCATCCTTATCACAGAAAATACCCCTTCTCCGTTCAGACCCAATTCCCTTTATCTATTGCATTGATCATGAACTGACATTTACCAACCTTTGTACTTCACCGAAAATACCTTAGATCCGTCCACCTAACACCTTCCATCTGTTGCATCGTGCTCTTGTGTTGACATGAATTCCAAAGCACAGTAATTGCCATCCACTTAGTGCGCATGTTGTTCCTTCCTGACTTAAATCATTGGCCTTGGCCTTGAAGTCTATTGTTCCCTCACTTGTCACGATAACTTTGATTTCTGCTTGGAATACCTTGCTTGTCACTGGTTAAACACTTTCTTTGCTGATCTCATCACAGAGAATACCTTTGACCCGTTCACTTAACATCCTCTATCTATTGCACTGTTCACGAATTGAAATATACCAAACCTTTGTATTTCTCATGGACTCCAAAGCATGTTGATTGCTACCAACTCAGTGCGCTTGTTGTTCTTTCCTTGCTTATGCCACTTTGATGTGCTGGCCAGACCCCGTCTTGTGCAATTGGAAAGCTGGTGGCAAATTTTGAAGTCATTTCTCACTTATCTTGACCAAATAGACTCAGGAAGAAGAAGTAAACAAGACAAAAGGAACAGAGTAAAGGACAAAGGAAAGAGATGATTCCTAACAAGAAAATTACAAAGTAGAAACCTATCAGATACAGATACCAACTCTAATGACCATGACATGCACATGTTGATTAAGTGGCCTAATCTGTTGAGCAAGTCTGATGTTTAACCCCTGTTATACCTCTAAATCGTGAAACTGGGCTTCAATGCTTCGATCATCCAATCTGATTCACAATCCTTATTCGACTTGTAGTGCCCGAAGGGTTTTCACCATCAAGCCTCTCTCATTCTGTTCTTTCTCTCAAATTATCGTCGCCTTACGGTGCCTGCGAGGGTTTTCACCAATAAGACTCTCTCATTTTTTATTTCTCTCAGCTCTCGTCGCCTTACAGTGCCTGTGAAGGTTTTCACCAATAAGACTCTCTCATTTTTATTTTTCCTGCGTGAACCAGAGTGTTGCCCCTGACATGAATTAACTTTACCTGCTCGACTTGACATTTCTCAAAGACTGATCAGAAGGTCTTTCTTTGGATCGTAGTGTGGGATTTTGGACAGGGTTAGAAAGAAAGGGTATAAAAGGCTCAAAACAATTCAAATGGGTTAAAGTTACAACTTTCGGAATTAGATTTCTTACAACAACCACAACTTCTGCTCCAGTTTTCTTGCTTGGGGACTTTTGGATTTTTATTTTGATGGGACCTAACCATGAGGCTGCCTACGTATCCTTAAAATGAATCAGGTCGAACGTAGTTCATGTCATAAAAATTACTTTGTTGTTGTGATTTTTTTCCTTTTCTCTTTCTTCTCTTTTTTTTTTCTTCTTTTCTCTTTTTCTTTTTATTGTTTTTCTTCTTCTTTTCTCTTTTCTTCTTTTTTTTTTTTTTCTCTTTTTCTTTCTTTCTTTCTCTTTCCTTTTCTTTCTCGTTTCTTTCTTCCTTTTCTTATCTTTCATGCTTGTGTTTCTGATATTCTCTACTAATTCCAAAAGAGGGGTATGAAAGAAAATAAATAAGGCTCAAAAGGGGTGACGAGGGATAAAGTGTTTAGATAGCAGAACAAAATGCCTTCGTCATTCCAACCTTCAAAACATGCTAAGTACAAACAACACAATTAAACAAACCAAGGAAAACATTCGTAACATCTTTTGGTTGCACCATACTTGATGACCGTACCCACACATTCGCCTTCTACATTTGTTATATACAAAGCACCATTGGACAACACTCTCACTCTCATTACCACGAACGGCCCCCTACAAATTTGGGGCAAACTTGCTTTTATCTTCAAATTGATGCGGCAGGATGCATTTCAATAGGGGTGCTTTATGTTCTATCTGCCCCAGTTTCACACAATTCGGTCTTGAAGTGATCTCAAAATGCCTTTACTTATTTCCCCTCAAATCTCCCTACATCTTCAACACTGTTTCATTGCTTCATGATTAAACTGACTTTTAAAACCAGGCTGAGAATTACGCGTGCATGTCACGTCATTAGAGTCAACAGGAAAAGGACTATAAAAGGAAAAGAGAACTAAACAAAAATGACTAGAAATAACAGAAAATAGAAACTTGCATTAGACAGATGGTAAAAGGGTTTGGACAATAAAACAAACAAACTAGACTGGGGTTACAAACCTAGAACAAACCTAGAAAACACTAAGTGAGATAAAACGACCAAAGGAACTAGACAAAATAAAGGATAGAAGGATTTGAGTCACAAGATGATGTCCGGATTACAACCCTGCAGTAATCCGGACAACAGAAATGACAACAAACTAAACCACCAAAATCTCCTCTCCGGCTGACCAAGAACTAGAGCATCTTTCCAATTACCAAGCATGGTATCTTAGCCACTGAATTCTGCATCAGCAATACTAGGACCTCCACAAGTCTTCATCACATTATTCTTAACAAATTGCTTGTGGGTTCCTTTTGTCGGCTCGTTCTTAAGATCAACCCCCGATAGCACTGAAAGCTTAGTAGCACATGGACCTGCGAGTCTTTCAGATGAATTCTCACATTCCTTTTCAAAATAAACCATACCCACCATATGCGTCTCATTATGTACCGGCGATGGACTTTGGCAAGTGTCTGCTGCATCTGGATTTTGCACGACAATGTCGCCTGCATCAATAAGCTTCTGAATTGTTTTCTTCAGATTCCAACATTTCTCTATGTCATGCCCCGGGACATCTGAGCAATATGCGCACCTTTGAGAAAAATCAAACTTCTTTGACAGAGGGTTTGGCATTTTTATATGATTCGGCTTCAACATGTCCAATTGCTTCAACTTTTGGAACAAACTGGCGTATGACACTCCTAATGGGGTGAAAGCCTTTTCTTTTTTCAGCAACCTCTCATTCTTAAATGCTTGATTGGGTCAGAAACCTGATCTAGGGGGTTTTCGATAGGCTCGTGGGGGTGGATAGGCATTTTGTGGAATTGGGTACTAAGAAAGTGATGTGCGACTTTGGGAGTTTCGTGGAGAGAAGTGGCATTGGGAAGGATCATCTGGTGCATCAGGATATCCATGGGGATGATGTCGAGGCTGGAAGTGTTGATCGGGAAAGCCCATCGGATCATCTTTTATGTTTCTCTTTCTTCCACCCAAGCTTACTGGGATGTTCTGAATGTCTTTCGAACAACTCATGATTTTGCCTGACTTGATTCCCTCTTCTACTAGCTCCCCCATTTTTAACACATCTTTTAAAGGCTTTCCCAAGGCCGGGATCAAATGACTGAAGTAGGTGGGACCCTGGGCTTCTAGGAAGAGCTCAACCATTTCTTCTTCACCAATCAGGGTATTGACTTGAGCAGCTTGCTCCCTCCATTTGAGTCCAAATTCTCTAAAGCTTTCCTCCGGCTTCTTTTCAATTTTAGATAGGGAGGAGTGGTCTGGGGTAACACCTGATCTATATTGAAAGTATCGAACAAAATCTTGAGTCATGTCACCTAATGTAGGCCAATTACCAACATCTTGATGATTATGCCATTCCTAAGCTGCCCCAGTCAGGCTCTCATTAAAGTACGCCATCAACAAATCATCTTTCTCGCCAACACTTCTCATTTCACTGCAATAATCCCTCAAATGGGCTACCGGATCTCCACACCCATCATACAAGTTAAACTTTGGCACTTTAAACCCCGTGGGCAAACGAACGTCAGGGCACATAGACAGTTCTTTGTAAGCCATACTACCCTGGTCCCCCCTTCCTTGTTTGTTCTTTAAGGATTGTTCTATGACTTTCAGGCTCCTGTGTATCCCATCTTTCCCTTCTCTTCCTGTGAACCTTTGATTTTCAACATGCAACTTATCCCGAGGGCTCTGTTTGTATGAGTTGGGAACTTTGTGGGCAACCTCTGAGGGGTAATATTGGGCATCGTGAACTTTGAGTGGGTGTTCATTATTGGGGATGGTGGAAAAGACAGGAGGGCAATTTTTGGGAAAGGTAATTGGAAGATGAGTGATGAAGCTACTAAGGTGGTTGGGAAAACCATGGTAAGCGGGTGAATCTGGAGAGTATGGAGGATCATCTGGCACTGTGACCGGTGTTTGGGTAAGGGTAGTATTTAGGAAGCTAGGTGGTGGCGGGGGTGGTGCCTTCCCAGTCATCCAAGCCTGATACATGTCAGCCATGTGTTGTCTTAACATCTTTACCTCTTCAACCAACCCATTGTCCTGTTCAACCAACTGCTTTCGGGCCCCGGTATCAACCAACTCAGTTTTGTTGTTGTCTGCCATTGCCTTTTGACTTTGTGTTGTAGAGAAGAGTTACCACTTTAAAACCACAAACCAACCACCCTTCTGTGATGAATATACCAAAATGAAGCTATCACGTTAGCGTTAGGGCATTTAACATAAAATAATCTCACTTTATGTGCAATGCACCTAGTCACAGTTATCGGTTCTAAAATGACTTCGAGGGTACAACGGTCAGTTGGCATCATCCCAATTTGTTCATTTCAATCCTTTCTTTTCTTTGTCTTTCTAGCACCTCTTGGCTTGCCCATTTTCCTTCATTTCTCTTTTTTTTATCATCACTCTTTTCTTTCTCTCATATCTCACATCCCACAATTTCACCTCTTTTTTTTCCTTCTTTTTTTCTTTTTCCTTTTTTCTCTTTTAATAGTAAAAAAAATGATTCGATCGAACCCTATGTAGGTTGCCTACGTATCATGACGCAGCATGAATCAGATCTTTGCGTAGTTCGGGAAGATCGGGAATAAAGTAAACAAACTAACGTTTCCATTTTTCTTTTTTTTTCTTTTTTTTTCTTCTTTTCTTTTTTAAAACAGGTACTCTATGAGAAATTATCAAGGAAAAACCCTAAAAGAGAAAAATATTTTTTGGTTCTTTTTTTTAAGGAAATCTAAGGAATAAACCACAGAAAGACATTTTGAATCCTCATTTGATATCCTGACGCAAGATCTCGAAGCAAGCAATGAAAAAGATAAAACAGAATGTTTTTGGATTTCAATTTTGATTGCCTAAAGGAAAAATTCCAATGATAAACAAAAGATAAAGTATATTTTTTTTTATGTACAATATCCTAAAGTTCTAATGAAAATAAAAGAATTTTTTTCATTTTTCACTAATTTCCCGAAGAAACACCTCAAAAGAAAATCTTTTTGGATTTTGGAATTAACATCTTAAAGAAAGCTTTTAAAGAAGTACTAAAAAAATCCATTTCTAGAATTAGTATTCTAAAGAAAATTTATAGCGAAATATAAAATGCAACATCTCTCTTTTTTTTTGGATTTTTACTTGTAACACATTTCCAAATACAAAATAAGAAATACAGTAACAAAAGACTATACAAACTTAACTAGACAATACAAACTCTAACATCACCTAAAAGACTAAATACTACTATACAGGACTAGAAAAATAAAACAAAAACAATTGACTCAAAAACATAAAATGGATCCTCGAGCAGCTCCTGAATGCAGTGATCCTGACTAGATGTCCTAGGGCTCCGTCATGCTCCAACTCCAATAAATAAATCCACACCTGTATAAGAAAACTTGAACCAGCACTATGTGAGACAAAACATTCCCTACTAGACACATGCAAGACATGATTGAGGCTATTTTTGCAAAATAACTTATTTGGCCAAAAGGTGGCTAGAAGTGCAAAATTTGGCTATGACCCCGCAAAGCCAAGAACCTAAGATTTACTAGGAAGAACGGACCCTATGTGGGTTGCCTACGTATCACGCCCCGAAAGACGAGAATCAGGTATGCGTAGTTCGGGCAGATTGGATACGGGCGAGAATAATAAAAAAACAACTGACATATAGAAAACACATTTTTTTTTCTTTTTTTTTCGAAAAATGATGAAACATATAAAATCTTTTTGGATTTTATTTTCTTTTTTTTTCTGATTTTTGAAAAAAAAATGGTAAAAAGTGCGAAATGTTTTTTGAAGTTTCCATGCTTTTTTCTTAATAAAATGTAACAAAAATATAATCGGGCCATGCTCGCTTCATCCTCACACTTCAGCCTCTTTTTTTCTCTTGTTTTTCTTTTTCTTTTTCATTTGCCCTCAATTATCATTGGTCCGCCAAATGACCCTTTTACCCTTGAAGAAATACAACACGTAGCACATAGGATGCATCAAGATGGTATGTTATTTCGGGCACACCTGTCCTAAACAGTCTCAACCCCTGTGTTGAGTCTCCAAAGTCAAATATGCACATGATGCAAACAAACGTTCCTACTAGGGATCCGGCATGAGGTATTGTTATACTAAGTTTAAAATCCTGGGTTTATTTGTTCTAGACCTGGCTTACCCGAACGGACAACTCGAGCCAAGGAGGGGGCTGCGTACCGGTAACCAAAAGATCATTCGGCTTTGCAACTTGTCCGAGCCTCGTTCTATTTGGGATTTGACACTAACAAAAAGAAGTCACGACCAGCATGCACTCTTCGGAAGAGAGAAGAGAGGGGTTTCGTAGCAGTTTATATACAGTTCAGATAATATCAAAGCGATAAAAGCAACATTTGGCACATTAGGCCCAAACATGTAATAAAATCAAATAATAAATAAAGCCAAATATAACAATTCATCTAAGCTCGAATTCTGAACCCTGAACCAGAGATTCTGGGTTCGATCCCCAGCAGAGTCGCCAGAGCTGTCACACCTCATTTTTTACTACACCCCCCGAAAGGGTATAAATAAAGGGAGTTTTTCCAATTAAAGGACAATCGAAACGGGATTTATTATAAAAATTCAGAGTCGCCACTTGGGATATTTATGGTGTCCCAAGTCACCGGTTGAATCTCGAATCGAGGAAAATACTGACTCTGTTTAACAGTCCGCGAACCAGAAATCCGAGTAAGGAATTCTGTTAACCTGGGAGAAGGTGTTAGGCATTCCCGAGTTCCATGGTTCTAGCACGGTCGCTCGACTGTTATATCCGGCTTAATTATCTGTTTTTGATACAGGTTTTAACCTATGTGCATTTTTAACTTTAAACCGCTTTTATTCATTTTTAAAGAAGATTGCAATGTTATTAAAACACGTCTCGAACCACGTCACATAAATGCACCCGTGATTTTTGACATATTTTAACATCACTATGATTTGGATTTGGGTCACATAAATGTGCAACCGAATTTAGGAAAATAATTTTATTAAAATGTCACACTTAAAGCAACTACGATGCTCATGAGCTATTAATCTAGACTAGTTTTAATACTATTATAAGGACATGATTTATGGAAGGGTTATGGAAAATGGAGTAAGTTAATTAATAGAATGATTAGGTTAGCACGACCCAAGACCTGTAGCCAAACAACTAAAGCCAGATATTCATTAAAAGGTTCAGATCTTTCAACACTAGATCAAAGACCAAATTCTGTATTTCAAAACCTTCAACGATCCAAATCTAAATCCGCTCTTATGTAATCCAGCTTTGTCTGACCAATTGGCCTTTAAGATCGAGCTTACTATTAGCCCATGCAATTCAAAGAACAATTTAGCGAGTTGCCTCAACAAAATCACTTGACAGAATAGATTAACTAATAAACATATAATCAACCAATTTGAAGGCATTCAAATACTCAAACAGTTTAAATAACAGTTATGAGCAAATCAACCATAAAAATGAGATTAGAAAAGAAAGAACCTCGACGAAAGCTCTTCTGTGTATTTATAAAGGACCTTCGAAACAAAGCTTGATACACCGACGAAGCTTGATACACCAACCAAGTCGTTCAACTAGCAAATAGAACCCGATGACAAGTACTGAAAAATACGAGCAAGACTGACAGAACCCCGACTGGAAAAACTCGACGCAAGATATCGTCGTGTTACGTACTAAGGAGGATGTTTTGACTGGTTTCGCGCCGCTTCGGGGTGATTCAAAGCTGAAGTTTGGAGGGTATTTTCACTGAGATTAATGGTGTCCAACAGAACAAGTTTTTCGGCAAACAAAGCGAAAGGAAATCTGGCCAGCAAATAGAGTCACCAACAACGACGCTACTGCCATTACGAGCGACGCCTTAAGGGGGAACAAAACGAAATAGATCGACAACGAGCGTCAACAACAACGAATGGAGCTTCGTACAGGTTTAATAACCGAGCTCCTTGAGAGACTCAAAGTTGCGAAACTTACGCAGCGAGCTGGGAGGGAACGAAAATGGCGATAACTGTAGTGTCACAAATGATCTCCGTTTGCTGGAGTTTTCCGGCGGGTCAAAGGCTAGCAGTGGCGCGTATGGAACTCCTTAAACCGACGGAATGTGGAGCTCGTTTGTCCGGCGAGTTTCAGGCAGAGATGGGGGTCGTTTGATGATTGACGTTAGGGTCGTTGGCGTTTCCGGAGAGCTAGGGCTATCTAACTCGCCGCTTGAAAGCTATGGCTGTGTTGTTGCCGTTGGTCGACGAAGAAGAACGGGAAAGGGGGGGTCGTCGAAGAAGACGACGTGAAGGGGGTGGGGGTCGTTCTGGTTCGCAGCTGCTCGTCAGCTTTTTTCATTTTTTCCTGCCTTTTTTCTTCGTTATTAGGCACAGCTTTTGCTGCTTTTTCGTTCCAGCCCCTTTTCGTTTTTGCTTTTCTTTTATTTATATAGTCTATGTTTTTGGTAGGGTTTTAGGTTAAGGGGTATGGGCCTAAGAATTATGGGTTTGGAAATTGTGGGCTAGGTCCAAAATTAGGCCTAAAGATGGGTTGCTCGAGCCCAAGCTCTATTCTTTCGCTGCGAACGAGATTAAAAATATGGGCTCATTTGTTAATTATTCCTACTATTCAAATAATTATTAAAATAAAACTAACCATTAAAACAAATCTATTTTTTGTATTTTCAAATATCATATTAAAATAAAAATACGATACTATTGTTGTATATATTTTTTTAGATTAAAAATGACTACAAAACATTAATGAACCTATTTTTGTGATTTTTTTGTTTTCTTGTAATAAAATAAAGTAAAAGAGTCAAAATTACTTAAAATATCTATATTATGCCTAAATTAAATATTTTACGCTAATATATGAAAATTCTTGGGGAGGGTCAAAAATCACATGTCTACAGTAGGCGTGCCACCCGCTCCCATTTCATCATATCTCGTGGTAGGCGTACCACCCGCTCCCATTTCATCAAATCTTGTGGTAGGCGTACCACCCGCTCCCATTTCATTATATCTTGTGGTAGGCGTACCACCCGCTCCCATTTCATCAAATCTCGTGATAGGCGTACCACCCGTTCCCCCTTCATCATATCTTATGGTAGGCGTACCACCCGCTCCCATTTACAAGCCAACACAAATCACAAGGAATCTCGGCAAGGGAACAAAAGCAATATAATAACTTCCCGGCAAGGGAACAAAGAAAATATAATAACTTCCCGGTAAGGTAACAAAAGCAATATAATAACTTCCCGACAAGGGAACAAAAGCAATATAATAACTTCCCGGCAAGGAAGAAACAATATCAAAACAAACATCCCAGCAAGGGAGAATCAGCTATAGCCAATCCTAACTCAACTTCTACTCAGCTCAGTTAATACAAATACTCATTCATAAATAAAATCCACGAGAATAAACTAAATCTTTGCTCCATATCGAGAGTCATCAATTAAAGTATATGTAGTAACATCTAAGAACAGAACAACTATCATTTTAAGACTCACGGTCATGCTCAACACCAACGTATAGATACTCGTCACCATGCCTATACGTCGTACTCAACAAGAAGCAATTAGCAAATAGGACACAACTCCTAATCCGTCAAGCTAAGGTTAGACCAGACACTTATCTCAAACTTCCACGGCCAACTCAATCCTCAATTACCGTCTTTCCTCTCAAATTCGGCTCCAAATCAATTGCATATATACATAATCGACTTCATAACATCAATAAATGCTAAGCAATTCGAATCCAATGCCTAATTATAGTTTTCTAATCATTCTTCCCAAAAAATCAAAAATCGACCCTGGGCCCGCTTGGTCAAAACACGAGGTTCGGACCAAAACCCGATTACACATTCACTCACAAGCCTAAATATATAATTTGCTTTCAAATCCGACCCCGAAACGAGGTCTAAATCGCAATTAATCAAAAAGCCTTAATTCTACCCAAATTCCTAATTTTCTACCCTTAATCTCATATTTTAGGCCTAGAAATCTAGTGGATGTTAATGAAAATGGAAGAAAACAAGTTAAAGATTACTTGCCCAAGAGATTATGGTGAAGAAATGCTTCAAAAGTCGCCCTAGAGCTTTGGAGAAGAAGAAGTTTATGAAATTTTTAAATCCCGAAAGTGTTCTGTTTTTGGTCTTTTAAAATCACTAGGTGAAAACACTCTTCGCGTTCGCGATAGACCCCTCGCGTTCGCGATGGGTCAGGCTGGGTAAGCCTTCGCGTTTGCATGAACGGGCTCGCGTTCGCGGAGCTTTAACCCCTTTATCCCTCGCGTTCGCGTCCAGTGGATCGCGTTCGCGTAGGGTAATTTCCCCACCCCAGCCCAGGCCCACTTGGCCTTCGTTTTCGCATGGCCAGGACCACGTTCGCGAAAGGATAACCCCCCACTGCCTCGCGTTCGCGACCTGAGCTACGCGTTCGCGTATAAGGATTTTCCTTCAGCTTAATTTACGCATCGCGTTCGCGAGGGCCATCCCGCGAACGTGAAGAAGAATAGATCAGTGCACTTGAACAGCTATTTCTGCAACTTTTCTTAAGTTCAAAACTTCCCGAAACACATCTGAAACACATCCGAAACACACCCGAGCCCTCGAGGCTCCTAACCAAACACACGTACTAACTCAACAACATCATACGAACTTATCCGTGCGATCCAATCGCCAAAATAACCTCAATAACAACGAATTAAATCTCAAAATTAAAGAATTTTTCTCAAACTTCATAAAACATCAACTTTAGCAATTTAGGTCCGAATCACGTCAACCGACGAAGGTATTTGTGTGTGAGATACATGCGTGATACATGTTTGATACATGTGTCACAGAAGAATTTTTTGAACTCGATTTAATTACGAATTTTGATACAAAACCAGTCCAAATCACCTCCAATCTTACTCAAATTTTGTATATTGACTTATCTATATGTTCTCAATGAATTTTAACCATACCCATTGAAAAAGTTTATTTTTTTTCTTAGATTTTTGGAATATTGTGTACATTCTTTTTTGTATTTCATCATCTTATTTGCTACCCCATCCATGAAATTTCTTTTCCGTCTTGCATCTAATATTGCTAATCATGCCTAAAATTATGGAAGGTGATTTTTGCATGTGATTTTTTGAGAGAAAGAACCTTATTTATTTGGTTTTTCAATTTTTATATGTGCTTGACTAGTTTTGGTAAGTCTATGACTAATGGCTAGAGATTGGTAAGTTGAAACTTATTTGGGATATTTGTGTAAGTTTCCCTTTTTTAAATACGGCCAATATAGGGATATTCCACCCAGACCACCCCAAAAATCCCTTTTGTGTCAATCCCCCAAGAAAAAAAGAGTTAAGCCCATTCTGCACTTCTTAAGCCTAACACTACCAAACCCAAGCCCACCTTTATCACTCAACTAGGAAATTTGTCGCGCTTCGCGCGATTTCAGAAATAGCAGCTCATTTCGAAAGGATTTTATTTATAAATTTATTAAGAATTAAAGATAAAAAATTTCAACTGTATGACTAAAAAACTAATTTTATATATTGATAAAAAAAATCACAAGATAAATGTTCCTGTAAAATTAGAGCTTAGAAAACTACATTTTTTATTATCAAATATTCATAAAAATGAAAAAAGAAACTTTTAAGGGAAAAATCATATATTTTTTCGTGGAGAGAGATTAATACATGATTCTCTTAGTCTTATATATTTCATAATGCATGATCTAAGGACTTGATGTTTTTAAATTTTATTAGATATTAGAACTTTTGTTTGATGAACTTGTCTTCTATTCAAATAAATAAAAGAAAAGAAAACGAAAAGCAACAAAACTAAGTACTCGTATGGACATAAAATTTGATGGAAGATTTTCCAAAAAAAATTTACTTTTTTCGAAATTAGCGTTTACTCATAAAATTTTCAATTTTCACTTGAAGATTCATTTTGAAAATTTTCGAAAATTTGGAAAACTGCAAAAGACTATTTTTCAAAATTTTCGCTCAAATCACTCACAAAACTTCAAAAACAAACCAAATTGAAATTTATATCCAAACACAATTCTAAATTTTAAATACCATTTTCACTTAAAAAATAATTTCACCATTTTTTTGAATTTTACAATTCTTATGTCCAAATGCCTACTAAAAAGTCGAGAAAAAAAAACATATTACGTACAATGCCTGCTTGTAACACATTTAATCTCCTACACAATTTTCCCAGAAGCAACTAATTAGTAGTAAATCCAAGAATTTTTCTCACATTACTTTTCAGTCACTTCCAATTTAACCAAAAGAACATAACGGCACATTTACCTCTTAGTTCCATCTCCACCACATTCAAGCTAAGTTTCTGCTTACACTTTTTAATAAAATACATGAGATGGGCCTTCACGGCTTTTTTCAGTTGAAATTAAAAAATTATTTTTTTAAGATTTTTTATTTGTAAAAGATAAATCTCTTATGTGTAAAAGATAGATCTCTAATGTGTAAAAACAAATCTCCCATAAGTTAAAAAAAAAAAAAAAGACTGGATCATAAAACTAAAAATAACTTTGTAATGGCCCACAAAATCATTTGACTACCGTTATAATACATTTATATATATTCCAAAATAGAGGGAATGGGAAGTATTAATTATTACATAAAGAGAAATAGAAAATAATTGATATAAAAATTTATAATACAATGAAAACGTGCTCTCACTTCAAGAAAATTCATACCATTAGAAATCAAATTGGAAATTCACTTTTAAGATCCCAAAGAAGAATGAAACAATAAAGAACAATATCAATTGAAAATTATAGTTACCTGTCAAACACACATCAATAAATTACCAAAAAGCAAAAACATGATAAATAAAATGACATCCACCATATAAGAGAAATAAAATAGAACAAACAACACTTGGGAACATTTATTGTCAGGCAAAAATAAAATATCAATGAATTACCAAAAAATAAAAAATTATGATAAATGGATTTACATCCAAGGTAGTATTGTTCTAGACCTACAATTACAAACAGATAAAGAACCTGCAAGAAAAAGAAGATTCCAAAAGAACGACAAAAAGAATGAAAAAATAAGTTGGTGGTGAGCAACTGATTAAATTTATATTACTTTCATCTAAAAACTATTTAGTTTGTATGATACTAAATAATGTTCCAAATTTATTCACGGTAAAAAATTGAATATGTGTATCTTATATATATGAAATTTTCAAGAAAGATACCTGGAACTATTCCGAGAGCATTCACAGTTTGAAAGTTTTGTTTGGTATAATAACACATGCAGTTGCAGAATTTCCCATATTGGCAATACTAATTTGATGCATGTAAAAAAAATTGTTAAAAATTCTTCAATAAAAGGTGGCGAAAATATGAAATTTAGAATTACCTGATGGAACATGATGAGTTTTGACTAAGCTTGTTGGGAAGTGACAGAACCTTGTGTCTAAAACCTCTAGCATTTTGTTGAATTGTTACTACCTTCAAACGTTATAATTGTTAGGAAGAAACTGAAGAGGTGGGGAAAAAAGAGGCAGCGATAAATGCGCAATAAAGAGAATTTATAGTGAAGCAGTAATTATTGAGTCATTTAATGTTATCAAATAAGGCACATAAAAATAGAAGAAGAAGAAGAAAAATAAGAGGGAAAAAGCAAAAAAAAAAAAAAGATAAAAGATAAATGTGTTTTTTGGCCAAAGAGACATGTCACATCATCTTGTTTATGCCCACTTTTATATATATATTACGCATCAAATCCTAGCTGGGGGGAGGGGGGCGGGGTTGCATAATTCGAATTAAACCAAAAAATCAAATTGATTTGGATTGGTATTTTGGTTATTTGTTTTGGTTTCAGATTGAGAAATTAAAAATTTTGATCTCTTGTTTGGTTTTGAGTTTAAGAAAATAAAAATCGAAAAACCGAGAATATATATATACACACGCTATGCTTATAATTTGTTTTGAGTTTCGGAGTGTTTTGGGATACTTAGTCCCTAAAGAGAGCTTAAGCTTTAGAATTTGGACCGTAGTCGGAGCAGTGTGAAGACGACATCGGAATGAAATTTTGTCGGTTCTGTTAGCTCCGTTGGGTGATTTCGAGATTAGGGGCGTGATCGGATTGCGTTTTGGAGGTTCGTAGCTTAATTAGGCTTGAAATGCCGAAAGTTGAATTTTTGAAGTTTCCGGTTCGATAGTGAGATTTTGATATCGGAGTCGGAATGGAATTTCGGAAGTTGGATGTGATGACCAAAAGGTCATCACTTGTTTTAAAAATAAATTCTGTGTTCCGAGGCCTTAAAAACCTCTCTATGTCTCACCTCGAATTTGTGTGCGCAATCCGGGCGGGTAGCCGGAAAGCCAATATGTAAAAATCTGTGGAAAATAATGAATTTTGGCTTTAAAATGAATTTAAGTTGACTTCGGTCAATATTTTGGGTAAACTTACCCAGACCCGTGATTTGACGGTCCCGTAGGGTCGGTAAGAAAATATAGGACCTGGGCGTATGCCCGGAATCGAATTCCGAGGTCCCAAGCCTGAGAAATAAATTTTTAAAGAAAATTATTTTCTGGAATATTTATGAGTTTTTGAAAGTGAAATGTGTTTAGAGTTTGATGGTATCTGGCCCGTATTTTGGTTTCGGAGCCTGGTATAGGCCTTATATATGATTTATGTTGAGTCTGTGAAATTTGGTAAGAAACGGACTTGAAATGACGTGAATCGGACCTTATTTGAGAAAATTGGAAAAATTTGAAGTCTTTAGGAAATTTCATGATTTTGATGCTAAATTCATAGTTGTTGATGTTATTTGAGTGATTTGAATGCACGAGTCAGTCCGTATGATGTTTTTAGGCTGGTGTGCATGTTTGGTTTGGAGCCCCGAGAGCTCGGGTGAGTTTTGGATAGACCACGAAGTGAAATTTCACTTAGGAATTTACTGGTATGTTGCAGGCCTGCAGGCTTTGCATTGGCTAGCAAATGCGAGCATTGTATTGCAAATGCGAGAAGTGACCTGGGCTGCCTTATTCGCAAATGCGAAGAAATGGTCGCAAATGTGACATCGCAAATACGAAGGCTCAATCGCAAATGCGAAGAGGCCTGGTTTTCCTCAGGGTTCGCAAATGCGAAGGTAACAGACTTCTGGGTTCGCAATTGCGACATCTGCGACCTATAATTTTGTAACTTAGCCGAAATCTTTCATTTTTCACATTCTTTCAAAACCAAAACACTCTTGGGCGATTTTTCAAAGACAACTTCTCTTCCAAATTGATCGTAAGTTGTTTCTAACTAGTTTTCTTCAATCTTTAACATCTTTTCACATGATTTCAACTCAAAATCAATGATTTTCATGGGGAAAATTGGGTGTTTTGGGTAGAACCTAGATTTTTCAAATTTTTGGAATTTGGACCTCGATTTGAGGTCCGATTTCAGAACAAATCATATATTTGGGTTCGTGGGGGAATTGGTAATTGAGTTTTGGTTCGAACCTCGGGTTTTAACCTTGTGGGCCCGGGGGCGATTTTTGTCTTTTTGGGTAAAACTTTGAAAAACTTATTTTCATGCGTTAGAATTGATTCATTTAGCATTTATTGATGTAATTAAGTAACTTGGGGCTATATACGAGTGAATTGGTGGTAGAATCAAGAGGTAAAGCGATAATTGAGACTTGAATTGTGTTTGTGGCATCGAGGTAAGTATTTGGTCTAACTTTAACTTGAGGGATTAAGAGTCGAGTCTTATTTGCTATGTGGTATTTATTGAGTACGACGTATAGGCATGGTGACGAGTATCTATATGTTGGTGTCAAGCATGCGTGTGAGTCTTATATTGTGATTATTATGACTTTGTTGTATTATTCATGCCTTGGTGATGATTTCTATTGTTGGGCAAAGGTTGTAGAAGTAATTGTGACATTTGAACAATGAGGAGTGTTGGCTCAAGTTGTATAATGAAATGTAAAAGTATAAGTTGTAATTGCACCTTTTAGAGTATTGACTCAAGTTGTGAAGTGAGTAGTGAAGTAAAAGTGAGAAAGAGAAGAGAATCATTACGTGGCCTCCCTTGCCGGGATATTATTGCTTTTAATGTTATCTCTCTTGCCGGGATGTTGATATTTCTTTTGATGTTGTTCCCTTGTCGGGGCTTGATTGTTGAACTATTGTTCCCTTGCCGGGATTCTTATTGTAATATTATTTATTTTCTTGCCCTATTATTTGTGATTGTTGTTTGGGTGAGGAAGAGTGTTAAAGCACGAAGGGTGATACCATGTATTATTTTGGTGCGAGAGTGTTAAAGCACGAAGAGTGATGTCATGTATGATTGGTAAGGAAGAGTGTAAAACACGAAGGGTGATGTCGTGTCGCACGATGTACAATTCTGTGCCAATTATATTGATTATATGGTGAGGACGAGAGTAAAAGCACGAAGGGCGATGTCGTGCACATTTTCATTACTTGATTGCTTTGGTGAGGACGAGAGTAAAAGCACGAAGGGTGATGCCGTGCACTTATTGATTCCTGATTTTGTTGATATCTGAGATATGTTGTTCCTTTTTAATTATTCGTTGTCTTTCTATTTTTAAGTGATAGTTTCCCCGCAGCATGTTTCCCCTCCCATACTTGACTGTATATTTCTGTTCTTCTTTTCCATTGCATATAGTTAAACTGCACATGTTCATTTGGTAGCCTGGTCCTAGCCTCGTCACTACTTCACCAAGGTTAGGCTAGACACTTACCAGCACATGGGGATCGATTGTGTTGATACTATACTCTACACTATGTGCAGATCTCGGAGCAGCGACTTTTGGACCGTAGCTTGGGTGGCTGCCTTCAGTCCACACGGAGATCCAAGGTAGTCCTGCAGATGTCCGCAGGCCCTGGTGTCTCCCTCTATCCCTTGTTCCTGTTTCATTACTTATTTCGGAAACAATGTATCTTTTATCTTTCAGACTTTGTATGTAGTATTCTTAGACCGTCTGTGAAACTATGACACCAGTTCTAGGTAGTCGATGCTTGATGCTCAAACAGTTGTATTAGATACATATTTAGATAGTTTATTGCTTTTCTTCCGCTTATTGTAAATTCAGCTGTCTACACGTTATTGCTTCATAATTGTTAAAGAATATAAAATGGGTAAAAGCGTAATTTATTCAAATAGTCGGCTTGCCTAGCTCACATTAGTAGGTGCCATCACGACTCCCGAGGGCAGGAAATTTGGGTTGTGACATTGGAGTAGCTCTGCAGTGTTGAATGTGACGTGCTTGCAAAATTTCAAGTCATTCGGACGAGGTTTGATAGACTTTTTGACCAAAAGCGGAATTTGAGAGTTTATGGAGTTCTTAGGCTTGAATCCGATATTAATTTGGTGTTTCAATGTTGTTTTGAGCATTCCGAAGGTTGGAACAATTTTGAATGATGTTTTAGGATACGTTGACATGTTTGGTTGAGGTCCCGAGGGCCGCAGGTGAGTTTCGGGTTGTTGAACGGATCAAATGCATGTTTGAGGAATTGCAGGAAATGCAGCAGGTCTCTAGTTCTGGTTTCCTTCTTCGCGCTCGCGAGTAGGGTCTCCCGTTCGCGAAGAGGAGCTGGGGACGGTGGAAGCTTAACGCTTCGCGTTCGCGATGATGGTCCCGCATTCGCGAAGCTGAGAGGTCAGATGCATACGCATTTGTGAAGAGGGTCCCGCGTTCACGTAGGACGGAGAAAGCTGCTACCGCGTTCGCGACAGGGTCATCGCGTTTGCGATGAAGGAATTCTGGGCCAAGCGCAAAGTTGTGCTTCGCGAACGCGATGGGCCTTCTGCGTTCGCGAAGAAGGAATTACCTGGGCAAAGTATAAAATTTCAAAATCGAGGGTTTAGCCATTTTTATCAAAACTAGAGTTTGGGAGCTCGGATTTGAGCGAGATTTGAGGGATTTTCAGATATATAAATTGGATAATGATTTTTAACTCTCTTTTGCTAATAACACATTAATCTAAACGTGAATTCATCATCTTATTCCAGATTTGGGGTGAGAAATTGGGGGAAATTTTTTTGGAAAAGTTCTTAGGCCTAATTTTCGAGTTTTGATTGGGAATTTGACATCGGATTTGGATAATTTTGGTATGGTTAGACTCGTGAGTGAATGGGGGTTCATAATCCGTAACTTTTACCCGATTCCGAGACGTGGGCCTGAGGGACTTTTTGGGAAATTTTCTTAATTTCGCGTGTTAGCTTCGAATTAATTAGTGGAATTAGTTACTTAAAGTTATATTTACATTATGCAATTAATTTGAATAGATTTGGGCTATTTGGAGTCGAGTACTCGTGGCAAGAGCATGGTTCGGGTTAATTTTTTAGCCGGTTCGAGGTAAGTGGCTTGTCTAACCTTGTATGGGGAACTCCCCTTAGGATTTGGTATTGTTGATATATGAAATGCCTTGTGCGTAAGGTGACGAGCGCGTACATGTGCTAAATTATTGAAAATCCTGTATTCGTTAAGTAACTATAACTGTGTTTTCTTCCGTGTTGTACATTACTTGCAATTTAAGTATACTGTTAGTTTAGGGAAGCATGTCTAAGTGACTTAATTGCTTTATTTGTTCAAACTGCTTTATTTGAATTCTGTGCAGCATGCTAGGTTAGAAATACCTGTTTTACCTTGGTATGAAATTGGATTGAACTGAATATTCTTCGTGTTGCTGCTGTGTGTTTACTTTGGGACTACGGGATGGTATCCCGGGAGATCTCCCTGTTTGTTTAATTTGGGACTATAGACCGGTATTCCGGTAGACCCCCCTGCACATTTATATTTGGGACTACGGGACAGCACCCGGTAGATCCCTTGTACTGGATATTTTCTTTGGGACTACGGATTGGTATTCCGGGAGTTTTCCATGCATCTTTATGATTCGGACTACGAGACGGTATCCCGGGAGATCCTCTGGATATTTACGTTTGGGACTACGGGACGGTATCGCGGGAGATCCCCTGTTGCTATTTCTGTGTACTGAGTTAGATTCCTTCTGTGTTTTTATTTGTTATAGACTATTAGCACTTAAATTATATTATCGTATTCTATATTGTTTATCTTGTTTATTTCATCTATAATCAGTAGGGCCTTGACTTTCCTCGTCACTACCCGACCGAGATTAGGTTTGGCACTTAGTGAGTACCGCTGTGGTGTACTCATGCTCTTCATGCCCATGTTTTTCATGTGCAGATCCAGGTTCTTTGGCTCAGCCCTACCATCCTTGAGGTGAGGCGATTCTTCAGAGACTTCGAGGTATATCTGCCGTGTCCGCAGACCGAGGAGTCCCTCTCCATTCTCTCTTGTAGTTATAGCCCTTCTGTATTTACTTTGATTTAGACATCCTGGAGTTAGATCACTATGTAGTATCCGTTGCTTGTGATTTCATGAGATTCCGAATTTTGGGAGATCTTTTTCAGTTGAGACTGTGTATTTATATATGCTGAGCGGCATCTTAAACGTATTCATTATGTTTATCTACAGTTTCTATTAGTTTTTATCTGTTGTTTCTTTTTTCCGCAAATTGTTAGGCTTACCTATTTGTAGAGACTAGGTGCCGTCACGATAGTTCACGGAGGGAGAAATGGGGTTGTGACAGTAGGTAGCGCTTCCCTCCGAATGGGGACCTACACAACGTGAATCCGGATATAGTCGGACTCCAATACGGATACCGGACACCGAGTGGGAAACCAAAAAAAATATGTAAATTTTACTTCTTCTCTATTAATCCTTTTAAATTCTTCTGCGTTTTGTACGAAGAATGACATTTTCCCATGATATTTAGTGGGCGTTTGGACATAAGAATTGAAAATTTTCGGAAAGACGTAAAAAAAAATTCAAGTGAAAATAGTATTTAAAAATTAGAATTGTGTTTGGACATGAATATGATTTTGGGTTGTTTTGAATTTTGTGAGTGATTTGAAGTGAAAAATTTTAAAAATAGCTTTTTGGAGTATTTCAAATTTTCAAATATTGCGAAATTCATCTTCAAATGAAAATCGAAAATTTCATGCCCAAACACTTATTTCGAAAAAAAAAAAGAAAAAAATTTTGAAAAAAAAATCTTTTTTATGCCTAAACGAACCCTTAGGGTCTGTTTGGAAGCCACAAGATAATTGGAAGGAATTTTTACCTACTATAGCAAAGGTTAACACCTTATTTATTTTAAATAAATACCATTTAAAAAAATTATATTCTATAGACTTTTAAGGTTTATAGCAAAATATTTAATTTTGGTTACCTCCTAGCCCTAAGCCACTAAATACGCTAATCAGTTACACTATTTTTTTTTTCTCTGTACTTTAATACATCCCATTCTCTTCCCTCATCCCATTAAAATTTCCGATCTCCTTCTCCTTCCACTGGATTTGTGCAAAACCCACTTCAGAAATTGCTCCGGCTCCCGCATCCGGTTGAGAGACCGGCATTTTTCAACAACGGGAACACTCCGAACAGTCTCTGAGACCGGCCTTAGAGCCATCAATTGGCTCGTTGTAACCTTTAATCGACACCTCTGAAGTAACCATTTTCCTTATATTAATTCTCAACATAGATATCTCATCTCCAAGCACAAATTAATTATCAACAAAATGAAACTTACTTCTCACAAATTAGAAAGTAATCAAGTGATGTCCTTATCAAAGTCAAACAAAGTGTATAGAATCTTCAAATACAACGAGATACATTCAAATTGCTTATGGAATCATGGTCGGAATCCGATGAGTCGTCGGAGTCTGAAGTTTGGGGTTGAGCAATTTGAAGATTCTGTTACCTTTTTTTTAAGTGCATTTCAATGTATCTCGCTGTATTTCATTGTATTCACTATCTTTTTTTTCATTGTAATTAAATGTATCTCGTTGTATTCCATGTATTTTATTGTATTAAGTATCTTTTTTGTCATTGTATTTTGCGGTTGAGAATTTTTTTTATAACTGAAAAATACAAAATTTGTGTGTTATAATTGAGTTTGTTGAGTTATATTAGGAGTCTATTATGTTAATTGATTCACTTTCCGTTTTAAAAACAGTGTAATCCCCTATTTCACGCCGTGAATACAGTCCAATACAATAATCTGTCCAGCTGTAATCCCATGTTTCACTCCATGAATACAATCGAATACACTTGAATACAATAACTGATTAGCTGGACTTCCTTGATTCGCGCCTATTTTTGCTACTGTATTCATGAATACAATAGCTTAAATACATCAAATACATCTTATAACCACATAAAAGGTATCTATATTTCGTAATATAGCAAATGGTATCTATAGATGACTAATTACTACTAAAAGATAATGCTTTATGAAAATTTCTCTAATTGAAATTAGTGTAATTACTAGGGTAGTAATTATATAGTTGTATAATTACGTCGACCTGTTTGTTTGTCATAATATAATTACAATGTAATTACAAGTTTACTGTTTGATTACACAAGTATAATTACAAAGTTAGATTAAATTTTAAATGAAGTAATTAACAAAACCTTAAAGTTAATATTATAAATATATGCCTATAAATTTTTATAAGTATACATAAAATTATATTTTGTATTTAAGATGTATATTTTTTTCATGAATATATATTAATTAGTAATTATATATTTAAAACTAATATTATAAAAATAATCTCTCTCTCTCTCTCTCTCTCTATATATATATATATATATATATATATATATATATTCCAACTTAATATTTAGTTTAGACACTTAGAAAAACTAAAAACATATGTTTTGTAAGAACATCATGGAATTCATGTTTGATAAAATAAATTAATATTTATAAATATAATGCTATAACACTATTCAAATGTTTAACAAAACTAATCTATTAATTCTAACTAAAAAATGAACAACATACAATGTGAGCCAATACTACTAAAACAAGTAAATTGAATCCATGACTATAACACAATTTAAAAATCCAAAAAAAAAAATAATTTAACATGTGTCAAATTCCAACATAATAATAGTAAGTTCCACTACAACTTAAGATTAGGAAACATAATAAGTTTATAAGCACATTCAACAACGAAATTTCACTTTAATTGCATCACTCATTATATGCCAAGTTTATCAATGATTCATTATTTCTAATATTAGGTGTAGTTTCAAGAAATAAAATTATATATATAAGCAATTACATGGAATCATAAGAAGTAAAGGTGGAGAAATAAAAGATAAATAATGTACAAAGAAAAATATATTTTAAAATTTCAAAAGAAATTAAAAGGTAAAAATATAATTAAAAATTAAAATAATAGAAATAAAAAGTTATAAAGAAAATAAATTAAAATAAAAACAAAAAGGAAAGAAACTAAAAAGCAACCTTGTAATTACACGGTGTAATTACCATCAATTCTCACTCCCCCCCTGAGAATTGGAGAGTGTAATTACACCCCTCCAATTACACCTAATTCCATGCTGACCAAGTAATTACTTGTCCAAACAAATATGCCAAACTGTGTAATTATACTCAATTACACCCAAATCCAATTCTTAGGTGGCTTTCCAAACATGCTCTTAGTTAGAGGCGGACCTACCTTGCCTCTTGAGGGGTCATGTGACCCCGTTAGTTTCGGCATAAACCATGTATATATATTTTATTTATATTTGTAAACACAGTTGGGACCCCTTAAATAATTTAGGTGTGCCCCAAACACAAAAGCTTGACTAGAGGAATGGTTGAGTAGAGCGCTTTAGTTTCCTCCCTTTAATGGTGATGTGGGTTCGAAACTCATGCCTAGCTTTTACTCCTTCTTTCTGTTTTACTTATTATTCAACATAATTTAATAGCAAACTGGTTTATTTTATTTATTTTTTATCTTTTTTCTAAAATCAGTTTTAGTTTAATACTAGTATATACCTCCGTTCCAGTTTATGTGAAACTATTTTCTTTTAGTCCATTCCCAAAAGAATGACCCTTTTCTAAATTTGGAAACAATTTAGCTTAAACTTCCAATTTTACTCTTAATGAGAAGCTTTTATAACCACACAAATACTCTGGGTCACTTTTTGACTTGTTTAGGACCACAAATTTCAAAAGTCTTTATTTCTTCTTAAAACTCCATGCCCAATCAAACAACTTCACATAAATTGGAACGGAGGGAGTACTTGTCAACTTAGTTAATTTTATTCTTTTTGTAAATCTCACCCTTCAAATAAAAAACCGCAAATTGTAACTTATTGCTCCACAAATGAAAAAATATAAATACTTTATGTCACGACCTCCTTCAACAATCACTTCGATAAAGTAGTAGGCATTGTCAACTCTGACTCGACGATGACAATTGAGAGTTTGAGACTCTTCTTCAAATACTTGACTACTAACACACTCTTAGTCTTGTTTTTTTTGTGTGAGTTTTTGATAATTTTAAAGTTTGAACGCCCTTTTGATCATTGACTCCTTTTTAATTGAGAAAAACTAGAAATTTTAAAGTTTGAAATAGACCTAAATCAAACACCTTCCCTTCCCGTAGCACCCATTTTGCGAAAAATCTCTCTGTTCGATGTTTTTTCTTTCTTTAGAACTTTTTTTAAGATGATAAGTTATCGATCATAATCATTAAGTTTTTAAAGAGTTGCACGGCGAATTTTGTCGCTAGTAATTAGCATCTAGATGAACATTAAATTTTATCACTAGTAATTAGCATATAGTGATGCCCCCGTCGCGCTCAAATTTTGAGTCCGCCTCTGCTCTTAATTGTAATGGTGGCATATTGGAGTATCAAACTTTAGAGTGAATTGGTGAAACGTGGCTGTTTTGCAACAACATAGATTGCACTTGATTCAAGAATGCTCTTGTTTTTTGTGTCAAGTTATGAACTAAAAGCAATTCGAGAGATTCTCTCAATAATATTCTACTGGTAAATCTATAAATCTATTTCATATACTGTAGTAAAATGTTGAAAATATATAAGGGAGATAAATAGAAATAATATGTTTCAAATAATGAAAGTTACTCAAATAGACGTATTTTATTAAATTGTTTACCATGATCGTGATATGATAATCAGATTCGAATATTTTAATTTCTGTGCAAATATTTTGTGTACATTTAATTATATTTATTTCAATTATTAATTTTTGTTTATCATAAAATATATATATCTTTAAAAACTGATTTCATCTTATTTCTACTAACTTTCTACTTATTTAGAAGCCTACTAACTTTCTACTTATTTAGAAGCGGTAGTTGAGGTGCTCTTCGTTGTCATGCTTGGGGATTAATTTCGGAATTCGACATCCTTGCAATTCCGGGTTATTCTAAAAAATCTGCCTTCCAAGTGTCTTAAAGCTACGCTAGCCACGGTCTTCTGTCTTCTCATCTCACCCCGTGCTCTCTATCCCTCTCACTCAGCTACAATTTTGACGAGCTTAGGGTCATCCGGCTCTTAAGAGTACTAGTGTTGTTAGCCCGGGCTGAGCCCAGGCCCAATTACCAAAGCCAAAGTAGTAGAATTTTTTTTCCTTCCCTGAAGTTGTTTGCACCAGTTAGCAAGTAGAGTTTTTCTTTTTCTTTTTCTTTTTTGAAGTTGGTTGCATCGCTTAAGAATAAGCTCTAAATGTTTATATGTTTACTTGACAGTCAAAGGAGAAGCACAAAACAGCTCGTGTATATATCTCTCCAAGGAGACAACGGAAAGTTAATTTGTCTACCAAACAAAATAGATACGTATAATGTAAAAGATTATTTGATCTTGTGGCTATATAGAAATCAACAAGAGTAGTTACATGGAGCAGTGTCTACAGTACTCCAAGTCATAACGCCAATAATTCTTCACACTCGATCTTACAACTTCTTGAGAGGCTACGCAAAGGAATGCTATCAATCTTGATGCAGCCAAGCGAAGCATATCAGAAGTGTGTCAATTCTCTATATATATTACCTAAAAGCATAATAACCAGTGATTATATTAGATACATAAGTAATGCATTATCCAAAAAAACATCAGATAAATACGTAATGGTGAAGGGAAAAGTAGATTATAAATGAAGTAGTTCAAGTACCTTATATTGAACCCAACAATTTAAACAACAGTGTAGTCTGGGTCATTCCTAATTTAATTAGGTTCTCTTTTAATTATTGCGCTGGAAAATGAGAAGTAGAAGCATGGTGTATAGACTGAACTCCATCTTTTTTTTTTTTGAGTATGTCACTGATCATTTGTAGCAAAAATGAATGTTGGTGAAGAGAGAGAAACATAATCCAGCAAAGAATGTTTGTAATGAAAATGCTTTTCCCAAATATCTGCAAGCAGACACAAGATATTCTGAGATTCAAACCAAATGAAATTTGACTAAAAATGTAGGAAGTATAGTTTAAGTGCACTTCCTAAATATCTATGCTTTTCGTGAAAAAAAGATTAATCTATTGTGATTTAGCGACCACATACAGCAACAAAATGTCCTGAGATTCAAACCAAATGAAATTTGACTAAAATGTAGGAAGTGCCTTTTTGTTATAGTTTAGTTCCTAAATATCAATACTTTTCGTGACAAAAAGACTAATATAGTATAACTTAGCGATCACAGCAGGTCCAAATTTGTAAGTTGAAAGTGCGCAAACAAATAAAGAGAGAAAGTACCTTGCTCTTCATCAGGGTAAGGTAATATGATATCCCATACAAACTTTAAAAGGATTTTAAGCATCTACAGTCAAACTCCGTGAAGAATCAGTGTGAACTAAAGAATCAAACAGAGCTATTAAAAGTTGGAACAGCGAGGAAGTAAATTTTAAAAATGCAGTAATTTTGTTTTACCAAGAATTGACTGGTGCTAACCGCACTTGGTATCATCACATCAACGGATCTATGAACATTTTTACATCAAAGTGTACGTCCACCGACAGTGGAGTTTAGAATGGTAAGCACAGATACTCTAGTTACTTCAAGTGGTTTGCTACTTAACTGCAAGTCACAAAAGATCAAATCACAAGCAAGGAAATCCGGGCAAAACCGTCCAAAAAATTGATCATGGTCGATAATGGCCAATAACCGTCCAAAATGTGACCATTTACGTCTGGATGGTATTTTGAAGGTCGAAAGGGCATAGCGACCAAAGTTGGTCAGAAATTACCGACCAACTTTGGTCGGTCAATTAGATTCAAAAAAACAATTGCCGAAAAAACGGACCAACGTTGCTCGGTATTTTAATTATGTAATTAAAAAATGCACCATATGAGAATCGCGGGGTCTGTACTGTGGCAAGATACTATTCTACCACTAGACCATTGATGCATATTATTTTAAGACTGTCTTTTATTTCATTTATACTCTTTAATTATATTTTTGCAGGAAAATAACCGCCCAAAGTTGATCTATTGCATTAAAAAATAAAATTACCGATCAAAGTTGGTCGGTTTTTTAAAATGACCGGCCGAATTAACTGACCAATTTTGGTCGGTTGTTTACTATTAATTTAAATTTATTTTAAATAAAAAATCGATCAAAGTTGGTCGGTTTCTTGAAAAATAAATTTTGTGGGACTCAAAAATAGTTTTCCGTATTTTTGCGCCAAAGAAAATCGACCAAAGTTGGTCGGTTTTGTAAAAAAAAAAATTAAAAATACAATATTTTGAAAAATCGATCAACTTTGATCGGTTTTTTGACCGATCAAAATTGGTGGGTAGACCGTGGTCGATTTTTGCAGACTTTCTAGCAGTGAAGTCCGAGTATACATATGAAACAAAAGTTGGTACAATTTAGAAGTGGCGGAGTGTTAAGACTCCAAGCAAATCACATAATAGAAAATAGATGACACACCAAGTCGGATCGATTGCATTAACCAACCAACAAAGTGTCGTTGCATCAGAAGATTAGAAGTTATCAAGTTTTAAGTTTCAATTCGATAAAAAATAATCCAACTGATTTGAACAACTTTACCGCTATTTCAGCTGTTGCACTCGGGGTATTTTCTCGAGTACGATTAGTGAAACAGAAAGTGCAAAATAGGCATAAATGACTTTATAATTAGCATGTTAAGTTTTTCCATAAGTCCATCTTTTGAGTATTTACCTGAATAGCTAAGGATTGGTCATTAACAACACATAATACCAATTTGAATAGAAGTCGTCATTAAAGATAGGTTTCTTTATTTCGAGATATTTTTGAAGTCTACTAAGAAAAATCATAAGTTGACCGCAGTATATTACTGAATTCTAATGAAATAAATATGTGATTCACAAATAAGGATGTCGTTTTGCACTTCTGTTAGCTCCTTTTCATTCGGAGCTGGGTGGGCAACTTAAAAGTTGTTAGTTGTATAATATTTAACTGATCCTTCAGTTGGTCTTATAAGAATTTCTCGCAACAGTTACAACTTTAATTTTAAGAACAACTAATTATTTGTGAAAGTTAACAGAAAAAGTAAAAGTAAGAAAGGACTTCAATACCAGCAATAAGTATATGCACGTAATCGGAGAATAATATTTCCTGGAAATTACTTTGGGAAATGAAGATACTACCACAGAGAAAACAAATTTCCATTGACCAGTTTATCGATGTGACCATACTATAAATAACTCTATTTATATTACAGTTTCATCGAAAATGAGACGGTAAATCCACAGTCAGAGTCACTCACAAAGAGAAAGTATGGAAAATAAATACTTAAAGAGTTTATCGCAAATATAGACAATAAATTTGCGATGAGAAAATAAAATCAAGATCGAAAATATCGCAACAATCGTAGTATTTGATTTCAAATAATATGAGTGTACAATCTCTATGAATCCTCTGATTCTTCTTTTCAATAGTAAATAAATTCAAGGGTCTTTGAACTTGATCTTGAATCTATGTTTGTTGCCACGAACGATGATCTTGTTCTTGAGCTTGAGTTTGATTGCTTGAACTTGACCTTGATTTGTTCTTCGTTCTTGAGCTTGAATTTGATTGCTTGAAGCTTGAAACTTGTAGAGAAATTTGCGGCGTTTGATCCACGAGCTCTCTATTGCTTCTCGCTATAACTTCTGGTCCTTTTCTGAGTTATGAAGACCCCTATTTATAGTTGTGAAAAGGAAGAGTTGTGATAAGAACAAACTCATTCCGACCAATCAAATTGAAGTATGATATGACCGCATTTGATTGGCCAGAACATGTCACCTACGCACGTGGCACGATTTCATTGGCCTTTTAGTGTGATTTGGCATGCCTTGTCATTTTGAGGCATGATCCTATTGGCTCTTCCGTTTGACTACGCGCGCCACGTCATTTGACACGTGACACCAAACTGGGCCTCTAGGAAGATGACATCTTGGGCTTAACGAAGTGGGCTCATCACTTTAGCCCAATTAAATGGGCTAGCCCAATGGATTAAGACTTATTTATTTAATCCATATATGTTGGACTTATATAACTAATCCAATTATATTAGCCCAATAAATTTGTTTGAACTAATATATCTTGAATTTAAAATATATTCCAAATTATTTTACGGACTTAATTCCAATAAAATTTATATGCTTACAAATGCCCCTACTTCAAGACTTGTCGGATATATAATTCGAAGACTAGACTTGAAGTATCACAACAACATTTGCTTGTTCTTTTCCTGATTGTTTAACTTAGTTTAAGATTAAAGAACATAGATCTAAAATACCAAGCAACTGACATTGCCATACTGGTGAATTAGAAAATCCACATTTTCCTTCTTTTCAATCTCACTAATAATTATGGATGTTGCCCGTGTCCTAATCCAAGTAATAATCTGAAAGGCACACCTATTCAGATTTGAACTCGTTCCTCTTTGTCCTACTCATTCTTCAACCCCTACTATGAAAACACTTTTGAATCCAATTAGGAGTCAAATTATCGAGTACCACATCGAATTCTAAAGGGCCAACCACTACCGTTTGACATATATAAATACTGCATGCTCTCGCGTTTGTTGAGCATCAATTTGCATTATTTGCAAGCCACTTAGAGTCTATATTTTGTGGACTCGGAAGCAATAACACAAAGGTAATTTCTTCTCCTTTTCTTGTTCCTTTTTTCTTTTGTTGTCTTTTTTTTTTTTTTTGTAGGTCAAGCGAAAAAGATATGTTCTTGTTCAACAAGATGATTCACACATGAAGAAGGCGGTCTTAGGGTGTAAGGGATGGGTACTCATCCTTGCCCAAATATCGGAAAGATTACTCTTAGTGGCCCGACTATCCGAAAGATTACTCTCAATGGGGCTCGACTATCGGAGAGATTACTCTCAAAATGACCGGATTATCGGAGAGATTACTTTCAAAACGACTCGACTATCGGAGAGATTACTTTCAAAATGACCCAACTATTGGAGAGATTACTCTCAAAATAATTCGACTATCGGAGAGATTACTCTCAAGGAGGCCCGACTATCGGAGAGATTACTCTCAACATGACCCAATTATCGGAGAGATTACTCTCAATGTGGCATAACTACGGGAGAGATTACTCCCAAAATGACCCGACTATCGGAGAGATTACTCTCAATGTGGCCCGACTATCGGAGAGATTACTCTCAAAACGACCCGGCTATCGGAGAGATTACTCTCAAAATGAATCGGATAATATTTTGAAACCAACTATAGATTCCAAGGAAATTGCAGATCTGCGCAGTCTCACCAAAAAATCATATCTTGGTGTAGAGACGTTGAAATTATGAACAGTTTGATTTTTCAAAAATTAGACTTCAAGATTTAGAACATATCCAATATTCTCAATCAAACAACTTCAAAATCGTCCTAGATAATATTTTGAAATCAACTTTATATTGCATCACGCTATCAATTCCAGATTTGTGCAGTCTCACCAAAAAAATCATATCTTGGTGTAGGAACGTCGAAATTATAGTCCATTTGATTTCTTGAAAACTAGACTTCAAGATCTAGGACATATCCTAAATTTTCAATCAAACAACTTTAGAATAGTCCCAAATAATATTTTGAAATCAACTTTGTATTGTACCACGCCATCAATTCCAGGTTTGTGCAGTCTCACCAAAAACTTTATATCTTGGTGTAGGAACGTCAAAATTATGAACCGTTTGATTTTTTGAAAACTAGACTTCAAGATCTAGAACATATCCAAAATTCTTAATCAAACAATTTCAGAATCATCCCAGATAATATTTTGAAATCAACTTTGTATTGTACCACGCCATCAATTCAAGATTTGCGTAGTCTCACGAAACAATTCATATTTTGGTGTAGAAACATCGAAATTATGAACCGTTTGATTTTTGGAAACCAAACTTCGAAATTTAAATCATATCCAAAATTGAAAATTTAATACCTTAAGGATAGTTTCAGATAATATTCCAAATTCAATGTAAAATTCTGACACGCTGACGAATTGTGCGACTTCACCAAAACTTTTGTATCTTGGTATGGAAGCCTCGAAATCGGAAGATGTATTACCTACCATCAATCTAAATTTAAGAGCTGTATTCTCTCAAATATCTTGGGTTCAAGTCTCATTGAATTTGAAACGTTGTGCCAAGCAACCTTTTCGTTATACTTGTGTTTCCTTTTGACGCCTCTCTTCTCTTCTCTTTTAAGGCAAAGGGCGGACTTGGAGACCAACAAACTTGAAGGTTTGGTGAACCTGAAGACATAGAGAATCCCTGGACTTCAGTGCAAATACTTGACACCCTCCTAAAATCGGCCTATTGAAGATATCAATTTACCATGGAGGGTTGCCCCCTTTAAATCAAATGAGATCAAAGTTCAACAGGAGGATGACATTTCAGCTTGATCTTACATTCCTTCATACTTCATTTGAACAACAATTGGGGCAATATATATCTTTTGAACTTATGCGACTGAACTTAGAATAAAACTCTAAGCTACCTATGTACCTCGGTGAAGAGGAACAAATCATACCGTAGTTCAGACTGGATGATTTTTTATTTATTTTATTTTATTTTATTTTATTTTATTTTATTTTTATATGTCCTAACTTTTTCCTAGGCCGCCTCTTTCGAATTTCTCAACCTAGCGGACTCCTTTTTTTTTGTAGGGGCCGTACACAGTTTAGACTCATGCGGGCTAGTAGTGTAGCAACATGCAGTTTAGGCTCATGTGTCAAGGAGCGTTGTAACTTCAAGGATAATACTTCTTCAAAAACTTGTCATTGATAGGGCCGATTCTCATGTCATCTGCATCAACCAGCTTGTAAGCCCAACTTAAGTAAGCTTCTTGTATGACATATGGCCCATCCCATTTTGAAGTGAATTTCCCTACAAGTTTATGAGAAGTAATTATGGGTCTTCATACAGCAAGGACTTGATCTCCTACTTGAAAGGATCTCAGGCGGACTCTTTTATTGAAGGCGCGAGATAATTGAGCTTGATAACATTCAAGACTCTATTGTACTTCCAATCTCTTCTCATCAAGAGCCTCCAACTTTGCTAATCGAAGTCGAGCATTTTCTTCATCAGTGGTCCCTTCTTGAATATCCAGTCGTAATGAAGGTATTTGATGATCAAGTGGCAAGACAACTTCGACTCCATAAACTAGTGAATAATGAGTCGCTTGTGTTGGTGTGCGGTAAGTCGTCCTATATGCCCATAGAGCTTCTTCCATACGGTCATTCCAATCTCGTTTGGATTTGGAGACGACTTTTTTAACAAGTTGCATAAAGTCTTGTTGAATGCCTCAACTAGACCACTGGCGGCAGCATTCTACATCGAAGAGTTACGTTGCTTGAAGCCAAAGAGATCACAAATCTTGTTCATCAGCCTATTATCGAATAACTTTCCATTATCCGTTATTATGTAATGCGGAATGCCAAAGTGATAGATAATGTTTCTCAGATGAAACCTGCAATATTTTCCTTCTTTACTTCCTTAAGAGAAACAACTTCAGCCCATTTTGAGAAGTAGTCAGTTGCAGCCAAGATGTATAGGTACCCACCAGAGGACTTTGGTAGTGGTCCAACAACATCCAATCCCCAAACGTCAAACGACCAGGATGCAACAGTCGGGTGCAACACTTTAGGAGGTTGATGAATAAAATTCGCATGGAATTGACACGCCTTGCATCTTCGATCATAGTCCAAGCAATATTTTACCATCGTTGGCCAATAGTATCCCATCCTTTTTATATGTAAGTGAAGCTTTGGTTCAGACTGGTGTGACCCACATACCCCAGAATGCGCTTCTTGCAAAGCTTGGAGTGCTTCATCTTCCCCTAAGCATAGCAAGAGTACTCCCTCGAATGATCTTCTGTATAGGGTGTCTTTGTAGTAAAGGAAGCGAGGTGCACGACGACAAATTTCAGTTCTTCTCCGCGGATTTTCTGGAAGTATCCCATAGTACAAGTAGTCGATAATGGGTTGTCTCCATTCTTCTTTCTCGACTTCAGAAATAACGACAAGATGCTTGAGTTCATTTTCTTCACCTTCAGCCTCATTTGGCAGCGGTACTACCCATTTTTGGCAGACAGTAGCTTGCACTTGATCATGCAGGGTTAAAGATGAAGCTAGGGCAGCTAAAGCATCCACCTTCTTATTTTCTTTCCTTGGCACATGCTGAATAGTCGCATCACCGAGCCACCCCATTAAATTTTTAGCGTAATCATGATATGGGCATAGTTCAGGCTTTTTGACCTCATAACTACCTAAAAGCTGATTGACCACTAACTGAGAGTCACCAAAGATTTGCAATTGCAACCGCTTCATTTCGACAGCTATTTCGAGCCCAAGTATTAGTGCTTGATACTCAGCAACATTGTTAGAGCAGAGTTGCGTCAATGTAAAAGAGTAAGGCAGAACTTCACCTTGAGAAGTGACAAATACTACACCAGCACCAGCTCCTCCGCGATGTGCAACACCATCAAAATACATCTTCCATGGAAGCTGAACTTCGATGACCATGGCGTCCTCATCAAGTAGTTCGTCGTTTAGCTCCCAGTCATCAGGTATAGGGTGATCTGCCAAGAAGTCCTCTAACGCTTGCCCTTTTATAGCCTTTTGAGGGATGTACACAATTTCAAATTGTTAAAACTGAAGGTACTATCTTGCTAGTCGATCACTAAGGACAAGTTTTGACATCACGAACTTGATGGGATTTGTTCTAGAAGCCAAATGAACGACACGAGCTTGAAAGTAGTGCTTCAACTTTTGGATCGAGAAGACTAGCTCCAAACATAACTTTTCAATTGGTGAATAATTCAGCTCATTTGGTGTCATCATCCTGCTCAAGTAGTAAAGGGAGTTTTCTTTCCCTTCACTATTTTCTTAGGCCAATAGTGCTTCAACAGACCTTTCTTGTGCTGAAATGTATAGTATCAGTGGCTTTCCAAGTATAGGGACTGCTAGAACTGGAGGCTTCATCAAGTAGGATTTAATTCTCTCAAAGGCATTGCTACACGTTTGGTCCCATTTGAAGGGGACACCTTTCTTCATAAGGTGACTGAATGGTTGGCACCTCCCAGCTAGGTTTGAAATGAATCTCCTAAGGTACGCTAACTTTCCTTGCAGACTTTTCAAAACGTGAATGTCCCGAGGCTCAGGTATTTTCAAGATTGCATCTAATTTGGCTTGATCAATTTCAATCCCTCGATGTCGAACAATGAAACCAAGGAACTTTCCAGAAGTAACTCCAAAGGCACATTTCAATGGATTCATCTTAAGTTGGTACCTCCGGAGCAATTCAAATACCTTCCTCAAGTCCTTCAAGTGGTCTCCCTTCTCTCTTGATTTTACCACCAAGTCGTCAACATAGCATTCAACATTCTTGTGGAGAAGATCGTCGAAAATATTCTGCATAACCCTTTGGTAAGTAGCACCAGCGTTCTTCAAGCCAAAAGGCATTACCTTGTAGCAATAAATACCTTTTATGGTACGAAATGCAGTAAGCTCTTCATCTTTTGGTGCTATGCGTATTTGGTTATAACCCGATGAACCGTCCATAAATGACATTGCCTCGTACCTAGTAGTAGCATCAATCATCAGTTCTGGAATGGGAAGCAGGAACTCATCATTCGGACATGCATTGTTAAGATCCCTAAAGTCAACGCACACTCGAATCTGGCCATTTTTCTTCCTTACAGGGATGATACTTGAAACCCATGTTGGGTATTTAACTTCACGAGTAAATCCAGCTTTGATGAGTTTGTTAACTTTTGTTTCAATCAAGGGAACCAAGTCTGGCCTAAAACATCTTTGAGCTTGTTTAACAGGGCGAACACCATTTTTGACTGCAAGGTGATGGGCTGCTACTTTCGCGTCCAAGCTAGGCATCTCTTTGTAACTCCAAGCGAAGACATCCCTGAACTCTTTAAGTAACTCAATATAAGTGCTTTCTTCATTAGCTTCTAGTAAAGCACTTAGGTAGGTGGGTCTTGGCTCTTCATCGGTGCCAAGGTTGACTTCTTTTAAGGCATCAACTGTCGTCTTCACTCCTTCTTCAAGTTCAGGTGGATAATCTTTTGCATCTTCATCTTCTTAAGGGTCCCCATCGTTGAAGGATATGTGATAACACGGTGACACATGCTCCAATTTTGCATTATCCTCCATCGAAGACAGAATACCATTCTCGCTTTGTATAGTGACATGATATGAAGAACCTACACTTTCTTCATCTTCGTCACGTTCCTTAGTGTAGACCACAGTATATGGCTTTACCTTTAGTACTTCTTTACATGAAACCACAAGTTTTGTTTGTCGCCTTATTCTTGAAGGAACTAAACTTTGGAAATCATTAGAGATCTTCTGGATTTTTGGTGGAGCGGTTGTTCTTATGCTTTGAAAATTTCTCTGGAACTTATTCCCCTTCTTTAATGGACCCAATCTATCAAATACGGAAGTTCTCACAGTTGATTTTCCAAGTCGGTCAAAGACAGAAGGTCTGTTAGAAGTGGCAGATTTGTCTTCTACAGTGATGTAATTGCTACTCACCCTTCTTATTGAGATGCGCACTGGTGACGGTTGCTTGTATCCCAAACCTTCATGTGGTTGTCTCGTTGTAGCTTCTGATGGTATCTTTCCTAACTTTGACGGCTCATTAGGATTGTATCCAGCTTTTGCAAATAGCCTGTAAACGTTAGGATCAAAACCTTCATCTATTCGCTTTGTAGGGAGTGCCACATTCTGCAAACAATTTTGGGCCTCAAATCCTGCAAGCAGCATTAAGGACGACTTTACTGCCTTAATTCGTTTGATCGGAAGAGTTAACTCCTTTATTATGTTAGCTTGGAGATTAGATGATTCACCTTCGTCTTTATTCCTTTTAGGGACATATTGGAGCGCACGACTTACTTTCTTGCCATAAGATGCAATACCCCTTTTATGAGATTTATTCACGTTGGCGTGTACTTCCTCAATAACAACTTTGGCTTTACCAATAGTCACCTCAACTCTTTTAGTTATGGGCTCGTCATTCTTGCTTTTCATGCCACCATCAACTTTTATCTCCTTCACAATGTGGTTCTTCAAGTAGAACTTTGCATCGGCGAAGTGTGACTCAGCCTCGGTGAATGGCTCATCATTAACAACTATCTTCTTCTCAACTTCACCCTCATAGTATTTCAAATATTGATGGTAGGTAGATGGAACCACTTTGTTCTCATGTATCCAAGGCCTTCCAAGCAAGACGTTGTATGAAGTCTTTGCATCGATCACATGTAGCCATGCACTTGATTGCATATCTTCAATGGTGATTTCCATCCTGATCGCACCTATGGCTCTTTTCCTTGGTTGAATCCTTGAATCATCACATGACTTTCCGTGAGTTCGTTCATGGGAATATCAAGTTCTTTCACAGTGTGAATTGGCAAGATGTTTTTTGAGGATCCTCCATCAACCAAAATTCGATTTACCCTTTCATCACGCATATAGCCAACCAGGTACAATGGGCGGTTATGAATGTAAGCACGTGATTTTTGCTTCACGGACAATCACTCCAAAAGAAAAAGCAAAATAGTGACAAATGACCGCGCTGTACAAATCTTCGATTTTACATAACATGTGCTGTTGGTCATTTGTGGTTCTGTCCATGTTCTTTTTTTTTTATTTAATATTATCGAACAAAATACAAAATATGTGTGTCATGGTAATTAAACCACAATTCGGTCATTAAAAGAAAATTCACAAAAAATATGTATGCATCTTTTATTCTAGGTTGTAATTTAACCATTTAAAGTTTTTTTATGTGTGTGAATAATTGTGTTAAGTATTGATTAATGGGTATTTCAAATTCATTTTAGTTTAGTTGTATTTTAAAATTAGAAAAAAAAATAAAAGAGTGTAAATTATTTAAGAAATCGGATTGGGCCTATTTATTTCAAAATTTTTGAGGCCCAGAAGCAGCCCAAGTCAGCCAGCCCAAGACCCATCCGCAGGCCACCAAAAACGACGTAGTTCAACCCCTAAACCACGTCGTTTCAAGGACGACTCATCTCAGCCGTTCCAACCAATCCAATCCAACGGCCTAGGATCCCTTTCAGTAATCCGTTTCCAAACCCGACCCAGTAGCCAATTCGGACCGACCCCCAACCAAGGCCAAACGGTGTCGTTCCGTATTAAGTGAAAAATCATGGCCATCAAACTCGATTCATCCAACGGCCAGGATCTAATTTCCCGTTACATATATAAGCCTAACCCTCTACCCAGCCCCCTATACGAACACCCCCCCTTCCATCATCCCCAAACACGAACCCAGATCTCCCATTAGGAACCCTAGCTGCCTCATTTCCCCTCACCACTAATCCCGGCGGCATGGACGCCGGTGACCACCCCCTTAACACCCCTGATGCACCTCAACCCCCTGAATCCAAATCCATCAACAGCTTGGCTCGAATCCTCCTCCACCTTCTCGAATCTTCATTGGAAGATTCGAGACAAAACTTGATCTACACCGATCTACCCCAGATTCACACTAGATACTCCCTTAACATCCCTCGTGACTTGGTTTGGTCCGAATCCACCCACAAATCCCAAAAAACCAAATCTGGAAAAGTCAAATCCTAGAACATAAAGATTTCGTGGGGTCTATTTGAATTTAGACAAGTTTGTAGTCTAGTAAACCCTAATCGAAGTGTTCTTGGTCGAGAACACCTCGGTTAGGATTTGTTCGACTTTAAACGAACAAATCAAGCCCGAGCCTGGGTTCAGCTATGTTTAAAGTTTTTCAGGTTTGTTCATTTGTCCCTGTTATCGTCCATTTTGTTATTCGGATTAATTTGTTAGCATGTTTAGTTGTTTGTCTAGTTCTGGGATTTCCGTTATCAGCTTGTCTCCCCATCTATACAAGACCTTTTGTTTAGTTTATTCTGTTATGTTAAGTTCATGTGGTAGTGTGTTTATTTCAATTCAGTTGGTATTCGTCAAACCAATAATGTCCGTCTGTTTTCCTGTATCGATGCAAATTGCCAAGAGAGTTGTTACACTTTGTTTTGTGTTGTTTTGTTGGGTTGATTGCTTGTCATGTATCACGATTAATATAGTCGAGTCGATGTATGTCGTCAATTAGTTTCAGCCATTAAATGGTAACAATTTGATTCATGATGTTTGTTTCTGTTGTGATCGTATTTGAATTCCATAGGAACTGAAGTGTGTTGCCTATTGATTTTGTTCAATTTGAATCAAAAAACATTTAGGGGTAAGTTATAATGGCAGTTCAGACTTTGGTCTTAAATGGATGGCATGTTTACTTGGTTCAGATTTTGGGAAGCATGTGCTTGGTCAGCTGATTAAGGAATTTAAATAATTGGACAACATGTGCTGTCAGATTATATTCTTGCTGCCTATGCTTTACTAAATGAATAAGAGATTAGGCCACTTTAACAACCAAATAGAGAGGAGCTGTCAGGGAATCTCATGGGAGTTTTTGTTTAGTTTAAATAGCTGAGTGGGAAAAACAGCAGGGAGGGGGGAATTCTGAGTTGTCAAACAGACTGTAAAGTGCTGAGGTTAGGCTATAAAAGAGGCAGACCTTCCATTAGAAGAGGGGGGATTTTTGAGCCTGGAGAGAAGGTTTTCTTAGAAAAGCTGAAAGAAAGAAACAAAAAGAAATCTCAGAACATTGTAACAAAGACTGTCTGAAAACAGTATAAGCATTTAAGCTGGCCAAGCTGTCTTGGCCAATTGTTGTTGGTTATTTGCCGAACTGTGTGTAATTGTTAAACTGTTGGTGCTGTTACATTCAATATTCTGGGCTTCCTGCTGTTGTTTTTCTACTCTGTTTATGGGATTTGACTGTTTGATGCTCGATCATCTGTGGGGTGCATTGTTGTTGCTGTGTTGTGGCTAAGTTGTTGTTGCTGTTAGTTGCCTACTGCTGATACTCTTCCTCTTCTTATTGTCCTAATATCCAGGTACACATTTTAAATTCACTGATGTAATGATGAGTTTGGAGCTGAATAAGGGCATAAAGAGTTTTGTAGTCTAAACATCAATACGGTTACCTTTATTCTGCTGCTGGTAGTTTAGAATATTTGTGTGTTCAACATGTAGAGACTGGTTTTTAAACTATGTAATAAAACAGTTTTCATTTCATAAGGAATTTAGTCTGGTAATATATGGTTGTATCTAAGTCAGGAAGAAGCTAGTTGGATAGTAACGATTATCGGCCAACAGTGGTTTCACATAGGGTCTGTTGAATTGAAAATGCATTAAGCACATTAGCTTCACCTTAACTCATCAGTTGGTAATGCACAATTCGAATGCACTAGGCAATTTGGGTTAAAGCAAAAAGAAAAAATCGTGTAGTCAAACATGTAGTAATATCACATTAAGTTAGATAGGTTCGTTTCAAATGCCTTGTTTTTCAGGTATCAAGCATGTAAGGAGTAATTAACTGAACCTCGTCCGTATGATGAACAAGGCCGAATATGTCTAATCTCCTCACATAAAATAATCTGCTTCGATATCATTGTACGTTAATCTCGTGTTTCAATTTTTCCTTGAATAATAGAATATAGAACAAAAACAACATTTCTTTGTACAAACTCCGTTGCGATTCTCCATTTGTATCAACCGTAAACTAATAATTAATAAGCTACGTTTTTTAGCATGTAAATAATTAAGAAAGTTTTCTTTTATTTTTAGAGACAAACCTAATAGAAGAAATGTAGTCACTGTAGGTTTATCCTTTTAAATAAAATGAGACGAGCCTCGCCAAATAAAATGCACAGATTGCGGGGCCCTCACAAAAAAAATGTGTGCTTTAATTACTTAGAACTCGGGATCGGCCGTTTAGCAAAGTTCCACGGCCTCACCCAGAAATAATAATACGCTAATCGCTTTAGGCGCGTATTTTAATAATCTTACCTTCTTAAACTCGGGTGTGCATTTCATGCGACCCAAATCCAAATCCTAAAACATTGAATAAAAATATGTTCCGGATCGCAGGTGCATTTCATGTGACGCAATCCAAAGACATGTTTTAAACAATGTTCACATTACTTTTAAAAATATAATAAAAGCGGTAAAAGTTAAAATTTGCACATAAGTTCATATTTGTATAAAATCAGATAATCAAGCCGAATATAACAGTTGAGCGACCGTGCTAGAACCACGGAACTCGGGAATGCCTAACACCTTCTCCCGAGTTAACAGAATTCCTTATCCGGATTTCTGGTACGTAGACTGTAATATGGAGTCATTCTTTTCCTCGATTCAGGATTAAAATTGGTGACTTGGGACACCCTAAATCTCCCAAGTGGCGACTCTGAAATAAATAAACAAATCCCGTTTCGATTGTCCTTTAATTGGAAAAACTCCCTTGTACCCTCTCGGGTACGGAAAAAGGAGGTGTGACAATGAAGAGTGTCACCTAGCAGAAGATCGTCATTTGTGAACGTGACTTTTTCCTCACACACATTAGCTTCTTGAGGACTGGACTCGATGAGCATTTTCGAAGATGGTTTCAACGGTAGGTCATCACCCTTTTCTTCCCCTTTATCAGCATTACAACAAGAGGCCTCAATACCATCACAGGAAATCTTCATGCGGAACCAAGATGGCAAGAAATCCTCCAAAGTCATTGTATGTCGTGGTTTTTGAGGGTGGTACATCTCCACTTTTGCTTTCTTCAAATGCACAACTGGATTCTTTTTCGTTGGTCTTCTTACCATCATTATCCTTGTTGGTTGTTCTATTGATTCTTTTCGTGGGCTCCTTTTGTGGCGCCTACGACGAATCACCAACGTCCAACCTTCATCATCATCAAGTTGATTGTCTTCAACTTTGCTGTTCTCCAGTAATTCTTCATCTTTATTTTCTTTAGAACCACATAATTCATCCGGACCGAATGAGCCAAAGGTGATAGAGACTTGGTTTGCGCTTGCTTTCTCATTTTCAAGCACGATCTTCTTTTTGCGAGCCAAGTCCATGACTTTGTCTTTGAAGATAAAGCACTTCTCCAGAGGGTAGCTTACAAGTCAGTGATATTTGCAGTAATTTGGGTCATTCATTTTCCCAGCTTCATTTGTTCGCTTCATCTCCGGAAGCTCAATGAGATTTAACTCGAGGAGTTCTTCGAAAATGACAGCCACATCAGAATCCAGAAATGAGTACTTTTTCTCTTGCATTTCTTTTAGAGTCAACTTTCCACTTAGCTTATCTTGAAAAGAAGTGGATTTCATACTCTGCTTCTTGCTCACCTTCGTCGTGAACTTCATAGGTGGCGCGTTGACATTCATAGCTTCTTTGCTTTCATACTTGGGTACGAAGTTGCTCCACTTCTTGACTTCTTGCTTGTCATTCCCTTTGCTTGGTTCATAGATGGGCAACCTTTCATTTTCAGCAGAGGCCATGCGCAATTCCATGTCATGGGCACGAGTTGCAAGTTCTTCAAATGTGCCAGGCTTAATACCTTGCAAGATGTAGTACAATCCCCAATGCATGCCTTGAATGCACATCTCTATGCCTGAAGCTTCACTAAGCCTGTCTTTGCATTTGAGGCTTGCATTCCTCCAACGATTGATAAAGTCGATAACTGGTTCCCCCTTTCGTTGACGAGTATTTGTAAGTTCTATCATACTCACAGTACGTCTCGTACTATAAAAGTGATTGAGGAACTCTTGCTCTAGTTGATCCCAACTATCGATATATCCAGCCTCGAGGTCCGTGTACCAGTCAAAAGCATTTCCTTTTAGCGAGCGGACAAATTGCTTGATGAGGTAATCTCCATATGTCCCAACATTGTTGCACGTCTCCACGAAGTATGTAACATGTTGCTTTGGGTTACCTTTACCATCGAACTATTGAAACTTCAGAGGTTGATAGCCAACATGCATCTTCAACATATCGACCCTTATAGTGTACGACTTTGCATACGTAAGGGAGGATTTGGCAGCAACTTTATATTTGTTCTTAATGGTTCATTCGATGAACTAAGACAGGGATAACCTTAGTGGATGCTGCTTGTCTTGGGGGAAAGTCACTCTCTAGAACTTCTGGGAGCTTGCCGGGTGCATGGGTGGATTCTTCTTCCATCAAGATTCCCACCCTGTATGTTAGCTTGTCAATTCTAGACTCTTGATTTTGCATGCATTTGGTCAAGCCAGTGATTGCTTCCGTCAAGTTTGCCAACTGCTCCTCCATAGATGAAATGTTTGTCACCATGGCTTGCATGATTGTCGTGGACGACAGAGAGTAGCATGATTTTCACACAGATTGATCCTTGATTGGATCACGCTATGTGGTGTAAGTGGGGAGGATCCATCACTTGAAGCATCATCATCTTTCTTTACAGCAGAGTGCTTGGATTCGGAGAGGTCAAGCAGAGCAAGAGTTTTCTTGATCTTTTCAGCAACATCGCTTCCTCTTTCAGATGCGTTTGTAGAAGATCTTGCTCCTTTTGAGGTTGAAGATCCGAAAATAGGGGTTGATGCGGACGACACATGGAGTGCTTGTTCTCCTAAAGAACTTGCTTTCTCCTCGTGACTGGTCTAAAGCTTCCAAAAGTAACATCGAGGATGCTTTCCACATCAGCGTAGAACCTGAGTTAGCAGCTTTGGTGGAAGTTGAACCAGAGTTGATTTTCTTTGAAGCCATTTCTATGTACTCGGACTTTGGTGATTGAAAAGTTGAGATGAGAGGTAGAGATCGTCCCACTGGGCGTGCCAGAATTTGTAGACAACAAATTTGCGTCGAGAAAATAAAATCAAGATCGAAAATATTGCAACAATCGTAGTATTTTATTTCAAATAATATGAGTGTACAATCTCTATGAATACTCTGATTCTTCTTTTCAATAGTAAATAAATTCAAGAGCCTTTGAGCTTGATCTTGAATCTATGTTTGTTGCCACGAACGATGATCTTGTTCTTGAGCTTGAGCTTGATTGCTTGAACTTGACCTTGATTTATTCTTCGTTCTTGAGCTTGAACTTGATTTGTTATTCGTTCTTGAGCTTGAATTTGATTGCTTGAAGCTTGAAACTTGTAGAGAAATTTGCGGCGTTTGATCCACGAGCTCTCTATTACTTCTTGTTATAACTTTTGGTCCTTTTCTGAGTTATGAAGACCCCTATTTATAGTTGTGGAAGGGAAGAGTTGTGATAAGAACAAATTCTTTCCGATCAATCAAATTGAAGTATGACATGGCCGCATTTGATTGGCCAGAACATGTCACTTGCACACGTGGCGCGATTTCATTGGCCTTTAGTGTGACTTGGCATGCCTTGTCATTTTGACATGTGGCATGATCCTATTGGCTCTTCCGTTTGACTAGGCACGCCACGTCATTTGACACGTGGCACCAAACTGGGCCTCTAGGAAGATGACATCTTGGGCTTAATGAAGTGGGCTCATTACCTTAGCCCAATTAAATGAGTTAGCCTAATGGATTAAGACTTATTTATTTAATCCATATATGTTGAACTTATATAACTAATCCAATTATATTAGCCCAATAAATTTGTTTGAACTAATATATCTTGAATTTAAAATATAGTCCAAATTATTTTACGGACTTAATTCCAATAAAATTTATATGCCTACAACAAACTTAATATTGAAAATTTTCTTATTTATGTGAAAAATACACAAAGTATGGATGGTTTAGTTCAGTTTGCACTGTTGAACTGGAAAGTATTTCCTCATAGGTTTCCTCAACTATGCCACAACTGAAGGTAGCATCGTTGCGAGATAATGCTGGATTTAGCATGAGAAGTTCCATTATAACAAAGTTGTGTGATAGAGTAAGGCTTAATATTGGAAAAATTAACACTTCGATATAACAAACACTCACAGTTGGTCCAGTTTATTTGATGCTTCAACAGACTTGAAACGAAAAAGAAAAGTAGAGGACCTCAGTTTTAACTTCCCATATTTAATTCAAATTTGCCAAACAAAGATACAAGAAGTTTTTATCCAGATTAAACTTCGTGGATCGTAGCTAGTTAGATAATGTTATACGGTAAAAAAAGAGACGTATATTTGTAACAATAAAACATAAAGTTTTTTTTAGTTTCTACTGATCTAGTGATGTTGCGTGCCCTTCTCTATTCTTCCACCCTAACAATAGCCATCCTAGCATAGGAACAAAGAATCTTCACATCACCTAATATAGTTAAAAGAATCTAGACTCTTTAATCAGTTATTTCCTGGTGATGCAAAGTGAATGCTTTATGATACCTGAGCTCAGTAAATTAAAAGTTATTTGGATTTACACAAATCTTCACAGCATAACATTCCAATTAGGTCAGCCTAACCAATAGATTTCCTAAATCTATGTCAGCAGACGTCTAAAAATGATAGAAGAAGAAAACAGAGCTCTCTCGAAAAGGGACACTGTTTAATTTGTGACCACTTCATCCAAAGAGAGATTTATTTTTTTATTTAGGTGTGAAACATGCTCCCTTCAAGTGACCAAATTCTTTCACGGGCAAAGTGCCTTTTTTGTCCCTGTATCATGTTGAATTGTGTGGCTCACTACATCATTTAAAAACTTAAACAGTTATACATCTAATAATTTAGTTTAGGTTTGCAACAAACACCACTTTGATTTAGCAAGGAATGTAGACAAAAGATATTCGTTGATTACAAAATCAACAACTAGCATAAATCTTCTACCTTATCTTTTGAAAAGGGAAAAAGTGCTGATTGATTCAATAGTTGCTATCACTTAAAGAAGATAAGAATGGAATTGAAAGTAGTAACCCTTTTTTATCACTTCATAAAGGGATTTAACATATAAAGTAATTTAGAATTAGAATATTTGTGAGCTCTAGATTCTCCACCCGCAAACTCCCTTAAATGTGTTTACCTAACATGAGATAGTATTGGCACTGAATCACAGAAATCTTCAATGTCAAAATAGGATGCAGTCACACCTGTTTCATAAATAGTTTCTTGGTTCTCATTCTGATCTTCGAGCCAATCCCTATCCCCACTTGACTTCTTAGACTTTGCAATATCTTGAACATTGTTAAAGTACTTGACTGCAGTCATGGCAAATGATAGCCCTTGTGCAAGTTGAATTCCCCTAACAACAGGCATAGGAATTATCCTGTAAACAAGTTGCATCAATCCAGTAATACCTAAAAGGAATAAGATCGAGCTGTGCAAATTCCAGCAGCCATCACCTCTGGTATGCCCAATTTGGCATTACTGATTGCAACAGCCGTAGTAAATTTTATAGGCTGGATTGGCGTTGGTATACCATAAATAGCATCAGTGACAAAATTGTAGACACCAGTAAAGTAAACATTACTGTTGTACCAAAATTTAAGTCAGTCAAAAGATGTTAATGCTCATATTCTTTCTGTATACTGAGGAGAATAATCTTGTTAAAGTGTAATATTGGAGCATTGTAGTCGAAATGCAGTTTTGCTCTGTGGCTTAGAGGCCAATCACTGCCAGAGATGAGAGTTTGGATGTCAACTTAAGTGTGAAATACATAGCTCATCACGCCCAATTATGCCTTATAAAAGGACAAAGTGGTCGTTGTAAATATAATCCGGTTTACAAGTCCGGAGTCGAATCACACGGAGAACCAAAGCTTAGCTACAGTTGTTCACTATAACCAAAAATATAAGTTTGAACAATTCCTAGCTTATAGATATTAAGATTCTTGTGTTTAACTAACTAACTAACAAATTAAAATAATAAATTAACAATAAAGATACCACAGGTTGGAGAAAAAAGATTGATGAGATCTAGAGTTATGATTTCCCCAATTGTCGGAATCCTTCCCGCTATGTCTTCTATAATTTCGCCTAAGTATTCTCTACCGATCATGAACGCTCTGCGTGTTGTAATTCTCTCCCTAGTAATTACGACAATTTACTAGACATACTCTCCTGAATTACGCTAGCTGGCTTTAATTACAGCTCACTTAGATCGCACCCAAGGTTTCGTTATCCCTAATCCCACCTTTAAACCCTTGATTATTGATTCTTCACATACGTCAGGAGTGATGTTGTTCAACAACTACCTAAATATGCACTCTCTCCCGAGTAATACATACTAAATGTGTACAGCTAATTGAGGACCCTTCAATCAACCATAAGAATAATATAATTGAACAAATAGAGAAAATACTTTGGCTCAATTATATAAAAACATAAAAAGAATTTATCCTACAAAAGGTTCCATCAAAACCCTAGATAAAAATTTATCTATTCATAATAGTATGTAAAACTACAATACTAAAAGTCATAACCAACAATAAAAAATAGGAAGAGGAAGGAAAAACTCGTAGAAGAATTCCCCGCCTTGCTCTTATTGTGTCTCTGCCTCCTTAGGTCAAATCTGTGTAAAAAATCTGTCCAACCTCCTCAAAATACCATTTTTTCATGTATATATACCAAGTAGGGTTGGGCCCAAACAATTACACATTCTCCTACACAAAAAAAGACACATTTTCCGGACAGGACGTGCGCGGCCGCGCTTGGACCGCGCTCAGACAGCGCAAATCCACTTTGATTCTGCCTGACGAGCGCGGCCGCGCACTTGGCATGCAGTTTTCACCCTATTCCGTTGGGAATTTGGAAAAATGTAAAACATGAAAATGGTAGTCCTTTGAGTTATCTTTCCAACCAAATATTATGGAGCCAAAATGGAGTTTTTAGCAAAATGTTATGTGCATTTTACTAGACAGTGCACAATATGCCTACTCTGTTCTAACTATCATCCATTGACCCCCGAACATGATCCCGACTTAATTTCTTGAGCTTTTACTCAGATTTTAAAGCTCCAAATCACTTGAATTCATTCCATAACATCTACATAGCTAAGAATCACTCCTACAAGGCATAAAACACACAATTAGTGCAAGACACTAGCGATTAAAGCTCAAACTCAATTAAAGTACAGTAAATTTGAGTGTAATAAGAGACTAAAATACGTAATTATAGCCTATCATCAACACCCCACACTTAAATCATTGCTCTTCCTCGAGAAATCAAACTAAACTTTATATAGACACGACCTTTTTTTAAACAATTCTCCTAACTCATCACACCAGGAATATTTAAAATAGACTAAGCACAAAAGGGTAACATCTTCACCTCAAGATTTGACCCACAAGTACCATGCATTTTTCACAACTCACCCACTTACTCTACCATAGAGGTCACTGACATTACCTTTTCTTCATGAATCAAGTGTCTTCACATAACAAAAGAGAGTAGTTCCACAAAATAAAATTTAAGAACACTTAGGAACTCAAGATAGAAATAATTCACTCACTCTTAGAAATAACATTCATATGCCACAAAAGATGCACTATAGGCTTGACCGTAGTGTATTACTCTACTAATCAAGCTCATTTAGTCTAGGATCAAGTATGACTTTATTTGGTTGTAATGTAAGTTGCGGGACAGGTAGGATGCATTTAGATATAAGAGTGACTACACCTCCCTAAGAACTTTAATACATATACTTTAACATTCAAATTCCATACTTATGTCAAACCAAACTCCGCCTTCACATCAATGTATTTTACTCCATACGTCTTTAAGCACAAGCACAATTACATCAAGAGTCACCACTTATCAAGAATTTTTTTCCCACAACAATACAACTTTTTTTTCCTTTTTTTTAATTCACGTGGCTCTTACTTTTTCAAAATAATGAACATTTCTATTTATTTTATTAGTTCCACTCAAAAGCTAAACCAACCATCCACACTTTAACTTTTACATAGCTCATAAAAATTCAAGTACTCATGAGAGGTTAGAAGGTTCAAATAGATGGTTAACTCAAACAAATGGGTAAGGCTTGTAATGTGGTTGCCAAAGAAATAGGATTACAGGCTCAAAGGGGTTAACTATGATACATAATAATAAGGCGGGTAAAGTATACATATCTGGCTCAACAAAGAAATGCCTATATCACTTCTAAGACTGAACAAAACTACTAAGTTCGCTTTGCAAACATACGGGGCAAGTTCTAGGTATCAAATGCAATGCACAGAATAACACCCAAACCTCACACACACATGGCACATAACTCACTCAGGATTGGATTCATCAAGACACTCTAGTCAAAACAGTTAAGCAAAGTTAAAATCATACAATTTAAGGTACTTATACAAGAGTCAAAAACTGAGCCTAAGCGTCACAACAATGTACTCACTATTCTCAAGGCATAACAAAATCAAGAGATATTGCTTCATTTCAAAACAAAACACAATGGCTCCTATTTCTAAAAAGCGACTAACTACACCCGGTTCAAATAAAACCCTTGAAAAAGAATTGCTGCACAAAGAAAAACCAAAGGGGAATTGCTACACTACCTAACAAAAAATTTTTTTTGTTTTTTTTATTTAGACTTAAATCCCTCAAGAAAATTGTCTAATATATCCATCGTCGGGAAAAGTCCAATCTTTTCTATTTAAAAAAATATTCAATTAAACTAACATAACTAAAATAGCATAGAAAGTCACCTAGACAATCTCCTCACCCCACACTTAAAATTGTGCATTGTCCTCAATGCACAACCATACATAAAAAAGGGTAAAAGAAACTCCCTGGTAGGGCAAAGGCCGGAGCACTAGCATCTCATGGGGTATTCAAACTTCTCCCAGGCATGGTCCTTCGTGCGGGTACGTCACACTTTATTCCAACCATCTGGTTTGTTGTTGCATCCTTCCAATAGCTTTGCTTTCCATGCTCCTAGAAAATCAAAAATCGACACTACAAAAATAATATAATAAAAAAATAATATAATAATAATAATAATAAAAACAAAAGAAAAAAGTAAAGTTGGGTTGCCTCTCGGCAAGCGCTTGATTTAACGTCGCGGCACGACGTGAATCACTTTCTGCCTCCACTTCGAACTTATGAATTGGACCCCAACTTTTGATTCTGCTCTGTGATCATGCTCCTGGGGTGGTATAACGAATCTGACTGGACCAATAAAATAATATAGTATTCTGCACTTCTTGGCCTTTGGATGAGATGCGTATTCCCAATTTTCTGGCATGAAGAATTCTAGAATGTAGGCATCTTGTTCCTTACTCCTTGACTCCTCAAGTGGCTCGAACGACTCTATTTTCATAATCATTATCCATACATAATGTGGAAAAATGCTTGGAGTGTGGACCACTGCGCTCAACTACACAAACATTGGAATTGTCAACATCCTTAACACTAATGACACTAGAGTCAACAAATATGTATCCTCAATATCCTTGGTTGACTCTAGTATCTCTTCTACGATATAGGCATCCTCAAAATCTAGTTCGATTGATTGTTGGTGTTCTACTCTGGCCTTCTCCTCTAGCTCATCGTCATATCTTTTTAAATCCTCCAGTATAATGACAATTTCTGCAGCCAATTCATACTCATATTGGCTACTATCCATAATGTCAACTTGTTGCGCTTTACAAGGATCAATTAATTTATTCGCTTGAGCCTCCAAGTTGTGAATAGTTGCCCCTTGCCTTTGTACTCGCAATTGTATCTCATCATATTGTTCTATAAGGAACTTTAGCATATCCTTGATCTCTTTCAGGTCCTCATACCTGGGTACTTTGTTCCTATTAACTTCACAAGAAAAAGAATAACCATCAAAGTAAGGGGTTGGGGGGAAGATAAGAAATATAAGCATAACCATGAAAGTGACCATCTTGACCACCACACATAAGATTGAGTTGGTGCACATAACTCGTTCTCAGGAATATTTTGATAATTTTGTCCTGTGTGGTTTCCTCCACAATAGCATAACGATGATCAAAAGTAGAATTACCAACATCAAAACTCTCATAATTCCAAGATGCCATGTCTCTCAGATCAAAAATAATAAATAAATAAATAATCAAATACACGAAAACAAAAATAACAGTTCAAACTTGCAATCTAGAAATATGTACACCTACAGCTACACCATTAGTTCCCCGACAACGGCGCCAAAATTTGATCACGCCCAACTATTCCTTATAAAAAGGACAAAGCGGTCGTTGCAAATACAATCCGGTTTATAAGTCCGGAGTCGAATCCCATAGGGAACTAAGGCTTAGCTACAGTTGTTCACTATCACCAAGAATACAAGCTTGAACAATTCCTAACTAATAGATATTAGGTTTCTTGTGTTTAACTAACTAACTAACAAATTAAAATAATAAATTAACACTAAAGATACCACAGGTTGGAGAAAAGATTAAGGAGATCTAGAGTTATGATTTCCCCAATTGTCGGTATCCTTCCCGCTATGTCTTCTATAATTTCGCCTAAGTATTCTCTACCGATCATGATCGCTCTGCGTGTTGTAATTCTCTCCCGAGTAATTATGACAATTTACTAGACATACTCTCCTAAGTTACGCTAGCTAGCTTTAATTACAGCTCACCTAGATCGCACCCAAGGTTTCGTTATCCCTAATCCCACCTTTAAACCATTGGTTATTGATTCCTCACATACGTCAGGAGTGGTGTTGTTCAACAACTACCTAAATATGCACTCTCTCCCGAGTAATACATACTAAATAGGCACAGCTAATTGAGGGCCCATCAATCAATCACAAGAATAATATAGTTGAACAAATAGATAAAATACTACGACTCAATTATATAAAAACATAACAAGAATTTATCCTACAATAGGTTCCATCAAAACCCTAGATAACAAATTAGCTTTTTATAATAGTATGTAAAACTACAATACTAAAATTCATAACCAACAATGAAAATAGGAAGAGGAAGGAAAAACTCGTAGAAGAATTCCCTGCCTTGATCCTATTGTGTCTCTGTCTCCTTAGGTCAAATCTGTGTCAAAAATCTATCCAACCTCCTCAAAATACCATTTTTCCATGTATATATACCAAATAGGGTTGGGCCCAAACAATTACACCTTCTCCTACGTGAAAAAGGACACATTTTCCGGATAGGATGTGCGTGGCCGCGCTTGGACCGCGCATATCCACTTTGATTCTGCTGATGAGCGCGGCCACACACTTGACGCGCAGGTTTCACCCTGTTCTGTTGGGAATTTGAAAAAACGTAAAACATGAAAGTTGTATAACTTTGAGTTATCTTTCCAACCATTTATTATTGAGCCCAAATAGAGGTATGAACAAAACGTTATGTCGATTTTACTAGACAGTACATAATATGCCTACTCGATTCTTTGTTTATTCTAACTATCATCCGTTGACCCCCGAACACGATCTCGGTTTAATTACTTGAGTTTTTTCTCAGACTTCAAATCTCTAAATCATTTGAATTCATTCCATAATATCTACATAGCTCGGAATCACTCCTACAAGGCATAAAATACACAATTAGTGCAAGACACTAGCGATTAAAACTCAAACCCAATTAATGTGTAGTAAATTTGAGTGTAATAAGCGACTAAAATATGTAATTATATCCTATATCAATAGCCTCTACATATCTGTTCAGACAAACAGGATAAGCTTAATGCTATTTTATTTTGAGCAGAAGGATATATTAGATAAAATTTGAGTGTACAAGCAAGCATAAAGTACTAATGGGGGTCTAAATTCCAATAAATAAAACGTAACTCCAGTTCAATATTTGCCCACGAAAGGATAGGAAGGGACCAGACTTCAAGTACGCACAAATAGGATCGTTAAAGAGTAATAAGAAAAACATTTTGAGTTGTTCTACGCAATATGTTTTCACAGTTTTACCCAATTTAAAAAAATTCTACGCAACAGCTATTCCAAAAATCAGCAAAATAAAAATGCAAAACTCACCTTATAATTGTACAACCAACACTAATAAACTGTGCAGGAAGAGAAAAGAAACAAAGTAAATTGGAATATGAGTTGAGCAACTGTGAAAATTTGGAGGAAGAACAGTGTGGAAGCTGTGCAAATCTAGAAGAGGCAGAGTGCAAATCTGGAGGAAGCAGACTGAGCATTCGTTTGAGCGTGTATGGGAACCTGTCAAAATTAAAGTAGGCTTAGCAAGTGCCTTAAGCCAAAACAGTTACAATATGTGTTAGGTTATATGTGTATCCCTGTTATATTTTGATGATCTAACAAACTTATTATTAAGAATCAGATAAGAAACTTGTTACATATCCTTAAAAACTTAAGATCAACAAGTCTCTAGTCGGGGACACGGTTCAACTCTTCTGAGTCAAAGGTTCAGCAGAGGGAAAAGATAGCTACCAGTTCATGTGGTGACTGTACAAGTCAACCTTCCCAGCTGTAAAGTTGCTGCATGTACACGCGACAATGCAAAAATAGTGCATCAATCAATTTTATGGGAAATTCCTTTTACCTAACTTGCTTACAATATTCAAGCGATGTCACAAATGAATTATTAACATCAAGCAAAGGTAAAACAAAAGGCTTGCACATTCAAGATTTGATCAAGCATTCTCTTAAGTCATCTATCAATCTTGCGAGTGACTCTCAAGGGCATCAAGAACAAAGAACAACGTAACAACGGACCAGTTCCCTGTATCGAGTTATTATATGTCCTTATTTATGTTTTACCTTTGATTAAAGCACCCTACTTGTAATTCCTATTTAGCTTAGTTAGAAGCATTGTGTAGAAAATCTTTGTAAATCATAAACTCTTGTGGTTGTGTCTTGGCTAGAGTTAGTCTAGTTGTAAGTCTTTGTAATAGAGTTATTACAAAGTGGCTTGTAATAGAGTTGTTACAAGTTAGTGAAAGATTAAGAGGTTAATTTCTAGGTTACAATAGGTTGTAATCTAAAGTTTGCTCAGTAGTGAAGTTACAATCCTGATCCCGTGAGCTGAGAGTTTTCCACGTAAAACTCCATTGTGTCATTTACTTACTGTAGTGTGCGTGTGTTCTGTGGGAATTAATAGAGAACCTGGTTCTCTATATAGTTTGGTGGACCCTTAATTTCTATCAATTGATATCAGAGCGGGTTCTTTCTATCAGGCTAACACCTAGAAAGGATTCTCATGGCTATTCCGCCGAACTTCGAAGAAGGTCAGTCTACCTACAGACCAACAAGATTCAATGGCCAGTACTATGGATGATGGAAGACAAGGATGCACTGATAACTAGGGATTTTGACGTGTTTCACGCTCCTTCTTGCTTACACTTTGATTATAAATTCTTACAAAATAGTCCCAAAAGGCTCATAAGTTGTACTTGATTGCAGGTTTGATCAACAAAGTGGCGAGACGTCAAAGATTGGCTCAAAATGAGTGAAACCTGCACAAGTACCAAAGACAAGACAACTCAGGACAAACAGGCCTAATGCAGTCGCACTACACTTTGTGCAGTCCGCACTAGGGAGATTCAGAGAGCTGGATTTGAAGGCATCGAAGCAGTGCGGCTGCAGTACATATTGTGCGGTCCGCACTGAAGACACCGCGGCCGCACTACCATTTTATGCGGTCTGCGGAAGCAAACTTTAGAGAGATGTCAAGTGCCAAGGTTCAAGCCTATGCGGTCCACGGTCGTGTTTGTGCGGACCACACTAGACTCCTTCGCGGCAGCATTCCATTCTGTACGGTCCGCGGAGCCTGGGTTCAGAGAGTTGATTTTTCAGAGTCAAGAGCCTAGTGCGGCCGCACACCATTTTGTGCTGTCCGCACTAACCCCGCAGGGGCATTTTTGTCCAGTTTTCCAGCTTATTATAAATAGAACCTTTTTCCATTTTTAGGGTATCAACTATTTTCTGAACTGAGCTGCGCTCATGAGAAGACCATCTGTAGCCATTTTGGGAATTTTAACTTAGTTTAAACGATAGAAGCTCTGTATTTACTTTAGTGTTTAATTAATATGCCTTTATCTTCATCTATTTCTCTGTTCTTCTCTTCAATCATGAGTAGCTAAACCCATTAGCTAGGGTTGTGGCTCAACCCTAATGTGGGTAATTGATGGGTATTGTGATTTTGGGCTAGATTGACTATGAGTGTTTGTTATTTGGGTCAATTTTATGGTTTAATTTATGAATTGGTGGTTGCAAACACTGGTTTGTGCTAAGTTGACTTGGCTCTTCTTGAGAAAGAGAGCCTAAGTCTCCAAAATTGACCCAACAAGGAATTGGGATAGACTCAAGAGAATTGATAGTCCCAATTAAAGGGTTAAACCTCGAGAGAGTAATTACCCGACTTGAACTCTAGTTGCTTGAGCAGATTTGCCTACCTATTTGGTCTTGAGAAAGTCAATTGGGTAAAACCACTCTCTGTACCGAGAGGTGTGAGAGTAGGTAAAATCGTGCAGCGGTTATAGCATATTTCTCCAATCATGTCAATCGTGCCTTAGAAGCAATTACCCGTCAATTAGCCACCTAGGTGAAAGTCACTACCTAGTGCCTTTTTATCCATTAGATACAACTTTTAGAAATTCTCGTTTAGCATAATCTAGTTGCATTTATAATTAGTAGTTGATAATAGTAGTTTGTTAAAGAAAAATAAAAAATTATTGGAAGTGATATTTGGAACAAATACACAATTCCACTCTAAATAGATACTCGACTACATTCCTAGCTCCCTGTGGAAATCGATCTCGACCCACAAATCGGGTAAAAGCTATTGCGGCCCTCTCTTCCTACTTTTTAGTAGTGCAGAGTAGGCTGCGATCACTTTTTGGTGCCGTTGTCTGGGAGCTAACGGTTTTGGCTATCTATTTAGTTAGTTTTGTGTATTATTCTTCTTTCCTTCTTTGTTACTTGTTTATGTCACTACTCGGGTACCAACATGGCTTTAAACGATGCTAATGACCCTCTTGGAAACGCTATAGCGGGGGAGGGGGTGGATGATCTTAAGCAAGATGAGGTGCCTCTTGCACCTCAAGGTCAACAGAGAGGCCGAAATGCCAATGCTAATCCAAATGACAATATTCCAGACCCTCCCCCGGTTCCTCCAAGAGTGGCTCCCAAAGTATTACCGAACCAGCGCTACGCAAGTGCTATTGTCCCACCCCGAATTTGGGCGGGCAACTTTCAGATAACCAATGTGATGTTGACCTTACTTGAGCAGCGTGGGTACTTCACGGGCGCTGCAAATCAAAATGCCTACAAACATCTCAAGGGGTTCGTAGATACATGTTGGGGGAGCAAGTAGACGAATTTATCTAAGGATGCGCTGAGATTGAGACTTTTCCCGTTCTCACTTCGGGGGAAGGCATTAGACTAGCTCGAGAGACTCCCCAACCATTCCATCACAACTTGGGATGAGTTGGCGGATAAGCTTATTGCCAAATTTTTCTCTTCTAGTCATATGGCGGCACTTCGAGATGAAATATTAGCCTTCAAGCAAGAGCCAACGAAACCTTTACATGAGATTTGGGAGCGGTATAGAATGATGGTGAAGGAGTGCCCAAATAATGATATGACCGAGGCCATGATCCAACAAACCTTCTATTGGGGCATAAATATTACAAATCAATGCATTGTTAACCAATTGGTCGGGGGCAATTTTATGAAGCTTTCCTATGATGAGACATGTGAAGTACTTGATGAAATGACTGACACTTCTTCAGCATGGCAGAGTAGAGCAAATGTGCCTCAAGTTGACCCTACGGTTATCCATTTGCACAAGGAATTGCACGACCACGGGCAAGCGATAGCTGAGCTTACTACTACTATGAACCAATTGGCTAAGGCGCAGTTGCAACAAGTTCAGAATCCTCGCCAAATGAATGCCATGGAGGGTGTTAGTATGCTTGTCAACAAGAGAAGGCAAAGGAGGCAACGAAATCAAGGAAATTCTGAGCAATTTGTTGATGAATATGATGGGTGTCAAAATGATGGTTATGATGACCAAAGTGAAGAGGTACAATATGTCAACAACTATCAAGGCAATAGAGACAACTCTTCAAACCAACAATGGCGACCCCAAGGAAATTGGGGCGATCAACAACAAGGTGGTGGCAATTGGAACAACAACAACCAAAACAATAATTGGGGTAATCAAAACAATAACCAAGGCAATTGGAATGGAAATAACAACAATTGGGGCAACAACAACAATCAAGGTGGGTGGAACAACAATGGAAACCAAGGCAACAGGGGGCAAGACTTTCAAAGGCCCCCAATGTACCAACAACCGAACAATCTACCCCCTTTCCCTTCTTAAGGTCCTAGTTCTTCTGGTAATGATATGGGTAGAATTGAAATGATGTTCGAGCAGACGATGAAGAGGAATGCAGATTCTGATGCACAGTTAGCTTCTCACAACACCTTTATCCGAAACTTGGAGAGCCAAATCTCTCAGTCATTGAATACTCGCCTGAAGGGTGCTCTACCAAGTGATACGGTAGTGAACCCAAATGGTAGGAACAATAATGTTATGGCGGTCACAACAAGAAGTGGGAGAGGCAGTGATGTGAATGCCTCTAAGCAAAATCAAGTCGTGGATGATGATGTTGAGTTGCAAGATGACGAAGTCCCTTTGGTAGTTGAAGATGTGGTTGATGAAAATGTGAACAATGAAGTGAGGATTGATATTCAAGAAGTCGAGGTGGAAACCCAAAATGATGCGAACCCGTCTAGGGAACACATAATTGACATGCCAGAGCTAGTTGTGCCAAAATCCAAGGCTCCTTTGCCAAGGCCACCTCTACCTTATCCTCAAAGGCTTGCGAAGCAGAAGAATGATAATCAGTTTAAAAAGTTCATTGACATGATGAAGAACTTATCTATTAATGTGCCTTTGGTGGAGGCACTTGAACAAATGCCGGGTTATGAAAAATTCATGAAAGACTTGGTTACAAAGAAGCGTTCTATGGATTGTGAAACTATAAAGATGACTCACCAAGTTAGTGCTATAGTGCATTCAATGGTCCCGAAGCTTGAAGATCCCGATGCTTTCACCATTCCTTGCACCATTGGGAGTGCGGATTTCGCCAAAGCCCTATGTGACTTGGGAGCTAATATCAATTTAATGCCCTACTCGGTTTTCAAAACTTTGGGTATCGGGCAACCTAGGCCAACCTTAATGAGACTTCAAATGGCGGATCGATCGATGAGGCGACCTTTGGGCATTATTGATGATGTGCTTGTCCGGGTGGACAAATTCATTTTGCCGGCCGACTTTGTCATTTTGGATTGTGAAGTGGACTATGAGGTTCCTATTATCTTGGGCAAACTTTTACTTTCAATGGGGAAGGCATTGGTTTATGTTGAAGCGGGTGAGCTCACTTTCCGAGTGGGAGATAAAAAGGTCGTTTTCCATGTTTGCAAGTCTATGAAGCAACCCAATAGCACCGAGGTGTGCTCATTTGTAGACCTTGTCACAACTATGATTGTAGATGATACTAGTGCTATGATCAACGTGGAGGATCCTCTTGAGGCCATGCTATTAAATCTTGATGTCAATGAGGATGCAAGTAGAGTGGAGTGCGTGAATGCCTTACATGGGATGGGCTCTTATTCTTATGAGCCTAGAAAATTGTCTTTGGATGTTGAAAACTGGAAAACTCCACCAACAAAGCCATCAATTGAGGAGCCACCGGTGTTGGAGTTGAAACCACTTCCCCCACACCTCAGGTATGAATTCTTGGGTTCAAACTCTACTTTACCAGTTATTCTTTCTTCTTGCCTTACTAACATGCAGGTTGAGGCCGTGCTTCAAAAGCAAAAAGGGCAATTGGATGGACTCTAGCTGACATTCGGGGAGCCCCGCATTTTGTATGCACAAAATTATCTTGGAGGATAATGCAAAGCCTTCCTTGCAGCATCAAAGAATATTGAATGAGGGTTTGCAAGAAGTGGTGAAGAAAGAAGTGATCAAATGGTTGGATGCCGGGGTTGTCTACCCCATTTTTGATAGCTCATGGACTTCTCTGGTGCAATGTGTACCGAACAAGGGTGATATGACTGTGGTGACCAATGACAACAATGAACTTGTTCCTACTTGGATAGTCACAGATTGGAGGGTTGCATGGACTACCGGAAGCTAAACAAGGTGACCCAAAAGGACCATTTACCATTGCCATTCCTTGACCAAATGCTTGATCGTCTCGCGGGGCGTGCTTTTTATTGCTTTTTGGATGGGTACTCGGGGTATAATCAAATCCTATTTCCCCGGAGGACCAAGAGAAGACCACCTTTACTTGTTCGTATGGAACCTTTGCTTTCTCTCAGATGCCATTCGGATTGTGTAATGCTCCGGCGACATTCCAAAGATGCATGATGGCTATTTTCACCGACATGGTGGAAGATATATTGGAGGTCTTCATGGATGATTTTAGTGTGGTTGGTGATTCCTTTGAAGAATGTTTGAGAAATTTGGATAGAGTATTGGCCCGATGTGAAGACACAAACCTCGTACTCAATTGGGAAAAATGCCATTTCATGGTTGAAGAGGGTATAGTGTCGTGTCACAAAATTTCAAAGCATGGAATTGAAGTTGACAAAGCCAAGATAGAGGTAATTTCAAGGCTTCTTCCCCCCATTTCTGTCAAAGGGGTGAGGAGTTTTCTTGGGTACGCGGGTTTTTACCGGAGGTTTATAAAAGATTTTTCAAAAGTGGTAAACCCCTTGTGCAAGTTGCTAGAAAAGGATGCAAAGTTTGTGTTCGATGAGGGATGTATGCAAGCATTCGAGCTTCTCAAGCACCAGGATCTTCAAGCTTCGGGGCTATTGAATGCACTATAGCACTAACTTGGTGAGTCATCTTTATAGTTTCACAATCCATAGAGCGCTTCTTTGTGACCAAGTCTTTCACGAATTTTGCATAGCTCGGCATTTGTTCAAGTGCCTCCACCAATGACACATTAATAGATAAGCTCTTCATCATATCAATGAACTTTTTAAACTGATTATCATTCTTCTGCTTTGCTAACCGTTGAGGATAAGGTGGAGGTGGCCTAGGCAAAGGTGCCTTGGCCTTTGGTACAACCGGCTCGGGCATGTCAATCATGTGTTCCCTAGACGGGTTCACGACATATTGAGTCTCCACCTCGGCTTCATCATCAATATCAATCCGCACATCATTGTTCACATTTTGATTAACCACATCATCAACAATCAAAGGCACATGATCATCACGTAGCTCAACATCATCCTCCACAATTCGCTTTTCTCTCGAGGCATGCACATCACTGCCTCTTACACTCCTAGTTGTAACCGCCATCACATGGTTGTTATTCCCACCCTTTGGGTTCACTACCGTATCACTTGGTAGAGAACCCCTGGGACGAGTATTTAAAGCTTGAGAAATTTTCCCTAGTTGCACCTCCAAGTTCCAGATAGATGTATTACGAGAAGCCAATTGCACATCGGAATCTTGGTTCTTTTTCATCGTTTGCTCGAACATGTTCTCAATTCTCCCCATATCACTCCCGAAAGAACTCGGACCTTGAGAAGGAAAGGGGGTGGATTGCTCGGTTGATGGTACATGGGGGGCCTTTGAAAGCCTTGCCCCCGGTTGCCTTGGTTCCCGCTATTGTTCCACCCTCCTTGATTGTTGTTGTTGCTCCAATTATTGTTGTTCCCATTCCAATTGCCTTGATTGTTACCTTGATTACCCCAATTGTTGTTTTGATTGTTGTTGTTTCAATTGGCACCACCTTGTTGTTGGTTGTTATTATTCCAATTACCGCCTCCTTGTTGTTGATTGCCCCAATTTCCTTGGGGACGCCATTGTTGATTCGGAGAGTTGCCTCTATTCCCTTGGTGGTTATTGACATATTGGACCTCTTCACTTTGATCATCATAGCACTCATTTGAATAACAACCACCATCATTATTGTTGTCATATTGTTCACAATTACCTTGAGGTTGTTGTCCTCTTTGCCTCCTTTTCAACATAGAAACACCTTCAATTGCATTGACTTAGCGCGGGTTTTGGACTTGTTGCGATTGTGCCTTTTCTAATTGATTCATAGTTGTTGTAAGATCGGCAATAGCTTGGCCATAATCGTGCAATTCCTTGGGCAAATGGATGACCGTGGGGTCACCTTGGGGCACATTTGCTCGGCATTGCCATGCCGAAGAGGTGTCGGCCATTTCATCAAGTACATCACATGCCTCTTGGTAAGAAAGTTTCATAAAGTTCCCTCCGGCCAATTGGTTCACAATGCATTGATTCGTGGTGTTGATGCCCCGATAAAAGGTTTGTTGAATCATAGCCTTGGTCATGTCGTTATTAGGGCACTCTTTCACCATTGTTCTATATCTTTCCCATATCTTGTGCAAAGGTTCCGTTGGCTCTTGCTTTAAGGCTAGAATTTTATCCCAAAGAGCCACCATATGACTTGGAGAAAAGAACTTGGCAATAAATTTTTCCGCCAATTCATCCCATGTTGTAATAGAATGATTGTGAGAGCCTTTCTAACCAATCCAATGCTTTACCCCAAAGAGAGAACGGGAAAAGCCTCAATCTCAACGCATCCTCACACACGTTTGTCTGCTTGCTACCCTAGCATGTATCCACAAACCCCTTCAAGTGCTTGTAGGCATTTTGATTGGAGGCATCCGTGAAATACCCTCTTTGCTCGAGCACGGTCAACATAACATTTGTGATTTGAAAGTTTCCTGCCCAGATTCGGGGAGGAACAATAGCACTGGCATATCCTTGATTTGGTAAAACTCTGGAAGCCACTCTCGGCGATGGCGGAGGGGGGTCTGGAATATTGTTGTTCTCATTTGCATTTACATTGGCATTTCGGCCTCTCCGTGGAACTTGAGGTAAGACCTCATCTTGTTCTAGATCCTCTACCTCCTCCCCCGCTATCACATTACTGAAAGGGTCATTTGCATTAAGAGCCATTTGTACCTGATTGATCGACACAAACAAAATTAGTAAACAAGAAGGAAAGAGAAGCAAAACACAAAACTAAATAAATAGATAGTCAACACCATAAGCTCCCCGACAACGGCGCCAAAAAGTGATCACTGCCAACTCGACACTACACTAAGGTAGGAAGAGCGGGTCGCAATAGCTTTTACACGATATGAGGGTCGGGATTGATTTCCTCAGGGAGCTAGTAGTGGGTTGGATTGTTTGTCTAGCCTAGAGATGTGTTTGTACTCCTAATGTCACTTCAAACATTTTTGGGTTTTCGAATTATAACTATTTTTTCTAAAAATTATTGATTAACACTAAATTATGCTACGAGAATATTGCTAAGTTGTATCTAATGGGAAGAAGGGCACTAGGGTCGTGACACTACCTAGGTGGATATTTGACGGGTAGATGCTACTAAGGTTTGATTGACATAATTGGGGCTTATACTATAACTGTTGCTCAATTTTACCCACTCTCACACCTCTAAGTAGAGAGAGTGATTTTGCCCAATTGACTCTCTCGAGACCAAATGGGTTGGCAAATTAGACCAAGTAACTAGGGTTCAAGTAGGGTAATTACTCTCTTGAGGTTTAACCAGTTAATTGGAACTATCATTTCTCATGATTCCATCCCAATTCCTTGTTGGGTCAATTTTGGGGTCATAGACTCTCTTTCTCAAGAAGAGTTAAACCCACAAAGCTTGAATCAGTGTTTGCAACCACCAATTCTAGATTAAAACATAAAATCAACCCAAATAGCAAACACCCATAGTCAATCTAACACTAGATGGTAACACCCATTAATTACCCACACTAGGGTTGAGCCACAACCCTAGCTAATGGGTTTAGCTACTCATGCTAGATAAAGAAATTGAAGAAATAGATGAATAACTAAACATGTTAATTAATTGCTAAAATTAAACTACAAGAATCTATCGTAAATGTAAAGCAAAAGTGCCAAAAATGGCTACAAATATCGTTCTCCGGAGCGCAGCTCACATTTGAATACCAAAGATGACCTAAAAATGGTAAAATGTTCTATTTATACTAGGCTGGAAAAACTGGACAAAAATACCCCTGCGGGGTCAGTGCGGGCCGCACTAAATGGACCGTGTCCGCACTGGGCTCTTTGACTTTGACTTTTGCTTCTCTGAACTTGGACTCCGCGGACTGCGTAGATTGGACCGCGGCCGCGGAGGGAGCTGGCGCGGTCCGCGCAATCACGACCGTGGACCGCATGGCATTGGCTTTTCAAATTTTCATCTCTCTGAATCTCATGACCGCGGACCGCACAAAAGAGTAGTGCGGCCGCAGAGCCTTCACCGCGGACCGCGAGATGTGTACCGCGGCCGCGTTGCCTTTAGCCTGGTTTATCAACTCTCTGAACCACCTAGTGCGGCCGCATTCAATTTTGCGCGGTCCGCACTAGGCCTTCTTTCCTTAGATTTCTTGGTCTTTGATACTTGAACAGGTTTCACTCCTTTTTGAGCCGATCTTTGACATTTTGTCACTTTGTCGATCAAACCTGCAATCAAGCACAACTTGTGAGCCTTTTAGGACTATTTTGTAACAATATATGATCAAAGCATAGGCAAGTAGTGGCGTAAACATGTTAAAATCCTAACTTATCATTTGGTCAAAAAGTGACAAGGAAGTCAAAACCAGCTCAAAAAGGAGTGAAACCTGCGCAAATGCCAAGAACAAGTCAAAGCATCACGACAACAGTAAATCCACCGCGGCTGCAATGGACCCACCGCGACCGCAGTGCATTTGTTGTTGTACGCGGTGGAAAAGATGAGAGAGGATACTATTTCGGAAGTTCAAGCAATGCGGTGCATGGTTGGTTCTTTGCGGCCGTGGTAGCCTCATCGCGACCGCATTCCATTTGTTGCGGTCTGCGGAGAAGGGATTCAGAGAATGTGAAGTTCGGGAGATTCAAGACACCGTGGTCCGCAGTCCATTTATTGCGGTTTGCGGTAAAGCCACTGTAGTCGCGGTCCATTTTCTACAAACTGCGGTGGCCAAATTCAGAGACTTAGACATAAAGCGCCGCGGTTGCGGTGCATTTCTTGCGGACCGCGGTACCTCCGATAGGGGTATTTTTGTCCAAAATATTTAGCCTTGTATAAATAGTTCTTTTTCAGATTTTTAGGGTATCTTATCTGTAGCTGATCACGTGAATGACATTTTTAGCTATTTTGAGCAATTGTGTAGCTATTTTAACATTGAATCTTCAAATCTTAGCTTGTAATTATATTTTATGGGTTATTCTTCATCTAAATATCTGATTTCTTCAATTATTATGAGTAGTTAGACCCATTAGCTAGGGTTGTGGCTCAACCCTAGTATGAGTATTTGATGGGTCTCTTGTTTTAAGGCTTAGATGTTTATGGGTGGTTGATAATTGGCCTGATTTGTGTTTTCCATGTTGAATTAGTGGTTGCAAACACTAATTTATGCCTTTTTGACTTGGGCTCTTTTTGAGAAAGAGAGTGAATCTAGGAAAATCATGTCAACAAGGAATCGGGGCGTATTCAAGAGATTGATAGCCCCAATTAAAGGGTTAAACCTAGAGATAGTAATACCCGACTTGAGCCTATATTGCTTGCACAATTTTGACCCCCAATTGGTCTTGAGAAAGTCAATTAGGGCAACGTCACTCAAGCTACCGAGAGGTATAGAGTCAGTAGTGTCGTGCATTGGCTATATCGCGATCCCAAACATAACAACTTTGCCTTAGGCTTTAGAACCATCAAGTATTCACCTAGGGGAAAGTCACTTCCCTAGTGCCTCTTTAACCATTTAGAAAACCTTACAAACATTCATACTTTGCTTAATTTTGCATATCATTAGCATAAAATTAGAAGTAACAAACAAACAAACAAATATGATTGGAAGTGTAATCAAGAGCACTACGCACTGCTAGATTAGATAGAAATCCAACTTCAAACATTGTTGTAGCTCCCTGCGGATTCGATCCCGATCTTCTCGGGTAAAAGCTGCTTCGACCGCTCTCGCCACTCTGTAGTGGTGTAGGGTTGGACCTGATCACTTTTTGGCGCCGGTTTTGGCTATTTATCTGAATAGTTTTGTGTATTGCTTTTCTTTCCTTATGTTATACTAATTTGTGTATGCTGCCAATTCAGGTGCAAAATGGCGGCAAACAACAATAACGCACCTCTTAGAGATCTTCCACCAGGGGAGGAGGTAGACAATAATATTGATGATGGGGTACCTATAGTACCTCAAGCTCAAAGGAGAGGCCACCAAGCCAATGATAATGTTCCAGACCCTCCCCTGCCACCTCCAAGAGTGGCTCCTCGGGTGCTTCCAAACCAAGGATATGCTAGTGCAATTGTCCTATCCCGTATCCGGCCGGACAATTTACAAATTACAAATGTGATGCTGACTTTGTTTGAGCAGCGAGGGTATTTCACAAGTGCTCCCCATCAGAATGCTTACAAACATCTTAAGGGCTTTGTGGATACCTGTTGGGCGACCAAGCAAACAAATGTGTCAGAGGATGCACTTCGATTGAGATTATTCCCTTTTTCACTTAGAGGGAAGGCTTTGGACTGGCTTGAAAGGCTTCCCAACCATTCCATCACTACTTGGGATGAGTTGGCGGATAAATTCATTGCAAATTTTTTCTCGCCGGGCCACATGGCGACCTTGAGGGATGAAATCTTAGCTTTCAAATAGGAGTCCAACGAACCACTGCATGAGATATGGGAGAGATACTAGACCATGGTAAAGGAATGTCCAAATAATGATATGACTGAGGCAATGATACAACAAACATTCTACCAGGGCATTAACACAACAAATCAGTGCATAGTGAACAAACTCGCCAGGGGCAATTTCTTGAACACATTGTATGATGAGGCTAATACAATATTGGATGAGATGGATGACACATCCTCCGCTTGGAAAAGCAGAGCCAATGTGCCACAGGATGACCCCACGGTCATTCACTTGCACAAAGAGCTCCATGATCATGGGCAGGCAATAGCAGAACTGACAACAACAATGAACCAGCTAGCAAAGGCACAATTACAGCAGGTTCAATCTCCACACCAAGTAAATGCTATGGAGGGTGTCAACATGTTAGTGAAAAAAAGAAGACAAAGAGGTCAACAGAACCAAGGGAGTTCGGATCAATATGACCAAGATAGTGGTGGGTTCCAAGATGATGGGTACGATGAGTAGAATGAAGAAGTGCAATACGTGAACAACTATCTAGGCCAAAGGGGCAATTCTTCTAACCAACAACAATGAAGACCCCAAGGCAATTGGGGAAATCAACAACAACAAGGGAATAGTAATAGGGGGAACAACAACCAAAATTCAAATTAGGGCAACCAGAACAATAATCAGAACAATCAGGGTAATTGGAGTGGCAACAACAACAACTAGGGTGGAAACAACAATCAGGGTGGTTGGAACAATGACAATCAAGAAAATCGGGGGCAAGGCTTTCAAAGGTCCCCGATGTATCAACAACCGAACAATCCACTCCCATGTCCATCCCAAGGTCCTAGTTCTTCAAACAATGAAATGGGGAGAATCGAAATGATGTTTGAACAGATGATGAAAACGAATGCTAACTCTAACGCCTAGTTGGAATCCCACAATACTTCAATCAGAAACTTGGAGGTTTAATTAGGCCAAATCTCACAATCCTTGAATACTCGCCCTAAGGGGGCTCTACCTAGTGATACGGTAGTCAACCCGAAGGGTGGGAACAATGTCTGGCATGTAATGGCGGTAACTACAAGAAGTGGACGAGGCGGTGATGTGAATGCCTCCAAACAAAAAGCAATTTGAGTGATGAAGTTGAGTTGCAAGAAGATGAGATCCCCTTGGTGGTTGAGAATGTGACTAATGAGAATGTGAATGAGGAAGTGAGGATTGATATTCAAGATAATGAGGTAGAAACACAGAATGACGTGAACCCATCTAGGGAACACGTAATAGACATGCCGGAAATGGTTGTGCCTAAAGCCTAGGCTCCTTTGCCAAGGCCACCTCCACTTTATCCTCAAAGGCTTGCAAAGCAGAAAAATGAGAACCAGTTTAAGAAGTTTATTGACATGGTAAAGAGCTTATCAATTAATGTGCCTTTGGTGGAGGCTCTAGAACAAATGTCGGGGTATGCCAAGTTCATGAAAGACTTGGTGACAAATAAAAGATCAATGGATTATGAGACCATCAAGATGACCCATAAAGTTAGTGCAATAGTGCACTCGATGGCTCCAAAACTAGAAGATCCCGGTGCTTTCACCATTTCTTGCACCATTGGGAGTGCAAACTTTGCAAAAGCTCTATGTGATTTGGAGCAAGTATCAACTTGATGCCTTACTCCATTTTCAAGACTTTGGGTATTGGGCAACCTAGGGCTACTTCAATGATGTTGAAAATGGCGGATAGAACTATGAAGAAGCCGCTTGGTATTGTAGATGATGTTCTTATTCCGGTGGACAAGTTTATTTTGCCCGCTAATTTTGTGATCTTGGATTGTGAGGTAGATTATGAGGTTCCAATCATATTGGAAAGACCTTTCCTTACAACTGGGAAGGCCTTAGTTGATGTGGAAGCATGGGAACTCACCTTCCGGGTAGGTAATTTTAAAAATGATCTTTCATGTGTGCAAGTCAATGAAGCAACCCAACAGTTCTGAAGTGTGCTCTTTCATAGATATTGTCACGGTAGTGATAGTTGATGATACTAGTGCAATAATTAATGTGGAGGACCCTCTAGAGGCGGTATTGTTGAATCTTGATGTAAATGAGGATGAAGGCCGGGTGGAGTGTGTCAATGCTTTACATGGAATGTGCTCTTACTCTTATGAGCCTCAGAAACTCTCTTTGGATCTTGAGAATAGGAACACTCCACCAACAAAGCCCTCAATCGAGGAGCCTCCCATGTTGGAGTTGAAGTCGTTGCCTCCATAACTCAGGTATGAATTCTTAGGCCCTAGTTCAACTTTGCCTGTTATTCTTTCCTCTTGTCTTTCTAACATGTAGGTAGATGCCACTTTGGCGGTGCTCCAAAAATGGAAGAAGGAAATTGGATGGACTTTAGTTGATATCCGGGGATTAAGCCCTGCCTTTTGTATGCACAACATTTTCTTGAAGATGATGCAAAGCCCTCCGTGGAACATCAAAGGAGGTTGAACGAGGCAATGCAAGAAGTTGTGAAAAAGGAGGTGATCAATTGGTTGGATGCCGGGGTTGTGTATATCTCTAATAGCTCTTGGACTTCGCCGGTGCAATGTGTGCTGAAGAAAGGTGGTATGACCGTGGTTACCAGTGCACAAAATGAGTTGATTCCTACTAGGACTATCACCGGATGGAGGGTGTGCATGGATTACCACAACTTGAATAAAGTGACCAGCAAGGATCACTTTCCATTGCCTTTTCTTGACCAGATGCTAGATAGACTTGATGGGCATGCCTTCTACTATTTCTTGGATGTGTATTATGGGTACAACCAAATTTTGATTGCTCCAAAAGATCAGGAGAAGACCACCTTCACTTGTCCGTATGGTACCTTTGCCTTTTCTAGGATGCCATTTGGGCTGTGTAATGCACCGGATACATTCCAGCGGTGTATGATGGCCATATTACCGACATGGTGGAGGACATTTTGGAGGTGTTCATGGACAACTTCAGTGTTGTGGGTGATTCATTTTATGAATGTTTGAAAAATCTTGATAGGGTGTTGGCCCGTTGTGAAGAAACCAATCTTGTGCTTAATTGGGAGAAATGCCACTTTATGGTCGAGAAGGGCATTGTCCTTGGCCATAAGATCTCAAAGCACGGCATAGAGGTAGAGAAAGCCAAAATTGAAGTGATCTTAAAGCTTCCTCCTCCTACCTCAGTCAAGGGGGTTAAAAGTTTTCTTGGGCATGCGGGGTTCTGCCAGAGATTTATCAAGGACTTTTCGAAGGTAGTAAATCCCTTGTTCAAGTTATTGGAAAAAGATGCCAAGTTCGTGTTCGATGAGGAATGCATGATAGCTTTTGAACTACTCAAGTACAAGTTGACCACCACTCCTATTATTACCGCACCCAATTGGAGCTTGCCTTTTGAGCTCATGTGTGACGTGAGTGATATTGCGGTTGGGGCGGTCTTGGGTGAAAAAGTGAATAAAATGTTTAACCCGATGTGTTATGCTAGCAAGACAATTAATGATGCATACGTGAATTACACGGTGACTGAAAAAGAGTTGTTGGCTATTGTGTTCACAATGGAGAAATTTCGGCTGTATCTCATTGGTGCCAAGGTCATAGTTCACACCGACCATGCCACACTCCACTATTTGATGACGAAGAAGGATTCCAAAGCTAGGATGATGCGATGGTCTTGTTGCTTCAAGAGTTTGATTTGGAGATTATGGACCGAAAAGGGTGTGAAAACCAAGTGGCGAACCACTTGTCCCGCTTGGAGGAGGAGGGGAGGCCTCATGATGTCCTAGAGATCAATGATTCATTTCCCGATGAGTAACTCCTTTCTGTGTCAGTGAATAACATGCCATGGTTTGTGGATGTTGCTAATTTCCTTATGACCGGTATTGTCCCATGTGAGCTCTCTTCTAACCAAAGGAAGAAGCTTAAACAGGATAGTTTGGACTACTATTCGGATGAGTTGTACTTGTTCAAGATCTGCACTGACGGTGTGATCCAGAGATGTGTCCCGGAGGAGGAGCAATTGAGTATTCTAGAGGCTTGTCATTCTCTCCCTATGGTGGTCATCATGGTGGGGCGAGTGTTGATACCCAATTTTCCCTATATATTTTAAATATTCATAAAATCCTTCAAAATAGCATATACATGCATATATAAGCATGCACAAGGTTTTCATTATTTTCCATAATTTTAAGGGTTTAAATTGATTTATTTTCTCCCCTTTTATCAATAAAATCCCCAATACTTATTTCCAAAATTATTGTTTTGATAATTCATTTATTTTATTTCTATATTTATGCCAAAATATGGTTAATGTGATTTTTATGTATTTTTACAATTACATTTAGTATATTTTAAGCTAAATTGCATATAATTGCAATGTCAGCCCATTTTAAGGTATAATCATATTTTATATGCATAAAATTGGTCCCCATATTTTTAAAATGTCAATTATGTATTTTAAATCCTTTTGGTACCTTAAATTATTTTTCAGATATTACTTATTATTTACTAAAATTAAAATAGGAAAAAACTAGCTATTTAAATAACAGCCAAATTTGGCTTTCAATTATAGCCAAATCGGACCCCAATCCCAGCCCAATTTTATAATAAAAAACCATACCCATACCCTATTAATCCTTACCCAAACCCGGAACCCACCTACCCATTTGAATCCTAACAGTTGATCTCCCAAATCAACGGTCTAAATAATTCCCTTCCTTTTTAACTCTAATCAACCCCCAACCCTAATCACTTTATTAATCCGCTGCCTTTAGATGCTCTCATCTCCCTCTTCTCTATCAACCTAACCCTAATCACTTTTCAACCGCCGCCTCCTTCTCCAGTCATCTCCGACGACTACCTCTCAACCCCAAGCCTCCAATGGTCACTCCACCGCCTTACTTATCATCTCTAAGGCCCTCAAGGGTCCTGGGCCATGTCGATTTGGACCTAGGGTTTCTGATTCTATTGTTCGAGGCTTCTCTGGTGTGATTTTGGGCAAAATCACACTATGTGTGTTACAATTTGTGAAGTTACAACAGGTTATTTCGATTTCTACTTGGGTTTCCTTTTGAAACCCTAACTCTCTTCTGAATATCTCAGATCTATGTTATTTTCATGCTTTAAGTCTGTTTCCTTCTATGATTTTCTTATTCTCGAGATTTCTTCTGAAATATCCTCTACTCTAAACCGTTTTACTTTCTTTGAAAACTAGAGTTTTCTCGGAGTTCTTTCTACACCCGTTTTAACCGATTTCTTTATGATTAAACCTTTTTTCCTTGTTTATTTTGACCGATTTTATGTTCCTACTACTTTTAACTTGACTCTGTTAAAAGCCCTAATTTTGTAAAGATTTTCTTTACTTTGTTTCTATGTGTGTTAGCATGATTTTCTTTACTTTGTTTCTATATGTGTTAGCATGATTTTCTTTACTTTGTTTCTACGTGTGTTAGCATAATTTTCTTTACTTTGTTTCTATGTGTGTTAGCTTGATTTTCTTTACTTTGTTTCTATGTGCGTTAGCAGGATTTTCTTTACTTCGTTTCTGTGTGTTAGCCTGTTTACCTGGTTCTTATTAATCTCTCGTGGTCACCATGCTTCGGATATGTTCTGCTGAATCTTTAGCCTACTTATATCACCTCTATATGATTGTGTTTGATCATCTCTTGTTTCTTGTCTATATAACTAACCTTGTTTGTTGCTACTCCTGTTCATTCGTCTCTATTTATATGTTGAAATATGCAGAATCATGACTCCCCATGATTGATTCTGATTTTCCTTAACTAATGGTGATTGAAAGAACTTCTTTTAAAGCCCTAAAAGGTTTACCTCGCTTGTTTAATTTAACTGATTTTAATACCTTTTTTACCATGGTACTTTGTTTACTTAGTCTTTCCTTAATTGGTTTTTTCTGAATTTGGTCCTCATTGACTACTCTATGCCTACTGAACCTTGACCCCTTCCTTATTTAATCATGCGCTGATTCTTCTTCCTGCTTTAACTTAAGGAAGTACTTCCTTGATTCTCTAATTGATTGATTCTGAGTTCTTAAATTAGTGTACTACTATGATTGTTGCCTTATTACACTACCTACTTTTAACTATAAATACTCTAAGTCTTTCACAAAAAAGACACAAACACTTGGCTTTCAAAAACTCCTCTCTAATTTAAAATCTCTATTATCCCTTCTTCCTTGTGTTATTTTGCTACAGTTAGCTAGCTGCAAGCCAAGGCTAATCGTCTATGCTCTTTGGTTCTTTCATTCTGCTTACTTCTATCTTCACTGGTATGTCCTAGTTTAATTTAAAGCCTCAACAACAACATGTTTCTTTTCTTGTTTCAGTTTCTTTTATTTCTAGCCTGCTTTTACTTGTGGTTCTGTTGTGAAGTTTGTAGTTAGGCTTGCTAGTATGACCCCCCTTCCCTTTAAATTCATGTATTCCCTTGTGTTGTTCAAGCATGCCTGGACAATTGTTTTTTACCTACTCTGTGCTTACCATTCTTATGAGTCCCAAATCCCTACCCCCTATGTGTTTATATTCTCCCTGATTAGTTTGTGATTATGCCAGTTTCAACTATTTCTGATCATGTCCAGACCAGTCCAAATACCCTTTCTAGGGTTATGTTTGCAGTCAAATGCCTGTGTATCCCCAAGCCCCCAGACCCCTGTGTGACTACTGAACTCATTTGGGTTTTGTGTTTGATCCTATCCTGAAGTGTCTGATTTTGTTTATCACTCCAACCTATTTCAAACAATCTCTATTACCTTACTGACTGCTTTCAAAATAGACTTTTAAGTCCAGTCATTAATAACTTTCTGTCAACCTGTGTCCTGCACTTCCACTTCACTCTTAGTTAATAAGTTCTGCCCTCTCTAGTATGTGAACTTCCTTGGGATCCTCTTGAGAACCCTTTGAACTCTGGCATACTGAGGCTGGCCTTTCCTCACTGTACTGGTTCAATGCTTGGCTACTAATTCTAGGTGTAAGCATTGCTCGGGGTCCTTGAGACCCTTAGGGAACTTTGATGCATCTAGACTCTGATTTGTCTATGGAAATGAGGTTTGAAAGACCATTGGAGGCTTTGGGAAACTTGGGCCTAATTGCAGGCTCTCTATAGAATAGCTTCTTGATTTTTCTATTTTTCTTATGTAATTCATTTATTGGTCTGTCATAATTTATAAACAGATATTTGGATTATTTAGTAAAAGGGTGGGTAGATGTATACTTTGTGGGGTAACATGGGTAGAAATCTTGCTCTTAGGATTTATTTTCAAATCTGCCTGCTTCACTCAATAGAAAACATGTCCATATGGTTTTTATTCTTGTTGAATCTGATTGCTTTTGCATAATAGAATCATGCCTATAGGGTTCCACTTTTAATTTCATTTTGCATCATAATAGAGAATTATGCCTATATGATTCCACTTCTAATTTCCTCTGCATCAAATAGAAATCATGCCTATAAGGGCTTCACTTTTAATGTCATTTGCATCAGATAACAACCGTGTTCATAAATTCTACATTTGTCATGTTAGGAACCATGTTTCTAGATTCCAAGCCATCATATCTTAAATCAATTTAAGTATAGATACCATGCCTATATGATATAATTCTGATTTAGTAAGTCTTTCATATGTTACTGCAAATTGACTAAAATCAGTAATACGCCTAGACACCATGCCTATAGGGATTTCTATTCGCAATTATGTCTGAAAATCCTATTGGCTTGATAAATCCATTTTCATTTCGCCTAGTTTACTTCTTAAAACTGGTCTTATTAAGCGATGACATTTCCTAAAACTAATCCTTTAAAAATTGCTTTAATCTCATTAGATATCCTGCCTATAGGTATTACAAGGGTCTATTTCGAAAACCTGTTTGTTTCTGTACAGACACAGTACTGCATATAGGCAAGCCTTAGGGCATTTTTCAAAACCTGCATTTCTCTGAAGCCATTTTTGTCGCTCAATGTTTTTGATTCTAATAAGCTTTTAAAGAGGAGTCCCTAGGCAACTACTAGGTTATAACTTCTGAATCTGAAAGTGGTTTATTTATGCATAATCACTTAAAAATCCTGCTTTAGGACTTTGATTAATAAAGACCTTATTTGTATTTGAGTCATACTGCCTTTATGTTTGTTTAAGGAGGAATAGTGAGCCTCTTAATTGCTCCCATTATGTGGAAGTCCTAAATGCTTTTTGACTATTGCCTTTGATTTTTTTCCTTTAAAACCTTAGGGGTACGTGTAGAACCACCTATAGGTAGAGGTCCTAACTCCCTCCGGGATTATTAAGAAGGGACGTGTACAACACACAATAGGAATCAGTGACCAAACACTTGCTTTGCATGACCAATAAAGGGATGGGAAGGGTAGACGTTGGATATGATGACTACGCGTTAATGTCACGTGTAGCCCCTCATTGAGGAGTGTTTACTGGACTTTGCGTAGGGTGATCCTATAGGATAAACAACCTAGTTCCCCTCCTTACCCAAATCTTCTCCTTGTTTAAAACTTTGTTTTTCTTTATAATTTGTTCAAACCTTTATTTCACTACTTGAATTGTTCAATGAGCTTTACAACTTATTATATTCAACTATTTGTATGGACTAATTTGTAAATATAAGTTTGGCTGGGACCCACAGTTGTGGACCAAGAGGGGTGCCTAACACCTTCCCCTCGAGTTTATCTCGAGCCCTTACCCTAATCTCTGGTAATGCAAACCAACCCAAGAGTTAATCACTCTAGGTTTCCTAACGCACCATAATCCGTTAGGTGGCAACTCTTCAAATACCTAATTCTCAAAAAGAAATGAGTCATCACACCCCATGGAATGTCGAAACCCGGACTCCTCCCCACGGAGGGAAAAACGGGGCGCGACAGCGAGGACAACTTCAAAGTTCTTAGTTGTGGGTTTATTGGCCAACTTTGTATAAGGATGCAAGTGAACTTGTGAAGAGATGCGACGAATGTCAAAGAGCGGGTGGAATTTCGAAGAAGGATGAGATGCCTCTCAACACTATTCTCAAAGTTGATATTTTTTATGTGTGGGGCATTGATTTTATGGGCCAGTTTGTTAGTTCATGTGGCAACACATACATTCTAGTGGCATTTGACTACGTTTCAATGTGGGTTGAGGCCTTGGATTTACCCAATAATGAGGCCCGGAGTGTTGTTACATTTCTCAAGAAGAGTATTTTTACTAGGTTTGGCACTCCTCGAGCAATCATAAATGATGGGGGGTCTCAGTTTTGCAATAGAGCTTTTGACACTTTTCTTGCAAAGTATGGTGTTAATCTCAAAGTTTCTACCCCTTATCATCCTCAGGCGAGTGGCCAAGTTGAAGTCTCAAACAGGGAAATCAATAGTATATTGTCAATGACGGTCAATGCAAATAGGACTGATTGGTCAAAGAAATTGGATGATGCTCTATGGGCTTATAGGACTGCTTACAAGACTCCGATTGGTATGTCTCCATACCGGTTGGTGTTTGGGAAAGCTTGACATCTACCGGTTGAGTTAGAGCACAATGCCATGTGGGCTTTGAGGAAGCTAAATCTTGAATGGGATGTGGCAGCAAATCTTCGTGTAGAGCAGCTGAATGAACTTGATGAATTCCGATTTCATGCCTACTCCAGTTCGTCCTTGTACAAGGACAAGATGAAATACCTTCATGACAAGTATGCTCGTGGTAAGGAGTTCAAAGTGGGTGATTTGGTTCTCTTGTTCAATTCTCGGTTACGTCTGTTTCCAGGAAAGCTTAAGTCGAAATGGAGTGGACCTTTTGAAGTGGTGCTTATGACTCCGTTTGGTGAACTTGACTTGAAAAACAAAAATGAAGAGATCTTCAGAGTTAATGGGCATGGAGTCAAGCACTATCTTGGAAAAATTGATGACAGCCATGTAGTGGAAATGATCTATCTAAAGTGATTTGATGGTAACCTGCGTCGTGCCGCGACGTTAAATCATGCGCTTCTTGGGAGGCAACCCATGTGTCTTTATTTTTGTTTTTCTTTGATTTTCTTCTTAGTGTAGGATTTGCTTTTGGACTAACTTGTTGTGAGATGCGCGTAAGGTTATTTTGATGAAGTGCAGGACCAAATTGAAAAAATGTTGCACTCTCTGAAGTTTGGACCGCTGCCGTATTGCATTTTTTGCATCTGCAATGGCCTTATCGCGGGGAAAATATTTCATTGCGATCCGCAGTGCTAAATGTGCAAAAGTGATAGTTCTCTGAAGTTTTAACCGCGACCGCAATGCATTTTTCGCGGTCTGGGTGCTTTACAGCAGCTGCGGTGCATTTTCGCGGTCCGCGGTGGGTAAATAGTGTGGGTCCCAGGCCTTTTTCTATAAATAGGACCTCAGGCCCCATTTTACACTTTTCACTCATTTGCACTCTAAAAAAGGATAAAGTACTATTCACCCATGCACTGAATTGCGCAATACAAGAACTGAGTTTCACCTCTTTTGCATCTCACTTGTAGTACTTCAAATCTACCCTTAATCTTTAATTTTATTTTATTTTCTTTTAATTTGATAGTTCATACTTCTTCTTCTTCCTTTTTCTTTCAAGTTTTAACTTAGGGTTATATAATGTTGTTTAGATTAGGTTTAATTAGTCAAACATGGTCATTAACTACCTAGTGGGTTGATAATGTGTTGTTTAAGGTTAAAATGCACAAAAATTTGAAACCCTAGGTCTGTGTTGCTTCGTATTGATTACTGCGACCGCGATTGATTTTTCGCAGTCCGCAATGGTAAACTTCAGAGAGGTCAATTTTAAGGACCGCAACCACGGTTAATTTTTCGCGGTCCGCAGTGCCTTACCGCGGCCGCGGTGCAATTTTTTGCGGTCCGTGGTGACCTTATTCAGAGAGTAGGTAGTCTGAGTCCCACCCCACTGCGGTCTGCAGTGCTATTTTATGCAGTCTGCGGTGGTGCCTTTGCGGCCGCAATGCTTTTTATGCGGTCCACAATCAACTGTTGCCATTCATATTCTTCATTATTTCTTCTGGTACTGTGATACTAACAAACATTAACTGAATTCTCCTTGCAGATAATGGTTAAATCATGAGGCGGTGGTGAAAAACAAAAGGAAAAGGAGAGTCCTCCTAGGGTAGGGGACGAGGAATGATAAGATTGACCCCACAAGTTCGGAAAGCAATTGGGGAAGCAAGAAAACAAATCAAGGCTGCAGATAGAGCTGCTTCCCATTTAGAGGGAAGTGAGTATTTGTCCTCCGGGGAGGCATCTGAGTCTGATTTAGTGCCAGAGTATGTACCTGATTTCCCGAGGATGTTTAGGTTGAGAGATGTGCCCACACCTCCGGCCTCTCCTACTACTCAAGCATAAGTCCAAGTTTCTTTCGAGTAGTCTGAGGGCTCAACAGATATTAGTGATAGTGCAACATCTACTTCACCTGCAGCTTCAACACCCAGGGAGGATCCCATTGATGAAGAAGAAGGGGGAGAACCCCAAACAGGGGGTATGGAAAGAACTAGAAACCCGAAGGCGTGGAAAAGGAGATTTGTTAGTGAGATTGCATACCACAAGTTCCGATAGTAGCGGCCCCAGAGGAAATTGATTCTTGAGCGAAAATTCATTGAAAGGGACCTTCTGCCTCACAACCCTAATGTGAAAAGGCAATTCAGAAAGAGACCGGACTGGGAGTATTTTACAAGCAAAGTATGAGATGCAAACGAGCACTTAGTCAAGGAATTCTACGCTAATGCTGCCCACATAAAAAAGGGTACTAAAGTGACTAAGGCGCGGAATTTGACAGTGAAGTTTGATGGGAAGACAATTAATGACTACCTGGGATTTTCGGAGGAAGATGGATCATCATTCTTAGAAAAGGAAGCATTGGATGAGGCAGCCCGTTCGTGATTAGCAGAATAGCTAGCACTCCGGGGTACCACCCCAGGTTGGTTGATATCAGGGGTTCAAATTCTGAGAAAAACTTTAAGCTTCGAGGCAAAAGGGGTGGAGACTTTTGTATGCAGCAATCTGGAACCCACTACCCATGAGAACAGTCTACCTGTCTCCCGGGCAATATTGGTGGATTTTATTACGGCGGGGTTCCCGATCACATCGGGAATGTTATGTCTAGGGTGATCACAAGGGCGGTCAATAAAGGTGATAGATCATACCCCTTCCCAAATTTCCTGATAATGTACTTTGAGGACCAGGATGTGGAGAAAAGGAAGTTTGATGTGAAGGCGAAACCAAAGATGCCCATTTCATGGTACAACCTCAAGGCTGATAACAACCCCAAATCCAAAGATCCTAAAGGTAAAGCCACTACTTCTACTGGCTAGTCTGAAGAGCTAGTAGTAGTAGTCACTTCTTCTTAGCCTCTGTCAGCCACACCAGATATTGCCCCAGACCATCTACTTCCACTGCTCCAGTTATCCCCTCATCCTCAGCCTACCCATTGACTGCCCACCGTTTGAGCCAAACACTTGCCAGTATCAACAATTGGATGCAGACAACTACTTCTAAGCTGTCTGTGCTTTCTAGCTCGGTAGCAGCCCAGTCCATACTCCCACAGCCATAGTTTTCAGCTTTAGTGGAGGAGACTCTCAAGGAGCTTCTGGACAACCAAAAAAAGGTCATAGAGAACCAACAGTTGATTCTGGATGCTATAGGTGCTCATGGAAAATCTCTGAAGGAGCTGACCAAGGAGACAAAGAAGTTGAGAAAGACTCGAGCCTCAAAGGAGTCTGTGAAGGAGTTGAGGGTAGAAATGGAGAAGATTAAGACTGCTAATCATCTACCATTGGACCTACTATTGCATGAGCAACCTACAACAGCTCAAATTAAGCTGGAGCAGGAGCAGGAGCAGGAGATGGAGAGGGCACCGAAGAGGAGGAGAGTGATCCCATAGACGAATGATGCAGTGATAGAGTTGAAGGACCCGCAGAGAGGTTCCTCTAGCCAGCTTCAGGTCTTAGAGCAGCCTCAGGTCCCAGAGCAGGCACAGGTTACAGGGATCTAGTCATAGGTTCCCGAGAAATCATAGGACACAGGGACCAAGGCTCATGATCCCCTGCAGACGGAGGACCAATAGGGAGTTTTCTTTACTCTCTATCTTATTCTTGAGCTATTTTTGTCTAGTTAGCATTGAGGACAATGCTATCTTTCATTTGAGGGGGAAACCCTATGTAACACCCCAAAAATCGAAGGGCGCGACCGGCGCTCGACCGGGTAGCCCCCAGCCAAGCGGACTTGGGTGCCTTTCCTATTCCATGTGATACCCTGCGTTTCCATTACCCATTAACCAAGTGAAATAGCCATTTATAAATTTAAACACATTCTTACGAAATTTACATAACATACATAGTTACTTAGTGTGGTTTACAAGTTATACTGCCCAAAATACATAAGTACATAACCCACGTTTCTTGTCTACGGAGCCTCTAAATACAACTGAAGAATAATACGGAAATGCCGGCAACAAGGCTCTAGCTATACCTTACATAAATACAAAAATAAGACTCCGGGAAGAAAAGCGGCATGAGCCACGCAGGGCCCCGAGAGGAAGGGGCTCACCAATTCAGCTGACGGGAGGTGAAGGAGTGCTACTGTTAGTGGGCTGGAGCACCTGTTATGGAATCACCTACAATCATAACACGAATGTAGCGCCTCCGGCAAAAGGGACGTCAGTACATTTGAATTGTACTGGTATGTATAAACAAACTTTACCCCAAGTAAAATCAAGAAATACACAGATAACAAACAGTAATAGAATCAACAATCAAATGCACATGAAAGGAACAACCAAAGCCAAACAACTCCACAATCTCTCCTTTTCCCCTTTCAACATTATTTCATCACATCAATGGTTTCACAACTTTCACATATTTTTATTTCAATAGTGATTTCGATCACTTTTCCACCTTTATTACCTCGGCCACCCTTATTACCACAACCCACACTTTATTACTTCGTGTTGCGGCGCGCAACCCGATCCCACCGGACAATCATATTTCATACAACAACAACAACAACAGCAATTCACAAGGAGTGTTCATAAACATCAATACCAAATCCAACATATACAATAACCCATACACAATTCAAGTCACAACAATAATTGCCCACAACAAGTCACGTATGATATTGCCACAATTGTTTCAATTGTATCAATTACGATTTCTTTCCATCGTTTGTTCCACAACTCTTACCACGTAACACATTCATACCCACACGCACATGTGTTATTGCCATTTTACTCACACCACTATAACGAAAAACTTAACCAACAACGTTCTAGGCACATTAATCATAAGAATCTCACAAATAGTCCACATAAGTAACACATACTAATTACTCGCACACCAACAAGGTGACTTTACAAAGGTTAAAGTTAGCCATACATACCTGGAGTCGAATTCCCTTTTTAACTTCTACTTTCAATTCACCAACAGCCTAGTACCGTCAATATAGTTCACAAGTTAGCACATATAACTTAGAATTGAAGTTCACAAACTCAGTCCGAACTTACTTAAGTTTCCAACCCCTCTTTTGCAAATCTTTAGTTCTACCCAATTCCTCTTACTAGATTCTAGGTTATAAAGGACATATATGTGTATCTCAACTTCCATTTTCAAGAATTAACGCATGAGAATCCCCCTTTTGTTTAAATCTGAAAACAATGAAAAAGGGTTGGGGATTTTACCTTCAAGAATGGAGATGAAGACAATTTCTTGAAATTTTCCGACGTGGATGACTTTGAAGAATCAAATTGATGAAGGTAGGACTTTATCTCTCAAGAATTCTCTCTTCCCTCTATCTAGTTTTGTTCAAAAAATATGTTAAAATAAGGGGCTGGGGTGTTTTATTGAAAAAGGGGTCGGGTTTAAAATTTAGAAAATTGGAGCCCCGAGTCAGGTCTGCGATCACGAGTGGAAATACGGTCCGCAGAATGGAAAAAGTGCTCCCAACATCTGAACACACTGCCTGCGTATGCGGCAGAAATGCGGTCCGCATACCCGTTCTGCGGTCGCATAATGCACCGCAGAACTGCCCCTCTAAAAAATCCCAAGGGAAATATGCGACAACTATGCGGTCCGCATATCGGTTATGCGATTGCATATCGGACCGCATATTTAACCTCAAATTCGACCAACACACTGACTCACTTTGCGGAGATTATGCGGTCTGCATACTTGATATGCGACCGCATTCTCGACCGCAGAATCGCATTTTCCGGAAAATAGTATTTCTTGACTTTTTATAGCATAGATCAGTGCAAAAAGGGTCCGATCTACCAGGTTTTGAGTACAAGTTTTTCACAGGGCCTTACATCCTCCCCCACTTAAAATTATTCGTCCTCGAATGAGGATTTTGGAAATCGGTTGGTTTTGAAAACATGATTTGCAACCTCCCAATTTTCGAGAAAAAAATTGCCATAGTTCCCTTTGTAATTAGACTTATCTACCTATCAGAGAGCCCCCAAAACATTATTTCCAAGCACCATTACGCTATCCCTATTATCCCTACAATTGGTATACAATTCATTACCTCAACACCTGCACATAATTTGGCCACTTTCAATGAGTTCCATACAGTTCAACCACTTCAATACACTATACGAATTTCAATTAATCATTACCAATCTACACTACCTTTAATCATTCACTTATCACATGAGTTCTTACAAAATTTTCATTTACCAAAAAAGGGCTTGAGCATGACTCAATTAATCACAACACATACAATTCTTGCACAACTTGAGGAGTTACAATAGTAAAGCATTTAGGAAAAATATATGGGGTGTCTTTGTACCAGATTGAACACAACATCAATTTACTTAGAGATAAGATTTCGCACGATCACTACTAGACTTGTTCAAACAGATGGGGATATTTTTCTTTCATCTCACTTTCCGCTTCCCACGTGACTTCCTCGACTTCTTGACTTTGCCATAGCACTTTAACTGAAGCAACTTCCTTGTTTCTCAATTTGCGGACTTGCCTATCAAGAATAGCGATAGGAATTTCTTCATATGATAACTTTTCATTGACCTCGATAGCCTCGATTGGCACGATGGTGGATGGATCTCCAACCACTTTCTTTAACATAGACACATGGAACATCGGGTTCACTAATGACATTGCAGGGGCAATTCCAGTCTATAGGCCACCTGTCCTATCCTTTGAGTGACCCGATGCGGCCCGACATATCTAGGACTCAACTTCCCTTTCTTCCCAAATCGCATGACTCCCTTCATAGGAAATACCCTCAAGAACACCCAATCATCTACTTGGAATTCCAATATTTCTTCGACGAATGTCCGCGTAAGATTTCTGGCGACTCTGAGCAGCTTTCATCCTTTACTGAATGATTTTAACTTTTCCCATAGCCTGGTGCACGAGATCTGGCCCTAACAATTCTGCTTCACCCACTTCGAACCATCCGATCGGAGACCTACATCTCCTCCCATACAATGCCTCAAATGGGGCCATCTGAATGCTAACATGAAAGCTGTTATTGTAAGCAAATTCTATAAGTGGAAAGTGATCATCCCAATTACCTTTGAAATCCAAGACACAAGCCTGTAACATATCTTCAAGCGTCTGAATAGTCTGCTCCGCTTGACCATCAGTCTGCGGATGGAAAACCGTGCTGAGATTCACCTGAGTACCCAAACCTTGCTGAAATTTCTTACAAAATTAGCTGTGAACTGGGCCCCTCGATCTGAGATAATAGAAAGTGGAGTTCCATGAAGCCTTACTATTTTCTTGATATACAATTGAGCATATTTTTCCGCAGTATCCGTGGACTTGACTGGCAAGAAGTGAGCTGATTTGGTGAGTCGATCCACTATTACCCAAATTGAGTCGAACTTGTACTGAATGCGAGGTAACCCTACCACGAAATCCTTGTTGATCATCTCCCATTTCCACATTGGTATTTCCATAAGTTGAGTTAACCCACCGGGCCGCTGATGCTCAGCTTTTACTTGCTGACAATTCGGACATTTAGATACAAAGTCCGCCACACCCCTCTTTATACCGTTCCACCAATAAATTTCCTTAAGATCACGGTACATTTTCGTAGAACCTGGGTGCATAGAATACCTGGAATTATGAGCCTCCGCCATTACCCTCCCCCGAAGATTATCCACATCTGAAACACATAGCCTACCTTTACATCATAATACGCCATCTTCACCACCGAGTGAAAATGTCGAAGTCTTGTTATTCAAAACGGCCTGCTTCATTTGTGCTAATGCTGGATTAATGAACTGCTTTTCCTTGACTTCCGCTACCAGCGACAATTCTGCTACATTACGCACCATAACTTTCCCGTCGTTTGAGGTTGAAATACGAACCCCCATACTGGCCAATTGATAAACCTCCCGAGCCAAAGGCCTCTGATCCGCTCCCAAATGATCCAAACTACCCATGGACTTCCGAGAGCGTCGGCCACCACATTCGCCTTCCCTGGATGGTATAAAATATCCATATCATAATCCTTGATCAATTGTAACCACCGCCGCTGCCTTAAATTTCAACTCCTTCTGCTTGAACAAATATTGGAGACTCTTGTGGTCCGAGAACACATCCACATGGACCCCATAATGATAATGCTGCCATATTTTCAAGGCAAATACAACTGTCGCAAGCTCCAAATCATGCGTCAGATAATTCTTCTCGTGATTCTTGAGTTGCCTTGAAGCATACGCTATAACCTTCCCATGTTGCATCAACACACACCCCAAACTGACACTAGAGGCATCGCAATAAACCACAAATCCTTCCGTGCCTTCTGGCGAGGTCAATCTCGACTTCAATTCCTGAAAAATTTTCTCACAAACGTCGGACCATTGGAACTTAACTGCTTTCTGCGTCAACTTAGTCAAAGGGGAGGCAAGGGTAGAGAATCCTTCCACAAACCTCCGATAATACCCCACTAAACCCAAGAAGCTACGGATCTCCGTCGGGGTCGTGGGTCTAGGCCAATCCTTTACTACTGCAATCTTCTGGGGATCCACCTGAATCCCTTCACTGGAAACAACATGGCCCAGAAAGGTAACGAACGACAACCAAAATTCACATTTTTAAAATTTAACATACAACTGGTGCTGATAAAGGGTCTACGGAACTGCCCTGAGGTGATCGGCATGATCCTCCCGGCTCCGCGAATAAACAAGGATGTCATCAATGAAAACAATCACAAAGGAGTCTAGAAATGTCTTGAAGACCCGATTCATAAGATTTATGAAATCTGCTGGGGCGTTGGTTAGCCCAAAAGACATGACCAAGAATTCAAAGTGACCATAGCGAGTTCTGAAAGCGGTCTTAGGAATATCTTGTTCACTGATCTTCAATTGGTGATACCCGGACCGTAGATCAATTTTGGAAAAGAACCTCGCACCTTGCAATTGGTCGAACAAATCATCTATCCGAGGCAAAGGATATTTATTCTTGATTGTGACCTTGTTAAGCTGCCGATAATCAATACACAACCGGAGCGACCTATCCTTATTTCTGACAAAAAGAATCGGGGCACCCCACGGTGACACACTTGGCCGTATGAACCCCTTTTCTAATAAATCCTTCAGCTGTTCCTTTAAGTCCCTCAACTTCGCTGGCACCATTCTGTATAGTGGAATAGATATCGGCTGAGTATCTGGCAATACATCAATCCCGAAATCAATCTCCCTATCTGGCGGGATCCCTGGAAGCTCGTTCGGAAACACTTCAAGAAACTCATTCACGACTGGCACAGACTCGGGGACAGACACTTCTGAAGTGGTGTCCGCCACCCGGACAAAATGGTAGATACACCCCTTCCTAATCATCTTCGAAGCCTTAAGGTAGGAAATAAACCTACCTTTCGGCACCATACCTTTTTCCTTCCACTCAATAACCGGCTCATTAGGGAACTCAAGCCTCATGACTCTCATTCGACAGTCAAGTTTAGCAAAGCATGAATAAAGCCAGTCCATTCCCATAATCACATCAAAATCCACCATTTCAAGCTCAATAAGATCGGCCGTGGTAGCACGACCACATACCATGACAACGCAATTCCTATAAACTCGCATGGCTGTAATTGAATTACCAACCAGAATCGACACAGAGAACGGCTCATGAAGCTGTTCGGGTTCTACCCCAAAACTTGAAGCAATGAATGGGGTGACATAAGACAAAGAGGACCCCAGATAAATAAGAGCATAACAATCAATGGCCTGAACAGACAAGATACCTGTAGCAACATCTGGGGAGGCCTTTGCACTCTGGCGAACACTCAAGGAGTAAAACCGGCTGGATACACCTCTACCACGAGCTCCACCCCTAACTACACCGCGCCCTACTAGGGCTGGAGGATGCACGGATGATGTGGCAACTGAAGAACTGGATGACTGAGAAAATCCCCCACCCATGCCCTGACTGGGCGCACGGCAGTCCCGCTGGATATGACCTCTCACCCGGCATCTATAACACACCGGAATATCCAAATAACAAGTCTCAGAATGGAACCTCCCACACTTGGGGCATGAAGCCCTCCCTTGCTGCTGTGATCTCCATTCTGGACGACTAGAATGATGGGGACTCCTACTGTCTGAACCTGATCTCAAATGACTGCCCTTCTGATAACTGTGCACAGATGGCGGTGCGCTTGCTGAGGACTGGGCATAAGACTGGGACGGCCCTGATGGCCCTCTCCTCGGAACTATTCTCCCTGAGTGACCCTGATCGGGCCCTGCTACTACTCTCCCTTTCTGCCTGTATTTTCAACTTCCTAGCCTCTGTGGCCTGAACGAACCCCACAATCTTCCCATAATTCATATCTGAGTGTAAGGCCACTGTAGCAGCCTCATTCACCACCAAAGGACTAAGACCCTGAACGAATCGCCGAACTTGAGCATCCATGGTCGACACTAACTGAGGAGCATACTTGGACAACCTCACAAACTCCATGTGGTACTCTCAAACACTCATACTGCCCTGCTTGAGGACCTCAAACTCTGTGGCACGGGCCGCCATTGTCTCGGCAGACAAGAAGTGTTCCATGGATGCATATACAAACTCATCCCCTGTAGCCGGAGGTCTTCCCTCCCCACGGGAATTCTCCCTCATCTCGAACCACGAATACGCAGCTCCCCTCAACCTATATGAAGCCAACTCAACCCCTTCATTCTCTGTAGCCTTCATCACTCGAAGGGTCTTATACATTTCATCAAGTAATTCCTATGTATCGGCCTATGGGTCTGTGCCCGTGAACTCTGGAGGGCCAACCGCAGAAACTGTTTGACTTTGGAGCTGGCGGAATCTCCCTGTCCACTAGGGGGCGCAGGGGCATCATGAGATTTCTGGGCCTGAGCGGCCACTAACTGGGTCAACATATGGATGACTCCTCTAAGGTCCCCATCAGAAACCCTAGGACCGGAAGCTGGAATTGCACAAGATCAGGAATATCAGTGGGAGGGATGGTAGCAACCTCTGCCGCAGCTGGAATAGGAATACTTGGATATAGAATAGATGGGCCAGGCAGATTTGAGACCGGGGAGTCAATCTTACCCACGACATCAGGTACATGATTCACAGCCACACTTGGGGTGGCATTGGCCCCGAGGCCGAGTCTAGCTCTCTTCTTAGGTGCCATTACTGAAAATTTGGAACAGAGCACGAGTTAGATGTAAATACTTCCACTTTTCACTTCATCGCACGATATAGAGTAACAAAGAATAAGGTAATTTCCTAAATGCCCATGTAGCCTCCAACTTATAGATGTGGTCGACAACACACCGATAAGGAGGACTCTACTAGACACGGCTCCAAGATATCCTAGGACACTTTAAAACCTTAGGCTCTAATACCAAGTTTGTCACGCCCCGAAAACCGAGCGGCGCGACCGGCGCTCGACCGGGTAGCCCCCAGCCAAGCGGACATGGGTGCCTTTCCTATTCCACGTGATACCCTGCGTTTCCATTACCCATTAACCAAGTGAAATAGCCATTTATAAATTAAAACACATTCTTACGAGATTTACATAACATACATAGTTACTTAGCATGGTTTACAAGTTATACTGCCCAAAATACATAAGTACATAACCCACGTTTTTTGTCTACGGAGCCTCTAAATACAACTGAAGAATAATACGGAAATGCCGGCAACAAGGCTCCAGCTATACCTTACACAAATACCAAAATAAGACTCTGGGAAGAAAAGCGGCATGAGCCACGTAGGGCCCCGAGAGGAAGGGGCTCACCAATTCAGCTGACGGGAGGTGAAGGAGTGCTACTGTCGGTGGGCTGGAGCACGTGTTATAGAACCACCTACAATCATAACATGAATGTAGCGCCCCCGGCAAAAGGGACGTCAGTACATTTGAATTGTACTAGTATGTATAAACAAACTTTACCCCAAGTAAAATCAAGAAATACACAGATAACAAATAGTAATAGAATCAACAATAAAATGCACATGAAAGGAACAAGCAAAGCCAAACAACTCCACAATCTCTCCTTTTCCCCTTTCAACATTATTTCATCACATCAATGGTTTCACAACTTTCACATATTTTTATTTCAATAGTGATTTCGATCACTTTTCCACCCTTATTACCTCGGCCACCCTTATCACCACAACCCACACCTTATTAATTCGTGTTGTGGGGCGCAACCCGATCCCACCGGACAATCATATTTCACACAACAACAACAACAACAACAATTCACAAGGAGTGTTCATAAACATCAATACCAATTCCAACATATACAATAACACGTACACAATTAAAGTCACAACAATAATTTCCCACAACAAGTCACGTATGATATTGCCACAGTTGTTTCAATTGTATCAATTACGATTTCTTTCCATCGTTTGTTCCACAGCTCTTACCACGTAACAAATTCATACCCACACGCACTTATGTTATTGCCATTTTACTCACACCACTATAACGGCAAACTTAACCAACAACGTTCAAGTCACATTAATCACAAGAATCTCACAAATAGTCTACATAAGTAACACATACCAATTACTCGCACACCGACAAGGTGACTTTACAAAGGTTAAAATTAGCCATACATACCTGGAATTGAATTCCCTTTTTAACTTCTACTTTCAATTCACCAACAGCCTAGTACCATCAATCTAGTTCACAAGTTAGCACATATAACTTAGAATTGAAGTTCACAAACTCAACCCGAACTTACTTAGGTTTCCAACCCCTCTTTTGCAAATCTTTAGTTCTACCCAATTCCTCTTACTAGATTCTAGGTTTTAAAGGACATGCATATGTATATCAACTTCAATTTTCAAGAATTAACGCATGAGAACCCCCCTTTTGATTAAATCTGAAAACAATGAAAAAGGGTTGGGGATTTTTCCTTCAAGAACGGAGATGAAGACAATTGCTTGAAATTTCCCGGCCTGGATGACTTTGAAGAATCAAATTGATGAAGGTAGGACTTTATCTCTCAAGAATTCTCTCTTCCCTCTCTCTAGATTTGTTCAGAAAATATGTTAAAATAAGGGGCTGGGGTGTTTTATTGAAATAGGGGTCGGGTTTAAAATTTAGAAAATTGGAGCCCCGAGTCAGGTCTGCGATCGCAGAGTGGAAATGCGGTCCGCAAAATGGACCGCAAAAGTACTCCCAACATCTGAACACACTGCCTGCATATGCGGCAGAAATGCGGTCTGCATACCCGTTTTGCGGTCGCCTAATGCACCGCAGAACTGCCCCTCTCAAAAATCCCAATGGAAATATGTGACGACTATGCGGTCCGTATATCGGTTATGCGATCGCATATCAGACCGCATAGTTAACCTCAAATTCGACCAACACACTGACTCACTTTGCGGAGATTATGCAGTCTGCATACCTGATATGCGACCGCATTCTCGACCGCAGAATCACATTTTCCGGAAAACAGTATTTCTTGACTTTTTATAGCATAGATCAGTGCAAAAAGGGTCCGATCTACCAGGTTTTGAGTACAAGTTTTTCACAGGGCCTTACATCCTCCCCCACTTAAAATTATTCGTCCTCGAATGAGGATTTTGGAAATCGGTTGGTTTTGAAAACATGATATGCAAACTCCCAATTTTTGAGAAAAAAAAATTGCCATAGTTCCCTTTGTAATTAGACTTATCTACCTGTCAGAGAGCCCCCAAAACATTATTTCCAAGCACCATTACGCTATCCCTATTATCCCTACAATTGGTATACAATTCATTACCGCAACACTTGCACATAATTTGGCCACTTTCAATGAGTTCCATACAGTTCAACCACTTCAATACACTATACGAATTTCAATTAATCATTACCAATCTACACTACCTTTAATCATTCACTTATCACATGAGTTCTTACAAAATTTTCATTTACCAAAAAAGGGCTTGAGCATGACTCAATTAATCACAACACATACAATTCTTGCACAACTTGAGGAGTTACAATAGTAAAGCATTTAGGAAAAATATATGGGTTGTCTTTGTACCAGATTGAACACAACATCAATTTACATAGAGATAAGATTTCGCACGATCACTACTAGACTTGTTCAAACAGATGGGGATATTTTTCTTTCATCTCACTTTCCGCTTCCCACGTGGCTTCCTCGACTTGTTGACTTTGCCATAACACTTTAACTGAAGAAACTTCCTTGTTTCTCAATTTGCGGATTTGCCTATCAAGAATAGCGATCAGAATTTATTCATATGAAAACTTTTCATTGACCTCGATAGCTTCGATTGGCACGATGGTGGATGGGTCTCCAACCACTTTCTTTAACATAGGTACATGGAACACCGGGTGCACTAATGACATTGAAGGGGCAATTCCAGTCTATAGGCCACCTGTCCCATCCTTTGAGTGACCCGATACGGACCGACATATCTAGGACTCAACTTCCCTTTCTTCCCAAATCGCATGACTCCCTTCATAGGAAATACCCTCAAGAACACCCAATCATCTACTTGGAATTCCAATATTTCTTCGACGAATGTCCGCGTAAGATTTCTGGCGACTCTGAGCAGCTTTCAGCCTTTACTGAATGATTTTAACTTTTCCCATAGCCTGGTGCACGAGATCTGGCCCTAACAATTCTGCTTCACCCACTTCGAACCATCCGATCGGAGACCTACATCTCCTCCCATACAATGCCTTAAATGGGGCCATCTGAATGCTAACATGAAAGCTGTTATTGTAAGCAAATTCTATAAGTGGAAAGTGATCATCCCAATTACCTTTGAAATCCAAGACACAAGCCTGTAACATATCTTCAAGCGTCTGAATAGTCTGCTCCGCTTGACCATCAGTCTGCGGATGGAAAACCGTGCTGAGATTCACCTGAGTACCCAAACCTTGCTGAAATTTCTTACAAAATTAGCTGTGAACTGGGCCCCTCGATCTGAGATAATAGAAAGTGGAGTTCCATGAAGCCTTACTATTTTCTTGATATACAATTGAGCATATTTTTCCGCAGTATCCGTGGACTTGACTGGCAAGAAGTGAGCTGATTTGGTGAGTCGATCCACTATTACCCAAATTGAGTCGAACTTGTACTGAATGCGAGGTAACCCTACCACGAAATCCTTGTTGATCATCTCCCATTTCCACATTGGTATTTCCATAAGCTGAGTTAACCCACCGGGCCGCTGATGCTCAGCTTTTACTTGCTGACAATTTGGACATTTAGATACAAAGTCCGCCACACCCCTCTTTATACCATTCCACCAATAAATTTCCTTGAGATCACGGTACATTTTCGTAGAACCTGGGTGCACAGAATACCTAGAATTATGAGCCTCCGCCATTACCCTCCCCCGAAGATTATCCACATCTGGAACACATAGCCTACCTTGACATCGTAATACACCATCCTCACCACCGAGTGAAAATGTCGAAGTCTTGTTATTCAAAACGGCCTCCTTCATCTGTGCTAATGCTGGATTAATGAACTGCTTTTCCTTGACTTCCGCTACCAGTGACAATTTTGCTCCATTACGCACCATAACTTTCCCCTCGTTTGAGGTCGAAATACGAACCCCCATACTGGCCAATTGATAAACCTCCCGAGCCAAAGGCCTCTGATCTTCTCCCGTATGAACCCCTTTTCTAATAAATACTTCAGCTGTTCCTTTAACTCCCTCAACTTTGCTGGCGCCATTCTGTATGGTGGAATAGATATCGGCCGAGTATCTGGCAATACATCAATCCCGAAATCAATCTCCTTATCTGGCGGGATCCCTGGTAGCTCGTCCGGAAACACTTCAAGAAACGCATTCACGACTGGCACGGACTCGGGGACAGACACTTCTAAAATGGTATCCGCCACCCGGACCAAATGGTAGATACACCCCTTCCTAATCATCTTCGAAGCCTTAAGGTAGGAAATAAACCTACCTTTCGGCACCATACCTTTTTCCTTCCATTCAATAACCGGCCCATTAGGGAACTCAAGCCTCATGACTCTCATTCGACAGTCAAGTTTAGCAAAGCACGAATAAAGCCAGTCCATTCCCATAATCACATCAAAATCCACCATTTCAAGCTTAATAAGATTGGTCGTGGTAGCACAACCACATACCATGACAACGCAATTCCTATAAACTCGCATGGCTGTAATTGAATCACCAACCAGAGTCGACACAGAGAACGGCTCATGAAGCTATTCGGGTTCTACCCCAAAACTTGAAGCAATGAATGGGGTGAGATAAGACAAAGACGACCCCGGATCAATAAGAGCATAACAATCAATGGCCTAAACAGACAAGATACCTGTATCAACATCTGGGGAGGCCTCTGCACTCTGGCAAACACTCAAGGAGTAAAACCGGCTGGATACACCTCTACCACGAGCTCCACCCCTAACTACACCGCGCCCTGCTGGGGCTGGAGGATGCATGGATGATGTGGCAGCTGAAGAGCCGGATGACTGAGCAAATCCCCCACCCATGCCCTGACTAGGCGCACGGCAGTCCCGATGGATATGACATCTCACCCCGCATGTATAACACACCGGAATATCCAAATAACAAGTCTCAGAATGGAACCTCCCACACTTGGGGCATGAAGCCCTCCCTTGCTGCTATGATCTCCCTTTTAGACGACTGGAATGATGGGGTCTCCTACTGTCTGAACCTGATCTCAAATGACTGCCCTTCTGATAACTGTGCACAGATGGCGGTGCGCTTGCTGAGGACTGGGCATAAGACTGGGACGGCCCTGATGGCCCTCTCCTCGGAACTAGTCTCCCTGAGTGACCCGCTGATCGGGCCCGACTGCTACTCTCCCTTTCTGCCCGTATTTTCAACTTCCTAGCCTCTGTTGCCTGAACGAACCCCACAATCTTCTCATAATTCATATCTGAGTGTAAGGCCACTATAGCAGCCTCATTCACCACCAAAGGACTAAGACCCTAAACGAATGGACGAACTCGAGCACCCATGGTCGACACTAACTGAGGAGCATACTTGGACAACCTCACAAACTCCATGTGGTACTCTCAAACACTCATACTGCCCTGCTTGAGGACCTCAAACTCTGTGGCACGGGCCGCCATTGTCTCGGCAGGCAAGAAGTGATCCATGAATGCATATACAAACTCATCCCATGTAGCCGGAGGTCTTCCCTCCCCACGGGAATTCTCCCACATCTCGAACCACGAATACGCTGCTCCCCTCAACCTATATGAAGCCAACTCAACCCCTTCCTTCTTTGTAGCCTTCATCACTCGAAGGGTCTTATACATTTCATCAAGTAATTCCTATGGATCGGCCTCTAGGTCTGTGCCCGTGAACTCTGGGGGGGCCAACCGCAGAAACTGGCTGACTCTGGAGCTGGCGGAATCTCCCTGTCCGCTGGGGGGCGCAGGGGAATCATGAGATTTTTGGGCCTGAGCGGCCACTAACTGGGTCAACATATGGATGGCTCCTCTAAGGTTCCCATCAGAAACCCCAGGATCGGAAGCTGGAATTGCATCAAGATCAGGAATATCAGCGGGAGAGATGGTAGCACCCTCTGCCGCAGCTGGAATAAGAATACTTGGATCTAGAATAGATGGGCCAGGCAGATTCGAGACCGGGGAGTCACTCTTACCCACGGCATCAGGTACATGATTCACAGCCACACTTGGGGTGGCATTGGCCCCGAAGCCGAGTCTAGCTCTCTTCTTAGGTGCCATTACTGAAAATTTGGAACAGAGCACGAGTAGATGTAAATACTTCCTTTTCACTTCATCGCACGATATAGAGTAACAAAGAAGAAGGTAATTTCCTAAATGCCCATGTAGCCTCCAACTTATAGATGTGGTCGACAACACACCGATAAGGAGGACTCTACTTGACACGGCTCCGAGACATCCTAGGACACTTTAAAACCTTAGGCTCTGATACCAAGTTTGTCACGCCCCGAAAACCGAGGGGCGCGACCGACACTCGACCGGGTAGCCCCCAGCCAAGCGGACCTGGGTGCCTTTCCTATTCCACATGATACCCTGCATTTCCATTACCCATTAACCAAGTGAAATAGCCATTTATAAATTAAAACACATTCTTACGAGATTTACATAACATACATAGTTACTTAGCATGGTTTACAAGTTATACTGCCCAAAATACATAAGTACATAACCCACGTTTCTTGTCTACGGAGCCTCTAAATACAACTGAAGAATAATACGGAAATGCCGGCAACAAGGCTCTAGCTATACATTACACAAATACCAAAATAAGACTCTGGGAAGAAAAGCGGCATGAGCCACGTAGGGCCCCGAGAGGAAGGGGCTCACCAATTCAGCTGACGGGAGGTGAAGGAGTGCTACTGTCGGTGGGCTGGAGCACGTGTTATAGAACCACCTACAATCATAACATGAATGTAGCGCCCCCGGCAAAAGGGACGTCAGTACATTTGAATTGTAATGGTATGTATAAACAAACTTTACCCCAAGTAAAATCAAGAAATACACAGATAACAAATAGTAATAGAATCAACAATAAAATGCACATGAAAGGAACAAGCAAAGCCAAACAACTCCACAATCTCTCCTTTTCCCCTTTCAACATTATTTCATCACATCAATGGTTTCACAACTTTCACATATTTTTATTTCAATAGTGATTTCGATCACTTTTCCACCCTTATTACCTCGGCCACCCTTATCACCACAACCCACACCTTATTAATTCGTGTTGTGGGGCGCAACCCGATCCCACCGGACAATCATATTTCACACAACAACAACAACAACAACAATTCACAAGGAGTGTTCATAAACATCAATACCAATTCCAACATATACAATAACACGTACACAATTAAAGTCACAACAATAATTTCCCACAACAAGTCACGTATGATATTGCCACAGTTGTTTCAATTGTATCAATTACGATTTCTTTCCATCGTTTGTTCCACAGCTCTTACCACGTAACAAATTCATACCCACACGCACTTATGTTATTGCCATTTTACTCACACCACTATAACGGAAAACTTAACCAACAACGTTCAAGTCACATTAATCACAAGAATCTTACAAATAGTCCACATAAGTAACACATACCAATTACTCGCACACCGACAAGGTGACTTTACAAAGGTTAAAGTTAGCCATACATACTTGGAATCGAATTCCCTTTTTTAACTTCTACTTTCAATTCACCAACAGCCTAGTACCGTCAATCTAGTTCACAAGTTAGCACATATAACTTAGAATTGAAGTTCACAAACTCAGCCGAACTTACTTAGGTTTCCAACCCCTCTTTTGCAAATCTTTAGTTCTACCCAATTCCTCTTACTAGATTCTAGGTTTTAAAGGACATGCATGTGTATCTCTACTTCCATTTTCAAGAATTAACGCATGAGAGTTCCCCTTTTGTTTAAATCTGAAAACAATGAAAAAAGGTTGGGGATTTTACCTTCAAGAACGGAGATGAAGACAATTGCTTGAAATTTTCCGGCCTGGATGACTTTGAAGAATCAAATTGATGAAGGTAGGACTTTATCTCTCAAGAATTCTCTCTTCCCTCTCTCTAGTTTTGTTCAAAAAATATTTTAAAATAAGGGGCTGGGGTGTTTTATTGAAAAAGGGGTCGGGTTTAAAATTTAGAAAATTGGAGCCCCGAGTCAGGTCTGCGATCGCAGAGTGGAAATGCGGTCCGCAGAATGGACCGCAAAAGTGCTCCCAACATCTGAACACACTGCCTACGTATGCGGCAGAAATGCGGTCCACACACCCGTTCTGCTGTCGCATAATGCACCGCAGAACTGCCCCTCTCAAAAATCCCAAGGGAAATATGTGACGACTATGCGGTCCGCATATCGGTTATGCGATCGCATATCGGACCGCATATTTAACCTCAAATTCGACCAACACACTAACTCACTTTGCGGAGATTATGCGCTCTGCATACCTGATATGCGACCACATTATCGACCGCATAATCGCATTTTCCGGAAAACAGTATTTCTTGACTTTTTATAGCATAGATCAGTGCAAAAAGGGTCTAATCTACCAGGTTTTGAGTACAAGTTTTTCACAGGGCCTTACATCCTCCCCCACTTAAAATTATTCGTCCTCGAATGAGGATTTTGGAAATCGGTTGGTTTTGAAAACATGATATGCAAACTCCCAATTTTTGAGAAAAAAAATTGCCATAGTTCCCTTTGTAATTAGACTTATTTACCTATCAGAGAGCCCCCAAAACATTATTTCCAAGCACCATTACGCTATCCCTATTATCCCTACAATTGGTATACAATTCATTACCTCAACACCTGCACATAATTTGGCCACTTTCAGTGAGTTCCATACAGTTCAACCACTTCAATACACTATACGAATTTCAATTAATCATTACCAATCTACACTACCTTTAATCATTCACTTATCACATGAGTTCTTACAAAACTTTCATTTACCAAAAAGGGCTTGAGCATGACTCAATTAATCACAACACATACAATTCTTGCACAACTTGAGGAGTTACAATAGTAAAGCATTTAGGAAAAATATATGGGGTGTCTTTGTACCAGATTGAACACAACATCAATTTACTTAGAGACAAGAGTTCGCACGATCACTACTAGACTTGTTCAAACAGATGGGGATATTTTTCTTTCATCTCACTTTCCGCTTCCCACGTGGCTTCCTCGACTTGTTGACTTTGCCATAGCATTTTAACTGAAGCAACTTCCTTGTTTCTCAATTTGCGGACTTGCCTATCAAGAATAGCGATCGGAATTTCTTCATATGATAACTTTTCATTGACCTCGATATCCTCGATTGGCACGATGGTGGATGGGTCTCCAACCACTTTCTTTAACATAGACACATGGAACACCGAGTTCACTAATGACATTGCAGGGGCAATTCCAGTCTATAGGCCACCTGTCCTATCCTTTGAGTGACCCGATACGGCCCGACATATCTAGGACTCAACTTCCCTTTCTTCCCAAATTGCATGATTCCGTTCATCGGATATACCCTCAAGAACACCCAATCATCTACTTGGAATTCCAATATTTCTTCGACGAATGTCCGCGTAAGATTTCTGGCGACTGTGAGCAGCTTTCAGCCTTTACTGAATGATTTTAACTTTTTCCATAGCCTGATGCACGAGATCTGGCCCTAACAATTCTGCTTCACCCACTTCGAACCATCCGATCGGAGACCTACATCTCCTCCCGTACAATGCCTCAAATGGGGCCATCTGAATGCTAACATGAAAGCTGTTATTGTAAGCAAATTCTATAAGTGGCAAGTGATCATCCCAATTACCTTTGAAATCCAAGACACAAGCCTGTAACATATCTTCAAGCGTATGAATAGTCTGCTCCGCTTGACCATTAGTCTGCGGATGGAAAACCGTGCTTAGATTCACCTGAGTACCCAAACCTTGCTGAAATTTCTTCCAAAATTAGCTGTGATCTGGGCCCCTCGATCTGAGATAATAGAAAGTGGAGTTCCATGAAGCCTTACTATTTTCTTGATATACAATTGAGCATATTGTTCCGCAGTATCCGTGGACTTGACTGGCAAGAAGTGAGCTGATTTGGTGTGTCGATCCACTATTACCCAAATTGAGTCGAACTTGCATTGAGTGCGAGGTAACCCTACCACGAAATCCATGTTGATCATCTCCCATTTCCACATTGGTATTTCTATAAGCTGAGTTAACCCACCGGGCCGCTGATGCTCAGCTTTTACTTGCTGACAATTCGGACATTTAGATACAAAGTCCGCCACACCCCTCTTTATACCGTTCCACCAATAAATTTCCTTGAGATCACGGTACATTTTCGTAGAACCTGGGTGCACAGAATACCTGGAATTATAAGCCCCTGCCATTACCCTCCCCCGAAGATTATCCACATTTGGAACACATAGCCTACCTTGACATCGTAATACACCATCCTCACCACCGAGTGAAAATGTCGAAGTCTTGTTATTCAAAACGGCCTCCTTCATCTGTGCTAATGCTGGATTAATGAACTGCTTTTCCTTGACTTCCGCTACCAGTGACAATTCTGCTCCATTACGCACCATAACTTTCCCCTCATTTGAGGTCGAAATATGAACCCCCATACTGGCCAATTGATAAACCTCCCGAGCCAAAGGCCTCTGATCCGCTCCCAAATGATCCAAACTACCCATGGACTTCTGAGAGCGTCGGCCACCACATTCGCCTTCCCTGGATGGTATAAAATATCCATATCATAATCCTTGATCAATTGTAACCACCGTCACTGCCTTAAATTTCAACTCCTTCTGCTTGAACAAATATTGGAGACTCTTGTGGTCCGAGAACACATCCACATGGACCCCATAAAGATAATGCTGCCATATTTTCAAGGCAAATACAACTGCCGCAAGCTCCAAATCATGCGTCGGATAATTCTTCTCGTGATTCTTGAGTTGCCTTGAAGCATACGCTATAACCTTCCCATGTTGCATCAACACACACCCCAAACCGACCCTGGAGGCATCGCAATAAACCACAAATCCTTCCGTGCCTTCTGGAAAGGTCAATTTCGGCGTCGAGGTCAATCTCGACTTCAATTCCTGAAAAATTTTCTCACAAGCGTCGGACCATTGGAACTTAACTACTTTCTGCGTCAACTTAGTCAAAGGGGAGGCGAGGGTAGAGAATCCTTCCACAAACCTCCGATAATACCCCGCTAAACCCAAGAAGCTACGGATCTCCGTCGGGGTCGTGGGTCTAGGCCAAACCTTTACTACTGCAATCTTCTGGGGATCCACCTGAATCCCTTCACTGGAAACAACATGGCCCAGAAAGGTAACGGACTCCAACATGGCCCATTGCGTCCGCAGTCTCGTGTTTCTCCCCCTTATCTCATTTCCTTTCCCTATTTAATGACTTTGTAATAGCTTTGTAGACTTTTTCAGACTTGTGTTAGAATTGATAGATGCTCATGACTAGTGTGACACCCCGGTATCGGGTTGTGTTGGGTTTATGTTCCATAAACTGTAATTTTATCTACTTACTTTTAGATTATTTTATTACATTTTAGACTTAATTCTTATTATTTAATTGCTTAAAACTGAAATGGGTAAGTGTCGACTGGCCTTGTCTTTATGAGAGGTGCCATCACGACCGGATCTAGGTTTAGGGTCATGACAAGTTGCTATAAGAGCCTAGTTTACATAGGTCTCATGAGTCATGAGCAGGTTTAGTAGAGTCTCGCGGATCGGTACAGAGACGTCTGTATTTATCCTCGAGAGGCTGTAGAACCTTTAGGAAAAAATTCATATTTTTTAAATTCTTGTCGTGCAAATTTGTTGATCTGAGTACTAAACTTTTGTTATTCTATTCTCTCACAGATGGTGAGGACACGCACTACCGGTCAGGACGGACGACCACCGTACCACCGGCTGTGGCCACAAGAGGCCGAGGACGCGGTCGTAGTAGAGGTAGGGGCAGAGGTATGGCCCATACAACAGCTAGGGCAGCACCTGCAGATCCACCAACTGCCCTAGTTCAGGATCAGGTCCCAGCTATGGACGCTCCAACAGCACCAGCTCAGGCACCAACTGTGCCCATTGTGATTCCGGGTCTTCAGGAGGCCTTGGATCAGATCTTATCAGTTTGCATTGGCCTAGCTCAGGCGGTTTCAACCACTACAGCTGCAACTACTTCTCAGGCTAGGAAAGGCAATCAGACTCCTACCGCTCGCACACCTGAGCAGGTCGTGCAGGGACTTCAAATGCTGGGGGCGCATCCAGCCTAGCCGGTTGTAGCTGCTTAGGACTATGTAGTTCCTGCCATGCCAGAGAATGAGCATCGTAGGTTGGAGAGGTTTGGTAGACTGCAGCCTCCAACCTTCAGTGGTGCAAAGGGCGAGGATGCATGGGGCTTTTTTGACAAGTGTTAGAGGATGCTTTGTACAACGGGTATTCTGGAGACCAGCGAGGTCGCTTTCACTACTTATCAGTTTTCTGGAGCTTCCTTCACTTGGTGGGAGGCTTTTGAGAGGCGTAGGTCTATTGGTGCAGCACCCCTTACTTGGTAGTAGTTTTCCGTTCTCTTTCTAGAGAAGTATGTGTCGTATTCTCGTAGAGAGGAGCTACGTAGGCAGTTTGAGTGATTGCATCAGGGAGAGATGACTGTGACGCAGTAGGAGATGAGGTTCTCCGATTTAGCTCATCATGTTATTTGGTTGGTTCCGACAGATAGAGAGAGGATTAGGAGTTTTGTTGATAGCCTTACTTATCAGCTTCGTATTCTCATGACCAGAGAGAGGGTGACTGGTGCTACTTTCGAGGAGGTTGTAGACATTGCTCGTGAGATTGAGTCTGTTCGTCGCCAAGAGCGAGAAGAGAGGGAGGCCAAGAGGCCTCGAGAATCTAGTAGTTATAGTGGTGCTCCTTTGAGAGGTCAGTTTCAGCACGACAGAGGACGTCCGTTCAGGCATGCTCAGCCAGCTCGCCCAGGTTATCATGGGGTGTCATCAGGCCATGGTTCTCACAGTTCTCATCAGGGCCAGTCATCACTTAGTGCCCTTCCAGCTTAGAGTTCATCCCGTGCTCCATAAGTTCAGGGCTCTTCTACGCCAGGTGCATCTGCTAGTCACTCCGGTTCGAGGTTTTCCCTTCAGTCCACTTCTCCAACACCTAGGAGTTGTTATGAGTGTGGAGATATGGGCCATATATGGAGGTAGTGTCCTTGTCGTCTTGCGGGTTCATCTCAGCAGAGGGGTCAGTCATCGGCTTCAGTGCCAACTACTTCACCACCACCCGCCCAGCCAGCTAGGGGTGGAGGTCAGTCAGCTAGGGGTATCCCTAGAGGGGGAGGTCGATCAGGTGGCGATCAGGCCCGTTTCTATGCATTTCCAGCTAGGCCCGATGCTATTGCTTCCGATGCTGTCATTATAGGTATTGTTTCAATCTGCCACAGAGATGCCTCTGTATTATTTGATCCCGGTTCCACCTTTTCTTATGTGTCATCATACTTTGCTCATTATTTGGGTACGCCCCATGAGTCTCTTACTTCATATGTTCATGTATCTACTCCGGTGGGCGATACTGTTGTTGTAGACCATGTGTATCAGTCGTGTGTGGTGACTATTGGGGGTCTGGAGACCAGAGTGGATCTTTTATTATTATGAATGGTGGATTTCGATGTCATTTTGGGCATGGATTGACTATCTCCGTGTCGTGCTATTCTGGACTATCACATTGACTATACCGGGTGTGCCACCGATTGAGTGGCGAGGTGTGACTGATTATGTTCCTAGTAAAGTGATCTCATTCTTGAAGGCCCAATATATGGTTGGGAAGGGTTGTCTTTCGTATCTAGCCTTTGTGAGGGATGTCGGTGCTGATACTCCCAGTATTGATTCTGTTCCAATTGTGAGGGATTTTCCCGATGTGTTTCCCGTAGACCTGTCGGGCATGCCACCGGACAAGTATATTGATTTTAGTATTGACCCGGTGCCGGGCACTCAGCCTATTTTTATCTTGCTGTATCGTATGGCACCAACGGAGTTGAAGGAGTTAAATGAGCAGCTTCAGGAACTCCTTGATAAGGGGTTCATTTAGCCTAGTGTGTCACCTTAGGGTGCGCCAGTTCTATTTGTAAAGAAGAAGGATGGTACTATGAGGATGTGCATTGAATATAGGCAATTGAACAAGGTAACAGTTAAGAACAAGTATCTTTTGCCTCGTATTGATGATTTATTTGACTAGCTTCAGGGAGCGAGAGTGTTCTCAAAGATTGATCTCCCTTCGGGTTATCACCAGTTGAAGATTAGGGGCTTGGATATTCTTAAGACAGCTTTCAGGACCCGATATGGTCATTATGAGTTCTTGGTGATGTCTTTTGGGCTGACCAACGCCCCAGCAGCGTTCATGCATTTGATGAACAACGTGTTCCGTCCTTATCTCAACTCATTTGTCATAGTCTTCATTGATGATATTCTGGTGTATTCGCGTAGTTAGGAGGAGCACGCGGAGCATTTGAGAGTTGTGTTGCAGAGATTGAGGGAGGAGATTTATGCAAAATTCTCCAAGTGTGATTTTTGGCTCAGTCCAGTGGCTTTCTTGGGGCACGTGGTGTCTAGCGAGGGTATTTAGGTTGATCCAAAGAACATAGAGGCAGTTCAGAGTTGGCCCAGACCGTCCTCAGCCACAGAGATTCGCAGCTTTCTTGGTTTGGAGGGCTATTATCGCCGATTTGTTCAGGGATTCTTATCTATCGCATTGCCCTTGACCAAGTTGACTCAAAAAGTGCTTCATTTGTATGGTTCGACGAGTGTAAGGAGAGCTTTCAGAAGCTCAAGACAGCCTTGACCACAACTCCAGTGTTAGTTTTTCCATCAGCTTCAGGTTCATATACCGTGTATTGTGATCCTTCGAGAGTTGGTATTGGTTATGTATTGATACAAGATGGTAGAGTTATTGCTTATGCTTCTCATCAGTTGAAGCCCCATGTGAAGAACTACCCCATTAATAATTTGGAGTTGGCTGCCATAGTTCACGCGTTGAAGATTTGGAGGCATTACTTGTATGGTGTGTTTTGTGAGGTGTTTACTGATCATCGTAGTCTCCAGCACTCGTTCAATTAAAAGGATCTTAATTTGAGGCAGCGGAAATGGTTGGAGTTGCTAAAGGATTATGATATTGCTATATTGTACCATCCAGAAAAGGCTAATGTGGTGGCTGATGCTTTGAGCCTAAAGGTGGTGAGTTTGGGGAGTTTGGCATGTATTCCAGTTGGGGAGAGACCTCTTGCACTTGATGTTCCTTCCTTGACCAATCGGTTCGTAAGGTTAGATATTTTGGAGCCCAGTTGGGTATTGGTTTGTGTGGTTTCTCGGTCTTCCTTATATGATCGCATCAGAGAGCGCCAATATGATGATCTGCATTTACTTGTCCTTAAGGACAGAGTTCAGCATGATGATGCCAGAGATGTGACCATTGGTGATAATGGGGTGTTGAGGATGCAGGGCCGAATATGTGTGCCCAATGTGGATGGGCTTCAGGAGCTGATTCTGGAAGAGACCCACAGCTCGCGATATTCCATTCATCTGGGTGCCTTGAAGATGTATCAGGATTTGAGGCAGCATTATTGGTGGAGAAGAATGAAGAAGGATATTGTGGGATTTGTAGCTCGGTGTCTCAATTGTCAGTAAGTGAAATATGAGCATCAGAGACCCAGTGGCTTGCTTCAGCGGATGGATATTCCAGAGTGGAAGTGGGAGAGGATCACTATGGACTTTGTAGTTGGACTTCCATGGACTTTGAAGAAGTTCGATGCTATTTGGGTGATTGTGGATCGGCTGACCAAGTCTGCGCACTTCATTCCTATGTGTACTACCTATTCTTCAGAGCGGTTGGCAGGGATCTATATTCGGGAGATTGTTCGTTTGCATAGTGTCCTAGTTTCCATCATTTCAGATAGGGGCACTCAGTTTACTTCGCAGTTTTGGAGGTCTATGCAGCGAGAGTTGGGTACTCAAGTTGAGTGGAGCACAACCTTTTACCCTCAAACGGACGGGCAGTCCGAGCGCACTATTTAGACATTGAAGGACATGTTTGTGTGCTTGTGTCATTAATTTTGGAGGGTCATGGGATCAGTTTCTACCACTTGCAGAGTTTCCTTACAACAACAACTATTAGTCGAGTATTCAGATGGCTCCATGTGAGGCTTTATATGGGAGGCGGTGTAGATCTCCAGTTGGTTGGTTTGAGCCAGGCGAGGCTAGGCTATTGGGGACAGACTTGGTGCAGGATGCTTTAGAAAAGGTAAAGGTAATTCAGGAGAGGCTTCGTACAACGCAGTTGAGGCAAAAGTGTTATGCTGACAGGAAGGTTCGAGATGTGTCCTACATGGTTGGCGAGAAGGTTTGTTGAAGGTTTTGCCCATGAAGGGTGTCATGAGATTTGGGAAGAAAGGTAAATTGAGTCCTTGGTTAATTGGGTCTTTTGAGGTGCTTCAGAGGATTGGGGATGTGGCTTATGAGCTTGCTTTGCCACCCAGCTTGTCGAGTGTGCATCCGGTATTTCATGTTTCTATGCTCCGGAAGTATATTGGGGATCCGTCTCATGTTTTTGATTTCAGCACGGTCCAGCCAGATGATGATTTGACTTATGATGTGGATCCAGTAGCTATTTTGGGTCGTCAGGTTCGAAAGTTGAGGTCAAATGATATAGCTTCAATGAAAGTGCAGTGGATATGTCAGCCCATAGAGGAGGTTACCTGGGAGACCGAGAAGGAGATGCAGAGCAGATATCCTCACCTGTTTGAGGCTTCAGGTATGTTTCTTGACTCGTTCAAGGACAAACATTTATTTAAGTTGGGGAGGATGTGACGACCTGGCTAGTCGTATCATGAGTTACCACTCTGTTTATCCCATTTTTGCTTCTTATTGCTTTGTCTATCAGTTCTATATGTGATCGGGTTGGTTGGCTCGGGTTCGAAAATGATTTGGAAAGGTATGAAACACTTAGTCTCTTTTGAGGAAGCTTAAGTTGGAAAAGTCAACCAGATGTTGACTTATGTGTTAGAGGGCTCGGATGTGAGTTCTGATGGTTCGGATAGCTTGGGGAGGTGATTTGGGAGTTAGGAGCATGATCAGAATGAGTTTTGGAGGTCCGGAGTATATTTAGGCTTGAATTGGCGAAATTGGATTTTTGGCGATTTCCAGTTGATAGGTGAGATTTTGATATAGGGGTCGAAATTGAATTTCGAGAGTTGTAGTAGTTCCGTTGTATCATTTGGGATGTGTGTGCAAAATATCAGGCCATTAGGACGTGGTTTTGTTGGGTTTTTTATCAGTAGCGTAATTTAGAAGATTTTGGAATTCTTAGGCTTGAATCCGATGCGAATTTGGTGTTTTGATGTTGTTTTGAGCATTCCGAAGGTTAGAACAAGTTTGAATGAGGTTATGAGATATGTTGGCATGTTTGGTTGAGGTCCCGAGGGCCTCGGGTGAGTTTCGGTTGGTCAATCGGACCATTTCATGTTTTGGAAAAGTTGCAGATTTTTAGCTTCAACTGTTGCAGGTTTTTCTTCTTCGCGATTGCGTAGAGCTTTTGTGGGGGTAGTATAGGTTGTTCATCGCGTTCGCGAAGTTGGAGACGCGATCACATAAGATGGTGAGGTTGTTGATCGCAAACGCGTAGAGATGGTCGTGTTCGCGTAGGGTTAAGTTGACCAGGGGATTGACCTTGAGTTTGTTCATCGTGAACGTGGTCCCCTGTCCACGATCGCGTAGGTGTAGGATGCCTGAGCATCGCGTTCGCGTGGGGGATGATGCGTTCGCATAGAGTAAAAATTGGGTTCTGAGAATTTGTGCTTCGTGATCGCGAAGAAGGTCCCGCGATCACAATGAAGGATTTAAGGCCTGGGCAGAATTTTAAAAAGTCATCTTGTCCGCAATTTTGGGGTTTATTTCCACCATTTTGAGCATTTTTGGAGCGTTTTAAAGTGGATTGAAGAGGGATTCAAGGGGAATCACTTGGAGGTAAGATTCATGGACTTAAAACTCAATTCTAACGTGAAATATACCTAATTAATCATGGGAATTAAGCCTAAAATTGAAGAACTAGGGCTTGAAATTGGAAACATAGAATTTGGGATTTGAGGGGTCGTTTGTGGATGGATTTTGATACTTTTGGTATGAATGAACTCGGGGAGTGATAAGGAATCCATTGATGTGATTTTTACCGGAATCCGAAATGTGGGCCTGGGGGTCGGGTTTTGGTAATTTTGGGAATTGTGTTGTAAATTGATTATTTTCGCTTGGGCTTCGTTCCCTTAGCATATTTTGACACCGCAATTCTGATATTGGATAGATTCGACGCGAGTGAAGGCCAATTCGAGGGGCAAAGTCATTGCGGGCTAGAGTTTGGACCAGATTGAGGTGAGTAATGATTGTAAATAATGTCCTGAGGGTATGAAACTCCGGATTGCACATCATTGTGCTATATTGAGGTGATGCACACGCTTGATGATGAGCGTGGGGTTGTGCACTGTTAGGCATTGTGACTTAGTCCGCCTCGAATGACTATTTTATCATGTATTTCACTGAAATCTATTTGCTATCATCATGTTTTGGGCTGAATGCCATATTTGGGCCTCGTGCCAACTATTTGAACCCTTAGGGGATTTTATTGAAATTTCCTCACTGTTTTGACTTTATACTTGAACTCAGTCATACTATATTGCACTATTTTTATAACTCAGCCATGTTTACTCTGTTTTAACACTTAAATGATCCTTTAAATGATATTTTGGGCTGCAAATCATGTTTTACTATTGCCCGAGTGGCTTGTGAGGATTTTGACTGAGTAAGGCCGAGGGCCTATGTTGTGAGGAAACACCGGATTATGATTATGAGGCTGAGGGCCTGGATATGTACGCCACAAGGTGGCTTGTTGATATGAGGCCGAGAGCCTAGTGAAGATGCAACAAGATGGCTTGATATTGCGCTTGGGCCGTAAGGGGCCTCTCCGAGTCTGCACATCCCCAGTGAGCGTGGGTACCCATTGTGATGTGAGATATATCCCGAGGGGCTGGTATTGTTCTGAGATATTTCCCGAGGGGTGGATTTGTTGACATTGTGCCCGAGGGGCAAAACTTTATGTGTTTATCTTTCTTATTTTCCTGTCATTTACTTGCTTAATTGTTGAAAAGGCATTTCATGAAGTTTAAACTGAACTAAAAAATGATTTTCCATAACTTTGCTGATTCATTGTCTTTACTGGCTTTTACTGCTTCATTATAGCCTGTAATGTGCTTTACGTGATTTCATATTTCTTAGTCATTTATTTATGATTATTACTCACTGAGTGGAGTATTCACTTTACTCCTTGCACCCAGTGTGTAGATTCAGGCGTTGTTAATCCTGCCAGCGCGAGTTGAGAGCTCCCGGTAGACTTCGGAGTTCACGAGGTAGCTATTTGGCATCTGCAGTCCCGTGTTTCTCCCCCTTATCTCATTTTTTCCCTATTTAGTGACATTGTAATAGCTTTGTAGATTTTTCAAACTTGTGTTAGAATTGATATATGCTCATGAGTAGTGACACCCCGGTATCGGGTTGTGTTGGGTTTATGTTCCGCAAACTGTAATGTTAACTGCTTACTTTTGGATTATTTTATTATGTTTTAAACTTAATTCTTATTGTTTAATTGCTTAAAACTCTAATGGAAAAGTGTCGGCTGGCCCTGTCTTCATGAGAGACGCCATCACGATCGAGTCCGGGTTTAGGGTCGTGACATAGTTTAACATTGAATCTTCAAATCTTAGCTTGTAATTATATTTTATGGGTTATTCTTCATCTAAATATCTGATTTCTTCCATTATTATGAGTAGCTAGACCCATTAGTTAGGCTTGTGGCTCAGCCCTAGTGTGGGTATTTAATGGGTCTCTTGTTTGAAGTCTTAGATATTTATGGGTGGTTGATATTTGGCCTGATTTATGTTTTCCATGTTGAATTAGTGGTTGCAAACACTAATTTATGCCTTTTTGACTTGGGCTCTTCTTGATAAAGAGAGTTTGAGTCTAGGAAAATCAGGTTAACAAGGAATTGGGGCGTATTCAGGAGATTGATAGCCCCAATTAAAGGGTTAAACCTAGAGATAGTAATACCCGACTTGAGCCTATATTGATTGCACAATTTTGACACCCTATTTGTCTTGAGAAAGTCAATTAGGGCAACGTCACTCAAGCTACCGAGAGGTATTGAGTGAGTAGTGTCGTGCATTGGATATATTGCGATCCCAAACATAACAACTTTGCCTTAGACTTTAGAACCCGACAAGTATTCACCTAGGGGAAAGTAACTTCCCTAGTACCTCTTTCACCATTTAGTAAACCTTACAAACATTCATACTTAGCTTAATTTTGCATACCATTAGCATAAAATTAGAAGTAACAAACAAACAATATGATTGGAAGTGTAATCAAGAACACTACGCACTGCTAGATTAGATAGAAATCCAACTCCAAACATTGTTGTAGCTCCCTGTGGATTCGATCCCGACCTTCTCGGGTAAAAGCTGCTTCGATCGCTCTCGCCACTCTGTAGTGGTGTAGGGTTGGACCCGATCACATGGCGCAACGATAGGTTGGATCGGGATGCACGGCGCAACAATATAGTGCTTGGGCTGTACGAGCCCTTCTGGAGTCTGCACACCCCCAGTGAGCGGATTCAACTATATATTTATGGATCGGGCTGCACGCCACAGCGGTTATTATACGGCACCTATTGAGCATGAGTGCTGAGTGTGAGTGCTAATTGATGAGAGTTGAGTCATGAATGACTGAGAGGCTTGCCTGAGGGGTTATATATATATATATATATATATACGAGTGATGCTTTGCCCGAGGGGCTTGTTTTATGAAATTACTATTTTCACTCCTCTTTATACTGAGCCTTTATTGAAAATGTTGAATAAATATTTTAAACAACTTTCATTGAAATTGGAGTTTTTACGAGATGTTCGAAAATAAATTATTGATTTGGCCTTGTTATTTTCACTGAGATTCTTATGTTATGAGATGTATATGAGTGATCAAGAGGTTTTCCCGAGGGGCTGTATATGATTTATATTGGCCCGAGGCACTGTATACGAACTATGTTTTGTCCGAGGGGCTGATTATGATTTTCATCACTTTTACTATAAATTGCATTGGACCTCTATCAAAACTGTTGGACAACATCTTCAAATGATTTTTACCAAACAAATGGATTTTAAATGAGATGATTTGACTCACATTCTGATTTGAGAGCATGTTGTGCTTACTGAGTTTATCATGATGTGGATTCTATTTGTTTCGTACTGCTCAGTCTTTATTTACTTTTATTACTTACTGAGTTGGAATACTCACATTACTTCATGCACCTTGTGTGCAGATTCAGGTGTCTCTGAACCCGGTTATGGGTGTTGATTTCTCAGTGGCAGGTTCATCGGAGTTAGCAAGGTAGCTGCCTGACAATCGCAGCCCTGCTTTTCCCTCCTTATTCTCCCTTAGTGTATTCTGTGATTTTCCCGGCCATGTTGGTCTTGAGGTTGTCAGACAGTTGTAGTAGATGCTCATGACTAGTGACATCCCGATGTCGAGCTTTCTTTCCGCACTGTTGTTTTTTTGTTTTAAACACTTTATAAAGGTTTATTGTTAAATATATTTGACCTTATCCTAAGAGTGAAAATATTGATTGCTATTTGGGGTTTATGTCGGCTGGCCTAGTTCCATGATCGACATAATGTGCGCATGTTATTTGTGTGGAATTTGCCCATGATTTACTCTATTTAAATGCTTTTAAATGCAAATTATTATATGACATGACTGAAATTGATATATCGTTTTCTCCTTGATTCTGAGATTGTTATTATGTTGATGCTATCCATGATTAGTGAAATCCTTAAATATTATTGATATTGGCCTTAGTAAAACTCAAGTCGATCCCTCGTCACTACTTCTTCGAGGTTAGACTAGATACTTGCTGGGTACATGTTGTTTATGTACTCATACTATGCTTGTGTACTTAACTGTACAGGATCTGAGGCAGGTGCATCTAGCTATCCAGCCAGAGCGCACCCCTGATACTTGATCGAGATTTCACGATGAGTTGCCCCTTCTAAGCTGTTAAGCAGCATGCCAGAGTCTCTTCTTTTCTTTTGTTATATCTGTCTATCCTATTCCAAGCAATATGGTAGTTATATTTTTTGTACATTCTACTAGTTGCTCTAGTACTTGTGATAGTGGTTCCTGGTACACACATTGGTAGACTATCATTTTGGGTTGAATATCTATTATTATGGATTGATTAATTAACACTTTTCTTAAATTTAAGTCAATAACATGTTGCGATTGTTTGGTAAAATAAATAAGAACACGCTAGTTGACTAGGGTTGGCTTACCTAACAACGGCGTTGGGCACCATCACGACCTAAAATGGAATTTGGGTCGTGACAGCCATGTAAACCAAAATCTTGCGTAAGCGTTCCATGTATACAAGATCTTGTATAAAATTAATATTCAAAGAATTTATTTAGGGAAAAGGTCCAGATTTGTCCTTCTACTATGGTATATAGTTTATATTTGTCCCTCGTTATACTTTTCGTCCAGATCCACCCCTACCGTTAACAAACTGTTCAAGATTTCCCTAACCCTAATATCCTTCCACGGTGGCATCCAACCCCTCTAATAATTTGTCCATGCCACCGGCCAAGTCAGCAGGTCCCACAAACTTAAAATGACCCATCTCCTAAAACTTGACACATTCTAGCCAATTGACCCATCTTTCTCACGCTAGACCTTTTACCATTTATTTATGATGTTTCTAATCTTACATTAAACCAACAAATAAGACAACCTAATAGCAGTGCACCTCTTACAATATGTTTTAAAAATAAATCAAGAAAACTAATCAAGGCGAGCTAACTGGAATGATTTAAAAGTTTAATTTTAGTTATATACAATTTTTATAAAACAATAAAAGAAGAAGAAGAGTGTTGCATAGAAAATTAGACAGAGAACTCTTATTGATTTGGGATGAATTACCATGGAATAAAACCCCTCTATTTATAGGGTAAAAGTGACTTAGCCACCAATTAACAAACCCTAAAATCTCTCTAAAATATAGATATTCACCTTAAATACAATTCTATTTATAACACTCCCTCTTGAATGTCTATTCAACACATAATGTGCCTTATTAAAACCTTAACTAAAATAAAACCTAGTAGAAAAAAAATTCTAGAGAAGGAAAAGAGTACACATGTTTAGAAATAAGCCTTTTGGTTGCCTCGTTAAAAACCTTGCAAGGAAAATCCAATGGGACAAAATCTTGTAAGAAAAAAAGAGTACAATGTGTATTAACTCCCTCTTATGAGAGCATCAATTCGCATCTTTGAGCATATGCATTCCAATCTTGGGTATCATCTTCAAAAGATCGTTGGTAGAGAATTGATAAACAACTCAACCATATTAACTTGAACGAATTTGTTTCACCTTGAAATCATCATCCCTGATAGATGTATTGTCTTCATATGATCTTGTTGGAATCGCCATTTCAATATCTTCATATAGGGGTAAAAATTCTTGCTATCATATTATCATGCTTATAGTTATAGCAAGATACATTTGTGCATAAATTACACTGAGGATGTGGTACTTCAAGATCAAGAATTTTATATGGTTTAAGCAATTTAAATCTTTCGGGGATTGTCATATAAGTATAGTCAAGTTTTCCAGGAAATTTTCAGAGGGAAAGTATGACACCAAGGTTAGCAGGGAGGCTCAATAAGTTGAATTTTTATCCCTAGAGCTTATGGAAAAGAAGAGTGCAAGTTGCCTGCAGATGTTAGTTAGCTAAGCTCTAGACCTGTTTGTTCAGAGTTAGCCCATCTTATGTTTTTTTCATACCTTGTGCTGTACATATTTATATTTTGGTTAATAAATCCTTTATTTTCCAAAAAACATTATATCAAATTTTCATTTCATGCTAGACATATAAGATGGATAAAAGTGAATGCACGTACCATTGACTTTATATTTTCAAGTGTTTGTACTGCAAGTCCAAAACTACATGTCTTTCATATGAAACCAATTCTACTTGAATTATTTCTATGAACTTAAGATCCTCGTATATATTAGAGTTATCATAGATGTAATCGGTGAACATTTTATATCGGTTCCAGCCACCTTTTTTCATAAAGACATGGCATAGAGATCTATTCATTTATATTTTCAGGTACCTGAATCTCTCATGAGATCTTATGAAGTGTTATGTCATGTGATCTTCTCGCTCACTTGCCTCCTTATTATTATCATTTTCTCATCTTCTTTATCAAGAAATTTTTTTGAAACCAATTTGATTATACGCTTTAAGCATATCATAGACTTTGTCCTTCCAGGACATATTATAATATGAGCATTTGCTGTGAGAATATAGTTACTTTCTTTAGGTCAGCAAATGCGTCCGGTATGATTTACAATATATTGCAGATGAATTATCTTTTTATGAATTTCAAGTTCATATTATCTTATTCGAGGATCTAGATGTACAAATGATACTTCATTCCACAGAACTTTTTCTCAACTTTGATCATGTCTCCCCCTCATGTTAGAAAAACTAACTTGCTTTATAAACTTTGGAAATTCACTTTTATATGTTATGATGTTAGTCACAATATACAAGCACATTAATAATAATAAGATAGAATTATTTGGTTTCTGACCTTGAACCATTTGTGAGGGTAGAATGTAATATACTTTCATATATAACATATATTAAACTGATATAGGTAACTTTGTTCTCATAAGAAATAGTTTAACTATTAAATGGAGGCACTTAATAAATCATTTTGCTAAATCGACTGTGATGTAAACCAACTTATTAAGATGAATTGTCTTGAATAGGAAATATGGAAATATGCTCGAAATTAAATTATTGAGCAAGTTACCTCGCAAACACTAGATTGCGTATTAATAATAATCGCACATGTAATCATCTCATAATTGCATCTTATGTGGTATACATGACAAGTGAATGAGCCCATATTCACATTTGGTATTCCCAGCATTCATGGGATTCAATACCAATTTTAGTTCGCCTATTAAATAATGAGAACAAGCAACATAAGAGAATTCGTAAAGAACTTTCTAGTTCTTTAATATTTACGCATGTGAATTCTCTTTTATATTTGCAGATCATACTTAAACTAATATGGATAAACCAATATGCCAACTGGATAATATTATCAATATTGATAAACTTGTCACAAACCTAGTTCTCCTTTCGAGAACTGTCGTGACGGCACCTAGTCTCTACGACTAAGTAAGCCTAACAAATTGCGGAAAAGGGAAATGAAATACGAAACTGGAAAGTTACAAGTAAAAACATAAATAAAGAGTTTTAAAATGTCGCTAGACATATATAGTACATACTCTCAAAACTGAATCAAACTCCCAAAACCCGAAATCTCATGAAATCACAAGCTATAAAAACTACACGGTGTTCTAACTCAAGAATGTCTAATCAAAAGAAAATACAGGAAGTCTAAAGCTGAAGGGGAGAATAGAGAGGGACTTCTAGGTTTGCGGACGCGGCAGATATACCTCGAAGTCTCTGATGTCGCCCATCTCACTGATAGAATGGTTGAGTAGAAGAACCTGGATCTGCACGCGAAAAATATGCGCAGGAAAGGGTATGAGTACACCACAGCGGTACCCAGTAAGGGTCAAGCCTAACCTCGGTCGAGTAGTGTCGAGGAAGGTCCGGGCCCTACTGGTTATATATATATATATATATAAAACAAGGTAAAATAGTATGAAGTGCGACAGTACAATTAGAAATACTAAAAATCAATAAAGAGTAAAAATCACAGACAGAATATACTCAGTACATAGAGATAGCAACAAGGGATCTCCCAAGATATCGTCCCGTAGTCCCAAATGTAAATGTGCAGAGGATCTCTTAAGATATCGTCCCATAGTTTGAATCATAAATATGTAGGGGAATCTTCCAGAATACCAATCCGTAGTTATAAAGTAAATATCCAATTTAGGGAAATCTCCTGGGTGTCGTCCTGTAGTCCCAAATATAAACGTGCAGGGGGGTCTCCCGGAATACCGATCCGTAGTCCCAAAGTAAACATGCCGGGGGGATCTCCCAGGATATTATCCCGTAGTCCCAAAGTAAACACACAACATTCTCAAGAAAGAATCTACAGTTCTATTAAAGAATAAACAAAAATTCTACTCTAAACATGCTGCACAGAATACAAGTAAGCAGTTAAAACAGGTAAAAGTATTGCTCATTTACAAGAAAGCATAGATATTTACTTAATGAAAACGGGATTTTTCAACAAATAGCATGTGTACGCACTCGTCACCTCACGTACACAACACTCATATAACAACACTACCAAAATCCTATGGGGAGTTCCTCCACACAAGGTTAGGCAAGCCACTTACCTCGAACCAGCTAAAAATCAATCCGAAATCACACTCTTTCCACGAGTATCCAACTCCGAGTGGCCCAAATCTAAAAAAATAAATTTCATAATGTAAATATAACTACAAACAACGAATTTAGCTAAAGGAATCGAAGCTAAGGTAAGAAAATAGAAAAATGCCCAAAAATCCTCCCCTGGCCCACGTCTTGAAATCGGGTAAAAATCACAAATTATGAACACTCATTCACTTACGAGTCTAACCATACCAAAATCACTCAAATCTGATACCAAAATATCAACCAAATTCCCAAAATTCGACCTAAGAACTTTTCCCCAATTCTTCCAATTTTTCACCCCAAATCCAAAATTAAATGACTAAACTAAGCTTAGATTAATGGAATACAACCAAAAAGGGAATAGGAATCATTACCCAATGATCTTCTCTTCAAAATCCCTACAGAATCACCCTACCCCAAGCTCCAAATTTGATTTTCCAAGTGATGAACTCAAACCTTCGATTTTCATATTTCTGCCCAGCGATTTCCGCTTCTGCGATAATGGGACCACACCTGCGGCTTGGGCTCCGCATCTGCGGGACTCTATTAATTACCTAGGCATTACACCTGCGCTCCCATGCCGCATCTGCAGTCACTGGCCATTAGTTCCTAAATCACACATGCGACCTCCTTCCTTGCTTCTGCGGACTGCAGGTGCGAAAATACCAGAAGCAGCAACTTCAGCCTAAGTCCAAATCCAACTTCCGTTAAGCATCCGAAACTCACACGAGGCCCCCGGGACCTCAACCAAACATACCAACCAATCCTAAAACATCATACGAACTTAGTCCAATCCTCAAATCACATCAAACAACGCTAAAACCACAATTTACCCTCCAATCCAAGACTAAAGAACTTGAAATCTTAAGAATTCTACATCCGATGACAAAACCAACCAAACCAAGTCCGATTGACCCCAAATTTTGCACACAAGTCACATTCAACACTACGGAGCTATTCCAGCTTTTGGAATCAGATTCCGACCCTGATATCACATCTCACTATCGATTCGGAAACTTCAAAAATTTAATGTCACGACCCCAAAATCCCTCCAAATGAGTCGTGATGGCACCTAGTGTCTAAACTAGGTAAGCCTAACATTTTCTGTAATAAAATGGATATTTACTAACTTTAAATTAAATTACTCTAAACAAATTACAATTCTCAAAATCGATGTACAAGTCATAAGTCTTTGTGAGAGTAGTTATACAAAATAAATACTTCACTATTACGAAACAAAAGGAACATATGAAAATAAGTACAACTGAAGGTGACTCCGAGACCTGCGAACACTGCAGCAGGTTTACCTTGAGTCTCCACCGCAACGACCTGCACAGCTACTATCGACCAAATAACTGGATCTATACACAAAAATGTACAGAAGTGTAGTATGAGCATACCACGACGGTGCCCAATAAGTATCAAGACTAACCTTGGTAGGGTAGTGACGAGGAACATTGAAGACACCTACTGGGCAAATGAAATGAATAGGATAGGATAATAAAATATCGAGATAAAAATAACGAGGTAATACCAACAACGAAGAGAAATCAAAATACAAATAGTAGGAACAATAAAGGGAGAGCACGGGTAATAATTACGATAACAAAGTAAATAAACACTGACATAGTAGGAACAGAGACAAGTAAGAATATTCTCAAATGAAGAAGGAAATGCCAACACAGCCAATCACATCATGACTAGTACACAATCCCGACCATCTCAACCCTCAATTTCTCATATCATAATCTTAACTTTCGAACCTTCAGCACACATGGCACCTTGTGCCTGCATATTTTTCCATATCACTTTTAACAACAAAATTCACATACTGTACATTACATAATGTCCATATAAATGCACTCAAGATGTTCAAGAAATATCATTTACATAATATAAAGTAAATTACAATTTCTAAACTAATTAGGAAAAACCAGCGAGAAAAGTTGAAGTTATTTAATATAATTAAATGCTAGAAGTATGAAGTAATATATGATAATAAGAACAACAACGGCTATAGCAGAGACAAAATAATCACAGAAGGAATACAACTCAATACAGAGATAACAATCGGGGATCTCTCAGTATCCCGAGGATCTCTTAGCATCCTCAATATGTGTGCCGGGAATCTCTTGGTATCCCGAGGATATCTTGGTATCCTCAATATATGTGATAGGGATCTCTTGGTATCCTCAATATATGTGCTGGGGATCTCTTGGTATCCCGAGGATCTCTTAGTATCCTCAATATATGTGCGGAGGATCTCTTGGTATCCCGATGATCTCTTAGTATCCTTAATATATGTGCTGGAGATATCTTGGTATCCTGAAGATCTCTTGGTATCCTCTATATATGTGCTGGGGATCTCTTTGTTTTACGGGGATCTCTTAGTATCCTTAATATATGTGGTGGGGATCTCTTGGTATCCCGCACTATATTTCATATCAATATAAATGTACACGTGCACAACATCACCCTTCGTTCTTTATCACTCTTCCTCACCCAAATAGTAGAAATAATAACATCCCGGCAAGGGAGTCAACAATACATAATAAGGGTCACGAAAAAACCAAGAAACATGATAACCTCAACAAAACAACAAGACATAATAAGCACGTGATAGTTATAGCAGTAACCACAACAATTGGACATGTAACATATTTGCACGAAATCATAGAGGAACTTACAATCATGGAGTATCAAGACAATAAGGAAGGCAATCACTTCAATTAAGGGTCAATGTAACACGTAGGATTAGAGGAAAGCTAATAACGTCATATGGAGCATATAGAGGCAATTTAAGCAATTAGGAAAATCAATTATAACGGGCTACTTTTCACATAATGAAAATAAGGACCTAAGAACCCTAGAGAAAATTTCCCGCAAATAAGTCCGAGCACCCACTCGTCACCTCGCATGCACGGACTACAATTAGCATAGAAGACTTAAATCCTAAGGGGAAGTCCCACACACAAGGTTAGGCAAGGTACTTACCTCAATTTAGCTTTTCCTTTACGAATGCATCAACACTCGACTCAATCTTACCAAAAACGACTTGAATACATCAAACAATGCAAGAGAAAATAATTTCAATTGACAAAACTATGATTCTTATATAATTTGTAAAACGTCAACAAAAGTCAACTCCCCGGGCCCACACCTCGAAAACTGACAAAATTTACAAAAATCGAACAACCATTTCGCTACGAGTTCACCCATACAAAATATATCTAATTCTGATACCATTTGGTCATTCAAATCATCATTTTACATTTTTGAAAGATTTCACAATTTTCCCCAAATTTTCCTTTAGATTCTCATTAATTTGATGTTAAATCTAAGATATAATCACAAAATATAGTTGGAAATTGATTAGAGGCACTTACCCAATGATTTGGAGAAGTTTGGGTCCTTGGAAATTCGTCCATGGAGGTTTAGGGTTTGAGAAAATTTAAAAATGTGTGAAAATCTTGTAAAACCTCACTTAACAGGCCTCATATGTCGCACTTGCGACCCATGCGAACCCCTTGCAATTACGAACAACACAGGGCTGGCAGAAGTCGCATTTGCGACAAAAATCTTGCACTTGTGAATTGGGCATCGCAAATGCGATAAGAAGTTCGCATTTCCGACCACACAAGAACCAACAATTTTTCGTGACATGAAAATGAGCATAACTACCTCATACGATGTCCAAATTTGATGATTCTTTTTCCTATGACTCCATAATTTCGATACGGATCTAATGGTTCAAACAAAACTGAATTTGGATATTATTTGCTCAATTTGGTATTATTTTTGCTTGAAGAAACAACGATGAAGCATCCAAAAACAAGCGCAACATAGCCTAAACATATCTGAAACTCACCCAAGCCCTCGGAGCTCCAAACCAAACATGCACCCAAGTCTAAAAATATCATACGAACTTGCTCGTGTAATCAAATCATCAAAATAACATCAAAAACTATGAATTTAACCTCAAAACTCATGATTTTCTAACTTTTCAACCGGACGTCGAAATCACGTCAAATCAATTCTGGTTTTCACCAAATTTTACAAATAGGACTTAAATATCATAACAAACTTTTACCAGGATCCAGAACTAAAATATAGGTCCGATACCAACAAGTTCAAACATTAATTTATTTCTTTATTTCCTTTAAAAACCAGCACAACAATTTTCTTCAAAAATTATTTTCTAAGGCTAGGGACCTCGGAATTCAATTTCCGGGCATACGCCCAAGTCCCATATTTTACCGCGAACCTCCCGGGATCGTTAGAACACAGATCCGGGTCCGTTTACCAAAAAAGTTGACCAAAGTCAACTAAAAACCAAATTTTAACTCTAAAAATTACTATTTTTTTTTTCATATTTTCACATAAAAGCTTTCCGGTTTCACGCCTGGACTGCGCACACAAGTCGATACACATAATATAAAGCTACTTGTGACCTCAAACTACCAAACCGGACGAAATTGCTCAAAATGACCAGTCAGGTCGTTACATCCTCCTCCACTTACACATACGTTCGTGCTCGAACGTGCCCGGAGTCATTCCAAAACCATCGAACCACTGCATAAGCTCCTCATATATACACCTGGGGCAATTCCCCATCACCCAAACCTATGTAGGACTGACAATGCAACTTAACTGATGGTCTCACCTCATCCTTAGTCCATAACCTTAGGACAGAACCCAAACCTCAACGTCTGAAATTCATCATAGGACCTGAATCCCACATCATCACACTGCATGAACCTGAACAAGCTGAATCGAGCCAAAATTCCAATCCAGTATACAATCACATACTGTTCCACACAACTCAAATTCCCGAAGCAATAACCTCTGACCACCATAGCTATTCAAATAACATCCTGAATGCCGGCAATACACCTCATATTGAATATAACCTTGTTCCGGACCTCCATAACACTGCCCATGATAAAGAAACATGTGGATATTCATAGCTGCTCATGAAGTCAACAAGTAAAGAAACTCTTTCGCTCGCCATGGGCCATTACCCAACTCTTAGTAGAAACAACCACATACATCCAAGCACTCCTCACCCCCAATACCATAGTACAAATCTCAGGTCTAAGAACCTCATCTCAGCCAGTACAAACAGCCCAACTAACAACTCACCACGGAACCACATAGATTTTCACACTACACAATTCGTACCCCAAACCAGCAATAACAAAATTATACAACACAAATAAGGGAAAGCCAAGTATAAGAATTATCTAACAAGTACAACATGTGTGACAACAAAAGTATAGTCTTTCATCAAATCGTCCCACAGAGGGAAAACAAAACACCAAATAATCACAATGAAAGGGTACCCCATATAACATCCGCTGCGGTGCACAACCCGCTCCCAAATACTCATCAAGCCAAAATGCTCGGGTCCATTGATCACATAAATATTTATATCAGGCACAGCAGAGTGCATAAGTAAAACTGTGGGAACAATGAATAGATGTGCTAGAACATGAAAGAAACAAGCACATATAAGGTGCAATGAACAAATCAACATCATGAGGGCTATCTTGCCCGCATTGCCATAAGGCCTGAACAAAATTATAACATGCGTGGGGAATAATCATAAAACCTCACCGCCTAACACAGCATAAAAGAGTAGCACATAACATAGGCTAGGGGCACAAATAATATCCATTTTGCCCGGTAACATAACCATAATGACAATCTCACAGGAGCGCTCAAACTTGATCTGATACAAGATACATATTCTCATTGAGCTTTCAAATAGGCTCCAACCCAAATTCTGATTATTTCCAATTAGGTAAGTGTGCTTCAAAAAGATCCACAACAACTTATCGATAATACATGCTATTATTTATTGAATTTTCAACATTTCTTCAAGATTTGCAAACAGGAAATAGTCCATTCATGGTGCATCTAGCCCCAAACCTCAGGAATACCGAAATATCCATACCCAACTCAACTACGCAATATCACTCACACCCTATTATTCTGCTGAAGCACCCATATAGAATTTCTAGCCTTGTAATAAAACATGATCCCCAAAAGCATCAAAACCCAGTAATCACCATGCTACCAGCCACGCACTCGCAAACCAAAACTTAAGGTCCCTTCCAAAAATGCACGCCCTTCACATATGATATCCAACAAGGTCAACACTCTATTAATTTCTGATACCTACTTAGGAGAAAGTCATAATGTACCACATATTCCTTACGCCCATAGTAGACAGCCAACTCAAGCCTTTGTCGAACAATCGAGACCCTTCCGAGATCCGCCCCCACGCAACTAAGCCATCAGGACTGCACCTCCCCAACTTGATCGAGTAACACAAACCGTCCAATACAAGAGTGCTGCCATAAATGCTAGTAGAGATTTCCTATTCAGAGGACTAATTACTTCATCGCAATGCTGATCCAATACCACAGAGCTGACTCATTACTTCGGATAGTCGATATGCAATAATCCCCATCAAAGTCCCAACATCGTCCCGTGCAAGATCTCAGACCTTAGTCATATACAAATTTCGGGAACATACCAATACCACATATACATATACCTCATGCCAAATCTAATATAAATCTAACTCTGCAATTTGAATGCCGCTATTGGACTCTTCCACTTGGCGCAAAGCCATAGAAAATAATGTCTGATGATCCGCAAAACTAACCTTCAAAGCTCGTACAACACAAATCACAAGGTACTCCAATACCACCAACTATTCCCAATAAACACCCACTTCGTGGCCTTGCGACAATAGCGACGACTAGTCAACCAATTAAACCTTCCCAAGCTCGCACTCATCAATCAGATGTCGTAAACCGCTGCGCCTCCATACGAACAACTGAATAGTCTCTCAATGCCTCTGTATCTTCAGCCTAGACAACACATTGAGGCAATCCCTGAGCCTCCCTGACTCCTTCGTAGCCCGTCTGTAACATCATGAACCACTGGCACATAGCGGACACCGAGAGCGTAATATTACACACGAGTGGATGTAAAGGAACATAAGTTATATACTTCGAGCTGAATCAATATTGCACGATAAGGAATGAAAGAAGTGGAATTTCCTAATAGTTCTGTAGCCTCTCGAAGATAAGTACATACGTCTCCGTATAGATCCGTAAGACTCTACTAAAACTGCTTATGACTCGTAGCACCTATGAACCTAGAGCTCTAATACCAACTTGTCACGACCCCAAAATCCCCCCAAAAGAGTCGTGATGATACTTTGTCTCTAAACTAGGTAAGCCTAACATTTTCTGTAATAACATGGATATTTACTAACTTTAAATTAAATTACTCTGAACAAATTACAATTCACAAAACTTGTGGTATAAGTCATAAGCCTTTCTAAGAGAAGTTATAAAAAATAAATATGTCACTATTCCGAAACAAAAGGAACATATGAAAATAAGTACAACTAAAGGTGACTCCGAGACCTGCAAACACTGCAGCAGGTTTACCTTGAGTCTCCACTGCAACGACCCGCACAGCTACTATCGACCAAATACCTGGATCTGTACACAAAAGTATATAGAAGTGTAGTATGAGCACACCACAGCGGTGCCCAATAAGCATCAAGACTAACCTCGGTAGGGTAGTGACGAGGAACAGTCAAGACACCTACTGGTCTAATGAAATAAATAGGAGAGGATAATAAAATATCAAGATAAAAATAATGAGGTAATACCAACAGTAGAGAGAAATCAAAATACAAACAGTAGGAACAATAAAGGGAGAGCACGGGTAATAACTAACTATAACCAAGTAAATCAACACTGAAATAATAGGAACAGAGACAAGTAAGAATGTTCTCAAATGAAGAAGGCAATGCCAACACAACCAATCATATCATGGCTAGTACACAATCCCGACTATCTCAACCCTCAATTTCTCATATCATAATCTTAACTTTCGAACCTTCAGCACACATGGAACCTTGTGCCCGCATATTTTTCCATCTCACTTTTAACAACAAAATCCACATGCTATACATTACATAATGTCCGTATAAATGCACTCAAGATGTTCAAGAAATCTCATTTACATAATATAAAGTAAATTACAATTTCTAAACTAATTAGGAAAAACCAACGAGAAAAGTTGAAGTTGTTTAATATAATTAAAAGCTAGCGGTATAATACATGATAATAAGAATAACAACGGCTATAGCAGATACAAAATAATCACAGAAGGAATACAACTCAATACAGAGATAACAATCGGGGATCTCTCAGTATCCCGAGGATCTCTTAGTATCCTTAATATGTGTGCTGGGGATCTCTTGGTATCCTCAATATATGTGCTGGGGATCTCTTGGTATCCTTAATATATGTGCTGGGGATCTCTCAGTATCCCGAGGATCTCTTGGTATCCTCAGTATATGTGCTGGGGATCTCTTGGTATCCCGAGGATCTCGTAGTATCCTCAATACATGTGACGGGGATCTCTTGGTATCTCGAGGATCTCTTGGTATCCTCAATATATATGGTGGAGATCTCTTGGTATCCCGCACTACAGTTTATATCAATATAAATGTACATGTGCACGACATCACCCTTCGTGCTTTATCACTATTCCTCACCCAAACAGTAGAAACAACAACATCCCGATAAGGGAATCAATCAATAGAAACAATAACATCCCTGCAAGGGAATCAACGATAGAAACAATAACATCCCGGCAAGGGAGTCAACAATAGAAACAATAACTTCCCGACAAAGCAATCAGTAATAAAAACAATAACATCCCAGCAAGGGAGTCAACAATAGAAACAATAATGTCCCGGCAAGGAAATCAACAATAGAAACAATAACATCCCGTCAAGGGAGTGTACAATACATAATAAGGGTCACGGAAAAATCAAGAAGCACGATAACATCAACAAAACAACAAGACATAATAAGCACGTGATAGCTACACCGGTAACCACAACAATTGGACATGTAACATATTTGCACGCAGTCATAGAGGAACTTACAATCAAGGAGTATCAAGACAATAGTAAGGCAGTCACTTTAATTAGTGCAATTAAGGGTCAATGTAACACGTAGGATTAGAAGAAAGCTAATCACGTCATATGGAGCATACAGAGGCAATTTAACCAATTAGGAAAATCAATTATGACGGGCTACTTTTCACATAATGAACATAAGGACCTAAGAACCCTAGAGCAAATTTCCCACAAATAAGTCCGAGCACCCACTCGTCACCTCGCATGCACGGACTACAATTAGCATAGAAGACTCAAATCCTAAAGGGAAGTTCCCCACACAAGGTTAGGTAAGATACTTACCTCAATCCGGCCAATTCAATACTCAATTTAGGTTTTCCTTTACCAATCCATCAACGCTCAGCTCAATCTAGCCAAAATGACTTGAATACATCAAACAATGCAAGAGAAAATAATTTTAATTGACAAAACTATGATTCTTATACGATTTGCAAAAAGTCAACAAAAGTCAACTCCCCAGGCCCTCACCTCGGAACCTGGAAAAATTTACAAAAATCAAACAACCATTCTGCTACGAGTTCACCCATACAAAAATTATCTAATTCCGATACCATTTGGTCATTCAAATCATCATTTTATATTTTTGAAAGATTTCACAATTTTCCCCAAATTTTCCTTTAGATTCTCATTAATTTGATGTTAAATCAAAGATATAAGTACAAAATATAGTTGGAAATTGATTAGAGACACTTACCCAATTATTTGGTGAAGTTTGGGTCCTTGGAAAATCGTCCATGGAGGTTTAGGGTTTAAGAAAATTGAAAAATGGTGAAAATCTCGTCAAAAACCTCACTTAACAGGCCTCAGATATTGCATTTGTGACCCAGGGTTCGCATTTGCGAGTCCCTTGCAATTACAAACAACACAGGGCTGGCAGAAGTCGCATTTGCGATAGAAATCTCGCATTTGTGAACTGGGCATCGCAAATGCAATAAAAAGTTCGCATTTGCAACCACACCAGAACCAGTAATTTTTCCTGATACGAAAATGAGCATAACTTCCTCATACCATGTACAAATTCGATGATTCTTTTTCCTATGACTCCATAATTTTGATATGGATCTAATGGTTCAAATAAAACTAAATTTGGATCTCATTTGCTCAACGTGGTATTATTTTTGCTTGAAGAAATGACGATGAAGCATCCAAAAACAAGCGCAACATAGCCTATACATATCCGAAACTCATCCAAGACCTCGGGGCTCCAAACCAAACATGCACGCAAGTCTAAAAATATCATACGAACTTGCCCCTGCAATCAAATCATCAAAATAATATCAAAAACTATGAATTTAACCTCAAAACTCATGATTTCTAACTTTTAAACCGGACGTCCAAATCACGTCAAATCAATTTCGGTTTTCACCAAATTTTACAGATAGGACTTAAATATCATAACAAACTTGTACCGGGATCCGGAACCAAAATACGGGCCCATTACCAACGAGTTCAAATATTAATTCATTTCTTTATGTCCTTTAAAAACTAACACAATAATTTTCTTCAAAAATTGTTTTCTATGACTAGGGACCTCGGAATTCAATTTTCAGGCATACGCCCAAGTCCCATATTTTACTGCGGACCTCCCGGGATCGTCAGAACATAGATCCGAGTCCGTTTACCAAAAATATTGACCAAAGTAAACTAAAAACCAAATTTTAACTAAACATTACTATTTTCTTTTCATATTTTCACATAAAAGCTTTTCGGTTTCACGCCCGGACTGCGTACGCAAGTCGATACACATAATATGAAGCTACTCGTGACCTCAAACATCCAAACTGGATGAAATTGCTCAAAACGACCAGTCGGGTCGTTACATTCAACTTTCGACATTTCATGCATAAATGAGCTACGGACCTCCAAAATACAATCCGAACATGCCCCTAAGCCCGAAATCTATCAACAGAACTATGAAATCGACGGAATTTTATTCCGAGGCCATCTTCACACTGCTCCGACTACGGTCCAAATTCTAAAGCTTAAGCTCTTATTTAGGGACTAAGGGTCCCAAACACTCCGAAAGTTAAAACGAATCTTCTTGGCAACTCACAATAGCAGAAACAAACACGGGGAAAGCAGTTAATAGGGGATCGGTGCGTTAATTCTTAAAACAACCGGCCGGGTCGTTACATCCTCCCCCTCTTAAAACATTCGTTCTTCCTTCAACGAGCATAGAGACATAGCTGAAGTGGTGAAAAGATGAGGGTAACAGCTGTGCATATCCTGTTCGGTCTCCCAAGCCGCCTCATCGACCGGCTAACCCCACCACTAAACCTTTATTGATGTAATGTTCTTTGACCTCAGCTTTCGAACCTGCCTGTCCAATATCGCCACTGGCTCCTCAACATAAAATAGATCCTTGTCCAATTGGACTGAACTGAAATCCAACACGTGTGACAGATCACCGTGATACTTCCGGAGCATCAAAACATGAAATACTAGATGAACTCCTGCCAAGGTTAGAGGTAAGGTAAGCTCATAAGCAACCTCCCCGACACGTCGCAATACATAAAAGGACCAATAAACCTCGGACACAATTTCCCCTTCTTCCCAAATCTCATAACGCCCTTCATAGGTGAAACCCGAATCAAGACCCGCTCTCCAACCATATAGGAAACATCATGAACCTTCCGGTCCGCATAACTCTTCTGTCTGGACTGGGTTGTGCGAAGTCTATCATAAATCACCTTAACCTTCTCTAAGGCGTCCTAAACTAAGTCTGTGCCCAATAATCTAGCCTCACCCAGCTCAAACCAATCCACCAGGGATCTATACCACCTACCATACAAAGCCTCATATGGTGCCATCTGAATGCTGGACTGATAACTATCGTTGTAGGCAAATTCCAACAGTGGCAAGAACTAATCCCAAGAACCTCCAAACTCCATCACACATGCACAGAGTATATCCTCAAGAATCTGAATAGTGCGCTCGGATTGTCCGTCCGTCTGGGGGTGAAATGGTATGCTCAACTCCACCCGAGTACCCAACTCATGTTGTACGGCCCTCCAGAACCGTGATGTGAACTGAGTACCTCTATCTAAAATGATGGAAAATGGAATACCATGCAAACGAACAATCTCCCGGATATAAATCTCCGACAATCGCTCCGAAGAATAGGTAGTACACATATGAATGAAAAGTGTGGACTTGGTTAGACGATCCACAACCACCCAAATGGCATCGAAATTTTTTAAAAGTCTGTGGGAGTCCAACTACGAAGTCCATGGAGATCCGATCCCACTTCCACTCCGGAATCTCTATTTGCTGAAGCAAACCACCCGGTTTCTGGTCCTCAAACTTTACCTGCTGACATTTGAGGCACCGAACTACAAACCCAACTATATCTTCCTTCATCCGCCTCCACCAATAGTGATGTCTCAAATCCTAGTACATCTTCACATCACCTGGATGGATGGAATACCGCGAACTATGGACCTCCTTTAGATACATCTCCCAAAGCCCATCAACATTGGGTACAAATATCTGACCTTGCATCCTGAATACCCTGTCATCACCAATGGTCATATCTCTGGAATCACCATGCAGAACCTTGTCCTTGAGGATGAGCAAATGAGGGTCATCATACTGACGCTCTCTGATACGATCAAACAAGGAAGACCGAGAAATCACGCAACCTAGAACCCGACTGGGCTCTGAAAGATCCAATCTCACAAACTGGCTGGCTAAGGCCTGAACATCCATTGCCATGGGCCTCTTCGCTGTTGTTACATAAGACAAACTCCTCAAACTCTCTGCCTGGCGACTCAAAGCATCGGCTACCACATTGGCCTTACCCAGGTGATACAAGATAGTGATATCATAGTCCTTCAACAGCTTTAACCACCTCCTCTAGCGCAAATTAAGATCCTTCTACTTGAACAGATGCTGCAAACTCTGGTGATCAGTATAAATCTCACAAGGAACACCGTACAGATAATGATGCCAGGTCTTCAAGGTGTGAACAATAGCAGCTAACTCGAGATCATGGACAAGATAATTCTTCTCATGTACCTTTAACTGTCTGGACACGTAGACAATCACCCTACTGTCCTGCATTAATACCGCTCCAAGGCCAATCCTCGAGGCATCACAATTGATAGTATAAGACCCCAAACTAGTAGGCAATATCAATACTGGGGTTGTTGTCAAAACTATCTTGAGCTTCTGGAAGCTCTCCTCACACTCTTTCGTCCACTGGAACGGAGCACCCTTCTGGGTCAACCTAGTCATAAGTGCTGCAATAGATGAAAATCCCACAACAAATTGACAACAATAGCCCGTCAAGCCAAGAAAACTATGGATCTCTGTAGCTGAGGATGGTCTAGGCCAACTCTACACTGCTTCCACTTTCTTCAGATCAACCTTGATCCCTTCATTCGATACCACGTGACCCAAGAATGCCACGGAATCCAACCAAAACTCACATTTCAAGAACTTTGCATATAATTTCTTTTCTCTCAAAGTATGAAGAACTATCCTCGGGTGTTGCTCATGATCTTCCCGACTTCGGGAGTATACCAGAATGTCATCAATAAAGACAATGACGAACGAGTCAAGATATGGTCGGAACACACTGTGCATCAAACACATAAAGGCTGTTGGGTCATTGGTCAGCCCAAATGACATAACAAGGAACTTGTAATGACCATACCGAGTCCTGAAAGAAGTCTTCAAGATATCTAGCTCTCGAATCTTCTACTGATGATAACCTGAACGCAAGTCAATCTTAGAAAAAACTGATGCACCCTGTAACCAGTCAAACAAATCATCAATACAAGGCAAAGGATACCCATTCTTCACTATAAATTTGTTCAACCGGTGATAATCAATGCACATACGCATAGAACCATCATTTTTCTTCACAAACAAGATAGGAGCACCCCAAGTGATACACTGGGCCGAATAAAACCTTTGTCAAGCAATTCCTGCAACTGCTCCTTCAACTCCTTCAACTCAGGAGGAGATATATGTTAAGGAGGAATAGAAATGGACTGAGTGTCCGACAACAAATCAATGCCGAAATCAATATCTCTATCGGGCGGCATACCTAGAAGATCAGCTAGAAACACATCAGGGAAATCCTGTACTACTGGGACTGAATCAACTGTAGGGGTATCAATACTGACATCTCTCACATAGGATAGATATGCGGCATACCTCTTCTCAACCATTTGCTGAGCCTTAAGGAAAGAAATAACTCTACTGGGAATGTGATCTAAAGTACCCCTCCATTCTACTCGCAGTACACCTGGCATAACCAGCATCACGATTTTAGCATGACAATCAAGAATAGAATAATGGGGCAACAACTAGTCCATGCCCTAGATAACATCGAAATCTACTATGCTGAGAAATAATAAATCAGCTCTAGTCTCAAAACCACTAAGAGCAATCAAACACGACCGACAAACACGGTCCACAACAAGAGAATCTCCCACAGGAGTAGAAACATAAATAGGGGAACTCAAAGAATCCCAAGATATGCCCAAATACGGGGCAAAATAAGAAGACACATAAGAATAAGTGGAGTCTGGATCGAATAAAACTGATGCATCTCTATAATAAACTAGGACAATACATGTGATGACATAATCGGACGTGTCAGCCTTAGTACGAGCAGGAAGGGCATAGTATCTAGCCTGGCCTCCCCCTCTAGGATGACCTTTACATCCCGACCTCCACCCCTAGCTGGATGGGTAGGTGGGGCAGCAACTGGTGATGTGATCATAACATGGGAACTCTGTGGAGCACGCTGTGGATGAGAAGTCTGTACAGGTGCACCCCTCTTAAGTCTGGGGCAATCTCTCACCATATGGCATGTGTCGCTACACTCAAAATAAGCTCTAGGATGACATGGCGACTGTGATTGGCTCGGGCTAGGTCTGCTGGACTGACCACTGAAAGCACCCCGTGTAGAAGGCGCACTAGATACTAAGGGTGCATAATAAGGCTCCTGAGATCTAGGAGGAGCTGGAACACCATTGCCTGCTGGAAGAGCTGAATGAACGGGGTGACTCACATAACCCCTACCATGATGAACTGCAACTGGGGCACGGGCACCAGAATAATGGCCGGACTCTCGAGACCTCTTAGCCTCACTTTCCTCTCTATCTCGAGCATACATACCCTCTACTCTCCTAGCAATGCTCACCAACTACTGATAAGAAATATCCATCTCCAAATCCCGAGCCATGCTAGAACTGATGCTGGGAATGAGCCCCTCAATAAACCGGCGAACTCTCTCACAAACTGTAGAAACCAAGGCCGATGCATGCCTAGCCAAGTTAGTGAAACAGACAGCATACTCTAAAACAATCATAGTACCCTAGTGCAAATGCTCAAACTCTGCGTATCATGCATCCCTGAGGCTCTGAGGAACATACTCCCTCAAAAAATATCTGAAAACTGGGTCCATGTAAGGGATGTTGCCTCAGCTAGACTATCCAACTCAAAAGTACGCCACCACGGATAGGCAGCTCCTCGAAGATGGAAGGTAGTGAAAGAAACCCCACTCGATCCTGATATACCCATAGTGCGGAGGATACGGTAGCACTCCTCCAGAAATCCCAGAGCATCATCTGATGCTAGACCACTAAATATAGGAAGCTTGTACTTCTCGAACCTCTGAAGCCTCCGCTACTTATCCTCTGAAGCTACCGCCCTGTCCTCGGGCTGAACTGGGGCTATTAGCGGTATCTGATCAACCTGGACCAACTGCTTAGGAGTGGGGGTGGCGGGAGTTTGTGCTCCTCCCCCGACTATGATGTGGCTGTAGCTAGGGGAATCAACCCTTCCTGAGCTAGAGTGGTGTACATGCTCACGAACTGTGCAAGGGTATCCTGAAGAGCTGGAATAGTAGTAGCAGTTGGCGTATCAGGTGCCTGGGCTCTGATTGGAGCTGCTGGTAGCTCCTCTGTGGCAGCTTGCGCGGGTTCTCTGGCTGCACCACGTGTGCATCCTCGGCCTATACCCCGGCCCCGACCTCTAGCGGCTCTAGCAGGGGGCACGGGTGCTTGGTCATCTCTGGTAGCACGTGTCCTCACCATCTGTGAGAGAATAATAGAGAGAGGTTTGGAATTCTGATGTCAAAAATCTTGCATGACAAGGAAATCAAATGAAGTGAAATTTTGCTAACAGTTATATAGCCTCTCGTAGATAAGTACAGACGCCTCCATACCGATCTGCGAGACTCTAATAAACCGGCTTGTGATTCATTACTCCTAGGAACCTAGAGCTTTGATACCAACTTGTCACGACCCTAGTTCTCCCTCCGTGAATTATTGTGACGGCACCTAGTCTCTACGACTAGGTAAGCCTAACAAATTGCGGAAAAAGGAAATGAAATACGAAATTGGTAAGTTACGAGTAAAAACATAAATAATGAGTTTTAAAATGCCGCTCGGCATATACAATACATACTCTTAAAACTGAATCAAACTCCCAAAACCCGGAATCTCATGAAATCACAAGCTATAGAAACTACCTAGTGTTCTAATTCCAAAATGTCTAATCAAAAGAAAATACAAGAAGTCTAAAGCTGAAAGGGAGAATAGAGAGGGACTTCTAGGTCTACAGACGCGGGAGATATACCTCGAAGTCTCTGATGTCGCCCGCTTCACTGATAGAATGGTTGAGCAGAAGAACCTGGATCTACACACAAAAAACATGCGTAGGAAAGGGCATGAGTACACCACAGCGGTACCCAGTAAGTGCCAAGCCTAACCTCAATCGAGTAGTGACGAGGAAGGTCAGGGCCCTACTGATTATAGCTTGAAAACGAGGTAAAAATATATATATATATAACAAGGTAAAATAGTATGAAGTGCGACGGTACAATTAGAAATACTAAAAATCAATAAAGAGTAAAAATCACAGACAGAATATACTCAGTACATAGAGATAGCAACAAGGGATCTCCCAAGATATCGTCACGTAGTCCCAAATGTAAATGTGCAGAGGATCTCCGAGATATCATCCCGTAGTCCAAATCATAAATATGCAGGGGAATCTCCTGGAATACCAATCTGTAGTCCCAAAGTAAATATCCAGTACAGGGGAATCTCCCGGGTGTTGTCCCGTAGTCCCAAATGTGAACATGCAGGGGGATCTCCCGAAATACCGATCCGTAGTCCCAAAGTAAACATGCATGGGGGATCTCCTAGGATATCATCCCGTAGTCCCAAAGTAAACGCACAACAGTCTCAAGAAAGAATCTATAGTTCTATTCGAGAATAAACAGGAATTCTACTCTAAACATGCCGCACAGAATACAAGTAAGCAATTAAAGCAGGTAAGACAATTAGATCACATAAGCATACTTTTCCTAAACTAAACAAGAGGCTTCAAGTAGAAGTATTGCTTATTTACAAGAAAACATAGAAATTTACTTAATGGAAATGGGGTTTTTCAACAATTAGCACATGTACGCACTTGTCACCTCACGTACACAACACTCATATAACAACAGTACCAAAATCCTAAGGGGATTTCTCCCACAAAAGGTTAGGCAAGTCACTTACCTCGAACTAGCTCAAAATCAATCTGAAATCACGCTCTTGCCACGAGTATCCAACTCCGAGTGGCCCAAATCTAATCAAATAAATTTCATAATGTAAATATAACTACAAACAACTAATTTAGCTAAAGAAATCGAAGCTAAGGTAAGAAAATAGAAAAACGCCCAAAAATCCTCCCCGGGCCCGCATCTCAAAATCGGTTAAAAGTCACAAATTATGAACACACATTCATTCATGAGTCTAACCATACCAAAATTTCAAATCTGATACCAAAATCTCAATCAAATTCCCAAATATCGGCCTAAGAACTTTCCCCAATTCTTCCAATTTTCACCCCAAATCCAAAATTAAATGACAAAACTAAGCTTAGATTAATGGAATACAACCAAAAGGGGATTAGGAAATATTACCCAATGATCTTATCTTCAAAATCCCCAAAAAATCGCCCTACCCCGAGCTCCAAATTTGATTTTCCAAGTTATGAACTCAAACCCTCGATTTTCATATTTTTGCCCAGCGATTTCCGCTTCTGCGATCATGGGACCGCACCTGCGGCTTGGGCTCCGCATCAGCGGGATTCCATTAATTCCCTAGGAACTGCACCTGCGCTCCCTTCTCCACAGATACGGTCCGCTTCTACGGTCCTTTAGCCGCATCTGTGGTCACTGGCCACAAGTGCCCAAACCTCACCTGCGTCCTTCTTCCTCACTTCTGCAGGCCGCACATGCGGGCTCCTCACCACAGGTGCGAAAATATCAGAAACATCAACTTCAGAATAGCCTAAGTCCAAATCCAACTTCCGTTAAGCATCCAAAACTCACCCGAGGCCCCCGGGGCCTTAACCAAACATACCAACCAATCCTAAAATATCATACAAACTTAGTCCAATCCTCAAATCACATCAAACAATGCTAAAATCACAATTCATCCTCCAATCCAAGCCTAATGAACTTGAAATCTTAAGAATTCTACATCCGATGACAAAACCAACCAAACCAAGTCCGATCGGCCCCAAATTTTGCACTTTTGGAATCAGATTCCGAACCCGATATCAAAATCTCACTATCGATCTGGAAACTTCAAAAATTCAACCTTCGGCATTTCAAGCCTAAATAAGCTGCGGACCTCCAAAATACAATACAAACACTTCCCTAAGCCCGAAATCACTCAACGGAGCTAAGGGAATCGACAAAATTCCATCCCGAGGCCGTCTTCACACTACTGCGACTATTGTCCGAATTTTAAAGCTTAAGCTCTCATTTAAAGACTAAGTGTCCCAAAACACTCCGAAACTCAAAATGAATCTTCACGGCAACTCACTATAGCAGAAACAAACACGGGAAAACAGTTAATAGGGGGCATGAATTCTTAAAACGACTGGTTGGGTCGTTACAAAACTTCAAGTTTACACCATGACGTGTGCAATTATTAATAAACACCAAGTTTATTATGATATGAATTTTATATCAATAAACTTCTACTTTATTATGGCATTATTTTATTTGTGTAGTACAATTTGGAGAATAAAGCGGGTAGCTTTTCACATACATGTTACCCCGCTACAAGTTGTAGTAATAGAAGATATTAGATCTTTCCTTTATTTATAATCTCAAAATAACCAATCGCTTTCACGAATACTTTAGAAACTCAATAAGTTTCTTTGAGACTTACTACGATTCAAATACCTTATTGGTAATCAATTTTATTTCTCCAAAATAGTACAATTGGATCTTCCAGAGCTTTATATTAATTTTGTACTACCACATATTCATCAACATACATATGGTGAATATCTCTTTCAAGGAAAAGTTATACCATTATGGTCATGGTAAAAAATTATTATAGGTAAGATATGTTGCTTCTATTACTTTTTCCCTATAATAATCACATTTCCACAATATTTTGGCATAATCACAATAGGTACGTGATCAATGACTATTCATATCATAATAATAAAAGTATTATTTTTATTTCATCTCAAACTCCCTTCTAGGGGTGAGTGTGGTATATTTACTACCACTAGCACATTCATATTCTTCCAAGAATGAATATGTATTCATAAACCCCTTGTTTTCACATTCACATCATGAATGGACCATAATCATCTATATATTCTTTACAAAATCTCATGTCAAATCGATGACAAATATTACATTCACATATTGAATGATTATTTTGAGAATCCTTATTATTCTCATTACCACAATGATGACGATTATAATTTCTTCTACTGCCACTTCCACATCCATTGATACTTTCACGGTAATAATTTTAACTTCTTTAAGACTTATTATATATTGCTACCACATTCTCTCAAGGGGACAAGAATGAATCAAATTCAATGGGATGAGTTTTCACTTCTTGTGCTCACAATAATGCATGAATTTGATCATGTCAAGATATAGAAATTTTACCACTACGGGTGGTTATAATTTCTTACAAACTCTATTAAAGTTAAAATCAAAATTTATTGTCTTTTCTTGTATTTAATAGAATTTCAAGAATTTAAAAGAGAAAAACAAGGTAAAATACTTACCTTAAATTCGCAATTTATTCTCGAGGAAAGTTCATGGAACAATTGACAATCCTTATGTTTAAGTTGAGCACCATGCACGTATCCCAAATCCTCTGCTCAATTAATTGGAGTCTCGTGCTAATAACGTGTTATAGAACAATAAAAGAAGAAGAAGAGTATTCCATAGAAAATTAGAGAGAGCTCTCTTATTGATTTGGGATAAATTACAATAGAATAAAACCTCTCTATTTATAGGAAAAACGTGACTTAGCCACCAAGTAACAAATCCTAAAATCTCTCTAAAATATAGACATTCACTTTAAATACAATTCTATTTATAACAACAATTAAGTAATCAAAAAATTAGTATTGTATAAAATTCTAGAATTAATCGACCGTAACATTGCCACCCTTAGTCAAAAGAATAATATCTTCGTTCCAAAAAATTCTCGGAATCCTAACCCGACTTCAATACTTGTGTTAGCATGTAACATGATAAAAAATTACATTTTAATTATTAGAAGTCACTTGCGAATGAATATTAATTACAAATTATGACACATATGTGTGTGTAATTGTATACGATAAAATACGAAATGACACATGATCGTCTAAAGCAAGGTCACGTGGAGCCCAAGACGGAGATACTCACCAAACGCAGCTACTCCGCTTATCACCAAAAGAAATAACGATTATAAAGTTATATTAAATACTCTGTTCCCAGTAGCATTTAAAAAATAATATTCTGCAGCATTAAGGGCAACAACTCGTTACCAGGAATTTGGCATTTAAATATACTGTTATATCTTCATCAATAACCCTGATAATTAAATAAGAAACGATCCTAGGACCTCCTTCCCTAGACATAACTATAAATAGAGAGCTCAGTTATTATTGTAAAGGACACGAATTCTCAGGCTAACTTACAATACATTCTATACAAAATTTAAATACAATTTTACTTTCTTGCTTTTCGATTTCATCATTATTGTGCCCGAAAAACTTATTCCCGGATTCATCAGCTCTGCTATTTCATCTACATTTTAAGGCTAAGTATTATATATTTATTCAGTTATTTCTTTTTTTCAGGATAAATTGGTTCACTTGTCTAGAAACCACGAACAAATTTAGATGTACTGTTTTACGGGTAAACAGTTTGGCGCCCACCGTAGGGTCTAGACAGTCGTGCAATTAAATTGATCCTTGCCTTTTTTACAAACATACTTTGGTTGTTTTGTCTTAGAAAAGATCACAAAAAATGACAGATAACAATGTTAACAACACGTACAATCTTGAAATTCGAGGGGATCAACCTCATTTCAAGGATTCAATCAGTGACACCAACAACGAGTAGAATGACGTCAAGCCGGTGCATGACAGGCAATATCCTCGACATGTTCAGGAGACAACTCTCGGTGATGTTAATGAAGAGCATGTCGTCGATGCGCTAAGGGTCTTACAAGAGCAATGGGCTATTATTCTAGGCCATCTCACGCGGCAGGATAAGGTTATGACGGAGCTGAAGTAGGCACTATCAGGGGCTTCGAATAATGAAAACACGCGAGATCTAATTCCTCCTGGTGTCCTCACAAACCAAATAATGCAGAGAGTCGACAATAATACTTCTAGGGGCGAAGTCGGCTTCGACGGGGCTGGAGGAAGTGGATCCGGTCTCAACAACGAGAACGACCCGTTCAAGAATGAACTTTTACGGTTTATAAGGGAAGTAAATACCCGCATGTACCAAATCATGGGCGTGCCACCAGTATTAAAAGGCCTGGACTCGAAGAAGTATACTCAGTTTCCGTATAAACCAAGCACGGTAGCAGAACTAATCCTGAAGCGGTTCAAAATGCCTGAAGTGTCAAAGTACGACAGAACTTAAAAACCATAGGAGCATATTACCACATACACAACAGCGGTAAAAGAAAATTATTTAGCTCCTCATGAAATTGAGTATGTGTTGTTAAAGAAATTTGGAGAGACTCTTACGAGGAGAGCCCTAACGTGGTATTCATTATTACCCGAGCATCCCATAGACACTTTTGAGATGCTCGTGGATTCGTTCATCAAGGCTCACGCCGGTGCCAGAAAGGTACAAGACCGAAAGGTCGATATATTCAGGATCATGGAGGGAGAATTCGAATTATTATGACAGTTCATTACCCGGTTCCAGAAGAAAAAATGTTACTACAAGTTGTCCCGGATGAATGGGCAGCTGAAGCGTAACCAAAGGTTTAAATCCAAGAAGTTCAGACACTTCCCGGAAGCTAAAGGAAAGTCTGCTCAAGTTTCAAGCAATAACTTTGGCAGATGTCCACAACCGGTACGAGCAAAAAATAAGGATAAAAAATGATCAGTTTGTTTTTCCATCGACGACCAAAGAACGGGAGAAGAATAGAGAAAAATCAAAAGATGATTACGACGTGGATAGACGGACTTCGAGGGGTCGATTTTTGCCATACGAGCGGATCAAAAGTCATGGCAGAGGCTTTCCGACAGTAGACAAGTTCGCCGTTAACAGAAGGACCGATCATTGCCGGAACAACAGATCACTATAGGATAAAGAAGCATCAAGGTTGCAGGATCCTTCTTACGCCAAGTTATCAGAGTATAACTTCAACATCAGTATAGTGGATTTGGTTTCGGCCATGAGAAATATCAAAGAGATATGATTCCCGAGACCTTTGAGAAATATCAAAGAGAAATATCAGAGGGATCCCAATTTATGGTGTGAATACCATGGAATGAACAACCACTGAACAGGGGACTACCAACACCTCTAAGAAGAAGTGGAAACACTATTGAATAATGGTCACCTTAGAGAATTCTTGAGTGACCGAGCTAAGAACAATTACGGTCGGAAAAAGGATAACGTGGAACCCTCGAAAGCAGGAGAAAAACCCCCATGCCAAACAATCAACATGATCTTCAGAGGGAATGAGATTAATAGGGTCACCTTTTCTGTAGCAAAGAAGACGAATGTATCAATAACTCATAGTAAAAGGCTCCGGGAATACGATATCAATTTTACGGAAGAAGATGCAGATGGATTGTTGCTACCACACAACGATGCACTGGTAATTTCTTTTAATGTGTTAGATTTTAAGATTAAATATGTTCTAGTAGATCCAGGAAGCTCAGCTAATATCATAGAATGGAGAGTACTGGAGCAAGCTAACCTCACTGGAAGCATTATTCCAGCAACAAAGCTCCTCGCTGGATTCAACCTTGCGAGCGTGACAACCCGGGGAGAGATTTTGATGCTCATGAATGCTGAAGTAGTAATGAAAACAACTCTCTTTGAAGTTGTAGATAGAGATATGGGATACAATATCATCTTGGGAAGGCCATGGTTACACGATATGAAAGCTATGCCTTTAACGTATCACTAGTTGTTGAAATTTCGAACGCCTGAGGGGATCAAGAAGATAAAGGGTGATCAAGCGGTAGCAAGGGAGATGAATGCAATTTAGGTCTCCAATAGCAAAGGAAAGAAGCGCCCGGCGTAGCAATTATAGGAATCGACACCTACCCCCGAACTAGAGGAAGTTAGCCCGGGGATAGAGGAATCGGAATAGTATTAGGTGCCAATGTATTTCCAAGTTCCAGAAGAGACGGACGCAACGAGGTCCACAGTGGAAGAACTTGTAACGACCCAACCGGTCATTTTGAGTATTTGCACTTTGATCTCCAGTTCTCAGTAATTACTTTCCCCATAGGATGTATTATTACTTATGTAAATTGTTGGTTTTGGTTTTCGGGGTAATCGGAATGAATTTGGAAGAACAGCTCTCAATTTGAAGCTTGAAATTTGAAAGGGTTGACCAAGTTTTGACTTGTTTGTATATGATCTCAGGTTGGAACATTTATGATTTGGTTAGCTCCGTTAGGTAATTTGGGACATAGGAGCGTGATCGGAATGCATTTTAGAGGTCTGTGGAAGGTTTAGGCTTGAATTAGCGAAAGTGAGATTTTGGCATTTTCCGGTTGACAAGTGAGATTTTGAAATAGGGGTCGGAATGGAATTCTGGAAGTTGCAGTAGTTCCGTTGTGTCATTTGGGATGTGTGTACAAAATTTTAGGTCATTCGGACGTGGTTTGGTTGGGTTTTTGATCAATAGCATAATTTGGAAGTTCTTGGAATTCTTAGGCTTGAATCCGATGCAAATTTGGTGTTTTAATGTTGTTTTGAGCATTTAGAAGGTTGGAACAAGTTTGAATGATGTTATAGGATATGTTGGCATGTTTGGTTGAGGTCCCAAGGGCCTCGGGTGAGTTTCGGGTGGTCAATCGGACCATTTCATGTTGTAAAAAATTAAAGAAATTCAGTTGTTGGTGTTGCAGGTTTTTGAACTTCGCGTTCGCGATGCATGTTCAGCGATCGCGAAGGTGTGAGGTCGATGGTCTTCACGTTCACGTCTTCTTTGTCGCATTCGCGATGTTGTGATGTTTTGATTCTCCGTGTTTGCGAGGGCTATGTCGCGTTCTCATAGAGGAAGAGGATTAGCTGGGTCCCCCCAATGCATTTGTTCTACGTGTTCGCGCAGTGGGGGTCGCGATCGCGAAGTGTTGAGGGTGTTGTGCATCGCGTTCGCGAGAGGGGTCTCGCATTCGTGTAGAAAGAAATTCCGGTATGTGAAGGAGTGTGCTTTGCGAACGCGAGGGATGTGTCGCGTTCGCGATGAAGGAAAATTTGGGCAGACAATTCCTATTTTAAAATTGAGGGTTTAAGTCCATTTTCATAAAAAACCATTGGAGAGCTCGGGAGAAGGTAGAATTTGAGGTTGGGGTAAGTATTCCTCACTCATATTTGGTTTAATTCCATGATTTGATCTTCAATTTCATCATTTAATTTGAGAAATTAGAGTGAAAATTGGGGAAAATGAAAGAAAAGTTTGAGATTTCTTTTGGGGATTTGAATGGGAAATTGAGGTTGGATTTTTATGAAATTGATATGGGTAGACTGGTGGGTGGATGAGGATTCTATTGATGTGATTTTTATTGAATTCCGAGATGTGAGCCCGGAGGCTAGGTTTGAGCAATTTCGGGATTTTGATGTAAATTGGATATTTTCGAGTGGGCTTCATTCTCTTAGCATATTTTAATGATTATGTACTGATTGTGGCTAGATTTGGAGCATCGGAGGTCAATTCGTGCGGACAAAGGCATTGCGGGCTAGAGTTTGGATCGGATCGAGGTGAGTAATGATTATAAATGTTATCCTGAGGGTATGAAACCCCAGATTACACATCGTTGTGCTATATTGAGGTGACGCACATGCTAGATGACAAGCGTGGGGTCGTGCACTATTGGAGATTGTGACTTAGTCCATCCCGAATGACTGTTTTACTGCATATTTGATTGAAAACTATTTGCTATCATCGTGTTTTGGGCTGAATGACATGTTTGGGCCTCATGCCAACTATTTGAACCCTTCGGGGATTTTATTGATATTTCCTCACTATTTTGACTTTAAACTTGTACTCAGTCATGCTGTACTCTGCTGAGTTTTTCTTTGCTTTAACACTTGAAATGATATTTTAAATCATACTTTGGGCTGAGCATCATGTTTTACTGTTGCCCGAGTGGCTTATGTGATTTTTGACTGAGTAAGGTCGAGGGCCTGTGTTGTGAGGATACTTTTGGGTCGGGTTGCACGCCGCAGCGGTGATACACTAATTATGATAATAAGGATGAGGGCCTGAGATTGTATGCCACGGGGTGGCTTGATATTGATATGAGGCCGAGAGCCTGTTTATGATGCCACGAGATGGCTTGATATTGCGCTTGGGCCGTAAGGGGATCCTCTAGGACTCTTCACACCCCCAGTGACCGCGGGTACCCATTGTGATGTGAGATATAGCCCGAGGGGCTGGTATTGTTCTGAGATATAGCCCGAGGGGCTGGTATTATTCTGAGATATTGCCCGAGGGGCGAATTCATTTACATTATGCTCGAGAGGAGAACCTTTATGTTTTTATCTTTCTTATTTGCATGTCCTTTACCTGATTAATGGTGTATTTGTGCCCGAGGGGCAGATTTTCTGTGCTTATTTGTTCTAATCGCTTTGCATTCAATTGCTTAACTGTTACAAAGGCATTTTTAAAGAAGTTTAAACTAAGCTAAGATGCTTAAAGAGATTTCACAGCTTCATTGCTTTCTTACTGGTTTTGTACCATTCTATACAGCATGTTGATGTACCTTACGTGTTTTCGTACTGATCAATTTTCATTTTCCTTTATTACTCACTGAGTTAGAGCACTCACTTTACTCCCTACACCTTGTGTGCAGATTCAGGTATTTCTACACCCGGTTGTGGGTATTGGCTGAGCAGAGGCAAAGTCATTGGAGTTTTAGCGAGGTAGCTGTCCGACGTCCGCAACACTATTTTACTCCCTCTTGATGTCGTTATACTATATTTAGTATATTTCCAGAATTCTGTTGTATTTTAGACCTTAGTAGATGCTCGTGACTTGTGACACCTCGATGTCGGGCTTTATTCATTTCTGCACTTGTTTTATTTTGCTACATCTATACTCATTGGGGATTTGTCCTTATAAATGGCTTAAACTGACTTATTAAACTATTAAAACTAAATTTGGAAATTGTGTCGGCTGGCCTTGTTTTCAGGAGAGGCGCCGTCACGCCCGAGTCCAGTTCGGGGTCGTGACAAGTTAGCATCAGAGCCTAGGTTACATAGGTCTCACGAGTCATGAGCAAGTTTAGTTGAGTCGCGAAGATCGATACGGAGACGTCTGTATTCATCCTCGGGAGGCTGCAGAACCTTTCTTATAGTGCATCCTTGATTCAGCTTGAAAAGTAACTCTTTGAATTCCTTCCACGCGTTCGTATGCGTATGAGCGCTCAGTATCAGATGTGCATCAATGGCTTGTGGTTCCCTGATCGAGGGGCGAGATGTGATCTCCATGTGTTGATATTGGGCCAGTCTAGAGGACTCGAGGCCGGATTTTTGCCTATAGCTTGAGCACCGAGGTTCTGATTATGTGAGCACGTGCTTTTGAACTTATATTTTCGGTAGTGTTCCTATTAGTAGAAGTGATGGCTGGGTAGATATGTGATTAGTATGTTATGTCTGCGAGGTGTATTCATATAATTTGGAAACGGCGAGAAGGGTCTGCTGGAAGATAGAAGACTATTAGGTATTTGATTTTCATCTTGATTTGAGGTATAGCCCCGAGTTATGGGTGTGCGAAGAATCTTTTCATGTTTCCTAGTTGGGAGTGAAGTAAACTTCCTATTACGGTATGAGTTCAGACTCAAGAAGATTAAGTGAGTGCGTAGTGTTTATGACGGTGGAAGGTATACAGAAATGCTAATTTGAAGCAAGGCAGGTGGGTTATCTCCTGCGGAGTGTTCTGAGGTTGTGTGTCCTTTATATTGTCTGTTAGAACTTAGAAGGTCTCATTTAAAAGTGAAGTGTATATGTTGCAATTTGAATTTAGGTTGCTTAAGAGAGTGGGCTTGGCTGTTGCGAGGATAAATGCAAGATTTGTAGAAGATTTAAGTACCAGATGGTCTGTGTTTTACGAGCTTATGAAGGATCGAGTTTAAATCTTACTATGGTATTATGGCAGCAATAGAGTATACGCGTTATGAGTTATTATGTGATTTGATCTATGGCTTTGAGCCAAGTGGGGGAGTCTGCTATTGATTAGTTGATTGCACGGTTATGTGTTATGTTGGCTCCAGTTTGAGGCATGCCAGTGAATCAGTTATGGTTTGCGGAGATTGAGACCGAGGATGGCTTGATTAAAGGAAAATTTTCAACTAAGGTAAGGTTATATCATGCTTCATAGGTGTATGAGCATCACGGAATGTCTTGAGTTGTTGTTGATAAAGAATGTTCGGTGCATAGAAAAGAAAGTGGCTTGGCTGCATCAAGGTAAGGTTACATGATGTAGTGTCGGAAGAGCTAATGAGACACAGGTTGTTCGGTTCTTTCGATCGGGCAAATTGCGGTTCAAGTAGAGTTGATGACTCTTGGGAATGGTTCTAATGTGCTCAAGATTATGCATGTAACAATTAGACATTTTCATGTTGTATTTTTGCTAAAAACTGAGGTTTGCATTTGGAGGGTGTCAAGATTTGTGGTATTTCTATATCAATTATGGGCTTCTATATATCAGTATCGGGAAGGTGAAAGTAATGGCTCGGAATTCGTAGGAGATCTCTTCAGAGTAAGTATTTTGAATGTGGTGCTTGTAGGAATATCTAAGAAAGTATTCAGCGGCTTATGAGCCTTAGACGGCGTGGTTGTATGCTTGGGTCTCGTGTGGTGAGTCGGGGTTGAGGAATTGTAGTGTCATAGCAAGAAAGAGTATCAAATTGAAGATAAACCAGAAGGAACCTGGGTGGATGGTATAGCTTGGTAGTAGACCAGACCGGTATGGTAAGGATATGACTAGTTCCTTGGGTGTGTTCGGGGTAATGAGTTTCCACAGGTGTTTTGCGGTGATGCTCTTAGGTGTTAGTGGCCTGTGTAGCTTGGTTGAGTTAGGAGGATTCAGTCATGTCAGGTTTGGTTTTGTGCAAAAGGGAGTCAGAGAGTTCTGGATAATTTCTACCGCGGTTTGGAGGTGTATATTTTCTACTGGCGTGAGGAGCATAGGATGTATAGTGATTTTCTTCCAGATGGGCTCAATGGAAAGTTCTTGGTTGGTGGAGTACATAATTGCTTGTGGCTCGAAAGGGATATGGAGTTCTCATGTTATCCTAGGATGTAACGGTATATGCGGTATGTTGTGGGGGATTGAGATTTGCGTGTGTAAGGTTACAGTTTAGTTCTGAAAGGAAGGTCATAAAACTCTTAGGCAGCGGGCAGCTTCAAATGATTAGAGAAATGAGCTTTAGATGATTAGGGAAATGATCTTCAGATGATTAAGGAAATGGTATTACTAATTGGGGTGATTTGACGAGGGTATATATTTCATGTGATTAAGTTGATGGTACTTCGGTAGTATTACAACACTTTCTTGTTAGATCGACTGCTGATATTCAAGTTTTCTTGGCGTCACAGAAGAATTTTGGAGTACTTCTCGTGGAATTATTGAGTATTAGAGGTGTGACACGGAATTGGGATCAGGTATGGTGATTCGTGTGCTATATAGAGTTGGAGACTGGGAGTTCTCATATTCAGGCTATGTTGTGGTTACGGGTCATGTGTATCGGTTCTGTGTAGTGATTATCGGGGTTTGGAGACCCGAGTGGATTTTTAGTTGCTTGGTATGTTAAATTTTGGATGTGATATTGGGTATAGACTAGTTGTCTCAGCTTTGTGTCATTCTGGGCGATTGCGCTAAGACGACGATGTTGGCTATGACGGGAATGCCACAGATTGAGTGGCGAGATTCGACGGGTTTCATGTTCTAGTAGGGTGGTTTTATATTTAGAAGATCCAGCGGATGGCTAGGAAGGATTGTCTTCCTTATTTGGGCTCTCGTGATGGAAGTCAGTGCAGAGGCTCCTCATATTGATTCAGTTATAGTAATGAGGAACTTTTTCGGATATGTTTCCTGCTGTCGGGCATGTCGTCGGGAAAAGTTGTTGATTTTGGTATTTATTTGGTGCTGGGCACCGTATCGTATGGCACCGGCAGAGTTAAAGGAGTTGAAGGAGCAACTTCAGGGTTCCTTGAAAAGGGTTCGTTGGAAGGCCAATGTGGGTGTGTGTTCTGACTTGACTCGGCTTGGTTGGCTCCGAGTTGTTTTGTTGAGGGATGTGTTGATTCGATTGTTGCTGAGCTTATTAGTAATCTAGGGAGATCTATGAGTTACCTTTCCGTGTCGCGAGGCATTGGGATTTGTTGGTTATAGGCTCATGTGGTGCGGTGTTATTGGGGTCTCTCAGTGGAATTCGAGGGGTAGGAGTATTGAATATTGCTTGGCTGATGGCACATCAGTTGTGTCCCTTCGAGTTGTGTAATGTTATGTCAATTGTTTTGCCATGGTTATGATGATTTGCTTTGGTTTAGACATCAAATTGCGCGTGGCTGTCGATTTTGAGCATAGTAAGTAGAGGTGTTTCATATGGAGCAGTGTTTGGATAGGATCGCGCATTGCAGCGAAGTTGTGTGGAGCTATGATCCTTCGGGTTGGATTCATGTGTTCTGTTTCTACGAGGTGTGATGGGTTCTCAGCATGGTGAGGTGGTACTGTTGAGCTTGTGGTACAGCTCTTTCATTTGAGTCATTTTCGTGATTTGAGTATGTTCGGATTATTGTTTATTGGTGCACGGATTGCACAGGTTGTGGCTTTAGTCCGTATTGATATGTCATGTCACCAGAGTAGTTGTGTTGGATTAGATGAGATCGTTGGGATCTTTAATGAATACAATCGGATTCGGTTTCAGCGTGTTGGAAGGATAATATCGAGGTTCAGCTCAGACATTTGCTATGGTCTTTACCAAAAGAGAAGTGGCTTCATGAATGGTTGATCTAAGAAATGGTTATGGTTTACTGCGTGTTTCATTTGTCATTGGTAGTATGTGAAAGTGTTGGAATGAGACTTTGGTTGATAAGGGTTTTCCTCTGGTATTCGATCGTTGTATGTAGCTGTTGTGATTAGGAGTTATCCCTTCACGGGTTGAGTTATGTGGTATACCACGTAATTGCACCTGAGGTTGCAGGTATGGGTTATTACAGCATGTTCGGGCTTATTCAGAGTATAGGTATGAGATTCTGACCTTGTGGGATGATTTCGGAAGTGGAAATTTGGTTCTAAGGTTTATGTGCTAGCTTAGATTGTGAAATTTCAGTTGCATTGGGTTATCAGACCTATATGAGATAGGGTGACGTGGGATCACCCCCGGGTATATGCAGGGTAAAGTTAGTCAGCGATTGGTTGTCTTTTGTAACAACTCTAGGAACGTTCGAGGATGAACGTATGTTTAAGTGGGGGACGATGTAACGACCCGACCGGTCAGTTTGAGCTTTTGCACTTTGCTCGCTAGTTCTCGGGCATGACTTTCCTCGTATGATGTATTATGTCTTGTGTAAATTGTTGGTTTTGGATCAGGGTAATCGGAATAAATTTGGAAGAACGACTCTCAATTTGAAGCTTGAAATTTGAAAGGGTTGACCAAGTTTTGACTTATTTGTATATGATCTCGGGTTGGAAATTTTATGATTTGGTTAGCTTCGTTAGGTGATTTGGGACTTAGGAGCATGATTGGAATGCATTTTGGAGGTCCGTAGAAGGTTTAGGCTTGAATTGGCGAAAGTGAGATTTTGGTGTTTTCCGGTTGATAAGTGAGATTTTGAAATAGAGATCAGAATGGAATTTCGGAAGTTGCAATAGTTCCGTTGTGTAATTTGGGATGTGTGTACAAAATTTTAGGTCATTCGGGCGTGGTTTGGTTGGGTTTTTGATCAAAAGCATAATTTGGAAGTTCTTGGAATTCTTAGGCTTGAATCTGATGTAAATTTGGTGATTTAATGTTGTTTTGAGCATTCCGAAGGTTGGAAAAAGTTTGAATGATGTTATGGGATATGTTGGCATGTTTGGTTGAGGTCCCGAGGGCCTCGGGTGATTTTCGGGTGATTAATCAGACCATTTCATATTGTGAAAAATTGCAGAAATTCAGCTGTTGGTGATGCAGGTTTTTGACCTTCGCATTCGCGATGCATGTTCCGCGATCGCGAAGGTGTGAGGTCGATGGTCTTCACGTTCACATCTTCTTAGTCGCATTCGCGATGTTGTGATGTTTTGACTCTCCACGTTCGCGAGGGCTATGTCGCGTTCGCATAGAGGAAGAGGATTAGCTGGGTCCCTCTAATGCATTTGTTCTACGCGTTCGCACAGTGGTGTTCGCGATAGCGAAGTCTTGAGGGTGTTGTGCATCGCGTTCGCGAGAGGGGTCTCGCATTCGCGTAGAAGGAATTCCGGTCTGTGAAGGAATGTGCTTCGCGAACGCGAGGGATGTGCCGCATTCGCAATGAAAGAAAATCTGGGCAGACAGTTCATATTTTAAAATCGAGTGTTTAAGTCCATTTTCATAAAAACCATTGGAGAGAAGGGGAGAAGGTGGAATTTGAAGAGCATTTCAGTGGAGTTATTGGGGTAAGTATTCTTCACTCATATTTGGTTTAATTCCATGATTTTGTCTTGAATTTCATCATTTAATTTGAGAAATTAGAGTGAAAATTGGGGAAAATGGAAGAAAGGTTTGAGATTTCTTTTGGGGATTTGAATGGGCAATTGTGGTCAGATTTTGATGAAATTAATATGGGTAGACTGGTGGGTGGATGATGATTATATTGATGTTTTCGGATTTCGAGACGTGGGCATGGGGGCCAGGTTTGAGCAATTTCGGGATTTTGATGTAAATTGGACATTTTCGAGTGGGCTTTGTTCCCTTAGCATATTTTAATGATTATGTACTGATTGTGGCTAGATTTGGAGCATCCGGAGGTCAATTCATGCGGGCAAAGGCATCGCGGGCTAGAGTTTGAACCGGATCAAGGTGAGTAATGATTGTAAATGTTGTACTGAGGGTATGAAACCCCGGATTGCACATCGTTGTGCTATATTGAGGTGATGCACATGCTAGATGACGAGCGTGGGGTCGTGCACTGTTGGGAATTGTGACTTAGTCCATCCCGAATGACTGTTTTACTGCATATTTGATTGAAAACTATTTGCTATCATCGTATTTTGGGTTGAATGACATGTTTGGGCCTCGTGCCAACTATTTGAAACCTTCGGGGATTTTATTGATATTTTCTCACTGTTTTGACTTTAAACTTGTACTCAGTCATGCTATACTCTACTGTTTTCAAAACTCAGCCATGTTTACTCTACTTTAACACTTGAAATGATATTTTAAATCATACTGTGGGCTGAGCATCATGTTTTACTGTTGCTCGAGTGGCTTATGTGAGTTCTGACTGAGTAAGGCCAAAGGCCTGTGTTGTGAGGATACTTTTGGGTCGGGCTGCACGCCGTAGCGGTGATACACTAATTATGATAATGAGGTTGAGGGCCTGAGATTGTATGCCACGAGGTGGCTTGATATTGATATGAGGCCAAGAGCCTGTTTATGATGCCACGAGATGGCTTGATATTGCGCTTGGGCCGTAAGGGGATCCTCTAGGACTCTTCACACCCCCAGTGACCGCGGGTACCCATTGTGATGTGAGATATAGCCCGAGGGGCTGGTATTGTTCTGAGATATAGCCCGAGGGGCTGGTATTATTCTGAGATATTGCCCGAGGGGCGGATTCGTTGACATTGTGCCCGAGGGGCGAACCTTTATGTTTTTATCTTTCTTATTTGCCTGTCATTTACCTGATTAATGGTGTATTTGTGCTCGAGGGGCAGATTTTCTGTGCTTATTTGTTCTAATCGCTTTGCATTCAATTGCTTAACTGTTACAAAGGCATTTTTAAAGATGTTTAAACTGAGCTAAGGTGCTTAAAGAGATTTCACAGCTTCATTGCTTTCTTACTGGTTTTGTACCATTCTATACAACATGTTGATGTACCTTACGTGTTTTCTTACTGCTCAATTTTCATTTTTCTTTATTACTCACTGAGTTAGAGTACTCACTTTACTCCCTGCACCTTGTGTGCAGATTCGGCAGAGGCAGAGTTATTGGAGTTTTAGCGAGGTAGCTGCCCGACGTCTGCATCACTGCTTTACTCCCTCTTGATGTCATTAGACTATATTTAGTATATTTCCAGAATTCCGTTGTATTTTAGACCTTAATAGATGCTTGTGACTTATGACACCCCCATGTCGGGTTGTATTCATTTCCGCACTTGTTTTATTTCGCTACATCTACACTCATTGGGGATTTATCCTTATAAATGGCTTAAACTGACTTATTAAACTATCAAAACTGAATTTGGGAATTTTGTCGGCTGGCCTTGTCTTCACGAGAGGCGCCATCACGACCAGGTCCGGTTTGGGATCGAGATAGAACTATAGCAAGTTGCATTGTTCGAAGAATTTCTAGAAAGGAAACTCCATTAGGGAACAGGACTGCACTCGGAGCTCAGGTCTGCTTTTATTGAACTTCTTAAAATTAATACCGATTGTTTTGCATGATCTCACGAGGATATGATAGGTATCCCGATGGAGTTATCCGTGTACAAGTTAAGCTTGGATCCCAATATACCTCCGGTAAGACAAAAGAAGCGCCCTATTGCTGAAGATGGGAATAAATTCGTCAAAGAAGAGTTAACCCGTTTACTCAATATCAGTTCAATATGAGAGGTAAGATATCCGGACTGACTAGCTAATGTAGTAGTAGTTCCTAAGAAAAACAATAAATTTCGTACGTGCGTAGACTATAAGGATCTTAATAAGGCGTGGCCGAAAGACTTGTTCCCATTACCAAATATCGATCAAATGATTGATGCCACGGCCGGGCACGAGTTAATGAGTTTCCTCGATGCTTATTATGGGTACAATAAAATCAAGATGAACCCAGAAGATCATGAAAAGATTTCGTTTATAACAAATTTTGGTACATATTGTTACAATGTGATGCCCTTCGGGTTGAAAAATCCTGGAGCCACTTATCAACGGCTCGTGAAAAAGATGTTCGAAAAACAAATAGGAAAGATTATGGAATTATATATAGACTATATGCTCGTTAAGCCTTTGAATGCAGGTGACCACCTTAAGCATTTTCAAGAAACATTCGACATCTTGAGGAAGCGTAACACGAAACGTAACCCCGAGAAGTGTGCATTCGGGGTCAGTTCTGGTAAGTTCTTGGGATTCCTAGTCTCACAAAGGGGAATTGAGGTAAATCCCAATAACATCAAAGCCATAGAGGATATCCCGGATCAATTGTCTAATAAAAAGAAGTCCAGAGGCTCACAGGGAGATTAGGAGCTTTGAGCAGGTTCATTTCCCGATCTTCGGAAAAATGTCACCGCTTCTTCGCATTGCTCAATAAGAAAAACAATTTCGAATGAACACCGGAGTGTCAGCAAGCCTTGAAGGATTTGAAGAAATAATTTTCAAGCCCTCCATTTCTCTTGAAACCAAAAGAAGGTGAAACATTGCTAGTTTACTTCGCGGTTTCGGAAGTTGTGGTAAATGCAGTTTTAGTCCGAGAGGACGAAGGTACGCAATCACCCATTTATTATGTTAGCAAAATTTTAACGGGAGCAGAAACTCGCTACCCATATTTGGGAAAACTAGACTTAACTCTCGTAGTTGCCCCTCGAAAGCTGAGGCCTTACTTCCAATGCCACCTGATAGCTGTAGTGACTACTTTCCCTTTGCGTAACATCCTCCAAAAACCCGAGCTCTTGGTAGATTGGCCAAATGGCCCGTCAAAATGAGCGAGTTCAACATAGAGTATAAACTGAGGACTGCACTTAAGTCACAAGCCTTGGCTGACTTTGTGGTCGTTTAAGTCTAGGACTATTGCCTCTGGCAACCAAGGAGGCAATAATGGTGTCAGAATTGACATCGGGGGTTTGGACCTTGTTTACAGACGGGTTTCCAATGTAAAAGGTTCTAGACTCGGAATAGTCTTAATCACACCTTCGGAGGAAACCATAAGGCAGGCCATCAGAACGATCCCTTTAACTAATAATGAATCATAGTATGAAGCTTTGATTGCAGGGCTCGAATTGGCCCAGTGACTTGACTCTGAGGTCATCAAAATCAAATGTGATTCGTAGTTGGTGGTAAATTAGGTCTACGGGATCTTTGACACCAAAAAGGAACTATGCAACAATACGTGGTAAAGGTCCAGGTTCTATTGGCACGATTCCAGGAGTGGTCAGTTACTCATATCCCGATGGAGAATAACACGAAGCAGATGCATTGGCAAACTTGTGCTTATCGACAGAAATCAAGGGGTCGGAATTAGGGATGGTAGTACAACGATGGTAGTACAACTAATGAATTCAGTGCTGGATACAGATGGTTACTCTGAGGTGAATTCGACTAGTTTGGTCTAGGACTGGAGAAATGAAATAATCGACTATCTCGAGCACGGTAAGTTGCTCGAAGACCCCAAAGCATCATGGGAGTTACGTGCCAAAGCTACGCGTTATAGCTTCAAGAAAGGCCAATTGTATAGAAAATATTTCTAGGGTCCGTTGTCTCGATGCTTAGGAGCATCAGAAGCTAATTATGTCATGAGAGAGGTCCATGAAGGGATAGATGGCAATCACTGTCACACCTCCTTTTTTCACCCCGAAAGGTATATAGGAGTTTTTCCAATTAAAGTGACATAAATCAAAATGGGATTAATAAATTTATCAGAGTCGCCACTTGAAATAGTTTATTTGGTATTCCAAGTCACTGGTTTATTTTAAAATCCCAAATCGAGGAAATTTCGACTTTATTAAAAGTTTGCGAACCAGAAATTCTAGATAAGGAATTCTGTTAACCCGGGAGAAGGTGTTAGGCATTCCCGGGTTTCGTTGTTCTAGCACGGTCGCTTTAACTATTAATATTTGCATATTATCTGATTTACTACATGTTTTAACCTATTGTGCATTTTTAAACATTTCTATAACCGCTTTTAACTATTTTTAAGCTATTTTTAGGAAGATTCAATGTTATTTAAAACACGTCTTAAACCACGCTACATGAAATGCACCCGCGGTTCGCGACACATTCTATTTAACATTGTTGAGAAATTGAAATTGGGTCACATGAAATGTACACTCGGATTTAGTAATTAAAAATCACAACTACGTCATGGGGACCGTACCCGCAGCTATGATTGAATTATTTAAGAACGCGCCTAAAGCAACTACGAAGGTTCAAATTAATAACAATTTTTATGAGGGCCATGGAGAGTTTAATTTTTAGCACACCTCAATTTCTACAAAGATTAGCTCTTGAATTAATTTCTTGAGGGCCATGGGTTAAAGGATTTTATGGCACACCTCAATTTGATTTTAACTAAAGGAGATTATTTAAATAAGGCTACGATCCTAATTGAAGCTTAAACTAGAATTTTCTTAACTTAAAGTCGGGCCCTTTTAGTTATCTAGGGCAGTTGTTTTGTGATGGTGAGAGTTCATTGAACAAATCAGCTTCAACGGTTGGAATTGGGCTCACAAACTAGCCCAGAGGTCAAAAAGACTTCAGGGGATCGCGCTGAGTCTTAACCAAACGGCCCAAAGTTGGCTCAAAATTAGGCGGGCCCAGTTGCTATATTTTCTAATTTGGCCTATCTATCTTTGCATAATATACAAATTTGTCGAAAAGGCTGAAAACAAATTCATTCTTAAAAAAATCGAAATACAAGGCTAGTTTGAAAATTAATTACACTACTTTGTTTTGCAAGATACATCAGACATACATTTGTAATTTTGCGATGAAAAGACAATTACAGCAGGGTCGAGCTGTTGGTTTCAACTGCCCAAACCCAATGGCCTAGGCCCAAACTTGCTCAGGTGATTCCTATATTGGGCCTTGTTGCAAGTCTGGCCCAACTTTGTGCTACCTTCAAACAATTCTGCAACAATAGGCTATGTTTAATTCAAAAAAAAGAAGAAAAAGATCATAATACTATGAGTCTAAACTAATAATTAAACATAATCAATATTTGTAATTAAAAATGTCCCAACAGTTCGTTTAGTACTGACAGTCCATAAATTTACAACATGATCCATAAATCTACTACTGTCCATTTACTATGAATTTACAGCAATGCTCCTAAGTGTAACTAACATCTCAAAACTAAACTACAATTCTCCTAACTTCAGGCCATCCACTGCCACCAGAATTTCTTGAGAAAAACAAGCTTCAAACTTGCAAGAAATCAGCTATAGAGTTGTTTCTAACAAGTTAGCCTCCCAACCTTGAAATTTCTTGACCTTGTGGTCACTCACATACAAGACAACAAAGATCAAAGCAGTTTTCAGCATTTTTGAGATTCATTCACTAACATGTTCTTCACCTAAATGATAAACAATCAAACAAAAGAGAAAGGAGACTATTCAACAATCTAATATCCATGTTTCAAACAGTCACATCTACTACATTCATACCAAAACAACCAAGTATCACATGAAAGCTCATTCATCATACATGTTTTATCACAAATTTATTGATGCTATATTACTTCAAAACAAAACAATATATGAGAGGAGTAGAATACCTTGTAACAGCAGGAAACAAGCTGTAAAAAAAAGCTGAGTACTAGTTCAGAACTTTGGAAAAGAAGCGGCCAGTAAAATAGACAACAACAGTGAGAATCAAACCCAGGAAATAACCAGAATCAACCAAATTAGAAGACCTCCAAAACCAGAATACCAGCCTAGAAATCTAACCGGAAAAAGTTGAAGTTTTTTAGAGAACTTTTTGGGAATTTTCTCTTTGTTTTTCAGAGTTTTAAATGTAGAAAATGCTAAGGAATATCTAATGCTGATGATTGCTAATCATTGTGTGTCCTCTAATGAGTGAAGAAGTGCTTCCTTTAATAGAGTGCACAAAAAGCATCCCAAAAAGGAATATTCTGACCTAGTATAACATATTTTTACAGCTATATTGTCCTTTTTCCTTATCCAAAACAAGTATTTGCTAAGGATAAGGACAACTGTCGTAAGTTCTAGAACTACCTAATTTTACCCAGTGTGAAACCCCAATTTTACCCTTTGAAATCCTGCCTATTTCATCTTTACCTAAACTCGTTTAGTTCAAATAAGTCCCTAAAATTTCTATTGGTTTTCAAATCAAGTCAAACACAATTAGAATAAGTCGAAAGATGCAAAATGCTAACAGAATGAGAGTAAAAGAGAGCTGATGCAATTTTAAATTAAAAATCAAGCTGATTATTGATAATAGGGTTGTTCTATCTATCTAACTATGAGACTAAACTTTAATTTGCTAAACTGAATTATGACATCGCTATTTTATTCAAGGAAAACCAAGGTAGTGAAGTCAATAATGCTAATGATTAATCGGCTAACTGACGTTTCTAAGGTTAAAATCCATTAAGTCCAGAAGTAAACTCAGTCAACAATTTCAAATTCTGAAAACAAACATTGGCTAATCACAACATTTTTAAGAACTAGTTAAGAAGTCTAAAATCCTAAATTAGCTAATTAATTGACAATCAACTACAGATTAAAACTAATTGACAGAAGAAAAGAACAGACAACCATGTAAAGAAATTAAAACAAATAAAGGAAAACATAATTGCTGGCTATATGAAAGGGAAAACAAAGATGAGGCAGACATTAAGAACAAAGAAAAGTGAAAAAGAAAAGAGAGAAAAAGAAAAGACCTGAGGCGGCCAGTTAATGAAACTTTTTGCAGGCACACCTATTAACTTATACAGTCATTAATTGGCTGTTCTTAATAATAACAACCAACTAATGGTCGTCTGGGTTCATAAACTTCATGCACTGACCGAGAAAGATTTTGGGTGTGAATTTGGAGTGATTTGGGTAAACTAAGGTTTTGGAGTTCCGGTTTTTAGATCTAAAATTGGTGGAATTGGGTGGGGATTTTGGGAAAACTGATGGTGGGAGATTGTTTGGGAGGGGCTCAGGATTGTCTAGTACTAATTTGGTAGGGTTTGGACCATCGGCGCCGCCGTGGGCGATTTCCGGCGGGTGGTCCACGGCGGAGCCTTTGAGGGGTAAGAGAAAGAGTGAGAGAGATGAAGTGAGGGGGTTCGAGTGGGGGGCACTCTCTTTAGGACAATTTATATTAAATGAACCATTAGTTCCGAGCCGTTGGATGATCAAAACCCAACGGCTGTGATTAGATTGTTACCTAACGGCTGTGATTAGGCTGGTTTGGGTCAGATTGGGTATGAAATTAGCCCAGTTTTAAAAATAAAAACCCCTTTAAAATCAAACTCTTTTATTTCCCCTTTTCTTTTACATTTTCTTTTCTTTTCTTCTTTTTTTTTAAATTAAAAATCCTAAAAAATAAAATCCTAAATTACCTAAATTGTAAAATTAAACCAACTATCTAATTATAAAAATCATAAACACCACTTAATTCAAAATTAAAAGAGAAAATCAATAAATTAAAAATTAAAAGACAAAAGATGTAAAATGAGCTATTTTTTGGGATTTTCAAATTTCTATAAAAAAAATAATTACTGACTAATCCTGAAAATGTAAAAACAAATCCTAAATGAAATGCATGATATTTTTGGTATTTTTCATGATTTAAATTGTGACGACCCGGCCGGTAGTCTTAAGAATTAATGCCCTGATCCCATATTAACTCATTTCCCCAAGTTTAATTCTGCTATTTTGATTTGCCGAGATGTTCGGTTTTGAGTTTCGGAGAGTTTTGGGGCACTTAGTCCCTAAATGAGAGCTTAAGCGTTGGAATATTGGCTGTAGTCAGAACAGTGTGAAAACGGCCTTAGAATAAAAATTTGATGGTTCCGTTACCTCCATTGGGTGATTTCGGGGTTAGGAGCATGTTCGGATTGTGTTTTGGAGGTCCGTAGCTAATTTAGGCTTGAAATGTTGAAAGTTGAATTTTTGATCCGAGGGTCGTAATGGAATTCCGGAAGTTGGAGTAGCTCCATATATTTAATGTGACGTGTGTGCAAAATTTCAGGTCATTCGGACGAGGTTTGATAGACTTTTTGATCGAAAGTCTGTTTTTAGAATTTTTGGAATTCTTAAGCTTGAATCTGATGAAAAATAGGTGTTTTGATGTTGTTTTGAGCGTTCCGAAGGTTGGAACAAGTTTGAATGATGTTTTAGGATTGGTTGGCAGGTTTGGTTGAGGTCTCGGGGGCCTCGGGTGTGTTTCGGATGCTCAACGGGTCATTTTGGAACTTGTTAGAATTGCAGAAAATCTGGTATCTGGTTTCTTTAATCGCGTTCGCGGCCTTCCCTCCACGTTTGCGTTGTGTAATTTCGAAAGAGAATTAAATTGTTCTTCGTGATCGCATGATTTGGCTCGTGATCGCGTATGTTTGCCCCCTCCTCCTTCGCGTTCGCACCCCTCCTTTCGCGTTCGCGTAGCAGAACTAGGAGTCAGGGGTAGTGTGACCATTTCCCCTTCGCGTTCACATGGCCTTGTCCGCGAACGCGTAAGCCTGCCCTTTTCCTCTTCCGCGTTCGCGTGCTTCATCTCGCATTTGCATAGCCCAGTTCAGGAGCCATCAATTTTTCCTCTTCGCGATCACACGTCATGTTTCGCGATCGTGATGAACAAAACACCTGGCAGATTTTTAAAATCTAAATTGAGGGTTTGAACCATAATTCATATTTTGGACTTGGGAGCTCGAGAGATTTCGATTTTTGAAGAGCTTTTCACCTGGGCGATTTGGGTAAGTGATTCCTACTCGGTTTAGACTAATTTTCATGAATCTATACTTAAATCCATTCTTTAATTTCGAAATTTTGGTGGAAATTGAGGGAAAAGTTCTTAGTCCAAGAAATTGAGTTTTGATTGGGGAGTTGACATCGGATTGGGATAATTTTGATATGGTTAGACTCGTGAGAGTGTGAGGATTCTGAAAATATAAATTTTACCTGATTCCGAGACATGGGCCTGAGGGGCATTTGGGTCATTTTACCTAATTTCGCGTATTAGCTTAGAATTTCATTGTAAAATCAGTTACTTGAAGTGTTATTTACATTATAAAATTGAATTGAAATAGATTTGGGCCATTTGGAGTCGAGTACTCATGGCAAGAACGTGGCCGGGTTGATTTTGAGCTAGTTCGAGGTAAATGGCTTGTCTAACCTTGTGTGGGGGACCTTCCCCTTAGAATTGGTATATTTGATAATGGAAATGCCTTGTACGTGAGGTGACGAGTGTGTACTTGTGCAAATTATTGGAAATTCGATTTTCTTTAAATATTCATTAGTATATTTCCTTTCCTGCTTTATTTACTTGTACTATTGAGCCTGTTGTTAGCTTAGGAAAACATGTCTAAGTGATTTAATTGCTTCAATTGTTCCACCTGCTTACTTGAATTTTGTGCAGCATGCTAGGCTAGAATCACTTGTTTACCTTAATATGAAATTTGCCATTTCTGTATAATTTTCCTATTGCTGCTGCATATTTATTTTTGGACTACGGATGTGGGATTCTGGTAGCTCCCCCTTGTCTGTTTATTTTGGGACTACGGATGTGGGATTCCGGTAGATTCCCCTACACAATTATATGGAACTACGGGAATGCACCCAGTAGATTCCCCCAGTACTGGGTATTTACATTTGGGACTACGGAATTCCGGTAGATCCCCGTGCACTATGAGTTGGACTACAGGACGCTATCCCGGGAGAATTATCGGAGATGTATATTTGGGACTACAGGACGGTATCCTTGGAGATCCCCGATTTGTTATTATTGGTGCTGAGTTGTATTTGCTTTCGTGTTTACCTTGTTTCTGTATATTTACTATTGTCTTGTATATCCTTTGTTACTCTCTCTATTGTACTTATTTATAATGTTCTGTTCTATATTGTTGAACTTTATATTTTTGTTTAACCTCAGTAGGGCCCTGACCATCCTCGTCACTACCCGACCGAGGTTAGGCTTGGCATTTACTAAGTACCGATGTGGTGTACTCATGCCCTTTCTGCGCATGTTTTTCATGTGCAGATCCAAGTACTTCTACCCAGTCCTATCACCCCTGAGGCGAGAGGACCGCCCTAGCGACTTCGAGGTATATCTGCCGCGTCCACACACCAAGGAGACCCTTTCTATTCCTGCTTTTTAGTACTTAGCCCGTCTATATTTTGTGTTCTTATTAGACATTCCGGAGTTAGAGCTATGTAGTATTTCTTAGCTTGTGATTCGTGGTTTCCGGGTCTTGGATTTATGTATTTGTATTGAGAGTTAAATATGGTGTATGCCGAGCGGCACATTTAAACATTGTTATTACTTTATTCTGTTTTAAATTGTTTTACTTCTGCAAGTTTTGATTTTTCTTCCGTAATTTAGGCTTACCTAGTCGTAGAGATTAGGTGCCGTCACGATGGTTCACGGAGGGAGAACCGGGGTCGTGACATAAATAAAACTTAAACATGCACAAAATGCAAATAATTAAATAAAATTCTACAAAAATTCCTAAAATGGCAAATAATTAACAGAAAACCTATTTTCTTGGGATTTTATAGGAGTATTTCATATAGGGCAAAAATCACATGCTCACAATCACTCGAGCGCAGATTCTTTGGTGCTGAAATTAGTTACGACAGAATATTATTGGCCCTACATGGAACAAGATGCCAAAGACTTCGTACAAAATGTGATAAGTGCCAACGCTACGCACCACTAGTACATCAATCGGCAGAACCTTTACATTCGGTTCTATAACTATGACTATTCATGAAATGGGGGATGGACATCGTCAAACAGTTATTGCCGACTCTTGGAAAAGTAAGGTTTCATTTAATTTTGATTGGCTATTTTTCTAAATGCATGGAAGCGGGTCCATATCATAAGATCGGAGAACGCAAAGTGGTCGACTTCCTATAGGATGATATAATTTGCAGGTTCAGAATACCAAAAGAGATACTATGCGACAATGGGCCGCAGCATATCTGCGCAAAAATTACAAAGTTTCTTGAATATTTGAAGATAAATAAGATCACCTCTTCACCTTATCATCCGAGCACAAATATTCAAGAGGAGTCAACAAACAAAGTGATTATTCAAAACTTCAAGAAAAGGTTGGAAGCGGCAAAAGTCAATTGGCCCGAAGAATTACCCGGAGTTCTATGGGCCTACCGAACAACTGCCAAATAGAGCACATGAGCAAATCTTTTTTCCTTTGTGTATGGCGTGGAAGCTCTAATCCCGGTGGAAGTAGGGGAACATACCTTTAGATATTTCCAGGCAGATGAAGAATCGAACAACGAAGCAATGTTAATCAACTTGGAGCTGCTCGAGGAACACAGGGACTTGGCGCGTGTAAGAATGGCAGCTCAAAAATAGAGAATGGAATGATACTATAATCGAAGAGCTAATTTCCGTTATTTCAAAGTAGGAGATTTGGTTCTGAGGATAGTAACTCAAAATACTCGGGAGCTCAACGCAGGGAGGTTAAGTCCAACGTGAGATGGTCCCTTCTGGATTTCAGCTATCATTGGGAAAGGTTCGTACGAATTGGAGAACCGGAATGGGATAAGTTGTCTAGCAACTAGAACGTGCCACATCTCAAAAGATATTATTACTGATGAACATTATCCAAGCGAAAAATATGTGATGCACTCTTTTTTCCTTCGTTCAGTTGTGGTCCTAAATGGGTTTTTCTGGCAAGATGTTTAATGAGGCAGCGGTAGAAAGCATACTACGAAGATGTCACGACCCGGAATTCCCTCTGCCGGGACCGTGATGGCGCATAACATTCCACTTGCTAGGCAAGCCGAGGTTAGAGAATTTTTAAGCCAATCCTTATTCAATTTGATAAATGACAGCAAATAATCTAAAATGAAATACAGCGATTGCGAAGTAATATAAAATCTTCAATATTTACTACCACCCGGATCTGGAGTCACAATTCATGAACTTCTAGGATTTACTATTAATAAAAGTCTGAAAGAAATACAACTGTTTGACCAAAAAAACAGTAAAAAAAGAACAGATAGACGGGGACTTCAAGGTCTGCGAACGCCAATAGATCTACTTTGAGTCTCCGATGAACCAGTATGAGCTGCTACGCCTCTCGATCAGCTGGGACCAATACCAAAATCTGCACAGGAAGTGCAATATTAGTACAACCGACCCCATGTATTGGTAAGTGTCAAGCCTAACCTCGACGAAGTAGTGACGAGGCTATGACAAGACACCTACATAACAAACCTGTGCAACTTAACAGTATATGTACAAATAACAGCAATGAACAACTAGACAAGTAATATCGGGAGATGGAACATGCTGAGAGGAATAGGAGATAGAGAACTACAATAGAATGATAACTTGAACAGCCAATATACTATGAAAAAACAAGAACAAGTAAACACAGTAAAAGAAAATGCATGGCATCACCCTTCGTGCTTTTACTCTCAACCTCACCATATAAATCAATAGATATGGCACGACATCACCCTTCGTGCATTAACCCTCATAACATGACACGGTATCACCCTTCGTGCATTATCACTCACAATATGGCACGACATCACCCTTCGTGCATTAACACTCACAATATGGTACGGCATCACCCTTCGTGCATTAACACTCTTCCTTACCATAAAGCAATAAACAATTAACAACAGGGAGATAAAATAATAAGTACAAGCCTTACTTCGAATTTGGTTCCACAATACCATCATCAACTTTGAAATAATACTCAGTTATCACCAAAAGATCCGTAAACATGATGAGAACGATCAATTTAACAATACTAGTCTAAACATGGATAACATAATAAGTCCCACCCGCATGCATTAACCCAACCACAATGCGTAAGTACTCGTCACCTCACATATGTGTTGTTCCCAACACTTAAACATGTAGCAAATAAACAAACAAGTCCTATTCCCTCAAGTTATGGCTAACCACGACACTTACCTCGCTCCAAAGGCCAAACTAAAAGCTCAACCACGGCTTTTCCTTTCAAACAAGCCTCCGAACCAATAGAATCTAACAATTTACCAACCAAACGATTTAAATTAAGCCTTAGGAACTACCCACGATTGTAAGAATTCAATTTAGGCCATTATTGGAAAAGTCAACACCCAGACCCACTTGGTCCAAACACGAAATTTGGACCAAAACTTGATTACCCATTCACCCCGAGCCCGGTTATGTGATTAGTTTTGGAATTCGACCTCAATTTGAGGTCTATAACCCCAATTTACAAAATCCCTAATTTCTACCCAAAACCCCCCAATTCTACAAGAAAACTCTAGATTTTAGGTTGAAAACTTGTGAAATATAGTGAAAGATTGAAAAGAAATAGGTTAGAATCACTTACCAACAATTTGGGGAAAAAGGAGTCTTGGAAAAATCACCTCTAAGGTTTTAGGTTTTGAAAATTTGAAGAATGAACCAAAAATCCTATTTAAGTCATATTTTGTTCAACTGCAAATGTCACATTTGCGACCCACAAATGCGAGAAATCCATCGCATTTGCGAAGACTCCCACACCTCTGAAATCATCGCATTTGCGATAAAAAGTTCACAAATGCGACCCAATGATCGCAAATGTGAAGAATCTCCCTGCTCATCTCCCATTGCAAATGTGAAGCTTTGCTTGCAAATGCGGACATTGGCCTTCCACAAATGCGACCTCATGATCGCAAATACAAACCTAGGCTAACCCAGGCACTTTTCGCAAATACGAAGAAATGGCTCACAAATGCGTGCCTGACAGAAGCTGGAAATGTTCAGAAATGCGAACTGTAATCTCGCAAATGTGAGATCAGAGGCCAATTCCCAGAAATTACAGACACCGGCAAAATGTTCTAAGTCCAATTCACTCCGTAGCTTACCTGAAACTCATCACGAGCCTATGGGGCTGGAAGCCAACTATGCACACAAATCTAAAAACATGATACGAACTTGCTCGCGTGATCAAATCGCCAAAATAACACCTAAAACTACGAATTGAACATCAAATTAAATGAAATTTTCAACAAAACTTTGAAACTTCTATTTTCACAACCGGATGTCCGAATCACATCAAACTAACTCCAGTTCTCACCAAATTTCACAGACAAGTCATAAATATGGTATTGGACTTATACAGAATTTCGGAAACAAAATACGGACGTGATATCCAAAAAGTCAAACATTTCAACTTCATTTGTCCTTTAACTTTCAAATTTTGACAAAGTCCGATATCTCGGGCTAGGGACTTTCGAATTCGATTCCGGGCATATGCCCAAGTCCCGAATCACGATACGGACCTACCGGGATAGTCAAATATGAATCCGGGTCCGTTTACTCAAAATGTTGACCGAAGTCAACTCAAATAAAGTTTTTAGGTAAAAATTCTTATTTTTATCAACTTTTAACATAAAAACTCTCTAAAAACACGCCCAAACTGTGCACGCAAATTGAGGAGGGATAAAATGAGGTGTTTAAAGCTTAAAAGAACATAATTAGGTTCTAAAACATGAGATGACCTTTCGGCTCATCACATTCTTTACCTCTAAAACAACCGTTCATCCTCGAACGAACATAGAAAAATACCTGGACTGGTGAAAAGGTGGGGATATCTACTCCGCATATCCGAATTGGACTCCCAAGTAACTGCCTCAATGGGCTGACCTCTCTACTAAGCTCGAACTGAAGGGTAACTCTTCGATCTCAAGTGACGAACCTGTCGGGCTAGAATAGCCACCGGCTCGTCCTTATAAGTCAAATCCTTGCCCAACTGGACAGTTCTAAAATCTAACACGTGGGATGGATCGCCGTGATATTTTCAGAGCATGGACACATGAAACACCATATGAACTGCTGATAAACCAGGCGGCAACACGAGCTTGTAAGCCACCTCTCCCACTCGCTCAAGAATCTCAAAATGCCCGATATACCTAGGGCTCAACTTGCCCTTCTTTCCAAACCTCATCATACCCTTCATAGGTGATACCCGGAGCAACACTCTCTCTCCGACCATGAATGCAACATCACAAACCCTATGGTCCGTATAACTCTTCTTCCTGGACAGAGCTGTGCGAAGTCGATCTTGAATAATCTTGACCTTATCCAAGGCATCCTGTACTAAGTCTATACCCAACAACCAAGCCTCTCCCAGCTCAAACCATCCTACTGGAGATCGGCACCGCTTACCGTATAATGCCTCATAAGGAGCCATCTAAATGCTCGACTGATAGTTGTTGTTATAGGCAAACTCCGCAAGCAGCAAGAACTGATCCCACAAACCTCTGAAGTCTATAACACAAGCGCAGAGCATATCCTCCAGTATCTAAATAGTCTGCTTGGACTGCCCGTCCATCTGAGGATGAAATGATGTGCTCAGCTCCACATGCATGCCCAAATCACACTATACTGCCCTCTAAAAGTGCAAGGTGAACTACATACCTCGATTAGAAATGATAGACACAGGCACACCGTGAAGACGGACGATCTCGCGGATATAAATCTCTGCCAACGGCTATAAAAAATAAGCAACTACCATAGGAATGAAATGCACTGACTTGGTCAGCCAGTCCACAATGACTCAAACTACATCAAACTTCCTCTGATTCCGTGGGAGTCCAACAACGAAATCCATAGTGATACGATCCCACTTTCACTCAGGAATCTCCAACTTCTGAAGCAAACCACTGGGTCGCAAATGCTCACACTTTACCTGCTGACAATTTAAACACCGAGCTACATGTGCAACTACATCTTTCTTTATCCTCCTCCACCAATAATGTCGCAGCAAGTCCTGATACATCTTGGCAGCGCCCGGATAAATGGAGTACCGGGAACTATGGGCCTCCTCAAAAATCAACTCATGAAGTCCATGTCACACCCCAAAATCGAGGGGCGCGACCGGCGCTCGATCGGGCAGCCCCAACCAAGCGGACCTGGGTGCCTTTCCTATTCCATGTGTTACCCCGCGTTTCCATTTCCCATTAACCAAATGAAATAGCCATTTATAAATTTAAACACATTCTTACAAGATTTACATAGCATACATAGTTACTTAGCGTGGTTTACAAGTTATACTGCCCAAAATACATAAGTACATAACCCGCATTTCCTGTCTACGGAGCCTTTAGGGATACAAAAGAGTGACACAATACTTGCTGGTAACAAGGCTCCGGCTATACCTTACACCAAAAACCAAAACAAGACTCCGAAATAAAAAGCGGCATAAGCCACGCAAGGCCCCGGGAGGAAAAAGGCTCACCAATGCTTTTGGCAGAAAGTGAAGGGGAGCTATGGTCGGTGGACTGGAGTACCTGCTATGGATCCACCTACAATCATAACACAAATGTACCGCCCCAGGCAAAAGGGACGTCAGCACATTTGAATTGTACTGGTATGTATGAACAAACATGCCCTAAGTAAACTCAAACCATACATAAGTAACAAGTAGTCATGGAGCCAACAATCAAATACACATGAAAGAAAACCATCAAGCCAAACAAGTTACAATCTCTCCATTTCCCCTTCAACATTTTCACATCAATGATTTCACAACTTTCTCATATTTTCATTTCAATAGTGATTTCGATCACTTTTCCACCCTTATTACCTCGGCCACCCTTATCACCACAACCCACACCTTATTACTTCGTGTTGCGACGCGCAACCCGATCCCACCGAACAATCACAATTCACAAACAACAACAACAACAATTCACAAAGAACAACAACAACAACAATTCTCAAAGAATTTCTATAGCCATCAATACTATTTCCATCATATTCAATAACTCATATGCATTTTATGTCACCGCGATAATTTCCAATACAAGCCATATATGTTCTTACCACAGTTGTTCCAACTGCATCATTTACGATTTCCTTCCATCATTTGTTTCTCAACTCTTACCACATAACACATTCACAATCACACATTTGGTTTATTGCCAATTACGTACACCATTATATCGGGAGACTTAACCACGAACAATCAAATCATACCAATCACAAGAATTCCACAAATAATCCACGTAGATATCACATACCAAATATTCGTACACCAAACAAAGTGACTTTACAAAGGTCAAAGTTAGCCATACATACCTTTCTTGATCTTTCCTTTAATTACTACGATATTCCGGAAATTCTAGCAACTTCAATCTATTTTGAGACATAACAAAATTAACACAAATTAGGAAGGTATTCATGGTTTCAGCTCATTTGAGCATTTTATCAAACACTAGTTGAGCATCTTGATTTTAAATTCCTTTTACAAGATTTTCTTCTTTCCCCAACCCAATCTTTACTTATTTATATTCATCAATCTTCCCACAAACCTAATTTGTACATGCATGTATACATAATACTATTACCCCAAGAATCATACCCCAATAACCCACCTCACAATCTCTACAATACCAACACAACCTAGGTTAGGCACCTATGACTTCCAATCCCCATCCCATGAGTTACAATACTTAATCCATACTCATATTTCCATAATAACTCCATATATGTAAGTCTAAGGTGTAGGATTACCTCTTGTAGACCAAATATTGAAAGACAAATTTGGGGTGTTCTTGAGATTTTGAAGAAACCCTATGAAACCCAATCAAAATCATGTTGTAACTAGTGATTGAGAAGTGAAATCACCATAAAAACACACTTAAAAACTCACCTTAGGTGTGCAATTGGATGCCTTGGTTGAGTTGGGGGTGTAGAGGAAGACCTAAGCTTGAGAAATGACTCAAATTCTCTTATTTCCGGTTTTTAGGATATTTAAAAACCTTCCAGGAGTGCGAGCTCGCGCTATGTTGGCGCGCGGGAGGCAGAATACTCAGCATAATGCGCGATTTCGCGCTAATGTCGCGCTAGAGACACCTGCCCAGTAAAATGGTCATAATTTTCCGTATACACCTCCAAATGATGAACGGTTTATTTTGTTGGAACCTAGACTCAAAGGTATTTAATTTGATAGGTTATGCATCACACAACTCCTTATAGAACTGGAGATATGATCGTTCAAAGTGAGGTCTTGTGCGTACTCATTTACAGATTTCGTCTAATATGAAACTTTCCTAACTTGGGTTAGACTTAGGCCTCTCCTTAGACCCCAATTCACCTCTAATATGACTTATACATTTCTTAACATATACAATTGATATCCATAATATCCTTAATCCTCATTTGCACGCAAGATAAAATATTTGGCCTACCTTGGCACCATGAAATCTTAAATTACTAAGCAAATTTTTTTCTGGGGCTTTACATTCTCCCCCGCTTAAGATCATTCGTCCTCGAATGAGGATGAAGTTTCATCCATTAGCCATCCTTATGTAACTTCTGCCTTTTCACATTATGAAATATATCATCAGCCCCAAATTTGGCTAACTCCTTAAATTTTCGAGAATTTCGCCAGAGTTTCCTTTGTAACTAGGACTATCCACCTGTCAGAGGGACCCAGATACATAACCTAACAGTATATACATGTTCCATAGACATAACATAACTTGTTCAACACCAACTATGGCCGCATAGGCAACATACATAGTCAAAATGGAATAGTTTAACATAGATCAAATCAAAATATAAGAGTTTACAGGAACCAAATGCATGAAAGATATTACATAACTATTCAAACAAATGTGGGTACTTCTTTCTCATTTCTTCCTCGGTTTCCCAAGGGGCTTCCTCAACCTGTTGGTTCCGCCATAACACTTTTACAGATGCAATTTCTTTAGTTCTCAATTTCCGGACTTGCCTATCAAGAATGGCAACTGGAATTTCTTCACAAGATAGTTCTTCATTCATCTCAATAGCTTCAATTGGCACAATAACGGACGGATCTCCCACTCCTTCTTCAACATAGACACATGGAAGACCGGATGTACCAACTACATCTCGGGTGGCAGTTCGAGCTTGTATGCCACTTGGCCGATCCTCTGAATGATTCTGTATGGTCCGACATACCTCGGACTTAATTTCCCTTTCTTCCCAAATCGCATGATTCCCTTCATGGGGGAAACCTTCAAAAATACCCAATCATCTTCTTTGAACTCCAAATCTCTACGACGAATGTCCGAATAAGACTTTTGGCGACTTTGAGCAGTTTTCAACCTCTCCTTAATAACTTTGACTTTCTCCAAGGCCTGATGCACGAGGTCTGGCCCTATCAATTCTGCTTCTCCAACCTCGAACCACCCAATGGGAGACCTGCATCTCCTACCATACAGTGCTTTGAATGGTGCCATCTGGATACTAGCATGGAAGCTGTTGTTGTAAGCAAATTCTATGAGTGGCAAATGGTCATCCCAACTACCTTTGAAATCAAGAGTACAAGCTCGCAACATGTCCTCAAACGTCTGAATAGTCCGCTCTGCTTTCCCGTCAGTTTGAGGATGGAAAGCTGTGCTGAGATTTACCTGAGTGCCCAAGCCCTGCTGAAATTTCTTCCAAAAGTTGGCCGTGAACTGAGCCCCTCGATCTGAAATGATTGAGACTGGAGTGCCATGCAACCTGACTATTTCTTTGATATACAACTGGGCATATTGTTTCACTGTGTTGGAAGATTTAACTGGCAAGAAGTGCGTTGATTTTGTGAGTTGGTCAACGATCACCCAAATTGAGTCGAACCTGCGCGGAGTGCGCGGAAGCCCCACTACAAAATCCATATTGATCATCTCCCATTTCCACATTGGAATTTCTATGCTTTGAGTCAATCCACCAGGTTTTTGATGTTCGTCCTTCACTTGCTGACAGTTCGGACATCTAGTCACAAAGTCCGCCACACCCCTCTTCATACCGTTCCACCAATAAATTTCCTTGAGATCATGATACATTTTTGTAGAACCTCGGTGCACCGAATACTTGGAATTATGAGCCTCCGCCATTACCCTCTCCCGAAGATTATCCACATCTGGAACACATATCATACCTTGACATTGTAATACACTATCCCCGCCACCGAGTGAAAAGGCCGAAGTCTTGTTATTCAAAACTGCCTATTTCATCTGTGCCAATGCTGGATCAATGAACTGCTTTTCCTTGACTTCCGCTACCGGTGACGATTCTGCTCCATTACGCACCATAACCTTCCCCTCATCTGAGGTCGAAATACAAACCCCCAGACTGGCTAATTGATAAACCTCCCGAGCCAAAGACCTCTGATCCGCTCCCAAATGAGCCAAACTACCCATGGACTTCCGTCTGAGAGTGTCAGCCACCACATTCGCCTTCCCTGGATGGTATAAAATATCCATATCATAATCCTTGATCAATTCTAACCACCGCCGCTACCTTAAATTCAACTCCTTCTGCTTGAACAAATATTGGATACTCTTGTGGTCCGAAAACACATCCACATGGACCCCATAAAGATAATGCTGCTATATTTTCAAGGCAAATACAACTGTCGCAAGCTCCAAATCATGCATCGGATAAATCTTCTCGTGATTCTTGAGTTGCCTTGAAGCATATGCTATAACCTTCCCTTGTTGCATCAACACACACCCCAAACCGACCCTGGAGGCATCGCAATAAACCACAAATCCTTTCGTGCCCTCTGGTAAGGTCAATATCGGCGCCGAGGTCAATCTCGACTTCAATTCCTGAAAAATTTTTTTCATAAGCGTCGGACCATTGGAACTTAACTGCTTTCTGTGTCAACTTAGTCAAAGGGGAGGCGAGGGTAGAGAATTCCTCCACAAACCTCCGATAATACCCCGCTAAACCCAAGAAGCTACAGATCTCCGTCGGGGTCGTGGGTCTAGGCCAATCTTTTACTGCTGCAATCTTCTGGGGATCCACCTGAATTCCTTCACTGGAAACAACATGGCCCATAAAGGTAACGGACTCCAACCAAAATTCACATTTTGAAAATTTAGCATACAACTGGTGCTGATAAAGGGTCTGCAGAACTGCCCTAAGGTGATCGACATGATCCTCCCGGCTCCGCGAATAAACAAGGATGTCATCAATGAAAACAATCACAAAGGAGTCTAGAAATGGCTTGAAGACCCGATTCATAAGATCCATGAAAGCTGTCGGGGCGTTGGTTAGCCCAAAAGACATGACCAAGAATTCAAAGTGACCATAGCGAGTTCTAAAAGCGGTCTTAGGAATATCCTGCTCTCTGATCTTCAATTGGTGATACCCGGACCGTAGATCAATTTTGGAGAAGAACCTTGCACCTTGCAATTGGTCGAACAAATCATCTATCCGAGGCAAAGGATATTTATTCTTGATGGTGACCTTGTTAAGCTGCCGATAATCAATACACATCCGGAGTGACCCATCATTCTTCCTGACAAAAAGAACCGGAGCACCCCACGGTGATACACTTGGCCGTATGAACCCCTTTTCTAATAAATCCTCTAGCTGCTGCTTTAACTCCCTTAACTCCGTTGGCGCCATCCTGTATAGTGGAATAGATATTGGTTGCATATCTGGCAATACATCAATCCTGAAATCAATCTCCCTATCTGGTGGGATCCCTGAAAGCTCGTCCGGAAACACTTCAAGAAACTCATTCACGAATGGCACGGACTCGGGGGCAGACACTTCTGAAGTGGTGTCCGCCACCCGGACCAAATGGTAGATACACCCCTTCCTAATCATCTTTGAAGCCTTAAGGTAGGAAATAAACCTACCTTTCGGCACCACACCATTTCCCTTCCACTCAATAACCGGCTCATTAGGGAACTCAAGCCTCATGACTCTTGTTCGGCAGTCAAGTTTAGCAAAGCACGAATAAAGCCAGTCCATTCCCATGATCACATCAAAATCCACCATTCCAAGCTCAATAAGATCGATCGTGGTAGCACGACCACATACCGTGACAACAGAATTCCTATAAACTCGCGCGGCTGTGATAGAATCACCAACCGGAGTTGATACAGAGAACGACTCATGAAGTTGTTCAGGTTCTACCCCAAAACTTGAAGCAATGAATGGGGTGGCATAAGACAAAGAGGACCCTGAATCAATAAGAGCATAACAATCAATGGCCTGAATAGACAAGATACTTGTGACAACATCTGGAGAAGCCTCTGCACTCTGGAGACCACTCAAAGCATAAAATCGGCTAGGTCCAATTTTACCACGAGCTCCACCCCTAATTGTATCATGCCCCGCTGGAGCTGCAGGGCGCGCGGATGATGTAGCAGCTGAAGAATCGGATGGCTGAGAAAATCCCCTACCTGTGACCTATCTGGGTGCATGACAGTCCCGCTGGATATGACCTCTCACCATGAATCTATAACACACCGGGATATCCAAATAACAAGCCTCCATATGGAATCTCCCACACTTGGGGCGTAGTGCTCCCCCCTGTTGCTATGATCCCCCTCTTGGACGACCGGACTGATGGGGTCTCCTACTATCTGAACCTGGTCTCAAGTGACTGCTCTGCTGATAACCGTGCACAGATGGCGGTGCGCTTGCTGAGGACTGAGCATATGACTGGGATGACCCTGATGGCCCCCTTCTCTGAACTGGTCTCCCTGAGTGACCCACTGATCGGGACCTGCTGTTACTCTCCCTTTCTGTCAGTATTTTCAACTTCCTAGCCTCTGTGGCCTGAGCGAATCCCACAATCTTCCCATAATTCCTATCTGAGTGTAAGGCCATTGTAGCAGCCTCGTTCACCACCAAGGGACTAAGACCCTGAACAAATCACCGAACTCGATCACCCATGGTCGACACTAACTGGGGAGCATACTTGGACAATCTCACAAATTCCATGTGGTACTCCCAAACACTCATACTGCCCTGCTTGAGGACCTCAAACTTAGTGGCACGGGCCGCCATTGTCTCGGCAGGAAAGAAGTGGTCCATGAATGCATCTACAAACTCATCCCATCTAGCTGGAGGTCTTTCCTCCCCACGGGAATCCTCCCACATCTCGAACCATGAATACGCTGCTCCCCTCAACCTGTATGAAGCCAACTCAACCCCCTCCGTCTCTGTAGACTTCATCACTCGAAGGGTCTTATACATTTCATCAAGAAAATCCTACGGATAGGCCTCTGGGTCTGTGCCTGTGAACTCTGGAGGGGCCAACCGCAGAAACTGGTTGACTCTAGAGCTGGCGGAATCTCCCTGTCCGCTGGAGGAAGTAGGGGCATCATGGGATCTCTGGGACTGAGCGGCCACTAACTGGGTCAACATATGGATGGCTCCTCTAAGGTCCCCATCAGAAACCCCGGGACCAAAAGCTGGAACTGCATCAGGATCTAGAATATCAGCGGGAGGGATGGTAGCACCCTCTGCTGCAGCTGGAACAACAATACTTGGATCTGGAATAAATGGGCCAGGCAGATTCAAGACCGGGGAGTCACTCTCACCCACAACATCAGGTACATGATTCATAGCCACACTTGGGGTGGCATTGGTTCTGAGGCCGAGTCTGCTCTCTTCTTAGGTGCCATTACTGAAAATTTGGAACAGAGCATGAGTTAGAGGTAAATACTTCCACTTTTCACTTCACCGCACGATATAGAGTAACAAAGAAGAAGGTTATTTCCTAAATGCCCATGTAGCCTCCAACTTATAGATGTGGTCGACAACACACCGATAAGACGGACTCTACTAGACACGGCTCCGAGACACCCTAGGACCCTTTTAAAACCTTAGGCTCTGATACCAAGTTTGTCACGCCCCAAAACCGAGGGGCGCGACCGGCGCTCAATCGGGCAGCCCCAGCCACGCGGACCTGGGTGCCTTTCCTATTCCACATGTTACCCCGCGTTTCCATTTCCCATTAACCAAGTGAAATAGCACATTTATAAATTTAAACACATTCTTACGAGATTTACATAGCATACATAGTTACTTAGCGTGGTTTACAAGTTATACTGCCCAAAATACATAAGTACATAACCCACATTTCCTGTCTACGAAGCCTCTAGGGATACAAAAGAGTGATACAATACTTGCCGGTAACAAGGCTCCGGCTATACCTTACACCAAAAACCAAAACAAGACTCCGAAATAAAAAGCATCATGAGCCACGCAAGGCCCCGGGAGGAAAGGGGCTCATCAATGCTTCTGGAGAAAAGTGAAGGGGAGCTATGGTCGGTGGACTGGAGTACCTACTATGGATCCACCTACAATCATAACACGAATGTAGCGCCCCCGGCAAAAGGGACGTCAGCACATTTGAATTGTACTGGTATATATGAACAAACTTGCCCTAGGTAAACTCAAACCATACACAAGTAACAAGTAGTCATGGAACCAACAATCAAATACACATGAAAGAAAACCATCAAGCCAAACAAGTTACAATCTCTCCATTTCCCCTTCAACATTTTCACATCAATGATTTCACAACTTTCTCATATTTTCATTTCAATAGTGATTTCGATCACTTTTCCACCCTTATTACCTCGATCACCCTTATTACCTCGGCCACCCTTATCACCACAACCCACACCTTATTACTTCGTGTTGCGGCGCGCAACCCGATCCCACCGAACAATCACAATTCACAAACAACAACAACAACAATTCACAAAGAACAACAACAACAATTCTCAAAGAATTGCTATAGCCATCAATACTATTTCTATCATATTCAACAACTCATATGCATTTTATGTCACCGCGATAATTGCCATTACAAGCCATATATGTTCTTACCACAGTTGTTCCAACTGCATCATTTACGATTTCCTTCCATCATTTGTTTCTCAACTCTTACCACATAACACATTCACAATCACACATTTGGTTTATTGCCAATTACGTACACCATTATATCGGGAGACTTAACCACGAACAATCAAATCATACCAATCACAAGAATTCCACAAATAATCCACGTAGATATCACATACCAAATATTCGTACACCAAACAAAGTGACTTTACAAAGGTCAAAGTTAGCCATACATACCTTTCTTGATCTTTCCTTTAATTACTACGACGTTTCGAAAATTCTAGCAATCCCAATCTACTTGAGACATAACAAAATTAACACAAATTAGGAAGGTATTCATGGTTTCAGCTCATTTGAGCATTTTATCAAACACTAGTTGAGCATCTTGATTTTAAATTCCTTTTACAAGATTTTCTTCTTTCCCCAACCCAATCTTTACTTATTTATATTCATCAATCTTCCCACAAACCTAATTTGTACATGCATGTATACATAATACTATTACCCCAAGAATCATACCCCAATAACCCACCTCACAATCTCTACAATACCAACACAACCTAGGTTAGGCACCTATGACTTCCAATCCCCATCCCATGAGTTACAATACTTAATCCATACTCACATTTCCATAATAATTCCATATATGTAAGTCTAAGGTGTAGGATTACCTCTTGTAGACCAAATCTTGAAAGACAAATTTGGGGTGTTCTTGAGATTTTGAAGAAACCCTATGAAACCCAATCAAAATCATGTTGTAACTAGTGATTGAGAAGTGAAATCACCATGAAAACACACTTAAAAACTCACCTTAGGTGTGCAATTGGATGCCTTGGTCGAGTTGGGGGTGTAGAGGAAGCCCTAAGCTTGAGAAATGACTCAAAATCTCTTATTTCCGGTCTTTAGGATATTTAAAAACCTTCCAGGCGCGCGAGCTCTCGCTATGTTCGCGCGCGGGAGGTAGAATACTCAGCATAATGCGCGACTTCGCGCTAATGTTTGCGCTAGAGACACCCATCTAGTAAAATGGTCATAACATTCCGTATACACCTCCAAATGACAAACGGTTTGTTGCGTTGGAAACTAGATGCAAAGGGACTTAATTTGATATGTTATGTATCACACAACTCCTTATAGAACTGGAGATATGATTGTTCAAAGTGAGATCATTTGCGCACCCATTTACAGATTTTGTCTAATATGAAACTTTCCTAACTTGGCTTAGACTTAGGCCTCTCCTTAGACCCCAATTCACCTCTAATATGACTTATACACTTCTTAACATATCCAATTGATATCCATAATATCCTTAATCTTTATTTGCATGCAAGATAAAATATTTGGCCTACCTTGGCACAACGAAATCTTAAATTACTAAGCAAATTTTTTTCTGGGGCTTTACAGTCCATCCACATTAGGCACACAAACACGACCCTACATCCTTTAAAATCCATCATCTCCAACAGTAACCTGCTTGGCACCACCGTGTCACACTGTGTCCCTAAGGACAAGCAAATGAGGGTCGTCATACTGTCGATCTCTGATGCGCTCAAACAAGGAAGATCGAGCGACTGTACAAGCAACAACACGGCTGGGCTCAGAAATATCCAACCTCACGAACTGATTGGCCAAGGCTTGAACATCTAATGCAAGTGGTCTCTCACCGACTAGAATGTATGCTAGGCTGCCCATACTTGCTGACTTTCTACTCAAAGCATCAGCCACCATCTTAGCCTTCCCGGGATGATACAAGATGGTGATATCATAGTCTTTCAATAGCTCCAACCACCTCCTCTACTCAAATTGAGCTCCTTATGCTTGAACAAATACTGCAAGCTCCGATGATCTGTGAATACCTCACACAACACGCTATACAGATAGTGCCTCCAAATATTCAGCGCATGAACAATGGCTGCCAGCTCTAGGTCAAGAACAGGTAGTTCTTCTCGTGAACCTTTAGCTACCGCGAAGCATATGCAATTACCTTGACACCCTGAATCAATACCGGACCCATTCCAATACGAGACGCATCACAATATATCGTATAAGATCGTGAACCTGTTGGCAACACCAACACCAGTGCCGTAGTCAAAGCAATCTTGTGCTTCTGAAAGCTCACCTCACACTCGTCTGACCATCTGAACGGGTCACCTTTCTAGGTCAACCTGGTTAACGGAGTTATTATAGATGAGAACCCCTCCACAAACCGACGGTAATAAACCGCCAAACCCAAGAAACTCCGGATCTCTATAGATAAAGTAGGTCTAGGATAGTTCTGAACTGCCTCAATCTTCTTAGGGTCTACCTGAATACCCTCTACTGATACAACGTGCCCCAAGAAAGCTACTGAATCCGACCAAAACTTGCACTTTGAAAACTTAGCATATAACTGGCTGTCTCTCAGAGTCTGAAGTACGATCGGAAGATGATGCTCATGCTGCTCTGGAGTGCGGGAGTAGATCAAAATATCATCAATAAACACAATCACGAAAGAATCCAAATAAGGCTTGAACACCTGGTTCATCAAATCCATAAATGTCGTTAGGGCTTAAATCAGCCCAAATGACATCACCAGAAACTCATAATGCCCATAACAAGTCCAAAAGGCTGTCTTAGGGACATCAGATGCCCTAATCTTCAACTGATGGTATCCAGACCTCAAATCGATCTTTGAAAACACCTTGGCACTCTGAAGCTGATCAAATAAGTTATCAATCCTCGGTAATGGATATTTGTTCTTGATAGTGACTTTGTTCAACTGCCGGTAATCTATGCACATCCTCATCGATCCATCTTTCTTTTTTACAAACAACACGGGCGCACCCTAGGGTGAGACACTAGGTCTAAAGAAGCTCTTATCAAGCAAATCTTGCAACTTCTCCTTCAATTCTTTCAACTCCGGCGAGGCCATACGGTATGGCAGAAAAGAAATAGGCTGAGTGCCCGAAACTAGGTCAATTTAGAAGTTGATATCTCTGTTGGGTGGAATCCTCAGCAGATCTGCAAGGAATACCTACGGAAACTCGCGGAAAACTCGTACAGAATCCATGGAAGGAACCTCTGTACTAGAATCGCGAACATAAGCCAAACAAGCTAAACACCCCTTCTCGACCATACGTTGAACCTTCATATAAGAGACAACATTGTTGGTAGAATGACCAGGAGTCCCTCTCTACTCTAGTCAAGGCAACCCCGGCAAGGCTAAGGTCACCGTCTTGGCGTGATAATCCAATATAGCGTGATAAGGTGACAACCATCTATGCCCAAGATAACATCAAAGTCTACCATATCGAGAAGTAAAAGAAACTAGTCTTAAGACTCCCAATAGTGACCATACACGAACGATAAACGCGGTCTACTACAATAGGATATCCCACAAGTGCGGACACATACACCAGGGCACTCAAAGATTCACGGGGCATAACCAAATATAAAGCAAAATAGGATGACACATACGAATAAGTAGAATTTGGATCAAATAGAACTGAAACATCTCTATTGCAAACTCAAACAGTACTTGTAATGACGACATCAGAAGACTCAACCTCAGGCCTAGCTTGAAAAGCATAGCATCGGGGTTGGGCCCCACCACTCTGGACTACATCTCTAGGACGGGCCCTAGCTAGCTGGCCTCCACCACTAGCAGCCTGACCTCTACCCCTAATGGCCTGACCACCACCTCTAGCTATTTGACTCCTACCTCTAGCTGGCTAAGCATGCGGTGAAGCATCTGGTGCCGGAACTATGGCACAAGAACCCTGATGCTGAGAACTACTCGATGCACGAGGGTAAAATCTAGCAATGTGCCTCGGATCACCACAAGTATAACAGGATCTCGATTGTTGTGACTGCTGACCCTAAAACTGACCCTATCGACCGAAGTAACCACCCTGAAAACTCTGGAGCAGAGGTGTACTAATAGGTGGTGGTGGTGCACTGTAGGCTAGCTAGTCGGAGAAATGCATAGGAGGGCCACGACCACCTGAAGCACCATGGGATGCGTGGAGTGCTGAATGAAACAATCTGGGAGGATGGCCTCTACCAAAAGTACCCCGACCTCCATATGAGGCTCCACTGAATCTACTAGAGTGACGAGACATCTTGTCATACCCCTAACCACTCCCCTGAGCTAGAACCATCTCGACTCGCCTGGCAACATTGGCAACCATCTGAAAAGAAATCTCACTCCCAGTCTCCTTGGCCATCAGCAACCTGATAAGCTATGCAAGACCTTCAATAAACCTCTTCAACTCTCTCTCTCTCTCTCTCGGTAGGAAGCAGAAGAATAACATGATAGGCCAGATCTACAAAATGGTCTCATACTAGTGACAGTCATACTGCCCTGCTGGAGACGCTCGAACTACCTGCGATAATCCTCTCTTAGAGTGACAGGAAGGAACTTCTCAAGAAATATCTGAGAGAACTAGTCCCAAGTAAAAGTAGGCAACCCAACTGGTCTGGTCAATACAAAATCATTCCATCATCTTTTGGCGGAACCCGTCATCTGAAACACAACAAAATCGACCCCATTGGTCTCCACTATCCCCATATTCTGCAGCACCTCATGGCAACGGCCAAGATAATCCTGTGGATCCTCAGAAGGTGCCCCACAGTAGTGAACTAGAAAGAGTTTGGTGAACTTGTCCAACCTCAATAAGCTCTGATAAGACATAGTTGATCCACTGCTGGCCTGTGCCGCAACAACCGGCTAAACCACTCCAACTAGCTGAGCTGCTGGAGTCTGGTACTGGGGATCCATCTACTCCAGGATGTGAGTAGCAGGAGTCTGTGCTCCTCCTCCAGCCTGGGAGAGGGCTGGTTTCATGGGAAAAGTGTTAGCCTGGGCTACACTCTCTATAAGGCCCACTAAATAGACCAAAGCATCCCGAAGCACTGGGGTGGCAATGAACCCTCTGGGACCTGAGCTGGTCCTGTTAGAACCGTCTAGGTTGGAGCCTACTCATCAAACTCCACCTGAGGCTCCGCCTCTGGTGCTGCTACTCAAGCTATGGGCTGAGCCCTGCCCCTGCATCAGCCTCTAGCACAGCCTCGGCCTCGACCTCTTCCCCTCGTAGAAGCTATCACTGGGACTCTATCTGCTGCTCAGCTGAGGATGTGGTACGTGTTCTCGCTATCTGCAAGAGAACAAGAGTAGAGAGTTCAATTAGCAATGAGAGAAAAGTGAAATTTGTTCCTAAACTTCGTAACCTCTAGAAGATAAGTATAGACGTCTTCGTACAGATCCTCTAGATTGTACTAAGCCTTCTCATGAATTGTGAAACCTAGGCAACCTAGTGCTCTGATACCAACTTGTCACAACCCAAAATTCCCACCATCGGGACCGTGATGGCGTCTAATAAGCCGACGTAAGAGAATTTTTAAGCCAATCCTTATTCAATTTGGTAAATAACAGCAAATAAGTAAAAATGAAATACAGTGAGTGCGAAAAAATATAAAAGCTTCAATATTTTCTACCACCAGGATCTGGAGTCACAATTCACGAAATTCTAAGATTTACTACAAATAAAAGTCTAAAAGAAATACAACTATTTGAACCAAAGAAATAGTAAAAAGAGAAAATATAGAATGGGACTTCAAGGTCTGTGAACACCAACATATCTACCTTGAGTCTTCGATGAATCAATCTGAGATGCTACGTCTCTTGATCAGCTGGGACCAATCCCAAAATCATCACAGGAAGTGTAGAATGTAGTATTAGTACAACTGACCCCATGTACTAGTAAGTGTCGAGCCTAACCTCGATGAAGTAGTGACGAGGCTATGACAAGACACCCACATAAAAAACATGTGCAGTTTAACAGTATATGTACAAATAACAGCAATGAACAACTAGGCAGGTAATATCGGGAGAGGGAACATGCTGAGAGGAATAGGAGATAGAGAACTATAGCAGAATGATAACTTGAACAGTCAATATACTATGAACCAACAAGAACAAGTAAACACAATAAAAGAAAATGCATGGCATCAGCCTTCAAACTTTTACTCTCAACCTCACCATATAAACCAATAGATACGACACGGCATCACCCTTCGTGCATTAACTTTCAAAACATGCCACGACATCACCCTTCGTGCATTATCGCTCACAACATGGCACGGCATTACCCTTTGTGCATTAACACTCACAATATAGTACGACATCACTCTTCATGAATTAAAACTCTTCCTTACCATAAAGCAATAAACAATTAACAACAGGGAGATAAAATAACAAGTACAAGCCTTACTTCAACATTTGGTTGCACAATACCAACCTCAACTTTGAAATCAATACTCAGTTATCACCAAAAGATCCATAAACATGATGAGAATGATCAATTTAACAATACTAGTCTAAATATGGATAACATAATCAAAGGAAGGATAATTTCAAGAAACCAAGTCCCACCCGCATGCTTTAACCCGACCACAACGCATAAGTACTCGTCACCTTTGTTCCCAAAATTTATGCATGTAGCAAATAGGCAAACAAGTCCTATCCCTCAAGTTAAGGTTAACCACGACACTTACCTCACTCCAAAGGCCAAACTCAAAGCTCAACCACGGCATTTCCTTTCAAACAAGCCTCCGAACCAATAGAATCTAGAAATTTACCAACCAAACAATTCAAATTAAGCCTTAAGAACTACCCATGATTGTAAGAATTCAATTTAGTCCATTATTGAAAAAGTTAAGAAAAGTCAACGTCCGGTCCTGCTTGGTCCAAACCCGAAATTCGGACCAAAACTCGATTACCCATTCACCCCCAAGCCCGGTTATGTGATTTATTTGGGAATCCGACCTCAATTTGAGGTCTAAATCCCCAATTTACCAAATCCTTAATTTCTACCCAAAAACCCCTCAATTTCACAATGAAAACTCTAGATTTTAGGTTGAAAACTTGTGAAATGTAGTGAAAGATTGAAAAGAAATAGGTTAGAATCACTTACCAACGATTTGGGAAAGAAGGAGTCTTGGAAAAATCGCCTCTGAAATTTGAAGAATGAACCAAAAATCTCGTGTAAGTCATATTTTGTTCAGCTGCAGATGTCACATTTGCAACATAGGTTTCACAAACGCAAAGCCCGCAAATGCGAGAAATCTATCGCATTAGCGAAGACTCTCACACCTCTGCAATCATCACATTTGCAATGAAAAGTTCGCAAATGCGACCCAATAATCGCAAATGCAAAGAATCTCCCTCCCCAGCTCCCATCGTAAATGCAAAGCTTTGCTCGCAAATACAAACTCTTATCTTGCAAATGCGAGATCAGAGGCCAGTTTGCAGAAATTGCAGACACCAAGAAAATGTTCTAAGTCCAATTCACTCTGTAGCCTACCGAAAACTCACCCGAGCCCTCAGGGCTCTAAACCAACTATGCACACAAGTCTAAAAACATTATGTGAACTTGATTACGCAATCAAATCGCCAAAATAATACCTAGAACTACGAATTGAACACCAAATCAAATGAAATTTTCAAGAAAACTTTGAAACTTCTATTTTCACAACCGGGCGTCCGAATCACGTCAAACCAACTCCGTTTCTCACCAAATTTCACAGACAAGTCATAAATATGGTATTGGACCTATACAGGGTTTCAAAACTAAAATACGGAACCGATATCCAAAAAGTCAAACATTGGTCAAACATTTTAACTTTATCTAGCCGTTAACTTTCAAATTTCGACAAAATCCGATATCTCGGGCTAGGGACTTCCGAATCCGATTCGGGCGAAATTCTCAACTCCCAAATCGCGATACAGACCCACAAAGACCGCCAAAATATGAATTCGGGTCCGTTTACTCAAAATGTTGACCGCAGTCAACTAAAATAAAATTTTTAGGCAAAAATTCTTATTTTCATCAACTTTTAACATAAAAGCTTTCCAGAAACATGCCCGAACTATGCATGCAAATCGAGGAGGTATAAAATGAGGTATTTAAAGCTTAAAAGCGCAGAATTAGGTTCTAAAACATGTGATGAAGTTTCGGGTCATTACATAAGACAACAAAAATAAGACCTCCGATAGCAAGTCAAAGAACCAAGCTTCCACTCGGGGACGGTTAGATAATCTTTGGCTCGATAGAAAATTCTCACTACGAAGTTAAGATTGCTATCAGACAAAGGTTACCCGACCTTTCATGAGAACAAACCATTAGAGGATTATTAGATAGTCTTTTGCTCGATAACATTGCTTCCTAAGGGGAAGTAAGGTGTATTGCCGAGTTAAAGATTATCTAGCAATTCGTTGGTGGAATCTTAGAAGGCGTAAGACTTCTAGTGTTCCAATTCGCATTCTTCGCATTCGAAAACTAGGGGGAATGATATGAGGATATGGCAATACTGACTGCCACGTCAACCGTGGAATGAAAATTTGAAAACAAAATACATCATCGGGACCAGGGAATGTGTAGCCAGCCCCGTAGAAACAAGCTATACAAGATAGCCAAAAGTAATGGCAATTTCTTTTCAGCATAGCAAATGCTGATGTACTTTTGAAAATAGAAGGAATTAAATGAGATGAAATCCTTTGTTTTTGTATTGTTTCTTGTCTGAACGATGAATTAACTTTGTCATTTGAAAGTTAAATAAGTTCTTCAAATGTTAGTGTCGTAATGAACAGGAAACGTCCTCTTCAAGTGCACCATGAACATAAGAGGGCCCTCTCTTATGAAATCCCTCATGCTAAAGGGTTGGTTTCGGAAGAATTTGTGCCCAAAATCAAAATGCTTTCGGGAAAAATGCACCCGAAGACGTATAAGAAAGGATGCAGAAAATAAACTTGCGCAAATACTTATATAAAACCACATGTAAAAGGGATAATGCTCGGAACCAAAGTACATGAAGGAGAGTGCATCCGAGACTACACATAGCAAAGCGCAAAATGAAAACATTTGCAAAATTCTTAAGCAAATAAAAAGGTTAAAGGCTTGCATGGATATTCAAACGAATGTAAGACTCAAACAATACTTGAGCAAAAAAATATTTTTATTCACAAGAGCATGCCAAAAAGTACAGAATGGGAAAAAGAAAAGAAAAGCTAAACTGCAGCATCTCCGGAACCAGGAGGAAGAGAAGGGTTTGCATCCTCGGGAGAAGTAGGTGGGCCCACCGATGGCTCAATATTTTTTCCAGTTTGGTCTTCAGCATCAGCATCCTCTGATCCCTCTTCAATTCTCGAAAACTTAGAACTGGAACCAGAAGAACCAGAAGCATCAGACTGCACCGGGAGTCCATTTTTAGCAGCCAACTCAAGCTCTTGGGCCCTAGCAATTTTAGCATCAAAATCAGGGATGCCTGGTTTGGCCTATTCCAAGGTTTTTCTCCTCATGATGTACATGGTATAAGTTTTTCAACAATAAGGGAAGCCGTTCGGCACTTGAGTTTTTCTTTGAGTTGAGTTACCTTATCGGAGAGGCTTTTATGGGCAGACCTAATAGATTGGAGGCTAACATCAAGGTCGCGGACTATTGAAATAAAGAGCCTATTATGCAAGATAGTTTTTATATACTTCTGTTCCAACTAGGCGCAGTTCGCCTCCACAGCAACCTCTTCTATTTTGGAGTTCAAGGCTGCTTCTAATTCAGTCATTTTTTTGGTAGTAGCAGCCTCGCGCTCGGTTGCAGCAAGAATGGTGTACTGGACTTCAGCCCAATTGGTCTTGGCTTCATCAAATATAACCCTCAGCAGGACAATCTCTTGGCTAAGGATCACCACATCTTGCTCACGTTGCTGCAAATGAGCCTATAAAACAACGGCCTTAGTGGCTTTGGTTTCCAGTTTCGAGAGATGGAGAACAGTCTGGTCCCATTCCGCCAAAAGCTGATTCCGTTCAAAATTAAGTTCCTCTTTCTCGCGAATCAACCTTTGAAAGCCCTTGGAAGCAAGAAAGTTGGCCTACAAAACAAGAGAATTAAAATTAGAATATATTCACACAAAAGTCGAAAATACAATAAAGAAAGAAAAGAACGCATCTTTGCGGCAGTGTGCATGGCATTGTTCAACAAACACTCTCCCGAGAGTGCTTGGATTTTTTTCCCAGTCTTTCTTTGAAGCCAAAGGCTGAAAGGGTAATTAGAAAGCTCTACCGGCCAGGAAAACAGGTTGTACCCGGTAAAGACTGAAAGGGTAACACTCCTCCTCCTCTGGGGATTTTCAGAATGGGCAACATAATTTTGCCCCAAGAGGAGTGCCCTCTCCGTTGTTCGATGCGGCCAGCGGAGATGATGTAGCAGTTGCTAGTGGAGGAATAATGGAGATGGAAGTGATGTAGCAGTTGCTGGTGTTAGTGAAGGTGGAGATGAAGCTGATGGAATTGAAGGATGAGAAGCAGCAACATAAAATGCAGTGCTGGTGGATGGATGCTCGCCAACCAAAGACGGAAGAGATCCAGTACTCAACCTCGCAGTACCGGACGCAACAACTGTGGCCCGAAAATGGGAATTGGCGTTATCTACCAAATCAAACTCTCCCCAAAGTGCCGAGACATCGTCTTCGATTGGTGTAACTGCCTCAATAGGTCGAGCATCCTATTGAGACTATAAGGATCGTCGCCTTGTATGTAGAGAAGCTCCCTCATCACTAGCTTCTTCATCATCATCAATCATCACTGTGTCTATGAGTGGTCTAGAAGGAGGACCAGTCACTACCGCCACCGGAGATGACTCGGCGGCATCAGTCTTTGCCCTCTTATTCTTTTCCCCAGTCGTAGAGGAACGTCTTCTCTTCGGTTGTTTGTCCTCCGGCTGGGGACTCTGTAAAGAATCGTTCGCGCCTGAAGTAGGCCCGAAGATACCTGTTCGAGTAAGTGCCTCCTGAAGCAGCCTCACTACATCAGTAGGGTCAGCCAAGATGTCCTCCTCAGGGACAACAACCGAACCCGCAGGTAGGCCTAATTTCATGAACAAAGTCAGAAGTGTTCAACCAATTTCTTCACATAAAAAATGCAGGCAAGGTAAGTTAAAATTACCATGATTTTTGACCTTCCACCCGTACTTAAGGGCCAGTTCTTTCCACAAGTGAGTTTTGGGCATCGTAATGTCCAAGATCTTCAGAACCTGCTGGTCCAAGCCTTATACCACCGGAGGGGTCCATCGAGTTGCTGAAACATACGAAGGATGAAGAATCAATACGGTCATGGAAGAATATTTAGTGAAAGAAAAAATACTAAATGGAGGTCTTACAATGTCACGACCCTAAAACCGACACGGTTGTGATGGTGCCTATCATGAAACTAGGGCAGCCGACACATTCCCAAATCAAACCACTATTCTATAAAAGTCATTTTTAAGCCATTAATTAACAAAAATATCTCACAATATAAGTTTAAATAAGCAGTGCGGAAATATAACACAAGCCCGACATCGTGGTGTCACCAAACATGAGCAACTACAAACCCGTCTAAGAACAAGGCTAACATAGACCGAAAAAAAAATACTAAGACAATCTGAGTAAGGTAAGAAGGAGAAGTGCAGGGTTGCAAACACCAAACATCTACCTAGCCAAATTCGGAGACATGCTGGAAGACTGATCAGCCCTCACTATCGCGTCCCGAGACTCCTGGATCTGCACACAAGGTGCAGGGAGTAATGTGAGTACGCCAACTTAGTAAGTAATAAAAGTAAAAGCAGCTGAGCAATAAGAAAACAGGTAATTCCACATCATAACACTACAACAAAACAGTATATGTCCAGAACAATATAGAAAATCAATTAACTCGTAAAAACGACTCAGTTTCAGTAAAAACCTTTTTAAAACTTCTTTCAATAGTTTCAAACAAGTGGTGAAACAATGAGTAAAAATGATAGAAACATAAACAGCCCCTCGAGCATAACATGCACCATAAACCGCGGAAAATCAATTAACTCATAAAAACGACTCAGTTTCAGTAAAAACCTTTTTAAAACTTCTTTCAATAGTTTCAAACAAGTGGTGAAACAATGAGTAAAAATGATAGAAACATAAACAGCCCCTCGAGCATAACATGCACCATAAACCGCCCCTCGGGCAAAATATCAACAGAACCAACCACTGGGGCTACCTCACAGTCACTCATAATCAGCCCCTCGGGCAACAATATGAATCAACAACAGCCCATCGGGCTATATCACATCACTCACACTGGGTACCCGCGCTCACTATGGGTGTATAGACTCTGGACAAGGCTCCTACAGCCCAAGTGCTATCACAAGCCATCTCATGGCATAACAAATCAGGCCATCGGCCTCTCATATATCACAAATCAGTACAACATGCTGAGGTGCGCAACCCGATCCCATAATATCCTCACAACACAAGCCCTCGGCCTCACTCAGTTAGAAACCTCTCAAGCCACTCGGGCAATAGTAAAACAGGATGCTTAGCCCAAAACATCATTTTAATTATCAAAACAAAGTAAATATGGCTGGGTTGTGAAATCAGTAAAATACAGCATGACTGAGTACAGATATTAAGTCAAAATAGTGAAGAATAGTAGTAAAAAGCTCATAAGGGCCCAAATATGGCATTCAGCCCAAAACATAGTAATACTTTCCAAAAACACAATAGTATCACATAGTATTCAATCAAATACGCGACTTAATAGTCGTACGGGAACCAAGTCACAATTCCCAACGGTATAGGCCCCCCACGTTCGTCATCTAGCATGTGTGTTACCTCGAAGTAGCACCATGGTGTGAAATCCGGGGTTTCATACCCTCAGGACAAATCATTACTTACCTCAAACCGGTCAAAATTCTAGCTCACGATGCCTTTCCCTCTCGAATCGGACTCCAAATGCTCCGAATCTAACCAAAACCAGATTCATGCCGTCAATAGAAGCTAAAGGAACAAAGCCCGCGCAAAAATAATCAAATTAAATAAAAAATCCCGAAATTGGCCAAACCGACCCCCAGGCCCACTTCTCAGAATCTGATATAAATCACATCACAAGAATCCTTATCCTCTCACGAGTCTATACATACCAAGAATATCAAAATCGGACCTCAAATGACCCCTCAAATCCCCAATCAAAGCTCTCCAATTACAAGCCCTAATTCTCAAATTTTAACCCTTAAATCCCACTAATTTCATATCTAATTAGTTAGAAATCACCATAGACACGAGTATTGAGTTCAAAAATCTTACCTCCAAGCGTTACCCCTTGAATCCCTCTTCAAATCCACTCAAAAAGCTCCAAACCTGTCTCAAAAATGGAGGAAATAAGCTGAAAATCATGAAGGAATGCTTATATAGTTTCTGCCCAGGCATTTCCACACCCGCGGCCCCAAACAGCACCTGTGCGACCGCACTTACGGTCCAATAGGTCGCACCTGCGGAAGTCACTTATCCGCCCAAAATCGCATCTGCGGTCAATTACCCGCACTGCGACATCGTAGGTGCGCTCACCTCACTACATCTGCGGCTCCTACCCTTCTCAACCTTGGTCACATCTGTGGCCCTTTCTTCGCTTATGCGGGCCCGTACCTACGGTCCCTAATCCGCAGGTGCGGTTATGACAGGAACAGCAGCTGAAGCTGCTCAAACTCAATTCCAATCTTTCCGACAACCTTCCGAAATTAACCCGAGGCCCCCGGGACCTCAACAAAAGTACGAACAAGTCACATATCACCATTTAAAGTCATACCAACCCTCGGAACACTCAAAACAACAACAAAACACCAAATCACCGTCGGATTCAAGCCTAAGGATTTCCAAACTTTCGAATTCCGCAATCGATCCAAAAACATATCAAACCTCATCCGAATGACCTGAAATTTTGCACACACGTCCCAAATGACACAATTGACCTACTCCAATTTTTCAAAATTCCAATCCGATCCCGATATCAAAATTTTCACTACCAACCGGAAAACGCCAAAACTTCAATTTCGCCAATTCATGCCTAAATATACCACGGACCTCCAAAATACATTCTGATCATGCTCATAAGTCCCAAATCACCTAACGAAGCTATCCGAGCCATAAAAACCAAGTTCAAAAATCATTTACTCACAAGTCAACTTCTAGTTGACTTTTCCAACTAAAGTTTCCCGAAAAGAGACTAAGAGTCTCATTTCTCTACAAAACCACTCCGAACCCAAATCAACCAACGCGATATGATGAAATGTAGCTGAACAACACATAAAGAAGCAGAAATGGGGGGAAATAGAGCAGTAACTCATGAAACGACCGGCCGGGTCGTTACATCCTCTCCCTCTTAAACAAACGTCTGTCCTCGAACGAGTCAAGAAACATACCTGAAGCCTCAAATAGGTGAGGATATATGCTCCGTATCTCCCGCTCGGTTTCCCAATTAGCTTCCTCCACGGGCCAGCCTATCCACTGCATTTTTACTAAAGCTGTATGTTTTGATCTCAACTTTTGAACATAACGCTCCAAAATAGCCACTGACTCCATATCATAAGTCAAATCATTGTCTAACTGAACCGTGCTGAAATCCAAAACATGAGACAGATCGCCAATATACTTCTAGAGTATAGAAACATGAAATACTAGATGCATACTCGACAAGCTAGGTGGCAAAGCCAGCTCATAAGCCGCCTTCCCAATCCTTCGAAGCACCTCGAAAGGCCCAATGAACCGATGACTCAATTTACCCTTCATCCCAAATCTCATAGCAACCTTCATGGGTGAAACCTTCAATAGAACCTTCTCCCCAACCTTGTAGGACACATCACGAACCTTCTTGTCATCATAACTCTTTTGTCTTGACTGTGTTGTACGAAGCCGCTCTTAAATAACCTTCACCTTGTCCAAAGTATCCTGCACCAAATCTGTACCCAAAAGCCTAGCCTCACCCGGCTCAGACCAACCAACTGGAGATCTACATTGTCTCCCATATAAAGCCTCATATGGAGCCATCTGAATACTCGACTGATAACTGTTGTTATATGAAAACTCCGGGAGTAGTAGAAACAGATCCCACGAACCCCCAAGATCAATGACACAAGCGTGTAACATGTCCTCCAATATCTGAATAGTGCACTTGGACTGCCCGTCCGTCTGAGGGTGTAAAGTTGTGCTCAACTCAACCCGAGTACCCAACTCTCGCTGCACGACCCTCCAAAACTGTGAAGTAAACTGAGTGCCTCTATCTCAAATGATGGAAACTGGGACACCATGCAAGCGAACAATCTCTCGGATATAAATCTCTACCAACCGCTCTGAAGAATAGGTAGTACCTACAAGAATGAAGTGCACGAACTTGGTCAGCCAATCCACAATCACCCAAATAGCATCAAACTTCTTCAAAGTCTGTGGGAGCCCAATTACAAAGTCCATGGTGATCCACTCTCACTTCCACTCTAGAATATCCATCTGCTGAAGCAAGCCACCCAGTATCTGATGCTCATATTTCACCTGCTGACAATTGAGACACCGAGCTACAAATCCCACAATATCCTTCTTCATTCTTATCCACCAATAATGTTGTCTCAAATCCTGATACATCTTCACGGCATCCGGATAGATGGAATACTGCGAACTATAGGCCTCCTCCAAAATCAACTCCCGAAGCCCATCTACATTAGGCGCACATATCCGGCTCTACATCCTCAATACCCCATCATCACCAATAATCACATCTATAGCATCATCATGCTGAACTCTATCCTTAAGGACAAGCAAATGAAGATCAGTGCTCTCTGATGCGATCCAACAAGGAAGACCGAAAAACCACACAAGCTAAGACCCGACTAGGCTTCGAAATATCTAACCTCATAAACCGATTGGCCAAGGCTTGAACATCAACTGCAAAAGGTCTTTCCCCAATAGGAATATACGCCAAACTACTCATACTCATCGCTTCCTACTCAAAGCATCGGCCACTACATTGGCCTTCCCTAGATGATATAAGATAGTGATATCATAGTCCTTTAGCAGCTCCAACCATCTCTGCTGCCTCAAATTGAGATCCTTCTATTTAAAAAAGTACTAGAGGCTACGATGATCATTAAACACCTCACAAGACACACCATACAAATAATGCCTCCAAATCTTCAACGGGTGAATAATGGTAGCCAACTCTAGATCATGAACATGGTAGATCTTCTCATGGGGCTTCAACTGACGAGAAGCATAAGAAATCACTCTACCCTCCTACATCAACACACACCTAATACCAACTCTCGAAGCATCACAATACACTATATATGAACCTAAAGCTGAAGGCAAAACTAACACTAGAGCTATGGTCAAGGCAGTCTTGAGTTTCTGAAAGCTCGCCTCACACTCATCCGACCACCTAAATGGAGCCCCCTTTCAAGTTAATTTGGTCAAGGGTGATGCAATAGATGAAAATCCCTGAACGAACTGACAGTAGAAACCTATCAAACCAAGAAAGCTGCGAATCTCTGTGGCTGAGGACGGTTAGGGCCAACTCTGAACTGCCTCTATCTTCTTCGGATCAACCTGAATACCCTCACTGGACACCACGTGCCCCAAGAAAGCCATTGAAGTGAGCCAAAACTCACACTTGGAGAACTTTGCATAAAGTTTCTCTTCCCTCAACTGCTGCAATACCATTCACAAATGCTCTGCGTGCTCCTCCTGACTACGCGAGTACACCAGAATATCATCAATGAATATGATAACAAACGAGTCGAGATAAGGCTGAGACATTCAGTTCATCAAATGCATGAACATTGTCGGGGCATTGGTCATCCTAGAAGATATCACAAGGAACTCATAATGACTATATCGGGTCCTGAAAGTTGTCTTAAGAATATCCGAGTCCCTGATTTTCAACTGGTGATATCCTGACCTGAGATCAATCTTGGAGAACACCCTCGCTCCCTAAAGCTGGTCAAATAAATCATCGATACGAGGCAAAGGATACTTGTTCTTGATTGTGACCTTGTTCGACTACTTGTAATCAATGCACATCCTCATAGTGCCATCATTCTTCTTCACAAATAAAATAGGCGTACCTCACGGCGACACACTAGGCCGAATAAACCCCTTATCAAGGAGTTCCTGAAGCTGCTCCTTCAATTCCTTCAACTCCGCTGGTGCCATAAGATACGGTGGAATAGAAATGGGCTGAGTGCCCGGCACCAAATCAATACCAAAAAATATACATATCCGGTGGCATGCCCGGCAGGTCTGCAGGAAGCACATCTAGAAAGTCCCTCACTACCTGGACTGACTCAATGGTAGGAGTCTCTGCACTGACATACCTCACGAAAGCTAAGTATGAAAGACAACCTTTCCCAACCATCCGTTGGGCCTTCAAAAATGAAATCACCCTATTGGGGACAAAATCAGTCAAACCTCGCCACTCGATCCGTGGCACACCCAGCATAGCCAACGTCATTGTCTTTGCATGATAGTCCAAAATAGCACGACACGAAGATAACCAATCCATGCACAATATCACATCAAAATGGACCATACAAAGCAACATAAGGTCCACTCGGGTCTCCAAACCCCCAATAGTCACCACACACAGCCGATATACGCGATCCACAACAACAGTATCGCCCACCGGAGTGGATACACGAACATATGAAACAAGAGACTAACGAGGCGTATTCAAATAATGAGCAATATCATAAAAAGTGGAACCAGGATCAAATAACACAAAGGCATCTCTGTGGCAAACTAAGACAATACCTGTAATCATAGCATTTGAAGCAATAACATCGGGTCTGGATGGAAGTGAATAGAAATGGGCCAGACCACCACCTAATCGACCTCCCTATCTGGGTCGACCCCTAGCTGATTGTCTTCCACCCCTAGCTGGGTGGGTGGGTGGTGAAGTAACTGGTGCTGAAGTTCATGGCTAATTCATCTGCTGAGATGAACCCCCAAGACGACGAGTACACTATCTCCACATATGCCCCAACACTCTACACTCATAACAACCCCCTAGTGCTGGAGATGGGGATTGAAGGGAACCCCTAGCATCGGGATGACTAGTACAAGAACCTGGCATGTAAGAGCCCTGAACTGATGGAGCACGGGACAAACTCTGGGCTGGAATGGCACTAAGTGATGAATGTCCCTGATGAGAACTGTGAGAACCATGGCTCGATGATTCCCATACGATAACTTGGGCGAGCTGACTGAGCATGCTTGAATGGACGGCCTCTACCGTACTAAAACTAACTCCCATGAGGAGCACCACTGAAACCTCCCTAACCATGAGGCCTCTTAGCCTCCCTTTCAACCCTCTCCTAACCACGAACTATCTCAATCTGTCGAGCTATGTCAACAACCTCATCAAAGGTAGAACCAGATACTCTCTCTCTGGTCATGAGCAACCGAAGCTGAAAACTGAGGCCATCTATAAACCGCCTGATCCTCTCCCGGTCTGTTGGAACCAACCAAACTGCCTACGTAGCTCCTCTCAGTGAGACTCAGGTACAAACTTCTCCAGAAAGAGAACGGAGAACTGCTGCCAAGAAAGGGGCGCTACGCCAATCGGCCTACACCTCTTGTAAGCCTCCCACCAACTAAGTGCAGCCCTTGAGACCTGGAAAGTAGTGAATGAGACCCCAATGGTCTCCAGAATACCTGCGGTTCGAAGCATCCTCTGACACTTATCTAAGAAACCCTGGGCATCCTCGCCCTCTAAACCACTGAAAGTTGGAGGCTGAAGTCTACCAAACCTCTCCAATCTGTGCTGCTCATTTTCTGGCATAACAGGAGCTACATAGTCCTGAGCAGCTACAACTAGTTGGGCTGGAGATGCCCCTGATGTCTGAAGTCCCTGCACGACCTACTCAGGTGTGTGAACAACGGGAGTCTGAGTACCTCCCCCGGCCTGAGAAGTAGTTGCGACTATAGTAACTGAGACCGCTTGAGCTAGGCCAGTGCACACTGATAGAATCTGGGCCAAGACCTCCTAAAAGCCTGGGATAAAAATAGGCACAGCCGGGGCCTGAGCTGGTACTGCTGGTGCGTTCACAACTGAGAATTGATCCTAAACTGGGGCGGCTGGTGGATCTGCAGGTGCTAACCTAGCTGTTGTGTGGGCTACACCCTTGCCCCTACTATGGCCTCGACCACATCCTCGGCCTCTAGTGGCCCCAACTGGTGGTACTAGTGGTCGTCCATCCTGACCGATAGCACGTGTCCTCACCATCTGTGAGAGAATAGAATAACAGAAGTTTAGTTACCAAAGTCAACATTTTTCCTAAAGGTTCTGCAGCCTCCCAAGGATAAGTACAGACGTTTCCGTACCGATCTGCGAGATTCTACTAAACCTACTCATGACTCGTGAGACCTATGTAACCTAGGCTCTGATACCAACCTGTCACGACCCTAAAATTGACTCGGTCGTGATGGCGCCTATCATGAAACTAGGCCAGCCGACACAATTTCCAAATTGAACCACTATTCTATAAAAGTCATTTTTAAGCCATTAATTAACAAAAATATCTCACAATATAAGTTTAAATAGGTAGTGCGGAAATATAACACAAGCCCGACATCAGGGTGTCACCAGTCATAAGCAACTATAAACCCGTCTAAGAACAAGTAAGGCTAACATAGTCCGAAAATAAAATACTAAGACAATCTGAGTAAGGTAAGAAGGAGAAGTGCAGGGTTGCAAACGCCAAACAGCTACCTAGCCAACTTTGGAGACCTACTGGAAGACGGATCAGCACTCACTATCGCGTCCCAAGACTCCTGGATCTGCACACAAGGAGTAAGGAGTAATGTGAGTACACTAACTTAGTAAGTAATAAAAGTAAAAGCAGCGGAGCAGTAAGAAAATAGGTAATTCCATGTCATAACACTACAGCAAAATAGTATATGTCCAGAACAATACAGAAAATCAATTAACTCGTAAAAATGACTCAGTTTCAGTAAAAACCTTTTTTAAAACTTCTTTCAATAGTTTCAAACAAGTGGTGAAACAATGAGTAAAAATGACAGAAATGTAACCAGTCCCTCGGGCATAACATGTACCATAAACCGCTCCCCTGGCAAAATATCAACAGAATCAGCCCCTCGGGCTACATCACAGTCACTAGTAATCAGCCCCTCGGGCAATAATATGAATCAACAACAGCCCATCGGGCTACATTACATCACTCACACTGGGTACTCGCGCTCACTGGGGTGTTCAGACTCCTGAGAGGCTTCTACAGCCCAAGCGCTATCACAAGCCATCTCGTGGAATAACAAATTAGGCCCTCGACCTCTCATATATCACAAAGCAGTACAACATTCTGCGGCGTGCAGCCCAATCCCATAATATCCTCATGACACAGGCCTTTGGCCTCACTTAGTTAGAAACCTCTCAAGCCACTCGGGCAATAGCAAAACAGGATGATCAGCCCAAAACATCATTTTAAATATCAAAACAGAGTAAATACAACTGGGTTGTGAAATCAGTAAATTACAGCATGACTGAGTACAGATATTAAGTCAAAATAGTGAGGAATAGTAGTAATAAGCCCCTAAGGGTCAAACAGTTGGCACGATGCTTAAATATGGCATTCAGCCCAAAACATAGTAATACTTTCCAAAAACACAATAGTATCAAATAGTTTTCAATCAAATACGCAACTTAGTAGTGGTACGGGATGGACCAAATCACAATCCCCAACGGTGTACGCCCCCATGCTCGTCATCTAGCGTGTGAGTCACCTCAAAGTAGCACCACGATGTGAAATCCAGGATTTCATACCCTCAGGACAACATTTACAATCATTACTTACCTTAAACCGGTCCAAACTCTAGCCTGTGATGCCTTTGCCTCTCGAATCGGCCTCCAAATGCTCTGAATCTAACCAAAACCAGATTTATGCCGTCAATATAAGCTAAATGAACAAAGTCCACGCAAAAATAATCAAATTACATCAAAAATCCCAAAATTGGCCAAACCAGACCCCCGGGTTCACGTCTCAAAATTTAATAAATCACATCACAACAATCCTTATCCTCCCGCGAGTCTATACATACCAAGAATATAAAATCAGACCCCAATGGACCCTGAAATCCCCAATCAAATCTCTCCAATTACAAGCCCTAATTCTCAAATTTTAGCCCTTAAATCCGACTAATTTCATGTCTAATTAGTTAGAAATCACCATAGACTCGAGTACTGAGTCCAAAAATTTTACCTCCAAGCGTTACCCCTTGAATCCCTCTTCAAATCCTTTCAATAATCTCCAAACCCATCTCAAAAATGGAGGAAATAAGCTGAAAATCGTGAAGGAATGCTTATATAGTTTCTGCCAAGGCATTTCCGCACCTGCGGCCCCAAACACGCACCTGTGGTCCAACAGGTCGCACCTACGGAAGTCACTTATCCACCCAAAACCGCATATGCGGTCAATTACCCGCACCTACGACATCGCAGGTGCGTTCATCGGTAGCTACTGTCCTTCTCAACCTTGGACACATCTGCGGGCCTGCACCTACAGTCCCCAATCCGCAGGTGCGGTTGTGACAGGAACAGCAGCTGAAGCTGCTCAAACTCAATTCCAATCTTTCCAACAACCTTCCGAAATCAAACCGAGGCCCCCGGAACCTCAACAAAAATACGAACAAGTCACATATCACCATTTAAACTCATACCAACCCTCAGAACACTCAAAACAACAACGAAACACCAAATCACCGTCGGATTCAAGCCTAAGGATTTCCAAACTTTCGAAGTTCGCAATCGATCCAAAAACCTATCAAACCTCATCCGAATTACCTGAAATTTTACACACACGTCCCAAATGGCACAATAGACATACTCTAATTTCCGAAATTCCAATCCGACCTCGATATCAAAATTTCCACTACCAACCGGAAAATGCCAAAACTCCAATTTCGCCAATTCAAGCCTAAATCTACCACGGGCCTCCAAATACATTTTGATTACGCTCCTAAGTCCCAAATCACCTCATGAAGCTATCTGAATCATAAAAACCAAAGTTCCAATATTATTTACTCACAAGTCAACTTTCGGTTGACTTTTCCAACTAAAGCTTCCCAAAAAGAGACTAAGAGTCTTATGAACCCAAACCAACCAATGTGATACGATGAAATGTAGCTGAACAACACATAAAGAAGCATAAATGGGGGAAAACAAAGAGGTAACTCATGAAACGATCGGTTGAGTCGTTACATACAAGTACGGTTCCAAGCTGTCGGAAAGGATGAAGCCGTTGACGGAATGATATTATTGATGGAAACTGCAATGAACCGTTCCCTCCACCCACGGTCATTATCATCATCCATGATAGCCAAGAGAGCATGATGGCCATGTTTGCAAAGGTTTATCATACCCCCCCCCCCCCGTTCCCGAAAACTCTTAGGGGAGTAAAGGTTTATCATACGAGCTAATGTTTGATGTTCTCCAGTTTCCTGGCACAAGTGTCAAAGGTAGGCAATTGTCCTCCATACTTAAGGGCTTACTTGTGCCAAGCACACTGGTAGCGAAGGCAAAACTCCACAATCACGGAATCAAGGTCTCCGCTCAAAGAAAACACACCCAAAGTAAAGGGATACGTGTAAAAATATGTAAAACTTTCCTAGGGAAGGGTCACTCGCTCCAATAGATCAGGAGAAATGATGTCCAACTCATGGCAACGACAGTCTTCCTTTAGAGTAGGAATACTGGAAGGACGAATGAATGAAGGATATCTGCTAGCAGCCCATGTACGAGGGTTAGTGGTAAGGAATTTCTCTTCAAAATCCTTTGTGGTGCTGAGTCTTCTTAGGATGATGGAACCAACCATTGGAGGAGCAGATTCCTTGTCCTTATTCTTGTTCTTTGAAGAAATAGCACGTTTGGAAGAATAACCCATTGAATAAGAAGAAGGAAAAGGGTTTTGTTTGGAGAGAATTAAAGAAAAGAAGGAGAGTAAAAGATACAAATCAGAAGGAAGGCTCAAGAAATTGTGAAGCGCATAAGAGAAGGTTGATGCATATAAGTAAAATTTTGGTGGCTAAATTCATGGCCATGATTACCTCGATAATCTGAAAAAACTGTGTTGAATCGTGAGATGACGTGTGTTCGGGGTATTAAATGCGGAGAGACGTGCATCTAATCAACTCTCAGAAGCCTTCGGAGGGAGTTATAATAATTCCCGTCAAAAGAGTATTTCTACCAACTTTCTAGTAACACAAAGTTATATCACCGAAAAGTAGGGGGACTATCTGTATAGGTAAAATATGAAATGACACGTGGTCGTCTAAAAGAAGGACATGTGGAACCCAAGACGGAGATAGCCACCGAATGCAGCTATTCCGCTTATCACCAAAAGGTATAATGATCAAAAAGGTGTCTTAAATGTTCTCCGACCGGTAGCATTTAATAAAGAATATTTTGCAGCATTAAGAGCGACGTCCCGTTATAAGGAATTTGACATTTATGTCTACCATTATATCTTCATCAATGACCCTCATAATTAACATTAAAAGGAGGGCACGATCCTAGGACCTCCTTCCCTAGACGCAACTAAATATAGAGCTCAGATTTCATTGTAAAGGATACGAATTCTCTGGCTAACTTACACTACATTCTATACAGAACTTAAATACAATTTTACTTTCTTGATTTTCGATTTTATCATTATTGTGCCCGGAAGCCTTGTTCCCAGATTCATCAGTTCTGCTATTTCATTTACATTTTACGGCTAAGTATTATATATATCTTCAGTTATTTCTTTATTTCAGGGTCAAATTAGTTCACTTGTCTAGAAACCACGAACAAATTCAAATGTACCGTTTTATGGGTAAACAGTAATCAGGGCGACCCAACATTATTGGTGGGCTAAAGCAAAATCTCAATGAGAGGCCCTAATTCGTTAACAAAATAAATTTATATATTTTTGTTTGAAGTTTATTTTTAACTTTTTTTAGATGCAAAGTTATTAATAATTTTCTTACAGCGAGTTATTCTCCTAAAGTGTTGTTGATCCTATGCAAAATAGTTATAGGATACCAATTTATGAGGAATATAGATATTTGGAAAAAAAATTAAGTCTTGTCATCTTATTGAGTATACCGATCAGATTATTATCTTCTACTAGTAGTATTTTCTTTAGCATTATATAATTTAAAAATAAGCTAAACTACCACATCAGACTATTATGTTTTTATCGAGGCTAAGGCCTTTTTTTTTTATTCTTATCATCTAGTGATCTCAAATTTTACCCACTAAATAAAAAATCAAAAATATCAATATACCCTTTAGATTATTCAAATCTCAACGATTAACGTCAGTAACAAATAAAAAATTTCTTTTCATTTTTGTATTACTTTTTGTTTTTTACTTTTTAACGTTAAGATACTCAATTTTTTACTAAATATAAGATTAATACCAATGCAAAGTGGAGTCCCTAAAATTTTGGGGTCCAAAGTCATTGCTTGGGTTGCCTTACCCTTCAGTCGGCTTTGTGTGTAATATATATATATATATATATATATATATATATATATATATATATATATATATATATATACTTCAAATAAATGACAATACTAAAAGTGGGTAGTAAAAGTTTAAAGATATGCAGCTGAATCTGGGACTATTGTCCAGATCAGGCTATAGTGAGAGAAATAATATGTAAATATTACTTAGTAAATAAAATTATTTAGTTACCAACAAAAGAAAAAGTTTAAAGAAGTTTATAAGAAAAATAGCTTATTGGTAGCAAAGTAATTTACTTCTTTACTATTATAAATAGAATTTTATTTATGGTGAATGTTTATATTTAGAGAGATTCTAGGAATTATTACTTGGTGGCTAAGTCACTCTTTGCTTATAAATAGAGGGTTCTATTCTATTGTAATTCATCTCAAAGCAATAAGAATTCTCTATCCATCTCAAAGCAATAAGAATTCTCTATCTCTTTCTTTGCAATATTCTTCTTTTATTGTTTTATAACACGTTACCAGCACGAGACTCTAACCAATTGAATAGAATCTTTGGGATTGAGCATAATGATTGCCAGTTATTCCATGAATTTCCTTCGCGATTAAATTCTGGATTTAAGGTAAGTATTTTACTTTATTTTTCTCTTTTAAATTCTTGACTAATTTGATTTTACATAGAAGCAAAAACGATAAATTTTGATTCTAACTCTAATGGAGTTTGAAAGAAATTATAACCACCCAAAGTGGTAAATTCTTTATGCTTTGCTATGATCAAATTCATGTATGATTGTGGGTAAGGAATTGAAAACTCATCTCATTGAATTTGCTTCATTCTTATTCCCTTAAGAGAATGTGATAGTAGTATGTGATAAGTCTTAAAGAAGACAAAAGTATTACTATGAATGTATCAATGGATGTGGACGTAGCAATAGACGAAATTATAATCGCCATCATTGTGGTAATGAGAACAATAAGAATTCTCAAAATAATCCTTAACTTTGTGGAAGTAATATTTGTCATCGATTTGACATGAGATTTTGTAAAGCACATATAGATTATTATGGTCCATTCATGATGTGAATGTAACAATATGTGATTTATGAATACATATTCATTCTTGGAAAAATATGAACGTGTTAATGGTAGTGAATATACCATACTCACCTCTAGAATGAGGTTTGAGCGGAAATAAAAAAATAATATCATTATTATGGCATGAATGGTCATTGGTCACATACCTATTGTCCGCCAAAATATTTTGGCGATGTGATTATTAAAAGGCAACAATAATGCAAGGAACAGATCTTGTATAGAATTCTGACCATGACCATAATGGTATAACTTTCTCTTTAAAAGAGATATTCACCATAAGGATGTTGATGAATATGTAGCAATACCAAATTAGTTGAGAGCTCTGGAAGATCCAATTATTACTATTTTGGAGGAATAAAATTGATTATCAATAAGGCATTATGTTGTAGTAAGTCGCAAAGAAACTTAATTGATTTTCTAAGGTATTCGCGAAAGCGGATGCTTATATTGAGACTATAAATAAAGGAAAGATTTAATATCTTCTATTACTGTAACTTGTAGCGGGGTAATATGTATGTGAAAAATTACCCGCTTTATTCTCCAATTTGTACTACACAAATAAAAGAATACCACAATAAAGTGGATGTTTATTGATATAAAAATCCGTATCATAATAAACTTGAAGTTTACTGATAATTGCACACGTCATGGTGTAAATTTGAACTTTATCAATATTGAGAGTTTATTTAGTTGGCATAATTGTTTTAGTCATATTAATTTAAGTATGATGTGCAAAAATAAAAGAGAATTCACACGGGTAAATATTAAAAAACTACAAAGTTCTTTACGAATTCTCTTACGTTGCTTGTTTTCATAAATTAATAGACCAACTAAATTGGAATTGAATCCCATGAATACTGGAAATATCAAAGGTGAATACGGACTTATTCACCTGGCATGTATACCACATAAGATGCATGTATGAGATAGTTACATGTGCGATTATTATTAACCGCAACATGGTGCTTTGAGAGGTAACTTGCTCAATAATTTAATTTCGAGCATAATTTTCAGATTTTCTATTCAAGAAGTTCATCTTGATAAGTTGGTTTACATCACAGTTAGTTTGGCAAAATGATTTATTGAGTGCCTCCGCTTAATAGTTAAACTATTTGTTATGAGAACAACGTTATATATATATATACACACACACACGTTATATACGAAAGTATATTATTTTCTCCCCTCACAAGTGGTTCAGGGTTAGGAACCAAATAATTCCATCTTATTATTATTGATGTGCGGTGTATATTTTGATTAATACCATAACACACAAAGATGGGTTCTCAAAGTTGAGGAAACAAGTTAGTTTTTCTAACATGAAGGGGATGCATGATAAAAAGTTGAGAAAAAGTTATGTGGAATGAATTATCATGTGTAAATCTAGATCCTTGAATAAGATAATATGAACTTGAAGTTCATAAAAGGATAATTCATTTGCAATATATTGCAAAGTATGCCAGACGCATTTGCTGACCCGAAGAAAGTAGCTATATTCCCATTGCAAATGCTACTATTAAGTCCTGGAAGGACAAAGTCTATGGTACGCTTAAAGCGTATAGACAAATCGGTTCCAAATAAACTTCTAGATAAAGAAGATGAACAAATGATTATAATAAAGGAGGCAAGTGATCTAGAAGATCACATGACATAGCACTTCATAAAATCTCATGAGAGGGTCAGGTACCTGAAAATATAAATGGAGATATCTCTATGTTATGTCTTTATGAAAAATAAGGAGGTTGGAACTGATATGAAATATTCGTCGACAACATCTATGATAGCACTAAATATATATGAGGATCTTAAGTTTGGAGAAACAATTTCGAATAGAATTGGTTTCATATGAAAGACATGTAATTTTGGACATATAGTTCAAACACTTGAAAGTATAAAGTCAATTGTATGTGCAATCAGTTTTCAATATCTTATTTGTCTAGCATGACATAAAAACTTGATATGCATCTAAAGTCTATTCATATGGCTTATGTGATTTAACTTATATGACAATCCATGAAGAAGTTAATTTGCTTAAAGCATATAAAATTCTTGGTCATGAAGTATTATATCCTAAGTGCAATTTGTGCACATATGTATCTTGCTATAACTATAAGCATGATAATGTGATAGTGATAATCTCTATGGAGATATTGCAGAGGCTATTCCACGGCATTTTATGAAGACATTGCATATCTCTGAAGAATGATGATTTCAAGGTGCAACATATTCATTCAAGATAATATGGCTGATTTATTTATCAAATCTCTACCAACAATCTTTTGAAGATGATGCACATGATCGTAATGCGAAGGCTCAAGTATGTGAATTGATGCTCTCATCATGTGGAGTTAATACGTGTTGTATTCTTTTTTCCTTACAAGAATTTGTCCAACTGGGTTTTTCTTGTAAGGTTTTTAACGAGGCAACTAAAAGACGTATTTCTAAACATGTGTACTCTTTTTCCTTCACTAGAATTTTTTCCCATTGGATTTATTTTAATTCAGGTTTTAACGAGTCACATTATCTGTTGAATAGACATGAAGGGGAAGTGTTATAAATACAATTTTATTTATGGTGAATGTCTATATTTAGAGATATTTTAGGAATTATTATTTGGTGGCTAAATCACTCTTTTCCTATAAATAAAGAGTTCTATTCCATTGTAATTATCTCAAAAGCAATAAGAATTCTCTCTCCTTATTTGCAATATTCTTCTTTTATTGTTTTATAACATTCACACTTTTACACTATTTTAATTGGAGTATCTAACTGTCGGAAAAACTAATTAGAGTATCTAACTGGACTTTATACAAAAGTTTCATGACACACCCTTTCCCCACAGGTTTCGGTTATGACGTTTAAAACCTCCTTAACTATCAGCACATGCCCATAACCTCCATATCCTCCAATACCTCCAAACTAAGCGGTCGTTTGGCAGGAGGTATTAGAAGAAATAATGCAAGCATTAGCTCTATGCATTATTAATACCTTGCTTGGTATATTTTTTTAATATATGTATAACTACATCATACTTGGTATTATCCTATGCATTAGTAATGCATAGAAATAGAAAATCATGGCATTAGTAATACCAAGGCTATTAATGCATGCATTAATATGTTTAAAGATAAAATTATCCTTAAAGTCCTTTTAAAGCTAGAGAATATGGAGTGTATTTTTGTAAACAACTATTTTTTAAAAAAATTATGCAATGCATTATAATTTGAATACAGCACACCAAACAGTAAATAAGAAATAATATATGCACAACTAATGCTTGCACTAATACATGCATTGCTAATACACCTTATTCCGCATTATTATGCCTGAGGTTTTTGCCTTAAACTTTGTCTGTGAATCTCCAAACCCACTTAAACAGTAATGGAGAAAAGGGAGGAGGTGAAAGAGGTGGTGGAAGAGGAGGAACAAGTAGTGAATCCATGGGAAGTATCACCAAAAGACGACGGTAAGATTGACTACAACAAATTAATCGATAAATTCGGTTGTCAGAGGCTCGACGATTCCTTAATCCAGCGTGTTCAACGCCTCACGAATCGGCCGGCTCATGTTTTCCTCTGTCGCGGAGTTTTCTTTGCTCATCGTGATTTTAACGACATATTGGACGCTTATGAAAAAAGGCAAAAGTTCTATCTATATACTGGCAGAGGACCTTCCTCTGAAGCCTTGCATTTGGGTCACCTTATCCCCTTCATGTTCACAAAGTAATTAAATTAATTCAGAGGACTTGACTGCAACTTTTTTTATTTCTAAAAAGAAGCTTTTTTGTGTGTGTGAATTTATTTTGTTTTTGTTGTGTTTAGATATTTGCAGGATGCATTTAAAGTGCCGCTAGTAATACAATTAACAGATGATGAGAAATGTATGTGGAAGAATTTGTCAGTGGAAGAAAGCCAAAGACTTGCTCGTGAGAATGCTAAAGATATTATTGCTTGTGGATTTGATGTTTCCAAGACTTTCATTTTCTCTGATTTCGATTATTTTGGTGGGTAAGTGAGTAACTTTGGTTTTTCCCCCAATAGTGTTTGGCACTCTTGCGGAAAATGTTTATCTTGAGAATCCTTTTTTGATATTTTTCAGTGTTTAGTAGGTAAGCAAGTAAGCATATGGTGATCATACAAGGAGTTGTATACAGTATAAAGATAGTGTTTTGGTGATATTTTGAGTTTTAAAAGTTGAAATAATGTCTAACAGATGATTGAAGCAACTGATGCAGCGTGAGAGTTGGGATATTTGTAAAGTCACACAAGTCATTTTCCTTTTTGGGGGGAAAATGTCCTCAATATAAAAATATTTTTTCTTTAGGGGGGCGGGGAGAGGAGGTGATATGTTATTTGGTTTTCATGTTTACATTTGTTGCTATGGAGGTGATCAGACTTAATGTTGCCTTTTAGAATGATAATTTTAGCTTTACATGGTATATCATAAGTAAAATTTAAGTGGTCGTAGTCGTACAAGGATGCAATCAACTTGTGGTTTCTTACTACTTTGTGTGTACAGCTCCAGGAGTGTATTTTCTGGTATTTTCATAGTTTTATGGTCCGTTTCTAACAAGAACTTTTTGCACAGCGCCTTTTACAAGAACATGGTGAAGGTTGCAAAATGTGTCACATACAATAAGGTGATTACTGCTTACTTTACATCTAGAGGAGCATCTTATGTTAATAGGCTTTTGATCTATTATGCTATGCGGTTTGTTTTTCAGGTGGTTGGCATTTTTGGTTTCACGGGTGAAGATCACATTGGGAAAGTTAGTTTTCCACCAGTTCAGGTAGCATACTCCTGAATGTGATAACCATAGTCTGCTATTAACTTACTCTATTTTTATTTGAGAAGGATGATTAACTTACTCTATTTTATAAACCCTTTTTTAGATTTCGTTATAATACCAAAGTTAGTGAAGTATGTGCCTTATGTTTCGTATTTGTTTTCTTATTTTCATGTCAAATAGATAAGTTGAGAGCTTGAAGAAGCTGGAACAGTATACTTTACCTCCCCCCCCCCCCCCCAAACACACACACACGCACAGAAAAAAAAGAAAAAGCTGAATAGTTTGAGTTTATATGGACTTGTCCTCTCCTCAAACTTGAGGAATTTGATTTGGTTTTGAATGATAGAGAAACTTAGACAGCTGAATTTACAAAATTGCAGGCTGTTCCATCCTTCCCCAGTTCATTTCCTCATATGTTTTCTGGCAATGATAACATCCTCTGCTTGATTCCATGTGCCATAGACCAGGTTTGTTCTTGCTCCTATATTTCTTTGTCGGATTTCTTCGATTTTTTTGACCTGTGGTTCCTTCAAATTTCTAATTATATTTGAATGATTAAGCAATATGCTTCGCAATTATTAAAAAGGTGGAGCAATATGTTTTGTTGTCAAAAAAAAAAAAGTTTTGGTTATATAGTCGGTTGGGTGTCTTTTGTCCGAGAGTGATGGTTATTTCCCAATCATTAGAAGCAATCTTCACTGGCACAAAGATCTCTTCATAACATCCTAATTATAACCTCCACTATGATAGAAGCCATTGAGCTCATGTAAAGAGTTCTCTTATGATTTGTATGTTTTATTGGGAGGCTTGAATTGATTGTACACATTCTGCACTACTGTTAAGTTGGAAGGCAACATCTTTATGTGATATCCACTAAAGATATTTGACTAATCAAAGGAAAATGCCGGATGGGCCATGTCATATTCCTGTTCAAATGATGGTATAGTATTTTTAGGATTCAAGTTATTTTCTCGTTATATTTCTAGAAGTTGGAAGATAAAGAACTGTTGTAAATACGTGATCTCATATAAGATGAACATTGATCAAATACAGAGTAACTTTTTTTTTTTGTCTATGTGGCAGTAAAGCAAAATGAAAATCAGAGAGATGGTTTAATGCTTTTTTCTAATACAAGTACGATCTTTGGTAGATCTCTGTTTAAGAATTGTGCACTATGTTGCTTGCCTCCCTGATTTGGAAAAGGATTAATTTTTTAAGAATGAGACTGTTGATTCAACTATACTTCTTAACCATGCAGTTGCGCTCAAATACTCTTTAACAATTGTAAATTGGCTAGTTCGTGGGCTGCGCTTATTGATACATCATTTAGCAAGTTCAAGATTTGATGTAGATCTGCTTAGTTAAATAGGTCAAATAACTAGAAATTCCCTAGTTTGCTTGAAATTAAACTGGTTAGATGATAGATAGACAATATCATGTTACTTAAAAAAAAGGATGGAATCGTGCTGGTTTTTTGGTGCTTCAGTTCTTTCTTTTTTCTTTCTGCATTGTCTTTCATGATCTTTTTTATTGATAGATTCCCCCCTCTTTTCTACTGAAAAACTAACATCGGTAAGCGATTTTTCAGGATCCTTATTTCCGAATGACTCGAGATGTCGCTCCCCGGATAGGTTATCACAAGCCTGCTTTGATTGAATCATCTTTCTTTCCTGCCCTTCAGGTTTTTTCCCCCTCCTTATACACCAGTGACTGACCAATATTAGTTCTGTTACAAATTTACAATGAAGTTTCACTATGATGATGCTTCTGTTACTTCGCATTTTACAATTATTTAGTAATTTGTTCTATTCCATTTATTTATCCGTCCTCAACTTCTTGTTGCTACGAGGTTTTAACTTTTCTGACTGCAAGCTGACCAGGACACTACTATAATTAAAAAAAGATATTGCGTCATCAATAATCAAACAGTTAGAAAGAATCATTCTTACGTACCTATCATTCTGGAATCTAAAGCACCTGCCAGTGCCCTGTGGTATGATCCTTTTGACCTGTGGCAATCTTTAGAGCCTAATTTTTTGCAAATGAAAGCTATGTTCTGCTTTGGTGCTTCATTGTGGTTATATATGAGTATTTCATCGTCTAACTTGGACCTATTAACTTCTCACCTTTCTGATTGACAAAAAATTGCAGTTCACTGTGTGTGCTTTGTTACAGCTCATAGACCAGTAAATATAGCATATTTTGGTCATAGACCTATAAAACATAAATATAATTTATTTGTTTGATTTTTGTATAGGCCGAGTAATGCAGCATTCCTGAAAGCTTTATTCTCTCCCAGGAATTCTGCTTGTGCCTACGATCTGGATTGTGATGTTTCATGGTAGAGAAGCATTTCTCGACTAGGAAAACCAGTTGCCTCCTGCATAGAATTGATATGCAAAGAAGTTAAAAACACTTAAGCTTACCATAAGACATTAACTTCTCAATAGATATTAATCTTTTTTTTTTTGGTTGATGAAGAAAGTAGATTCATTGCTGGCATCAAGAAGATGCAAATTGTTCAAAAGAGGTGTTGTTAGCTTCATTACATTTGTCTGTGCTATACCAGGAAGCTAACAAGTTACAAAATAAGAGACTAAGCTAATCTATTTAGAATGTTAGCTCTGGATTACAAAAAACTGTTTAATGAAAATTCCATAAAGCCTGTGGATGACAGTCCACAAGGAAACTCAAGAAAGAATTTCCTTGTTAGATGTCCAATTCAGTCAAGCAATGCCCCACGTCTTCAGTAACTTTTTCACAAAGGATTCGTCCTAATTGGAACACTGTTTGCTAGAATCATTGCCGTCCATATTGCAAATAGTCTCCATATAATGGTCTTCTAACAGATGGAAATATGTTTTGACTAATAAATCATCTTTCACATTTCCAAAATGTCAAAATAGGGTCTATATTTTTTTTTTTTCATTTTTCCCTTTCTTTTTACCACTTTCACGTGCTTCTCAGTGGAATTTGGTTCTTATTTAGTGCAATTGCAGATGATTCTTGAGTTCCAACTTAAATGAAATGGATTACTAACTATATAACGGTTATTTCATTTCATCTTTGTTCTTTTTCTGATGTGCCCACTCATATGATGTCCATCTCATTCAAATGATTTGGTAGCCAATTTGTTGACTTGGTTTGGTTTGGTAGCCAACCTTGTTGAATTTGTATAATTTGGTAGCCAATTTTATTGACTTGGTTTGGTTTGGTAGCCAACCTTGTTGAAATTGTGAAAAGGGTGTGTAAATTGTCAAATATTGTAGGCTTTAGAGAGTGAGGTTTTGGCTATAAAAGGAAAGCTTTAACTCTCATTTCTATACACCAACAAAGAGAGAAAAGAGAGAGCAAGGTATTCCATAAACTATAAGAAAATAGTTTGTGAAGAAAAATAGAGTGTGAGAGATATTGTAGTGAGGTGAAAAAAGCAAAAGAGTGTTTATTTCTTTTGAGGGTGTAGTGGTCTTAGGAGTATTTTTTACTCGTTACTACACAGTGTAAAATTCCTCGCTATAGTGATATCAGTTGCTCTTCTTGGCCGTGGTTTTTTCCCTTATTCAGAAGGGTTTCCACGTAAAATCTTGGTGTCATTATTGCTGCATTTCTATTCTTGCTGATTTAACCATAACTTAGTGTTCTGCGTTTATCACTAATACTGTGAATACTATTTTTACAAGGGTTTATTCCCAACAAGTGGTATCAGAGCCAAGGTTCTATCTGAGTATGCTTTGTGGTTGCAGCACAGTCTGAACTTCCACATCAGAAAAGAATTACTTTGGTCTCCTAATAAATAGTATTTGTATTTGTGATAAACGATGGAAGCCAACACTAGTAGAATGGTTACCTTGAATGGCACAAATTATGCCATTTGGAAGGGCAAAATGGAAGATTTGCTCTATGTCAAGAATTTTCATCAACCTGTCTTTGCCACTGTAAATCCTGATAATAAATCAAATGAATAGTGGAATCTGTTACACAGGCAGGTTTGCGGCTTTATTAGACAGTGGGTTGACGATAATGTTTTGAACCATTTTCTGGGGAGACACATGCTCGGACCCTATGGGAGCACCTTGAAAGTTTGTATGCTCGGAAAACTGGAAACAACAAGATGTTTCTGATAAAGCAGATGTTGGGTTTAAAATACCACGATGGTTCCGCGATGACAGATCATCTGAATAATTTTCAGGGGATCATGAACCAGTTATCTGCTATGGGCATTAAATTTGATGAAGAAATTCAAGGCTTGTTTCTACTTGGTTCCCTACCAGATTCTTGGGAAATTCTTAGAACTTCATTATCAAATTCTGCTCCAGATGGTGTGATCTCTATGGATCTTGCCAAGAGCAGCCTTCTAAATGAAGAGATGAGAAGAAAATCTCAGGGTTTCTCCTCATCAGATGTCTTGGTGACTGACTCTAGGGGAGAAGCAAGAATCGGGGTTCTCAAAATAGAGAACATAATAGAAGCAAATCCAGAAGCAGACTTAAAGATATTGAGTGCTATCATTGCGGGAAGAAAGGGCACACAAAGAAGTTCTGCCGGATTTTGAAAAAGGAGAATAGAGACAAGGAAGAACAGAAAGAAGATGGCAATCGTGTAGTCACCGTCACTACAGAAGATCTTGTTACAGTCCTTGATGCGGATCTGATAAATATTGCTTGTGATGAGTCAAGATGGGTTGTGGACAGTGGTGCCACATCTCATCTGACATCAAGGAAGGAATTTTTCTCATCATATACTCAGGGTGACTTTGGAACTCTGAGTATGGGTAATGAGACTGTATCTAGGGTGGCTGGTGTTGGAACGATTTGTTTGGAAACTAGTATTAGAACTAAACTAGTTTTAAACAATGTAAAGCATGCACCTGATGTTCGTTTGCACTTGATCTCTGTTGGTGTTTTGGATGATGCGGGATATGTCAATACCAATGGTGCTGGAAAGTGGAAGCTCACTAAGGGCTCCATGATTGTGGCTCGTGGGGGAAAGCGTCGTGGTCTATACTGGACTACGGCCTCTACCTGTGTTTATATGGTGAATGTCGTTGAGAGCCATAACTTTTCAACGTTATGGCATAAGAGGCTTAGCCACATTAGCGAGAAAGGACTAAATGTTCTGGCCAAGAAGAAATTGTTGTCAATTTTTGAAAGTGCAAAATTAGAAAAATGTGAGCATTGCTTGGCTGGAAAACAAAAAAAGAGTTTCTTTCCAGTCTCATCCTCCTTCAAGAAAGACAGAGTTGCTTGAGTTGGTGCATTCAGATTTATGTGGTCCAATGAAGACAAGAACTTTGGGTGGTGCACTTTATTTTGCTACTTTTATTGATGATTGTTCGAGGAAACTTTGGGTCTACATCTTGAAGACTAAAGATCAAGTGTTAGGTGTCTTTAAGCAGTTTCAGGCTTCAGTTGAAAGAGAAACTAGAAAGAAGCTGAAGTGTATTCGTACTGATAACGGTGGTGAATATTGTGGACCGTTTGTCGAATACTGCAAACAACAGGGTATCAGACACCAGAAGACTCCTCCTAAGACTCCTCAGCTTAATGGTTTAGCAGAAAGGATGAACAGGACATTGATGGAAAGAGTCAGATGTTTGCTTTCTGAAGCAAAGTTGCCGAATTCCTTTTGGGGTGAGGCTTTGTTGACCGCCGCACATGTTATTAATATATCCCCTGCGGTTGCTTTGCAAAGTGATGTTCCAAACAAAGTTTGGTATGGCAAGGATGTTTCCTATGACCACTTGAAAGTGTTTGGTTGCAAAGCTTTTGTACATGTGCCTAAAGATGAGAGGTCAAAATTAACTGCCAAGACAAGGCAGTGCATCTTCATTGGTTATGGCCTTGATGAGTTTGGTTACAGGCTATATGATCCAATTGAGAAGAAGGTTGTGAGAAGCCGTGATGTTATCTTCGTGGAGGATCAAACCATTGAAGATATTAACAAAGCGGAGAAGTTAAAATCTTCAAGTTCTGAAGGTTTAGTTAATCTTGATCAAGTTCCTCATACAAATGGGGATGACGCTGGTGGGCTCAATAATGATGGTGATCCCCAGAACCATATTCCAGATCAACATATTGATGGTGATGGGGATAACAATGCTAATGTTGATGAGGTAGATGCTCCTACTCACGAAGCTGTGGACGAGTTAGATATTCCACTCAGGAGGTCTTCTAGACCTCGTACTCCTTCCTCCCGTTATTCACCCAATTAATATGTATTACTCACTGATGGGGGAGAACCTGAATGTTATGCGGAGGCAATAGAAGATGAGCACAAGGATCAATGGATTGAAGTCATGCAAGATGAGATGAAATCACTGCATGAGAACCATACTTATGAGTTGGTGAAATTGCCTAAGGGCATGAGTGCTTTGAAGAACAAGTGGGTGTTCAAAGTTAAAGCTGAAGAACATAGTTTGATGCCCAGATACAAAGCTAGATTGATTGTCAAAGTATTTGGTCAAAGGAAAGGTATTGACTTTGACGAAATATTTTCTCCTGTCGTAAAAATGTCCTCCATTCGGACAGTTCTTGGTTTGACTGCCAGTCTTGATTTGGAGATTGAGCAGATGGATGTGAAGACTGCTTTTCTTCACGGTGACTTAGAAGAGGAGATTTATATGGAACAACCTGAAGGCTTCAAGGCAAAAGGTAAAGAAAATCTTGTATGCAAACTTAAGAAGAGTCTATATGGATTGAAGCAAGCTCCCAGACAGTGGTACAAGAAGTTTGAGTCTGTTATGGGGGAGCAAGGCTACAAGAAGACTTCTTCAGATTATTGTGTGTTTGTACAAAGATTTTCTGATGATGATTTTATCATCCTCTTGCTATATGTGGATGATATGTTGATTGTGGGCAGGAATTCTTCTAAGATTGACGAATTGAAGAAATAGTTGAATAAGTCTTTTGAAATGAAAGACTTGGGTCATGCTAAGCAGATTTTGGGCATGAGAATTACTCGTTCGAGAAACGAAAGGAAGCTTTACTTGTCACAGGAGAAGTAAATAGAACGTGTACTGGAGCGCTTCAATATGCTTAGTGCTAAGTTGGTTCGCATACCTCTTCCTGGTCATCTGAAGTTGAGCAAGAAGATGTGTCCAACAATAACGGAGGAAAAAGAGAGAATGGCCAAGATTCCTTATTCCTCTGCCATTGGAAGTTTGATGTATGCAATGGTATGCACTCGACCAGATATTGCTCATGCAGTCGGTGTTGTTAGCAGATTTCTCCAAAATCCAGGAAAAGAGCATTGGGAAGCTGTAAAGTGGATACTCAGGTATCTAAGAGGAAGCTCACGTGAATGTTTATGTTTTGGAGGATCAAATCCAATTTTGAAGGGCAATACAGATTCTGATATGGCAGGTGACCTTGATAACAGAAAATCCACTACTGGATATTTGTTTACTTTTTCAGGGGAGCTATATCATGGCAGTCGAAGTTGCAGAAGTGTGTCGCACTATCTACAACTGAAGCGGAGTATATTGCGGTTACTAAAGCTGGCAAAGAGATGATATGGCTCAAGAGATTTCTTCAAGAACTTGGATTGCGAAAGATGGAGTATGTTGTCTATTGCGACAGTCGGAGTGCAATAGACCTGAGCAAAAACTCAATGTACCATGCGAGAACAAAACACATTGACGTCAGATATTATTGGATTCGTGAGCAAGTGGAGAATGAATCACTTCAAGTCAAAAAGATTCACACGAGTGAAAATCCTGCAGATATGTTGACCAAGGTGGTACCAAGAGACAAGTTCGAACTATGCAAAGAACTTGTCGGCATGCACTCAAACTAGAAGATAGTGCTACCTCCTCTAGATGAATGAGACCGGAGGGGGAGATTGATATGATGTCCATCTCATTCAAATGATTTGGTAGCCAATTTTGTTGACTTGGTTTGGTTTGGTAGCCAACCTTGTTGAATTTGTATAATTTGGTAGCCAATTTTATTGACTTGGTTTGGTTTGGTAGCCAACCTTGTTGAAATTGTGAAAAGGGTGTGTAAATTGTCAAATATTGTAGGCTTTAGAGAGTGAGGTTTTGGCTATAAAAGGAGAGCTTTAACTCTCATTTCTACACACCAACAAAGAGAGAAAAGAGAGAGCAAGGTATTCCATAAACTATAAGAAAATAGTTTGTGAAGAAAAATAGAGTGTGAGAGATATTGTAGTGAGGTGAAAAAAGCAAAAAAGTGTTTATTTCTTTTGAGGGTGTAGTGGTCTTAGGAGTATTTTTTACTCGTTACTACACAGTGTAAAATTTCTTGCTATAGTGATATCAGTTGCTCTTCTTGGCCGTGGTTTTTTCCCTTATTCAGAAGGGTTTCCACGTAAAATCTTGGTGTCATTATTGTTGCATTTCTATTCTTGCTGATTTAACCATAACTTAGTGTTCTGTGTTTATCACTAATACCGTGAATACTATTTTTACAGGGTTTATTCCCAACACCCACCTCCATGCTTGCAATCTGTCTGATTCCAAATAACTAGAAATACAACTGTTTCAGCTTCTGATTTTTAATGTGTCTGCTTGTAAAATTTCTTCTGCATTGCCTTTCTGTTAATATTCTACATTTCGTTGAACATTTGCAGGGGGAGAATGGAAAAATGTCTGCTAGTGATCCAAATTCTGCCATTTATGTGACTGATTCAGCAAAAGAGATAAAAAACAAGGTTGGGTTTTTATTATGATGTGAAATATATTATTACACACCTTCTCAGAAAATAATTCCTTCTCAAAAAATATAATTTACACATCTCATATTCATCACCATATAACGAGTAAGCAGTTCTAGATTTGTTAGAACCCCAATATGCTTAGGAAGGGATATGCTTTTGTTCTTTTGCTGCTCTCTTACTTTTGGTATCGAAACATTGTACAGAATTCTTTTTATAAGGTAAATAATCTCATTAACACAATCGGGGAAGCCCCATATACAAGTCGTATACCAAAAAGAAGAAAACCTACACCGAAATATGGTTCTCAAAAGTGGCCCAATCCTCTGTACAAGTTGGAACCTCATAAGTACACCAATAAGAAACTAGAAACAAAAGACTGCTTTGCAATTTTACAAAACCTTGTTCCACCCTTCAAAAGCCCTCCTATTTCTCTCTTTCCAAATAACCCACATGATTGCTAATGGGGCAAAAATCCAAGCCCTTGGACATCTCTTTCCTCTCTTGTGAGCCTAACTATGCAACTGTTCCTTTACTGTGTCCGACATCACCCATTGCACCCCAAACAAATTAAGGACCACCCTCCACAAACGATTTGCCACTTGACAGTGCAATAGAAGATGATTTATGTTTTCACCCGAGCTTTTCCACATGAAACACCAGCTGATACATGTGATCCTTCTCTTTCTCAGGTTTTCCGCTGTCAAAATCACTCCCCTTGCGGCCAACCATACAAAGAAACACACATTTCTCTGTGCTCTAGGGATCCAACAGAGCAATGAGGAAAAATACATTCTTCTCTCCCTAAAATAAACTCTGTTAATAAGATTTAACAATTAATAATCCATCTCTACTCTCTCGCCATCTCCACGAGTAATAACCCATTTCAACATTTGGTTAGCTACTGATCAGGTTTCAGCTACCACCAAATAAAGAAATAAATAAAGTAAAATAAGATAAGATAGCAGAGAAGTTAAGAAGCTAGGATGAGATCTTGGATTTAGTCAAGTTACTCTATGGTTCCAATCCTAGATGTTAAGAAGTTTCCCTGTCTATAAATGCGACCAATTGCTGTTGATGTGCTTGATAATGAATTTTTCTGCTACTCTCCTTCACCTTCACTGCCTTTTAGATGAAGAACATGCACTATGTCGGAATTTTAGTTTCATTTAGCTGATATTTTGTGAGCAAATTGAAGAGACTTTGGGGCACTCACTATAGCTGTTGGAATGAGTGTTTTTCGTTTCTGTTATTGTTATCATTGATAACTGTAATTGAATTACTAAGCTTTCCAACCTATTGAATAAAAATGATATTTATGACAGACACTCTTGAGAAGAATCTTGTCAGACAATTAATGATAAAGATACTTCTAAATAGTAGATGACTTTCAACAATAATTGTAATTGAATTACACTGTCTGATTCTCATCGCTGGCACAAGTGTGTCTTTACCTTTATACAGTCTGAAGTTCAAATTTAACTGACTGAGTCTTCTGTTTGCAGCTTCACATGATGTTTGAGATTATCCAATCAATATATAGGTTTGCTTGTATTACTGGGACAACTGTAGCATTTTTGCTGGACCATCTTGTTAAATCATCTTTGTTACCTTAGTGTCTTCAATACTTACAGTAGTGAGAAATTTTTCTTTAATTGCTTTTCCTTGTCATACTTATTTTTCTCAGACTACCATAGCTTCAATTTGTTCTTTTTAAAGTTCTTGTTTGTGGGGAGGCAATAGCTTTTTTTGTTTCTTATTTTTTGGGGTTTTGGGAGGGGGGGGGGGGGTTATGCCCTAGCGTAGGGGTCCAGTCCCACTACAGTAATTTTGACCTAGGTAAAACCGGAAAGTGAGGCTGTTGGATTTTTTTTTTTCTGCCCATTAATACCTGGGCAGTGATATATTAATCTTCCGACAGAAAAAACCAAGTTTGGAGGGGCTTGGCCTAAACTCCAATTACAATGCATAGCTTACTGTAAACTTAACCAGTAAGATATAGATGAGGAGGGGGTTTATAGACAAAAAATAAGTTTATTATCCCCTCCTTTTCCTATGTTTAACTAACAAAAAAGTTACATTTTTCATATCTAATTCTAAACGTGGGCATTTGCCATTTATCCATCAGGAATAGTCCTTTAGCATCTTTATGCAGCTGATGAAAGGACGAGTAAATAACTCCCTCTGTTAGATTAGAAGCATCTTTGGCCAACCAGTCTGCCACTTGGTTTGCTTTTCTTAGGCGGTGGCTAATTGTGATATGATCATGATCGGTGTAGCTAATGATATCTCCAAGCTCTCTTCTCAATTTGTTGTTTTGAGTTGCTCTTTGCCTGATCATTGTACAGATAACTAAGGAGTCCATCTCCAATGTAAAATTAGGAATCCTTTGGTTCATACACCATTTAGCAGCAAACTTAACAGCTTTCATTTCAGCCATGTTGCTATTGTAGCATTGTAAAGGAATAGAGAATGCCATGATAAAATCACCATGCTCATTTCTAACTATTCCTCCAATGCCTCCTGTCTTAGTATCCTTGAAGAAGCTACCATCTGTGTTTACTTTTAAGTTACCAACTTCTGGCATCTCCCATTGAATTTTCATCCATGTAACACATGGTTTTAACTTTTCAATCATCTCACAAGCTTTGGACCAAGGAAGATGAATGGTAAGGTTTGGGTAGGATCTCGATACTGCTGCCTTAACATTCCAGAGGATTTGATTGATCATCTTGTATAGATAATATGTAGTGTTTTCGCCATATTTACATGCAATATAGCTTCTCCATATTTCCCAAATAATACAAATTGGTATAATATGTAACACCATTTTGTGAATCATGTTGTTTGGTTTCCTCTGCCACCATTGAGTAAGAATTTCTCTAATGGTATTAGTATACCACTGAATGCCTAGTGGATTGCCAAAGAACTTCCATAGTCTGATAGCAACCTCACTATCAAAGAACACATGTTTCAAGGTTTCACAATTATGATCTCTACAGCACAGACATTTAGACACAATATGATTCCCAAATTTGTTGATAGTATCATCAAAAGGCAACTTTTTTTTAATCATTCTCCAGCACAAGAAAGATTGTTTAAAAGGAATCGAGTTATGCCATACCTTGTTAATAAAATCATCTTTAGGTTTAGTTGCCCTAACCAAATGCCAAGCTGAATTGTTGGAATAAATACCATCCTCAGTCAAGTTCCATATGGCATAGTCATTTTGCTCACGGTTGCCTCTTGGTATACTCTGAATATGTTGAACTACATCAGCAGGCAGTAGATTAGCTAATTTATCCAAATTCCAGCAGCTATTAGAAAAGAATTCAGACACCAAAGTTTTACTCGGTCTAAAATGAGCATATGTGGTGAGAGCCAACGGACCTTTACCAGTCCAATCATCCCACCAAAAGCTGCAATTACCAGCATTCACTACCCATTTAATGTTGTTTTCTGCCTTCTCTCTTATTTGGATAAGACCTTTCCAAAGATTTGAATTTCCAGATATCCAACATTTAGAGACAGCATGAGATCTCGCACAATATTTAGCTTTGAGAAAACTTGCCCATAAGGATGGACATGTCCTGAATCTCCACCACCTCTTTACTGCACAAACATCATTGACTTCCTCCATACTTCTAATGTCAATCCCTCCTTCTTCCTTTGGGAAACATAAATTTTTCCATGAGCTCCAATGGTAGTTATATTTTCCATCAACTGAGCCCCACAGAAATCTTGCAAAATGTTTCTCAATCAGCTTCAAAGTAGTCTTTGGAGGACTCATAGCAGAAAGTGTATATATAGGGAGAGACTGGAGAACATTTTTAATTAGAACCACTTTTCCCCCGTAAGATAACATCTTTCCTTGCCATCCACCTAATCTTTTAATAATCTTTGCCACCATATCATCAAAGTAACATATTCTTTTTCTCCCCACATATATAGGACATCCCAAGTAAGTGAAAGGGAAGTTTTTATCCATAAAACCAGTGGAGTTTCTAATTCTATTAATTCTACCAGCTTTTGTATTAGGAGCAACTATGAAAAAACTTTTATTCGTATTCATTCTCTACCCTGATGCTTTCTCATAAATATGAATCTGAACCATAATTAGCTTGATAGTCTTATTGTTCCCTGCACTAAAGATAATAATATCATCTGCATAGGCAAGGTGATTGATCTGAGGGCCTCTGCTATTCATAGAGAAAGGAGTGAAGTTATCCATATTGTGCATCCTATTCAGCATTCTGGAAAGAACTTCTGAACCAAGAATGAACAGTGATGGGGAAAGAGGGTCCCCTTGTTTCAAGCCTTGGGCAGATTTGAAGAAACCTTTTCGAGTGCCATTAATAATGACAGAATACCATACATTTGATATCAAGTTCCAAACAATATCAATCCAGATTCTATCTTTTAAACAATGTTTCCCCCTTTATTGTATTCATTAATACCTTCAATAATCTCTTGAGCTAGGAGGACATTTTCAGTAATAAGCCTACCTTTCACAAAGCCAGTTTGATTGTCAGATATAAGCTTGGGCAGGAGATTGTTGATTCTTTTAGCCAAGATTTTAGTAATAATCTTGCTAGAGAAGTTGCTTAAGCTAATGGGTCTCATTTCAGAGAAAGTCTGAGGGGATTCAATTTTAGGAATAAGTGCCAGGCAAGTGTGAGAGAAATATTTGGAGAGTTGTTTCCCATTGAAAAATTCTTGGACAAAATCCACGACATCTTCTTTGATAATATTCCAACAGTTTTGATAGAAAGAACCATTAAAACCATCCGGGCCAGCAGCACTATTTGAACTCATGTTGAAGATCGCATCCTTGATTTCCTCTTCTTCAGGTATAGCAGTAAGCATTTCGTTTTCATCTTCAGTGATGGAGTTAGGAAGACATTCTAGAATGTCCAAATTTATCTCATGGTGAGGTAAATTGAACAACTTTTGATAATGATTGATAGCAGCCTTAGTGATCTTCTCCTCTGATGTAACCCAATTGCCTTTGTGGTTCTTGATTCTGTGAATCTGCGATTCCCTTCTTCTTTCCCTAATAACACTATGAAAATATTTAGTGTTACAATCTCCCTCGTCGAACCATTTGATTTGAGACTTTTGTTTCAATAGGGATGCTTGCATAGATAGCCATCTAACATATTCAGCATGGCATTTGTTGTTGTCCTCTCTGCTCTGATCTGTATTCTGCATCATGTCTACATCTTCCACAGTTTGAGCTTGAAGTTCCCATTTAACAACCTGATCATATACATTACCAATATCGTTTTTGGACCATATAGTCAATTTCCTGCTAAGAATCTTTAGTTTCTGTTGTAATCTCCACATAGGATTACCATGTATTTGAGTATCCCAAACTTCCTTCACAATATGGTGAAAATTAGGTTGCTGAGTCCAGAAGTTCAGGAATCTAAAGTAGCTAATAGTGTGAGCATTGTTATTGATATTTTTCATCAACAATGGCCTATGATCAGATCCAATTCTAGTCAAGTGCCTGACAGTGTTGGTTTGTAAAGTTTGGGCCCATTGATCATTGATGAAAATTCTATCTAGTCTCTTCCACACCCTTTTACTTGGTCTCCAGTTGTTGCACCATGTGTATTTCGGGCCTAGAAACCCCAGATCAACCAATTCACAATTCTCCATACAACTGATGAAATCAAAGCTTTTGTATAATCGGTGAGGCATACCACCTAATTTTTCATCTGGATCTGTGATGATATTAAAATCCCCTCCAACACACCAGGGACCATTAACCAAAGGATATACATTTTCCAGACTACTCCATAGGTCTTTTCTCTCCATAGCTGTACATTTTGCATAAACCACAGAGAAGCATAGATCATTATTAATACTATCATGTTTGATTTGCAGAGTAATTTGCTGTTCTTCATTCGCAATGACCTTAGCTTGACAGTTTTGTTTCCAGAAACACCAAATTTGTCCATTAATATTCGCTTGACAGTGATGAAATCCCAGGAATCTCATGTAACCTTGAATCTTGTCTTTATTAGAGAAAGGTTCCATAATGGCTGCGAAATCTATTTTGTTGATAATACAAAGATTTTTGAGCCTGTGAATGGCTTTTTGTGATCTCACTCCTCTTATATTCCATATGATTGTATTAATCATGGAATAATATAGGAAATGATCAATTTTGACTCCTTTCCCTCAAGGGAGGATTATTTTTGTTCTTGTCATTTTTTTCAGTTTTCCGAATTCTGCTTCTGCCTCTTTCTGTAGTAAATATTCCTTCTTTGTTGACTACCTCTCTCATGTGAGTATGAGCTGGATCATCTGGTTGCTTGTTGAATGTATGGTCCCAACTTATTGACTAAACTGTAACATGTTGATCATTGTTCCCATTATCAATGTCCGCAGATGATCCTATTTTCTTTTTCTCTAAAGTGTCAACCTCCAAATGAACCACAAGCTTAATACCAAGGTGATTTTTAACTTCTGATGGCAAGCTACTAGAATCAGAAATAGTATGTCGTGCCTCCTGGTTTTCATTATCAGCTTGGTCCCCCTTGTTAATACTCCCCGTGTCCTGGATTGCCTCATTTGTATTGGCCCCAATTGTGTTTTTGGTTGCATTCTCAACCTCTTTTAATTTTTCTCTTGCACCTTCATCACTCTGATGTACCTCTGCAACAAGATTCAAACTTTCCTCCATAATTGTTTCCATAGTATCCTGCCTTACACTAGTGTTTAAAAAAGGTTGGCTCATCTTCCTACTTCCCTTTTTGATAATTGTAGGCTTAAATATGACAGAGCTTTTCTTTTGTGGCATCTTTTTTTTTCTGCCTTTCTTCTTTTTCTTACCAATCTTTTCAGTGCTGCCCAGATCATTCTCTTTAGTGACACCTTGTTCAATGTACTCTGCCTGATGTACTTTATGTATGTTTGTCTTTTTGGTCTCCTCTTGAGTAGTAATTTTATTTTTCCACTGTTTTTTCTGCCTGTTCCTTTTGGTATTTGGTAATTGCCACTGTCCACCATCGTCATTGTCATTGTTATGGTCTGTTGTACCCTCTTTATATTTTCCTTTGCTATTGTCTCTCTTTTCTATCTCTAGTCTTTCATTTGTTGCATCCCCCATGTTCTGCTTTTTACCATTAGTAAGATTGTGAGAGGTATTGCTTGTAACCTCCATTACATTGTCACCAACGAGTTCATCTTTTCCTTTTTTGATTTCTTCCTCCCTAGCCTCAGCAATTTTCTTCCTTTCAATCACTCGACAGTTAATCATATTATGACCGAGCTTTTTACAGAATTTGCAATACTTAGGTATACCCTCGTATTCAAGTTTTTGCACAAACCCCTTTTGAGGCGAGTCTTCATAAATCTGCCCCACATATACATTTTCAGGTTGTGGCTTTAACAAATCTATTTCAATTCTAACTTTTGCCATACTCGGTCTAGTTCTTCCTCTGGTGGCCAAGTCCATTTCAAGAGGAATGCCTATGGAGCTAACAACTTGTTTGACATAGTGCCAAGTATGCATATGGAATGGAAGACCGGGAAGGAGAACCCATACTGGCGCAATAGGAAGGTCTTCCTCTGGTTTGAAATCCGGCGACCACCTCTGCAGCCACATTTGTTGTCCTTCTATCTCAACAACCCTTCTGTACCAGACCGTATGAAAATCTTCTTCATTTGTGAAGTCTAGGAAAACATTGAAGTTGTCGTAGACCCCAATCTTGGCCGAGCCCTTAACAGATATTGTTTCCTTGAATTTGGATCTGATTCGATCGATTTGAGGCCTTGGTCTAAGGAATCTTCCTACAATTGTAAACTTACACTCTTCTGCCATGATGCCGTAGTAATCAGTTGCCTTAAACATCACCGCCGGCATTCCATTGTGAGTCGTTTGTATAGCAAAAACCGACTCCCGTTCATGCCGACTGGAAGTCGCAGTTGAGTTGGGTGATGTCGTGATTTTTGTCGCATAGGATATCTTTTTGTCAATAGCATCAGAATTTGTGTTCACCATAGCAGCAGAAATGTGTTTGCCTTCCAGACGCGCCGGATTGACGCCGTCCGGAGGGTCCATCGTAGTGGAGCGTGTAATGAACTCGCGAAATTAGGTATCCGTTGGGGGCGATACCTATTTTACAAAGCCATATGATTAATCAGTGGTAGGCTGTTGGAGTTTGCTTCCCTTTAGAAGTTATATAATCCAGATTGATTACTCTATGCTACATAACTTATCTCAACAAAGCAGAATAAATGACCCTTTAAATTGTAACTATGTGCAGATAAACAGATATGCATTTTCTGGTGGGCAAGACTCAATTGAGTTGCACAGACAATACGGAGCGAACTTGGAGGTAACCAATTTTATATGGACCCACTAGCTAATTTCTAGGACTTGCATTTCTATTAAATAACTGTATGTGCCTGAATATAGCATCTTAAGACTGCGGTTTATCTCTGCCTGTTCTCTTCTCGATTGGATCGCTATAATTTTGTATCATCTTTAGCCATGGAAAATAAGAAGAAAGCAAAGTAAAACCCCTCTTCTTGGATATTGTCCAGGTTGATATACCATTTAAGTATCTTGGCTTTTTCCTGGACGATGATGCTGAGCTGCAACGCATTAGAGAGGTTAGTATACATATTTTGTCATCTCATTTCTTTACAATTCAAAACTTACATTGGTAGAACCCCCGGCATTTGGTGTTCTATTTAGTTCACACAAGGACTACCAGTAGTTGAAGTTACCAATAATGGTCATATGCTCGACTTTCAGGAATATGGGTCTGGACGTATGCTAACAGGTGAAGTGAAAAAGAGGCTTACTGAAGTTCTAACAGATCTAGTTGAAAGACATCGACGGGCTAGGTCGTTGGTGACTGATGAGGTAACTAACAGTAACTTCTGGTGTAACCTGAAGTGAACTAGTTCTTCCGAATTTTGAAGTACTCATTCTCCATTTCAAATTCCCTTAGATTATCAAGTCAATTTGTCCTGACTATATCTCAATTTCAAATTACATAATTTTTTCTTTAGTGGCCAAAGAATACAGCTTGGTCTGCTAGCCTAATTGAACACAAGGAGATTGAAATTAGCACCAGTTCTCCATTTTCTTTAACTACATAGGATCCTTTACCTAACTCATTGTTGTTGAGTGGTGTTTTCAATTACTCTTCCTCGGACAAGTCACTAGATATGTCAAGGGTGTGAATTGCTCCTCTTATGAGCACGACATTCCTTCACAGTTATTTCAACCTCTTTGATTATGTGTGCTCAGGGATAAAAACACGAAGGGGGTCGTGAGGTTCTTCTTATTCAAAGTGGTCTTCTTTAGTGCATCTTTTGCTGGTCCAAATTACTGGTTCCGTTATGCTTCTCTCTCGTCGGACGTGCTCTATGTTTTTCTTTCTTTTTCTTTATGTTTACAATTCCACTAATTTACTTGCTTGTTGAATGGTCTATCCTGCAGATGGTAGATGCTTTCATGGCCATTAGACCTCTTCCTAATATGTTCAACTGAATGGGGGGAATTTTCGTCATGTCGAGATGTTCTTTCTTGAGGCAACTAGTCATTGTTTCTCTCGATTTACTGAGAGGTTTTTCTTCTTTAATTGTAATTTCTTTTTTATTTTCATGTATTTTTATAACTCGGAAAATTCTGTTATATTTGCAAAAACAAAGTCATGAAGGTGGCTTTGCACTTCCGTTCTCTCATATGAATTTTACACTGTTTCGAGGATCCTAATGCTTTAAGTTTGGTCAAATACTAGATTTTCTACCACAACCGATCTTGGTAGAAGGATTTGTGGTAACTCTAACATGATTTATTTTCTAATCATTTGTATCCCTTTTTGTCTGGCATTTTTGGCCCTTTTCCCTAGTTTAACTAAAATATCTCTTGTTTTCCTGGCTGGTATTTGAACTCTGGAGAGCATATTTCTGCCTTTACATAAAGTTACTGCAATTATAAGATGTACACCCTGGGATTCCTGAAAAAATCTTTAGCAATATAGTTATAATTACAGTGTAAAGATTTGTAAAAAGTTAGATGTCTTAAAACTTTTACGAGGTTGAGGATCATTTTGATGGTGGCAAAATATAGTGCAAATGTCAGTATTCGAATCTCTTGAATGAATCAGTCTTATACCCTTCCTACTCTTTGCGACCTGAAGCCGATATTGATGAATATTAGTGACAATGCCAGGTTATAATTAGTGTCAGGAAGCGCTTAACTTAAAAGTCAAATTACTTAAATACCCTCCTAATTTATCCTAATACCCTATTAATTTAGTTATACTCTCTTTAATTAAAAAGAACTACAAATAGGCGCTTCATTCAGACGCCAGTTTTGAGAAAAAGTGACGCTTCATATTCCTCTTAAAAAGTCACGACCATTAAAAAAATTTAATGGCTACTATCAACTAAGCCATGGCTACACTCACTTAAAATTAACTGCCAATTGGTGTCAGTTCCAGCAAATTTTTTTATTTTTTATTTTGCTTTTTCCCCTTGTGTATGTGTTATGTCCAGATTCAATTTCCTGCTTCTTATTTTTGTCTCAAATTTATGAATGATTTGATAACTCTTAGCATCCTTACCTTATCTATCACCGAGAGATGTTGCAGCCCAATTAACCAATTCGTTTCATTGCGAGGCGCAAGTACGAAGGAGATTTTGAGGAATGTACTTTTGCAAAAGGTTTTGCAAGAGTAGCGTTGAGCCGCTACCGACACACACTTAATTTTGGTCAGTTTTTTGTTATTCCCATATGTAAGAGATATATTCAGTTGACCGGTTTATTAGCCTAATAATATTATTTCGTTTGAAAATGAAAATTTTCCCGGAGTACATGAGTTATGATGAGCAACTTTTTTGTCTCACAATTTTGTGAGACAAAAAGGAGCTTCATACAACTAGTGTCAGTTATATTAGACACAAAATAAAACTTCTCTAAAATAGTTTTCATATATATTATGAATTTTGGACATATATGCAGATTCTCCACAGAATATTACCAAACTACATAAATTTTCATATTCTTCCAAATTAGTACATATGAACTTAAAAAAATATAACCAAGAAATAACTGAATAGACAAAAAATATTAAAAAATTTACATTAATTAGGTAGAATATAATATTGAAAATTCACAGTTAGGTAGTTGAAAGGACCATTTAGTGTGAATATTTCTTCTAAGATGTAATGTAGTGACTAGCTTGGGTTGCTCTCAGCTTGGGTGCTACTCTGGTTGCTCTCATGTTGCAAGTTAATGTCATTTGGGTGATGCACTCATTGATATACTTGAAGTCCACACTTTATGAAGTTATAAAAGATTAAAATTCAAGACTGTGAGGGAAAAATAAGAGGTAACTGATTTAGCAAGCATGAAGATATAAGATTTTATGATTCCATATTAATAGTTTGTTTGGTCAAACTTTTCCAAAGTCAAATTTTCAAAATTATAGTGTTTGGATAAGCTTTTAGAAGAAAAAAAAAATATTTGAGTAGAAGCAGAAGTAGTTTTAATAATAATAATAATAATAATAATAATAATAATAAAGAACTAAAAAAATTCTCAAGAAGATTAAATAAATCAATTTCAAATCATCAAAAGCCATAGTTTACTAGAAAAAGACTCTCAAACAAAGAATATAAACCAAGGAAACTAACATTATTTATACATAAGTGGAGAGAGAGCGCACAAGTCCGTTTGCATAAAAAATATAAAATGAGAGTATGTAATCTGCATAAGAAAACTAAAATCAAGTCAATTAATACATAAAGCCTTCAAACCACGTCCGGTTCCATCTTCTGTAGCAATTCCACCACTATTAATTGTTGTCATCTATCCCACCTTGATAATCAGTAGTCACATTTGCCGCAAAAAAATAAAAGTAATATTAAATAAACCGCATAAAGAGTTGAAATTGAGGAGAAAAAAATCCCATGATAATATATTTTTATATTATATTTGAACTATTTTCCTTTTATGTATACATTCTTCGTTTATGTATAATTTTTACTCAAAGTGTTGTTTTAATAATATTATTATTATTTACAAAAAATATATACCACATACCTCGGCATATACGTGCAACGCACGTGCCGAGAAACTAGTTGGAAAAAAAATGTATGTTGTTTAATACTCAGAGGCCGCTTGGTTTAAGTTTTAGGAGATACCGTCTCCACTTGAAAGTCAACATAAGCTTAGGAGATACCATTTTGTTGCTCCTTTTTATTTTTCTTCATAAATAAAAGATGCATATGTTATGTGAAAGTTTAGGTATTATTTTGATGCAGAATGTAGAATAAGAATGTAGAAATGGATTTCTAAAATGACTAAAATAAATCTTATAATGGTAAGAAACAAAATAAGATTTAAGAGCTCATTATATGTGCTTTTCTTTGAAGGCTTCAAGAGCTTCTTTGTACTCTTCTTCCTGCATTCAAAGACCAAGATCCCTAATCCAAAACATCTCGTTAATGAACTCCATAGATAAGTTAACTCTTCAACCACATACTACGATTAACTAACTCTGAGGATTATTATTACTAGAACTTATTATATTATACACAATCTAATGAAAAGAAACAATGAAACAAAATAAGATTTAAAAAAAAAAAAAGAACTAACGAAACGATATACTATAATAATATGTAATATTTCAGCTGAAAAAAGAATAAAAAAAATTTACCCAACAGTATACCGCTACGATATTATAATATACAGTAAAATTATACAGCTACACTTCTACAGTGTACTGTAATTATATACATATATACCAAAACTGTATACTATATTAATATGCAAGTTTTCAGTTGAAATTTGAATAAAAACACAGTTACCAAACAGTATACCTCTACAGTAGCATAATATACTGTAAAAATATATAATTATGCTGAATAGTATACTATAATAGTATACATACATACATACATATATATATCGAACGATATATGGGTGGGGTTGGGTAATTATTTTGTATGAGTAGAATCAAGGTAACTATTTTGGTTTCTATGGTAATCCTGTACATATTATTTTGTTTAAAGGGTAACAAATTAGATTATACAACGCAATAACATGTAAATTAAGAAAGTAGACGTCTTAAAAGGATCCCGTAATTATTTTAATCCCTAAATCATAAGTAATTTTTGATTATCAAGGAAATCATAAGAGAAAGAGGCTCCTCCTCTCTACTAACACCACCCAAATCCACAAATAATTCCCCATCCAGAAGCAATGCCCGACCACCGTCTTAATGACAGCCACCTGGTGACTTCAATCCCACCAAAATCACCAGATATTGATAATACACCTTCTCATCAAATCTTGCTAGAACCAAGTAACTCGTATAGGGACAAATTACTGGAAAAAGTTCCAATCATCCACGAAATTCAAAGTGAAGAAAATCTTTCCCCTACATACATGGATGTGCAACAAACACCAAATATGTCGTGTCTACAAAAGGGAGAGGATACCCTGATAAAATGAATAACCCTATCGGATCAAGACATCCAATGCATATATAAACCCTAGAAATCCTCCGTTATAATCAAATTAATAGGGAAAAGAGTCGTCCATCACTACCTAAGGACAAAAATACAAGCCCTTTGGAGACCTACGGAGAACTTCTTCTTGATAGACCTTGGCGAAGATTATTACACGGTGAAATTCAATAAAGAAGAAAACACCAGGAAAGCACTACAAAATGGACCATGGTTCATCAATGGTTTGTTTCTCTCTGTCCAAAAATGGACTCCCAATTTTGTAGCTACACGAGCAAATCAAAGTTACCCAACTATTTGGGTTTGATTGCCTCAGCTTCCAACTGAGTTTTATGATGGAATTATACTGGCCAAGATTGGAAATGCTATAGACAAATTACTAAAAATTGATGCATGCACTTCCGCTACCATTAGAGGTCGCTATGCAAGGTTATGTGTACAACTCCCCCCGGAACAAAAAGTCCAGTCTCACATCCTAATTGGAACACACAAGCAAGTAATTTTATATGAAGGTGATAATAGTTTATGCAAAGTATGTGGCTGCCTAGGACATTGCTCGCACCCAATCACACACAACCTACAAGCAGCCAATGGTGAAGGTCAAGACTCATCATCCATAAAAACTAGCAACGGAGAGCGGCAGCCAGTATTTTTTCCTAAGAAAAAGAAGCCAATCACAAATCGAAGTGAGCAGGTAGGAGCTACATCGAGCCAAAGCACAAGTATAAATGTCAAAAAAATTTATGCACAGGTAAGTTCCTTTTAACACCCAAAAGCTAAATTACGTTGATAAGAATTCTATCACCCCGAAAATACAAAAAAAAAAACTTGCTAAACACACTGTAGAATTAGTTAATAATATTAGTCATGATCTCCCAAACACTAGTTGTGATATTAACTTTAAGAATCCACTTTTATCAAAAGAGCACATGGTTTCCATCCAAAATAATGGTATAGGAAATACCACCAAATCCTTGCATGCTAATACTTCCCCAACAAGGACGAGTGGAAGTAACGTGTCACTCAAAAATACCCCCTAATTCTTACGTCCAAATTATTACACCTACAAAAGAAGTCCTTAATCACTCTACTAATGACTCTACAATACCTAATGAAAACCCGCTTAAGAATACTGCTCTACACAAAATACACCCCAATTATAATACACTGAAAAACACCACTAATACCATTTGCATACCAAGAAATAATCATCCTCACATAGAACACTTGGCAGAAATAAACCAACAAATGTCGGAGATGATATCTCCAAAGGATCATGTTAAATCCCATATGCAAAAGCTTTCTTCATGCATGCAAATAGACCATATCATAGCAAATCTCCCAAACCCATCATCAGAAGACACTACTGCTAGCCAACACACCTCTATATTAAACAACCATAACCCCCAAAATGCCTTGAACACCATTCACCTTGAGGAGGAGATACAGACTTGTCCAACTACAACGTCTCCAATGACCATATCTAATGGACAACTTACCACCACTACCCCGTCAACTCCTTTGAACACCATTCACCTTGAGGAGGAGATACAGACTTGTCCAACTACAACGTAGACTTGTCCAACTACAACGTCTCCAATGACCATATCTAATGGATAACTTACCACCACTACCCCGTCAACTCCTTAATCCACCAATGATCTATGCTCTACCACCAAACCCTCCCAACCATCAACCATAGTCCTGGATCGAACTGGGGTTATTGGGACATGCAATCTCCTTCAACATGCAGTTCAACTGGCAGGATCAGTCCTCATCATCCAAAAGACAAACTACCTAGCTCAATTGATCTCAGAAAGCATGCACCTTGCCATGACCAACTACATCAAACAGATATGGATGAATAACATCTTGCAACCACTGGACCCATTGATGAACCAAAACCTAGCCAACAACATGCCGAAATATGGGACATACAAGGCAATCCCAACACCCTAATGCTCCAGAATATTCCTCTCAACCTACCCTTATTTACACCAGAGGAACTGTCCATAGTGAACCCCATATCACTTGATGGGTTGTGCAATAAACACCAACACCACAAGTTCCTCAACAGCACTCCTTGATGCAAATAGAAGGCCATGCACAACAGTAGATGGACATGCAAAATCAGGAGCAAAACCAAGAGGATGAGGAGGAGGCAGAGCACCTTTCACATCATGGAGAACCAAGGGCGGCATTCTCAAACCTAAGCGAGGTAAAAATATTAATATTCAAGGAATGGCTGGACAAGAAGTGCACCATCAGCTGTCCACTAACACTGTTCAAATGCTCGATAGACATAAGACCCCCACACGATCCAACAGTAGGAAAGAATGTAGTCATTCTAGTACCATCCCACAAGAGGAACATTGCCATAATAATGAGGGAGAACAACCAAAACCACCCCAACCCATTAATGATGAATCAATGAATTAATTTTGTTATTTGGAACATTTGAGGTGCAAACAATGCAAATTTTAGAAGAAATTTTAGATAAATTATGGACACACGTAGGCCTAGCATAGTAACGCTGCTTGAAACAAGGATGGTTACCCATGTCTCAATCTTGGAGGATTTCAACTTTACAGAAATGACTGAAGTCCCAGTAGAGGGGCAATCTGGAGGAATGGTGATCCCGTGGAACCATGCAAGAGTTGTAGTGAACAACTTCACTAGAAGGAATCAGGAAATCCACGTCATAATCGAGGTAAAACCAAACCATAAAACATGGCTTTTTAGTTCGATATATACTAGTACTGACAAGAATAATAGATATAATCTTTGGCATAATATAGAAAACGTGTGTAATCATTATAAAGGTGCTTGGTTATTGGGAGAGGATTTTAATAACGTTATTATGGCACAAGAAAAATTTGGGGGCAAGGCAATGAACCAAAATAGAGCAAAAAAATTCTAGCTAGCCTAAATTATTGTAAACTCCTTGACCTAGGTTACAAGGGTTGTAAATTTATATGGTCAAACCTTTAAAGAAAAGGAAAAGGTTGGATTATGGAACGACTAGATAGGGTTTATGCCAATATGGAATGGCTAGACCAATACCCTGAAGCTTCAATAGTACACCTACCTAAGACATATTCTGACCACAATCCTATATTGATCTCTGTAAAGAATAAAAAATCTACTCACATTAATAAACCTTTCCGACTGGAGTCAATGTGGTGCACAAACCCATATTTCATTAATGTAGTTAAAAAAATTGGGACAGTAATGACCTCCTAACAGCCACTAGCTCTTTTGAAAAAAATATTAGGATATGGAGTAGAGATGTCTTTGGAAATATTCAAAAACAAAAAAAATAACTCCTTGCAAGACTAGGAGGAATACAAAACAACCCTAAGTAGTACTAGTTTATTCCAACAACAATTAGAAGAAAAGCTAATTCATAAGTATAATGACATACTCAAGTTGGAAAAAGACTATTGGAAACTAAGGTCTAGGATAATGTGGATGAATGATAGTGACGCAAACACAAAACTTTTTCACATCACCTCTACAAATAGAAGAAGAAACAACAAAATAAATTTCTTCAAAGACTATATGGGCAATTAGATAGATGATCACAAATCCATCATGCTCCATACAGTTAATTACTTCCAAGATTTATTCACAACTTTCCACATACTCTCTAATTGGCATACAAGAACAAATGTAACTCCTACAGACCAAAATATCGACCTTTCGTGCCTAGATTACCCATTAATGGACTCTGAAATCTTTAAGGCAATCTTTTCCTTTAATCCTTATAAAGCACCTGAACCTGATGGTTTGCACCCTTTTTTCTTTCAAAAGTACTGAAAAATATTAGATAAAAAGTCAATGAGTTTTGTCACAAAGAGTTTAAGGAAAGTCACATTCCAAGAGACATTAATAGTACATACATTTGCCTAATCCCTAAATTTGAAAATGCTAATAATTTACGAAATTTTAGACTCATTAGCCTTTATAATACTATCTACAAAGTCATTAAGAAAATCATCGCCAATAGAATGAAACCTTACCTTACCAAACTAATTGGATCACACCAAGTTAGCATCATCAAAGGAAAAAGAGCTTGTGACAATGCCATCATAGTTCAGGAAGTGATAAAATACATTAGGAATTCAAAATCCAAAAAAGGACATATGATCTTAAAGATATATCTAGAAAAAGTCTTCGACAAGCTAGAATGGTATTTCGTCCATAGAACACTGAATTACTTCAAGTTCCCCCCAAAAATTATCAAACTCATCATATCTTGCATCACTACCCCCAACTACACCATTCTTGTTAACGGATCAAAATCATAATCCTTCACATCAATGAGGGGTATTAGACAAGGTGACTCAATGTCCCCATATATCTTTATACTTTATATGGAAATACTTTCAAAAATGATAAACCACAAAATAAATATTAGGAAATGGGATACTCTAAAAGTTACCCCAACAAACCCTCCCTTATTTCACTTATTTTTTGTCGATGACCTAAGGCAAGGCAAATACCAAAACCTCACTCACTATCTTGGAAAGCCTTGATAATTTCTGCCAACTATCAGAACAGTCATCAATATAACAAAATCAAAATTGATAGTGTCACAAAATTGCACTTAAGTAGTAAAAATGTAACTATCCTCCCTCTTCAACATTAAGATTAGTGATAATTTTGGTACCTACCTAGGATTTTCAATTGTGAACTCCAACCCCAAACCAAAAGAATACCAATTTGTGGTAGATAATATGAGGGCAAAATTAGGAAGTTGGAAAGCTAAATGGCTCAATACTCCTGGAAGAAGCACCTTGGCTTCCTCTACACTTAATAGTATCACAAATCACATCATGCAATACTCCCTACTTCCAAGTCAAACTCTGAAGGACATTGATAAAGTCCAAAGAGACTTCATATGGAACTCCTCACCAGAAAAAAAAAAGAATATTACACCTTCTCAATTGGAATACCATCACAAAAGACAAATGCACGGGGAGGAGGGGAGGGGGGGGAGAATCAGAAAAGGCCAAAAGTAAAAACATGGCGCTTCTAACAAGACTAGTATGGAGAATGCTTAACGATACGAATTCTCTATGGGCTAAAGTCTTATCCAGTAAGTATTCTAGTTGTAGGAAAACTAATTTAAACTCCTTTTCTGGAAAAGTATGCTGAAGGGTTGGTATTATTGCAACATAGGTACTGGATGGGATATTAATAACAATTCGAATCTAAACATTTGGGAATCAAACTGGATACCTAATGTGGCGAAGCTTAGAAGCTTTATTGAAGGGCCCCCCCTACAACAATACGAGAACAAGATTACAGTGGATAAAATTAGAAACGGGAACCAATGTTCATTCACAAAAATATCCTTTAAACTACCAACACATATTATTAATAGTATTAACGCAATTAGTATCTCTAACTTTCCTAATACTGGAAATAATAATAATATATGGAGTCTCACTTCAAATGGCATATTCTCAACCACGTCTTGCTATAAAATCATTGATAACAACGAGAATAACCTAAAAGATTTCACTTGGATCTGGAAATTATAATGCCCAAACAAAATAAAAATACTTATTTGGAAATGCTACCATGATAGATTCCCCAGTAGATTATACCTATTGAAAATAGGGATAAATATTAACCCACTTTGTCCAACATGCAAATAAGGTGAAGAAACCATTCACCATATTTTTTGAGAATGTGACACGATTAGCCACTTATGGTGGGCTTATGGAATTAGTCATAATCGTAAAACCAATAACAACTACTGGATTGATCATGTTAGAGAAACTAATCATAACTTCGCTCATAAATATCTCTAGTGAAAAGAGGTCTTCCCCTTTGCATTATGGCAAATATGGAAAAATAGAAACCACAATAATTATAATAATACAATTTGTGTCACGACCCAAACCGATGGGCCGCAACGGGTTCCCAAGTCCTACCTGTCAAACACCCCTAATCATGCGCCTAAGATATAAACCTGAATAACATCTGCTGAATTACGAGAATAATACACATGAAGGAAATTTTCCCAAAAGGCATACATATATATACGTGCAACATACGTAGGGCGAGCCGACAATGCTGCTATAGACAACTATACATCTCAAAACTGGAAGTCGGCAAGGCCACATATTATCCAACTAGACATACTGTCTACAAACCTCTAATGGAAACATAACTGTACAAAGATGAGACTGAGCCACGTCATACCCATATGTATATATACATATATATAAACATATTGTACCAAAATCAAAAGCAGCTCCGGATCAAGTGGAGCATGCCAACTCTCGCTGATCAGGGATCCTAAGAAGGGGGACCGTCAGCTTGCCTACCTGCACCTGCGGGCATGAAACACAGGCCCCGTAAAATAGGGCGTCAGTATGAAAAATGTACTAAGTATGTAAGGCATGAAAATTAGTACGTAAAAGACATAGATGAAACATGGAATAAAGAAATACGTCTTTAAATCTGAATAACTTTGTAAATTCTGAAACATTTATAATGTCATGTACGTGTGTATAAATGGCGTACCACGCATAGGTATGTGTGTACATAATATCATCAAGTCACTGAGGGCATCCCATCATATCATCTCGGCCACTATGGGCAACATCATCAACATATACCAACTGATCAGGTGGTGGTGCGTATATAATGTCGTAACCTTTTCCTATATCCCATATACATATATTTACATATATACGCGTATATAATGTCATCTGGTCATGGGTCAATGCATATGTATAAATGGGTGAAATGCATGAAAAATACATAATAATACCAATATTCCTTTCGGATAAAAATTTTCAACTACGTATTATTCTGAGACCCATGAACAGAAGATAATAAAAATTCTCATGGGGAATCAAGAATATAAACACGCATAGTATTTCTATGGATAGAGTAATTTATGAAAACTGTGCGTTTACTCGTTTCTTCCGTATAATTTGGACTATGCTAAAAGAAAGAAGGGATGACCTTAACATACCTGGAGTAGGAAAACTCCGTATAATATTCTTGGCGAAGATTGTACCGTAATCTTCTAGAACCGCAAAATTCCACGTTGCTACTATTCCAACAAATTCTCTTTGGAAAATTTGCTTCTATTTCTAACGTTTTTGAAGAAGATTATATATACCAAAGTGAGTTATGAATGTATCAAAGAAGATTCTAACATTTTTGGACTAAGAATGATCAACAATGATTCATGGTTCTGATCCTAAAATGAGATAAGACACATATTGAAGCCTTATCTTATCTTGGTTAAATTTTAACTTTACCCTTAGGTAGCCACATGGCAATAATGACCAAGAGTCATGTTTGGCCATTGTGGCTTTATGCCACGTTGGGGGTATAATTTATAACTTTTTTATCCACTTAATCTGGATAATGTCCTGTTACCCGGTAATTAATCAATTAGCCGCATAATTTAAAAATTGCGATAAATTACTTAAAATTCTACTTTTTTTAATATACTTTATACATTATACTACCGTGGTCATATGGTACCTTGCATTGTACTAGTTCATAATTATCGGGTATTATCACTCGACCCGTATGTTATTCCAAATTGGCCACTTTCAACGAAACTCGTTTTCTTTAATTCATGTACCCCTTTATCATTCATAACACATATTTATCGCTTGTTATAAATAGCGTAAATACGTTAACGTCAAGATGATCTCGTCCCAAGTCTATTTCAATTAACTGAAGACGAAGCTTTTAACGTACAAAAACGCGAGATGTAACATCCTTCCCCCCATAGAAACATTCGTCCTCGAATGTTCAACTCCCCGTGATCTATATAACTTTGGCAGGGTTGCCTTTGTAACAACACTACTACTGAATCTCCCTATAGAAGCTTAATAATCCAACGCCACACAGGACTACAATTATCAGATAATGACCTCACACGACCAACGATAATAACCAACAAAAGAATTTGTACACGTACCTTATGGTTATGATATTTCAGTCGGACCCTTCTCTGGAGGAGGAAATAAGTAGGGATATATAGACTTCATGTCTTCCTCGGCCTCCCAAGTCATTTCTTCCACATTGTTGTTCCTCCAAAGTACTTTCACGGAGGCTACCGCCTTATTCCGTAGCTTGCGGATTTGTCGGTCTAGGATGGCAACCGAAATTTCCTTGTATGACAAGTCCTCTATAATCTGTACATCATCCGTGGACATCACTCGGGTATGATCGCCAATGCACTTCTGTAATATAGATACGTGAAAAACCGGATGGACAGACTCCAACTCCGAGGGTAATTCTAACTCATAAGCTATTTGGCTCACTCTCCGAATGATCCTATAAGGCCCAGTATAACGTGGGCAAAGTTTGCCTTTATTGCCAAACTTCATCACATCCTTCATAGGTGACACCTTTAAAATATACCCAGTCATCAACCCCGAACTCTATCTCGACGTCGTACGTCAGAATATGACTTCTGACGACTTTGAGTTGTTAATAGTCGATCCCAGATAAGCTTTACTTTTTCTATGGCTTGTTGAACCAGGTGTGGCCCATGTAACCCAGATTCTCCAACATCAAACCACCCTATAGGTGACCTACACTTCTGTCCTTAGAGAGCTTCCTATGGAGCCATCTGAATACTAGAATGGTAGTTATTACTATATGCGAACTCAATAAGCAGTAGATGATCATCTCAGTTACCTTTGAAGTCTATCACACAAGCTCGTAACATATCCTCCAATGTCTAAATGCTACGCTCAGCCTGCCCGTCTGTCTAGGGATGAAATATTGTACTAAGACTTACTTGAGTCCCCAATCCTTTTTGGAAAGACCGCCAGAAGTTAGCTATAAATTGAGCTCCTCTATCCGAGATAATAGATACAGGGACACCATGCAGTCGTACTATCTCCTTAATATAAAACCTTGCATAATCCTTTGAGGAATATGTAGTTCTAACGGGCAGAAAATAGGTTGACTTTGTAAGCCTATCAACAATCACCCATATCGAATCGAACTTACGTTGGGTACGAGGTAAGCCTATGATGAAATCCATATTGATTACTTCCTATTTCCAAGTCAGAATCTTTATAGCTTGCAATAACCCACCTGGTTTCTGATGCTCAATCTTAACCTGCTGATAGTTAGGACACTAAGCAACAAACTCCACTATATCCTTTTTCATTCCGTCCCACCAATACACTTCCCTGATATCATGATACATCTTTGTCGCTCCTGGATGGACAAAGTAACGAGAATAGTGAGTTTTGCCCATAACCTGCCGACATAGCCCTGCAATATTAGGGACACATAATCGTCCTTGACATCTAAGGACCCCATCTTCTATAATTTCGAACAGTGTCTTCTCCTTCTAAGGGATGGTATCCCTATAATGAACTACCACAGGATCCTCGTACTGGTGTTCCTTTACTTTAGTTACTAAAGAGGATGTTGTCGTATACTAAATATGATTCCAATATCACCTGAGTTCAGTAACCGAACTCCAAGACTAGCTATCTGATGAACCTCATGGGCTATTCCCCTCTTTTCTGGCTGTAAATATGTTAGGCTACCCATAGATCTATGGCTGAGGGCATCGGCTACTACGTTCGCCTTCCCCGGATGGTATAAAATATCAACGTCATAGTCTTTAAGTAGCTCCAACCATCTCCTTTGATATAGATTCAATTCCTTTTGCTTGAATATATACTGGAGGCTCTTATGATCCGTATAGATATCAACATAAATGCCATACAAGTAGTGCCTCCACATCTTTAGTGCATGAATCACCGCAGCTAACTCTAAATCATGGGTCGGGTAGTTCTTCTCGTCCTTTATTAGTTGTCTAGAATCATAAGCTACAACCTTACCATGCTACATTAGCACACAACCCAATCCAATGCCTGAAGCGTCACAATAGATCACATAACCATTGGTCCCTTCTGGGAGCGTTAAAACCGGTGCTGAAGTTAATCTGTCCTTTAATGCCTAGAAACTCCATTCGCAAGCATCAGTCCATTGAAACTTTGCTCCCTTCTGAGTCAACTTTGTCAAAGGTGCTGAAAGGGAAGAAAATCCCTTTACAAATCTCCTCTAATAACCTGCCAAACCAAGAAAGCTACAAACCTCTGTCGGTATTGTGGGTCTAGGCCAAGTCTTTACTACCTCAATCTTTTATGTATCCACCCGGATGCCTTCACTCAAAATGACATGCCCAAGGAAGGCTACAGAGTTCAACTAGAATTCGCATTTAGAAAATTTTGCATACAACTTCCCTTCTTGTAGAACTCTGAGCACAGTATATCTGCATGCTCAGCCTTTGAACGATAATACACCAATATATCATCGATAAATACAATTACGAATAGATATAAAAAGGGCCTGAACACACGGTTCATCAAATCCATGAATACTGTTGGGGCATTGGTCAAACCGAACGACATAACACGAAACTCAAAGTGCCTATATCTGGTCCTGAATGTTGTCTTCAAAATATCTTCATCCTTAACCCTTACCTGATGGTACCCGGACCTCAAGTCTATTTTTGAAAAATATTTGGCACCTTGCAACTGATCAAATAAATCATCAATCCTCGGGAGCAGGTACTTATTCTTGATCATTACCTTATTCAACTATCTATAATCAATACACATCCATAAGGAACCATCTTTCTTCCTTACAAATAACACAGGTGCTCCCCACGGTGATGTACTACGTCTGATAAAGCCTTTTTCAAGCAAGTCCTTTAGTTGTTCCTTCAACGCTTTCAGCTCTGCGGGGGCCATTCTATAGGGAGGAATAGATATTGGATGAGTATCTGGTAGTAGGTGTCACACCTCCTTTTTTACCCTACACCCCCGGAAGAGGATATAGCATGTAAGGGAGTTTTTCCAATTAAAGGACAATCGAAACGGGATTATTTTATTAAAATTTAGAGTCGCCACTTGGGATGATTTATGGTGTCCCAAGTCACCAGTGGAATCCCGAATCGAGGAAAATATGACTCTGTTTAACAATCCGCGAACCAGAAATCCGAGTAAGGAATTCTGTTAACCCGGGAGAAGGTATTAGGCATTCCCAAGTTCTGTGGTTCTAGCACGGTCGCTTAACTATTATATTCGGCTTAATTATCTGATTTTAATCAATTATTAACCTATGTGCCGATTTTAACCTTTTAGCCGCTTTTACTTAATTTAAAGAAGATTGAACGTCGTTTAAAACATGTCTTTGGATCGCGCCACATAAAATGCACCCGCAATCCTAAACATATTTTATTCAACGTTTTGGGATTTGATTTGGGTCACATGAAATGTACACCCGAGTTTAGGAAGGTAATATTATTAAACTAATGTGCCTAGAACAATTTTGCGTTTGCAATTTGCGAGGGCCATGGAATCTAGCTAAACGGTACCCCTCGAATTATAAGGATTGAGCCAAACTTAAAATAAAATGAGGGTCGTGCAATCGAGGCTTTGTTCGGCACGACATACCAAGAATTATCCTAATTAACGGGTTTGATGCTAACTCGTGAGGGCCATGAGCTAGTCGTTCATCTATCATGGCTCTTCTCAGTTAAATTATGGTCTTGATCTATTCAAGTGCAAAATAAATTTTCCCCTCCCATGTGGCATTCCAAGATCTCTACATTTGGAATTGGGCTAAGTTGGGCTAACAAGAACTGGGCCCAAAATCGAGCTCTGTAGTATGACAAACATATTGTGTTCCTCCAAGTCGAATTAACGTGAAAGTTAGAAGAGGCAAGGCAGCAAAATTAATGCATGAAGAGTGAACCAATCATGAAGTGAAATCCATGTTACATCCAATCACAAACACATACTATCTTAACAGGGAATGACGGATAACTAGCTCAATCAAATGCCCCCATATCAAACATTGGTTTATCATGACACAGAATCAATCTAAAACAAACATTTTACTCGAAAGCTGGTTTAATCTAGACGAGATGGTAGAAGAAAATCTGTGAAGTGTCCTACTGAACAAACATGAATCTTAAACTTTAAACTTGCGGTAGTCGTGTTTACCAAAACAATATTTGCATGAATTAATACATATACAAGCCAACATTTATATTCTAGCCTTTCAAAACACTAAAACCTGCTGCATTTCAGCAAACTATGACCCAGAATACAAAGCAGACATGAAGCTGCGCAATTAAATCCATGATTCACCTGTCATACTGAACAACACCTACAAAACCTATTCATACACCTTCCAAACATGTTCTTTAATATCGAAATTGAACCTTTAGTTCCAAACACAAATCCAATTTTATACTATACCAGTAACAGCTCAATTAACAACCAACAACACAGATATACTACATGGTATTAGACAGTAAAAATCAGAGAAAAACTAGATCAAACACAACTTGTATTCCATGGAATTCCCACTCGATTTACATGATCAACATTCAGTCAGTGCTTCTGGCTATGGATATACCTGGAAATAAAAGAGGGATAGCGGAAATGCAAAGTCAGCAGTAACAAAAATTCACCTAGATTCAACAAAACCAGCAACGAAATCAGTCCAGAAGAGAGGAACCAATCCCCAACTCAAAGCAAGGCTTTCATTACCCAAGTTCAAACCATTTTGAACCTCAAATAGAATCAGGTATTGTTTAGCATAAAAGAAACAAACTTCAAAAGTTTTACTCAGAATTTCAATGCAACAGTAATTTTCAGCTGTTTTGGCTTTTTCAGAAATTTTTATCTCTTTTCAGTCTCTTCGCTCTACCTTGAAAGGCAAGAAATGATGCCTTTATAGGCAAGAAACAGGGCAGCCTTAAGGGTTCAGCTTTTTTATTTTAGTCCTTTTCTAATTTTTGTTTTTGCTTAGGGAACCTTAGTTAACTATCAGAATTTCGAAACAGCCCCCAACCCAGCTTCTTAGGAAGCTTCCTATTCTGTTACACCAAAGATTCCCTAAGCCAGTTTCCTAAACTAACCCCCCCCACAACCCCTGAAATTACCTTCAGCAAATTATATGGGTCAGATTAACCCAATTTGAAGTGTTGGTGGATCAAGTTTGACCCAACACTTAACAGGCCCCTATGAAGGATTAAAAAACGACCCCAAAGCCCAAACAATATCAAAAGCTCATTTTGAAATTAGGAGAACAAAATTACCTGAATAAACTAAGCTCCCCTTTTAGATTAAAACAACGAGCTACAATTCGAATTAACCAGAGACAAATATATGATTAGGAACACAAACCAGAACTGAAACAGGCAATATACACAAGTTACAACAGAATTCATGAGAACTTCTACAAGAAAAATTGTAATGCTTACCAAAGGAACCAATATTCAGTGTTTTAATACTTTACCCCATTCAAACTCAGAAATTAAAGTAAAGAACTTAGAAGAAAATGAGAGGGTCAGGTGAACAGAAACTGGACAGAAAAGAGAAGAAGCAGAAGGGTGCGAGTATACAAATAAACAGAAGATGGAGATAAAAGGGAAAAAACAGAAATACCTAGGAAATCACATGGATAGAACTTGGGCAACCTCAGGCGACTTCGACTTGACCCGAAACTGGTATTACCTGCGTGTTTTCTTTGAGAACAGATGAATAATACTAGTCTCGAGCCGCATCGTTCATAAAAAACTTGACAGCTTTGCCAGATTGTCTTCTTCTTCGTTCTCAGATTTGATTTGGACCTGGTTTGGTGAGGATTTGGGGAGAAATGGTGGTGGATTAGGGTTAAGGGAATGGTGATGGTTGCATGGCTAGATTTTGGGTGGTGTTCGAGCTCCGCCGCCGGGTAGGGGTTAGGAATTCTAGGGCGGCGGTTAGGGTTTGAGGTTTCGAATTGAGATTCAAACATTTGGGGTTCAAGAGGGAAAAGGGGTACGGATCTGGGATTTGGAGATGGAGGAGGGTATTTGGTGTAAGTTTGGGGTCGATCGGAGCACCACCGCCGACGGAGATGGTGAGAGGGGTGAAAGAGATGAGAGGGGGGGGGGTAGGGGCACGTTTGGACACTTAAATATCATATGACCCGAGCTTCAGGACCGTCCGATCAAGAAACCTCGACGGTCCTGATTTATTGCCCATGAAATGACGTCGTATGGTTTTGGAGTGGGGAAACCAGACTGGGTTAGGGTGGTTTGGGCCGGGTATTGGGTAGTTTTCGTTTGGGCTGGGGAAATTCGGATTGGTTCTGGCCCAGATTTAGGTCTTCTTTCATTTCTTTCTTTTTCCTTTTTTTTTTCAATTTCAAAATTCTTTTTTTTCAAAAATTAAAATAAAACCTAAATTGATTAATAATAATTTTTTTAAAACTAAATTAACCTACCCAATTAGATTAATCACTCACCATGGTATTTACAATAATTAATTAAGTCCTAAATTTAAAGAAAAATTACATAATTCAAAATTAAAAAGTAAAAATGCAAAATGATTTTTTTTTTGTGATTTTCATTTTTTATAAAACAAAACTAATTTACTAATTAATCTAAAAATATAAAATTAAATCCTAAATGCAGATGCAATATATTTTTTGTATTTTTCACGACTTAAATAAAATAAACGTGCACGGACAAATGCAAGTAATTAACAGAAAATGCCACGAAATCCAACAAAATTGCAAACACTAAAAAGAAATTATTTTGTTTTGAATTTGTTGGAGTAATTCATATAGGGCAAAAATAACGTGCTTACAGCTGCCCCTCTTTGCCCGGAAACATGAAGAGTTTTCGTGCGAAGATAAGTGAGCGGATACGAGCGATTTTTGCCCGTTTGAATACTCCGCGGGAAGCATTTTGAGAGATTTGACCGCACCCTACTTCCGAGGTTGCCTACATATCCTTGGCTAAAAAGGAATCAGGTCATTGTAGTTCAGGAATGTTTGGTAGCTGGGACTACCATGAAGTTGGGCTTTCATTGTTGTTGTTGCTGTTGCTGCCGCTACTGCTTACTGAACCCCTTATTACACCATGTCAAGAATAAAAGAAGCTAGACTAGGCTATGATCTATGTTTTACAAAATCCTATCTAGATCTTCAAACTTGCTCTTGTGCTTCTTGTTGCCTTTTGGTCCTCTATTCTCTCGGTGATATCCATTTGTTATCCCCTTGAATTGTAAGCTGAGATGACTTCCCCTTCTTCAGGTGGGTGTCTGACCGCTGAACTTGATATGTATTCCCATGCTATCCAGGCGGTCTCCAAATATCAATAAGAATTTTGAAGACCAAAACTTGAATTGTACTCCCTTGTTCTCCAGGCGGGCTCCTGACTGCTAAGCTTGAAAGTATTCCCTGCTCTCCATGCGGACTCCTGACTTCAACTTGACAAAACAAAGAATTTGAAAGCTAAAATTTAAATTGTACTCCCTTGTTATCCAGGCGGGCTCCTGACCTCAACATTTGAATGTATTCCCTGCTCTCTAGGCGGGCTCCTGACTTCAACTCGAAATGTATTCCCTGCTCTCCAGGCGGGCTCCTGACTTCTAAACTTGAAATGTATTCCCTGCTCTCCAGGTGGGCTCCTGACTTCAAAATAAACAAAGCAAAGAATTTGGAAGCTAAAACTTAAATTGTACTTCCTTGTTCTCCAGGCGGTCTCCTGACTTCAACATAGACAAAAAAAGAATTTAAAAGCTAAAATTTAAATTGTACTCCCTTGTTCTCCAGGCAGGCTCCTGACCTCAACATTTGAAAGTATTCCCTACTCTCCCGGCGTGCTCCTGACTTCAAAATAACCAAAACAAAGAAAATTTTCCTGCCCCTGTTTGGTGGTTGGGCACAGACGTGAGTGTAAAACTAAATCATATTACCCAGTATTACTAAGAATTGAAAGCTAGATCTCATTATTCAGGAGGTCCTGACAACTATTAAACGACAATTTTTTAAAACCTAAGTTATGTCCTCTATAGGTATGATTTCTGCTAAATCTTGTAATCTAAGAGGATCATAAACTACTCCCCATTATCCAAGGGGGTCCTGAAAATCAAAAATCAAGTTTTATCTTAAGGGTGACAACTTTCATGGCTGAATTATACTACCCTACAACAGAGTTTACGCTAAATTGTTGTTATCTAATCGAAATCTTAAAGCTAAGTCTCATTATTCAGGAGGGTCCTGAAAACTCCTAATTGAATCCTATTTTAAACATGCAAACATTGAAACCAACTTATATTCATTTGGGATACATTTATGCTAAATTATGCTACTCATGATTGTTTTGAATTTGACTAAGCCACATTTTCCAGGAGGGTCCCGAAAGTTTACGGTCAAACCTGTTTGGTGCTTGCTCTTTTCCCCTACGGAGAGTTTCTCCGAATCAAACAAATTTTTCTGCCCCTGTTTCAATCAAAGAAAATTTTGTCAGTTAAAAATGGTGGTTAGCTGATGGCATTCTTGCTGAAGATCTTTCTACTACATTGTTTTGTTTTGACTGGCTTCCCCAAACTGGTCCTGAACCGCTTTGACTTTCTGACTGACTTTCAAACCCCATAACCTTTGACATCCCGAGTGTTCTATACCCATGCTGTTGTTTTACCTCTGACCCCTTTATCTGGATCTTTGCATCTCCCATGACATTACCAAATCATTCCACCGATGAAACTTCCGGTGATTTCTTGTACCACACCTTACATCATGCTGTCTTTAGTATGCTCTGACCACATTGTTATTTGCAATTTTGGGAGTTGGTAGTGAGCTTTGAAACTCCTTTCCACTTACTTGGGACAAGACCGACATTAAAACCTCTTAGACAAATAAACCCAAAAGAAAATGAAATACAATGACTTTGCGGGTTAAGGATAAGAAGAATCCAAAGCCATATAACTGCTACAAAGGGAAAAAGAAAAAGAAACTTATCTGAGTGGAACAGCTGGTACCAATGATCATGACATGCATTTCAGATTAATTGGCCTAATTTGTCCAACCAATCAACTTTCAGTTGTCGTACTTTGTCACCTCAGAATTTCCATGACCTGATTACTTTACCCAAACCTTGACCTTGTTCATTCTGCGGTGCCTTGAAATAGTTTTCCACCAACAAGCCTTTCTCACTTGTTGACTTTTCAACTCATTTTCGCCTCAAGGGGCCTGTGAGGGTTTTCACCAATAAGACTCTCTCATTTTATTTCTCTCAACTCTCATCGCCTTACGGTGCCTATGAAGGTTTTCACCAATAAGACTCTCTCATTTTTATTTTCTCAACTCCCGTCGCCTTACGGTGTCTGTGAAGGATTTCACCAATAAGACTCTCTTATTTTTATTTTTCCTTCTTGAACCAGAGTGATGCCCCTGACATGAATTACCTTTACCTGCTCGACTTGGCATTTCTCAAAGATTGATCAGAAGGTCTTTCTTTGGACCGTAATGTGGGCTTTTGGATAGGGTTAGAAAGAAAGGGTATAAAAGGCTCAAAACAATTCAAATGTGTTAAAGTTACAACTTTCGGAATCAGATTTCTCACAACAACCACAATTTCTGCCCCAGTTTCTTGCTTGGGGATTTTGGATTTTGTTTGATGAGACCGAACCATGAGGCTGCCTACGTATACCTAAAAGGAATCAGGTCGAACGTAGTTCATGTCATAGAAATTACTTTTTTGTTGTGATTTTTCTTTTCTCGTTCTTCTTCTCTTCTTTTTTTCTCTTTTGCTTTTCTCTTTTTATTGTTTTTCTTCTTCTTTTCTCTTTTCCTCTTTCTTTTCCTTCTTTTTTCTTTTCTTTCTCTTTTTTCTTTCTCTTTTTCTTTTCTTCCTTTTCTTATCTTTCACACTTATGTTTCTGATAGTCACTACTGATTCCGAAAAAGGGGTAAGAAAGAAAATAAATAAGGCTCAAAAGGGGTGACGAGGGATCAAGTGTTTAGATAGCGGAACAAAACGCCTTCGTCATTTCAATCTTCAAAATATGCCAAATACAAACAAGTACAACCAAACAAAGAAATCATACATAGTATCTCTTGATTGCGTCGGAATTGATAACCATTTCCACACATTTCCCTTCTACATCTGTCAAATATAACGCGTCATTGGACAACACTCTAGTTACGACAAATGGCCCATGCCAGTTTGGGGAGAACTTTCCTTTTGCTTCAGCCTGATGAGGCAAGATACGTCTCAACACTAACTGACCCACTTTGAACTTCCATGGACGTACCTTCTTGTTATATGCTCTCGCTATTCTCTGTTGATACAATTGGCCGTGACATACTGCTGCCAATCTCTTTTCATCAATTAAACTTAATTGCTCCAAGCGGGTTTTGACCCATTCAGCGTCATCAATTTCTTCCTCAGCGACAATCCGAAGGGATGGGATTTCAATTTCTGCGGGTATTACATACAATAACAAATAAGGAGTGGCCCCTACTAAAGTACAAACAGTAGTGCGATAACCCAACAATGCAAAAGGTAACTTCTCATGCCATTGTCTGGACCCTTCCACCATTTTCCGCAGTATCTTCTTTATGTTCTTATTGGCTGCCTCGACTGCTCCATTCACCTTAGGGTGGTACGGGGTGGAATTGCAATGTATAATCATAAACTGCTAACATGTCTCTGTCATCAGATGACTGTTGAGATTAGCACCATTGTCCGTGATGATTACCTTTGGAACCCCAAACCGATAGATGATATTTGAATGCACAAAACAGACCACTGCTTTCTTGGTCACGGATTTGAAAGTTTTCGCTTCAACCCACTTGGTAAAATAATCAATGGCTACCAGAATAAACCTGTGTCCGTTTGATGCTGCTAGCTTGATTGGCCTAATGACATCCATGCCCCAAGCAACAAAGGGCCATGGTGCCGACATTGTATGTAATTCAGATGGTGAGGAATGAATCAAATCTCCGTGCACCTGGCATTGATGACACTTGCGCACAAAACCGATGCAATCTCGCTCCATAGTGAGCCAGTAATAACCTGCTCGGAGAATCTTCTTTGCCAGAACGTATCCACTCATATGCGGTCCATAAATTCAGGAGTGTACCTCAGTCATGATATCGGTGGCCTGTCTGGCATCTATGCATCTTAGCAATCCAAGATCTGGAGTTCTTTTGTATAACACCCCTCCATTGAAGAAATATCCGCTTTCCAATCGCCGAATTATTCTTTTCTGATCACTTGTGGCCTGTACCGGATATACCCCCATCCGGAGGTATTCTTTGATATCATGGAACCATGGCTCCCCATCAAGTTCTGCTTTTAACATATTACAGTAAGCATGCTGATCACGGACCTGGATCTGCAAAGGGTCCACATAAGCCTTATCTGGATGGTGTAACATTGATGCCAAAGTAGCCAAAGCATCGGTGACTTCATTATGGATCCTTGGGATATCCCTGAATTCTATTGACTGAAACCGCTGACAAAGATCATGCAAACATTGCCTGTATGGTATGAGTTTTAAATCTTGTGTTTCCCATTCTCCCTGTTGGTGCACCAGGAGGTCCGAGTCGCCCAAGACCAAGACTTCCTGGACACCCATATCCACAGCCAACCTCAAACCCAGAATGCATGCCTCGTACTCAGCCATGTTGTTGGTGCAGTAAAAACGAAGTTGAGCCATAACAGGGTAGTGCTGCCCTATTTTAGAAATAAGTACTGCTCCTATCCCCACGCCCTTCATGTTTGCAGCCCCATCAAAGAAAAGTTTCCATCTCGTCTTCTCAACTTGTTCCAACTCATCAATGTACATCACCTATTCATCAGGGAAATAAGTTTTCAGAGGTTCATAATCTTCATCAACCGGGTTCTCGGCCAAATGGTCCGTCAAGGCCTGTGCCTTCATTGCAGTTTGAGTCACATAGATAATGTCAAACTCTGTGAGCAGGATCTGCCACTTTGCGAGCCTCCCTGTGGGCATAGGCTTCTGAAAGAGATACTTTAATGGATCCAAGCGAGATATGAGGTAAGTAGTATATAATGACAAATAATGTTTCAGCTTCTATGCCACCCAAGTTAGGGCGCAACACGTCCTCTCGAGCTGAGTGTACTTAACCTCGTAAAATGTGAACTTCTTGTTGAGATAATATATGGCCTGCTCCTTCCTGCCGGTGATGTCATATTGACCCAATACACAGCTGAATGAATTGTCCAAAACCATCAAATATAGAATCAAAGGTCGCCCCGGTTCTGGTGGGACCAACACGGGTGGATTTGACAAATACCCCTTTATCTTGTCAAACGCTTCCTGATATTCGTCTGTCCATTTGACCGCAGCGTCTTTCTTTAATAGTTTGAAGATAGGCTCGCAAGTTGTCGTGAGCTGAGCGATGAACCTGCTGATATAATTCAATCTCCCCAACAAACTCATCATCTCGGTCTTGTTCCTCGGAGGTGGCAATTCCTGGATGGCTTTGACTTTCGATGGATCCAGTTCAATGCCTCAGCGGCTGACTACGAACCCCAACAACTTTCCAGATGTTACCCCAAAAGAACATTTTGCAGGATTAAGCTTGAGATTGTACCTACGAAGCCTTCGGAAGAACTTCTTCAGATCCCTGACATGGTCAGACTGCTTTCTAGACTTCACGATCACATCATCCACATACACCTCGATTTCCTGGTGTATCATATCATGGAATATTGTTGTCATTGCCCTCATGTAGGTTTCCCCAACATTCTTCAAGCCAAATGGCATGACCTGATAGTAGTACGTTCCCCACGACGTGATGAATGCCGTCTTTTCTGCATCTTCCTCGTCCATTAAGATATGATGATAACCCGCGTAACAATCTACAAAATAACCAATCTCATGTTTGGCACAATTATCGATCAAGATATGGATGTTCGGCAATGGGAAATTGTCTTTTGGACTTGCCTTGTTGAGATCCCGATAGTCAGCACACACCCTGGTCTTGTCATCATTCTTCGGTACAGGCACAACATTGGCTAACCAGGTGGGATACCGGGTGACCCGAATGACTTTGGCATCGAACTGCTTGGTAACCTCTTCCTTGATCTTTACACTCATATCTGTTTTGAACTTCCTCAGCTTCTTTTTTACAGGAGGGAATGCCGGGTTAGTAGGCAACTTGTGGACCACTAAATCAGTGCTTAGGCCTGGCATGTCGTCATAGGACCATGCAAAAACATCTTTGTATTCGAACAGTGCTTTAATTATCTCCTCCCTGAGTTTAGGTTCCAGATGGACACTTATTTTGGTTTCACGGACATTATCTTGGTCCCCTAGGTTAACTGCTTCTGTATCGTTCAAATTAGGTTTGGGCTTTTCCTCAAAATGACTTAGTTCCTTACTAATTTCTTCATAGACCTCAGCATCATCAAATTCCAACTCGTCATCACACTCAATTTCTTGTATTATTATTTTAGAGTTAGATTGGCTTTTAAAACTGGGCCGAAGATTCCTCATGCATGTCATGTCATTGATATCAGCATAAAAAGAACTGTACAAAAGAAGAAAACAAAATAAAATTAGAAGAAATGAAGGGAAAGGAACAATTGCATTTCGTTGAATATAAAGATAATAGGGTTTTAACACATCCAACTGGACGGAACATAATATGAATTACAGACCCTGGAATAATCCAGACAACTAAAAGAAAATCAAAACCCACTACCAAGACTCCCTCTGGGTAGGAAGAGGAGTAGCTTCCCAGTTGTTGACTTTTGCACGTGGTCCCACGAATTGCACATCTGCCCTGCTGGACCCTTCCCCAGCCTGAACCATGTTAACCTCAGCGAATAACTTTTCGAACCAATTCTCCAAGTCTCCATCGGCACCAATCAGTGATCCAGGAACTTTTGACAATAGTTGCTTTCTAATACCCGACCTGACGAATGATCTGGACAGACGTGGGATTGGCTTTGGCAATGCCCATACTTTCTGTTTCATTTTTCTAGCTCTTCTCACATCTGCAACGGTAGGCTTGAACCCCATACCAAAAGTATCCAGATTCTTTGGAAGAGAAACTAGTTGCACAATACCTTGCAGATATGCACCCAAACCCTTGCCCGCTACGAAACCATTTTTCAACATTTCAACAGCTACCATAACTGATGCCGCAACCATCTTTGGATTTGGAACGCACTTTCCTTCCGGAATTTTCTCTACCGGTACTGTGTCGAAAACCTGATAAACCCATGGTCCCTTGTCATCGTCAACCTCTATGAATGGAACAATGGCACCATTGGGCACACACAAATTACCTTCGCCGTGTACAACAATTTCCTATCGATCCCATTTAAATTTGACCATTTGATGCAGAGTAGGCGGGACTGCTTTGGCCACATGGATCCAGGGTCATCCCAACAGTAGATTGTACGAAACAGCCACATCGAGCACTTGGAATTCCATAATAAATTCAACTAGCCCTATTGTGAGCTCAAGCACTGTCCCCGACTGAATCCTTACCCCCACCGTCGAATCCCCGAATGCAAATATTTTTCGTGTGAATTCTTTCATCCTCCACTTGCATCTTGTTCAATGTGGAGAGAGGACAAATGTTCACGCTAGACCCATTGTCAACCAGTACCCAAGTAACCACAGAATCTTCGCATTTCACCATCAGATAGAGGGCTCTATTGTGCTCGGTACCCTCCACGGGCAACTCATCATCAGAAAAAGTGACTCTGTTTACCTCAAATATCTTGTTAGATATCTTTTCCAAGTGGTTTACTGAGATTTTGTCAGGAACGTGAGCCTCGTTCAATATCTTCATCAAAGCTTGACGGTGCTCATCGGAATGGATCAATAATGACAATAATGAAATCTGAGCCGGTGTTTTCCTCAACTGCTCCACAATGGAATAGTCCTGCACTTTCATTTTTCTCAAGAACTCCTATGCTTCTTCCTCAGTCACCGCTTTCTTCACCAACACTGGATTATCTTTTGAGGTCTTAGCTTTTCTCAACTCTTCGGGGGCAAAGCATCTCCCCGATCGAGTCAAACCATGAGTCTCACACACTTCTTCTTTAACCTCTTTCCCTTTGTAAGTCACGGTCACTCGTTCATAATTCCATGGGATTGCCTTGCTGTCAACTATCGGTTATTGAGTTACTGGTTTGATAATGACAAGATCTGTGGGGACGCCCTTCACAATTATCACGGGCTTGTTCATCACTCCCGGCACGACCACTTTTGCTTTTTCATGTTTTCCTGCAATGTCACTTGAGGACCCCCTCTTGACCTCCACAGATGGTTCATTTTTTGCCCTGTTCAACTTGATCACAGACTTCTCACTGGTTGACTTTTCAAATGTCCTGGCTTCACTAGCCCGAATCATCATGACGGTCTGCGAAGGCTTCTTAGGCTCCCCTACCCTATGCATTATCTCAATCATATTTGTTTCATGATGGGCTAGCAAGGGATTCTGATTGATATTGGGTGCCTCCGGAGCTTGGACCTCAATCCGATTGGTGTCAATGAGTTCTTGAATGGCTGTTTTCAATTTCCAGCATTTCTCTGTGTCACGTCCCGGGGCCCCTGAACAATACTCACAACTCACCGAGCGGTCAAGATTTCTGGGATGGGGATTCGACAATTTATCCTCGATCGGATTCAACATACCCAACTGTCTCAGTCTGTGGAATAGACTAGCATATGATTCTCCCAATGGAGTGAAAGTCTTCTGCTTCTGCAATCTTTCATTCTTAAAGGCTTGATTGGGTCGAAAACCTGTTCCGGGAGGATTTTTGTAGGCCTTTGGGGGTGGATAGTTATTTTGTGGAGATTGGTATGAGTTTTGTGGAGCTGGCACATGCCATTGTGCATGAGCGGGAGGTTGGGTATAGATTTGTGTGTGATGGACAGAAAAATGGGGATCTTGCGGTGGGTAATAGTGTTGTGGTGGGTTATATGGAGTGTGGGTGTAAGTTTGGGGATAGGGTCGCGGCTGGTTGTAGTAACGGGGAAGGTTCCTGGATCCAACCCAAGCTCCCGACTCAATTGTTGTAGCGTCCTCCTTCTTCTTCTTCCCGAGCACACCCCCGGTACCATTTTGAATGGCCTGAGTGGTCACATTGATTGCTGAATAACTCATGATCTTGTTGGACTTGAGTCTCTTTTCAACCATGCCTCCCATTTTCACGACTTCATTAAAGGACTTACCTACTGCTGACACCAAGTGACCAAAATAAGTGGGTTCCAAAGCCTGCAAGAAATAGTCAACCATCTCGCTTTCTTTCATCGGAGGGTCAACCCTCGCTGCTTGCTATCTCCAGCGGAATCCATATTCCCTGAAGCTCTCACCAGGCTTCTTTTCCAGCTTTGTCAACTACAGACGATCTGCGATAATTTCGAGGTTGTACTAAAAATGGCAGGCGAAGGCTTGGGCCAAATCGTCCCATGTGTACCACCTGTTGTGGTCTTGTCTGGTATACCATTCTAAAGCCGATCCATTCAGACTTTGGCTGAAATATGCTCTAAGCAATTCATCCCTTCCACCTGCTCCTCTCATTTTACTACAAAATCCTCTCAAGTGTGCCACTGGGTCACCATGCCCATCGTACAGATCAAACTTGGGCATTTTGAACCCCGCTGGCAACTGAAAATCTGAGAATAGACATAAATCTCTATAGGCCACACTCACTTGACCTCCTAGCCCCCTCATATCTTGGAACGATTGCTCTAAGCTTTTAACCTTTCTGATCATCTCTTCATGCTCGGGATTTTTGGGCGGTTTCTCGGTCTCTGCCGGGATATCAAGATAAGGGGTGTAAGGATATGGTTCTGGAACTTTGAAGGTGGGTTTAGGGGGATAGTACTGGTTGTAGTGAGTTTGGAACAGGGGTTCACTGGAAGATCGGTGTAATGCAGCAGGCGGAGGTGCCTCAAAAATAGGTGTAATTGGTGGGGGAGGGTATGGGACGTGTTTGGGTGGTGGAGCTTGAGAAGTATGGGAAGTGGCGCCATGGCATTGTTGGTAGAGAGGAAAGGCTGGAGATGAGTTCACAGTGGGAGGCTCCAGAAGTTGGGCTGATGGTGGGATGTAAGCAGGATTGGCGGGATAAGCCGGTGGTGGATGCCTATTTGCCCAGGCTTGGTACATTTCAGCCATCTGCTGCTTTAGCTTATACATTTCTTCCCTCATCGCATTAACATCCATTTCTTCCACCTCTTTCGATGGGTCGACAATACTTGTTTCCGGTTCCTGGTTGGCCATATTTAGCCTGTCTTTCGATCGGGTGTTGTAGGAGTGAGTTGCCAAAATGCCAATCAACTAACCACCTGCCTGGACTTAATACATCAAATAACAACCTTGTTAGCGATTAGGCTTTAACAGATTGGCAACCACACATCGGGCATGAATGCACCTAAATAGTTAACCGTCTCTATTATGTATTTGATCGGTTGCATGCGTCATCCCAGTCTTTTCTTTCTTTTTAATTGCAAACTTCCCCCTTTTCTTTCATTTCCTTTCATTCGTGCCTCTATTCTCTCTTTGTTTTTACTCTCTCTTGATTTCTTATTTTCTCTCTTTTCTCTCTTGTTTTTCCACTCTTTCCTTTTCTTTACTCTCTTGTTTTTCCTCTTATTTTCTTTCTCTCTCTTTTTTACGGTCACATCCTATGGAGATTGCCTACATATCATGACCCCGCATGAATCAGACCAAGCATAGTTCTTGGAGATAAGTGCGAAATAAAACATTTTTGGGATTTTCAGTTTTCATATAAAAAACAAATGCTTCCATTACAAAACTCAAAACTAGCAACTTCTAAAAGACTAACAGATTTCGATGCAAAGATGAAATACAGACTCCGAAAATAGATATCATATTCCAACAGAAGAAAATACAAACTCAAAAACAATTTGACGGACTCTAGCAGAAGGAAAAACTCAACATGACTGACAGATGCTTAACAAAAGGGAAATGAAGACTCAAGCGAAAAAAAATCATGAATACATCAATGCTCCTGGTGCCCGAGGGACATCATTCGGTCTCGCCACGGGCCTATATGCAAGCTCCCTTTGAAATCGATCCAAGTCGTTCATTATCTGTTTAACAAATATTATTACTGCTTCAAAGAAGGTAGTGCAGGTCATATCCTTACAAATCTGGAACTTCATAATGATGTAGTCGGTGATGCTTCTAATTCTCTCTCTTATGGCGCCCATTTCTTGTAACAAACGCCCAATCTGCTGGGCCCTGACTTCCAAAGTTTGCTCGGCCGCATGATTTTGCTTATGAAGTTGTTGCAAATCTATTTCTAATTGCACCAATGCTGTATAACAATGTTCCCTTTCAACTTTGAAGTCTTTTGCCTGTTTGATCATTTTGTTTTCCGTGGCGATGACCCTTTTCTTTAACCCTGCGACCTCATCGTCATACCTTTCTCTCAATTGCTTAACCAGGCGTACTCGTTCATCTGCGTTTTTATCCAATTGCTTTCGAGCCTTGGCTAGTTCACTTTCTGCTTTGTTCAAATCAAAACTATAGTCATTTACTTTCTGCCTCAGGTTAGCTATGAGTTTTTCATCTCTGTAGCTTCGGGCTGGATTTTCTGCTGCTACTTTCATTTTCTGAATTTGAGCTCGAAGGGCCTCATTTTCTTTGGCTAGCTTTTTCTTTTCTCCTTCATCTGCCGCGACTTGCAAGCTATTCTCGAATTGAAGTTCTCTGACTTACTTTTCCAATTTGCTTATGGTAGCCCTGTACTCGTTTTCTTTGGTCAGTCAGTCCCATTGCACTTGTGCTCCATCGATAAATTGTTGGACATTGGGCCTTTTTGCGGGCCTGTCAGGTTCATGTTGTGTTTGGGATCTTTTACCATACCAAGTAGTATAACTAGGCTCCACCTCGCCTCTGGATAGGTCTCGTACTTGAGTATTAGGCCCTAAGAATCTGAACTGATGCCAAATCCGGCGCACTTTCTCTTCTAGGAAGGCAGCTTTTGCATCTAACTCAATGACTTGCCGACTCAAATCTTCATTGTGGGATGGTCTGGTATCGGCCTAACTGGCGTAAGACTCTGTGCAGAGCATAAGGCTGGATACTCCGAAGACCCAGCAACAACAAGAAACACACCTCAGCCGACATATAGATTGCTTCGTTGACCAAGAGCCACCCGAATATCCATTCGGTCTTATTTGCGGTGAAAGATCTCAAATGAGCATGCCATGCTTCCGTACCATCCGGAAACTCATAACCCTCTACTCGCTTTTCATGTTTTTCATGCACTCAAGGCCACTCATGCCGCAATTCAAGTAGTAGGGATGGTGGCAAAGGTGTTCCTCCATCCATATTTGTAACAGTATATTGCACCCTTCAAAAAACTTCGCTCCTTCTCGACAGAGAGTGAGAGCTTGGTAAATTTCTACCAAAATCAGCGGCACTATAGTCTCATTTTCCTTTTTCATCATAAAGTCGGCTATCCCTACTAGCCCCATCTCTATGTTCCCATCTTTTCTCGGGCAAACCAAGATACCCAAGAACGCCACTATGAAAGCTAATCCTCTTTGAGCTTCCCACTTGTCTTGATTTCCCATATGAGTAAGACCGGTATCTGGTGTTTCGAAGCCACGGGGATTCCCGTAATGTCGATACAAAAAGTAGAAGGTACAAAATCCTTTGGCCAGATTTCCATCTCGGATGTCCCGACTGATGCTTAACAAATCCAAAAATTTGTGGGGGGTCACTGTTCTTGGTGCTACTGGGTATTGACTTCTGAGATTCCCTTCGAAACCAGCATAGCCTACTATCTCTTCTAGTATAGGAGTTAACTCGAAATCAGCGAAGTGGAACACATTATGTGCTGGGTCCCAAAATAGTATCAAGGCCTCAATCACGTCTTTTCTGGGCTTGACCTTCAAGAGCCCAATAAGACCGCCCAATGCTTTTGTCACAACTTTCCTGTTGTCGCCCCCCAAATCATGCCACCACATATGTAGCTCCAAAGGGACCTCTTTACGGACTAAGAAAGGTTCATTTTGATTTGTGCTCATCCTGCACATTTATTAAGGTGATTTTAATTAAAAGAAAATCATGACTCGTTTTGACTTAAGATAAATGACCATCTTTCAGAATTTTAAACAAAACATCCGGCCTTTCCAACACGGCCCTTCAGCACTTCGAAAACAAAGATTTTAAGGCTGTGTCAGCTAACCAGCCAAAACCTTTAAAAGTGACCAAAAGTGGTTGTTCTTGCAAAAACAGCCTTCCGGTGCCCTTTTAGGGACATTCGGCTATTTCTAACAAGAATGGCATCACCCTAATTATTTTCAAATTAAAGTAAATTTTTTGTTCTTTTGGCTACTTTCGCAAAAAAGAAAGTTGGAACCGATGGGGGTTGCCTACGTATCTCACACCCTGTGAGAATCAAACTGGCGTAGTTCGGGCAAATAAAACAAACTATTTTTTATTTGAAAACAAGACTGTTTTTTTTTCATTTCATTGGCAAATAAAACTAATTTTGAAAACACCAACTTTTGCTTTTCCTCTTTTTTTGTTTTTATTTTCTCAAAAACTCGGCAGGGTTTCGACACTATTTGGACATTGATTTTTTAGAAGAGGCGATTAACTCTCTTCAGCCCTCATACTTCTATTTCTCTTTCCTCAACTTTTCCCAATATTCATAAGCTGGTCAGCATGCATGTCCAAAGCAAATAAATGCACAAGTAGCAAGTAGGATGCATCAGGATGGTCTTTTGTTTCGGGTGCACCTGTCCTAGACGGACCCAACCCCTGTGTTGAGTTTCCAAAGTCAAATGCATGTGATGCAAGCAAACGCTCGTACTAGAGATCCGGCATGAGGTCTTGTTATACTAGGTTCAAAACCTGGGTTTATTGTTCTAGACCTGGCTTACCCGAGCGGACAGCTCGAGCCGGGGGGGCAGCGTACTGGGAATACAGAAGCTTCACTGGCTTTGCAAATTGTCCGAACCTCGTTCAAAATTTGGGATATGACTCTAACAGAAAAGAAGTCACACGAAGTGCACACTTATTCATGATTTAGAAGACTCAGAGAGGGGAGGGGATTCGCAATAGTTTATATACAATTCACGGAATATCAAAGCGGTAAAAGCAATCAATTAGCACATTAGGTCCAAATCATGTAGCAAAATCAAATAATGGATAAAACCAACTATAACAATTATTCTAAGCTAGAATTCTTGAACCCTGAACCAGAGATTCTGGGTTCGATCCCCAGTAGAATGGCCAGAGCTGTCACACCTCCTTTTTTACCCTACACCCCCGGAAGAGGATATAGCATGTAAGGGAGTTTTTCCAATTAAAGGACAATCGAAACGGGATTATTTTATTAAAATTCAGAGTCACCACTTGGGATGATTTATGGTGTCCCAAGTCACCGGTGGAATCCCGAATCGAGGAAAATATGACTCTGTTTAACAATCCGCGAACCAGAAATCCGAGTAAAGAATTTTGTTAACCCGGGAGAAGGTATTAGGCATTCCCAAGTTCCGTGGTTCTAGCACGGTCGCTTAACTGTTATATTCGGCTTAATTATCTGATTTTAATCAATTATGAACCTATGTGCCGATTTTAACCTTTTAGCCGTTTTTACTTAATTTAAAGAAGATTGAACGTCGTTTAAAACATTTCTTTGGATTGCGCCACATGAAATGCACCCGCAATCCTAAACATATTTTATTCAACGTTTTGGGATTTGATTTGGGTCACATGAAATGCACACCCGAGTTTAGAAAGGTAATATTATTAAACTAATGTGCCTAGAACAATTTTGCGTTTACAATTTGTGAGGGCCATGGAATTTAGCTAAACAACACTCCTCGAATTATAAGGATTGAGCCAAACTTAAAATAAAATGAGGTCGTGCAATCGAGGCTTTGTTCGGTACAGCATACCAAAAATTATCCTAATTAACGGGTTTGATGCTAACTCGTGAGGGCCATGAGCTATCGTTCATCTATCATGGCTCTCCTCAGTTAAATTATGGTCTTGATATATTCAAGTGCAAAATAAATTTTCCCCTCCCAAGTGGCATTCCAAGATCTCTACATTTGGAATTGGGCTAAAAAGAACTGGGCCCAAAACCGAGCTCTGTAGTATGACAAACATATTGTGTTCCTCCAAATCGAATTAACGTGAAAGTTAGAAGAGGCAAGGCAGCGAAATTAACGCATGAAGAGCGAACCAATCATGAAGTGAAATCCATGTTACATCCGATCACAAACACATACTATCTTAACAGGGAATGACGGATAACTAGCTCAATCAAATGCCCTCCATATCAAACATTGGTTTATCATGACACAGAATCAATCTAAAAAAACAAACATTTTACTCGAAAGCTGGTTTAATCTAGACGAGATGGTAGAAGGAAATCTGTGAAGTGTCCTACTGAACAAACATGAATCTTAAACTTTAAACTTGCAGTAGCCGTGTTTACCAAAACAGTATTTGCATGAATTAATACATATACAAGCCAGCATCTATATTCTATCCCTTCAAAACACTAAAACATGCTGCATTTTAGCAAACTATGACCCAGAATACAAAGCAGACATGAAGCTGCGCAATTAAATCCATGATTCACCTGTCATACTGAACAACACCTACAAAACCTATTCATACACCTTCCAAACATGTTCTTTAATATCGAAATTGAACCTTTAGTTCCAAACACAAATCCAATTTTATACTATACCAGTGACAGCTCAATTAACAACCAACAGCACAGATATACTACATGGTATTAGACAGTAAAAATCAGAGAAAAACTAGATCAAACACAACTTGTATTCCATGGAATTCCCACTCGATTTACATGATCAACATTCAGTCAGTGCTTCTGGCTATGGATATACCTGGAAATAAAAGAGGGATAGCGGAAATGCAAAGTCAGCAGTAACATAAATTCACCCAGATTCAACAAAACTAGCAACGAAATCAGTCCAGAGGAGATGGACCAATTCCCCAACTCAAAGGAAGGCTTTCATTACCCAAGTTCGAACTATTTTGAACCTCAAATAGGATCAGGTATTCTTCAACAGTAAAAGAAACAAACTTCAAAAGTTCTACTCAGAATTTCAATGCAATAGTAATTTTCAGCTGTTTTGGTTTTTTCCAAAAATTTTTATCTCTTTTCAGTCACTTCGGTCTGCCTTGAAAGGCAAGAAATGATGCCTTTATAGGCAAGAAACAGGACAACCTTAAGGGTTCAGCTTTTTTATTTTAGTCCATTTCTAATTTTTGTTTTTGCTTAGGGAACCTTAGTTAACTCTCAGAATTTCGAAACAGTCCCCAACCCAGCTTCTTAGGAAGCTTCCTATTCTGTTACACCAAAGATTCCCTAAGCCAGTTTCCTAAACTACTCCCCCCCCCCCACACACAACCCCTGAAATTACCTTCAGCAAATTATATGGGTCAGATTAACCCAATTTGAAGTGTTGGTGGATCAAGTTTGACCCAACACTTAACAGGCCCCTATGAAGGATTCAAAAACGACCCCAAAGCCCAAACAATATCAAAAGCTTATTTTGAAATTAGGAGAACAAAATTACCTGAATAAACTAAGTTCCCCTTTTAGATTAAAACAATGAGCTACAATTTGAATTAACCAGAGACAAATATATGATTAGGAACACAAACCAGAACTGAAACAGGCAATATCCACAAGTTACAATAGAATTCATGAGAACTTCTACAAGAAAAATTGTAATGCTTACCAAAGGAACCAATATTCAGTGTTTTAATACTTCACCCCATTCAAACTCAGAAATTAAAGTAAAGAAAACTTAGAAGAAAATGAGAGGGTCAGGTGAATAGAAAATGGACAGAAAAGAGAAGAAGCAGAAGGGTGCGAGTATACGAATAAACAGAAGATGGAGATGAAAGGGCAAAAACAGAAATACCTAGGAAATCACATGGACAGAACTTGGGCAACCTCAGGCGACTTCGACTTGACTCGAAACTGGTATTACCCGTGTGTTCTCTTAAGAACAGATTAATAATATTAGTCTCAAGCCGCATCGTTCATAAAAAACTTGACAGCTTTGCCAGATTGTCTCCTTCTTCGTTCTCAGAATTTGATTTGGACCTGGTTTGGTAAGGATTTGGGGAGAAATAGTGGTGGATTGGGGTTAAGGGAATGGTGATGGTTGCATGGCTAGATTTTGGGTGGTGTTCGAGCTCCGTCGTCGGGTAGGGTTTGGAATTCTAGGGCGGCGGTTTGGGTTTGAGGTTTCGAATTGAGATTCAAGCAGTTGGGGTTAGATTTGAGGAAAAAGGGGTACGGATCTGGGATGTGGAGATGGAGGAGGGTATTTGGTGTAAGTTTAGGGTCGATCGGAGCACTACCTCCGACGAAGACGATTTCCGGCCGGCGGTTCCGACGGGGATGGTGAGAGGGGTGAAAGAGATGAAGGGGGTAGGGGCACGTTTGGACACTTAAATATCACATGACTCGAGCTTCTGGACCGTCCGATCAAGAAACCTCGACAGTTATTGGGAAGTTTTCGTTTGGGCTGGGGAAATTCGGATTGGTTCTGGCCCAGATATAGGTCTTCTTTCATTTCTTTTTTTTTTCAGTCTCAAAATTCTTTTTTTTCAAAAATTAAAATAAAACCTAAATTGATTAACAATAATTTTTTAAAACTAAATTAACCTACATAATTAGATTAATCACTCACCATGGTATTTACAATAATCAATTAAGTCCTAAATTTAAAGAAAAATTACATATTTCAAAATTAAAAAGTAAAAATGCAAAATGAATTATTATTTTTTTGTGATTTTCATTTTTTATAAAACAATACTAATTTACTAATTAATCTAAAAATATAAAATTAAATCCTAAATGCAGATGCAACATAGTTTTTGTATTTTTCATGACTTAAATAAAATAAACGTGCACGGACAAATGAAAGTAATTAACAGAAAATGCCACGAAATCCAACAAAATTGCAAACACTGAAAAGAAATTATTTTGTTTTGAATTTGTTGGAGTAATTCATATAGGGCAAAAATCACGCGCTCACAGTAGGTCAATGGCAAACTCAATTTCTTGCTCTGGCGGAAGACTTGGAAGCTCATCGGGAAACTCATTAACCACAGGGATGGACCGAATGGTTGGTGACTCCAGTTCCACATCCTAAACCCGAACTAAGTGATAAATACAGTCCTTTCTGATCATCTTTCTTGCCTTGAGATAGTAAATGAATCTTCCTCTCGGTGATGTCGTATTACCTTTCCACTCCAAAACAGGCTCCCCAGGAAATTGAAATCGGACTATTTTTTATCTACAATCAACGTTGGCAAGGCAAGAAGCCAATCAATCCATACCCATTATAACATCAAATTCCACCATATCTAACTCGATTAAGTCTGTTATGATAGATCGACCATGAACTACTATTATACAACCCCTATATACTTTCTTAGCTATCACTGAGTCCCCAACAGGTGTAGATACCTGAAAAGGTTTAACCAATTCAGGTTTTGTTTCAAACTTACTAGCAACCAACGAGGTAACATATGATAAGGTGGAACCTGGGTCAATCAATGTATATATATCATATGAGGAGACTGATAATATACCTGTAACAACATTGGGCAATGACTCTTGGTCCTGTCGTTCTGCCAACGCATAAATGCGATTTTGAGGACTGCTCGAGCTAGATGCTCCGCCTCTACCTCTACCACGACTCATTGGTGCTTGTGGACCTTTCCCACGGGGGCATACTGATGATGATGAACCAACTACAGATCCCGCTGGCTGAGCTATTCTTGCATCACCTCTCATCGGACAATCCCTCATAACGTGGCCTGGATAACCACAAGTATAGCAAACACCTAATCCCATACGGCACTGCTGTTGATACCCAATTTTTTCTGTATTTTTTATATGCAAAACACCTTTCAAAATAGCATGTATATGCATATATAAGTATATCCCAATGTTACATTATTTTTTTTCTTAAGTTTTCAAAGATTTTCAAATCAATTTACTGCCTTATTTTATCAAGAAAAACCCAATAATTATCCCCAAATTATCATTTTGGTAATTTATTTATTGGATTCTCATGTTTAAACTAAAATATAGCTTCACACATTTTTACAAATTTATTTGGCATTTTTAAGGATAAAATTGCATAATTGCAATATTAGCCATTTTTATGTTTAAATCCATCTCATGTTTATAAAATGGGATTCTGTATTTTTAAATTGATAATTATACGTTATAAGTCATTTTAGTGCTTTTAATTTGTTTTCAGAAATTTATTTATTATTTTTTTATAAATTAAATAGGAAAAGGGAGGCTATTTAACTTATAGCCACATTTGGCCTTTTAATTTGGCCTAATCTACCCGACCAAACCTGGACTAAATCCTGGCCGTTGATCATTTTTTATCAACGGTCCAGATCCTCCCTTACTAAATTAAAACAAACGACCCCCAAGACCCCTCTCATTCCTCACTCAACCAACTCTCTCTGTATATCTCTATCTCTGGTTCTCTCTGGAACCTTCCCCCTTCCCCTCCTCTCTGATGAGTTTCATCCATCTTCTCCAGCCACCTCCTAGCCTGAATCCATGGTGGTTTCACCACCCACCAGCCTTCTATGGCTCTTCACGCTTGGTTACTGAAGTTTCATGACTTGACCACGAAGAGTTGGGTCCAGACCCTTGTTGATTCAAGTTTCACGGCCATCTCCGGCCTTGCTCCGGCAAGCCATGTCTGTTTCGCGCCTGGCCTCGACTCCTCCTGCTTAGATCTAAGCCTTTCTCACCGTTTGGGTTTCTCTGAAACCCTAACTTTTGAGGTTTTTTTGATCTCTGTAGATTTGTTCCAGATCCATGTTTTCCCTAAGCTTTTAAACGATTTTCTGATATTTCTTTCAAAAGTTATGCTTTCAAAGCCCTTATTTTTTGATCTAGGGTTTTTAGATGTTTCTCTGATTTTTCTTTTTTCTTTTGTGTGCTTCTTCTACTATGTTTCTTCTACTGTGTTCTTTGTGTTTCTTCTACTGTGTTATCATTAAGTTTCTGCTACTGTGTTCTTAATCAGTTTCTTCTACTATGTTTCTTTTACTGTGTCTCACATGTTGTTCTTTTACTATGCTTCTCATGAGTTTCTACTACTAAAAGAGCATGCTAAGGGTCTCAGTTCCTTTCTGAGACCTCTGAACCTGTTTCGATTAGTATCTTTTCCTTGATTGCTTGTCCTCTTATCTCTGCACTTGATTGATGGTAAAAACCCTAGAATTTGGGGGTTCATCTGAGTTTTGAGACCATTAGCTATGTGATTTGCTTGTGCTTCATCTCTGAACTTGCTTGATTTCAAAAACCCTAATCTTTTGGACCTATTTGAGTTCCTGGAGTTGTTTCATCTACTGCTTCATTAAGTTTCAAAATCATTGTTTCAATTTTGCTTCTTCATATGATTCCGACTTTTGCTAAACTCTATAAGACCTTTTACTTGACCCGTTTTTGCATGCCTGATAAATGTGTGCTCTTTATATGTGCTGAACTTCCCTCTAAAAGGGCTTTCAATTTTTGATTAATTTTAGACTTCATTTGTACAAGTTTGATTGTTTTCCTTGTTTGCTGACTGCCCTGTTACTCGACTTAAGTTAAAAAACCTTTTCTCAGCTTTTCTGACTTGGTTCATTCATGGACTAGTGATTACAAAATCTCTGATCCTTGATTTACTGGCTACTAATTGATTTCTCTTACCTTATTACTGCAACCGTGTATTCAAGGCTCTGCCCCTAAAATAAACTTCTATGTATTTACCCCTAATTGCCTACTTTGCCCGAGATGTTTATTTGATTTCTTTCCTTAAATAGTTTTTTACCTTTTGAGTTTGAATTACTTAATTAAAGGAAATCTTGTGTTGATTGATTCTTAATTGACATCCAGTTCCTTAATTGTTTTCTTACCTTATTTCTGCCTGTTTTTCACACTATAAATGCACGACTCTTTCATTAGCACCCCATCACTCATAGTCTTTCTAAACTTACACTTACACGCAATAGTATTCTTTCTTATTGTCTGCACTGTGGCCTATTTACAAGACCTACAGCTTTTCTCTATTTGTTTCTTTGAAATTGGTATGTCCTGATTTAAGCTTTAGCACCACAATAAATGTTTATTTACTTCTTTCGTACCTATGTCTAGTCACTGTTTCTGTATAGTTCAACATTTACTTTAGCATGCTGATTTCTTTCTGCCTGTTCTATTCTGAATCCCAAACCCTGCCCCCTATGTGTTTGAGCTATGGTTTAAGGCATGGCAATATGCAAATTATTGTCCATGAATTAAATTTGATCCCTTGGGATCCTAGCCTCTAAATATTGTGTTCTAATAGGCTTATGCGTATGCTGGCATTCTCCATTGCTGGGCATGCCCACAGCCTGCCCTTGCCTCTTTCAATTTCCCTATTCCCCCTAAACCCCTTATGTGTACTAATCTGTAGCTATTTCCCTCTCTTTTCCCCCTTTTAGAATTCTATTTCTGCACTTGCACACTCTCTTAGTCTTTAAGTTCTGCCCCTCTCTTGTGAGCCTTGCCTTGGGACCCTTTGAGCTCCCTCTGAACTTGGACACTTGAGGGTTGGCCCTTCCACACTGCACTTTTCCTAATCTGATAATACATTTGGGTGTGATCATTGCCCGGAGTCCTTTTTGAGGCTCTTAGGGAACTTTGACACACTCAAATGAGAGAAAGGCTTTGGATCTTGATCTTATGGAGTTGGTTTACCTCATATTTCAGACATGAAGTCTGAATCAGACTCTCCTGTGGTTGTACTTTTATTTACATTTTTCTGATGTATTTTACTTTATTTTGGTCTGTGATAATTTGTAATAAACTCTTGGGGATGGCTAGTGAAAAGGGCGGGTAACTATGTATGCAAAGGGTAGATACTATGCCTATAGGTATTTTTGAATTCTGCATTCTCACATAGATATCATGTCCATAGGTATTTTTGAATTTTGCATTCTCACATAGAAATCATATCTATAGGTATTTCTGAATTCTGCATTCTCTCATATAGAAATCATGTCCATAAGTATCTGGAAATCTGAATTCTGCCTATGCATATAGAAAATATGCCTATAGGACATTCTGAATCTTGTATATCCATTTCATCTAGAAATCATGTTCATAGGTATTAAACAATCACTGCAATTAGATATCATGTTCATAGGTCTTAAACAAAGTTCAACACCTAGATATCATGCCTATAAGGTTTCTGCACTTTTAAGGCTTCTAACCAACTACACGTAGAAAGCATGTCTATAGGAATTATTAATCGAATCTGAATCGCTTCATTCATGTCTACAGCCAAACCAGTACTAACAAGGATCATCATTTGCAGAACTCATGACCTTCGCAAAAACTTGCTTTCTTTAATATTCTGACAACCTTTTTAACTAGTACGTACTCAGTTTATTATTATTGCTTTCTGAATTCAGTAGATACCATGCCTATAGGATCCTTGTCCAACACTTAGGCAAGCCTTAGGGCAAAGTTATAAACTGAATTTGTGCTATTAACTACAACCAGCAGGTAGGCCTGATTCGGGCTTTTTATCTGAATTATGTAATAAATTAGTCTGCCTCAATCGTTAAGTTCTTAATCAAACCATAAACAGTATGTGAAAGTCATGCTAATTATGTGCTTTCTTTGTTCAAGGAGGTACATCTGAGCCTTTTACTTGTTATGTGCTTTCCCCCAACTTGCTATATATGTTTTTGTATGTCGCCTTAGAATTTTGCCTTTGAAACTGTAAATAAGCCTAATATCCCTCCCCCTTAGGATTAGTAGTCTTAAATGCCTCCGGGACTGATAGGATTGGGACGGGTAATAACATGCAATAAGTAAACGAGACCATTCCGCGCTTTAATACCTTAACAGGGTGGGAAAGGGTAGATATGGATATGAAGACCACGCGATAACGTCTCGTGTATCCCCTCACTGAGGAGTGATTACCGGATATTGTGTGGGGTGATCCATATTATTAATAAACCTAGGACCTCCCTTTTCCCTTTGTTTCTTTGTTTCTTCTAAAGATTTCAAACTATTTCTTTTAAGAAAATTAGCTTCCTTTTAATTCTTTCCAATTTTATTTGTAACCATTATGTGAAAATCCCCTATTATTTAAAGTTTTATTTGCCTACATGTTATTTGCACCTAAATTCACAACAATAGTCTGACCGGGAACCACACTAGTGAATCCTGAGGGGTGCCTAACACCTTTCCCTTGGGATAATTTCAAGCCTTTACCCAATCTTTGGTTACTTAAATCAAACCTTCTTGGTGTACTAATACACCTTAATCTTTAGGTGGAGACTCTTCAATTCAAACCCAAATTCCCAAAAAGGGAACGAGTTGTCCTCCCAAATGTCATAAACCCTATTTCACGAGAAAAAGGGGGCACGACAGCATGGCGACTTTGCATAACATCTCTCATCTCAAAACCCGATGTATCTGGCTGAGGTGTTCAATGTACAGGGGCGGGCACTGGAGCTGGTGCCCCTCGGAGCTCTTCTATAAAGGGTAGGGTATGTGAAGTCTAAGATGGAACCTCACCATGAGATTCTCCCCGAGCCCTGGTAACTCGTGGCGCTCGACTAGTAGTCTCACCAGCCACAGACTTTCCCTTCTGGGGCGGCCGTACTCTTTGGAGGCATCGCTGAAAATATAACATATCATTAGGAACATAAATTCTTGTATTGCACCATCTGAGATAAAAAAAAGAGGATAATATCCTACATGTCATGTAGCCTCCTGTCTATAAGTATGGTACATAACACACCCATAAACAAGACTCTACTAGACATGGTCTGTAGACAACCCTAGGATACAACTGCTCTAATATCACTTTTGTCACAACCCAAACCGATGGGCCGCAACGGGTGCCTGAGTCCTACCTGTCAAACACCCCTAATCATGCGCCTAAGATATAAACATGAATAACATCTGCTGAATTACGAGAATAATAGACATGAAGGAAATCTTCCCAAAAGGCATACATACATATATGTGCAACATACGCAGGGCGAGCCGACAAGGCTGCTATAGACAACTATACATCTCAAAACTGGAAGCCGGCAAGGCCACATATTATCCAACTAGACATACTGTCTACAGACCTCTAATGAAAACATAATTGTACAAAGACGGGACTGAGCCACGTCATACCCATATGTATATATATAAACATATCGTACCTAAATCAAAAACAGTCCCGGATCAAGTAGAGCACGCCAATTCTCGCTGATCAAGGATCCTAAGAAGGGGGACCGTCAGCTTGCCTACCTACACCTGCAGGCATGAAATGCAGGCCCCATGAAATAGGGCGTCAGTACAAAAAATGTATTGAGTATGTAAGGGATGAAAATTAGTACGTAAAAAACATAGATGAAACATGGAATAAAGAAACATGTCTTTAAATCTGAATAACTTTGTAAATTCAAAAACATTTATAATGTCATGCACGTGCGTATAAATGTCGTGCCATGCATAGGTATGGGTGTACATAATATCATCAAGTCACAGAGGGCATCCCATCATATCGTCTCGGCCACTGTGGGCAACATCATCAACATATACCAACTGATCAGGTGGTGGTGCATATATAATGCCGTAACCTTTTCCTATATCCCATATACATATATTTACATATATACGTTTATATAATGTCATCTGGTCATGGGTTAATGAATATGCATAAATGGGTGAAATGCATGAAAAATACGTAACAATCCCAATATTCCTTCCAGATAAAATTTTTTAAACAGCGTATTATTCTGAGACCCAGGAACAGAAGATAATAAAAATTCTCATGGGGAATCATGAATATAAACACCCATAGTATTTCTATGGATAGAGTAATTTATGAAAACTATGCGTTTACTCGTTTCATCCATATAATTTGGACCATGCCAAAAGAAAGAAGGGATGGCCATAACATACCTGGAGTAGGAAAACTCCGTATAATATTCTTGGCGAAGATTGCATCGTACTCTTCTAGAACTGCAAAATTCCACGTTGCTATTATTCCAACAAATTCTCGTTGGAAAATTTGCTTTTGTTTCTAACGTTTTTGAAGAAGATTATATATACCAAAGTGACTTATGAATATATCAAAGAAGATTCTAACGTTTTTGGACTAAGAATGATCAATAATGATTCATGGTATTCTGATCCTAAAATGAGATAAGACATATAATGAAGTCTTATCTTATCTTGGTTAAATTTGTCTTATCTTATCTTGGTTAAATTTTAACTTTAGGTAGACACATGGCAATAATGACCAAGAGTCATGTTTAGCCATTATGGCTTTATCCCACTATGATGACTCGACCAGTCGTCTCATGAGTTACCGCTCCGTTTCCCCCATTTCTGCTTCTTTATGCTTTGTTTATCTGTGTTATGTGGTATCGGGTTGGTCGAATCTAATCCGGAATGATTTTGGTAAGGTTTGAGACACTTAGTCTCTTTGGAGTGAGTTTAGGTTGGAAAAGTCAACTGGATGTTGACTTGTATGTTAGAGGGCTCGGATGTGAGTTCCGATGGTTCGGATAGCTTCAGGAGGTGATTTGGGACTTAGGAGTGTGATCGAAATGAGTTTTGGAGGTTCGGAGTAGATTTAGGCTTGAATTGGCGAAGTTGATATTTTGAGAGTTGCAGTAGTTCCGTTAGGTCATTTGGGATGTGTGTGCAAAATTTTAGGTCATTCGGACGCGGTTTGGTTGGGTTTTTGATCAAAAACGGAATTTGGAAGATTTTAGGAAGTTTGGCTTGAATCCAATGTGTTTTGGTTGATTTGATGTTGTTTGAGGTGTTTGAAGATTGGAACAAGTTTGAATAAGGTTTTGGGATATGTTGGTGCTTTTGGTTGAGGTCCCGGGGGCTTTGGGTGATTTTGGATGGTTGACGGGGAGTTTGAGACTTTGTTGCAACTGCAGATTTTGCTGCTTCTGGTATTTCTGCACCTGCGGATTGGGGACAGTAGGTGCGATTCCGCAGGTGCGATAAGGGAGGTCATAGAAGCGGAAATGCTTGGGAAGGCAGGGACCACAGATGCGGTTGTAGGACCGTGCCTGCGAAGGCGCAGGTGCGAAAAGTTGATCGCATATGCGATTTTTGCCGTTAAGTGAAGAACCGCAGAAGAGGTTAGTTGGCCGCATATGCGGTACCGCAGAAGCGGAAATTTGACCGCAGATGCGAAATGTCTGGGCAGAAAGTATAAATTGTGGCCTTCACGATTTTTCACCATTTTTCACCATTTCTATTTGGCTTTGGAGCTTTTTGGGCGATTTGAAAGAGGGATTTCAAGGGAAACTCATTGAGTAAGGAATTTGGACCTAAAACTCGTGCCTATGCTATTATTTCATGGATTAGAGCTAGAAATTTATGGAAATTAAGGGTTAAAATTGGGGAAACTAGGGCTTGGAAACTTAGACCTTTAATTGAGGATTTAAAGGACCATTTGGGGTCGAATTTCAGAACTTTTGGTATGTATGGACTCGTGGGGAGATAAGGAAATTATTGATGTAAATATTATCGAATTCCGAGACGTGGGCCCAGGGTTCAGGTTTTGGTAATTTCGGGATTTGTGTAGTATTTTGATTATTTTCGTTTAGGCTTCATTGCCTTAGCATATTTTGACGTCTTCGTTCTGATTTTGGATAGATTCGACGTGAGTGGAGGCCGATTCGAGGGGCAAAGGCATCGCGGGCTAGAGATTTGGTCGGATTGAGGTGAGTAATGATTGTAAATGATGTTCTGAGGGTTCAAAACCCCAGATTGCACATTGTTTTGCTATATTGAGGTGACGCACATGCTTGATGACGAGCATGGGGTCGTGCACTGTTGGAGATTGTGACTTAGTTCGTCCCGAATGGCTATTTTACCGCGTATTTGACTGAAAACTATTTGTTGTCATCATGTTTGGGCTGAATGCCATATTTGGGCCTAGTGCCAGCTATTTGAACCCTTCGGGGATTTATATTGATATTTCCTCACTGTTTTGACATTATACTTCAACTCAGTCATGATATTTTCCATTGTATTCATACTCAGCCATGTTTACTCTGTTTTAATACTTAAATGATATTTTAAATGAAAATTGGGCTGAGAATCACTGTTCTACTATTGCTCGAGTAGCTTGTGAGGATTTTTGACTGAGTAAGACCGAGGGTCTATATTGTGAGGAAACACCGATTCTGATTTGAGGTTGGGCCTGAGATATGTACACCACGAGGTGTCTTGATTGATATAAGGCCGAGAGCCTAGTGATGACGCCATGAGATGGCTTGATATTGTGCTTGGGCCGTAAGGTCCCCCTCCAGCAGTCTGTACACCCCCAGTGAGTGCGGGTACCCATTGTGATGTGAGATTTAGCCTGAGGGGCTGGTATTGTTCTAAGATGTTTCCCTAGGGGCGGATTTGTTGATACTGTACCCGAGGGGCGAATCTTTATGTGTTCATTTTCCTTTAATTGCTTGTCAATTACCTGCTTAAATTGTTAAAAAGTCTTTTCATGAAGTTTAAGTTGAATTAAAATGGCTTTCACATATCTTTATCGATTTACTATTTTTACTGGTTTTACTGCTTCATTATAGCATGTTTTGTGCCTTACGTGATTTCCTGCTTTTAGTCTTATTTATGATTATTACTCACTGAGTTGGAGTACTCACTTTACTCTCTGCACCCCGTGTGCAGATTCAGGCGTAGCTGGTCCCGCTCTTGAGTGCTGATCCTTCTAGCTTCAGGCGGATTCGAGGAGTCTTTAGGTAGCTGTTGGCGTTCACAGCCTAGAGCTTCCTCCCTATCTTATTTCTCCATGTTCTTAGTTTCTCTATTAAACTCTGTAGTTTTCTCGGAGCATTCTGTATTGTTTAGATGCTCATGACTAGTGACACCCCGGTAACGGGCTCTGTTTGGGTTGTATTCCTCAACTTATGCTATTATTTGCTACTTTGAGTTATTTTATCATGCTTTAGACTTTAATCTTGTTGTTTAACTGTTTAAAATTGAGGCCTTGTCTTCACGAGAGGCGCCATTGCGCCCGGGTTTGGGTTTAGGGTCGTGACAAGTTGGTATTAGAGCCTAGGTTACATAGGTCTCACGAGTCATGAGCAGGTTTAGTAGAGTCTCGCGGATCGGTACAGAGGCGTCTGTATTTATCCTCGAAAGGCTGCAGAACCTTTAAGAAAAAAATCATATTCTTGAAATTCTCGTCGTGCGAATTTGTTGATCCGAGTACTAAACTTTCGTTATTCTATTCTCTCATAGATGGTGAGGACATGCGCTACCGGTCAGGATGGACGACCACCAATACCACCAGCTGTGGCCACTAGAGGCCGAGGACGCGGTTGTGGTCGCGGTAGGGGCAGAGGTGTGGCCCGCACATCAGCTAGAGCAGCACTTGCAGATCCACCAGTCGCCCCAATTTAGGATCAGGTCCCAGTTGTGGACGCTCTAGCAGTACCAGCTCAGGCACCAGTTGTGCCTATTGTAATTCCGGGTGTTCAGGAGGCCTTGGCTCAGATTCTATCAGTTTGCACTGTCCTAGATCAGGCGGTCTCAGGCACTACAGCTGAAGCTATTTCTCAGGCCGGGGGAGGCAATTATACTCGTGCCGCTCGCATGCCAGAGCAGGTCGTGCAGGGACTTTAGACACCGGGAGCACATCCAGCCCAGCCGGTTGCAGCTGCTCAGGACTATGTAGTTCCTGCCATGCCAGAGGATGAGCAACGTAGGTTGGAGAGGTTTGGTAGACTTCAGCCTCCGACCTTCAGTGGTGCAGAGGGCGAGGATGCCTAGGGTTTCTTTGATAAGTGTTAGAGGATGCTTCGTATAGCAGGTATTCTGGAGACCAGTGGGGTCGCTTTCATTACTTATCAGTTTTCTAGAGTTTCCTTCGCTTGGTGGGAGGATTTTGAGAGGCGTAGGCCTGTTGGTGCATCACCCCTTACCTGGTAGCAGTTCTCCGTTCTCTTCCTAGAGAAGTATGTGCCTCAGTCTCGCAAAGAGGAGTTGTGCAGGCAGTTTGAGTGGTTGCATTAGGGGGAGATGACCGTGTCACAGTATGAGTTGAAGTTCTCTGAGTTAGCTCGTCATGCTATTTGGCTGGTTTCGACAGATAGAGAGAGGATTAGGAGGTTTGTTGATAGCCTCACTTATTATCTTCGTATTCTCATGACTAGGGAGAGGGTGTTTGGTGCTACTTTCGAGGAGGTTGTGGATATTGCCCATGAGATTGAGTCTGTTCGTCACCAGGAGCGAGAGGAGAGGGAGGCCAAGAGGCCTCGAGGTTTTGGTAGCTATAGTGGTGCTCCTTCGAAAGGTCAGTTTCAGCACAGTAGAGGCCATTCATTTAGGCATACTCAGCCAGCTCGCCCAGGTTATCATGGGGCGTCATCGGGTCATGGTTCTCACAGTTCTCATCAAGGCCAGTCATCACTTAGTGCCCTTCCAGCTTAGAGTTCGTCCCGTACTCATTGTTTCAGTCTGCCACAGAGATGCCTCTATATTATTTGATCCTGGTTCCACCTTTTATTATATGTCATCATACTTTGCTTGTTATTTGGGTATGCCCCATGAGTCTCTTGCTTTACCTGTCCATGTATCTACCCCCGTGGGTGATACTGTTATTGTAGACCGTGTGTACCGGTCATGTGTGGTGACTATCGGGGTTCTAGAGACCCGTATGGATCTTTTATTATTGTGTATGGTGGATTTCTATGTCATTTTGGGCATGGATTGGCCATCTCCGTGTCGGGCTATTCTGGACTGTCATGCTAAGATAGTCACATTGGCTATACCGGGTGTACCACGAATTGAGTGGCGAGGTGTGACTGATTGTGTTCCTAGTAGAGTGATCTCATTCTTGAAGGCCCATCGTATGGTTGGGAAGGGTTGTCTTTCATATCTAGCCTTTGTGAGGGATGTCGGTGTTGAGACTCCCGATATTGATTCTGTTCCAGTTGTGAGGGATTTTCCCGATGTGTTTCCTGCAGACCTATCAGGCATGCCACCGGACAGGGATATTGATTTTGGTATTGATCTAGTGTCGGGCACTCAGCCCATTTCTATTCCGCTGTATCGTATGGCACCAACGGAGCTGAAGGAGTTAAAGGAGCAGCTTCAGGAACTCCTTGATAAGGGATTCATTCGGCCTAGTGTGTCACCTTGGGGTGTGCTGGTTCTATTTTTGAAGAAGAAGGATGGCACGATGAGGATGTGCATTGATTATAGACAATTGAACAAGGTAACAATTAAGAACAAGTATCCTTTGCCTCGCATTGATGATTTATTCTACCAACTTCAGGGAGCGAGAGTGTCCTCCAAGATTGATCTCTGTTCAGGTTATCACCAGTTGAAGATTAGGGACTCGGATATTCTCAAGACAGCCTTCAAGACCAGATATGGTCATTATGAGTTCCTTGTTATGTCTTTCGAGCTGACCAATGCCCCAACAACGTTCATGCATCTGATGAACAGTATGTTTCAACCTTATCTTGATTCGTTCGTGATTTTCTTTATTGATTATATTCTGGTGTACTCGCGTAGTCACGAGGAGCACGCGAAGCATTTGAGAGTTGTGTTGTAGAGGTTAAGGGAGGAGAAGATTTATGCAAAGTTCTCCAAATGTGAGTTCTGGCTCAGTTTAGTGGCTTTCTTGGGGCATATGGTGTCCAGCGAGGGTATTCAGGTTGATCCGAAGAAAATAGAGGCGGTTCAGAGTTGGCCCAGACCGTCCTCAGCCATAGAGATTCACAGTTTTCTTGGTTTGTCGGGTTATTATTGCTAGTTTGTTCAGGGATTTTCATCTATTGCATCACCCTTGACCAAGTTGACTTAGAAGGGTGCTCCATTTGTGTGGTCGGATGAGTGTGAAGAGACCTTTCAGAAGCTCAAGACAGCCTTGACCACGGCTCCAGTGTTAGTTTTGCCATCAGCTTTAGATTCATATACCGTGTATTGTGATCCTCCGAGAGTTGGTATTGGTAGTGTATTGATGCAGGAGGATAGAGTTATTGCTTATGCTTCTTGTTAGTTGAATCCCCATGAGAAGAACTACCCCGTTTATGATTTTGAGTTGGCTGCCATTATTCACGCGTTGAAGATTTGGAGGCATTATTTGTATGGTGTGTCTTATGAGGTGTTTACTGATCATCGTAGCCTCCAGCACTTGTTCAAATAGAAAGATCTTAATTTGAGGCAGCGGAGGTGGTTTGAGTTGCTTAAGGATTATGATATTACCATATTGTACCATCCAAGAAAGGCCAATGTGGTGGTCGATGCTTTGAGCCGAAAGGCGGTGAGTGTGGAGAGTTTGGAATATATTCCAGTTGGGGAGAGACCTCATGTAGTTGATGTTCAGGCCTTGGCCAATCGGTTCGTGAGGTTCGATATTTCGGAGCCTATTCGGGTATTGGCTTTTGTGGTTTCTCGGTCTTCCTTATATGATCGCATCAGAGAGCGCCAGTATGATGATCCGCATTTGCTTATCCTTTGGGACAACGTTCAGCATGATGATGCCAGAGATGTGACCATTGGTGATGATGGGGTGTTGAGGATGTAGGGCCGGATATGTGTGCCCAATGTGGATGGGCTTCGGGAGTTAATTCTAGAGGAGGCCCATAGCTCGCGGTATTTCATTCATCCGGGTGCCACGAAGATGTATCAGGATCTGAGGTACCACTATTGGTGGTGGAGGATGAATAAAGATATTGTGGGATTTGTAGCTTGGTGTCTCAATTGTCAGCAGGTGAAATATGAGCATCAGAGACCAGGTGGCTTGCTTCAGCAGATGGATATTCCAGAGTGGAAGTGGGAGGATCACTATGGATTTTGTAGTTGTACTTCCATGGACCTTTAAGAAGTTCGATGCTATTGGGTGATTGTGGATCGGCTGACCAAGTCCACGCACTTTATTCCTGTATGTACTACCTATTCTTCAGAGCGGTTGGCAGGGATCTATATCCGAGAGATTGTTTGTCTACATAGTGTTACGGTTTCCATCATCTTAGATATAGGTACTCAGTTTACTTTGCAGTTTTGGAGGGCCGTGTATAGAGAGTTGGGTACTCAGGTTGAGTTGAGCATAGCTTTTGACCCTCAGATGGACGGGCAGTCCGAGCGCACTATTTAGATATTAGAGGACATGTTGCGTGCTTGTGTCATTGATTTCGGAGGGTCATGGGATGAGTTTCTACCACTTGCAGAGTTTTCTTATAACAACAGTTATCAGTCGAGTATTCAGATGGCTCCATATGAGGATTTATATAGGAGGCGGTGTAGATCTCCAGTTGGTTGGTTCGAGCCCGGTGAGGCTAGGCTATTGGGGACAGACTTGGTTTAGGATGCTTTGGAAAAGGTAAAGGTGATTCAGGAGAGGCTTCATACAGCGCAGTCGAGGCAAAAGAGTTATGCTAACAAGAAGGTTCGAGATGTGTTTTACATGGTTGGTGAGAAGGTTCTGTTGAAGGTTTCTCCCATGAAGGGTGTTATGAGATTTAGGAAGAAAGGGAAATTGATTCTACGGTTCATTGGGCCTTTTGAGGTGCTCTGGAGGATTGGGAGGTGGCTTATGAGCTTGCCTTGCCACCCAGCTTGTCGAGTGTGCATCCGGTATTTCATGTTTCTATGCTCCGAAAGTATATTGGGGATCTGTCTCATGTTCTGGATTTCAGCACGTTTTAGTTGGATGGTGATTTGACCTATGATGTGGAGACGGTAGCTATTTGCCGCGCCCCCTTTTTCCCTCTTTGCATCGGAAAATCGGGTTTATGATTTTGGTATAGGACAACTCATTCCTTTTGGGAACTGGGTTTTGCATTTGAAGAGTCGCCACCTAATGATTTAAGGTACATTAGGACACCCATAAGGTTCACTTCTAAGTTTGTTTGATAACCAGAGATAGGGTAAGGGCTTGAAATTATCCTAAGGGGAAGGTGTTAGACACCCCTCAGGATCCACAAGTGTAGTTCCCGACCAGACACTTTTTTGAGAATTTGAGCAATTTAGCAAATAGACGAGTATATGCTCAGATAGTAGGGGATTTCAGTTTAAATACATAAGAGTTTGAAAGAACAATTATTAAAAGACGAATTTTGAAAAGAAGTTGCAAATGAAAAGGAAAGTGGTCCTAGGTTTATTTATAATATGGATCACATCAATGCGATACCCGGTATGACACTCTTCAGAAGAGGGGATACACGTGATATTAGTGCACCTGTCATCATATCCATATCTACCATTCCCATCCCGTTAAGGTATTAAAGCGTGGATTGGTCTCGACCACTATTGCATGCTATTACCCGTCCCATTCCTATTAGTCCTGGAGGACCTTAGGACTACTATTCCTAAAGGGGAGGGATATTAGGCTAACTTTTAGGTTTCAAAAGGTGAAAAAAGCTAAGGTGACATACAAAAACATATAGGAATGCACATTAGGGGGAAACATGTAAACAACTAAGAGGCTCATGTATACCTCCTCAAGCAAAGCACATAAATAGCATGACTTAAACACAATCAGGGTCTGAATTTAAAGTACTAAGGCAAAGGGAGTTTTAATTGTTGAGGCAGACCAGTTTATTACATAACTCAGATAAGAAGTCTGAATCAGACCTGCCTGCTGGTTCTAGTAGTTACTAACTAACAAAGGCGGATTCCATTTTTTTTGTTGCCACCTAAGGCTTGCCTAAGTGTGTTTGGTGAGATCCTATAAACATTGGTGCCTATTACTGATTAGGAGTGTAGCAAAACAATGACAGTTTTAAAACGAGTGATTTGAGATCCTATAGGCATGCTTTCTAAACCGTATTAATAAAAGGAGAGTAGGTAGTTTAAAACTAGTTCAGAATAGTACAAGTTAAACTGATTTTAAATTAGACTGGTTTCAGATCCTATAAGCATGATATCTATTATTGCTAATTTCTAATTCCTATAGACATGATATCTAGTTGAACGTGAAATGAAACAGGCAGGAATTACTTAAAATTCCTATAGGAATGATTTCTATGGAAAAAAATATTGATTTTAACCTTATGGACATGATGTCTGATTATAGCCGTTTAGATCCTAAAACATGGTGTCTAAGTGTGGTAATAAGACATGCAGAATTTAAAACAAGTCCTATAAGCATGTTATCTAAATGCAGAGTTAAATATGCAAAATTTAAAATAGGTCATATAGGCATGTTTTCTACCCTTCTAATAGCTAAACATGCATAATTACCCATCTCCTTTTCACTAGCCAACCCCGATATTTATTACAAATTATTACAGACCAAATAATGAATTACATCAGAAAAGTGTAAAAGAAGAAGTTGCAACCAGAGGAAGCCTGATTCTTGACTTCCTCTCTGAGTTATGGAATAAACCACCTCAAGCACCACTTCTTTCAAAGCCTTTCTCAGACTTGGGTATGTCAAAGTTCCCTAAGGGTCTCAAGGGACCCCGAGCAGCGCTTACACCCAGGTTTGCATAACCAGATAGAGATGAGTGCAGTATGGAAGGGCCAGCGAGGGAGCTCATGGGTACCAAGGCAAGGCTCACACAAGAGGGGCAGAACCTAAGTTCTAAGAGTATAGTGGAAGTGCAGAAACAGAGATTTATTTAAAACTGGGTTGAGAATAGTAAGGGGTAAGAGTGATTTGAAAACAGTAGTAGTAAAGCAGAATCAACAGTTGCACAAATGGTTCAGGAGTTTGGGAATACATTGCATTGAGCATATGACCCTAGGAGGAGTTAGGTTTGGACATGCACAACAATAGATGATATTGGCATGCCCATAAACTAGCCAGGGAATACAAACACATAAGGGGATATGGGGTTTGGGATTCATAAGTCAGTAAATCACATAATCAAGTGACTGACAAAGTACATACATAAGGGAACACATTAATTTAGAAGGGGAGGGAGCAGATTACAGCATGCTTAGTAATGAAACTTGATTGGATAAGTATAAGTAGAAACATGCAAGAGTTAAGGAAACAGCTAAAGAAACATGTTGTTTTTTATGCTCGAATATTAATTAGGACATACCAGTAAGAAGCAAATGTAGAAAGGAAAAGTAAGCAAATTTCCACAGTCTAACCTTGGCTTTCAGCCGGCTAGACAAAGCAGTAAGCACAAGTAGTAACAGAGAAGAGAGAGAGAGTTTTGAGTGAAGTGTGTGTTCTGAACTCAGATGTTTTGTGCGTTTGAAAGAAAAAGGATACAGGGTATTTATAGCTTCTAAAAACGAGTGAAAAGTAAGGTAATAAGTAAAGTTTTAATACAAATATGGAAACAATCAACAATTAGAATCAATTATACAAGTGATTCCCTTTAATTAAGGAATCACTGTTTAACGGGTAGTAACAGGTTCAAATAAGGAAAGAAATCAATTTGGGAGTAGATTGATTATTGCCATAAAAGGGGTAGTAAAAGCATGCAGCGAACAATCAAGTCTGAGTACGAAAATATGCTTATTTTTGGAAAGGATTCAGCAAGGTAAATATTACAGTAAAGGAAAAAAATCAATCAATTTTAAACAGGCGAGTGAAATTGGGGTTCATAAAAGAAAAAGCTTTTGAATCAGTCACAAGATCAAGATCAATCAAGGAAGAAACATGCTTCTGCACTTCAGTAGATAAACACAGTGAACAGAGACATCAGACATGCGAGGCCAAGCCCATTGGCAAAAAAAGTAGCATACAATAGTAGCAGAAATAAGCATAAGGTTCAGTAGATAGTCAGGGCTCCAACATATAGCCAAAGTGAAGAAGAGAGTCAAACAAGTAAAGGCATCATAGTAACAGGTGAGGAAACCTTTTGAAAAGTTAGGGTTTCAAGTCGAGTTTAAAAGATAGTAAAACTTAGAATCAGATAAGTCACATAAAGAAGAGGGAGTCAGAAACAAAGAACTTTAATCGAATCAAGTGCATGCTCAAACAAATAGTTTCATACCAAGAAGACTTAGGGTTTTCAACAATAATCGAGTTTAAAAGATGATAAACAAATAAGTCAAGCAAGAACTTAACCAAACAAGTACTCATCTAACAAACAGCTTCAGAACTCGAATGAGACCCAAAAGAAATTAGGGTTTTCAACATGCTAACTCAGATAGAAGAACAACATGAGCAAAACATAGCAAAATCACAAACACGTTAAAATCAGAGAAGGGATTTTTGAAATAACTTAAAGGAAAACCCTAATCGAAAAATGAAGAGTCATTTTGAAAGCAAAGTTAAAGAAACTTCGAGAAACACTTAAGAAAGTCATAGTAAGTACAGATCTAAAGTAGATCTGAAACAAAGTTGAAAGATCTTAAAGATTATGGTTTCGAAAAACCCAGAAAAGGTGAGAAAGGCCCTGAAAGTTACTGATCTAACCAGGAGAGTGAAGGATCTGACTCGAACGGCCATGGTTGGCCGGAGAAAGGTCAAGGATGACCGGATAAAAGCCACGAACTGAAATCGAACAAAGACTGAACTAGATTCCCTCAAGGTTTGGCCGTGAAACCACGGGAAAAAACACCCAGGAGCCATAGGAGGCCACTACACGTCTCCAATGGCCATGGGAGGCCATGGATTAGGCAAGGTTTAGGGTGGATTAAGGTGTAGTTTGATGGCGGCGGCTAGGGTTCGTAAGAGTTTTAGAGAGAGTTGAGAGAGAAGAGGGATTCAAAGGCAGCAGTAGGTGAATAATGAAGTAGGGTAAGTTTTTCGTTTGGAGTTAAAAAAGGAAAGGGAAGTCGGTGGTCGTTGATCTAAATGATCAACGGCTGAGATTAAAGAGGTTAGGTGGGAACCCGGGTTGGGTCGTGTAAATTGGATTAGGGGGTCGGGTTTGAGTGGGAATTGGGCCAAAAGAATTGGGTTCAGATTCGGGCCAAATTAGGCTATAATTGAAATGAAATTGGGCTATCATTTGAATAGCCATTTTTCCCCTTTTAAAATTATAAAAATAGTAAATTAATTTCTGAAAATAAATTAAAAGTACTAAAATTATTTAGGACATATAATTATCAATTTAAAAATATTGGACTTAATTTTCATGAATACAAACGCAATTAAATCCTAAAAGAGGCTAATATTGCAATTATGCAATTTAGCTTTAAAATACTAAATAAATTTGTAAGAATATGCAAAAATTCCGTTAACTATATTTTAGCATAAATATAAAAGTCCAACAAGTGAATCACCAAAATGATAATTTTTGAAAATAATTATTGGGTTTTTATGGATAAAATAGAGAAATAAATTGGTTTAAAAACCTTTAAAAATTAAGAAAAAATAACAAAACACTTGGACATACTTATATATGCATACATATTTTATTTTCAAGGTATTTCTCATATTGAAAAATATATAGGAAAAATTGGGTATCAACACTATTTTGGGTCGCCAGGTTCGAAAGTTGAGGTCAAAGGTTATAGCTTCAGTGAAAGTGCAGTGGAGAGGTTGGCCCATGGAGGAGGCTATCTGGGAGACCGAGCAGGAGATGCGGAGCAGATATCCTCACCTGTTTGAGGCTTCAGGTATGTTTCTTGACTCATTCGAGGATGAACATTTGTTTTAAGTTGGGGAGGATGTGACGACCCGGCCAGTCGTCTCATGAGTTACCAATCCGTTTCTCCCATTTATGCTTCTTTATGCTTTGTTTATATATGTTATGTGGTATCGGGTTAGTCAGATCAAATCCGGATTAATTTTGGTAAGGTTTGAGACACTTAGTTTCTTTGGAGTGAGTTTAGGTTGGAAAAGTCAATTGGATGTTGACTTATGTGTTAGAGGGCTCAGATGTGAGTTCCGATGGTTAGGATAGCATTGGGAGGTGATTTGGGACTTAGGAGTATGATCGGAATGAGTTTTGGAGGTTCGGAGTAGATTTAGGCTTGAATTGGCAAAGTTGATATTTTGGCGATTTCCGATTGGTAGGCGAGATTTTGATATAGGGTGCACAGGAAAGTACCACGATTCTGTTGAATTAGTTTGGATTACCTGCAAGTATGGCAATCTTGAAAAGAGAGTTTTCTGTCAACGCCTTGGGTGTAGCATGTGGCTTGTCTTGGAATCTTTTACAGTTACGAATATTATGAAAAACTAAATAAACACAACAGATTTCTGTATATTATTTTTTTGTTTAAGTAGAACTTAAAATGTGCGAAGGAAATATAAAATTCTGTTAATTATCTTCCTTTACTACTTACTAGAGAGTCCTAATAAGTGGCAGCATCTACAAAATGATCAATCTCTTTTGCATTAGACCTGTCGTATGTTTGACATGCAACTAAATAGAAGTAGAAAATTACATGTCAATCTGCAAATTAGAGGACAGTTTTGTTGGGGAAGCATCTACCGTTAGATTGAAATCTGAATGTCATATCGTGCCTGAAGTCCAGATCTTCTTTCTGTTGTTTCTTAATTCTTATTAACATTAAGCTTGTTATTCTTTAAATGCAGAGGAGAAAGGTTGCTGAGGAACCTAATGAAAAACCGACAAACTTTTTGACAAAAGCCAGCATTACCCACAGCTCTATCAACAAAGGTTGGTTTAGTTAATCCATTTGATTCTGTTCTGAGTGTAACATTGCTTCCCACTGTTCCTTTGACCTTTATGTCTCAATATATCTCTTGGGTCAGAATACCCTTCATTTGTGATAATCATGGGAGTGAATTTCCATTCGAAGAATAGTTTTTGAAGTGATTTCTAGACTATGATTATCACCCTACCTATAAAAGAAATTGTTTTCTAATTTTCTTGTTTAGGTCAGAAAATTGAAATGTGCTGCTCAAATCTATCGTTTGGGCCTTAGGCTTCCATTTTTTGCAATCTCACTATTATATAGTTGGTCCTTCTTGGAGCTGAAAGAACGTTAACATGGTTTTTGGAATTTATAACCTGTATGCATACCTTTCTTAATTTGCTGACATATTTTCTGTTAAGAACCGCGCTCGCAACAGTTCCTTAGTTGTTCGAAGAACATTTATGAACTCTATGAAGCCTGCTACGGTTTCCAATGGTCTACGTTGCACGTAATGTTTGCTTCTTGAAATTGGAGGCTGGTAATGCTAGTGAATGCATAGTTGTCCATGAGCAATCTGTTGTCTTCCACCTTTCTTTTGCATGACTTGTTCTTTCTCTTTTATTTCCATGGGGAGGTTGAGGAGGGTATGTGTGTGAGTTTGAGGTTTCTGCCTGGAAATTTGATGGATATGTCTTTAACTCTTGAATAATCATCAATTTTGCTGGTTTCTACTTAGGGAAAAAATTAATAATGGTCATAGATACTTTTTTTTGGTCATTTGGTGATTAATGTTAATAGAAATAGCTTTTTGCAGATAAAACATCATAAAGTGATACTAAAATCATTTTCAAGTCCTCATCAGTTAAAATATCTGTAGTTAAGAAGCCACCCCTAGACTCCAACAGCAAGAAGACAGTAGAAGGAAACCAGCAAGAGGCAGAAAAGACTAGTGTGACAAGCAGTGGTCTACTATCGCTATGTCAACAATATGAAAGTCATGAAGATGATTGATTCAATGATTCCTGTAACCTGTCGATGTCCATGTATCAACCAAAAATATTAATCACGAGTGCTATTTTCATCGAAAGTGCTCTTTCTATGGGCACTTGAAGCTAACTTTGGCTCTCTGCAAATCGCCAGTTTGTAGGTATAATGACTATCCTCTTCGGTTCATGCACCAAATTTCAAGTTGCCTTCTTCTGAATTATTCTTGTGGCAATCTAAGGGTCTTTGTTACTGCTCTACTATTCCTTTCTCTGAAGGATTTTTTAACTTGTAGGTGATACTTTTGCGAAACAGAGCTGAGTTTATAGTTAATACCAGAACGAAATCTCCTCTTGTTTCCCCTCATCCAACACCCACCCACCCAAAAAATGGAGTTAAGTAATTTTTATTGAATGTAGTCGTTGAGAGGATGACACTGTCCATTTTTTTCCTAGTTAAAAAGACAAAGGAGAGGAGAAAATTGCAGCATTTACTTTAACCTGCTGGAGGCTTTTGTCTTTCCACTATTGTGTTTGCTCTTTGGAGGATCAAAAGTTGCTACCCTCTTCATGGGCGGGAGAAAGTTCAATTGTTCTCGAATGAATATGGATAACAGTTGTACAAAAAGTAATGTTACCCTGTCTATTTGTTTCCACTTATTGGGGTTTGAACTTGAATTTATCAGATTTCGGTTCATTAAGTACAATTGTGTAACCATTTGTTTGGTTATAATAGCTTCAATTTTTTTTTTTTAATTGTCTAGCCTTTGTCTCTGCTCAAAGAATCATGTAGGACTAACCTGTATAACCATCACCACTAGCTATCACTAGGGGTGTCAAATGGCGGGTTGGGACGATTTTGAGCGGATCAAAGTCAATAAGTGATCTGCCCAAAAGTTACTTGGGTTGAGATGGGTTTGATTAAAATGGACTAAAATTTGGGTTATAGCCCAATCCGTCCAACTCTTGTTAAGCTTCAATTAATGGAAGTTTTTCTATATATACTATGATAGAAATTTATTTACCTATTTTTTTTAGGTTTTGTAGTTTCAATAAGTATCTAGTTTTTTTCTAACAAATTGTATATGTTGCCCCTTTAAAAGCTTCCACCTCATTATTAGTGACTTAAATTAAGGGATTCAAGTAAATCCTTTTCTTTTTTTTTTCCTCTTCTCTCCTCTCTCTTTTTTTTCCTTTCCTAATTTCTTCAATTTGTTTGACTAACACACTCATCCACATTGGTCCATTCGAAACCCAAAAATACATATGATTCTCGAGCATACATATATACAGTTTTGGTTGTTATTTGGTTGTGGCCACTTGATTATTTGGTTGTTATTTGTGCTGCTTTTACATAACTTCTCACTATTGTGTTTCTTGTTTTTCTCTTCTTTAACATGGTGCTTATGCTTCTTTGAGCCGAGAGTCTATTGGAAACAGTCTTTCTATCTCCACAAGGTAGGGGTAAGGTTGCGTACACACTACCTTCCCCCAGACACACTATGTGGGATTATACTGGGTTTGTTGTAGAAGTGTTTAACGAGCGGGCTGGGACGAGCTGAACAAAAAAAAACAACCTGTTCGTTAACGGACCAGGTTGGTTAGCGGGCTGGGGATAACGGGTTGGGAATTTGCGGGTTTTTGTGGGCCCGTATGGGTTCGGGCTTAACGGGCTCGGGCGGGCTGTGCTAGTATTTTTTTTAATTAAATTTTGTTAGCAAAGGTACACAAATTTAAAAAAAATAAAAATTTTAACTCGTTAACGGGTTAGCGGGCTTAGCGGGTTTCGGTGCACCGGTATCCAAAATGAGTTCGTCTAAAACCCGCTCCCCGTCCAATCCTTCCCAGTCCGCCCTATTAACAGGTTTAGTTAGTTGTTATTACATACATACGGTTTTGGGTTTTAAGACTTTGTGATTTGTTTTGTTTGGATTAGAGGTTCTTGCAAGTGATTGAGAGTATCTTTTGGAGTTTATATCTCAATTTTGAGGGAGATTAGTTAAATATGAAGTTAGTTTTAGGTGAAAATTCAGATTGAAACTCGAAAAAGAAGAAGTTGCAGTAATTCTGTGATAATTGTATAATAATTATATCAGAATTGTATTTGATACATTAATACCTAAAAATATTATTGTATCATACTTGTATCCAATTGTATCTAACTTGTATTTGATACATTAATACCTAAAACAATACCTGATACAATACTAACATAATTCTCATACATTTGTGATACAAGCTGCGACACTTTATGAAAAATAGTGTAACAATTGAGATCTTCATCATCTTCAAGTTTCAGTCACAACTTTAAACTTAAAATCTGATATAATATGATATTATAATTGTATTAATCAGTATTGTATCATATATTATTTTAGGTATTAATGTATCAGATACAAGTAACATACAATTTTAATACAATTGGGACACAATTCTAAAACAGTTGTGATACCATTTATCATACAATTCTTGCGACTTCGTTTTCTTCGAGTTTCAATCTAAAATTTTACGTAAAACCAACTCTAAACTTAACCAATTTCCCTCAAAATTGAGATATAACTTACAAGGTATATTCTCTATCATTTACAAGAACACCCAATCCAAACAATTTACAAATTCGTAAATTTTGAATATTTAATTTAAAGTTTTGAAGCTTTTTAATGGATATCGATGGAGAACCCTTTGCTGCTGCAATTTTAGAGACAATATTTTTGCCATTTTCATTTATTTTGTGAGAGAAGTACCAATTTTGGATGATAAGAATGAGGGAGAGAGAATGAGATATGAAATCTTTTGAAAAATAGATGAAATTCTAGTTTTTTGGAGGGAGATAGGTGAAGGAGAGAGAATGAAATGCTAAATTTAAGGAATCTTCTATTTTGATCTTTTTTATGATTTTGTACATAAATGGTAAATATAGATATAGAATGTAATTAAGTAAGAACCAAAATAAAAATGGTAAATAAGTTTCTATTATTGTAACGATCCGACAAGTCGTTTTAAGCTCTAGCACGTCGTTCAGTAGTTCGAGGCCATGAGAAGCTTCACTTCAGGTATTATGACTTGTACGCATGGTCGGAATTGAATTCCGGGAAGTTTGGAGTTGATTTGGAAAGAGAATTCTCATTTCGGCAGCTTTAAATTGAAAGAATTGACTAATATTGGATTTTTGATTAAACGATCTCAGAATCGGGATTCGAAGGTTCCAACAGGTTCATATGATGATTTTGGACTTGGGTGTATGTCCATATCGGGTTTTGGATAAACCAGGAGCGTTTCAGTGCCTATTGTGAAAAGTTGGCATTTTGGAAGGATTTCCTAAATTTGGGTTAGAGTGCATTTCAATGTTATCAATGTCCGTTTGGGATTCCGAGTTTGGAAATAGCTGCGTATGGTAATTCTGGTATTGGGAGCGTGTCCGGAAGTGGATTTGGAGGTTCGTAGGTCACTTCGGGGTTATTTGGCGAAAGTTGAAAATTTGAAGGTTTTTGAGAAGCTTGACTGGATGTGGACTTTTTGATATCGGAGTCAGATTCCGATTCCGGATGTTGGAGTAGGTTCGCAATGTCAAATGTGACTAGTGTGCAAAAATTGAGGTAAATCGAACGTGATTTGATAGGTTTCAGTATCGGATGTGGAAGGTAGAAGTTCAATAGTTCATTAGGCTTGAATTGATAGGCAATTAGTGGTTTTGATGTTATTTGGTATGATTTGAGGCCTCGAGCAGGTCCATGTTATGTTATGGAGTGGGTTGGTGTGATTGGACGGGGTCTCGGGGGCCTCGGGTGTGTTTCGGGTTGTATTGCGCTCTTATTTGATGTTTCAACATCGTTTCTTTGGACATAAAGGGTACCATATTAAGCAAATGAACTCAAAATTAAGTTTTTATTCAACCATTAGATCCATATCGTAATTACGGAGCCATATAAAAAAGAATCGTCGAATTTGGACATTGTATAAGGGAGTTATGCTCATTTCCGTGTCGGGAAAAATTGCTGGTTTCTGGAACAAGCTCCACGAACGCGAAGAATGATTTCTGGGTTGACCGGTCAACGCGAAAAAATGCCCTTCGCGAACGCGAAGGCGATGAAGAAAAATCGCCTGGACAGTGTTTTAAAACGAGGATTTTAGTATTTTGGGCATATCTTGAGTTCTAGAGCTCCGTTTGAGGTGATTTTTGTGGAGTTGTTCTCGTCTCAACAAGGGAGTAAATATCTGACCTTTATTTTGATGTTTCTCCCTGATTATTTCTGTTGGTTTCTATTTTTATCCGTGTTTGAATTGTAGAAATTGAGATTTTGAGCCCCAAGGTTGAAAAATAGTAAATCCTTGATTTGAGAGTCGATTCATGGACGAAATTGGTTGAATTTCTGGATATAGACCATGTGAGTTATGGGTAATATCTATTTTCAATAATTTTTGGAATCCGGGAATGTGGGCACGAGGGTGATTTTTATCGACTTTTCGAACGGAGTTGGGAATTGATATAAATTGAATTGTTATGAGTTTTTGACCATATATTAATGGGTTTACATAATTGTTGGCTAGTTTTGGAGAATTGTGCATCGATTTGAGTCTTCAAAAGGGTGTGGAATGCCAGTTTTGGAACTTCGGAGTGAGGTAAGTCTCGTTGCTAACCTTGTTAGAGGGAATTGTCCCCATAGGTGATATAACTGGTTATGTGCTTCTATTTGTGGGGGGCTACGTACGCATGAGGTGACGAGAGTCCGTGCGTAGCTACTATTATGTTTAAGTCCGGGTGGTCTAGGACCCAAAAGCATGCTATACCTGAAATATTTGTAATCTTATTGACAACTTAAATTTCTTAAATCATATCGAATTTAGTAAACGAATTTCTAAAAAGTTTAAACTTTATTTTTCTTAAATCGTTAAAAGAGAATTGACTTTTCTTTGAATAATTGTTTTCCTTATGAAGTCTTGATCGACTGTTTGAATATGTGTTTCTATGTGTACCTGCATCGTATGTATGATTCGTGAGCGGAGTAATTGTTTATTTATATTTGACCTTGTCACATGTATGATTCGCGCGGGGTAATAGATGCATCTATGGCTCCCCATAAACCCTTACATTCGAGGACGAATGTTCCTAAGGGGGGGAGGGTGTTACAACCCATATCCGCATGTGTTAGTTCATGCCATATATTAGTTAACATAAATCCAAGAAGGAATTATCTTTGAGATGATAAGAAGTCAATCCTATTGGTCTTAAGTGATACAAGAGTGTATAAGGGTGATTAACCAATATTAGAAGTTAAACGAATCAAGGATGTTGTAACTCGTATTTTCAGGTAATCTAGCGGTGCTTAATACACTCAAGAGGTCATTTATTAAGGTATTTTAATCATATAATATCCGTATCATAAGTCTTGAAGTCAAACGAGTTATGAAACAAAAGTCGACAAAAGTTGTCGCAACTTAGGTTCATAATTTTACTTAAACATTAGGTCAAATGTTTCTAATCTTTTCTCATAATTTACAAGGAATTACGGGGTGATCTACCCACCAAATTAAAGATCTATGAGTCTAGTTTCCAACTCATTAAACCGTTCATCGATACGATCTCGGAGTAGAGAGATATTCGCGTTTTCGCGAGACTGCGCCAAACACCTCTCTATGGGGCCCACTAAGTCGGTTTAAGATATTTGGACCTATATAGGATGACTACAACCCGTTTTAAGTCATTTCTTTTCACTATTTTCAGACCTTAGAACCCTAGGAACATCCTCTCAAGGTTCTCTCAAGATTCAAGACCCAAAAAAGGGGCAAACAACACAAATCAAGTGTCGGGAATTCCGTGGCGCTAGTAAGTCTCTTGTTCTTCTTGTTGTTGCTCATTTTTGTGTTGTTCCAGCTCGTGTGGGAGGTTGTTTTAAAGGGTTTATGTTCTGTAAATACTCCCTCATGTTCTTAATATCAATCCTAGGTGATTTCAAGCCTTCTAAAGTGATTCTAGTGCCGAAAAACACTAATTGATCGCTAGTTTCGCTTTTTTGTTGTTGTGGCAGCATTGGAGGGATATTTCATGGAAATTTAAGGTCAAATTGGAGTTGTTCTTTCTGTATAAAGGTAAGTAACCTCTTACTCTATATGTATTTAAGATTATCCAAGTTGCGGCTAAGCCATTGAAGCTAGAACTTGTGAGATATATATCGAAAGGTTTGGTAGTAATGTTATTGTTTTGTGGACTGTTTTGCGTTGTTGTTGGGCTGCGTATTTTACTACTATCTTGTGGAGTTTTGGAGGAGGAAGGGTGTGGGGAAACACCATATATATGTAGGGTTATGGGCTGATAGTTATTCGTAACATTTCCAGATTGTTTGACACGACTATGGTGGTCGTCGTATGTATGGAGTGATTAGGCTGTGTGTGGACTATATTGGGAGGCTCAATATGTTTATTATTGATGTTGTTTGGGCTGTTTGGTGACTATTTTGAATGGTGTGAGGTCATATATATAGGGGAGGTGCTGTCCGTTTCATCGTAAAATAGGTTGTGGTCGATATATAATAGTTATGACGCTTAAATGATAACGATAGTATCGTTTCTCTTATTGTAGACTAAGGAGTTTTGACAATTGCATAGCTTGAGATTGGGAAAGTATATACAAGGTATGTGAGGCTATCCCTTTCCTTCTTTTGCACGACTCCGATTGTACATAATGTAATGAACGAGCTTCCAAAGATACTCTACTCTTAGAAGCTAGCAGTACTTACATTGTTTTCCCTCTTATGGAACGATTGATACATGTTGCTTCTCTTATTCTTATGTTATCAATGTTGTTCATACTTCCTGAATCTTATAAGGTTCATAGTGAAGACTTAGTCCTAATAACGTGTATAGAGGATACCGACCTTACGTCACTCCGAAAGGTTTAGAATGTGATTCCATGAGTCGAGCATGCATTATATATATGTATCTATTTTACTCTACCGAGCCACGCTATAGTTGGCCGGGTACGGCACCTATTGTGCAACCACTGATCAGTTGGGTTTTACCGAGCTCCACGTGGCCGGGTACGATTCTACCGAGCCTATTATGGCCGGGTACGATATGATGATGATGATGCCCACAGAGGCGAATGCTTTAAAGGTTTATGTATTTATACATATGTATCATGCATTTCATGTAAGTAGCCCTCAGAGGTACTAAGATGTTACAGGTTGTATATTCTCTATCCTTGCTTACATTACTGATCGCATTTATGGTTCCTTGCCTTACATACTCAGTACTTTATTCGTACTGACATCCTTTTATTTGTGGACGCTGCATGTCGTGCTGCAGGTCCTGATAGACAGGCAGGTGCAGCTCCCCACCACAGTAGACTGTCCAGTTCAGTGGTGATTGGCGAGATCCCTTCTCCGGACTTGCCTTGGTCTTGGTATGCAATTTTTGTTATAGACATTATGGGTATGTCGGGGCCCTGTTCCGGCTATGTTGCAACACTTATGTTCTGTTAGAGGCTCATAGACAGGTGTCGTCTCATGTATAGTTTGGTATGCCTTGTCGGCTAGTTTTTGTTGTATAGTCTTTCATAGTAGCGAGGTAGCTCATATCTTATACGTAGTTTCTTGATTGTCTGGTCATCCCCTGCTATGTATGTTCATGCCGTCATATTTTATTGCTGGTTGTCCATGATCTAGGTCTACCATTTATATTGATCTCGTCAGCCTTAAAAGATAATAATGAAGGTTAGATGAAATGTACGTTGGTGCTCGGCAAGTGTGGTCGGGTGCTAGTCATGGCCCTTCAGTTTGGGTCGTGACAAACTTGGTATCAGAGCAAGTCTGTCCTAGGGGTTGTCTATGAGCCGTGTCTAGTAGAGTCTTGATTATGGATGTGTAGCGCGCCACATTTATAATCAGGAGGCTACATGACATCTAGGGTTGTTACCTTCTTCCTGAATCTAGATCGTGCGTAGAGTTGAGTCGTAAGTGTCCGTCTCTAATATTCACCTTGTTTTTTTCAGTGATGCCTTCGACTAGGAAGCAAACGATTAGTAGACGGCTTGATACAACAGCAGGAGAGGGTACCAGTCAGGTGCCCCAAGTCAGAGCAGGACAAAGTGAGGCTCAAAGTGAGATGCCCTCTCATACCTCATCTACTCCATCTCCTCCAGAGGGTATTAGAAGGCACCCAGCGCCTCCAGTTCCTCCGTCTGGCACTCCAGACCAGGATATGCAGAGTGCTTTGCAGTTATTGACTAGCTTGGTAGCTGCTCAGGCTCAGAGGCAGAATACAGGTGCTGCTGAGAAACCAGTTAGTACAAGAGTTCGTGATTTTATTAATTTAGACCCTCCAGTGTTTACCGGATCAGACCCCAAGGAGGACCCACAGACTTTTATTGACCAGGTTCATCGTACACTTCGGGTTATGCATGTTAGTGATACAGAGGCAGTAGAGTTGGCTTCTTATCGGCTACGGGATTTAGCGGTTCTCTGGTATGATAGTTGGGAGAGATCCAGGGGTCCGAACCCTCCTCCAGCTGTGTGGAAGGAATTTTCTGAGGCCTTTCTTCGTCACTACTTGCCAGTTGAGATACGACGAGCTAGAGCTGATAAGTTCTTGAACCTTAGACAAGGTAATATGAGTGTGCGAGAGTACAGTATGCAGTTTGATTCTTTGGCAAGGTATGCTCCCCATATGGTGGCCGAGATGAGTGATAGGGTGCATATGTTCGTGAATGGGTTGGGACCACATCTAATAAATGAGTGTACGACAGCCTCCTTGGTGGAGGGCATGGATATTTCCCGTATTCAAGCTTATGCCCAGACCCTAGAGGATCGTAAGCGCCAGCAGAGGGCAGTTAGGGAGCAGGATAGAGGCCAGCATAAGAGGGCGAGATTTGCAGGGTATTCTGATGACTTCAGAGGCCGCATCAGGCCACAGTTTTCGAGGAGTTCGGCGCCACCTGTAGCTAGTGCTCCTCCACAGTTTCAGAGGCCTCGATATGATCGATCCTATTCTGGTCCAGGTCAGAGTTCGCGGGCATCTGGCTCGCAACATCACAGGGATACTAGTCAGATGAGACCCCCAACACCACATTGTGATCAGTGCGGCAAGGCCCACTTTGGACTGTGTCGTCGAGGTTCTGATGCATGCTATTCGTGCGGGCAGCCTGGCCATATGATGCGGGATTGTCCTAATAGAGGAGGTGATGGTATGGCTCAGCCGACTGGATCTGTGTCTGGTTCTTCCTCATCAGTTCGACCTCCAGCACGGGGTTTTCAGCAGTCGACAGGTCGTGGTAGGGGTAGAGGTGCAGTGCCGAGTTCGAGTGGTGCTCAAAATCGAACCTATGCTCTAGTAGGTCGACAGGATCTCGAGTCGTCTCCAGATGTTGTTACAGGTATTATATCTGTGTTTTCTTATGATGTATATGCGCTGATTGATCCGGGATCTACATTATCATATGTTACACCCTTTGTGGCTAATAAGTTTGGCATTGAACCTGAATTGATAAGTAAACCCCTTGCGGTATCTACTCCGATAGGAGATTCTGTGATTGCTAGAAGGGTATATAGAGGTTGCACTGTGATGATTTGTAGTCGTCAAACCTCGGCAAATTTATTTGAGTTAGAAATGGTTGATTTTGATGTGATAATGGGAATGGACTGGTTGGCCTCATGCTATGCAAATGTTGATTGTCGTACGAAGATGGTTAGGTTCCAATTTCTGGGTGAACCCGTCATTGAATGGAAAGGGAACATTGCTACACCGAAAGGTAGGTTTATTTCCTATCTTAAGGCAAGGAAAATGATCTCAAAAGGTTACATTTATCATCTCGTTCGCGTTAGGGATGCGGAGGCGAAACCGCCTACTTTACAATCAATCCCTGTGGTTAACGAATTCCCAGATGTTTTCCCAGATGAACTCCCGGGCCTTCCTCCTGAAAGGGAGATTGAGTTTAGCATTGATGTGTTGCCTGACACTCAACCGATCTCTATTCCTCCATACAGAATGGCCCCGGCAGAGTTGCGAGAGTTGAAGGTGCAGTTGAAGGACTTGCTGGATAAGGGCTTTATTAGGCCTAGCACTTCACCTTGGGGTGCACCAGTCCTATTCGTGCGGAAGAAAGACGGGTCGTTACGGATGTGTATCGACTATCGACAGTTGAATAAGTCTACTATAAAGAACAAGTATCCACTTCCAAGAATTGATGACCTGTTTGACCAACTCCAGGGTGCCAAGTATTTCTCTAAGATTGATTTACGTTCAGGGTATCATCAGGTGAGGGTTAGGGAGAAGGATATTCCAAAGACGGCCTTCCGGACAAGATATGGGCACTTTGAGTTCTTGGTGATGTCGTTCGGGCTAACAAATGCCCCAGCAGCTTTTATGGATCTCATGAATACTATATTCAGGCCCTATCTTGATGTGTTCGTGATTGTATTCATTGATGACATTCTAGTGTATTCTCGTTCGGAGGCGGAACATGCGGGCCACTTGCGGATAGTATTACAGACGCTTCAGGATCGTAAGTTATATGCTAAGCTCTCCAAATGTGAATTCTGGCTGAACTCAGTAGCATTCCTTGGCCATGTGATATCTGATGAGGGTATTAGTGTCGACACTCAGAAGATCGATGCAGTAAAGAATTGGCCGAGACCTACAACACCATCAGAAGTCCGCAGCTTCCTAGGGCTAGCAGGATATTATAGGCGGTTTGTAGAAGGATTTTCCTCTATATCATCACCATTGACTAAGTTAACACAAAAAGCTACCAAATTCCAGTGGTCTGACACTTGTGAACGTAGTTTTCAGGAGTTGAAGAATCGATTGACATCTGCACCAGTGCTCACTCTTCCTGAAGGAACAGAAGGTTATGTGGTATATTGTGATGCCTCAGGTATAGGTTTGGGGTGCGTATTGATGCAGCGTGGGAATGTGATTGCTTATGCATCAAGACAATTGAAGAAGCATGAAAAGAATTATCCAACCCATGATTTGGAATTGGCTGCAGTAATATATGCTTTGAAGATATGGCGGCACTACTTATACGGCGTCCATGTTGACATCTACACAGATCACAAGAGTTTACAATACATCTTCAAGCAGAAAGAGTTGAATTTGAGGCAGCGTAGGTGGCTTGAATTATTGAAAGACTACGACGTCGAGATATTGTATCATCCCGGTAAAGCCAATGTTGTGGCAGACGCTCTCAGCCGTAAATCAATGGGAAGCTTAGTACATATTGAGGCAGGTAGATGGGGGTTGATTAAAGAGCTTCATCAGCTAGCCAATATGAGAATCAGATTGTTAGACTCTGATGACGGAGGTGTTACTGTACAGAATACATCAGAATCATCTTTGGTAGCCGAGGTAAAAGCACGACAATATGAAGATCCTATCTTAGTACGATTAAGAGAAAGCATTCAACAGTGTAAAAGTATGGCTTTTAGGATCGGAAAAGATGGGGCACTGAGATACCAGAGCCGATTGTGTGTGCCTAATGTGGCAGGGTTGCGAGAGAAGATTATGAATGAGATTCATCAATCCCGATATTCCATCCATCCCGGCTCGACAAAGATGTATCATGATGTCAAGGAGCAGTATTGGTGGGATAATATGAAGAAGTCTATTGCAGAATTTGTAGCCCAGTGTCCCAATTGTCAACAAGTAAAGATAGAACATCAGAAACCCGGTGGATTGCTTCAAAATATAGAGATTCCGACCTGGAAGTGGGAGGTGATTAATATGGACTTCATTATTGGATTACCTCGCTCTTATCATAAGTTTGACTCCATCTGGGTGATAATTGATCGACTTACAAAATGTGCCCATTTTCTGCCAGTGAAGACAACTTACACGGCTGAAGATTATGCGAAGTTGTATATCAAGGAGATTGTTAGGCTTCATGGTGTGCCCATATCTATTATATCAGACCGAGGAGCTCAATTTACGGCTAACTTTTGGAGGTCTTTCCAGAAGGGTTTAGGCACACAAGTAAATCTCAGCACTGCATTTCATCCGCAGACTGACGGACAGGCTGAACGTACCATTCAGACACTGGAAGATATGCTACGAGCATGTGTTCTAGATTTTAAGGGGAATTGGGATGATCATCTTCCACTCATAGAATTCGCCTATAACAATAGCTACCATTCCAGTATTAAAATGGCCCCATACGAGGCACTATACGGGAGGAGATGTAGATCACCAGTTGGATGGTTCGAAGTCGGTGAAACAGAATTATATGGGCCAGATTTGATTCACCAAGCTATTGAGAAGGTGAAAGTGATACAGGAGCGATTGAGGACGGCACAAAGCAGGCAAAAATCTTATTCTGATGTCCGACGTCGTGATCTAGAGTTTGAGGTTGGTGATTGGGTTTTCCTGAGGATCTCACCAATGAAGGGTATTATGCGTTTTGGGAAGAAAGGTAAGCTGAGTCCAAGGTATATCGGGCCGTATAAAATTCTTCGACGGATTGGACAGGTTGCTTATGAGTTAGAATTGCCATCCGAATTGGAATTTGTCCACCCGGTATTCCATGTATCTATGTTGAGAAAATGTATTGGAGACCCTTCTCGAGTCGTCCCTATCAAAGATGTACAAGTTACAGAGGACCTATCATATGAAGAAGTGCCAGTGGCGATATTAGATCGGCAAGTCCGCAAGCTGAGAACAAAAGATGTAGCTTCCGTCAAAGTATTGTGGAGGAACAAAAATATGGAAGAAATGACATGGGAAGCAGAAAAGGAGATGAAGTCAAAATACCCTTACTTATTCCAGAATGAAGATAACAAGGATGCTGGTGGAAGACAGGATACATTGGAAGAAGAAACGGCTCTATGAGGTAAGCAATAATTTGAGAATACTCCTCCTTAATACAAAATGATGATATGTAGATAATGTAAATACGCATAATGCTTTGTGTAGACTTGTGAAACCATATGTTGGGCTTAATTACTTGCAAGTTTTGCTAGTGACCATTTTATAGGGGAAAATTGATCGGAAATTTCCATTGGAATCCACGATGATTTAAACTCCCCATAAACCCTTACATTCGAGGACGAATGTTCCTAAGGGGGGAGGGTGTTACAACCCATATCCACATGTGTTAGTTCATGCCATATATTAGTTAACATAAATCCAAGAAGGAATTATCTTTGAGATGATAAGAAGTCAATCCTATTGGTCTTAAGTGATACAAGAGTGTATAAGGGTGATTAACCAATATTAGAAGTTAAACGAATCAAGGATGTTGTAACTCGTATTTTCAGGTAATCTAGCGGTGCTTAATACACTCAAGAGGTCATTTATTAAGGTATTTTAATCATATAATATCCGTATCATAAGTCTTGAAGTCAAACGAGTTATGAAACAAAAGTCGACAAAAGTTGTCGCAACTTAGGTTCATAATTTTACTTAAACATTAGGTCAAATGTTTCTAATCTTTTCTCATAATTTACAAGGAATTACGGGGTGATCTACCCACCAAATTAAAGATCTATGAGTCTAGTTTCCAACGCATTAAACCGTTCATCGATACGATCTCGGAGTAGAGAGATATTCGCGTTTTCGCGAGACTGCGCCAAGCACCTCTCTATGGGGCCCACTAAGTCGGTTTAAGATATTTGGACCTATATAGGATGACTACAACCCGTTTTAAGTCATTTCTTTTCACTATTTTCAGACCTTAGAACCCTAGGAACATCCTCTCAAGGTTCTCTCAAGATTCAAGACCCAAAAAAAGGGCAAACAACACAAATCAAGTGTCGGGAATTCCGTGGCGCTAGTAAGTCTCTTGTTCTTCTTGTTGTTGCTCATTTTTGTGTCGTTCCAACTCGTGTGGGAGGTTGTTTTAAAGGGTTTATGTTCTGTAAATACTCCCTCATGTTCTTAATATCAATCCTAGGTGATTTCAAGCCTTCTAAAGTGATTCTAGTGTCGAAAAACACTAATTGATCGCTAGTTTCGCTTTTTGGTTGTTGTGGCAGCATTGGAGGGATATTTCATGGAAATTTAAGGTCAAATTGGAGTTGTTCTTTCTGTATAAAGGTAAGGAACCTCTTACTCTATATGTATTTAAGATTATCCAAGTTGCGGCTAAGCCATTGAAGCTAGAACTTGTGAGATATATATCGAAAGGTTTGGTAGTAATGTTATTGTTTTGTGGACTGTTTTGCGTTGTTGTTGGGCTGCGTATTTTACTACTATCTTGTGGAGTTTTGGAGGAGGAAGGGTGTGGGGAAACACCATATATATGTAGGGTTATGGGCTGATAGTTATTCGTAACATTTCCAGATTGTTTGACACGACTATGGTGGTCGTCGTATGTATGGAGTGATTAGGCTGTGTGTGGACTATATTGGGAGGCTCAATATGTTTATTATTGATGTTGTTTGGGCTGTTTGGTGACTATTTTGAATGGTGTGAGGTCATATATATAGGGGAGGTGCTGTCCGTTTCATCGTAAAATAGGTTGTGGTCGATATATAATAGTTATGACGCTTAAATGATAACGATAGTATCGTTTCTCTTATTGTAGACTAAGGAGTTTTGACAATTGCATAGCTTGAGATTGGGAAAGTATATACAAGGTATGTGAGGCTATCCCTTTCCTTCTTTTGCACGACTCCGATTGTACATAATGTAATGAACGAGCTTCCAAAGATACTCTACTCTTAGAAGCTAGCAGTACTTACATTGTTTTCCCTCTTATGGAACGATTGATGTTAATGTTGCTTCTCTTATTCTTATGTTATCAATGTTGTTCATACTTCCTGAATCTTATAAGGTTCATAGTGAAGACTTAGTCCTAATAACGTGTACAGAGGATACCGACCTTACGTCACTCCGAAAGGTTTAGAATGTGATTCCATGAGTCGAGCATGCATTATATATATGTATCTATTTTACTCTACCGAGCCACGCTATAGTTGGCCGGGTACGGCACCTATTGTGCAACCACTGATCAGTTGGGTTTTACCGAGCTCCACGTGGCCGGGTACGATTCTACCGAGCCTATTATGGCCGGGTACGATATGATGATGATGATGCCCACAGAGGCGAATGCTTTAAAGGTTTATGTATTTATACATATGTATCATGCATTTCATGTAAGTAGCCCTCAGAGGTACTAAGATGTTACAGGTTGTATATTCTCTATCCTTGCTTACATTACTGATCGCATTTATGGTTCCTTGCCTTACATACTCAGTACTTTATTCGTACTGACGTCCTTTTATTTGTGGACGCTGCATGTCGTGCTGCAGGTCCTGATAGACAGGCAGGTGCAGCTCCCCCACCACAGTAGACTGTCCAGTTCAGCGGTGATTGGCGAGATCCCTTCTCCGGACTTGCCTTGGTCTTGGTATGCAATTTTTGTTATAGACATTATGGGTATGTCGGGGCCCTGTTCCGGCTATGTTGCAACACTTATGTTCTGTTAGAGGCTCATAGACAGGTGTCGTCTCATGTATAGTTTGGTATGCCTTGTCGGCTAGTTTTTGTTGTATAGTCTTTCATAGTAGCGAGGTAGCTCATATCTTATACGTAGTTTCTTGATTGTCTGGTCATCCCCTGCTATGTATGTTCATGCCGTCATATTTTATTGCTGGTTGTCCATGATCTAGGTCTACCATTTATATTGATCTCGTCAGCCTTAAAAGATAATAATGAAGGTTAGATGAAATGTACGTTGGTGCTCGGCAAGTGTGGTCGGGTGCTAGTCATGGCCCTTCAGTTTGGGTCGTGACAAACTTGGTATCAGAGCAAGTCTGTCCTAGGGGTTGTCTATGAGCCGTGTCTAGTAGAGTCTTGATTATGGATGTGTAGCGCGCCACATTTATAATCAGGAGGCTACATGACATCTAGGGTTGTTACCTTCTTCCTGAATCTAGATCGTGCGTAGAGTTGAGTCGTAAGTGTTCGTCTCTAATATTCACCTTGTTTTTTCCAGTGATGCCTTCGACTAGGAAGCAAACGATTAGTAGACGGCTTGATACAGCAGCGGGAGAGGGTACCAGTCAGGTGCCCCAAGTCAGAGCAGGACAAAGTGAGGCTCAAAGTGAGATGCCCTCTCATACCTCATCTACTCCATCTCCTCCAGAGGATATTAGAAGGCACCCAGCGCCTCCAGTTCCTCCGTCTGGCACTCCAGACCAGGATATGCAGAGTGCTTTGCAGTTATTGACTAGCTTGGTAGCTGCTCAGGCTCAGAGGCAGAATACAGGTGCTGCTGAGAAACCAGTTAGTACAAGAGTTCGTGATTTTATTAATTTAGACCCTCCAGTGTTTACCGGATCAGACCCCAAGGAGGACCCACAGACTTTTATTGACCAGGTTCATCGTACACTTCGGGTTATGCATGTTAGTGATACAGAGGCAGTAGAGTTGGCTTCTTATCGGCTACGGGATTTAGCGGTTCTCTGGTATGATAGTTGGGAGAGATCCAGGGGTCCGAACCCTCCTCCAGCTGTGTGGAAGGAATTTTCTGAGGCCTTTCTTCGTCACTACTTGCCAGTTGAGATACGACGAGCTAGAGCTGATAAGTTCTTGAACCTTAGACAAGGTAATATGAGTGTGCGAGAGTACAGTATGCAGTTTGATTCTTTGGCAAGGTATGCTCCCCATATGGTGGCCGAGATGAGTGATAGGGTGCATATGTTCGTGAATGGGTTGGGACCACATCTAATAAATGAGTGTACGACAGCCTCCTTGGTGGAGGGCATGGATATTTCCCGTATTCAAGCTTATGCCCAGACCCTAGAGGATCGTAAGCGCCAGCAGAGGGCAGTTAGGGAGCAGGATAGAGGCCAGCATAAGAGGGCGAGATTTGCAGGGTATTCTGATGACTTCAGAGGCCGCATCAGGCCACAGTTTTCGAGGAGTTCGGCGCCACCTGTAGCTAGTGCTCCTCCACAGTTTCAGAGGCCTCGATATGATCGATCCTATTCTGGTCCAGGTCAGAGTTCGCGGGCATCTGGCTCGCAACATCACAGGGATACTAGTCAGATGAGACCCCCAACACCACATTGTGATCAGTGCGGCAAGGCCCACTTTGGACTGTGTCGTCGAGGTTCTGATGCATGCTATTCGTGCGGGCAGCCTGGCCATATGATGCGGGATTGTCCTAATAGAGGAGGTGATGGTATGGCTCAGCCGACTGGATCTGTGTCTGGTTCTTCCTCATCAGTTCGACCTCCAGCACGGGGTTTTCAGCAGTCGACAGGTCGTGGTAGGGGTAGAGGTGCAGTGCCGAGTTCGAGTGGTGCTCAAAATCGAACCTATGCTCTAGTAGGTCGACAGGATCTCGAGTCGTCTCCAGATGTTGTTACAGGTATTATATCTGTGTTTTCTTATGATGTATATGCGCTGATTGATCCGGGATCTACATTATCATATGTTACACCCTTTGTGGCTAATAAGTTTGGCATTGAACCTGAATTGATAAGTAAACCCCTCGCGGTATCTACTCCGATAGGAGATTCTGTGATTGCTAGAAGGGTATATAGAGGTTGCACTGTGATGATTTGTAGTCGTCAAACCTCGGCAAATTTATTTGAGTTAGAAATGGTTGATTTTGATGTGATAATGGGAATGGACTGGTTGGCCTCATGCTATGCAAATGTTGATTGTCGTACGAAGATGGTTAGGTTCCAATTTCCGGGTGAACCCGTCATTGAATGGAAAGGGAACATTGCTACACCGAAAGGTAGGTTTATTTCCTATCTTAAGGCAAGGAAAATGATCTCAAAAGGTTACATTTATCATCTCGTTCGCGTTAGGGATGCGGAGGCGAAACCGCCTACTTTACAATCAATCCCTGTGGTTAACGAATTCCCAGATGTTTTCCCAGATGAACTCCCGGGCCTTCCTCCTGAAAGGGAGATTGAGTTTAGCATTGATGTGTTGCCTGACACTCAACCGATCTCTATTCCTCCATACAGAATGGCCCCGGCAGAGTTGCGAGAGTTGAAGGTGCAGTTGAAGGACTTGCTGGATAAGGGCTTTATTAGGCCTAGCACTTCACCTTGGGGTGCACCAGTCCTATTCGTGCGGAAGAAAGACGGGTCGTTACGGATGTGTATCGACTATCGACAGTTGAATAAGTCTACTATAAAGAACAAGTATCCACTTCCAAGAATTGATGACCTGTTTGACCAACTCCAGGGTGCCAAGTATTTCTCTAAGATTGATTTACGTTCAGGGTATCATCAGGTGAGGGTTAGGGAGAAGGATATTCCAAAGACGGCCTTCCGGACAAGATATGGGCACTTTGAGTTCTTGGTGATGTCGTTCGGGCTAACAAATGCCCCAGCAGCTTTTATGGATCTCATGAATACTATATTCAGGCCCTATCTTGATGTGTTCGTGATTGTATTCATTGATGACATTCTAGTGTATTCTCGTTCGGAGGCGGAACATGCGGGCCACTTGCGGATAGTATTACAGACGCTTCAGGATCGTAAGTTATATGCTAAGCTCTCCAAATGTGAATTCTGGCTGAACTCAGTAGCATTCCTTGGCCATGTGATATCTGATGAGGGTATTAGTGTCGACACTCAGAAGATCGATGCAGTAAAGAATTGGCCGAGACCTACAACACCATCAGAAGTCCGCAGCTTCCTAGGGCTAGCAGGATATTATAGGCGGTTTGTAGAAGGATTTTCCTCTATATCATCACCATTGACTAAGTTAACACAAAAAGCTACCAAATTCCAGTGGTCTGACACTTGTGAACGTAGTTTTCAGGAGTTGAAGAATCGATTGACATCTGCACCAGTGCTCACTCTTCCTGAAGGAACAGAAGGTTATGTGGTATATTGTGATGCCTCAGGTATAGGTTTGGGGTGCGTATTGATGCAGCGTGGGAATGTGATTGCTTATGCATCAAGACAATTGAAGAAGCATGAAAAGAATTATCCAACCCATGATTTGGAATTGGCTGCAGTAATATATGCTTTGAAGATATGGCGGCACTACTTATACGGCGTCCATGTTGACATCTACACAGATCACAAGAGTTTACAATACATCTTCAAGCAGAAAGAGTTGAATTTGAGGCAGCGTAGGTGGCTTGAATTATTGAAAGACTACGACGTCGAGATATTGTATCATCCCGGTAAAGCCAATGTTGTGGCAGATGCTCTCAGCCGTAAATCAATGGGAAGCTTAGTACATATTGAGGCGGGTAGATGGGGGTTGATTAAAGAGCTTCATCAGCTAGCCAATATGAGAATCAGATTGTTAGACTCTGATGACGGAGGTGTTACTGTACAGAATACATCAGAATCATCTTTGGTAGCCGAGGTAAAAGCACGACAATATGAAGATCCTATCTTAGTACGATTAAGAGAAAGCATTCAACAGTGTAAAAGTATGGCTTTTAGGATCGGAAAAGATGGGGCACTGAGATACCAGAGCCGATTGTGTGTGCCTAATGTGGCAGGGTTGCGAGAGAAGATTATGAATGAGATTCATCAATCCCGATATTCCATCCATCCCGGCTCGACAAAGATGTATCATGATGTCAAGGAGCAGTATTGGTGGGATAATATGAAGAAGTCTATTGCAGAATTTGTAGCCCAGTGTCCCAATTGTCAACAAGTAAAGATAGAACATCAGAAACCCGGTGGATTGCTTCAAAATATAGAGATTCCGACCTGGAAGTGGGAGGTGATTAATATGGACTTCATTATTGGATTACCTCGCTCTTATCATAAGTTTGACTCCATCTGGGTGATAATTGATCGACTTACAAAATGTGCCCATTTTCTGCCAGTGAAGACAACTTACACGGCTGAAGATTATGCGAAGTTGTATATCAAGGAGATTGTTAGGCTTCATGGTGTGCCCATATCTATTATATCAGACCGAGGAGCTCAATTTACGGCTAACTTTTGGAGGTCTTTCCAGAAGGGTTTAGGCACACAAGTAAATCTCAGCACTGCATTTCATCCGCAGACTGACGGACAGGCTGAACGTACCATTCAGACGCTGGAAGATATGCTACGAGCATGTGTTCTAGATTTTAAGGGGAATTGGGATGATCATCTTCCACTCATAGAATTCGCCTATAACAATAGCTACCATTCCAGTATTAAAATGGCCCCATACGAGGCACTATACGGGAGGAGATGTAGATCACCAGTTGGATGGTTCGAAGTCGGTGAAACAGAATTATATGGGCCAGATTTGATTCACCAAGCTATTGAGAAGGTGAAAGTGATACAGGAGCGATTGAGGACGGCACAAAGCAGGCAAAAATCTTATTCTGATGTCCGACGTCGTGATCTAGAGTTTGAGGTTGGTGATTGGGTTTTCCTGAGGATCTCACCAATGAAGGGTATTATGCGTTTTGGGAAGAAAGGTAAGCTGAGTCCAAGGTATATCGGGCCGTATAAAATTCTTCGACGGATTGGACAGGTTGCTTATGAGTTAGAATTGCCATCAGAATTGGAATTTGTCCACCCGGTATTCCATGTATCTATGTTGAGAAAATGTATTGGAGACCCTTCTCGAGTCATCCCTATCAAAGATGTACAAGTTACAGAGGACCTATCATATGAAGAAGTGCCAGTGGCGATATTAGATCGGCAAGTCCGCAAGCTGAGAACAAAAGATGTAGCTTCCGTCAAAGTATTGTGGAGGAACAAAAATATGGAAGAAATGACATGGGAAGCAGAAAAGGAGATGAAGTCAAAATACCCTTACTTATTCCAGAATGAAGATAACAAGGATGCTGGTGGAAGACAGGATACATTGGAAGAAGAAACGGCTCTATGAGGTAAGCAATAATTTAAGAATACTCCTCCTTAATACAAAATGATGATATGTAGATAATGTAAATACGCATAATGCTTTGTGTAGACTTGTGAAACCATATGTTGGGCTTAATTACTTGCAAGTTTTGCTAGTGGCCATTTTATAGGGGAAAATTGATCGGAAATTTCCATTGGAATCCACGATGATTTAAACTCCCCATAAACCCTTACATTCGAGGACGAATGTTCCTAAGGGGGGGAGGGTGTTACAACCCATATCCGCATGTGTTAGTTCATGCCATATATTAGTTAACATAAATCCAAGAAGGAATTATCTTTGAGATGATAAGAAGTCAATCCTATTGGTCTTAAGTGATACAAGAGTGTATAAGGGTGATTAACCAGTATTAGAAGTTAAACGAATCAAGGATGTTGTAACTCGTATTTTTAGGTAATCTAGCGGTGCTTAATACACTCAAGAGGTCATTTATTAAGGTATTTTAATCATATTATATCCGTATCATAAGTCTTGAAGTCAAACGAGTTATGAAACAAAAGTCGACAAAAGTTGTCGCAACTTAGGTTCATAATTTTACTTAAACATTAGGTCAAATGTTTCTAATCTTTTCTCATAATTTACAAGGAATTATGGGGCACAAAATTAAAGATCTATGAGTTTAGTTTCCAACGCATTAAACCGTTCATCGATACGATCTCGGAGTAGAGAGATATTTGCGTTTTCGCGAGACTGCGCCAAGCACCTCTCTATGGGGCCCACTAAGTCGGTTTAAGATATTTGGACCTATATAGGATGACTACAACCCATTTTAAGTCATTTCTTTTCACTATTTTCAGACCTTAGAACCCTAGGAACATCCTCTCAAGGTTCTCTCAAGATTCAAGACCCAAAAAAGGGGCAAACAACACAAATCAAGTGTCGGGAATTCCGTGGCGCTAGTAAGTCTCTTGTTCTTCTTGTTGTTGCTCATTTTTGTGTTGTTCCAGCTCGTGTGGGAGGTTGTTTTAAAGGGTTTATGTTCTGTAAATACTCCCTCATGTTCTTAATATCAATCCTAGGTGATTTCAAGCCTTCTAAAGTGATTCTAGTGTCGAAAAACACTAATTGATCGCTAGTTTCGCTTTTTGGTTGTTGTGGCAGCATTGGAGGGATATTTCATGGAAATTTAAGGTCAAATTGGAGTTGTTCTTTCTGTATAAAGGTAAGTAACCTCTTACTCTATATGTATTTAAGATTATCCAAGTTGCGGCTAAGCCATTGAAGCTAGAACTTGTGAGATATATATCGAAAGGTTTGGTAGTAATGTTATTGTTTTGTGGACTGTTTTGCGTTGTTGTTGGGCTGCGTATTTTACTACTATCTTGTGGAGTTTTGGAGGAGGAAGGGTGTGGGGAAACACCATATATATGTAGGGTTATGGGCTGATAGTTATTCGTAACATTTCCAGATTGTTTGACACGACTATGGTGGTCGTCGTATGTATGGAGTGATTAGGCTGTGTGTGGACTATATTGGGAGGCTCAATATGTTTATTATTGATGTTGTTTGGGCTGTTTGGTGACTATTTTGAATGGTGTGAGGTCATATATATAGGGGAGGTGCTGTCCGTTTCATCGTAAAATAGGTTGTGGTCGATATATAATAGTTATGACGCTTAAATGATAACGATAGTATCGTTTCTCTTATTGTAGACTAAGGAGTTTTGACAATTGCATAGCTTGAGATTGGGAAAGTATATACAAGGTATGTGAGGCTATCCCTTTCCTTCTTTTGCACGACTCCGATTGTACATAATGTAATGAACGAGCTTCCAAAGATACTCTACTCTTAGAAGCTAGCAGTACTTACATTGTTTTCCCTCTTATGGAACGATTGATACATGTTGCTTCTCTTATTCTTATGTTATCAATGTTGTTCATACTTCCTGAATCTTATAAGGTTCATAGTGAAGACTTAGTCCTAATAACGTGTACAGAGGATACCGACCTTACGTCACTCCGAAAGGTTTAGAATGTGATTCCATGAGTCGAGCATGCATTATATATATGTATCTATTTTACTCTACCGAGCCACGCTATAGTTGGCCGGGTACGGCACCTATTGTGCAACCACTGATCAGTTGGGTTTTACCGAGCTCCACGTGGCCGGGTACGATTTTACCGAGCCTATTATGGCCGGGTACGATATGATGATGATGATGCCCACAGAGGCGAATGCTTTAAAGGTTTATGTATTTATACATATGTATCATGCATTTCATGTAAGTAGCCCTCAGAGGTACTAAGATGTTACAGGTTGTATATTCTCTATCCTTGCTTACATTACTGATCGCATTTATGGTTCCTTGCCTTACATACTCAGTACTTTATTCGTACTGACGTCCTTTTATTTGTGGACGCTGCATGTCGTGCTGCAGGTCCTGATAGACAGGCAGGTGCAGCTCCCCCACCACAGTAGACTGTCCAGTTCAGCGGTGATTGGCGAGATCCCTTCTCCGGACTTGCCTTGGTCTTGGTATGCAATTTTTGTTATAGACATTATGGGTATGTCGGGGCCCTGTTCCGGCTATGTTGCAACACTTATGTTCTGTTAGAGGCTCATAGACAGGTGTCGTCTCATGTATAGTTTGGTATGCCTTGTCGGCTAGTTTTTGTTGTATAGTCTTTCATAGTAGCGAGGTAGCTCATATCTTATACGTAGTTTCTTGATTGTCTGGTCATCCCCTGCTATGTATGTTCATGCCGTCATATTTTATTGCTGGTTGTCCATGATCTAGGTCTACCATTTATATTGATCTCGTCAGCCTTAAAAGATAATAATGAAGGTTAGATGAAATGTACGTTGGTGCTCGGCAAGTGTGGTCGGGTGCTAGTCATGGCCCTTCAGTTTGGGTCGTGACAGTACGACCTCGGCATGATTTGTGCATGCTTGTATTGCTTGCCTTGAGATTTATGGATGTTGATATTTGCCTTCCTTGTCCTGAGATAAATTGATAAAAACGATGAAATATAAATCTTTGGAAATCTATTATTATTAAAAAGGAATTGTTTACCTGCTTCAGGATTTATTAGTTTACATTTGCCCTATAAAACCAATGATTATTCACATTATTAAAATATTACTATTGGACCACTACTAAGTATCGAAGGTTACCTCTCGTCACTACTTCTTCGAGATTAGACGGGATACTTACTGGGTACACGTTATTTTTGTACTCATACTACACTTGTTGTGCATTTTTGTTGCACAGACACATGTATGTCTAGTGGCCTCGTTGGGCGCAACGATATGGTTGATACAGAGACTTAGGTGAGCTGCATCTCTGGAGATGACCCACAGCCAGCAGAGTCTCCTTCAGAGTATTGTGGAGTATTTTCTTTTCTGTCCAAATTGTATTCTGGACAGTTGTTGTATTACCTTATTTTCTAGAAACTGCTCATGCACTTGTGACATCAGGTTCTGGGATGATTATGTGATAATTTGTATTTACTTCTTAACATTCTTTTATTTATTTTGTAAAGATTATCTTTTACTAGTCTAATTGAAGGAAAATTACAGTTTTCAAAATTATTAAAATAAGAATTAAATTAAGTATTTGTGGTCGGCTTGCCTGACAGCGGTGTCCGGCGCCATCACGACCCTTAGTAGATTTTGGGTCGTGACAACATGGTATCAGAGCACTAGGTTCCCTTAGGTCTCAAGAGTCATGAGCGAGTCTAGTAGAGTCTTGCGGATCGGTACGGATACGTCTGTACTTATCTTCGACAGGCTACACAGTTGTTAGGAGCACTTCCCTTCTTGATTCCTCATCGTGAGGTTTGATTCCTTTGAGTCTTATTCCTTTATTGCCTTCCTATTCAATCTTATGCGACATGAAACGTTTGTTATCAATTGGGAATTGAAGAATTGTAATGGTACTACAGATATGGTGCGGGATGTTCTCCATGCATAATTGATTGGGCTATTGTCGTCGCCTTGTGGAAGGATATCTTGTCATTTCAGCTCAGTAGCTGTACTTCTGAGAGCTTTGAGTCTATGCACAGGTTGCTTTGATGCTCATGAATGATTATCGCACAGTAGTGACGTGATGGTAGGATGTATGCCCATGTGTCGGGGCAGTGAATGACTTGAAAGGAGGTTTACTCAGTGCATGGTTCCGAGATTCAGTATCTTATTTCCGACGGAGGAAAAGCAATTAGCCTATGAATGTCCAAATTTGGGTAGAGGAAGTAACGGGACTTTGTATTTTCGAGCGTGGTGGAATTTTCATCTGCGATGTGGTGTCGTCATCATGGTCTTCTGCAATTCGCCTTTGGGGAAGGATATTGTGAAAGAGTATTGGAGAAGCGGCTGTCAGAGTTCACGGGATGCGGTGGTTCAGGATTGAATCGGTGTTTCTAATATTGACAACTCGAGAAAAATGATCTTCGGAAAGTTTTAAAGTTAGTAGCGATTTGTGGGTTCAAATGCTACGAAGATAGATTTTTATTTAAGGCAATAACTGGGCATCGAAGGATGAGGAAGTACATGTGGGAGGTGTCATGTGATGGTTAAATTTTTAAGAAAGCCAGATGTAAGAAGCTGAAGTCGAATAGTTGCTTAAAGAAAAGGTTTAGGCCAAAGTGGGAGAGTGGCAGAGCAGCACGTGGATTCAGTGGCAGGATAACTACACCCTTGAGGAAAGTTTGGAGTGATTTGGGAATTTTAGTGGACGGTGGTTGGGTCTACGAGCTTAATTTGAAATATTGGCTAGCATACGGTGGGAGATTTAATATGACGGAAAGGAGCTGCTTGATATGAAGAAGGATACAACATAACTTTTAAATGGAAGATATTATCGCACATTTGGTTGATGTCCCCGAGGAGTGAATGGACTTGTGTAGCTGGTGAGTGAGCACAGGCTCAGGTGGGTTATCTCCCGTGAGCAGGTCAGCGGTCGCGTGATTGGTGAAGCTCCTGCGAAGGATATTACTGGCTATTCGGTAAGAGGTATAATATGTAAATGTTGCTAGAGATTCAGAGTGTTCATGAAATGCTAACAGAAGGATTTCGAGGAATCTGGCGGTTTAATTACGCAAGGTCATGTCAATAAGAGATAAAGAATATTGGTGGGTTTCAGAGTTGTGTAATAGTGGCTTCAAGCTAAGTGGGAGAGTCCCACCTCCTATGGTTGGATTGCATAATTGTCTATTTGTGAGATTTCCGGTTATTAGCATGTTGATGGGTTATTTCAGCTAAGGGAAAAGAACATAAAAGGTAATTTGAGTAAAGGAATTGTTAAAGGTGTGCTATGGTTGGCCTTATTGACTCATGTTCAGACTTGGGGAAGGATTCAAGATTTATGCCTTGTATAGATGCGGGTTTCAAGGAAAGTGATTTAGCTGGGTGCTTCGTCGAGAGGGTGTTCATGTACTAGAAGATTCATGGAGTTGATTATATTCGGGACTAGGTCAGAGTGGGTGGCTCTCAACAACGGTCCTAGTGGATTCAAAAGCTAAAGTATGGTGCCTAATGATTTTGAGCCCATAAGTATGGTTAAGAATCGAGCTTTTGCAGCAGATTATGAAAAGAGGCTTGGAATGTTTTATGATATCTTCGGCTTGCAGTGTAACATTTGGGTGAATGAGAGAAAAAGACTCCGGGTTCGTAGAGGAATTATCAGAATGGATATACCATTTGAGATGCGAATATGCGCACAAAGAAGGCATGAGGTGGTTCGTGGGATATGAGACGGCATGGTCTTGTGTTACAAGGCCACTCGAGATGAGTGCGGATTGAGTTCGTTTTGTGTTGAATGGAGTTATTATTATTTCTAAGACAATTGAGGATAAGTTAGAAGAAGTAGATTTGGTTAACCATGATTGAATTGGCATGATGGTGGCAATGACTAGTTCCTTCAGCGTGATTAAGTTATGCAAGTGATTTGTGACGGTACATGTGAGGCTTGTCGGCCGCCGTAATTGGTTTTATTCGGAAGTATTCTAGTGTTATGGCCTATTATGTGTAGGCGGATCCCGGAAGGGCTATGGTGGCTTAGACCACTACTTGAAGATTTGCATATTCTACGGTTATGAGAATTCACTTGTGTCTTGCTATGGTTCTCCTGAAATGAGTTAAGTGAAAAGTTTCTATATGATGAAGTGTTAATCTATTAGTGGTTGTGGAGTTATGATGAAAATCTTGTTCTATCATATATTGGCATGTTGGTTGCAGTGAGTGGTATGGAATTTGAAGTGAGGATCAAGGTTTCGGTTCTATGTTGACAAGGATGTCACGAGCTCGGATGAGCAGGATCGGGATTTGAATGTTTAGAGTAAGCTGGCATTGTCTTCAGCTTCATCTGAGATCGATATTTTGCGAAAAAGGCTTTTCATCCTGGTTGTGGATTCTTGATCGCTTTTCAGCGTTAGTGCGGTTGGTGGTATGGATGTGCAGACTTGTTATCTGTTACGGAAGGTCGTGAGAGCATGCCCCATGGGAAGATTGTATAAGTGGGGTATGTAGTCACTTGATTGATTGAAGAATTAAATCAAGTATGAAGATTGTGGTGATATCGTTAATTTGAGAATTAATTCCTAGAGGGCACTCGGCTTATTGGGTTGTGGACTGTGGAGAATTGCTCCGGTTATGATGGTTGTTCTTGTGTGTTATGGGAAAAAGGGGGTTAGGGGGTTATTATGGACCCAGGAAAGATTATTGGCTTAGTTTGGTATGATCAGAATCGACTTGAGGTCTGTGAATGGATTTAAATATGAATATGGGCTCTATGTCAGGCCGGATGCGTTCATTTCAGCATAGCGCTCCTTATGGAGGAGTATTCGGACGTTGGATGTTATTTCATCGTCGGCTATTTCATGTAATGATATATTGTGTCGTGTGAGTTGCGAAACAACTTGATAAATTTCTTATGTATTGAGGTTCCTCATAGCGATGGTGTTATGTGAGTAGGATGGATCTTGGGATTCAGATCATATGTCGCACTTCAGTTGTGCTTAAGTTTTGTAGCTTATGGCGCTATCTGTCTCACTAGGGATGGTATTATGCACTTAGCATACTTGTGGCCGATATTCGGTATTTTGTAGTAATGAGCAATTTAGCTCGGTATGTATCTTCTTATGTGAATTTTATGTGTGGATCGGGTGGCACGCCACCACATGTATGTTGTTTGGATCGGGTTGCACGCCGCAACAGTGTGATGTTGAGTACAGTTTCTATATTCTATTTTTATGTGTTTTTTTCTCATTTTCTGAGGAAAGTTCGTATTAGTTGTGTGAGTTGAGTAGTCCCTTCCAGAGTTAGTTTTCCTTATGTATCACATTCGAACTGGTAGCCTATTGGCACATTTTGGCATCATGTGAGACTTTTGGTTAGGTCTGGGGTGGCTTATTGCCTGAGCAATTCGTATTGGGTGAGACGAGATTATGGGATCTAGGATCAGTGCAATCGGATTATATGAAGTGTATTAAAGAGTAAATACCATTATTTGGTTTAGAATGAGGTGATGGTTCTTGTCAGGAGTATAGATCCAATGATTGTTGATTTGGCAGTGGTTATTAATTTCTACGCACATCTTCCGTCATGGTGGTATTGTAAGAGTTAGAGCAAGACCTATGTATGTCATGATGTGCAATGGGAGTTTCATAATCGTGGAAATTTCGGCTATTGTTATCAGAGGATGTTATTATGGTCATATGAGTTATGCAGTGCATAGTGTGAATTCAGAAGAGGTGTGCAGTCATGTCTCGGTGCATCGTGTAGTGATTGATACGGTGTTCATAAATTGGAAGCAGGCCAGACGAAGGATTTCAGATGTTAAAACTGCGCTCTGATGCTTATTTGCCTAAATAAAAGAGAATATCTTCAGATTTGATCGAGCTAATGTGCTCAATTAAGTTGTGGTAGCACGGGTGGGTGCTCGGGGTATTAAACAGTGATTTCGGGCATCTCAAGCGCAGTTCTTAGTACGTTCGAGGACGAACGTATGTTTAAGTGGGAGAGAATGTAACGACCCGACCGGTCGTTTTGAGCTCTAGCGTGTCGTTCAGCAGTTCGAGGCCATGAGAATCTTCACTTCAGGTATTATGACTTGTATGCATGGTCGGAATTGAATTCCGAGAAGTTCGAAGTTGATTTGGAAAGAGTATTCTTATTTCGGAAGCTTTAAGTTGAAAGAATTGACTAAGATTGGATTTTTGAGTAAACAACCTCGGAATCGGGATTCGAAGGTTCCAACAGGTTCGTATGATGATTTTGGACTTGGGCGTATGTCCGGATCGAGTTTTGGATAAACCAGGAGCGTTTCGGCGCCTATTGTGGAAAGTTGGCATTTTAGAAGGATTTCCTAAATTTGAGTTAGAGTGCATTTCAATATTATCAATGTCCGTTTGGGATTCCGAGTTTGGAAATAGTTGCGTATGGTAATTCTGGTATTGGGAGCATGTTCGGAAGTGGATTTGGAGGTCCGTAGGTCATTTCGGGGTCATTTAGCGAAAGTTGGAAATTTGTAGGTTTTTTAGAAGCTTGACCGAAAGTGGACTTTTTGATATCGGAGTCGGATTCCGATTCTGGATGTTGGAGTAGGTCCGCAATGTCAAATTTGACTTTTGTGCAAAATTTGAGGTCAATCGGACGTGATTTGATAGGTTTCGGCATCAGAACTGGAAGTTAGAAGTTCAATAGTTCATTAGGCTTGAATTGATATACAATTAGTAGTTTTGATGTTATTTGGTATGATTTGAGGCCTTGAGCAGGTCCATGTTATGTTATGGAGTGGGTTGGTGTGATTGGACGGGGTCCCGGGGGCCTCGGGTGTGTTTCGGGTTGTATCGCGCTCTTATTTGATGTTTCAACATCGTTTATTTGGACATAAAGGGTACCATATTAAAAAAATGAGCTCAAAATTAAGTTTTTATTGAACCGTTAAATCCATATCGTAATTACGGAGCCATAGCAAAAAGAATCGTCAAATTTGGACATTGTATGAGGAAGTTATGCCCATTTCCGTGTCGGGAAAAAATTGCTGGTTTCTGGTGCGAAGATTTGTTCTTCGCAAACGTGAGAGAGGCTCCACGAATGCGAAGAAGGATTTCTAGATATACCAGTCACCTCAAAAAATTGCCCTTCGCGAACTCGAAGGTCTCCCGTGAAGGCGATGAAGAAAAATCGCCTGGACAGTGTTTTAAACTGAGGATTTTAGTATTTTGGGCATATCTTGAGTTCTAGAGCTCCGTTTGAGGTGATTTTTATGATGTTGTTCTCGTCTCAACATGGGGGTAAATATATGACCTTTATTTTGATGTTTCTCCATGATTATTTCTGGTGGTTTCTATTTTTATTCGTATTTATATTGTAGAAATTGGGATTTTGAGCCCCTATGTTGAAAAATGGTAAATCCTTTATTTGATGGTCGATTTATGGATGAAATTGGATGAATTTCTGGATATAGACCATATGAGTTATGGGTAATATTTATTTTCAATAATTTTCAAAATTCGGGCATGTGGGCCCGATAGTGATTTTTATCGACTTTTCGAACGGAGTTGAGAATTGATATAAATTGAATTGTTATAGTGTTTGAGCATATATTAATGGGTTTACATAATTGTTGGCTAGTTTTGGAGCATTGTGCATAGATTTGAGTCTTCAGAAGGGTTTGGAATGCCGGTTTTGGAACTTCGAAGCGAGGTAAGTCTCCTTTCTAACCTTGTTAGAGGGAATTATCCTCATAGGTGATATAACTGGTTATGTGCTTCTATTTGTGGGGGCTACGTATGCATGAGGTGACGAGAGTCCGTGCGTAGCTACTATTACGTTTAAGTCCGGGTGGTCTAGGACCCAAAAGCATGCTATACCTGAAATATTTGTAATCTTATTGACAACTTAAGTTGCTTAAATCATATTGAATTTAGTAAACGAATTTCTAAAAAGGTTAAACTTCATTTTTCTTTAATCGTTAAAAGAGAATTGACTTTTCTTTGAATAATTGTTTCCCTGATGAAGTCTTGATCGACTGTTTGAATGCGTGTTTCTATGTGTACCTGCATCGCATGTATGATTCGTGAGTGGGGTAATTGTTTATTTATATTTGACCATGTCGCATGTATGATTCACGAGAGGGGTAATAGATGCATCTATAGTTTGCGCCATTCGACTATCTAGCAGTGCACAGTTTAAATAATTGTTGGATCGGGTCGTATAACCTCGGCATGGTTTGCGCATGCTTGTATTGCTTGCCTTGAGATTTATGGATGTTGATATTTGCCTTCCTTGGCCTGAGATAAATTGATAAAAATGATGCAATATAAATCTTTGGAAATCTATTATTATTAAAAAGGAATTGTTTACCTGCTTCAGGATTTATTAGTTTACATTTGCCCTATAAAACCCATAATTATTCACATTATTAAAATATTATTATTGAACCACTAGTAAGTGTCGAAGTCGACCTCTCGTCACTACTTCTTGGAGATTAGACGAGATACTTACTGGGTACACATTGTTTTTGTACTCATACTACACTTGCTATGCATTTTTGTTGCACAGGCACATGTATGTCTAGGGGCCTTGCTGGGCGCAGCGGTATGGTTGATGCGGAGACTTAGGTGAGCTGCATCTCTCGAGACGATCCACAGCCAACAGAGTCTCCTTTAGAGTATTGTACTGTATTTTCTTTTCTGTCCAAATTGTATTCCGGACAGTTGTTGTATTACCTTATTTTCTAGAAACTACTTATGCACTTTTGACACCAGGTTCTGGGATGATTATGGGATATTCTGTATTTACTTCTAAATTTTCTTTTATTTATTTTGTAAAGATTATCTTTTACTAGTTTAATTGAAGGAAAATTATAGTTTTCAAAATTATTAAAATAAGAATTAAATTAAGTATTTATGGTTGGCTTGCCTAACAGCGGTGTCCGGCGCCATCACGACCTTTAGTAGATATTGGGTCGTGACAATTATAGTATAGCTAGGTAAATTTTCCCTAAATAATATATATTGTTTCCTTATGAATTGTTTAATTGCTAAATAAGATTTTTTCCTTTTGTTGTGGTGAGATATAAGATATCAAATAAAAAATATATTTAAAAGATATTTTAGTAAAGCTATGCATGGATTAAATTGGGCTAAAAATTAGCTTAATTTTCGATGAATAAGATAGGTTGGATCAAAATTGTAATGACCCGACCGATTGTTTTGAGCTCTAGCACGTCGTTCAGCAGTTTGAGACCATGAGCAGCTTCACTTCAGGTATTATGAGTTGTACGCATGGTCGGAATTAAATTTTGGGAAGTTCGGATTTGATTTGGAAAGAGAATTCTCATTTCGAAAGCTTTAAGCTGAAAGAATTGACTAAGATTGGATTTTTGAGTAAACTACCTCGGAATCAGGATTCGAAGGTTCCAGTAGGTTCGTATGATGATTTCGGACTTGGGCGTATGTCCCGATCGGGTTTTGGAAGACCCGGGAACGTTTCGGCACCTATTGTGGAAGTTATCATTTTTGCAAGAATTTCATAAGTTTGGGTTGAAGTGCATTTCAGTGTTATCAATGTCTGTTTGGGATTCCGAGTTTGGGAATAGCTCTGTATGGTGATTCTGGTGTTGGGAGCGCGATCGAAAGTGAATTCGGAGGTCTGTGGGTCATTTTGGAGTCATTTGGCTAAAGATAGAAATTTGAAGGTTTTGAGGAGTTTAACCGGAAGTGGACTTTTTGATATCGGGGTCGGAATCCAATTCCGGAAGTTGGAGTAGGTCCGTTATGTTGAATGTGACTTGTGTGCAAAATTTGAGATCAATCGGACGTGATTTGATTGGTTTCGACATCGAATGTAGAAGTTTAAAGTTCTAAAGTTCATTAAGCTTGAATTGGGGTGCGATTCATGATTTAGATGTTGTTTGATGTGATTTGAGGCCTCGAGCAGGTCCGTGTTATGTTATGGGACTGGTTTGTGTGATTGGAGGGGGCTCCGAGGGCCTCGGGTGTGTTTCGGGGTGGTTTCGGATCATTTCGGGCTGTTTTGCAATAGCTAATGTTGGTGTCTGGCGTTGTTCTTCGCGTTCGCGAGGATCTTCTGGCGTTCGCAAAGAAGGATTTGGCTTCAGGGACTCTATTCTTCGTGTTCGTGAAGAGATCCTCTTGTTCGCGAAGAAGGAAATCTTTGTTGCACAGATCTGACTTCGGAGGCTCATATCTCACAATCTATAAGGCATTTAGAGATGATCCAAAAATGAAAGTTATAGCCCTTTATGTCTTGTTTTCATAGAATTAAACCATTTAGCATTTGGATTTGTATACAAAATGTTATGGCTGGTACACTACAGGCTGTCCGGAAAGATGAAGAAGAAATTTGTGTTGCACAGAGCTGATTTTGGCAGTTTATATCTCAAAATCTATAAGGAATTATGAGATGACCAAAACATGAAAGTTGTAGATCTTGGTGTCTAGTTTTCAAAACATTATACCATATGTCATTTGGAATTTCGTACAAAATGTTATGTCCATTATACTAGAGGCTATCTGAGAAGAGTTTGGAAAATGATTTTTGGGAATTTTCTTCTTCACGAATGCGATGGGAGTTTCGCGAACGCGAAGAAGACTCGTCTGGACAGTGTATAAGTGTAAAGAAATGGGTTTGGCTCATTTCATCTCATTTCCTCCATGGGAGCCGATTGAACGATTTTGGAGCTCCATTTTCATCATCCCTGTCAAGATAAGTGATTCCCACCTATTGCAAGTTAATTACTTGGATTATATATAGAACTTAACATGGAAAATCATGTAAATTAGTAGAAATTTTGGGATTTTGAAGAAAACCTTGGAAATTTGTATTCTTGGATTTTGACTACGATTTTGGACATGAAATTGAGAGCGAATTATATATTTGAGTTCGCGAGGTTGTGGATAAACTTTATCTTCGAAAAATTTCGGAATCCGGGTATGTGGGACCGAGGGTGACTTTTTCAACTTTTCGAGTAGAGTTGGGATTTTATATAAATTGAATTGTTATGAGTATTATGGTGTATTTTTATTGGTTTGCCCGTTATTTGGCTAGTTTTGGAGCGTTGGGGCATCGGTTTGAGTCGTCGGAAGGGGCTTGGAAGATGGTTATTGGACTTCGGAGCGAGGTAAGTCTCCTTTCTAACCTTGTAAGAGGGAATTGTCCCCGTAGGTGAAATAATTGGTTATGTTCTCCTATTTGTGGGGGCTACGTACGCACGAGCTGATGAGAGTCCGTGCGTAGCTACTATTATGTTTAAGTCCGGGTAGTCTAGGACCCAAAAGCATACTATACTTGAAATATTTGTAATCTTATTGACAACTGAAATTGCCTAAATCATATCGAATTAGTAAAAGAATTTCTAAAAAGTGTTAAACCTCATTTTCTTAAATTGTTAAAAGATAATTGACTTTTCCTTGGATAAATGTTTCTTGATGAATTCTTAATTGACTATTTGAATGTGTTTATCTATGAGTACCTGCGTCGCACATATGATTCGCGAGCGGGGTAATTCTATTATTTATATTTGATCGCGTTGCACGTATGATTCGCGAGCGGGGTAATAGATGCATCTATGGTTCGTGTCATTCGATCCTCTGGCAGTGCACAGTTTAAATATTTATTGGATCGGGTCGTACAACCTCTGCATGATTTGCGCATGCTTGTAATGTTTGCTTGAACAAATTGATATTGCCTTCCTGGTCTGAGATAAATTGATAAATAATGGATTATGAATTTGGAGACTTCTAAATATAAAAAGGAATGTTTACTTGTTTCTTGACTTACTTGAGTTTACTGCCATTTTTAATAAATCCATGATTATTCGCATTATTAATATATTATTATTTGACTAGTAAGTGTCGAAGTTGACCTCTCGTCTCTACTTCTTCGAGGTTAGACGTGATACTTACTGGGTACATGTTGTTTTTGTACTCATACTACACTTATTGTGCATTTTTGTTGCACAAGCACATGTATGTCCAGTGGCCTAGTTGGGCGCAGCGACATGGTTGATACGGAGACTTAGGTGAGCTGCACCTCTCGAGACGACCCATAACCAGTAGAGTCTCCTTCAGAGTATTGTATTGTATTTTCTTTTCTGTCCAATTTATATTCTGGATAGTTGTTATATTACATTATTTCCTAGAAACTGCTCATGCACTTGTGACACCGGGTTCTGGGATGATTATGGGGTATTCTGTATTAACTTCTAAACATTCTTTTATTTATTTTGTAAAGATTATCTTTTACTAGCCAAATTGAAGGAAAATCATAGTTTTCATAATTATTTAAACGAGAATTTAATTAAGTATTTATGGTTGGCTTGCCTGACAGCGGTGTCCGGCGCCATCACGACCCTTAGTGGATTTTAGGTCCTGAAAACATGGTATGAGAGCACTAGGTTCACTTAGGTCTCACGAGTCATGAGCAAGTGTGGTAAAGTCTTACGGATCAGTACGGAGACGTCCGTACTTATCTTCGAGAGGCTACAAGGCTGTTAGGAGAACTTCCCTTCTAGATTTCTCATCGTGCGATTTGATTCCTTTGCGGCTTATGCCTTTGTTTATTTCCAACGCAATTTTATGCGACATGAAACGCTTGCTATATCGATCGAGAATTGAGAAATTGTAATGGTACTACAGATATGGTGCGGGATGTTCCTCCCTATGTATTTGATTGGGCTTTTATCATCACCTTGCAGAAGGTCGTTCTATCGTTTCTGCTTAGTATCAATATTACCTAAGGTTTTGAGATTTGGCATTAATTGTTATGACAATTCGTGCGTTGCTATCGCATAGTATTGGTGTAATGGTAGGATGTTTGTCTATGCGTTGACGCAGTGAATGACTTGGAAGGATGTTTATTCAATGCAAGATTCAGAGATTCAGAATTTTATTTCCAGTGGAGGAGAGGCAATCGGGCTATGAATGTTCAAGTTTGGTTTGATGGAGTAACAAGACTTGGTATTTTCGAGCGTGGTGGAATTTTCATTTGTGATGTGGTGTCATTGTCCTTGTTGAATACATTTAGTTCGTTGGTGTTATGGTTTTCTTCAATTCGCCTTTGGGGCAGAGTAGCATATGGGTTTTGTGGTAGGATGACTACACTCCTTGAGAAAAGTTTAGAGTGATTTGGGATTCATGGTGGATACTGACTAGGTCTAAGAGCTTAATTTGAAATATTGGCTAGCATAACGGCGGGAGATTTGAAATGACGGAAAGGAGCTGCTTGATATGAAGAAGGACGCAACATAACTTTGAAATGGAAGATATTGTCGCACATTTGATTGATGTCCCCGAGGAGTGAATGGACTTGTGTAGCTGGTGAGTGAGCACGGGCTCAGGTGGATTATCTCCCGTGAGCAGGTCAGCGGTCGCGTGATTGGTGAAGCTCCTGCGAAGGATTTTACTGGCTATTCGGTAAGAGGTATAATATGTGAATGTTGCTAGAGATTCAGAGTGTTCATGAAATGCTAACAGAAGGATTTCGAGGAATCTGGTGGTTTAATTGCGCAAGGTCATGTCAATAAGAGATAAAGAATCTTGGTGGGTTCCAAAGTTATGTAATACTGGCTTCAAGCTAAGTGGGAGAGTCCCACCACCTACGGTTGGGTTTCCTGGTTGCCTATTTGTAAGATTTCAGTTATCGACATATTGATGGGTTACTGCGACTAAGGAAAGGTAACATCAGTGGTAATTTAAGCAAAGGAATTGAAGAATATGTTCTATAGTTGGCATCATCGATTCATGTTCAGGCTTTGGGAAGACTCAGGAATTATGCTTCGCGTAGAAGTGAGTTGCAAGGAAGGTGATTCGTCTGGGTGCTTCTTTGAGAGGGCGGTCATGTGATAGCGGAGCCTTGCAGTTGATTATATTCGGGATCAAGTCAAAGTGGGTGACTCTCAATAACTGTCCTAGTGGGTTCAAAAGTTAAGGTGTGGTGCCTAAGGGTTTCGAGTCCATGGTATGGTGGAGTATCGAGCTTTTGCAGCAGATTATGATATGGAGCTTGGAGTGTTCTGTGTTATCTTGGGTATGCAGTATAAATTGAGAGGAATGGGAGAAAATGACTTCGGATTCATAGAGAAATTATCAGAATGGGTGTACCAGTTGAGGATGTGAATATGTACATAAGGAGGGTATGTGATGTTTCGTGGGAATTGAGACAGCGTGGTCTCGTGAAATAAGGTCACTCAGGATGAGTGCAGATTTGGGTTCGTGATGTTATGAATGGGGCTACTATTATTCCTAAGTCAAGCCCAGAGAAAATTGGAAGAAGTAACATCAGTCAGCAATGGTTGAATTGGTATAATGGTGGCAATGATTAGTTCCTTCAGTATGTTAAGTTATACACATGATTACAGTAATGCATGTGAGGTTTGACGGTCGCCGTAATTGATTTTATTTGGAGGCTTTCAAGTATTATGGCCTATTATGTGCAGATGGATCCCGGAAGAGTTATGACGGTTTAGACCACTACTTGAGGTTGGTATTTCCTGCGGTTATGAGAATTTAGTCACGGGTTGTAATGGTTCCCTTGAAATGAGTTAAGTAAAAGGCTTCTATATGATGAAGTGTTTACCCTATTAGTGGTTCAGGAGTTATGATGGAATTCTTATACTCTTGCGCAGTGTCATGATTAAGTGCCGTGAGTAGCGTGGGATTTGGAAGTTGAGAATCAAGGTTGCGGTTCAGTGTTTACAAGGAGGTCATGGGCTCGAATGAGCAGGAAAAGAATTTAGATGTTTAGAGTAAGTTAGCATTATCTTCAGCGTCACCTGAGATCAGTGTCATGAGAAGAGGTATTGTGAATTGACTTGCGAATCCTTGATTCGATTTGCAGCATTTGTATGGCCGGTGGTATGAATGTACAGACTTGTTACCTGGTGCAGAAGGCTATGGGAGCATATCCCACGGAAAGATTGTATAAGTGTGATGTGTAGTCACTTAATTAATTGAGGATTTAAACCAAGTATGGAGAATGTGGTACTATTGCTAATTGTGAATTTATGCCTGAAGGGCACTCGGTTCATTTGGTTATGGAATGTGGAAGGTTGTTCCTGATTGGACAGCTGTTCTTGTGTATTATGGGAAAAGGGGGGTTATTATGGACCTAGGAAAGATTATTGGCCTAGTTTCTACGATCAGAATCATCATGAGGTCTGTGAATGGATTTAAATATGAATATTGGCTCTATATCAGGCCGGATGTGTTCATTTCAGCATAGCGCTCCTTATGGAGGAGCATTCGGATTATGGATGTTATTTCGTCGTCGGCTATTTTATGTAATGCTATATTGTGTCGTGTTAGTTGCGAAATGGATTGATAAGTTCTTGTGTGTTAAGGTTCCGCGTAGAGATGGTGTTATGTGAGCAGGATGGCTCTAGAGATTCAAATCATATATCGCACTTCAGTTGTGCTTGAGTTTTGTAGCTTATGGTGTTATCTGTCTCCCCAGGGATGGCATTATGCACTTAGTGTGCTTGTGGCCGATATTCGATATTTTGTAGTAATGAGCGATTTTGCTCGGTATGTATCTTCTTATGTGAATTTTACGTGTGGATTGGGTGGCGCGCCGCCAGGGGTATGTTGTATTGATCGGTTTGCACGCCGCGACAGTGTGATGTTGAGTACAGTTCCCTATATCTATTTTTGTGTGCATTGTTTCCCATTTTTTGAGGAAAGTTCATATTAGTTGCGTGAGTTGAGTAGTCCCTTCTAGAGTTCGTTTTCCTTATGCATCACATTCGAGCTTGTGGCCTATTGGCACGTTGTGGCATCATATGGGACTTTTGATCATGACAGATGGCTTTTTGCCTGAGCAGTTCGTACTGGTGAGATGAGATTATTGGATCTAGGATCAGCGTAGTTAGATTATATGAAGTATATTAAAGAGCAAAGATCATTATTTGGTTTAGAATGAGGTAATGGTTCTTGTCAGAAGTATAGACTCAATGATTTGTTAACTCGACAGTTGGTTATGAATTTCTACACATCTCTTCCATCGTGGCAGTATTGTGAGAGTTGGAACAAGAATTATATATATCATGAGGTGCATTGTGAGCATCAGATTTAGGGAATGTCGGTTATTATGATCAAATGATATTATTATGGTCCTGTGAATGATGTGATGCATGGTGAGAATTCAGCAAAGGCATGCAGTCATGTTCTGGTACCTCGTGTAGTGATTGATACGGTGTTCATATATTGGAAGCAGTCCTGTCAGAGAATTCCAGATGTTGGAATTGGGCTCTAAGCTTATTTGCTTGAATAAAAGGGAATATCTTCAGAATTGATCAAACTAATTTGCTCAACTGGGTTGTAGTAGCACGGGTAGGTGCACGGAGTGTTAAATAGTGATTTCGGACAACTCCAGTGCAGTTCTTAGCACGTTCGAGGACGAAAATATATTTAAGTAGGAGAGAATGTAACGACCCAACCGGTCATTTTGAGATCTAGCACGTCTTTCAGTAGTTTGAGACCATGAGTAGCTTCACTTCAGGTATTTTGACTTGTACGCATGGTCGGAATCGAATTTCTGGAATTTCGGATTTGATTTGGAAAGAGAATTCGCATTTCGGAAGCTTTAAGTTGAAAGAATTGACTAAGATTGGATTTTTGAGTAAGCGACCTTGGAAGCGGGATTTGAAGGCTTCAGTAGGTTCGTATGATAATTTCGGACTTGGGCGTATGTCCCGATCGGGTTTTGGAAGATCCGGGAACGTTTCGGCACCTATTGTGAAAGTTAGCATTTTTGGAAGAATTTCATAAGTTTGGGTTGAAGTGCATTTCAGTGTTAGCAATATTTGTTTGGGATTCCGAGTCTGGGAATAGCTCCGTATGGTGATTCTGGTATTGGGAGCACGATCGGAAGTAAATTCGGAGGTCTGTGGGTCATTTTAGAGTCATTTCGCTAAAGACAGAAATTTGAAGGTTTTTGAGGAGTTTGACCGGAAGTGGACTTTTTGATATCGGGATTTTGAAGAAAACCTAGGAAATTTGTATTCTTGGATTTTGACTACGATTTTGGACATGAAATTGAGAGCCAATTATATATTTGAGTTCGTGAGGTTGTGGGTAAACTTTATCTTCGAAAAATTTCGGAATCCGGGCATGTGGGCCCGAGGGTGACTTTTTCAACTTTTCGAGCAGAGTTCAGATTTTATATAAATTGAATTTTTATGAGTATTAGGGTGTATTTTCATTGGTTTGCCTGTTATTTGGCTAGTTTTGGAGCGTTGGACATCGGTTTGAGCCGTCGGAAGGGGCTTGGAAGACGGTTATTGGAATTCGGAGCGAGGTAAGTCTCTTTTCTAACCTTGTAAGAGAGAATTGTCCCCATAAGTGAAATAATTGGTTATGTTCTCCTATTTGTAGGGGCTACGTACGCACGAGCTGATGAGAGTCCGTGCGTAGCTACTATTATGTTTAAGTCCGGGTAGTCTAGGACCCAAAAGCATACTATACCTGAAATATTTGTAATCTTATTGACAACTGAAATTGCCTAAATCATATCGAATTAGTAAAAGAATTTCTAAAAAGGGTTAAACCTCATTTTCTTAAATCGTTAAAAGAGAATTGACTTTTCCTTGGATAAATGTTTCTTGATGAATTCTTAATTGACTATTTGAATGTGTGTATCTATGAGTACATGTGTCGCACGTATGATTCGCGAGCGGGGTAACTCTATTATTTATATTTGACCGCGTCGCAAGTATAATTCGCGAGCGGGGTAATAGATGCATCTATGGTTCGCGTCATTCGACCCTCTGGTAGTGCATAGTTTAAATATTTGTTGGATCGGGCCGTACGACCTATGCATGATTTGCACATGCTTGTAATGCTTTCTTGAGATTTACAAATTGATATTGCCTCCCTGGTCTGAGATAAATTGATAAATAATGGATTATCAATTTTGTCACGACCCGGATTTTCCACCCTCGGGAGTCGTGATGGCGCCTACTAGTGAAAGCTAGGCAAGCCAACCATTTGTATTATTTACCTTCTTCCTATTTTAATCCTTAACAATTAAGAACCAACATTACGTAAACAGCAGAATTTAATAAGCAGAAGAACAGAATATAACCATTTAAAATATTATCAATACAAATCCTTGAGCATAAACTACCAAAAACTGGTGTCACAATTTCACAAATGGTCTAGGAATACTACAAATAAAGGTAGGAAAAATAAATACAATGTTGTCTCTAAAATACATAAATGAAACAGGATGAAAGGATAGAAGGAGACGACAGGGCCTGCGGACAGCTGCAGGACTACCTCGGATCTCCGAATGGACTTAAGGCAGCAACCCAAAGCTAAGGTCCGTAAGCTCCAGTACCAGAATCTGCATACAGTGCAGAGTGTAGTATCAACACAACCGACCCTATGTGCTGGTAAGTGCCTAGCCTAACTTCGGCGAAGTAGTGACGAGGCTAGGACCAGACTACCAAATAAACCTGTGCAGTTAAATCATATACAGCGGAAAATAAAAGCAAAACTTTACAATTAAAGATAGGAAGGGGGGATCATGCTGTGGGGGACAACAAGTAGCAGCCAAAACCAACAGTTAAATGAAAAGAACACCAGAACTCAATTATCAACAGAAACCAGGAAAATCAAAGACAAGTGCACGACATCACCCTTCGTGTTTTTACTCTCGTCCTCACTATAAAATCAATATAATTGGTACGACATCACCCCTCGTGCTTTTACCTCACATAATCATGGCACGGAATGATCCTTCGTGCATTATCACTCATATAAAGGCACGGAATTGTACATCGTGCGACACGGCATCACCCTTCGTGCATTAACACTCTCTCACAAATATCATACACGGCATCACCCTTCGTGCTTTAACACTCTTCCTTACCCAAACAACAATCGCAAAGCAATAAGGACAAGGGAATCAATAAAATCACCATAAAATCCCGACAAGGGAACAATAGTACTACAATCATATCCTGGCAAGGGAACAATATCAAAATAATAACATCCTGGCAAGGGAGATAAAATTAAAATAACAACATCCCGGCAAGGGAGACATTATCATAATCATCTTTTCTTTTTCATATTTACTTCACAACTCAATTCACAATTTGAGCCAATACTCTATAATGTTCAATTGCCAATTATACTTCCATAAATCATTTTACAACTTGAGCCAACACTCTCCAATGTTCAAATACCAATATTACTTCCACAAGCCTTGCTCAACAATAGAATCATCACATAAAGCATGAACAATACACACAGAGTCACATTAATCATAGTATAAGACTCACGGGCATGCTTGACACCAACGTATAGATACTCGTCACCATGCCTATACATCGTACTCAACAACTAACACATAGCAAATAGGACACGACTCTTAATCCCTCAAGCTAAGGTTAGACCAAACACTTACCTCGATCCACGAACATAATTCAAGCCTCAACTACCGCTTTACCTCTTGATTCCACCAACAATTCGCTTGTATCTAGCCACAAGTTACTTAACTATATCAATAAATGCTAAACAATTCTAATGCATGAAAATAAGTTTTTCTAAAGTTTTTCCCAAAAAGTCAAAAATCGACCCCGGGCCCACATGGTCAAAACCCGAGGTTCGAACCAAAACCCGATTACCCATTCACCCACTAACTCAAATATATAATTTATTTTGAAATCTAACCTCAATTCGAGGTCAAATTCCCCAAAATTTAAAAATCCTAGGTTCTACCCAAAACACCCAATTTCCCCCATGAAAACTATGGATTTTGAGTTTAAATCATGTGAAAAGATGTTAAAGATTAATGAAAATGAGTTAGAAATGACTTACAATCGATTTGGAAGAGTACTTATCTTTGAAAAATCGCCCAAAGGTGTTTAGGTTTTAAAAAGGTTTGAAAAATGGCTGAAAATGCGTCTAAGTTTCAATTAACTGGTCTCTGATGTCGCAATTGCGAACCCCGCAGAAACTGTTGACTTCGTAAATGCGAAAGTTTTGTTGCATTTGCGACGCTGAAGGATTCTGTTCCCCTTCACAATTGCGATATCACATTTGCGGTATATACGTCGCATTTGCGACCAAGGCAGTCCAGGTCGTCTTTCTCATTTGCGATACTATTTCGCATTTGCGAGCCATTGCGAAGCTTGCAGACCTGCAACATACCAGCAATTTTCTAAGTCCGAATTTCACTCCGTGGCCTATCCAAAACTCACCCGAGCCCTCCGGGCTCCAAACCAAACATGCACGCAAGTCCAAAAACATCATACGGACTTGCTCGTACGATCAAATCATCAAAATAACATCAATAACTATGAATTTAGCATCAAAGTCAAAGAAAAATCTCATGAACTTCTTATGTTCAAATATTAACAACCGAAGGTCCGATTCACGTCATTTCGAGTTCGTTTCCTACCAAATTTTACAGGCTCAACTTAAATCACATATAAGACCTGTATCGGGCTCCGGAACCAAAATACGGGCCCGATACCATCAAATTCAATTACATTCAACTTTCCAAAAAACTCTAAAATTTTCAGTTAAACAATTTTCTTCAAAAATTTATTTCTCGGGATTGGGACCTCGGAATTCGATTCCGGGCATACGCCCAAGTCCCATATTTTCCTACGGACCCTCCGAGACCATCAAATCACGGGTCCGGATCTGTTTATCCAAAATATTGACCGAAGTCAATCTAAATATATTTTAAAAGTAAAATTTATCATTTTCACAGATTTTCACGTAATGGCTTTTCGGATACACGCTCGGACTGTGCACGCAAATCGAGGTAAGACAAAAAGGAGGTTTTAAGGCCTCGAAACATAGAATTTATTTCTAAAATAAGTGATAACCTTTTGGGTCACCACAATTAGCAAACTAGGTCGGTTTACAAGTAATCCCAATCAAATATATTGGATGGCAATGAAACGAGTTTTGGGATATCTTAAACATACCCAAAATTATGCTTTGCATTATAACAAATATCCTTCTGTGATTGAGGGATATAGTGATGCAAATTAGATCACCGGATCATCTGAAGTTAAATCCACGAGTGGATATGTTTTCACAATTGAGGGTGGAGCAGTGTTTTGGAAATCATCCAAACAAATGTGCATCGCCCGTTCTACAACGGAATCTGAATTACCTTTAGATAAGGCTGGTGAAGAAGCTAAATGGCCCCAAAATTTCTTGGAAGATGTTCCATTTTGGCCCAAACCTTTGGCACCTATTTGTATACATTGTGATAGTCAAGTGGCAATAGGTAGGGCAGGGAGCTTATGTATAACGGAAAATCTCGTCATATTAGACGGAGACACAATACCATTAGACAACTACTTTCTAGTGGTGTTATCACAATTGACTACATAAAGTCAAGAAATAACGTGTCAGATCTACTTACAAAAGGCCTAGATAGAGAGGCAGTTGAAAGATCATCAAAGGGAATGGGGTTAAAGGCCTAGGACAAGTCATCATGGCGGTAATTCTAACTAGCAGACTGGTGATCTCAAGAGCTAGGTTCAAAGAGATCAAACAAAGTTATGAATGACGGTTCAACATTGTCAACTGACTCAACCCATTCTTGTGATGAAGACAATGTTAAAAAACGAGGTAAAGCATTAAGGTTTTTTGATGAGTCAATAAAGCTTAAAGCTTTTTAATGATTTGTTAAGTCTAGCATGATATGACCAGATACACATTTAGGAATCACCTATGTGAGTGTGAAGTGTAAGTCGTTTCAAGGAGAATGAAATTAAAGACTCATTCTCTAAGCACTCATGAAACCAGGCGGTGTTCATGGCTGAAACGAACACAATTGTGAGAACCATAGATGGTTAAGGATTGATTGTATGACTTATGTTGTCTAGGTATACAAAAAATCTCTACAGTTCAAAGATATCAAATCTACCGATTCACCGAGTATATCCGATATAAGTTCACTACGGAAAGATCAAAGGGAAACCTACTTATCCAGATGCAATTAATTCTTACATGTAAAACACACACACACGTCCGTGCATTCCTTTAAATTTATAGCCATTCCCCATTCATGTGGGGATTGTTGGGTTTTTGTTATTATTTGTTATTTCTAACAAAAGAGGTGTGGATGGAACATGGTGGGAAAAGAAATGGAGGGAAGTGAAATTTTGAATTAGTTCACTTTACTAATGCACATTGTCCCTCATTGGTAGAAGGAAAGAAAATCTTTGTGTATATATAGAGAAGCTCATCTTTTAGCTCTTAAAGAGCAAAGAAGAAGGCAAGCCTCGCGTCTTCGTCGTCGTCGCTCGCTCGGCTTCGGCTTCGAATTCGGATTTGGATTTGGATTTGGTCAAAGATCGATTGATTAATTAATCTTTTTAGACAAAATTCTTTTCAAATATTTAATTAATTAATTAAATTAACGAAAATTCAATCCGGAATAACCCATGACCCGCGACCCGATCCGGTCCGACCCATTTTCTTTCCCGAATTATTTTTAAATCAGTTTTAATTTTTCCGCAATATTTCCAACAGCTATGGTTGTTCTGAAACAGTGTCAAACTTGTTCCAACAGCTATGACTGTTCTGAAAGATTGCAAACCTTTTCAGAAACAGTACCAAATTGGCTATAAATATTCCTTCAAATCCCAGAATATTTACTTACGAAATTTTCCGATTATCTTCTTCTTCTTCTGCACAAAAATTCAGTGTTTTTACAGCCTTCGAGTGGTTCGCTGTTCATCTGCGTTTTTGGTACCGATACGCTGGTGAGTTAAATCGTTCTATCCTAGGAGGATATATTCTAGAACCTCAGATACTTGAGGGGAATAATTTTCTTAAGGACACACTATGTATTCAGTGAGCTAGATTTGTTCCTATACTATTTTTCAAAATTTCTTTTGAAGTTACCATACTGTTTTTAGAACTTATTTCTACTAACTTTTTGTTTCTGTTTTTCAGAAAGTTTATTATTTTATTAATTTTACAGCAATACAGATTTCAATAACATGAATTAGGACACCAATTTTAACTAAGTAATGCTTAAAGTTACTCTGTTTTAATGGTCTATTAACCTTGAGATTATAGGTAAGAGTTCTAATTAATCATATAGGGAAGGTTATTAAGACACCCTATATGATCCGTTAATTACGGTTAACCGGCCAAGCTTAGGTTAATTAATTTAAAGCTAAGTAATGAAAATATTTGTATATTAGAAAATCAGGTGTCCATTATAGTTGAAAATTTGTATATTATCCTTGTACAAAAGAAATTAAAAGTCATTCCAATTCATAAAAGTTTATGAAAAGAAAAAGAGAATTAAGTTGTTTGGACGTATTGGAATTCACAATTTGTTTGACTCCAAATAATTAGCTAGAGGAAAAGCTCATCTGGATTAAAAAAATCGGGCCAACTGCTACAACAAAGTTTAAAACTTACTTTGAACCAGAAAGAAATATCTTGGTGATATGACAATTTGGAGGAATCAGAGAATATTTAAAGAAAATCACTTTTTATTTAACTCAAACGAAAAATAGATTCCAAATCCTAAACCACAAAGATGTTTCTGCCTCTACACTTTGAGAAAACAAAGCTTAAATACTACCAGTTAAGGCTGTATTGTGGCCCGGTCCTGGCCCGGAACCGGCCAGGACCGCGGGGCTAATAGGCCTAACGGGCCGGTCCAACCAGGCCTGAGCTCTAGTGGTGTAAAAGCCCGTGGTGGGCCGGTTCAAGACATTTAGCCCGTGAGCCCGGGATCGTTAAGCCCGGGACCGGCTGGCAGGCCTGGGCCGGTTCAACCGGGTCCAACAGGCCTAACGGGCTCCAACGACTAATTTTAAAAATAAAAAAAAAATTAAAAAAAAGACCAACAGTCAGATTTTTAAAATCTAGCCGTTGGCCATCAAAATTTATCCGTTGGCCACTTTAAAAAATAGTCATTTGGCCCCCAAACTTTGCTTTTAACCCCAAACTTTTTATCATTACACTTTTTCCCAATTCTCAACTATAAATACCCCCATTCTTTCATTTTTACTTACAAAATCATCAATCTCTCTCAATCTCTCTCTAATTTTCTTCTGTAATTGCTTGCTTTATTATTGCAATTTCGTGAAAAATTGTGAAGTTGGTGAATTGAAGTATTCAAGTCTTCAACGATATTCAATTTTCAAGAAGTTGTTCGTCAATTCGGTAAACGCGTTCCAACTCTTAAGTTTTAATATTATAGTTTTGTTAGTTTTATTTAGTACAATTATAATTAATATGGCATTTTCTTTGAAAAATATTTTTGGTGGTAAGGGTAAGGGAAAATCTAAAATTGGTAAATCTAGTAGCCAAGCTACTCCTCTTCCCCCGACTCCCCGACCCAGACCTGTTACCCGTCCTCCTCCACCTATTATTCTTGATAGTGATAATCCTTGTTTTCAATTTTTCGATAGTCAATTTTGCAATGATGTTGCACCGGGTCAACAATTAAATGAAGAAGTTATGAATGCTCTTTATTCTAATGAAACTATCTTTGAAAATGATGATTTAGATGAAACGCAACCGGATTTAGATGATACACCTACTAGTCCTGTTAATAACCCAACTGATGTCCCGCCTGACCCTCCTGTAGTAACCCTACTTTTAATAGACAACCTTCTAAACGGCCCGAAACATCTCTTGTTTGGCATTTTTTTACTCAACTAAGAGAAAAAAATAAGGCTATGTGTAACACTTGTGGGTCTCAACTAGTTCATAAATTTACTGGAGACCGTAGCGGTACGGGCAGTTTGACTAGACACATATTGAAACACCCTAGAGATAAAGCTAGATTTTTACAAATGAAAGCTGCGCAAGAGGGGACAAGTGTAGATAGTACGGTTAACCCTAGTACAGGTTCAAATCTAGTTCAACCGGGAATTAACACTGTTACCTGTGACATTTTATATTATGATCCAAATAAAGATCGTGAAGAATTGGCAAAAATGGTTACTGTTATGTGCTTACCCTATAGTTTTCCTTCTAACCCTCATTTTGTGCATTATATTAGAAGAGTTTTTAATCCTACTTATAAAGGATGGCCTCGCGCAACCGTAAAGAGCGATATTTATAAATATAAACATGAATATGAACAATATTTGCGCTATTTATTTACTCATATAGATTGTCGCATTGCTATTACTACTGATATTGGTAGAAGTGGTAATGACTGTGATTATCTAACTGTTACAAGTCATTGGATAGATGAGGAGTGGATAATGCAAAAGCGCATTATTGCTTATAGAATAATTAATTCACGCCACACAGGTAAGTTTATTGCTAACACAGTTGCAGATATTTGTAGATATTTTTGCATTAGAGATAAAATTATGTCGGTTTCAATGGATAATGCTTCTAGTAACACTAATGCTATAGGCTTGCTTACAACTACACTAAATCCTGCATTTAGTAATATTTTTCATGTTAGATGTATTTGTCATATTTACCATTTAATCGTCGGTGCTGGTATGAAAGTTTTAAATGTAGAAATTGAAAAGGTTAAAATGGCTCTTAATTGGCTTTTTTATTCAAACCGTAGAAGTAGACTTAGAGACTATTTTAAAAAATGTGATGAATTTGGCCTTAGAGAAAGAAAGGTTCCTAAACCTTGTCCGACTAGATGGAATTACATGTATGAAAGTTTAGTTGTTGCATATGAATATAGGAACCCAATAAGCGCAACGTATAATGCTCGTGTAGGTGATGGTGATGATGATGATGATGATGATGAGCACCTTACAAATCAAGATTGGAGTAATGTTAAAATGCTTGTAGACTTTTTAGAACAATTTTATATTGCTACAAATGAATTAACTGGCCAATATTATCCTACTATTTCTAACTGTTTAGTTTATATTGCAGCACTTGTAGATTTATTTACTCAAAATTTTCAGAGGGTGGAGTAATTTATGAAGAAACTATTAATTCTATGAAAGCTAAGTTTAAAAAATATTTTTTCCCTATCCCCCATATTTTTAGTGTTGCTGCATTGTTAAATCCTACAATGAAATTAGGAGGTCCTCACTTTTGGTATTCAAAAATTTATAACGCTTTATCACTTTCAGCTGAGGAATTTGCTACACTTGGAGATGCAAAAGCCTCAATTAAAATAAATGCTCAAACTATTTATAATGTTTATCAACTTGTCTTAGATCAGGCTAGACCAAATGTTCCAACTCTTACTTCGTCTAGTTCGCAAGAATCTAAAAGAACTGTGGGCCTAAAAGCCCTTAGTTCTTGGACGGAGTTCAGGGGTTCTCAAGGTGATAATTTTGGTGATAGTTCACAACTAAATGAGCTTCAAGTTTATTTATCGCAGGGACTTGAATCAGAGAATCCCGATGGCTCCTTCGATGTTTTGGAATGGTGGAAGGACAAACAAAAACACTAACCGATTCTTTCAAGGATGGCTCGAGATATTTTAGGTGTTCAAGCTTCAACAGTGGCATCAGAGAGCGCATTCAGTCAAGCAAGGCTTCAAATCGGTGATCATAGAGCGTCTATGAGGGAGAGCTTGGAAAAATCAGTACTCTTCAGAGATTGGATCCGTTCGGAAAGAAGAAATTTTGGACTTACAGAATCACAACCGGAGATAGATGAAGCTTATGAAGAAATGCTAGCGGAACTTGCGCAGGATGCTGCTTCGCCCGGAAGCGGTGATGAACAAGCTTCTTTTCCACCACCACCAACGGAAATTCCTCCGGACCTTCAAGGATTTATGAGATTTGTTAGAGATAATACATAGACTAACATGTAACTTGTATTTTGGCACATCTTCCTTAGTTTTTTTCCTTTTAATGGTAGTATTAGTACCTTGTTGTGCTCATTCCATTAGGGGGAGGAAGACTAAGAAAGATATTGTCATTCTTTGTTAATGTCGTAATAGTAAAATATATAAGACATTCCCTTGAATATTTCTTTGCAATTTATTTTGTGTTTAAATTTGATATAGTGTATATATATATATATATATATATATATATTATATATTCATACTATACACACTATATATACTATATATATTTATATAGTTATATATAAGCAATTTATACTAGTATATACATATATAGTTTACAAGAAAGTGCCTTAGATAAAAAAAAATAGCCTATATACTTTGCAATTTATTTTGTGTTTAAATTTGATATAGTATATATATTATATCTCTAATACATATAAACTATATATATATATATACATACATATATATAAGGTAATATATATTACATAAGGCAATATATAATTATATATACACATAATACACCCTTATATATACATACTATACATACTATATATACTATATATAGTATATATATTTATATAGCTATATATAAGCAATTTATACTAGTATATACATATATAGTTTACAAGAAAGTGCCTTACATAAAAAAAATTAAAAAAATAGCCTATATATATGTGTGTGTGTATGTATATATATATATATATATATACATACACATATGTATAAAGCACTATATATATCTCTAATACATATAAACTATATATATATATATATATACATCTAATACATATAAACTATATATATATATATATATATATACATATATATATATAAGGCAATATATATTACACAAGGCAATATATAATTATATATATACATAATACACCCTTATATATACATACTATACATAGTATATATACTATATATATTTATATAGCTATATATAAGCAATTTATACTAATATATACATATATAGTTTACACATAATACTAGTATATACATATATAGTTTACAAGAAAGTGCCTTAGATAAAAAATTTTAAAAAAAATAGCCCGAAACGGAAAAAGCCCGTTAGACCCAGCCCATTTAGCCCAGGACCATGTGTGCTTAGGACCTTCGTGGGCCGGTTCCACACATTGGACCGTTTGGCCCGGGACCGCCTCAGCCCGGCCCGTCTCAAGCCCAGGCCTGTTTGGCCCGGTCCCGGACCACAATACAGCATTACTACCAGTTTGAGTGTATATTTTAGAAGGAGCAGTTTTCAGAATGTTTAAGCAATGTGAAAAGATCAATTGAGAATGACTAATCGGGTCTAAAAATTACTAAATATATATTGTTATATTTTGTCCCCTCAACCTTATATTCTATAAATATCTCTACTATTAATTAGAGGTAACATTCTGAGTAATTTAAGGCTGCAAAAAGAAACAACCTCGGGCAAAAACATACAAATGAAATGTTAGTCAGCAGAAAGTGAATCCAAAGTAGATGGAATAAGTCAAAATAAACAAGCAATTTCACTATCCTATTCTTCGGAAGGACAAATCTCAGAGTCCCGCTATTCAAGAAATGAGAGGAGATTGGTGTTGAGTTTGGTTCGGCAGCGGCGTTGAGTCTCTCCTGAGACATAAATACATATTTGCAGGTGTGTATGACATGCAAAGAAAAAGGGAAGTAAAAGAATTAGCGGAACAGCTTGTAGCATGAAATAGAAATTTACATATCAAACTACTAGAAAAAGTAGCTAAGTAGCTTCAGTTCATTTACACATATTTGCAGTCAACATACATAAATACATTCTAAACTAACTTTCAATTTTAAGGCTTCGGAGCAACTAAAATACATACTACTATTAATAAATTATTTCATCCTACAAAAGATTCTTTGCCAGACTCATTAACTTCACAAAGACATAGTCCCTTTAAAACCCGTCTTATTAAATTTCTTAGTGCAAATTTGACATACTGAACAGAATTTTATATGCCTTTTATTAACACCTAACTGACTACATGGACAGCAATGAGGTGCATATATATCCAGGTTCTCATGCTTTTTACATCATAAAGATCACTCGAACTATTCAGGCCTAACATGATAGAATTGCATGCTCAATATTTCCTTTGATAGTGTTATAGATCCTATAGGCATGACATGTTCATTCAACCTTAAAGTCATTATTCCGATCATTCAAAGTAAAAGTAATCAGATTAATGTCCTAAGATTAAGCATTTTTAATAACCTTCAGGTCTAAGTTAGTGAGGGTTTTCCCCGTTCCTATTTAGCATAAACTGAGAGGTCTAAGAAACATATTCTATTGAACTGATTTCCAAAGTTTAAGGAAATATGAGGGTTTTCCCCGTTCCTATAGCAACTAAATTACAAGTCTTCTATAAGGAAATATGAACAGATGATTTTTTTAATCCATGGCGGTACCTAAATCAGAATCTAATGTATACAGATTAAGCCATGACTTCTAACCAACGCAACAAGTACAAAAAAACGAACTTGAGTCAATGGACTACAAAATAAGGATACATACTGCCATGGTATCTAAATGAAAAGAAATGAAACTAACACATTTGGAAGCGAGGATTACAACTAAATAATACTTGAATCGAAAGTAAAAAGAGGAGGTTGCTGACCTTCAGGGCAGTGAACCGGGGCTAAGGTCTCAAGTCTGACAGGCTCCGACCTCGACCTCGCTGTCTCGAACTAACTTCAAACAGCGGTATAAAATAAATTGCCTCCGTTCAAGATTGGAAATCAACAAAAGCAGAGAAGAAAAGAAGAGCAAACTAAAGCTTTGCTTTATTTTCTGAAAATCAGTGAGCAGGGGAAAGAGGCGGTTGAAACTCTTTGTTTAAAAAGAGAGGCAGCGGCTTCCAACAAAGTTTAGGGTTAGGAGGCGGCTCACAACCATCCGTTTTTGGGGTAAAAGTAGGGTGTCAATGGTTCGGTTCGGTTGGTTATTTTATAAAATTTGTATCATACCAATTTTTCGATTATTCTATTATGTATAATCAAAATTAGACTTTTCGAAACCGTCCCAATCATGTCGGTTTCTCTTCGGTATCGGTACGGTTCGGTTAATTTTCGGTATTTTTTAAATATCATGTAAAATTCACCAGTAGAAGTAGAATTGCAATAACATACGTTCTTTTATAGGATTTAGCAAAACTCTCTAGACATTTTTACTGTTTAACGGGTGATGAATTTAAAAAAAAAGATGGCTAGAGTATAGATCCATCAACTATTCTACAACAACGTAAAAGAAATCAAACAAAGACAAATAAAATATTAATCACACGAGTTGAAAGATATATCAAGCTGGGACTCAAGAATAAATTCTATAGAAGATTAAATATTTAAAAAGATAAATCTAAATTATATGAAAGGAAACATATTCAATACATTGTAGTTTGCTACTCATAATCGCTAGAATACTTTGTGTCTTGCTAATAAAGATACTTGAAATAACTTAGTTTAAGTAGAAGTAGCATAATAGGTTTTAGGAATTAGTATTTTGAGTTTAATTACTTGTTGGCTTGTAATAGTTTTCATAATTCCAAGGCTCAAAGAAAATTTAATGCATTATTATTTTTAAACTTACTAAATAAATATATTTTCTACATATAAAATTTATTCGGTATGGTTCGGTATTTTTTGGTTTATTTTTATAAAATAAAAAACCTACCCTAATTATCAGTGCGGTTAATAGATTTATATAAAAATCTACGGTTTCTTAAAAAAAAAATCTAAAAATCGGTTCGGTGCGGTACGGTTCGATCGGTTTAATCGGTTTTCGAATATCCATTGACACCCTTAGGTAAAATGGGTAGCTCAGAGCTTGTCCCTAATGGCTGCAATGGCTTGGTATTTATAGGCAGATTCTAGGGTTTTTTTTGGTGGGGTTTTTACCCCTAGCATTTGAAATTTGAATTTGAGGGTCATGGGTAGAGCCTGTAAGGAGCCGTTTGAAAATCAAACCAAAGCTTTGAGAAATCAGTCCTTCAAACTGAGAATCAAAATATTAGAAGTCTTTTGGCTTCATATGTTGACTAGCCCGTTGAAGAAGAGAGAGATGAGCGTTTGAGAGACTTGCACAAAATTGGGGTGGACAACCTCTGTTCTTGGCTGAGCATCCATGGATTTTGTATGAAGATGGCAAGAGGAAAGAGATAGGTGGGTAAGAGGCGTTGGATTTGAGGAAAAATTCATTAACAATTAAATAGGATTTTTGGAATCCAAAAGTGAGATATTTCTGGTGGAAGAATCTAGAAAAGAATCAAGACAGGCTAATATCTTGGGCTTAATTAAGGAATTACTTGGCCTGGACTATTGTTTGGGTTGGTAGGCATTTGCATCTATACTCGCTTTTTGTGTCATATTTTAACTTGTGCTCGTTTTGCAAAAAAAATTGCAAGCGTACCCGCTTTTTCGCATAACTTCAGCATACGGGGCTGAAGTAGCAAAGACAATCACGCAAAATTTCAGCATTCTAGTAGCCGAACCTGAAGTTCAGCTCTAGAGCTGATGTTTTTGTTTTGTATGTGGCGAACTTCAACTCTAGAGCTGAAGTTTTTGTTTTTGTAACTGGCGAACTTCAGCTCTAGAGCTGAAATTTTTGTTTTGTAACTCGCGAACTTCAGCTCTAGAGCTGAAGTTTTTATTTTGTAACTCACGAACTTCAGCTCTAGAGCTGAAGTTTTTGTTTTGTAACTTGCGAACTTCAGTTCTAGAGCTGAAGTTTTTGTTTTTGTAAGTGGCGAACTTCAGCTTTAGAGCTGAAGTTTTTTTTTGTAATTGGCGAACGTCAGCTCTAGAGCTGAAGTTTTTGTTTTGTAACTCGCGCTCTATAAAAACTTCAGCTCTAGAGCTGAAGTTCGCGAGTTACAAAATAAAACTTCAGCTCAAGAGCTGAAGTTCGCCAGTTACAAAAACAAAGACAACTTAATTAAGCCAGAAATTGTTCTTTTACATAGTTTGACCTCGATCGTCAACATACTTTAGGAAAAGAACAGCATTGGTGTCGAATATTCTTGGAGAGGCAACGTTCTCGGAAGGCAGTATATACTTTATTACGAATTAAAAACAAAACATAAATATGCACTTCACATAATAATGTAATTACTCAAAAATAATCTGATAGTCTTTTGTTTTTGTTTTCACATAAGAATAACTGGGCTCCCTACTTTTCAATTTTATAGCCATATTTATGGCAATCATCCCATGAATTGAAGTTCCATAGCAGCACCAACAGCAGAAGAAGAAAGAAGAAGAAGAAGAAGAAGAAGAAGAAGAAGAAGAAGAAGAAGAAGAAGAAGAAGAAGAAGAAGAAGAAGAAAATGAAGGAGGAGGAAAAATGGGGCTGAAATTGTTTAAAAAGTGGGTACAAATTAAAAGTTTAAAAAAAATGGGTATAGCTTAAATGGGGGAGACCAAATAGGGCGCCCCGTGCAATTTTTACAGTTAGTAGAGAATTATTGGGCACTAAATAAGCTTAATTTCCTTTCTTCTTTCCAAATTTTTTGGGCTTCTAATAATCTACAATAATAATATTAATGTTAAAATGATCAAGTAACTAACTTATTTATTATACTTAATTCCAATTACTAAAATTTAAATAAAATACTAATCATAAGATGCCGCAAAATTTATTAAACATAATTTCATAATATTTAGAAGTTATTGCAAAAATGTTCTCGCTTAGAATTATTAATAAAAATAAAAATAATAGCAATAGAATTATTAATAAAATAATAATAATAATAATAGTAATAACATTAATAATACTAGTAATAGTGATATTAAGTAAGAAATAGAAAAAATTAGGTCTAGTTTGTGCTAAAATGGTAAAATATTCATTCTTACATTATTAGTAATATTATAAGCTTAAAGAAATAGTTTGGAAGAAAGGAGGGACAAAATTGATGCCACTAATAATAATAATAAAGAAGGAGAAAAAATATTTTTTATAATTAAATAGAAAAGGAAAAAGTGAAATCGTCTTTACTAATAAAATTCATTTTGTTATAAAATAAAGACTATAAAGTAAAGACAAGTATAGAGAGAAACTGATATATTATTTGAATTCAAACTGATGTACATAATGAACTGAAATCTCTTCTATTTATAGAAGAAAAGAAGCTGTTGTGTAAGCTGCTACTATACCAGATATGGATAATCTTCTACTGAGAGCAATGTTTATCCATAATGGAGTACTGAAAGGATAAGCTTATTATACCCGATATAGATAATCTTCTACCAGGGGTAATATTTATCCATAACTAGGTACTGAAAGGAGACGCTTATTATACCCGGTATGGATAATCTTCTACCAGGGATAATATTTATCCATAACTGGGTACTGAAAAGATAAGCTTATTATACCCGGTATGGATAATCTTCTACCTGGGGTAATGTTTATCCATAACTGGGTACTGAAAGGATAAGCTTATTATACCCGGTATGAATAATCTTCTAGCGGGGGTAATGTTTATCCATAACCGGGTATCGAAGTGATAAGCTTCTTCAGGAAGCTTATTTCCAATAGAGTACTTAAATAGATAAACATATTTACAGTGGAGTCCCATATGGATAAGCTTCTTCAGGAAGCTTATTTACAACGGAGTACTAAATGAACATCCATAATATAATATATTTATAACACTCCCCCTTGGATGTTTATTAAAAGATAATGTGCCTCATTAAAACCTTACTAGGAAAAACCACGTGGGAAAAAATCCTAGTGAAGGAAAAAGAGTACACATATTTAGTAATACGCATTGCTGGCTGCCTCATTAAAAACCTTATAAGGAAAACCCTGTGGGAAAAACCTTAGTAAGGGAAAAAGAGTACAATGCGCATTTTACTCCCCCTGAAGAAAATCTTATTTCAAATATTTGAGTCTCCGCATTCCAATCTTGTATACCATATTCTCAAAAATTGATGTTGGTAAAGACAATCTGTTGGATTGTCACTTGAACTAATTTGATGCACATCAATGTCACAATTTTCCTGAAGATCATGTATGTAGAATAATTCTGGTGAAATGTTCTTCGTTCTATCTCCTTTTATAAATCCTCCCTTTAATAGTGCTATGCATGAAACATTGTCTCCGTATAATATTGTGGGTCTTTTATCACATTCCAACCCACATGTTTCTCGAATGAATCACTGATCTCAATCATATGCACTCCCTGCTTGCCGGTTTGAAATCGAGCTTTATGGGTATCGGATAAATAACCTGCATCTGCATTACCAATACGATCTGCACCACTTTTGTTAGCATTAGCAAGATAAATAAGTGCACCATCTACACCGAGATAGAGTATTTCAGGACCAAGGAGCTCCTCATCCTCTTCTAGAGGTTGGAACGGATCCTTATTCACTTCAAGTGATTGAATATTCATTGGTGTACTTAATGGGTACACTTTGTCCATGTAAAAGTATTTTTAAGACCCTCTTGGAGCTCTTCCGGAGTTCCAATAAGATTTATGTCACCAACATAAACAGCAAGTGTAACAAATTTTGATGACATTTTCTTTATAAAAATACATGGACAAATAACATAATTTATGTAACTTTCTTTCAGCAAATATTTACTGAGGCGATTATACCACACGCGCACAGATTGCTTTAAACCGTACAAAGATCTTTATAATTTGATCGAGTACATTTCTCAAGACTTTGAATTATATGCTTCGGGCATTTTCAATCCTTCAAGGATCTTCATATAGATTTAGCCAAATAAGTCATATAGGTTAAGACTTGTATCTAAATGGTATGACATCTTCAAGTGTCTGGACTGCTAGTCCGATCCTCACAATCTTTTACAATATTGTGCACTATATTGTATTAAATATATCGTCGACGATCATTTTGTGTCAGTTCCGAAGCGACATAACTTGTGGAGATCTCATCACTTTCTTTATTTTCAGGTACCTGAACTTTTTCGGGAGTTTCATGAAATGTTATGTCGTGGGCTCTTCTAGAGCTTATTTCCTCCTCATTTTGATCATTAGCTCCTACTATTTTTCAAGGATTGTTACCTTTGGAACCGATTGGTCTACCACGCTTCATGCGTACAGTAAACTCTATCCTTCAGGGACTTTAATTTTAATAGGAGCATTTGCAGCTGAAATATGATATTTAATTTTGGATCAGCAAATGCTTCTGGCATTCGACTTGAATTATCTTCTAAGTGAGGATCATGATAATTCGATTCATATAGCATATTTTTCAACTGTTTATTCCATCCCCCAAATGTTAGAAAAACTAACATATATCCCCAATCATCTTTGGGAAACATATCTTTGTGTATTATGGTAGAGAAATTAATCATATACCACACAACAAAAGATAGTAAAAATATTTGGTTTCTGATCCTAAACCAATTGTGAAGGGAGGACTTATCATATATTGTTGATCTGATGCATACAAGTGCTGCTATATGCAATTTAGAAAATTTTAGACCAACACATGAAGCTTTGTTCTCATAAGCAATGGTTTAGCCATTAATAGGAGGTATTCAATGCTAAACCAGCTTGGATATAAACCAGCATTATCAAGATGAACTGTCTTGATTTCATAATCTGAAAATTATGCTCTTAATCGAGAAAAGCAATTCCAAATGCCAAACTGCAGGTTGACAATAATTACACATGTAACCATCTCATATATGCACCTATAAGTGGTTCACATGATAGGTGAACGGGCCCATATTCACCTTTTATATATTTCAGAATCAGGGGTCTTAGTCCCAACTTTAGCTGGTATAATCAATTCATTATGAGAACAAGCAACACATGAGAATTCCTGAAGAATCTTCTAGTTCTTTAGTATATGCTTATCTGAATTCTCAAATAGCTCATTTAAAAATGGCAAATGAAAACTTCAAGTTTATCATGTCATGTGCTATCTCTTAGTAAACTTCTGGTTTACTATGGCATAAACTTTTGCTTTAGTAAACTTCTGGTTTACTGTGATACATGATATAGTACAAATTAAAGAATAAGGCGGGTAACTTCTCACATACATATTATTTTACCCCCTATGATTGTGGAAACATGAAGATTATCAATCTTCCAATCATTTGTAGTCTCAATATGATAGCCATTTGTATTAGTAAACTTCAGGTTTACTACAACATATGTTTTGACCATAATCATATAATATGAATGACATATTTGTATATAAGCTCTTCGAGAGCCTTCATTTATTATCCACAATCTAATATTTATCTGGCACTACTGGTGTCATGTATTCTTTAGGCAAACATTTAGCTCTTCAGGAGTTGTTGATACATTTTGTACTATCAAATATTGCTCAGACACTGCTGGTGTCATGAGAGAAAATCACAATCAAATAAACAATGTAAAACAATTGTTTAAGCACACGAAAACTCCTCTTCATAATATTTTTCCACTTCAGGAGGCAATTTCAATTGTGTTACTTCTTCAGGAGCAAATTTAAAATACGAAATATTGAGTATATATTCTCTCAATTATATTAACTCTTCTGGAGGTGAATTGTAATGTATTCACATCAAGAGCGCGTTCATATTTACCCGACTTATTAGTATTGTCACATTCACTTTAGGGAATGGATTAATATTATCAAAAGTTCTCATCCTTCAGGAAATCGAACATAATTATCTGAATGCGCATTAATCACATCAAATTGTGATGCCTCAACTTCTTTTAAAATATTTACTACTTCAGGAGCAAATCGAGGCGTGCATTTAATATAGAGAATATTTATGTAGCTTATCTTCAATTGTAACCATAGAAAGCCTAAATTATCACTTCTGGTGATCATAGGCATATACCACTTCTGGTAGTTAACAAAATATAATTACAATGAGATATACGAAATATAACCACTTCTTGTGGTTGTATATTTCTTGCAAACTCTGCTAGAGTTTAAGTTGATCTAATAATGTTATCCATATTCTTCAAAATGACATAAACAAGATATATTATAGTAAACATCATTATCAAATGTACAACAATTATATAACCATACTATCTATTACAAATAACAAAAATTAAAATATTTACATTTCTACAGATTCACCACCGATTACATGACTTGTTTCTCCTTCTGGGAGTGCAAGGTAATCAGTTACATCCAAATGCATGAAGTCTAAATTATCTTCAGAAATAAAATTTGCTTCAACATTTTTCTCTGTCTTCTTTAGGGAGGCTTGATAAAGCTCAACCAGGTGCTTTGGCGTACGACAGGTACGTGACCAGTGCCCTTTTTCTCCACATCTATAGCATGCATTTTCTGCATTTGGTGCTTGCACCGCTTCATGCTTTTGTTCCTTCCTTTTCCACTGCTGGTGGTGAGGAGTGTTCTTTGGTGCATTATTATTACCATGATTAGAGCCGACCACGACCATGACCACGACTGGGGCCACGACCTTTTCCACTTTTAGCCTGGTGGAAGTTCGTCTCATTCACTTCAGGGAATGGACAAGAACCAGTAGGTCGGCTTTCATGATTTTTCATTAATAGCCCATTATGTTGCTCGGCTATAAGAAGATGTGAGATAAGTTCAGAATACTTTTTAAATCCCATCTCTCGATATTGCTGCTGCAGGAGCATATTCGAGGCATGAAAAGTGGTGAAAGTTTTCTCCAACATATCATGATCAGTAATATTATCACCACATAACTTCAATTGGGAAATAATTCTGAACATAGCAGAATTATACTCACTGATAGATTTAAAATCTTGTAGCCTTAGATGAGTCCAATCATATCGTGCCTGTGGAAGAACGACCATCTTCAGGTGGTCATATCTATCTTTCAAATTATTCCACAGTATGACTGGATCTTTAACAGTAAGATATTCCATTTTCAGGCCCTCATCAAGGTGATGGCGTAGGAATATCATTGCTTTGGCACGGTCTTGGTTTGATGCCTGATTTTTGTCTTTGATGGTGTCTGCCAGACCCATCGCATCAAGATGAATTTCAGCATCAAGCACCCAAGACATGTAGCTTTTGCCCGATATATCCAGGGCTACAAATTCAAGTTTAGAAAGATTTGACATTATTTAGGAAAAGAAAGTTCTTACCTCAGATACTCTCAAAATATTTGCTCGAGATGGCAGAGTCTCGTGCTGATAACGTGTTATAAAATAAAGACTATAAAGTAAAGACAAGTATAGAGAGAAACTGATATATTATTCGAATTCAAACTGATGTACATAATGAACTGAAATCTCTTCTATTTATAGAAGAAAGGAAGCTGTTGTGTAAGCTGCTACTATACCAGATATGGATAATCTTCTACTGAGAGCAATGTTTATCCATAACGGAGTACTGAAAGGATAAGCTTATTATACCCGATATGGATAATCTTCTACCGGGGGTAATGTTTATCCATAACTGGGTACTGAAAGGATAAGCTTATTATATCCGGTATGGATAATCTTCTACCGGGGATAATATTTATCCATAACTGGGTACTGAAAGGATAAGCTTATTATACCCGGTATGGATAATCTTCTACCGGGGCTAATGTTTATCCATAACTGGGTACTGAAAGGATAAACTTATTATACCCGGTATAAATAATCTTCTACCGGGGGTAATGTTTATCCATAACCGGGTATCGAAGTGATAAGCTTCTTTAGGAAGCTTATTTCCAATAGAGTACTTAAATAGATAAACATATTTACGATGGAATCCCATATGGATAAGCTTCTTCAGGAAGCTTATTTACAACGGAGTACTAAATGAACATCCATAATATAATATATTTATAACACATTTATACTAGTGGACAAAATTATTCTTTTGAAGAGAATTAAAAAATAGCATTTATTGTTGAGATATTCCAACTTGGGCCCATACTCCAAACGGTATATTTCTACGAGCTCTACCTACAAACTAATCTCGGGGCATTTGCATCTATACCCGCTTTTTGTGTCACGTTTTAATTTGTGCCTGCTTTGCAAAAAATATTGCAAGCGTACCCGCTTTTTCGCATAACTTCAGCACACAGGGCTGAAGTAGCAAAAGCAATCACGCAAAACTTCAGCATTCTAGTAGCCGGGCCTGAAGTTCAGCTCTAGAGCTGAAGTTTTTGTTTTGTAACTAGCGAACTTCAGCTCTAGAGCTGAAGTTTTTGTTTTGTAACTGGAGCTGAAGTTTTTGTGTTTAACTGGGAAACTTCAGCGCTGAAGTTTTTGTGTTGTAACTGGGAAACTTCAGCTCTAAGCTAGCTTCAAATTGATATTTCGTTAAATAGCTGCTATAACTTTGGTGATTCTCGTTGAGATTTTTTATCATAAAGTATTTGTTCATGCTTATGAGTAATTTATCTGGTAGTAGTAGCTTGTTGCAGTTTGCTGGAAGCCATCCAACTCGTTGTTTCTCATTATCATATATCATCATTTTGTCCAGTAGATAAATATCTGTAGATGAAAAAAATATCAGAAAGAGAAAGATTAAATGCACAAAGAACTTGGATACCAACTCTTATCAAAATCTAGTTCCCCTTTAGTATTTATGCAGATAAAGAACTGCATTTTCTCTTCACTTTGTTGATACTACTATTCCATCGTTATTTATAAATGTTAAAACACAACCCTGCCTTCTTCTGGTGAGGTACTGAAGGGGAGGAGAAAGGGAGCTGAAGTTGTTTAAAAAGTAGGTACAAGTTAAAAAAAATTTTAAAAATTGGGTATAGGTTAAATGGGGGCGACCAAATAGGGCGCTCCGTACAATTTTTACACTAATCTCCACTCCAACACCTACTAACTAGAAGTTCTACTGGATTTGGAAACTAAAACCTCTCCATAAGATTAAATACCTTCTTTGGCAATGCTCCCATAATAGGCTTTCTACAAAGAAATATCTCCATCACATTGGCAACATTACTTGCTCAATTTGTAAAGGGGCAGATGAAATAATTACCCACATTTTCCTCGAATGTCCTATAGCCATGAGATTTTGGAGCGATGCGCACCTAAACTTTCTTCCCTTAAATCAAAATTCTGAGCATTGGCTCACCTTATTAAAAGATACAAACATAACTACAGATCATTTAGGTATCCCATGGGAAGATGATGGTAGGCTATAATCTCGTGTTTTAGTCGCTTAACGCACTCTAATTTACTGCACTTCAATTGAGTTTGAACTTTAATCGCTAGTGTTTTGTACTAAATTGTGTATTTTATGCCTTGTGAGAGTGATTCCGAGCTATGTATATATTATGGAATGAATTCAAGTAATTTGGAGCTTTGAAGTCTGAGTAAAAGTGTCACGTCCGAAACTACCCCCTAGACGTGACTGGTACCCAGCTAACATCACTCGCCAGGCGAACCAATTCCTGTACTCTTAACCTTTTATATAAACACTGAGAGAAACACGTGCAAGTCCAAATGCATTAAATATTACTAAATAGGAAATAATTATTCGATTAAAATCATAATTTATTTATAAATATAAAGAATACTTAAATAATAAATCTCTGACCCAAAATCCATACTAAGATCGTAGAGCATCTAACAGAGTAATAAAAATTTAAGTGACGGGTATGCAAACCCGAAAGAAATAATAGACATAAGATAGGTAGAGCTGAAATAGCTGCCTTCACGAATAATGCGACATCTCACCTCAACAATAGGATTCACTCAACGAACTCGTTAGCCACTAGCCTCGCCCTCAGCAACAGTATCTGCATGGGCATGCAGGTAAGGAGTGAGCTATACGTAAATATAACCAAGTAAGAACTTCGACCTGCCACTCTGAATACCTCTGGGACAAGTGTTAGAAAATACAAACTCACAACAAGCACAGAAATAATATGTATAGAAATCTTTCACCATATGACTATTCTATAATGTCCAAATAATTATGCAACAACAATACTATATATATCTTAACACAATCTACACTAAGGACTTATCATTAACGGCAGTGTAGGAAATTAACCAAACACCCCAACGAGTCCACGACACACAATGCCCCAAATCTACCACGGCGGCATACACAATGCCCCAAATTTATAACTGCGGCATACACAATGCCCCAAATTTTATAACGTCGGCATACACAATGCCCCAAATCTATAACGGCGGCATACACAATGCCCCAAATTTATAACGGCGGCATACACAATGCCCCAAATTTTATAACGGCGGCATACACAATGCCCCAAACCTATAACGGCGGCATACATAATGCCCCTATATATGTTGTGGCAACGAAGAAATAATTTCTAATGCCCCAACGCCATAGCACGAGGCTACGCCACATCACACCACATCACAAATTACTTACTCCTTCCGTTTCAATTTATGTGAACTTATTTCCTTTTTAGTTCGTGCCAAAAAGAATGACCCCTTTCCTTATTTGGAAACAATTTACCTTTACACAATGATTTATAGCCACACAAAATATATGTGCCTCATTTTACACCACAAGATCAAAAGTCTTTTCTCTTTTCTTAAACTTCGTGCCCAGTCAAATGGGTTCACATAAATTGAAACGGAGGGAGTATTAAATAATTTTAGCTTTTTACAAAATAATATATATTTGCGGCTAGTCAACGGCCACCGATTCTGCCAAGTGCACGCTTGTCCCAACACATGGATAGGGCAGAAAAAATATACTTTCAAAACGGGTTTTGGAAAAGCAAGTATCAAAGTTTGAAGTCTCACTTACCTCGCCAATGACAAATTTCCCAACCTTGCGACTTCTAGAATACCAACCAAACAACCTCCAATGGTCTCAATCTATACAGAATATTAAATAACATATCTGAATTTGTCTGGGTGAATAATTTCTATAACTTTTGGACAAGTCAAAATTAAAGTGATCCCTCGTTCTAATTAATAAGTGTGCGCACAATTTAATGCCAAATGAGGCACTGTAATGCTGCAATGGTAACGTCCTAGAAGAACTTCACGTCCTCATATCTTTGTTTTCTTTCTAATATGCAAAATGCCATAACTTTTATATAATATTTAAGTTCCCAATCATTGTTTTCATCATTACTTATTTGTTATTATAGTAATTTCTCCACATTCTTGTCTTAATCATTGTCAACATATACATGGTAACCATATTACTTATATTAGTTCACTATACTACTTAAGCGTATAAGTAGATATAAATTGCTTAATTACCTGAATTCTTTCTATCATAGTTAAAGACAATTAATTGCTACTGCTCCTAGTTTCTCAAGTCAAATTAGTTTAATTATATTGCAGTAGAATATAGCATATTAACCTTGCTACGCCAATAACAACACTTAATCATCTTTTAGCAACCAATGTTCTAAAATAGTAAAGTCCAAATAACTCCTTCATAGATCAGTTCTTTGTTTGCAATTTCTCGCTATGTAATTTTACAAGCTTGCCAATTATTGCTATAATATTTGGTCCTGTAATTACCTCCTTAATCATTAGCTTATACAATTTATTTTGCCATCACCTTTACACTAAACAAAATAAATTCAAAGTATAGGTTAAAGTTAATATTCATACCTGAAATCCTATAAAGTTGTAAAAGATCTTCACAGTAAAAGCTTCTTGATGTGCCGTCAATATTCCCGACACTCTTAATATATTTTGCTGCTTATCTTCACTACTAGAATGAGAATATTTTAGTGCCCTAATACTCTTTTAAACGTTGGCGGGCATTTGCATTTATACCCACTTTTTGGGTCACGTTTTAACTTGTGTCTGCTTTGCAAAAAAAAATTACAAGCGTACCCACATTTTCGCGTAACTTCAGCATACGGGGCTGAAGTAGCAAAGACAATCACGCAAAACTTCAGCATTCTAGTATACGGGACTGAAGTAACAAGTGTGTTGAACCAAGTGTGCTGAAGTTTTTGTTTTGTAACTGGCGAACTTCAGCTCTAGAGTTGAAGTTTTTGTTTTGTAACTGGCAAACTTCAGCTCTAGAGCTGAATTTTTTGTTTTGTAACTGGCGAACTTCAGCTCTAGAGCTAAACTTTTTGTTTTATAACTGTCGAACTTCAGCTCTAGAGCTGAAGTTTTTGTTTGTAACTGGCAAACTTCAGCTCTAGAGCTGAAGTTTTAACTGACTTTCCATATGATTCGATCGTTGAAAGTATTCACAAATATGTTTTTCTTTTGGGTAATCCAATTAACATGCTACCTGCAATGACTTCTACTTCCCTATTTAGAAGTCCACATATGCCAAAAAGCAAAAGCTACATTGCTATTCCAAAGCTGGAAATAAATATAACTTCGAAACTCAAATGCCAAACACCTTTGTACAGTAACTGAAAGCCATTCATATCAGGCATGTGGACATCTGAGACGATAACGTCGAAAGAAACGCCGCTGAACCAAAGGATGCACAATGTATCTCTTGCGCGGAGAAGGAGGAGGAGAAAAGGGGCTGAAGTTGTTTAAAAAGTGGGTACAAGTTAAAACTTTTAAAAAAAATGAGTATAGGTTAAATGGGGACGACCAAATAGAGCGCCCCGTGCAATTTTTACAACGTTGGCCGTAATTGGGACTTGGAATGTCTCAGCCCAATTCTTTTATTGCCTAAAGCCCATTATTAGCCAACTATCAAATTTAATTTGAATGGTCCACTAGCAAATCAACTAGTACCCTATTTTATATTACAATAAATCCTCCTTCCCTAACTTAGTGTCAATAACTATATATATAAAAAATTAATTCTCTAATCTCCCAATAAATGAGTATATCAAAATATTTTGGGTTATTACAAAAAGTCCAAGAAATCAAGCCGGGATCGTGTTCGGGGATCAACGGATGATAGTTAAGAATGAAACAAAGAATCGAGCGGGCATATGACGCATTGTCTAGTAAAATACACATAAGTTTTCGCTCAAAACTCCGTTTAGGCTCCACAATATGTCGTTGGAAAGCTATTTGAAAGAGCTACAACTTTCATGTTTCGCATTTTTGCGAATTACCAAACCGAGGCGCGTGGAGCGGCGCAGGTTGCCCCGCGCTTGTGGAAAATTCCCACTGCCTGTCAGAATCAGCTCTTTGAACTTCCCCATAAGCACACCGCATGGCGCGTTGCCCCATGCGGCGCGTCAGTGCAAATTTTACAGAGCCTGAGTCCTATTTCGCACAGGAAAAGGTGTTTCGTCTGGGACCGGCCCTATTTGGTATAAATACATGTAAAAACGCTATTTTGAGGGCGGCGGACATACTTTTGACACACTTTAGACCTAGGGAGAGAACGAAGCCGCCGTGGAGATCGAGATTTGACCTAAGGAGACAAGAATACAGTAGGAGCAAAGCGAAAAATTCAGCTACGAGTTTTTCACTTCCTTCTTCCTATTTCTATTATTGGTTATGAGTTCTAGTATTGTAGTTATGCATACTATTATGAATAGCTAATTTGTTATCTAGGGTTTTGATGGAACCTATTGGAGGATGATTTTCCTATTATGTTAATATAGATTTGCCGTAGTATTTTCTCTATTGTTCAACAATGTTTATATTGTGGTTGGTTGAAGAGCTCTCAATCGATTGTACCTATTTAGTGTGTATTACTCGGGAGAGAGTGCATATTTAGGTAGTTGTTGAACAACATCACTCCTAACATATATGAGGGATCAATACGGAGGGTTTAAAGGTAGGATTAGGGATAACGAAACCTTGATGCGATCCGAGTGAGCCGTACTTAATGCCAACTAGCGTAATTCGAGAGAATATGTCTAGTAAATTATGGTAGTTGCTCGGGAGAGAATTAAGATACTCAAAGAGCTCATGATCGGTAGAGAAAACTAGGCGAAATTATAGGATACCTAGCGGGAAGGATTCCGACAATTGGGGAAATCATAACTCTAGACCTCCTTAATCTTTTCTCCAACCCGTAGTATATTTAGTTGTTAATTTAATATTTTAATTTGTTAGTGAATTAGTTAAACGTAAGAATCTTAATATCTATAAGTCAGGAGTTGTTCAAGCTTGTTTTCTTGGTGATAGTGAACAGTTGTAGCTAAGCCTTAGTTCTCTGTGGGATTCGCTCCGGACTTGTAAACTGAATTATATTTGCAAACCGCTTAGCCCTTTTTATAAGGCATAGTTGGTCGTTATCAAATTTTGGCACCGCTGCCGTAAAACTAACGGTGTAGTTGTAGATGTACATATTTCTAGGTTGCACGTTTGCACTTTTATTTTTGTTTTCTTGTATTTGATTATTTATTTATTTTTAATTTTTTATTTTTGATATGAGAAGCCTGGCATCTTGGAATTATGAGAGTTTTGATGTTGGTAATTCTACTTTTAATTCTCCTTATGCATATTGTGAAGAAAACCACCCATGTCAAAATTATCAAAATATTCTCGAGAGCGAGCTATGTGCACCAACTCAATCTTATGTGGGGAATGTGTGTGATATGTGTGGTGGTCAAGATGGTTACTTTCATGGTTGTGATTATTTGTTTTATCCTCCCCCAACCCCTTACTATGATGGTTTTACTTTTTTCTGTTGAAGTTAATAAGTACAAAGAACCCTAGGAAGCTGACCTGAAGGAGATCAAAGACATGTTAAAGTATCTCATGGAACTATATGATACGAAACCACTACAGATACAAATGCAAGAGGCAACTATTCACAACTTGGAGGCTCAAGCGAATAAATTAGTTGAACCGTGTAAAGCACAACAAGTTTATATTGTGGATAGTAGCCAATATGAGCATGAATTGGCTACAGAAATTGCTATTATAATGAAGGAGTTGAGAGTAGAATATGACCAAACTAATCAACTAGAATTTGAAGATGCCGATGTTGTAGAAGAGATACTAGAGCCAACCAAGGACATTGAAGATACATATTTAGTTGACTCTAGTGTCATTGGTGTTTAGGATACTGACAGTCCCAAAGTTCATGTAGTTGAGTGCATTGGTCCACACTCCAAGTATTTTTCCACATTGTATTTGGATGATGATATAGAAATAGAGTCATCCGAGCCACTTGAGGAGTAAAGGAATGAAGAACAAGGTGCCTACATTATAGAATTCTTCTTGCTAGAAAATCGGGATTACACATCTCATCTAAAGGTCAAAAAGTGCAGAATACTACATCATTTTATTGGGCCAGTCAGATTTGTTCCACCATCCTAGGAGCATAATCATAAGGTTGAAGCCAAATTAGGGGTTCAATTCATAAGCTCGAGGTGGAGGCAAAAACTGATCCGTGTCGTGCCACAACATCAAATCAAGCGCTTGTTGGGAGGCAACCCAGCTTTACTGCTTTCTTTTATTTTTTTTTAATTGTCGTATTTTTGTAGTATCGATTTTTGATTTTTTAGGAGCATGAAAAGCAAAGCTATTGGAAGGATGCAACAAAAAACCAGATAGTTGGAACTAAGTGTGAGGTACCCGCATGAAGGACCGGGCCTGGAAGAAGTCTGAGTACCCCATGAGCTGCTAGTGCTTTGGCCTTTGGCCCACAGGGAGTTTCTTTTACCCTCTTATTAGATGTGCATTGGGGACAATGCACAATTGTGGGGTGAGGAGATTGTCTGGGTGACTTTCTATGCTACTTTAGCTGTGTTAGTTTAATTGAATAATTTTTTTAAAAAAAGATTGGACTTTCCGACGATGGAACTATTAGACAATTTTCTTGAGGGATTTAAGTCGAAATGAAAAAGACAAAAAGATTTTCTTTTGATAGGTAGTGTAGCAAGTACCCCTTGGTTTTTCTTTGTGCAGCGATGCTTTTCCAAGAGTTTTGTTTGAACTAGGTATAACTAGTTTTAATTTTTTTAGGAATAGAAGTCATTGTGCTGTGGTCTGAATTGAAGCAATATTTCTTGACTTTGTTATGCCTTGAGAATAGTGAGTCCTTTGGTTGTGACGCTTAGGCTCAGTTTTTGACTCTTGTATACGTACCTTAAATTGTATGATCTTAACTTTGCTTAACTGTTTTGACTAGAGTGTCTTGATGAGTCCAATTCTAAGTGAGTTATGTGTCATTTATGTATAAGGTTTTGTGTTATTCTGTGTGTTGCATTTGATGTCTAGAACTTGCACCGTGTGTTTGTAAAGCGAAATAGTAGTTTTGTTCAGTCTTGGAAGTGATATATGCGTTTCTTTGTTGAGCCAAATATATATAGTTTACCCGCCTAATTGTTATGTATCATAGTTAACTCCTTTGAACCTGTAATCCTGTTTCTTTGACAATCACATTACAAGCCTTACCCTTTTGTTTTGAATTAACCATCTATTTGAAACTTGGCGCCTCTCATGAGCACTTGAATTATTATGAACTGTGTAAAAGTTAAAGTGTGGTGTGGTGATTTGGCCTCTGAGTGGAGCTAATGAAATAAGGAGAACAGTGCAATGTGTTGAAAAAATTAAAAGCCACTTGAATTGACAAAGGAAAAAAATTAGTTGTATTGTTGTGAAAAATAATTCTTGATAGTGGTGACTAGTGATATATTTGTGCTTAAAGAAGTATAAGGTAATATACATTGATGTGAAGGTGGAGTTTTGGTCTGACATAAGTATGGGTTTGGATGTTAAAATATTTGTATTAAAGTGCTTAGGGAGGTGCAATCACTCTTATATCTAAATGTATTCTACCTGTCCCGCAGCCTACATTACAACCAAATAAAGTCCTACTTGATCCTAGACTGAATGACCTCGATTAGTAGAGTAGTACACTACGGGTAAGCCTATGGTGCATCTTTTGTGGCATATGAATGTTATTTCTGAGAGTGAGTGAATTCTTTCTATCTTGAGTTCCTAATTGTTCTTAAATTTTATTGTGTGAAACTACTCTCTTTTGTTGTGTGAGGACACTTGATTCATGAAGGAAAGGTAATTTCAGTGCTCTATGTCAGAGTAAGTGGGTGAGTTGTGAATAATGCATGGTACTTGTGAGTCAAATCTTGAGGTGAAGATATTAAACTCTTGTGCTTAGTCTATTTTAAATATTCTTGGTATAATGAGTTAGGAGAGTTGTTTAAAAAGGTCGTGTCTTTATGAAGTGTAGCTTGATTGCTCGAGGACGAGCAATGGTTTAAGTGTGGGGTATTGATGGTAGGCTATAATATCATGTTTTAGTCGCTTAACGCACTCTAATTTACTGCACTTTAATTGAGTTTGAGCTTTAATTATTAGTATTTTGCACTATATTGTGTATTTTATGCTTTGTAGGAGTGATTCCGAGCTATGTAGATATTATGGAATGAATTCAAGTGATTTGGAGCTTTGAAGTCTGAGTAAAAGCCTAAGAAATCAAGCCAGGATCGTGTTCGGGGATCAATGGATGATAGTTAAGAATGAAATGAAGAATCGAGCGGGCATACGGTGCATTGTCTAGTAAAATGCACATAACGTTAGGCTTAGAACTCCATTTAGGCTCCACAATATATCGTTGGAAAGCTATTTGAAAGAACTACAACTTTCACGTTTTGCATTTTCACGAATTCCCAATACGCGGCGCGTATATCAGCTCGGGGTGCACCGCACCCGTGGAAAATTCCTGCAGCCTGTCAGAATCAGCTGTTTGAACTTCCCCACAAGTACACTGCGTGGCGCATCGCCCCATGCGGTGCACCTGTGCAAATTTTACAGAGCCAGAGTTCTATTTCATGCAAGAAAAGGTGTTTTGTCTGGGCCTGACCCTATTTGGTATAAATACATGTACAAACACAATTTTGAGGATGGAGGACAAACTTTGGACACACTTTAGACCTAGGGAGAGCACGAAGCCGCCATGGAGACCGAGATTCGACCTAAGGAGGCAAGAACACACTAGGAGCAAAGCGGAGAATTCTTCTACTAGTTTTTCGCTTCCTTCTTCCTATTTCCATTATTGGTTATGAATTCTAGTATTTTAGTTATGCATACTATTATGAATAGCTAATTTGTTATCTAGGGTTTTGATGGAACCTATTGGAGGATGATTTTCCTGTTACGTTAATATAGATTTGCCGTAGTATTTTCTCTATTTGTTCAACTACGTTTATATTGTGGTTGGTTGAAGATCTCTCAATCGACTGTGCCTATTTATTGTGTATTACTCGGGACAAAGTGCATATTTAGGTAGTTGTTGAACAACATTACTCCTAACGTATATGAGGGATCAATACGGAGGGGTTAAAGGTGGGATTAAGGATAACGAAACCTTGGTGCGATCCGAGTGAGCCGTACTTAATGCCAGCTAGCGTAATTCAGCAGAATAATTTTAGTAAATTTTTGTAGTTACTCGGGAGAGAATTACGACACTCAGAGAGCTCATGATCGGTAGAGAAAACTTAGGCGAATTATAGGAGACGTAGCGGGAAGGATTCCGACAATTGGGAAAATCATAACTCTAGACCTCCTTAATCTTTTCTCCAACCCGTAGTTTCTTTAGTTGTTAATTTACTGTTTTAATTTGTTAGCTAATTAGTTAAACACAAGAATCTTAATATCTATAAGTTAGGAGTTGTTCAAACTTGTCTTCTTGGTGATAGTGAACAGTTGTAGCTAAGCCTTAGTTCTCTGTGAGATTCGATTCCGGACTTGTAAACCGAATTATATTTGCAACGACCACTTAAGTCCTTTTAATAAGGCATAGTTGGGCGTGATCAGAAGAATTCTTCCCATTTGCTATTTGGCATCTTTGGCTTAATAGAAATAATAACTCGTTTTAACAACCTATGGAGCCAATTGTCTCTAGATAAGATTATCATGCGCTGCAAAGAGTTCAAATATTGTACAAACTCTCCTAGTTACGCCTCTCCTACTTCAACCATCACAATAAAGTGGCATCCGCCCGAAACAGTTTTCCTTAAGCTCAACATTGATGGTGCCTTCAAGGGTAAGTATAAGAAAGGGGGCAACAACGAAAATTTTAGAAACAATCATGGGGATTGGATTCTAGGATTTTGCACCTCAGTCGTTGCCTATACTCCTGCTTACAGGGAGCTACTGGCTCTATGGACTGGGCTACAATTAGCTTGTGAAAAAAAAATTTAAGCTTAAAAGTTGAAACTGATGCTACGGATATCATTCGCCTGCTTGGAATAGACACTTCTTCGATGTATACTAACTTGGTTACTGAGTGCAGGTCACTATTGAGGAAACTGGGAAATCCGCCGATCCGGCATAACTTCAGAGAAGGAAACAAGGTTGCTCACTTTTGCACTACCAAAGGATCCAAGCAAGCAAATTACAACCATCTATCTCTTAAGCAACCGCCAGCTGCCTTTTTGAAACTAGTCTGTGATGACAAAATTGGTTCTCTAAGTCTAGACTTATATCTAGTAATGTTCTCAATAGCTTGGCTGAACTTGGGAATTCTTTTGTAATTTGTAATCCAAATGATAACAGTATCTACTAATGAGCCCAATGGGACTCTAGCTTTATGTAATAGAATTAGCTAATGAATGAAGATTTCATATTCCTGCCAAAAAAAGACATAGGGATTAAAGGTTGTTGGAATATTACGAAAACTTAATTTTTTATTGGGTAATAATAGAGATACCGATAAATAAGGAAATCTATTATGAAATGCATTTATATAGCTGCCACATAATGTTAAAAACAAGGATTGCTGCTAAGAATTTATAAAAAATTTAAAATATTGCACAATTATGTTTTTTTGCCCCTTTAATAAGCGGATTTGGCGGATCATATTTTTCTGGGCCAATTTAGACATCTCTGGCTACCACCGTTACTATCAATCTCTTCTATCTTTTCTATTTTAAACTTCAGTTCTCCCTTCTTGTTTCTTCTCTTATAAATGCTAACATGTACCACAAAATTAGGGGATAAAAAATATTACACAGCTTGGATCGTCTAACAAAAAAAAAGAGTCACCTAAAAGATTCAAGGAGCTGCTAGGAGTTTTAATAGCAACTGAAAATTATTTTTCTTTTAATGAAAAAAAAATGACCTGTTAAAAAACTTAGCTCAAAGTAATAATATAAAACAAGAAAATAGAGAGAAAGAGAGGAGAGATTCTTATTTCTTCCATGTATTCAAAGTGTATCCAATGTGGTGCCAAAACCCTCTATTTATAGGATTACATAGAGGTATACAAAAGAATGCCATAAACATGACATTAAACATTTGAGATCATAGAGGAAGATCATAGGGAGGTTATGGAGGTGTGGGAGTTACAACTATAATGGTGAGAAGTAGTGAAAATTATCTACATAATGAAAAAGAGTAGTGGGAGTAATTTCTTTAGGAGTTATAGAAATCCACTAATATAATTATAATATTTCATAACACTCCCCCTTGGATGTCTATAGATAATGTGTCTCGTTAAAACCTTACTAAGAAAAAACCATGTAGGAAAAAATCTTAGTGAAGAAAAAATTGTACACATATCTTGTAATACGCATTACATGCTGCCTCATTAAAAACCTTGCCAGGAAAACCCAGTGGGATAAAACCTTACCTAAGGGAAAAAGAGTACAATACGTATTTGCCTCCCCCTGATAAAAATATCACTTTTTTTCTCGGAGACGACGAATTCCAAGCTTGTATAACAACTTCTCTACTATTGAGATCGGCAATGCCTTGGTGAATTATTCCGCCAAATTATCACTTGAACGAATTTCTTGAACATCTGTTTCATCATTCTGTTGAAGATCGTCTCTGCAAAGAAACTTTGGCTAAATGTGCTTTATTTTGTCTTCTTCAATATATCGTTCTTTCAATTGAGCTATGCAAGCAACATCGTCTTCAATATTATTGGAATCGTCTCTTCAAAGAAAAGTCACACGTTTGTTGTGTGTTGAGTCACTTGCTTTATGTCGCGCCTCTTTTTTCCTCGCGGAATCGGGTTCATGACATTTGGAGGGATAACTCGTTCCTTTTAGGAATTGGGTTTGCATTTGAAGAGTCGCCACCTAATGATTTAAGGTGCATTAGGACACCAAAAGAGTTCGATTTGAATAACCAGATATAGGTTAAGGGCTTGAAATTATTCTAAGGGGAAGGTGTTAGGCACCCCTCAGAATCCACTAGTGTGGTTCCCGGCCAGACATTTATTGTGAATTGAGGTGCAATTAACATATAGACAAATAAGGTTCAAATAGGAGGGGGTTTCACTGAAGGGTTTGAAAATGAACAAAAAAGAACGGTTAAAAAAGCTGATTTTTAAAAGAAGGAGTTGAAATGCTAAAAGAAAGAAATAAAGAATAAATGGAGGGGGAGGGGGTCCTAGGTTTATTAAAAATATGGATCACCCCACACAATTTCCGGTAATCACTCCTCAATGAGGGGCTACACGTGACATTATCGCGTGGTCATCATATCCATATCTACCCTTCCCACCCCGTTAAGGTATTAAAGCGCGGAATGATCTTGATTACTTATTGCATGCTATTACCCGTCCTAATCCTATCAGTCCCGGAGGCACTTAGGACTACAAATCCTAAAAGGGGAAGGATATTAGGCTTATTTGTAGTTTCAAAGGTAAAAACTCTAAGGCGATATACAAAACACATATTGCACATTTTGGGGAAAGCATGTACACAAACAGAGGCTCAGATATACCTCCCTAAACAAAGAAAGCATATAATTAACATGAATTACACGTACTGTTTAGGTCTGATTAGAATTAAAGACGAATGAGACATATTAGCTGAGGTAGTTTTAGTTTATTACATAACTCAGATAAGAAGTCCGAATCAGACCTGCTTGCTGGTTGTAATGATTAACAAAAGCAGATTCAGTTTATAATTATTACCCTAAGGCTTGCCTAAGTGTTTGGACAAGGATCCTATAGGCATGGTATCTACTGGATTCAGAAGGTGGTAACACAGTGAGACTCAAAAATGAACTGTTTGCAATCCTATATGCATACTTGTTAAACTAGTTAAGGACTTAGATTATTAAAAGAGAGGCAAAATTTAAACGAATTGATTACAAGTTCTGCAACTGATGATTACTGATCTTTAGATCTAACATTGAGTGAAGTGGATCAGATTCAATTAGAAACTCCTATAGGCATGCTTTCTATACATTGCTGATTTTAAAACCTCATAGACGTGGTATCGAAATGTAGAAGCCTTATAGACATGGTATCTATATGTAGTTTGAATATGCAGAAGCTGAAAGTACCATATAGGCATGATTTCTATATGAAGTTTGAATATGCAAAATTAGACTAGACCTGTAGGCATGATTTCTATATGTATTTGAATATGCATAATTTAGAATATCCTACAGGCATGATTTCTATATGTATTTGAATATGCAGAAATATAGCAGTCCTATAGGCATAATTTCTACCCCTTTTGCATACATAGTTACCCACCCTTTTCACTAACCAGCCCCAAGTATTTATTACAAATTATTACAAGCCAGAAAGAACAATATTACATTAGAAAAAGTTAAAAAAGTACAACCTGAGGAGGCCTGATTCTTGACTTCCTCTTTGAGTTATGAGATAGACCAACTCAAAAGACCATTGATCCAAAGCATTTCTCAATTTGAGTGTGTCAGAGTTCCCTAAGAGCCTCAATGGGACTCCGGGAAGTACTCACACCCAAATTGTATCACTAGAATGGGGACAAGTGCGGTGTGGAAGGGCCAGCCTTCAAGTGTCCATGTTTAGAGGGAGATCAGTGGGTCCCAAAGCAAAGCTCACAAGAGGGGGCAGAACTTAAAATCTAAGAGAGAGTGCAAGTGCAAAAATAGAGTTCTAAGGGGAATAAGGAGAGGTAAACAGCCACAAGCAAGTTGAAAAATTTACACAAAAGGGTTCAGGGGGTAGGGAAGTTGCAAAGGGGGGGTCAGCTTTGGGCATGCACAACAATGGAGATGCTGGCATGCCTACAAGCCTACCAGAACATACAACAGTAGAGAATCATAGAGGTTAGGATCCCAGGGATCAAGCTTGGGTCATGGACAATAATATTCAGTACTGTCATGCCTCAAGCAAACCATAGCATCAAACACATTGGGGTTGGGGTTTTGGGATTCATAATAAATTCAGAACAGGCAGAATGGAAATTATAGCAAGCTAAAACAAGTACTGAACTGAACACCAGCAATAGACAGACAAGAGGGTAAAAGCATTAAGTAAACACATTGTTGTGAGGCTAAAAATTTAACCAAAACATACCAGTTCAAAGAAGCAAAATACAGTAAAAGCAGGTAGCAGAACTTGAAATCAGGCCATAGTACCAGTAACAAGAGAGAATGCTTTCTGAGTGTGAGTGTGAGTTCAGAAAACTTAGTTTGTTTTTTTTGTGTCTATGTGCTAATGAAAAGCCAGGTATTTATAGTGTGAAAATAGGCAGAAAAATAAGGCAAGAAAATAATTATGGAACTGTGTACCAATTAAAATCAATTAGTAAAAGAACTTCCTTTAATTAAGGAGTTAAAATCAAATGGTAACATGCAATTACTAAATAAGGAAAGAAATCACATAGGGCTGAATATGACCAATAAGGAAGTATCTCGAGTACACAGTAGGTAATAGAGGCTGGGTTCATCAGACTCTAATCAAGGAAAGGTTTATAAGAATCCAATACAAATGTAATCAAGGTAAGGGGATTAATCAAATTGAGTAAAAAAGGTAGGGGTTGAAAGTTCAAAGGAAAGTATTCAAATAAGTCCAAGAGACAGGGAAATCAATACAACAAGGAAAGAATCAATTACAAGGGTGAAATCAGAATTACACAAAGAAGTTTGAAATCAGTCCACAATTAAGGGTTATTTTGAGAGGAAAATATAGCATATAAAAGAGTACATAAACATTAGTCATACGAGACTGAACTCATAACAAAGATAATAACGACATGACAGTCACATAGGTCAATTTCACCAACATTAGTAATAGAGAAAGGGGAGAGTATCAAAAGCATGCAAAGGGTCAAGTAGAAAGCCTTTCTGAAAACTGTAGTCCAGTTCCAATGATCACATAAAGCAATAGAGATTGAAACAAAGATTTCGAAACTCAGTCGAGCAATAGATGAAACAACTTCAGAAACTCTAATAGGTCCAAAGAAAATAGGGTTTTGAAACCAAACAAATTCAGAGATGAGGAACCAACAAATCACATAGCAAATAGTCTCTGGCCTCGAATGAACCCAAAGTTTTAGGGTTTTTACCATCAATCGAGTCATAAAGATGAAAAACAAGCAATCAAACAAATACTAACACGAAAATATATTCAGAAACCTCAAAAGGAACTAAGACTTTTAACATGCATACTCCAGTAGAAGAACAACATAAAGAACACAGTAGAACATGTTAAGAATCAGAAAAAATTCGAAATAATTTAACAAAAACCCTAAATCGGAAAAGGTAAAGAGGTTTCGAAAGCAGAGTTTTGAAAGAAACTTTGAGAAAACTTTTAAAACTTAGAGAAAACACAGATCTACAATGAATCTAAAAGAATCGGGAGAAACCTCAAAGGTTAGGGCTCCAGAAGAACCCAGAAGGTGAGAAATGCTTGGAAATTCATTAATCTAAGCAGGAGAAGTCAAGATCAGGCTTGAATAGCCATGGCTGGCCGGAGCAAGGTCGAAGGTGACCGAAGATAGCATGGCACTGAAATAAACCAAGGTCTGGACCAAACTTCTTCAAGGTCTAGTCTTGAGACCATAATAGTCGAGCATGTAGGAGTCGTAGGAGGCACGTACAGGCCTTTAATGGCTTTGGAAGCCATGGATTCCAGCGATTTTAGGGTGGAAGCAGATGGAGGCGGCTAGGGTTTGAGAGGAGCTTGAGAGAGAATTGGGAGAAGGGGGAATTCAAGGGCAGCCACAGATGAGAAAATGATTAGGTTTAGGGGTTAGTTCAGGTTAAAAAAGGTAGGTGCAAATGTGAGCCGTTGATCTAAGTGATCAACGGCTGGGATTAAAAGGGGATCCGGGCGGGTTATTTAAAAGGGTCGTAGGTCGGGTAGATTAGGACTTGGGTCAGGGTAATTGGGCCTCAGGTTGGGTCTAATTAGATGTTCAGATCTGGCTAAAATTGAAATGAAAATGGGCTAAAATTTAAATAGCCATTTTCCCTTATTTAGTTTATAAAAAATAGTAAAATAATTTCTGGAAATAAATTAAAAGTACTAAAATGATTAAAAATACATAATTATCAAATGAAAAATTCTGGAGTCAATTTCACAAATATAATTACAATAAAATCTTAAAAGAGGCCAATATTGCAATTATATGCAATTTAGTTTTAAAAATACTAAATAAATTTGTAAAAATATGCAAAAATTATGTTAGCTATATTTTAGTATAAGTATGAGAATCCATTAAATGAATCACCAAAAATGATAATTTCAGGGATAATTATTGGGTTTTTCGTGATAAAATAGGGCAATATATTGATTTAAAAATATTTTGAAAGTATTTTGCATATTAAAATATACAGAAAAAAATTGGATATCAACAGTTGCCCCTCTTTACCCGGGAAGGATAAAAGAGTTGTCGGGTAAAAATATGATGGCCAATTTTGACCGAACAAATGTTTCGAGGAGGCTTAGGCAGTGCTATGGTTTCCGAGCTGCCTACATATCCTTGGTCTTACAAGAATCAGGCCATATGTAATTCTGGATCCGTCGGCGGAGTAGGCCGATGGAGACTTTTCAAGAACGGCCGCAATATTGAGGACGGGGTGAATGGTTAAAGGGCTGCGGGAACTGGAGCGGGATCACTCCTGCCGAGATGTCCGTTGCTCGCCGGTTCACTTGCAAATAAGCAACACAAGAGTATATTGTGCGTAAATTTAAACATGATGCAAATTCCCATCGGACCATGAATGTTTGTCTTCGGACGGTTAGGATGACGTCCTTAGACCATGATGTCCTGGGCCATGAAGCATGTAATAAAGGATTCGTAGGCCATGAAATGATGCTCTCGGTCTTTGAGAATGATGCCTCTGAACTATGATGCCTTTGAATAATGATATGCAAAAATTAAAAAGGATCCTTAGGCTATGACATGGCGTTCTCGGGCTATGAAAATGGTGCCTCCAAACAATGACGTCTTTGGATGATTTGGCGATCTTTCAGCCCATGAGATGCAGTAGGTGGCGATCTTTCAGCCGATGAGATGCAATGTAAATAAGGTGGCGATCTTTCAGCCATGCAAATGTAAATAAGGTGGCGATCTTTCAGCCAATGTAAACGTAAATAAGGTGGTGATCTTTTAGCCATGCAAATGTAAATAAGGCGGCGATCTTTCAGCCATGCAAATGTAGAGGTGGCAATCTTTTAGCCATGCTAATGTAAAGGTGGCGATCTTTCAGCCATGCAAATGTAGATAAGGTGGCGATCTTTCAGCCATGCAAATGTAAATAAGGTGGCGATCTTTCAGCCATGCAAATGTAGAGGTGGCGATCTTTCAGCCATGTGAATGTAAATGTGGCGATCTTTCAGCCATGCAAATATAGAGGTGACGATTTTTCAGCCATGCAAATGTAAATAAGGCGGCGATCTTTCAGCCACGCAAATGTAGAGGTAGAGATCTTTCAGCCATGCAAATGTAAATAAGGCAGCGATCTTTCAGCCATACAAATGTAGAGGTGGCAATCTTTCAGCCATGCAGATGCAAATGGAGGTAGAGCTTAATCTCGGAAGGCAGAATGTTAGCCTTATGCAATGCAGAAATGCAGATGGAGACAGAGCTTAGTCTCGGAAGGCAGAAGGGTAGACTTATGCAAGAAATAAAAGGGCAAATGGTAATAGCATTTTCTTAGCTAATCGCGGATTGCAATATTATGACTGCTAGGGACATTGTGCCTGCAGATAGAAACTATGAGTAAGTGCAACGGTTTTGAGAGTTGTATTCCTGAACAATGTTTGTCTCGTGAGTGTATAGTATATTTGATGATTTTGCAGCTCAAGTGCCTGTATCCAAAGAAAAATCGTGAGTTTTGTAAAGGGGAGGTTAGTTCGTGTCCCCGCCTGCTTGGCTTTGATCTAGTGCCACTGTATGTATCATTGGGGTAACGTTGCTAAACAAACAATTTTCGTCAATAAACATGCATGGCTTAGTAAAAACATGACACAAGTACATAATTAAAATAGTTTTTAGATGAACCGACGACTGTGACGTGGTTCAAGACATTGCAACCTCTCTTGCTATGAAAGTTTGATGGTCCTCCTCAAAATTCTATCCTAGTTTAATGGGTTGATGTTTCTGACTGCTGCTTGCAGTGATTGGCTGAAATCAACTTTGGAATTTTGAGGGTCCTCCTCAAAATTCTTCTCTAGTTTCCAATTGCGGGGGAAATGAAAATTTTACTGAATTGTGGGATGAGGGGTCATATTCAGAGACATTGTCGTGCATCCCACCAGGGAGCGGGTAGGGGCATAGCTCAGTCATCCAGCCAGGCAGCTGCTATATCTTCATCCCCCTCCCCAGCTCGAGGTACCCCAGCACCCGCGGGTGTGGTGCAGCTAGGGTGGTGTGCAGAGTTCAGGAGGATCCAACTGATTTTATGCTATGAGTGGTCGCCAGACTACAGAGGCTTCTCCAGATGTTGTTACAGGTGTTCTGACTGTCCGATCTCATGATGTGTATGCACTTATTGACCTTGGTTCCACCTTGTCCTATGTTACCCCTTTTGTTGCTATGGGATTTGGGATAGAGCCGGATCATCTCCATAAGCCTTTTTTGGTGTCTACCCCAGTTAGTGAGTCTATTACAGCTGCTCGAGTTTATAGAGGATGTGTTGTTATGGTATGGGGTAGAGATACCACGACTGATCTTATTGAGTTAAGGATGGTCGACTTTGATGTAATAATGGGAATGGATTGGCTTTATTCATGCTTTGCCAAACTTGATCGTCCAACTAGAACCATTATGCTTGAATTTCCTAATGAGCCCGTTATTGAATGGAAGGGAGATAATGTAGTGCCTAGAGGTCGGTTTATTTCCTACCTTAAGGCCGCGAAGATGATCAAGAAGGGGTGTATCTATCATCTAGTTCGGGTCACAGACACCAATGCGGAGGCACTTAGCTTTGAGTTTGTACCAGTTGTGAATGAATTTCCGGACGTCTTTCCAGATGAACTCCCTAGGATTCCACCGGACAGGGAAATTGATTTTGGGATCGATATGATACCAGGCACGCAACCTATATCAATTCTACCTTACAGAATGGAACCGGTAGAACTGAAAGAGCTAAAGGAACAATTGAAGGATTTGCTAGAGAAGGGTTTCATCCGGCCGAGTGTGTCACCATGGGGTGCACCGGTCTTGTTTGTAAGAAAGAAACATGGATCGCTGCGTATGTGTATTGACTACCGGCAACTCAACAAGGTCACAATCAAAAGAAAATATCCTTTGCCAAGAATAGATGACTTGTTTGATCAATTGCAAGGTGCTACATGTTTCTCAAAGATTGACTTGCGGTCCGAGTACCATAAATTGAAGATAAGGGAGCAGGATATTCCAAAAATAGCCTTCAGAACTCAGTATGGGCACTTTGAATTTATGGTAATGTCTTTTGGGCTAACAAATGCCCCGACAGCTTTCATGGATCTTATGAATCGAGTCTTCAAGCCCTTTCTAGACTCCTTTGTGATAGTGTTTATTGATGATATCCTTGTGTATTCCTGAAGTCGGGAGGACCATGCTGCCCATCTCAGGGCAGTTTTGTAGACTCTTCAACAACATCAATTGTATGCAAAATTTTCGAAATGTGAATTCTGGCTTGAATCTGTTGCGTTCTTGGGCCATGTCATTTCCAGGGAAGGAATTCTGGTTGATCCTCAAAAGATTGCAGTAGTGAAGAATTGGCCTAGACCTACCACTCCAACTAAAATTCGCAGTTTCTTAGGCTTGGCTGGGTACTACATGGGGTTTGTGGAGGGGTTTTCTACTCTTGCCTCTCCATTGACTAAATTGACGTAGAAAATAGTTAAATTCCAGTGGTCCAATGCTTGTGAAAAGAGTTTCCAAGAACTGAAGTCAAGATTGACAACAACACCGGTGTTAGCGCTGCCAGAGGGTACAAAGGAGTTTGTAGTGTATTGCGATGCTTCGAGAGTCGGGCTTCAGTGTGTGTTAATGCAACACGACAAGGTTTTAGCCTATGCTTCTAGGCAACTCAAGAATCATGAGAAGAACTATCCAACCCATGACTTAGAGCTGACAATTGTGGTGTTTGCGCTAAAGATTTGGTGACATTATTTGTATGGGGTCCATGTGGATGTATTTACGGATCATAAGAGCCTTCAATAGATTTTCAAGCAGAAAAAGTTGAATCTGAGGCAAAGAAGATGGCTAGAGTTACTCAAGGACTATGGCATTGATATTCTCTATCACCCAGGAAAGGTTAATGTTGTGGCAGGTACACTTATCGAAAATCCATGGGAAGTTTAGCTCATTTGGAGGCCCATCAGAGGCCATTGGCCAGGGAGGTTCACCAGTTGGCTAGTTTGGGAGTTCGCCTTGCGAACTCTAATGAAGGAGGGGTAATAGTGCAAAATAGGGCTGAATCATCGCTTGTGGCAGAGGTGAAAGAGAAATAATTTGTGGATCCTTTGTTACCACAACTGAATGAGGGGATTCTCAAACACAAAACCATAACCTTTTCTTTTGGCATGAATGATGGTACCCTACGGTACCAAGACCGCCTATGTGTTCCTGATATCGACGGTCTTCGGGAAAGGATCATGGAAGAAGCTCACACTTCCAGGTATTCCGTGCACCCAGGTTCCACGAAAATGTATCATGATCTCAAGGAAATTTATTGGTGGAATAACATTAAGATAGATGTGGCGGACTTTGTGGCAAAATGTCCGAATTGTCAGCAAGTAAAGGCCGAACACCAAAGGCCCAGTAGATTGGCTCAAGGCATAGAAATTCCAATGTGGAAATGGGAGATGATCAACATGGACTTTGTGGTAGGGTTACCACGCACTCCGCGCAAGTTCGACTCAATTTGGGTGATTGTTGATCGACAAAGTCAGCGCACTTCCTACCAGTCAAATCTACCGATACAGCGGAACGATATGCTCAGTTGTATATCAAAGAAATAGTCAGGTTACATGGCACTCCAGTCTCAATCATTTCAGATCGAGGGGCTCAGTTCACAGCCAACTTTTGGAAGAGGTATCAGCAAGGTTTGGGTACGCAGGTAAATCTTAGTACAACTTTTCATCCACAAACCGATGGTCAAGCAGAGGGGACTATTCAGACGCTTGAAGACATGTTGCGCGCTTGTACTCTTGATTTCAAGGGTAGTTGGGATGACCATTTTCCACTCATAGAATTTTCTTACAACAACAGCTTCCACACTAGTATCCAGATGGCACCATTCGAAGCACTGTATGGTAGGAGATGTAGGTCACCAATTGGGTGGTTCGAGGTTGGAGAAGCGGAATGATAGGGCCAGACCTCGTGCATCAGGCCATGGAGAAAGTCAAGATTATTAAGAAGAGATTGAAAACTGCTCAGAGTCGCCAAAAATCCTATTCGGATGTGCGTCGTAGAGATTTAGAATTCAAAGAAGATGATTGGGTATTTCTGAAGGCTTCCCCTATGAAGTGCATCATGCGATTTGGAAAGAAGGGAAAATTGAGTCCGAGGTATGTCGGACCATACAGAATCATTCAGAGGATTGGTCAGGTGGCATACAAGCTCGAGCTACCACCCGAAATGTCATTAGTACACCCGGTCTTTCATGTGTCCATGTCGAGGAAGGTAGTGGGAGATCCGTACACTATTATGCCAGTTGAAACTATGGAGGTAAATGAAGAACTGCCATATGAAGAAGTTCCAATTGCCATTCTTGATAGGCAGGTTCGAAATTGAGAAATAAGGAAATTGCATCCGTGAAAGTATTATGGCGGAACCAGCAAGTTGAGAAAGCCACTTGGGAAGCCGGGGATGAAATGAAAAGGAAGTATCCACATTTGTTTGAATAGTCATGTAATAGCTTTTATGCATTTAGCTCCTATGAACTCTTAACTTTAGACTTGATCTATGTAAAACTGTCCCCTTTTTGGTAAAATGTTGCCTATGCGGCCATGGTTGATGATTGTACAAGTTATGTTATATTTATGAAATATGGTTATGCTGTTAGGATATGTTCTGGGGCTCTCTGACAGGTGGATAAGGCCTAGATACAAAGGAAACTCTGGCAAAATTTTCGGAAATTCAGGAAGTTGACCAAATTTGGAGACTAATAGTATGTAAGCAGTAGGTTGCATAGAGATCGCTGATAAGCGAACCTTGATCCTCATTCGAGGACGAATGATCTTAAGTGGGGGAGGATGTGAGGCCCCATGAAAAATTTCTACCCTAAACCCAAAAGCTCGTAGTGACAATTAGGATCATGTGTTAGAGATGCGTAAAATTCTTCGAGGCGAGCTTGCGAGCCGCGGTTCGGACCTTTTTGGAATGATCTATGCTATAAAAAGTCAAGAAATAATGTTTTTCAGAAAATACGATTCTACGGTCGATAATGCGGTTGCATATCAGGTATGCGGACCGCATAATCGCCGCAAAGTGAGTCAGTGTGTTGGTAAAATTTGAGGTTAAATATGCGGTCCATTATGCGATCGCATAACCGATATGCGGACCACATAGTCGTCGCATAATTTCCTTGGGATTTTGTAAGGAGCAATTCTGCGGTGCATTATGCAACCGCATAACGAGTATGCGGACCGCATTTTTGCTGCATACACAAATAGAATGTTCAGATTTAGGAAACACTTTTGCGGTCCATTATGCAGGCCAAATTTCCACTTTTGCGATCGCAGAGCTGACTCGGGGCTCCAATTTTCTTAATTTTAAACCCGACCCCTTATCGATATATTCGGTGTTATAGCTTATTTTGAGCATATTTCTTGATGCTTTTAGAGAGAGAGAGAGGGTCCTAGAGAGGGAAGTGCTTCCCATCAAGTTACTCCATGAAACCTTGCCAACTCTTTGAAGATAATCAAGTGAGGGCACCTAAATCTTCATCCCAAGAGGTAAGATTTCATTACCTCAACTCATGTTCCTATGCTTAGCAATAAGGGATCACTAGTGAAGTAATTCATGGGTATAAGAATAAATTTCTTGCATGCATATCACACCATAGAATATTGGGAGGTAGTGAACTAAAAAGAAAGGAAGAGGGGTATAAAATGATAGAAATTTCTCTCAAAAGGGCCTAAGATTACAATGCACCTTTAGTGTTTGATAGTATGCTCAAAACAAGCTAGAATCTCAATCTCGTCTCTAATTCTTAGTTTAATTTGTAATTCTTACACAATAGATCGAAGTTCTAAAAGTTCCGAAATTTTGTAAGGAATAAGGAAAGCTTTATTGAGGTATGTATGGCTAAAACCCCGTCTTTTAGAAATTGAGCTTCACCGTTGGTTGTGTGAGTACGGTAAGATTAAATTGAATTGTTGTATTGATTGATATTTCACTTGACTTGGTGTTGCAACCTTATATGCATGGAGACTGTGTCTCAAATTGATCAACGTGCTATTCTTGATAATTTGAAAAGGTGCAAGGACTATGAATCATGTATCGAAATGCTTAGACCTTAGATTGAAATTGAAGTGCGTTGTTGTGCCATTTACATGAAGTTCATCTACGCCTACAACCTTATTTGCTCTTGTGTGCCATACTCTCTTGAATTACAAACCTAATGTTGAAAATGGGAATATTGTGAAACGTGAATTATGGAATGTGAAAATTGTGGCCCCAAGTGCCAGTAAACTAATACATGTGTAACCAAAGATTGGAGTGGGATGAATAATGGAAAATGGTAACACCTCGGTAAGGCGGCCTAGCCTATCGGGCTGTGATCAGACGCCATGACATATACACATGGCGGTTGTGCATTGATGATTGAAACTTGAAAGTGTGAATAGAATATTGGTAATGTCTCCGGGAGATGGCCTAGCCGATCGGGTCTAGATCGTACTCCGCTCAAGATAGCGGTGGTAATGTGAACGATGTGGAACAGTATGAAATGCCCAACTAAAGGCTATGGAAACATGATGTGAAGGTTGTGTAATTCTTTCATGTTGATAATGTTGTGATCGTTTAAAGCTTTGGAGTGATACCTGTGATTTCCTTATTTGTGTATGAAAGTTCTTTCTAATTTGATGGTGTTTAGTTATACATACTAGTACTATTCTATGGCACTAACGTCCCTTTTATCGGGGGCGCTACATTTTTAAATGAATGTAGGTGGCTCCATAGCGGATAGTGCCGATCGTGTGTAGCAGAGCATCCTTTTCTCAAAATCTTGGTGAGCCCCTTCCTCCTTCAAGGGGTCATGTGGTACACCTTTGTTATAGACATCCATTTTGAGGTATAGCCGGGGCCTTGTTGCCGGCGTTGTTATCACTGTCTTTTGTATCCTTAGAGGCTCTATAGACGTTTGTGTGGGTTATGTATGGGTATTGGATAGGTCAATGAACCATGTTGTAACCTTGTACTCTTGCTTTCTTTTAAACTATAATTGTATGGAGTCTTGGACACTTAACTACGATTTAATGTTGTGATATAAAATGAACTAAAATGTTGAATGTACTATTTTTCCTTGTCTAAATAAATGAAAACATGGTTTCCATATTCATATTGAGTTGGATGGGTAGTGTTTGATGAGGCTTGCTCAGTTGGGTTCACTCGATTAAGCGCCGGTCGCGCCTCCCGAGGTTGGGGCGTGACACTGCATCTGAATTGATCGGCTTTGGCCAGACTTCTCCGTCCATTTCTGCAAGTGTGAGGGCTTCTCCTGTTAGAACCCGTTGAACCATGTACGATCCTTTCCAGTTGGGAGAGAACTTCCCTTTGGCTTCATCTTGATGCAGGAAAATTTTCTTTAACACCAACTGCCCCAGTGTGAACTGTCTCGGCTTGACTCTTTTGTTGAAGGCTCTGGACATCCTGTTCTGATAAAGCTGACCATGGCAAACTACATTCATTCTCTTTCCATCTATAAGAGCTAGCTGCTCGTAATGATTCTTTACCCATTCTGCATCGTCTAGCTCTGCTTCCTGTATGATTCTTAATGAAGGAGTTTCCACCTCGACGGGAATGACAACTTTTGTACCATAAACCAGCATATAGGGGGTCGCCCTGGTTGATGTGCGGACTGTGGTGCGATACACCAACAGAGGAAATGATAACTTTTCATGCCACTGCTTATGCTTCTATATCATTTTCCTTTGTATCTTCTTGATATTCTTGTTGGCAGCCTCTACAGCTCCATTCATCTGCGGCCTATAGGCTGTGGAATTCTTGTGTCTGATTTTGAAGGTTTCACACATAGCTTTCATTAAGCCACTGTTGAGGATTGAGCCATTATCAATGATGATTGACTCTAGAATTACGAATCGACAAACAATGCGGTCACAGACAAAGTCTGCCAGGACTTTCTTAGTTACTGCTCTGTAAGATGCCGCTTCGACCCATTTGGTGAAATAGTCAATCGCTACCAGGATGAACCTGTGCCCATTGGAAGTAGCAGGCTCGATTTGTCCAATAACGTCCATTCCCTAGGCGGTGAACGACCATGGCGAGCTTGTGGAATAAGCTCATTCGGAGGTACCTTTATCATGTATGCATGTATCTGGCAGCGATGGCATTTCCGGACATTCTGGATGCAGTTCGTCTCCATAGTCATCCAAAAGTAACCAGCTCGGAGTATCTTCTTTGCTAAGACAAAGCCATTCATATGTGGACCGCAGGTCCTAGCGTGAATTTCCTCTAGTATCTTGGATGCTTCCTTTGCGTTGAGTTCTTAGAGTTCTTAGAGTTTCAAATAGGAGAGTATCTTAGAGTTCTTGGTTGCCCACTCTTCTCGGACCTGATGTATAAGCAAGTCTAAATCTCCAATCACTAGCAATTCTTGAATGTTCATGTCGATGGCCATCTTGAGCCCTAAGATGCAAGCTTCGTATTCGGCCATGTTATTGGTGCACGGGAATCTGAGTTTGGCAGACACCGGGTAATGCTGACCGGTTGCCGATACTAGGACTGCTCCTATGCCAACTCCTTTGAAATTTGCTGCTCTATTGAAAAACATTCTCCAACCATCATAGGATTATACAATATCTTCTCCTATGAACGATACTTCTTCGTAGGGAAAGTACGTTTTCAAGGGTTCGTACTCTCCGTCCACGGGATTTTCAACAAGGTGATCTACTAGTGCATGTCCCTTGATTGCCTTCTGAGTCACGTAGACAATGTCAAATTCACTTAATAGGATTTACCACTTGGCTAGCTTGCCAGTGGGAATGGGCTTCTGAAAGATGTACTTTAAAGGATCCATCCTTGATATGAGATATGTAGTGCAAGCACAGAAGTAGTGCCTCAGCTTCTGAGCTACCCAAGTCAAAGCACAACATGTGCGCTCTAACAGAGAATACCGGGCCTCGTATGGGGTGAACTTCTTACTAAGATAATAAATGGCCTGCTTTTTCCTCCCTGTTTCATCATTCTGTCCCAGAACACAATCGAATGCTACATCCAATACTGCAAGGTAGAGTAATAGAGGTCTACCTGGTTTGGGCGGGACCAAAACCGGTGGTGTTGATAGGTACTCCTTGATTCTATGGAAAGCTTTTTGGCAGTCATTAGTACATCTGTTAGCGGCGTCCTTCTTCAACATCTTAAAGATTGACTCACAGATAACTGTAGATTGTGCTATGAATCGGCCGATGTAATTGAGTCACCCCAAGAAACTCATCACGTCCTTCTTGTTCTTTGGTAGTGGAAATTCTTGAATAGCTTTGACCTTTGATGGATCTAGTTCTATTCCTCGGGGACTCACAATAAACCCAAGTAGTTTTCCGGCAGGAACCCCAAATGCACATTTTGCGGGATTCAGTTTCAGGTTGTCCCTTCGCAGTCTGTTGAAAAACTTCCTCAAATCTTTCATGTGATCAGTGGCTTTCTTGGACTTGACAATAACATCATCTATGTACACCTCTATCTCCTTGTGTATCATATCATGAAAAATGGTAGTCATGGCCCTCATGTAGGTGGCCCTCGCATTCTTTAACCCAAACGACATCATCTTGTAACAATACATTCCCCACAACGTAATGAAAGCCGTTTTCACAACATCTTCTTCATCCATCCAGATCTGATGATACCCAGCGAAACAATCTACAAATGATTGCAACTCATGTTTGGCGCAATTGTCAATCAGGATGTGTATGTTTGGTTAGGGGAAGTCGTCTTTTGGATTGGCCCAGTTGAGATCCCGGTAGTCGACACAGACTCTGACCTTCCCGTCCTTCTTTGGTACTGGCACAACATTGGCTAACCATGTCGGATATTCTACTACCCTGAGAACCTTAGCTTTGACCTGCTTGGTGACTTCTTCCTTGATTTTCAGACTCATATAAGGCTTGAATTTCCTGAGCTTTTGCTTTACCAGCGGGCATGTTGGGTTAGTTGGCAGCTTATGAGCCATAATAGACGTACTTAGGCCAGTCATGTCATCATACGACCAGGCGAATATGTCCTCATATTCCCTTAGAAATTCCGTGTATTCTTTCTTTTTTGACGGTGATAAGTGGATGCTGATTTGTGTTTCTTTGATATTTTCTGCATTTCCCAGGTTAACAGCTTCTGTTTCGTCCAGGTTAGACTTAGACTTAGGCCTATTCTCAACTTGCTACCCCAAGGCTCGTCGTGCCTTGGTTGTCCTGATGGTCCAGTTATTGAGGCGTGCTCCTCTACTTACGGCCTGTATGGAAGGGCCTTACTCCCCCTCCTCCTCGAGAACAACACAACAATCCATGTCATTGTCCTCTAAGAACAAGTTTTTCACAACTGCCAGTGCTTTCTCTTCTTCTAACCCATAGTTAACATTGGCCGGTTGGAAAGTCTGCTCCAAATGTGGTATTGGCTGCTCCAGCGGATAGTAAGGACCGTGCCATGGTGGCGACCAATTGCTGAATTCTTCCCAGGTGTACTCATATCCCAGACCGAAAGTGGTGCCATGTTTCTTGAGTTTTATGGGCTTAGTGATTCCTTGGAGGTTCTTGCCAAGCCCCTTGCCAGGTTCGTACCCACTCCAATTCAGTATAATCTCGATCTTGTTATCCCACCATTTGTCTTTGTCAACAACATTCACCCATTCAATGTGATGGTAAGTCTCTCCACCTAGCTTCTTTCTCCTTTTGATTGATGGAATGGTCTGGCGACTGTATATAGGGTTGCTACCGTCGCCGTGAATGATCACCTCCCGGTGATTCCATTCAAACTTTACCGCCTGATGTAGTGTTGATACTACGGCCCCAGTAGCATGAATCCATGGCCGTCCTAATAGTAGATTGTAAGATGTCGGCACGTCTATCACCTGGAAATCAACATCGAACCAAGTTGGCCCCATTTGCAAACACAGACTAATCTCCCCAATGGTGGACCTTTGGGAACCATCGAAAGCTTTCACGTTGATAGCTCCGTCCTTTATCTCGTGCAGTCCCTTACCCAACTTCTTGAGTGTTACCATTGGACAAATATTGAAACTAGAATCCCCGTCGACCAAGATCCTGGTGATAAAATAGTCCTCGCATTGCACAGTGATGTGCAGTGCGTTGTTGTGACCCAACCCTTCAGGTGGTAGCTCATCCTCATGAAAAGTAATTTTGTGACTTTCCAATACTTGTCCGACCATGTTAGCCATTTCTCCGCTAGTAATGTTGCTTGGCACGTATGCTTCACTTAGCACCCTCAACAGAGCATTCTTGTGTGCCTCAGAATTTTGTAGCAAAGCAAGTATGGAGATCTACGCCGGTGTTTTGTTCAACTAGTCGATGACCGAGTATTCCTTGGCCTATATCTTTCTCCAAAGATCGTCTGGACCCGTCTCAATGATGGGTGATCGATTGGAGGCATACTTGCTTGACTTGGTGTTCCGGGGTATAGACCTTACCAGTTCTCGTCATACCTTGTGCGGCAATAGTTTCCTTGAACCTAACCTTGCCTTTACTCCTTGCCTTAGCTGTATAGTCCCATGGTATAGCCTTTGTGTGGAATGGTGTCACGGTCGACATCACCACTGGGATCGGCGTGGCCATCTTTACCTCAAATGGAGCATGACCCTTGGGTGGTAAAACTGCAACTTCGAATGGTGTAGGTGCATTTGTTGGAGACACGAATTCGACCTCAATTGGCACTAGTGTCTTTGTAGATGACGTTGTTTCAAACTCAAGTGGCACGGACATATTTACCTTGGTGTTCCCCGAGGGTTGAATCTGGACCACGATTGGATTAAGAGTAACTACTGGCTTCTTTGGGTCATCACCTTCTGCGATCAACCTGATAGACCCCTTGGGATCCCAATCATCCTCTATTTCAATCATGTGAACTCCCCCACCCTTATGGTCTAGAAGAGGGTTGTTGCGGACATTCGGAGCAGGTTCCTTTTCCACAATAATTTTGTTGTCAATCAGAGCATAGATCTTGTCCTTCAGAGAATGACATTCGTCGATGATGTGTCCTTTCATGCTGGAATGGTATGCACAGGATTTGTTTGGATTAACCACTGAGAAGGGTTCTCAGGAGTTATAGAAGGGATAGGGGTGACATAACCAGTAGCTTTGAGTCTCTCGTACAGCTAGTCAATGGATTCAGTGATGGCTGTATATTGTTTAGGAGGTCTACGATCAAAATTTGGTCGAGGTCTAAGGAAGTTTTGGCGTGTAGGAGGTGATTGATGGTGGGATGGTTGAGCATTGTAGGCTTGGTAAACATGTGCGAGTTGGGAATATCTGGGTGAAATAGGTTGATATATGGGTGGTGGAGATGATTGATAAGTGGGTGGTGGAGTTTGGTAAGAGGGTGAGGGTGCTTGGTAGTTTGGAGTAGGCCGATATGTGAGTGGAGGCATTGGATAGGTTTGGTATTTGATGGGAGATTTGGTTCTCTATGCCACCATTACGGCTCCTATATCCCTTTTCTTGGACACACCACCGGACTGTAAGGCCTTATTTGTAGCTTGCAAGGCCTTAAGGTTCGTAACCATGCCATTTTTGATGCCTTTTTCAATCCTTTCACCCAGCTTGATAATGTCGGAAAATTTGTGGCTCTCAATCATCATCAGCCTTTCATAATACTGCGGGTCCTGAGCCCGGACAAAGAATTTGTTCATATGTTCCTCTTCTAAGGCAGATCTGACTTTAGCAGCTTCGGCCCTCCAGCGAGTAGCATACTCGCGAAACGTTTCTGTAGGTTGCTTCTTTAGATTTTGGATGTAGAACACATCCGGCGCATTCTCCGTGTTGAATCTAAACCTATCCATAAAATCGGATGCTATGCCTACCCAACTTGGCCACTTCTTCGGATCTTGGCTAATGTACCAAGATAGAGCATCTCCTTTTAGACTCCTCAAGAAAAGCTTCATGCGGATTCTCTTGTCTTTCCCTACTCCAATCAGCTTGTCACAGTATGTTCTCAAATGTACTCTTGGATACCCTGTACCATCAAACATCTCGAACTTAGGAGGTTTGTACCCCTCGGGTAGTTTGACATCGGGCTGTATGCAAAGATCCTCATAGTTCTGACTCTCAATTCCCTTGCTTCCTTCAACACCTTGAATCCGACTAGTCAATTTCTTAAGTTCCTCAGCCAAGTTCCTGATAAGCGAGTCTTTATCATCAGACTCAGGTGTACTTGAGATGGGTTGGGTGGAGTGTGGCATGGTTTCCACATAGATGGGGGCGTTGTGATGGGTGTGGAAGTGGTCATTTATGGAGTTTTGGGGTTCCGGGATGAGCAGTGGGGCATTGTTGGAAGTATGGCAGGTGTTGCAGTGGTGGTGAGGAGTGAAATGGTTCTGTGGCTTCGGGATATTTTATGGAAGTGTGGGGTTCTGAGCATTGGGGAAATTGACATCTGGAGCGGTGAGGGAAAATGACAGGTTTGCCAGATTCCAAACTTGATCAAGTTCTTCTTGGAATTTTAGCAGCTTTTGTTCAAGTTGGGATACATTTTCCTTAAGAACCAGAGTACCATGACCATGAGTGACATCTACCAGTTCAGTTGAGTTCTCCTTTCTGGCGTTGTTCGAATCTTCCATCTTTCCTTTATTCTTGCTTTTGACAGGACTAAGAGGAGGAGTGGGTGGAGGGCCCCTGGATCTCGTAGAATAAGATGATGTTGCCATAGTGCACGAACTAACCTTTGGGGAGGGGAATAATAAAACAAAAGTAAAAACAAAAAGGTAACAAGTTAGTGAGGATTATAAGAAAATGTTGCGATATTTAAACACATAGTGCAAGAATGTAAATCGTGTCCTAATTTGGGGACCTCTTTGTGCCCATGGTAGGCCTAGCGACAAATTCATTTGGAGAACTTAAAATGCTAAATGTCTCATTTTATTGATAAAAAGTAGACGAATCCCAAATAGGCACTAAATAACAGGAAATAAAATGTTACTAGTGGCCATCAGCCTTATTACATTTCATAAAGCAAAAGAAAACTCCTATCTATTTGGTCCTAGAAGGACCTTCCCCAGATTCGGCATCATTGGCTCCGTCGAACAACTTTCCCAACTCGCGAAGTCCCAGCAATAGATAGGCTCTGGCTAGGTGTCCGCCCTCGTTTCCTTCAACATTTTGGCAATCTTCGATTCTTTTGAGGAATTTCCTTTCCAACTCCACTATGCCCTGCTCCAAGTATTCCAGTCATTTGTTGGAACTGACAGCCATGTTCTTCCACTCCTCAATAAGCTTTTGGTTGGCTTCTTGTATCTCACGGTGCTCGCTTTCGCACTCCCGGATCCTCTTGCGTAGTTGATTGTATTTGACCTGTGCCTTGGCCATTTCATCTATGATCCTGTGGCCCCTAGCAAGCCCTGGGTGGCCCAGACCATCATGATTATCCTCCAACCAGCCTGAATAGTAAGGAGCGCAACCAGCATGGTACCTGTCTGGATCGATGGTATCTCTTTCCATGATGATCTTGCAGTGCCACATATGCTGAGCTTGGCACTTGTAAGGATTGTCATCAGCCTGGAAGTCAGCCCAGAAATGACTCATCTTGTCGACCCTGGGTATAACCTGCTTCTACCGGCTTGCCTTATAACACGGAGAGGGACGTAAGGGTATGTTCCTCTCAGACCGATCAGTATCAAAAATGGTGCATCCCTTGATCGAGCAATGAACTCCTCGGTAGGGAACCATTCGAACATCCATTGTACCCGGTCCTCGGTTAGATTATCAAATAACTCTACCCATCCTCTGGCATCTTCTGGCTGGGCGAACATGTTGGGCATGTAATTCATTCGCTTCGGATGATGGAAAACGATATGATCATCCCAGTCTCTTCGCTGAATCTTCTGTCAGTACTTACCCTTTTGGAGATGCTCCATGAGCCAAAGCTGGAGTAGCAAATTGCAACCCTCGAAGTATTTGGCTCCTCGTTGACACTTCTCTAAGGCCCGGTATATTTCCGCAATGATTATGGGTACAATACTGAATGGTTGCCCACCAATGACCTCCATTAGAGTTTTAGTTACCATAGCTAGCCTGGTATGGATCCTTGCTTTCTTTATTGGAAACACTATCAACCCCAGGAAACAAAACATGAATACAAAGACCCTTCGGTGAATATGCCCTAGTGATGTAATGGCAAAGTCGTCAAGATAGGTACGGTAGGACTTGCTGTGACCGTACCTCTCGTACAAATAATCAAAAGGGATATATGACTCTTTTAGACATGTCAGTTCTAGATTTTTCTTCAAACCCATCATTTTGAGGAAGCCCCTGCCCTTGCAGTTCTCGAGCATTAACAAACCCGGAGTTTCCATGGTATACCGGCCAATCCTCCTATTTCTTCTAGCAAGGGTGTCATTTCAATGCCCCCGAAGTGGAACACAGATCTCTCGCAATCCCAGTACAAAGTGGCAGCTTCTATGATCTTGTTGTTGGGTTGGATTTCCAGGGTAGAAGGTAGGTTGCTCAGATATTTGCGGACAAGGGTTTGATCACTAGAGTGAAGATCCTCCCAACAGCTTAGCAATTTTGGGTGGATGTTGGTGACTATGCCGAATCTGGGGATTTCGTGCCTCATTTTTCTGCAAGACAAAAAGGGGTTAGGCCCATACCCCTACCGGACTTGACTATTTAATATCAATAATTGGCATAAAAACATTTAGTTCTCCAAGTTAATGCATAGAACGTGGTAGTGTCCGTTTGGGTTTTGGGAAAACCCAGTGGACTTTGGAAAAGGCTATCTTAAAGAGTCATTGTGCGGACAACATAACTGACTCGGCTAGGTTTGACCATGATGCATGCACAGTTTAAACAGAGTAAGGTTTCTATGGGGTTTTATACTGGTACCCTTGAGCGGACAACTCATGGGGGAAAGGCACGGAACCGTCGACTACACCATTGATCAACTATTTTTACCGCAAATACGCCTTTTCCAGATTTAGGGGGTGATAATATCGGAAGAGCGCAACCACTCATTATAAGCGTTGCTATGGGATTTGTTTGGCACGAGTGGAATATGATGTTGAGCATGATTATGCAATAATTAAAAACATGTTGTCACGTATTTGCACGTTTAAGAAAGCTGTAAATACAACTGTTTCATAATTTAAAGCAATAGTAAAGGAAAATAATAAAGGAAAGAAACAAAAAGACAAGTCAGTTTTGCAATTGAAAAGGAGAATTGAATGCTTAATAAATTAAACAAGTAATTGAACATAAATTCACAATAATAGTCTGAAATGGTAAAAGCCTAAAAATCCCCAGCAGAGTCACCACGCTGTCGCGCCCCCTTTTTCCTCGCGGAATCGGGTTCATGACATTTGGAGGGATAACTCATTCCTTTTGGGAACTGGGTTTGCATTTGAAGAGTCGCCACCTAATGATTTAAGGTGCATTAGGACACCAAAAGAGTTCGATTTGAATAACCAGAGATAGGGTAAGAGCTTGAAATTTTTCTAAGGGGAAGGTGTTAGGCACCCCTCAGAATCCACTAGTGTGGTTCCCGGCCAGACAGTTATTGTGAATTAAGGTGCAATTAACATATAGACAAATAAGTCTCAAAAGGAGGGGGTTTCCCAGAAGGGTTTGAAAATGAACAAAAAAGAACGGTTAGAAAAACTATTTTTTAAAAGTAGGAGTTGAAATGATTAAAGAAAGAAATAAAGAATAAATGGAGGGGGGTCCTAGGTTATTAAAAATATGGATCACCCCACACAATGTCCGGTAATCACTCCTCAATAAGGGGCTACACATGACATTATCGCGTGGTCATCATATCCATATCTACCCTTCCCACCCCGTTAAGGTATTAAAGCGCGGAATGGTCTCGATTACTTATTGCATGCTATTACCTGTCCCAATCCTATCAGTCCCGGAGGCACTTAGGACTACTAATCCTAAAATGGGAGGGATATTAGGCTTATTTGTAGTTTCAAAGGTAAAAAACTCTAAGGCGATATATAAAACACATAGTGCATATTTTGGGGAAAACATGTACACAAACAGGGTCTCAGATATACCTTCCTAAACAAAGAAAGCATATGATTAACATGACTTACATGTACTGTTTAGGTCTAATTAGAATTAAAGACAAAGGAGACAGATTAGCTGAGGCAGTTTTAGTTTATTACATAACTCAGATAAGAAGTCCGAATCAGACCTGCCTGCTGGTTGTAATGATTAACATAAGCAGATTCAGTTTATAGTTATCACCCTAAGGCTTGCCTAAGTGTTTGGACAATGATCCTATAGGCATGGTATCTACTAGATTCAGAAGGTGGTAAGACAATGAGACTAAAAAATGAACTGTGTGCAATCCTATATGCATACTTATTAAACTAGTTAAAGACTCAAATTATTAAAAAAGAGGCAGAATTTAAACGAATTGATTACAAGTTCTGCAACTGATGATTACTGATTTTTAGATCTGACATTGAGTGAAGCGGATTAGATTCAATTAGAAACTCCTATAGGCATGCTTTCTATACATTGCTGATTTTAAAACCTCATAGACGTGGTGTCGAAATGCAGAAGCCTTATAGACATGGTATCTATATGTAGTTTGAATATGCAGAAGTTGAAAGTACCATATAGGCATGATTTCTATATGAAGTTTGAATATGCAGAATTAGACTAGACCTATAGGCATGATTTTTATATGTATTTGAATATGCAGAATTTAGAACATCCTATATGCATGATTTCTACATGTATTTGAATATGCAGAAATATAGCAGTCTTATAGGCATAATTTCTACCCATTTTGCATACATAGTTACCCACCCTTTTCACTAACCAGCCCCAAGTATTTATTACAAATTATTACAAGCCAGAATGAACAAAATTACATCAGAAAAAGTTTAAAAAGTACAACCAAAGGAGGCCTGATTCTTTACTTCCTCTCTGAGTTATGAGATAGACCAACTCAAAAGACCATTGATCCAAAGCCTTTCTCAATTTGAGTGTGTCAGAGTTCCCTAAGAGCCTCAATGGGACTCCGGGAAGTACTCACACCCAAATTGTATCATCAGAATGGGGACAAGTGCGGTGTGGAAGGGCCAGCCCTCAAGTGTCCAAGTTCAGAGGGAGCTCAATGGGTCCCAAAGCAAGTCTCACAAAAGGGGGGGCAGAACTTAAAGTCTAAGAGAGAGTGCAAGTGCAGAAACAGAGTTCTAAGGGGATAAAGGAGAGGGAAACAACCACAAGTAAGTTGATAAATTTACACAAAAGGATTCGGGGGGTAAGGAAGTTGCAAAGGGGGGGGGGTCAGCTTTGGGCATGCACAACAATGGAGATGCTGGCATGCCTACAAGCCTACCAGAACATACAACAACAGAGAATCATAGAGGTTAGGATGCCAGGGATCAAGCTTGAGTCATGGACAATAATATTCAGTACTATCATGCCTCAAGCAAACTATGGCATCAAACACATTGGGGTAGGGGGTTTGGGATTCATAATAAATTCAGAACATGCAGAAAGGAAATTATAGCAAGCTAAAACAAGTACTGAACTGAACACCAGCAATAGATAGACAAGAGAGTAAAAGCATTAAGTAAACACATTATTGTGAGGCTGAAAATCTAACCAAAACATACCAGTTCAAAGAAGCAAAATACAGTAAAAGCAGGTAGCAGAACTTGAAATCAGGCCACAACACCAGTAACAAGAGAGAATACTTTTTGAGTGTGAGTTCAGAAAACTTATGTGTTTTTTTTGTGTCTGTGTGTTAACGAAAAGCCAGGTATTTATAGTGCGAAAACAGGCAGAAAAATAAGGCAAGTAAATAATTATGGAACTGTGTCCCAATTAAAATCAATCAGTATAAGAGCTTCCTTTAATTAAGGAGTTAAAATCAAACGGTAACATGCAATTGCTAAATAAGGAAAGAAATCACATAGGGCTGAATATGACCAATAAGGAAGTATCTCGAGTACACAGTAGGTAATAGAGCCTAGGTTCATCAGACTCTAATCAAGGAAAGGTCTATAAGAATCCAATACAAATGTATTCAAGGTAAGGGGATTAATCAAATTGAGTAGAAAAGGTAGGGATCGAAAGTTCAAAGGAAAGTATTCAAATAGGTCCAAGAGACAGGGAAATCAATACAACAAGGAAAGAATCAATTACAAGAGTGCAATCAGAATTATACAAAGAGGTTTGAAATCAATCCACAATTAAGGGTTATTTTGAGAGGGAAATTTAGCATATAAAAAAGTGCATAAACATTAGGCATACGAGGCTGAACTCATGACAAAGAGAATAATCACATGACAGTCACATAGGTCAATTTCACCAACATTAGTAATAGAGAAAGGGGAGAGTATCAGAAGCATGTAGAGGGTCAAGTAGAAAGCCTTTCTGAAAACTGTAGTCCAGTTCCAATGATCACATAAAGCAACAGAAGTTGAAACAAAGATTTCGAAACTCAGTCGAGCAATAGATGAAACAACTTCAGAAACTCGAATAGGTACAAAGAAAATAGTGTTTTGAAACCAAACAAGTTCAGAGGTGAGGAACCAGCAAATCACATAGCAAATAGTCTCCGGACTCGAATGAACCCAAAGTTTTAGGGTTTTTACCATCAATCGAGTCATAGAGATGAAAAACAAGCAATCGAACAAATACTAACATGAAATAATATTTAGAAACCTCAAAAGGAACTAAGACTTTTAACATGAACACTCCAGTAGAAGAACAACATAAAGAACATAGTAGAACATGTTAAAAATCAGAAAAGCTTTGAAATAATTTAACAAAAACCCTAAATCGGAAAAGGTAAAGAGGTTTCGAAAGCAAAGTTTTGAAAGAAACTTTGAGAAAACGTTTAAAAGCTTAGATAAAACACAGATCTACAACGGATCTAAAATAATCGGGAGAAACCTCGAAGGTTAGGGTTATAGAAGAACCTAGAAGGTGAGAAAGGCTTGGAAAGTCTTTGATCTAAGCAGGAGAACTCAAGATGAGGCTTGAATAGCCATGGCTGGCCGGAGCAATGTAGAAGATAACCGAAGACAGCATGGCACTGAAATAAAACAAGGTCTGGACCAAACTTCTTCAAGGTCTGGTCTTGAGACCATAATAGTCGAGCATGTAGGAGTCGTGGGAGGCAGGTGCATGCCTTTAATGGCTTTGGAAGCCATGGATTCCGGCAATTTTAGGGTGGAAGAGGAGGGAGGCGGCTAGGGTTTGAGAAGAGCTTGAGAGAGAATTGGGAGAAGGGGGAATTCAAGGGCAGCCACTGATGAGAAAATGATTAGGTTTAGGGGTTAGTTCAGGTTAAAAAAGGAAGGGGAAAATGTGAGTCGTTGATCTAAGTGATCAACGACTAAGATTAAAAGGGGATCCGGGCGGGTTATTTAAAAGGGTCGTGGGTCGGGTAGATTAGGACTTGGGTCAGGGTAATTGGGCCTCAGGTTGGGTGTAATTAGAGGTTCAGATCTGGCTAAAATTGAAATGCAAATGGGCTAACATTTAAATAGCCATCTTCCCTTATTTATTTTATAAAAAATAGTAAAATAATTTCTGGAAATAAATTAAATGTGCTAAAATGATTAAAAATACGTAATTATCAAACGAAAAATACTGGAGTTAATTTTATAAATATAATTATAATTAAATCTTAAAAGAGGCCAATATTGCAATTATATGCAATTTAGTTTTAAAAATACTAAATAAATTTGTAAAAATATGCAAATATTTTGTTAGCTATATTTTAGTGTAAATATGAGAATCCAATAAATGAATCACCAAAAATGATTATTTCGTGGATAATTATTGGGTTTTTCTTGATAAAATAGGGCAATAAATTGATTTAAAAATTAAAAAAAAAATAAAATGTTTGGACCTACTTATATATGCATACATATGCTATTTTGAAATTATTTTGCATATTAAAATATACAAAATTTTTTTGGGTATCAACACTTTATCAGTTGCTTATCTTAGCATGACTTGAATAAGTATCAACAATTAACTGCCTTGTAGAATAATAATAATATGGCATTACCCTCATACGGAAATAGATTGCTTGAACAACGAACTATGCCATGCATTTGTATAACCAACAAAACCTTGACAATATTTGTTAGAATAAACAAATCTATATCAAGGATTCCTTTTGCAATATAATACTAATCATATTTCAATATCTCCATATAACATTTATATTTTTTCAGCTGTTGCGACTATTCGTCCAACTTCTTATTTTTCAGATGAAGTCAATTTTCATTGCACATTTTTTATTTGGCCAATCATTTATCTGTCCAAATTCCATGACAGATTTGAGCTCAAGATCCTCGTCAATATTAATAATATTGAGCGCTACATTATATTAACAACATCGTCGTCGATCATTTTACATTAGTTCCATCATAGCACAATAAAGACATAACTTATCAAGATCTCATTATTTTAAGGTACCTGAGCCTCTCCCATTAGGTCTTATAAAGTGTTATGTCATGGTGCTCTTATAAAGCACTTGCCTCCTTATTATGACCATCTTGAACATTTGCTCCCTCCTTCTTCAAGGATTTTTATTTTGGAACCGATTTGTTTATTACGCTTCATGCGTGCCATAAACTCTATCCATCATGGATGTTATTCTATTTGGAGCATTAGCAGCTAGAATATGACATTTAGCTTTGGGTAAGCAAATGTGCCTGGCAATATTTTGAAAATGAATTATCACGTGAACTTCAAGTTCACATTTTCTTGTACGAGGATCTAGATGTATTCATAATAATTCATTTCATGTATTACTTTTTTCAGCTGCCCATTTTCTCCCCCTAATGTCTGGATCACCAACACATTTTCCAACCTTCTTTGGGAACCCATCTTCCATTGTGGCAACACAATTAAATCATATAGCACATCCATATTTCTAGATCAGAATATTTGGTTCCTGACCCTGAACCAATTGTGATGGGGAGAATTTATCATAACTTGTTGGCTATATGCATACAAGTGATGTTGTATAATAAATAATACACCTCATACCAAATTTCTAGTTGTGAATTTTGTTCTCGCAACCAATGATTTAGCTATAATTGGAGGCATACAATTTCTGCTAAATCAACTTGGATTTAAACCAGCATTATCAAGATATATTGTCATAATTTATATTTCGGAATTGTGCTCTAATAATTGAGCAAACAACCTTGCAAAAACCAAATTGCAAGTTGATAACAAACGCGCATATGACCATACAATAGATGCATCTAGTAAACGGTCCACATGGAAGGTGACTGAGCCCATATATATATATATATCACCTTTTATACGGTCCAAAAATTAGGGAATACAATCCCAACCCCAGTTGGTATAGTAATCAGTTTATCATGAGAACAAGTCGTACATGAGAATTATCGAAGAATCTCCTAATTCTTCAATATATGCCAATGTGAATTCTCAATCATTTTTCGCATCAATAAATCGGGAAGGCCAACCGATCATGCCAACTAATATTTATTTCAGTAAACCTCTTGTTTACTTGTGGCATGTGATTCCATCATCATGCTTATATATGTGTAGTACAAATAGAAGAAAAGTTGGGTAACCTTTTATATTTACTCGGTATGATTATAGTAATATGAAGATATTCAATCTTCCTTCCATTTATAGTCTCAATATGCCAACCGCTTTGGCTAATATATTTGAAACTCAAAAATTACTTTTGAGACTTACTACAACATCAATGTCATGGACAATTTTATTTATCCGAGTAGTAACAAATTAGCTTTTCCAGAGCTCTTAATTAATTTTGTACACTTTTTTTTCTCACCATCCACATGGTAAATGTCTCATTCACGGAAAAGATTAAATTATTATAGTCATGGTCAATCATCATAAGCAAAATCAGTTTTTGCTTTACTTTTGCCTTTAATAACTTTTTATAAGGCATGGCAAATATTTTTGGCGTACCACATGTACGGGACCAATGACATATTCATGTAACTAAATTGTAATATTCATTATCTTTATTTCTCTCAAACATCCCTTAGAGGTGAGTTGTGGTATTTATCCAACCATGCATAAGTACATTCTTATGCATAATTTTTATCACATATTGTTGCATTTACCTTCAGGAATGAATATGCATTCTTAATGCTCATCACAAGTCACATTCTCTTCAAAGAATGGAGTATAATTATCGTGACGTGATTTATATATTTTTTCATACCAATTTGATGGCAAACATCACCTTCACATTTTGAAGGAATTTTTTGAGAATCCTTATTGTTCTCATTTTTACAATTACCATAATGATGACTATTATTATTTGATCAATGGCAAACCCATGTTCATTGGTCAACTACTTGTCTTCATTACTTATTATGCATTGCTACCACATTTACTTCAAGAATGGTGCAAATCAAGTGGGACAAGTTTCATGCATTTTTATGAAAAATAGATTATTTTTCTTTAGTCATTACTATATCATCAATATGGTGCATTGGGACTCAAACCCAATGTCTTACCCATATAAATTCATGTTAGGCCATAATGAATTGGGACTCGAACCCAACTCTTACTATCATGGTGCACCAGGACTCGAACCAGATGTCTTACCCATATGGTGTGCTGGGACTTGAACCCATTGTCTTACCCTTAACTAATGTCATAATAGACAGGAACCATTTAAAATATTACCACTTCATAATTATTGCTATAATTTTGCGCTAAGCCATTTCTTTTAATCATCAGCTTTGTCACACCTCCTTTTTCTACCTACACCCCCAAGAAAAGAGTATAGAGGAGTTTTTCCACTTTAAGTGACAATCGAAATGAGATTTATTTATTTAAGGATTCAGAGTCAGCACTTGGGAGATTTATGGTGTCCCAAGTCACCGGTTTAATCCCGAATCGAGGAAAAGTTTGACTCTGTTTAACAGTCCGCGAACCAGAAATCCGGGTAAGGAAATCTGTTAACCTGGGAGAAGGTGTTAGGCATTCCCGAGTTCCGTGGTTCTAGAACGGTCGCTCAACTGTTACAATTTGGCTTAATTATTTGATTTTAAACATTTTGAACCTATGTGTAAATTTCACTTTAAAACCGCTTTTAATTAATTTTTAAAGAAGATTGAACGTCGTTTGAAAACGTGTCTTTGGATGGCGTCACATGAAATGCACCCGCAATCCGAAACACATTTTATTCAACGTTTTTGGATTTGGAGTTGGGTCACATGAAATGTGCACCCAAGTTTAGGAAGATAATATTATTAAAATACGCTCCTAAAGCAACTATACGTTGGTAACTTTGCGAGGGCCATAGAAATTTCACTAAATGGCACGCCTCGAATTCTAAGGATTAAATCAAAATTAATTAGGCGCACCTTGAATTATTCTAACTAGGAGGTTTCTAAATTAAATTACGAGGGCCAAGACTACTGGTACTATATCATGGCATGCCTTCAACAATTGGATGAGGAATACCAAAGGGATTCTAATTGTCTTGAATTGAGGACTTGGCCTCACGAGATAGACATTACAGATTCATGGGCCCCAAAACGTTTCTTCGAGATAAACGAGCGAGCATTCCAACTTGGGAAATTTGCGGGCTCCAGGCTTAAAAAGCCTATCACGTGACAAGAAAAAGAGAGGAACGTGACCTCATTCTCATCTGGGCCTGCGTTAGGCCCAAACTTGCGCCCCTATTTGCTGACCCAAAGAGTTCTAGCTAATGTACACAACATGGCATAAAGGATTGAATTCAAAACGGACGCTGGTTTTGAATAAAATAAAATAAAAAAATCGAAACCCTGGTCATGGGAAAAAGTCTGAACCCATTTTTTCGAACAAGCTGGCTTACTAGTATTACATGAAGTTTGCCAGTATTAAGGAAACAAAGTTAATAAAATAAACCTCACACCATTGCACCAGCTTTGGGACTCGTTGAACCATACTCATCATTTGAGGGAACTAAGCTAAAATAATGTTCAAATTCTGAAAGGCACAACTAAGCTAAACATGAACCCATTTAGGCTAAATCACATCTTAACCATTGACAAACGCAGATAGAATATTGAGTGTATTAAGCCTTACTACCCAAATCCAGCAAAACTATGACATTGAGCCACTCATTCGAAGGCCACAGAAGTTACATATAGCAAAAATGAATCCACTGAACACAACCAAGCCCAGATTCCAGCCTTAAGGCAAACAATAATACCAACAGCTACATTTAAAGGCCAAACGAAGGCAAACATTATCTAACAGATGATATTCATCACCCATATTCGAGGTATATATTATAGTTTGTAAATGAAATTCTCTGAATAAGATGAAACAGGCAAACAAGATAATAGACGATCCAAACTTGTTGAAGAATATGATTCAAGAGTCCAGGCCTTCACTTTTGGTTCCAAATCAATTTTACATTTAAAGGAATGCAGAATCGTACCTGAGATTGGGAACAAAGAAACAAAGAGGAATCAGCAGTGTCAACAACAGGGATCGACCAAAGCAACAACAGTAGAGACCAGCTAACCAGAAAGTAGACCAACAGATCAATTTTTTAAAAAACCAATAGAGTAGATACGATGACTCGAATTCCAATTATAGTTGCTCAATAAACCAACAGACCAAAAATAAACTCGATTTTATCCCATCTTGGCACCAGCTAACCAGAAAATTCTTAGGCACTGAGAAAACCCCGAAGATCACCACAGAAATCAATGAAACAGTGCTTTTTGAGACCTTTTAGTCGTTTTGCTTCTTTTTTTTTGGATTTTAGCTCTTCACTCTATGAAAATAGTAACTTCCTGCAGCTTCTGTATTTTTGGATTTCCATCTCTCTCAATCTGAATTGAGCTGCAAGTAACTATGCCTTTATAGGCAAGTCATTATGGAAGCTTTAAAGAATTCAGTTTTGCATTTTAGACCTTTTGAATTTTCTTTTTTTTTCTTAAAAGTCCCTAGATTAGTTTCCAGAAATTCACTTTAATCCCTACCCCCAGCTTCCTGGAAGCTTCCCATTCAGTTACACTCAAGATTCCTTAGGCAAATTCCCTAGACTACCCCTCGAACCCTGATTATTTACCCTCCCAGCCTAGCAGAACCCCTGTTGATATACTAGACAGACCGAATGGGCCATAGGTCAATTTGACCCAACTTTTCAGCCCCAAACGAGCCGGAATAGACCCCAAAACTCAACCCTCAAGATAAAAAATCTATTCAGTCCAACTAGCAATTATAACACGGACAATTACAGCTTTAGCATAAATGATTTACTTAACTAAACTTAACCAAACTAATAATTTTTAAAAATTAATCTGATTGGAACCCAACTATACTGACTAAAACAAGAATACAATTACTCATGCATGAATAAATACTCCGGAATGAATGAAGAATGATTCAAGAAGAGGAGAAGAAACAGAAATCCAAAAAACAAACGGAAAATAGATTAAACCAGGAAAAGAAAAGAAGAATACTTAAGAAAATTTCAGAAAATGAAATAGGGGGCCTGGGTCTTCAGATCCTCGGATTTTCCGGACAAATATGATGTTAATCGTGCATTCTTACGAAAAACACACGAATAAATCGGATTCGACACGAAATTTTGCCAAAGTTTGACTTGGGATTTCTGGGGTTCATTTCCGATCCAATATTCGAGATGATTGGATGACATTCGGGGGAAACGGAGTTGGGATTTGGAAGAGCGGGTTAGGGTGGTTCTATGGTGTGTTTTTGGTAAGGATTGGAGCCGGTGCCGCCGGGCTAGGGCGGTGGGAGTTAGGGCGGCATCGCTAGGGTTTGTTAGGGGTAAGGGAGTTCTGAAGGGTGAGGAGGATGAGTGAAGGGTAGGGGGGTGTTTGGACACTTATATATCAGAAGAGGTTCAGATCGACTCATCTCGACGGTCTAGATTAAACTTAAACTAAACAGGGTCGTTTGGTGAGGGAGGGGTCTGAACCGGGTTGGGGAGCGGGTATTGGGCTACGTTGGGCGGGTATGAGGAAATGGTTTTGGTCCTGTACGTATTTCAACTGAGGGCAGCCCAAATTTGGGTCTTCTTCCAACTCTTTTCATTTTTCTTTCTTTTGATTTTTTCTCTTTTTTTTTTCTTTTCTAATTTTTCTTTTCTTTTTTTTTTAAAAATCAAATAAAAAATTAGAAATAAGACCTAAATTAATTCCTAATCAAATTATTCTATCAAATTAAATTAATTAACTCTAAATAATGCTCACCACCACTAATTAAATGCCAAATTAAAGGAAACCAACAAATATTCGAAAATTACAATTAAAGTGCAAAAATGAACTATTTTTTGTGATTTCTCATTTTTATAAAACACTAAATTACTAATTAATTCAAAACAACAAATATTAAATCCTAAATGCAAATGCAGCGTATTTTTGTATTTTTCATTAATTAAACAAAATGAAATGCACAAACAAATGCAAATAATTAACAGAAAATGCCACAAAATCCACAAAAATTGCAAATAATGAAAAGAAATTATTTTGTTTTGAATTTGTTGGAATAATTCATATAGGGAAAAAATCACGTGCTCACAGCTGCCCCTCTTTGCCCGGAAACACGAAGAGTTTTCGTGCAAAGATAAGTGAGCGGATATGAGCGATTTTTGCCCGTTTAAATACTCCGCGGGAAGCATTTTTTGAAAGATTTGACCGCACCCTACTTCCGAGGTTGTCTACATATCCTTGGCTAAAAGGGAATCAAGTCAGTGTAGTTCGGGAATGTCTGGTAGCTGGGACTACCATAGAGCTGTGATTTCACTGCTGCTACTACTGCTCACTGAACCCCCTTATTACACCATGTCAAAATAAAACAAAAAGCTAGACTAGACTATGATCTATGGATTACAAAAGTCATATCTATATCTTCAAGCTTGCTCTTGTGTTTCTTGTTGCCTTGTTGTCCTCCATTCTCTCGGAAAAATTCCTTTGTTGTCGTCTTGAATTGTAAACTGAGATGCTTCCCTTTCTCCAGGCGGATGCCTGACTGCTAAACTTGATATGTATTCCCATGCTATCCAGATGGGCTCCTGACTTCAAAATGTGAATGTGTTCCCATGCTATCCGGGCGGGCTACTGACTGCTGACTTGAAATGTATTCCCTGCTCTCCAGGCGGGCTCCTGACTGCTGACTTGAAATGTATTCCCTGCTCTCCAGGCGAGCTCTTGACTGCTAACTTGAAATGTATTCCCTGCTCTCCAGGCGGGCTCCTGACTGGTAGCTTGAAATGTATTCCCTGCTCTCCAGGCGGGCTCCTGACTTCAACATAGACAAAACAAGGAAAAATTTTCTGCACTAATTTTGTGGCTAGGCCCAGATGTAAGTGTAAAATGGATCACATTACCAAATATCGATAAGAACTTGAAAGCTAAAACGTGAATTGTACTCCCTTGTTCTCCAGGCGGGATCCTGATTGCTGACTTGAAAGTATTCCCTGCTTTCCAGGCGGGCTCCTGACTTCATCTTGAAATGTATTCCCTGCTCTCCTGACTGCTGCATTTGAAAGTATTCCCTGCTCCCCAGGCGGGCTCCTAACTGCTGCATTTGAAAGTATTCCCTGCTCTCCAGGCGGGCTCCTGACTTCAACTTGAAATGTATTCCCTTGTTCTCCTGGCGGGCTCCTGACTTCAAAATAAACAAAGCAAAGAATTTGAAAACTAAAACTTAAATTGTACTCCCTTGTTCTCTAAGCGGGCTCCTGACTGCCGCGCTTGAAAGTATTCCCTGCTCTCCAGGAGGGCTCCTGACAGCTGCATTTGAAAGTATTCCCTGCTCTCCAAGCGGGCTCCTGACTTCAACTTGAAATGTATTCCCTGCTCTCCAGGCGGGCTCCTGACTGCTGCATTTGAAAGTATTCCCTGCTCTCCAGGTGGGCTCCTGACTTCAACTTGAAATGTATTCCCTGCTCTCCAGGCGGGCTCCTGACTGCTGCATTTGAAAGTATTCTCTGCTCTCCAGGTGGGCTCCTGACTTCAACTTGAAATGTATTCCCTGCTCTCCAGGCGGGCTCCTAACTTTAACATAGACAAACCAAAGAAAATTTTTCCTGCCCCAGTTTGGTGGCTGGGCACAGATGTGAGTGTAAAACTAAATCGTATTACCAAGTATTACTAAGAATTGAAAGCTAGGTCCCATTATCTAGGAGGATCCTGAAATTCCTAGTTAAACGACAATTAAAAATCTAAGTTATATCTTCTAAAGTGTGACTTCTGCTAAATCTTGTTATCTAAAAGAATCTTTAAACTACTCCCCATTATCCATGAGGGTCCTGAAAATCAAAGGTCAAATTTTATCTTAAGGGTGACAACTTTCATGTCTGAATTATACTACCTTACAGTAGAGTTTACGATAAATGTTGTTATCAAATCAAAATCTTTAAACTAAGTCCCATTATTCAGGAGGGTCTTGGAAACTCCTAATCGAATCCTATCTTGGACATGCAACTTTTAAGCTAACTTATACTCTTTTGGGATACACTTATGCTAGATTATGCAATTTCTGAACTTTAAACTAGGTTCCATTTTCCAGGAGGGTCCTAAAAATCAAAAATCAAACCTGTTTGGTGACTGTCTTTCTCCACTGAGAGTTCCTCTGAAACAAACGAACTATTCTGCCCCTATTTCAATCAAAGAAAATTTGTTAGTTCAAAATGGTGGTTAGCCGATGGCCTTCTTGCTGAAGATCTTTCCGCTGCATTGTTTTGTTCTGACTGGCTTCCCCGAACTAGCCTTGAACCGCTTTGACTTTTTGACTGACTTTCACACCCCATGACCTTCGACGAACTGAGTGTTCTATACTGTTGTTTTACCTTTGACCTTTTTATTTGAACCTTTGCATCTCCATGTCATTACCAATCCATTCCACCGATGAAACTTCCGGTGATTCCTTGTACCCCTCTCTTACATCATGTTATCCTTAGTATGCTTTAACCACTCCATGGTTTGCAATTTTGGAAGTTGGTAGTGAGCTTTGAAATCCTTTTTACTTTGTTTGAACAAGACTGACATTGAAAGATCTTTAGATAAATACCCAAAAGAAAATGAAATGCAATGACTTTGCGGGTTAAGGATAAAAAAAATCCAAAACCAGATGACTACTACAAAAGGAAAAAGAAAAAGAAACTTATCTAAGTGGAACAGCTAATACCAATGATCATGACATGCATTTCGAATTAATCGGCCCAATCTGTCCAACCAATCAACTTTCAGTTGCCATACTTCGTTGCCCTAAAATTTCCATGACCTGATTACTTTACCCAAACCTTGACCTTGTTTATCCTGCGGTGCCTTGAAAGGTTTTCACCAGCAGACCTCTTTCATTCGTTCATCTCTCAACTCACTTTCGCCTTACGGTGCCCGTGAGGGTTTTCACCAATAAGACTCTCTCATTTTTTTCTCTCAACTCCCATCGCCTTACGGTGCCTGTGAAGGTTTTCACCAATAAGACTCTCTCATTTTTATTTTTCCTGCTTGAACCAAAGTGTTGCCCCTAACATGAATTACATTTAGCTGCTCGACTAGGCATTTCTCAACGATTGATCAGAAGGTCTTTATTTGGACCGTAATGTAGGCTTCGGGACAGGGTTAAAAAGAAAGGGTATAAAAGGCTCAAAACAATACAAATGAGTTAAAATTACAACTTTCAGAATCAGGTTTCTCACAACAACCACAACTTCTGCCCCAGTTTCTTACATGGGAATTTTTGGATTTTTGTTTTGGTGAGACCGAACCGTGAGACTGCCTACGTATCCTTAAAAGGAATCAGGTCGAACGTATTTCATGTCATAGAAATTACTTTGTTGTTGTGAATTTTGTTTTCTCTTTCTTCTTCTCTTCTTTTTTTTCTCTCTTGCTTTTCTCTTTCTTTTTTTTCTCTTTTTTTTTTTTTTTTTTTTATTCTTTTGCTTTCCTTTTTTTCTTTCCTTTTCTTTCTCTTTTCCTTTCTTCTTTTTCTTGTCTTTCATGCTTGTGTTTCTGATATTCGCTACTGATTCCAAAAGAGGGGTAAGAAAGAAAATAAATAAGGCTCAAAAGAGGTGACGAGGGATCAAGTGTTTAGATAGCAGAACAAAATGCATTCGTCATTTTAATCTTCAAAATATGCCAAATACAAACAAGTACAATCAAACAAAGAAATCATACATAGTATCTCTTGACCGCATCGGAATTGATAGCCATTTGCACACATTTCCCTTCCACATCTGTCAAATATAGCGCGCCATTGGAGAACACCCTAGTTACGACAAATGGCCCCTGCCAGTTTGGGGAAAACTTTCCTTTTGCTTCATCCTGATGATGCAAGATACGTCTCAACACTAACTGACCCACTTCGAACTTCCGTGGATGTACCTTCTTGTTATATGCTCTTGCCATTGTTTGTTGTTATAATTGGCCGTGACATACTGTTGCTAATCTCTTTTCATCAATCAGACTTAATTGCTCCAAGCGGGTTTTAACCCATTCAACGTCATCAATTTCTGCCTCAGCGACAATCCGAAGGGATGGGATTTCAATTTCTGCGGGTATTACTGCCTCCGTGCCATACACCAACAAGTAAGGAGTGGCCCCTACTAAAGTGCGAACAGTAGTGCGATAACCCAATAATGCGAAAGGTAACTTCTCTTGCCATTGTCTGGACCCTTCCACTATTTTCCGAAGTATCTTCTTTATGTTCTTATTGGCTGCCTCGACTGCTCCATTCACTTTAGGGCAATATGGGGTGGAATTGCGATGTACAATCTTAAACTACCGACAGGTCTTAGTCATTATATGACTGTTGAGATTAGCACCATTGTCTGTGATGATTACCTTCAGAATCCCAAACCGACAAATGATATTGGAATGCACACAATCGACCACTGCTTTCTTGGTCACAGATTTGAAAGTTTTCACTTCAACCCACTTGGTAAAATAATCAATGGCTACCAGAATAAACCTGTGTCAGTTTGATGATGCTGGCTCAATTGGCCCAATGACATCAATGCCCCAAGCAACAAAGGGTCATGGTGCCGACATTGTATGTAATTCAGATGGTGGAGAATGAATCAAATCTCCGTGCACTGGAATTGATGACACTTGCACACAAAACTGATACAATCTCGCTCCATAGTGAGCTAGTAATAACCTGCTTGAAGAATCTTCTTTGCCAGAACGTACCCACTCATATGCGGTCCAAAAAACTCCAGAGTGTACCTCGGTCATGATAGCTGTGACCTGTCTAGCATCTATGCATCTTAGCAATCCCAGATCTGGAGTTCTTTTGTACAATACCCCTCCACTGAAGAAAAATCCACTTGCCAATCGCCAAATTGTTTTTTTTGATCACCTGTGACCTGTACCGGATATACCCCCATCCGGATGTATTGTTTGATATCATGGAACCATGGCTCCCCATCAAGTTCTTCTTCTACTATATTACAGTAAGCATGCTGATCACGAACCTAAATCTGCAAAGGGTCCACATAAGCCTTATCTGGATGATGTAACATTGACGCTAGAGTAGCCAAAGTATCAGCGACTTCATTATGGATCCTTGGGATATGCCTGAATTCTATTGACTGAAACCGTTGACAAAGATCATGCAAACATTGTCTGTATGGTATGAGTTTCAAATCCCGTGTTTCCCATTCTCCCTAAATTTGGTACACCAGGAGGTCCGAGTCACCCAAGACCAAGACTTCCTGGACACCCATATCCATAGCTAACCTCAAACCCAAAATACATGCCTCATACTCAGACATGTTATTGGTACAGTAAAAACGAAGCTGAGCCGTAACAGGGTAGTGATGCCCTATTTCAGAAATAAGTACTGCTCCTATCCCCACGCCCTTCATGTTTGCGGCTCCATCAAATAAAAATTTCCATCCAGGCTTCTCGACTTGTTCCAACTCATCAATGTGCATCACCTCTTCATCAGGGAAATAAGTTTTCAAAGGTTCATAATCTTCATCAACCGGGTTCTCAGCCAAATGGTCCGCCAAGGCCTGTGCTTTCATTGCAGTTTGAGTCACGTAGACAATGTCAAACTCTGTGAGCAGGATCTGCCACTTTGCAAGCCTCTCTGTGGGCATAGGCTTCTGAAAGATATACTTCAATGTATCCAAGCGAGATATGAGATAGGTAGTGTAAGATGACAAATAATGTTTCAGCTTCTGTGCCACCCAAGTTAAGGTGCAACATGTCCTCTCAAGATGAGTATACTTAACCTCGTACGACGTGAATTTCTTGCTGAGGTAATAGATGGCCTGCTCCTTCCTATTGGTGATATCATGTTGACCCAATACACAACCGAATGAATTGTCCAAAACCGTCAAATATAGAATTAAAGGTCGCCCTGACTCCGGCGGGACCAGCACGGGTGGATTTGACAAATACCCCTTTATCTTATCAAACACCTCCTGACATTCATCTGTCCACTTGACTGCAGCGTCTTTCTTTAACAGGTTGAAGATTGGCTCACAGGTTGTCGTGAGCTGAACGATGAACCTGCTGATATAATTCAATCTCCCCAACAAACTCATCACCTCGGTCTTGTTCCTCGGAGGTGGCAATTCCTGGATGGCCTTGACTTTTGATGGATCCAGTTCAATGCCCCGGCGGCTGACTACGAACCCCAACAACTTTCCAGACGGCACCCCAAAAGCACACTTTGCAGGATTAAGCTTGAGATTGTACCTGCGAAGCCTTCGGAAGAACTTCTTCAGATCCCTGACATGGTCAGACTGCTTTCTAGACTTCACGATCACATCATCCACGTACACCTCGATTTCCTGGTGTATCATATCATGGAATATTGTTGTCATCGCCCTCATATAGGTTGCCCCAGCATTCTTTAAGCCAAATGGCATGACCCGATAGCAGTACATTCCCCACAGCGTGATGAATGCTGTCTTTTCTACATCTTCCTCATCCATTAAGATCTGATGATAACCCGCATAACAATCCACAAAAGAACCAATCTCATGTTTGGCGCAATTATCAATCAAGACATGGATGTTCGGCAATGGGAAATTGTCGTTTGGACTCGCCTTGTTGAGATCCTGATAATCAACACACACCCTGGTCTTGCCATCCTTCTTCAGCACATGCACAATATTGGCTAACCAGGTGGGATACCGGGTGACCCGAATGACTTTGGCATCGAACTGCTTGGTGACCTCTTCTTTGATCTTTACACTCATATTTGTTTTGAACTTCCTCAGCTTCTATTTGACAGGAGGGAATGCCAGATCATGCAAAAATGTCTTTGTATTCGAACAAAGCTTTAATTATCTCCTCCCTGAGTTGAGGTTCCAGATGGACACTTATTTTAGTTTCACGGACATTTTCTTGGTCCCCTAGATTAACTGCTTCTGTGTCATTCAAATTAGGTTTTGGCTTTTCCTCAAAATGACTTAACTCCTTACTAATTTCTTCATAGGCCTCATTATCATCAAATTCCAACTCGTCATCACACTCAATTTATTGTATTATTATTTCAGAGTTAGATTGGCTTTTAAAACTGGGCCGAAGATTCCTCATGCATGCCATGTCATTGATATCAGCATAAAAAGAACTGTACAAAAGAAGAAAACAAAAATAAAATTAGAAGAAATGAAGGAAAAGGAACAATTGCATTTCATTGAATATAAAGATACCAGGGTTTTAACACATCCAATAGGACAAAACATAATATCTGAATTACAGACCCTGGAATAATCCAGACAACTAAAAGAAAATCAAAACCCACTACCAAGACTCCCTCCGGGTAGGAAGTGGAGTAGTTTCCCAGTTGTTGACATTTGCACGTGGTCCCACGAATTGCACATCTGCCTTGCTGGACCCTTCCCCAGCCCTAACCATGTTGACCTCAGCGAATAACCTTTCGAACCCCTTCTCCAAGTCTCCATAGACACCAATCAGTGGTCCAGGGACCTTTGACAGCAGTTGCTTTCTAATACCTGGCCTGACGAATGACCTAGACAGACGCGGGATTGGCTTTGGCAATGCCCATGCTTTCTGTTTCATTTTTCTAGCTCTTCTCACGTCTGCAACGGTAGGATTGAACCCCAGACCAAAAGTATCCAGATTCTTTGGAAGAGAAACTGGTTGCACAATACCTTGCAGAGATGCACCTAAACCCTTGCCCGGTACGAAACCATTTTTCAACATTTCAACAGCTACCATAACTGATGCCACAACCATCTTTGGAGCTGGAACGCACTTTCCTTCCGGAATTTTCTATACCAATACTGTGTCTAAAAACTGATAAACCCATGGTCCCTTGTCATCGTCAACCTCTATGAACGGAACAATGGCACCGTTGGGCACACACAAATTATCTTCGCCGTGCACAACAATTTCTTGTCGATCCTATTCAAACTTGACCACTTGATGCAGAGTAGACGGGATTGCTTTGGCCGTATGGATCCAGGGTCGTCCCAACAACAGATTATAAAAAATAGCCACATCGAGCACCTAGAATTCCATAGTAAATTCAACTGGCCCTATTGTGAGCTCAAGCACTATGTCCCCGACTGAATCCTTCCCTCCACCATCGAATCCCCGAACGCAAATATTGTTCTTGTGAATTCTTTCATCCTCCACTTTAAGCTTGGTCAATGTGGAGAGAGGACAGATTTTTGCCCTAGACCCATTGTCAACCAATACCCGAGTAACCACGAAATCTTCGCATTTCACCGTCAGATAAAGGGCTCTATTGTGCTCGGTACCCTTCACGGGCAACTCATCATCAGAAAAAGTGACTCTTATTACCTCAAATATCTTTTTATCTATCTTTTCCAAGTGGTTTACTGAGATGTCAGGAACATGAGCCTCATTCAAGATCTTCATCAACGCACGACGGTGTTCGTTTGAATGGATCAATAATGACAAGAGCGAGATCTGAGCTAGTGTCTTCCTTAACTGTTCCACAATGGAATAGTCTTGCGCTTTCATCTTTCTCAGAAATTCTTCTGCTTCTTCCTCAGTCACTACTTTCTTCACCAACACTGGATTATCTTTTGAGGTCTTAGCTTTTCTCAACTCTTCGGGGGCAAAGCATCTCCCCGATCGAGTCAAACCATGAGTCTCACACACTTATTCTTTAACCTCTTTCCCTTTGTAAGTCACGGTCACTCGTTCGTAATTCCATGGGACTGCCTTGCTATTGACTATCAGTAATTGAGTTACCGATTTGATAACGACAGGATCTGTGGGGGCGCCCTTCACAATTACCACAGGCTTGTTCGTCATTCCTAGCACAACCACTTTTGCTCTTTCATGTTTTCCTACGACGTCACTGGAGGACCCTTTCTTGACCTCCACAGATGGTTCATTATTTTCCCTGTTCAACTTGATCACCGACTTCTCACTGGTTGACTTTTCAAATGGTCTGGCTTCACTAGCCCGAATCATCATGACGGTTTGCGAAGGCTTCTTAGGCTCCCCTCCCTTATGTACTATCTCATTGACATTTGTTTAATGATGGGTTGGCAAGGGATTATGATTGATATTGGGCGCCTCTGGAGCTTGGACCTCAATCCTATTGGTGTCAATGAGTTCTTGAATGACTATTTTCAATTTTCAGCATTTCTCTGTGTCATGTCCTAGGTCCCCTGAACAATACTCACAGCTCACCGAGCAGTCAAGATTTCTAGGAGGGGGATTCGGCAATTTAGACTCGATCGGATTCAACATACTCAACTGTCTTAGTCTGTGGAATAGGTTAGCATACGATTCTCCTAATGGAGTGAAAGTCTTTTGCTTCTGCAACTTTTCATTCTTAAAGGCTTCGTTGGGTCGAAAACCCATTCCAGGAGGATTTCTGTGAGCTTTTGGGGGGTGGGTAGTTATTTTGTGGAGCTTGGTATGGGTCTTGTGGAGCTGGCGCATGCCATTGCGAGTGAGCGGGCGGTTGGGTATAGGTTTGTGCGTGATGGACAGAAAAATGGGGATCTGGTGGTTGGTAATAGTGTTGTGGTGGGTTATATGGAGTGTGGGGGTAAGTTTGGATATAGGGTCGCAGCTGGTTGTAGTAACGGGGAAGGTTCTTGGATCCAACCCAAGCTCCCGACTCAATTGTCGCAACGTCCTCCTCCTTCTTCTTCCCGAGCACACCCTCAGTACCGTTTTGAATGGCCTGAGTGGTCGCCTTGATTGTGAATAACTCATGATCTTGTTGGACTTGAGTCTCTCTTCAACCATGCCTCCCATTTTCACAACTTCATTAAAGGATTTACCTACTGCTGACACCAAGTGACCGAAATAAGTGGGTTCCAAGGCATGCAAGAAATAACCAACCATCTTGCTTTCTTTCGTCGGAGGGTCAACCCTCACTGCTTGCTCTCTCCAAGGAAATCCATATTCTCTGAAGCTCTCACCGGGCTTCTTGTCAAGCTTTCTCAATGATAGACGATCTGGGATAATTTCGAGGTTATACTGAAAATGGCAGGCGAAGGCTTGGGCCAAGTCATCCCATGTGTACCACCTGTTATGATCTTGTCTGGTGTACCATTCTAAGGCCGATCCACTCAGACTTTGGCTGAAATATGCCATCAACAATTCATCCCTTCCACCTGCTCCTCTCATTTGCTACAAAATCCTCTCAAGTGTGCTACTGGGTCACCATGCCCATCGTACAGATCAAACTTGGGCATTTTGAACCCTGCTGGCAACTGAACATCTGGGAACAGACATAAGTCCTTATAGGCTACACTCACTTGACCTCCCAGCCCCCTCATATCTCGTAACGATTGTATTACAATGCATATCCACACACGTTAGTTCATGCCATATATTAGTTAACATAAATCCAAGAAAGAATTACCTTTGAGATGATAATAAGTTAATCCTATTGGTCTTACGTGATACAAGGGTGTATAAGGGTGATTAACAAGTATTAGAAGTTAAACGAATCAAGGATGTTGTAACTCGTATTTTCAGGTAAACCTAGAGGTTCTTAATACACTCAAGGTCATGTATTAAGGTATTTGAATCATATAATATTCGTATCATAAGTCTTGAAGTCAAACGAGTTATGAAACAAAAGTCGACAAACGTTGTCGCAACTTAGGTCCATAATTTTACTTAAACATTAGGCTAAATGTTTCTAAGCTTTTCTCCTAATTTACAAGGAATTACGGGGTGATATATCCACCTAATTAAATATATATGAGTCTAGTTTCCAACTCATTAAACCGTTTGTCAATACGATCTCGGAGTATAGAGATATTCATATTTTCGCAAGCCTGCGCAGATTGGTAGATGACAAGTAGGTGCATCACCTACTTGCCAAAATGATAGGACAAAATTAAAAGACCTAAGTCGGCCAAGAGAGGACTTTTAAGGGGTTATGAACTCAATTATTTCATCTATATTTTATACCCTCAAAACCAAAGTTAACCCCTGCAACTCCTCCCCAAAACAATCCCACACAAACCCTAATCGATCTTCCCTCTCTTTCAAGTTCTATTTGAAGGTAAAACCTAGAGTTTGAAGAACCAAGGGAAGGTCTGAGTTATCCAACAAGTAAGGTAAGTTACTGCCATCTTTCATACATTTTTCTCTGCTGTAAATTCATGGTAATTCGTTCTATACATGTAAGAACTCACGGGACGGTGATCGGAAGTCGTGAGTTCGAGTTATTCACTTGTAGCGGACTGTTTTGTGGACTGTTTTGTGTTGATATTGGGCTGCGTGTTTTACTACTATTTTGTGGGGTTTTGGAGGTGGAAGGGTGTGGAGGAACACCATATATATGTAGGGTTGTGGGATGATAGTTATTCGTAACATTTTTGGGTCGTTTGACACGACTACGGTCGTCATTGTATGTATGATGTAATTAGGTTGTGCATGGACTATTTTGAGAGGCTCAATATATTTATTATTGATGTTGTTTGGGATGTTTTGTGATTGTTTTGAATGGTGTGAAGTCATATATATATGAGAGGTGTTGTCCGTTTCAACATAAAATAGGTTGTGGTCGATACATAATAGTTATGACGCTTAAATGATAACGATAGTATCATTTCTCTTATTGTAGACTAAGGAGTTATGACAATTGCATAGCTTATGATTGAGGCAGTATATACAAGGTATGTGAGGCTATCCCTTTTCTTCTTTTGCACGACTCCGATTGTACATAATGTAATGAACGAGCTTCCAAAGATACTCTACTCTTAGAAGCTAGCAGTACTTACATTGCTTTCCCTCTTATGGAACGATTGATGTTAATGTTGCTTCTCTTATTCTTATGTTATCAATGTTGTTGGTACTTCCTGATTCTTATAAGGTTCGTAATGAAGAGTTGGTCCTAATAACGTGTACAGAGGATACCGACCTTACGTCACTCCGAAAGGTTTAGAATGTGATTCCATGAGTCGAGCATGCATTATATATATGTATCTATTTTACTCTACCGAGCCACGCTATAATCGGCCGGGTACGACACATATTGTGCAACCACTGATCAGTTGGGTTTTATCGAGCTCCACGTGGTCGGGTACAATTCTACCGAGCCTTGTGACGGCCGGGTACGTTTATACCAAGCCTATTATGGCTGGGTACGATATGATGATGATGATGACCACAGAGGCATATGTTTTAAAAGTTTATGTATACATACATATGTATCATGCATTTCATGTCAGTATCCCTTAGAGGTACTCAGATGTTCCAGATTGTATATTCTCTATCCCTGCTTACATTACTGTTCGTATTTATGGTTCCCTGCCTTACATACTCAGTACTTTATTTGTACTGACATCCTTTTGTTTGTGGACGATGCATGTCATCTTGTAGGCCCTAATAGACAGGCAGGTGCAGCTCCCCTACCACAGTAGGTTGTCCAGTTCAGCAGTGATTGGTGAGATCCCTTCTCCGGACTTGCCGTGGTCTTGGTATGCATTTTTTTATAGACATTATGGGTATGTCGGGGCCCTGTTCCGGCTATGTTGCAGCACTTATGTTAATTTAGAGGCTCATAGACAAGTGTCGACTCATGTATAGTTTGGTATGCCTTGTCGGCTGGTTTTTGTTGTATAGTCTTACATGGTAGCTTGGTAGCTCGTACCTTATATGTAGTTTCTTGATTGTCTGGTTATCCCCTGCTATGTATGTTTATGCCATCATATTTTATTGCTGGTTTTCCATGATCCAGGTCTACCATTTATATTGATCTCATCAACCCTAAAAGATAATAAAAAAAAGGTTAGATAAAATATACGTTGGTGCTCGGCAAGTACGGTCGGGTGCTAGTCATGGCCCTCCAGTTTGGGTCGTGACAAACTTGGTATCAGAGCAAGTCTGTCCTAGGGATTATCTATGAGCCGTGTCTAGTAGAGTCTTGATTATGGATGTGTAGCGCGCCACATTTATAATCACGAGGCTACATGACATCTAGGGTTGTTACCTTCTTCCTGAATCTAGATCGTGCGTAGAGTTGAGTCGTAAGTGTTCGTCTCTAATATTCACCTTGTTTTCTTTTAGCGATGCCTTCGACTAGGAAACAAACAAGTAGAGATGGCTTGATACAGCTGTGGGAGAGGGTACCAGTCAGGTGCCCCAAGCCAGAGTAGGCCAAAGTGAGGCTCAGAGTGAGATGCCATCTCATACCTCATCTACCCCGTCTCCTCCAGAGGATATTAGGAGGGACCCAGCACCTCCAGTTCCTCTGTCTGGCACTCCAGACCAGGATATGCAGAGTGCTTTGCAGTTATTGACTAGCTTGGTAGCTGCTCAGGCTCAGAGGCAGAATACAGGTGCTGCTGAGAAACCAGTTAGTACAAGAGTTCGTGATTTTATTAATTTAGACCCTCCAGTGTTTACCGGATCAGACCCCAAGGAGGACCCACAGACTTTTATTGACCAGGTTCATCGTACACTTCGGGTTATGCATGTTAGTGATACAGAGGCAGTAGAGTTGGCTTCTTATCGGCTACGGGATTTAGCGGTTCTCTGGTATGATAGTTGGGAGAGATCCAGGGGTCCGAACCCTCCTCCAGCTGTGTGGAAGGAATTTTCTGAGGCCTTTCTTCGTCACTACTTGCCAGTTGAGATACGACGAGCTAGAGCTGATAAGTTCTTGAACCTTAGACAAGGTAATATGAGTGTGCGAGAGTACAGTATGCAGTTTGATTCTTTGGCAAGGTATGCTCCCCATATGGTGGCCGAGATGAGTGATAGGGTGCATATGTTCGTGAATGGGTTGGGACCACATCTGATAAATGAGTGTACGACAGCCTCCTTGGTGGAGGGCATGGATATTTCCCGTATTCAAGCTTATGCCCAGACCCTAGAGGATCGTAAGCGCCAGCAGAGGGCAGTTAGGGAGCAGGATAGGGGCCAGCATAAGAGGGCGAGATTTGCAGGGTATTCTGATGACTTCAGAGGCCGCATCAGGCCACAGTTTTCGAGGAGTTCGGCGCCACCTGTAGCTAGTGCTCCTCCACAGTTTCAGAGGCCTCGATATGATCGATCCTATTCTGGTCCAGGTCAGAGTTCGCGGGCATCTGGCTCGCAACATCACAGGGATACTAGTCAGATGAGACCCCCAACACCACATTGTGATCAGTGCGGCAAGGCCCACTTTGGACTGTGTCGTCGAGGTTCTGATGCATGCTATTCGTGCGGGCAGCCTGGCCATATGATGCGGGATTGTCCTAATAGAGGAGGTGATGGTATGGCTCAGCCGACTGGATCTGTGTCTGGTTCTTCCTCATCAGTTCGACCTCCAGCACGGGGTTTTCAGCAGTCGACAGGTCGTGGTAGGGGTAGAGGTGCAGTGCCGAGTTCGAGTGGTGCTCAAAATCGAACCTATGCTCTAGTAGGTCGACAGGATCTCGAGTCGTCTCCAGATGTTGTTACAGGTATTATATCTGTGTTTTCTTATGATGTATATGCGCTGATTGATCCGGGATCTACATTATCATATGTTACACCCTTTGTGGCTAATAAGTTTGGCATTGAACCTGAATTGATAAGTAAACCCCTTGCGGTATCTACTCCGATAGGAGATTCTGTGATTGCTAGAAGGGTATATAGAGGTTGCACTGTGATGATTTGTAGTCGTCAAACCTCGGCAAATTTATTTGAGTTAGAAATGGTTGATTTTGATGTGATAATGGGAATGGACTGGTTGGCCTCATGCTATGCAAATGTTGACTGTCGTACGAAGATGGTTAGGTTTCAATTTCCTGGTGAACCCATCATTGAATGGAAAGGGAATATTGCTACACCAAAAGGTAGGTTTATTTCCTATCTTAAGGCAAGGAAAATGATCTCAAAAGGTTACATTTATCATTTCGTTCGCGTTAGGGATGCGGAGGCGAAACCGCCTACTTTACAATCAATCCCCGTGGTCAACGAATTCCCAGATGTTTTCCCAGATGAACTCCCAGGCCTTCCTCCTGAAAGGGAGATTGAGTTTAGCATTGATGTGTTGCCTGACACTCAACCGATCTCTATCCCTCCATACAGAATGGCCCCGGCAGAGTTGCGAGAGTTGAAGGTGCAGTTGAAGGACTTGCTGGATAAGGGATTCATTAGACCTATCACTTCACCTTGGGGTGCACCAGTCCTATTCGTGCGGAAAAAGACGGGTCGTTACGGATATGTATCGACTATCGACAGTTGAATAAGTTTACTATAAAGAACAAGTATCCTCTTCCAAGAATTGATGACCTCTTTGACCAACTCCAGGGTGCCAAGTATTTCTCCAAGATTGATTTACGTTCATGGTATCATCAGGTGAGGGTTAAGGAGAAGGATGTTCCAAAGACGGCCTTCCGGACAAGATACAGGCACTTTGAGTTCTTGGTGATGTCGTTCGGGCTAACAAATGCCCCAACAACTTTTATAGATCTCATGAATACTATATTTAGGCCCTATCTTGATGTGTTCATGATTGTATTCATTGATGACATTCTAGTATATTCTCGTTCGGAGGCGGAACATGCGGGCCACTTGCGGATAGTATCACAGACGCTTCAGGATCATAAGTTATATGCTAAGCTCTCCAAATGTGATTTTTGGCTGAACTCAGTAGCGTTCCTTGTCCATGTGATATCTGACGAGGGTATTAGTGTCGACGCTCAGAAGATCAATGCAGTAAAGAATTGGCCGAGACCTACAACACCATCAGAAGTCCGCAGCTTCCTAGGGCTAGCAGGATATTATAGGCGGTTTGTAGAAGGGTTTTCCTCTATATCATCACCATTGACTAAGTTAACACAGAAAGCTACCAAGTTCCAGTGGTCTGACACTTGTGAACGTAGTTTTCAGGAGCTGAAGAATCGATTGACATCCGCACCAGTGCTCACTCTTCCTGAAGGAACAGAAGGTTATGTGGTATATTGTGATGCCTCAGGTATAGGTTTGGGGTGCGTATTGATGCAGCGTGGGAAGGTGATTGCTTATGCATCAAGACAATTGAAGAAGCATGAAAAGAATTATCCAACCCATGATTTGGAATTGGCTGCAGTAATATATGCTTTGAAGATATGGCGACACTACTTATACGGCGTCCATGTTGACATCTACACAGATCACAAGAGTTTACAATACATCTTCAAGCAGAAAGAGTTGAATTTGAGGCAGCGTAGGTGGCTTGAATTATTGAAAGACTACGACGTCGAGATATTGTATCATCCCGGTAAAGCCAATGTTGTGGCAGACGCTCTCAGCCGTAAATCAATGGGAAGCTTAGTACATATTGAGGCAGGTAGATGGGGGTTGATTAAAGAGCTTCATCAGCTAGCCAATATGAGAATCAGATTGTTAGACTCTGATGACGGAGGTGTTACTGTACAGAATACATCAGAATCATCTTTGGTAGCCGAGGTAAAAGCACGACAATATGAAGATCCTATCTTAGTACGATTAAGAGAAAGCATTCAACAGTGTAAAAGTATGGCTTTTGGGATCGGAAAAGATGGGGCACTGAGATACCAGAGCCGATTGTGTGTGCCTAATGTGGCAGGGTTGCGAGAGAAGATTATGAATGAGATTCATCAATCCCGATATTCCATCCATCCCGGCTCGACAAAGATGTATCATGATGTCAAGGAGCAGTATTGGTGGGATAATATGAAGAAGTCTATTGCAGAATTTGTAGCCCAGTGTCCCAATTGTCAACAAGTAAAGATAGAACATCAGAAACCCGGTGGATTGCTTCAAAATATAGAGATTCCGACCTGGAAGTGGGAGGTGATTAATATGGACTTCATTATTGGATTACCTCGCTCTTATCATAAGTTTGACTCCATCTGGGTGATAATTGATCGACTTACAAAATGTGCCCATTTTCTGCCAGTGAAGACAACTTACACGGCTGAAGATTATGCGAAGTTGTATATCAAGGAGATTGTTAGGCTTCATGGTGTGCCCATATCTATTATATCAGACCGAGGAGCTCAATTTACGGCTAACTTTTGGAGGTCTTTCCAGAAGGGTTTAGGCACACAAGTAAATCTCAGCACTGCATTTCATCCGCAGACTGACGGACAGGCTGAACGTACCATTCAGACACTGGAAGATATGCTACGAGCATGTGTTCTAGATTTTAAGGGGAATTGGGATGATCATCTTCCACTCATAGAATTCGCCTATAACAATAGCTACCATTCCAGTATTAAAATGGCCCCATACGAGGCACTATACGGGAGGAGATGTAGATCACCAGTTGGATGGTTCGAAGTCGGTGAAACAGAATTATATGGGCCAGATTTGATTCACCAAGCTATTGAGAAGGTGAAAGTGATACAGGAGCGATTGAGGACGGCACAAAGCAGGCAAAAATCTTATTCTGATGTCCGACGTCGTGATCTAGAGTTTGAGGTTGGTGATTGGGTTTTCCTGAGGATCTCACCAATGAAGGGTATTATGCATTTTGGGAAGAAAGGTAAGCTGAGTCCAAGGTATATCGGGCCGTATAAAATTCTTCGACGGATTGGACAGGTTGCTTATGAGTTAGAATTGCCATCCGAATTGGAATTTGTCCACCCGGTATTCCATGTCTCTATGTTGAGGAAATGTATTGGAGACCCTTCTCGAGCCGTCCCTATCAAAGATGTACAGGTTATAGAGGACCTATCATATAAATAAGTGCCAGTGGCTATATTAGATCGACAAGTCCGCAAGCTGAGAACAAAAGATGTAGCTTCCATCAAAGTATTGTGGAGGAACAAGAATATGGAAGAAATAACATGGGAAGCAGAAGAGGAGATGAAGTCTAAATACCCGTACCTATTCCAGAATGAAGATAACAAGGATGCTGGTGGAACACATGATACATTGGAAGGTGAAATGGCTCTATGAGGTAAGCAATAACTTGAGAATACTCTTCCTTAATACAAAATGGCGATATGCAGATAATGTACATGTCCATAATGCTTTGCATACTCTTGTAAGGCCATACATTGAGTTAACCGCTTGCAAGTTTGTCCTCTATTTATGGGAGAAACTTGACCGGAATCCACGATGATTTAAACTCCCCATGAACCCTTACATTCGAGGACGAATGTTCCTAAGGGGGAAGGGTGTTACAACTCATATCCACACGCGTTAGTTCATGCCATATATTAGTTAACATAAATCCAAGAAGGAATTACCTTTGAGATGATAAGAAGTTAATCCTATTGGTCTTAAGTGATACAAGGGTGTATAAGGGTGATTAACAAGTATTAGAAGTTAAACGAATCAAGGATGTTGTAACTCGTATTTTCAGGTAAACCTAGAGGTTCTTAATACACTTAAGGTCATGTATTAAGGTATTTCAATCATATAATATCCGTATCATAAGTCTTGAAGTCAAACGAGTTATGAAACAAAAGTCGACAAACGTTGTCGCAACTTAGATTCATAATTTTACTTAAACATTAGGTTAAATGTTTCTAAGTTTTTCTCCTAATTTACAAGGAATTACGGGGTGATATACCCACCAAATTAAATATCTATGGGTCTAGTTTCCAACGCATTAAACCGTTTGTCAATACGATCTCGAAGTATAGAAATATTCATATTTTCGCAAGCCTGCGCAGATTGGTAGATGACAAGTAGGTGCAAAACCTACTTGCCAAAATGATAGGACAAAATTAAAAGACCTAAGTCGGCCAAGAGATGACTTTTAAGGGGTTATGAACTCAGTTATTTCATCCATATTTCAGACCCTCAAAACCAAAGTTAACCCCTGCAACTCCTCCCCAAAAAAATCCCACACAAACCCTAATCGATCTTCCCTCTCTTTCAAGTTCTATTTGAAGGTAAAACCTAGAGTTTGAAGAACCAAGGGAAGGGCTGAGTTATCCAACAAGTAAGTTAAGTTACTGCCATCTTTCATACATTTTTCTCTGCTGTGAATTCATGGTAATTCGTTCTATAAATTTAAGAACTCACGAGACGGTGATCGGAAACCGTGAGTTCGAGTTATTCACTTGTAGCGGACTGTTTTATGGACTGTTTTGTGTTGCTATTGGGCTACGTGTTTTACTACTATTTTTTGGGATTTTGGAGGTGGAAGGGTGTGTAGTAACACCATATATATGTAGGGTTGTGGGCTAATAGTTATTCGTAACATTTCCGGGTCGTTTGACACGACTACGGTCGTCATCGTATGTATGATGTAATTAGGTTGTGCGTGGACTATTTTGGGAGGCTCAATAAGTTTATTATTGATGTTGTTTGGGCTGTTTGGTGATTGTTTTGAATGGTGTGAAGTCATATATATAGGAGAGGTGCTGTTCGTTTCAATGTAAAATAGGTTGTGGTCGATACATAATAGTTATGACGCTTAAATGATAATGATAGTATCGTTTCTCTTATTGTAGACTAAGGAGTTGTGACAATTGCATAGCTTGTGATTGGGGCAGTATATACAAGGTAAGTGAGGCTATCCCTTTTCTTCTTTTGCACGACTCCGATTGTACATAATGTAATGAACGAGCTTCCAAAGATACTCTACTCTTAGAAGCTAGCAGTACTTATATTGCTTTCTCTCTTATGGAACAATTGATGTTAATGTTGCTTCTCTTATTCTTATGTTATCAATGTTGTTGGTACTTCCTGATTCTTATAAGGTTCGTAATGAAGAGTTGGTCCTAATAACGTGTACAGAGGATACCGACCTTACGCCACTCCGAAAGGTTTAGAATGTGATTCCACGAGTCGAGTATGCATTATATATATGTATCTATTTTACTCTACCGAGCCGCGCTATAGTCGGCCGGGTATGACACATATTGTGCAACCACTAATCAGTTGGGTTTTACCGAGCTCCACGTGGCCGGGTACGATCCTACCGAGCCTTTTGACGGCCGGGTACGTTTTTACCAAGCTTATTATGGTTGAGTACAATATGATGATGATGATGCCCACAGAGGCGTATGTTTTAAAAGTTTATGTATACATACATATGTATCATGCATTTCATGTAAGTAGCCATCAGAGGTACTCAGATGTTCCAGGTTGTATATTCTCTATCCCTGCTTACATTACTGTTCGTATTTATGATTCCCTGCCTTACATACTCAGTACTTTATTCGTACTGACGTTCTTTTGTTTGTGGATGCTGCATGTCGTGATGCAGGCCCTAATAGACAGGCAGGTGCAGCTCCCCCACCACAGTAGGTTGTCCAGTTCAGCAGTGATTGGCGAGATCCCTTCTCCGGACTTGCCGTGGTCTTGGTATGCATTTTTGTTATAGACATTATGGGTATGTCGGGGCCCTGTTCCGGCTATGTTGCAGCACTTATGTTCATTTAGAGGCTCATAGACAAGTGTCGACTCATGTATAGTTTGGTATGCCTTGTCGGCTGGTTTTTGTTGTATAGTCTTTCATGGTAGCGTGGTAGCTCATACCTTATATGTAGTTTCTTGATTGTCTGGTCATCCCCTGCTATGTATGTTCATGCCGTCATATTTTATTGCTGGTTGTCCATGATCCAGGTCTACCATTTATATTGATCTCGTCAGCCCTAAAAGATAATAATGAAGGTTAGATGAAATGTACGTTGGTGCTCGGCAAGTATGGTCGGGTGCTAGTCATGGCCCTCCAGTTTGGGTCGTGACAAACTTGGTATCAGAGCAAGTCTGTCCTAGGGATTGTCTATGAGCCATGTCTAGTAGAGTCTTGATTATGGATGTGTAGCGCGCCACATTTATAATCAGGAGGCTACATGACATCTAGGGTTGTTACCTTCTTCCTGAATCTAGATCGTGCGTAGAGTTGAGTCGTAAGTGTTCGTCTCTAATATTCACCTTGTTTTTTTCAGTGATGCCTTCGACTAGGAAGCAAACGATTAGTAGACGGCTTGATACAGCAGCGGGAGAGGGTACCAGTCAGGTGCCCCAAGTCAGAGCAGGACAAAGTGAGGCTCAAAGTGAGATGCCCTCTCATACCTCATCTACTCCATCTCCTCCAGAGGATATTAGAAGGCACCCAGCGCCTCCAGTTCCTCCGTCTGGCACTCCAGACCAGGATATGCGGAGTGCTTTGCAGTTATTGACTAGCTTGGTAGCTGCTCAGGATCAGATGCCAGAATTCCAATCAACTAACCACCTGCCTGGACTCAACACATCAAACAACAAGCTCGTTAGCAATTAGGCTTTAACAGATTGGTAACCGCACATTGGGCATGAATGCATCTAAATAGTTAACCGTTTCTATTATGTATTTGATCGGTTGCATGCGTCATCCCAGCCTTTTCTTTCTTCCGATTGCAAACTTCCCTCTTTTCTTTTCTTTTTCGTTTCCTTCCTTTCACTCTTGCCTCTGTTCTCTATTTGTTTTTACAATCTCTTGATTTCTTTTTCTCTCTTTTCTTTCTTGTTTTTACACTCTTTCTTTCTCTCTTTTATTTGGTTACGGTCGAATCCTATGGAGATTACCTACGTATCATGACCCCGCATGAATTAGACCAAGCATAGTTCTTGGAGATAAGTGCGAGATAAAACAGTTTGGGATTTTCTGTTTTCATTAAATAAAGTAAAAAACAACAAATGCTTCTATTACAAACTCAAAATTAATTCCAAAAGATTAACCGATCGCGATGCAAAGATGAAATACAGACTCCGAAAATAGACCTCATACTCCAACAGAAGAAAATACAGACTCGAAAAAAACTCGACGGACTGTAGCGGAAAGAAAAACTCCAAATAACTAACAGACGCTTAACAAAAGGGAAATGCAGACTCAAGCAAAAAAATCATAAATACATCAATTCTCCTGGTGCCCGCGGGACATCATTCGATCTTGCCGCGGGGCTATATGCAAGCTCCCTTTGAAGTCGATCCAAGTCGTTCATTATCTATTTGACAACGTCATTACTACTGCAAAGAAGGTAGTGCGGGTCATATCCTCACAAATTTGGCACTTCATAACAATGTAGTTGGCAATGCTTCTAATTCTCTCTCTTATGGTGCCCTTTTCTTGTAACAAACACCCAATCTGCTGGGCCCTGGCTTCCAAAGTTTTCTCATCCGCATGATTTTTCTCCTGAAGTTGTTGTAAATCTATTTCTAATTGTGCCAATGCGGTATAACAATGTTCCTTTTAAACTTTGAAGTCTTTGGCCTGTTTGATCATTTTGTTTTCCGTGGCGATGACCCTTTTCTTTAACCCTACGACCTCATCGTCGTACCTTTCTCTCAATTGCTTAACTAGGCATACTCGTTCATCTGCGTTTTTAGCCAACTGCTTTCGAGCCTTGGCTAATTCACTTTCTACTTTATTCAAATCAACACTGTAGTCATTTACTTTCTACCTCAGGTTAGCTATGAGTTTTTCATCTCTATCGCTTCGGGCTAGATTTTCTGCCGCTACTTTCATTTTCTGAATTTGAACTTGAAGGGCCTCATTTTCTTTGGCTAGCTTTTTATTTTCTCCTTCATCCGCCGCAACTTGAAGGCTACTCTCGAATTGAAGTTCTCTAACTTTCTTTTCCAATTTACTTATGGTAGCCCTTTACTCGTTTTCTTTGGTCAGCCAATCCCATTGCACCTGAGCTCCGTCGGTGAATTGCTGGACATGGGGTCTCTTTGCGCTCGGGATCTTTTACCATACCAAGCAGTATAACTAGGCTCCACCTCGCCTCTGGGTAGGTCTCGTACTTGAGTATTAGGCCCTAAGAATCTGCACTGATGCCAAATCCGGCGCACTTTCTCTTCTGGGAAGGCAGCTTTTGGATCTAACTCAATGACTTGCTGACTCAAATCTTCATCGTGTGGGATGGTATGGTATCGGCCCAACTGACGCAAGACTCTGTGCAGAGCATAAGGCTGGATACTCTGAAGACCCATCAACAGCAAGAAACACACCCCAGCTGACATATAGATTACTTCGTTGATCGAGAGCCACCCAAATGTCCATTCGATCTTATTTGCGGTCAAAGATCTCAAATGAGCATGCCACGCTTTCGTACCATCCGGAAACTCATAACCCTCTACTCGTTTTTCATGTTTTTCAATGCACTCAAGGCCGGTCATTCCGCAATTCAAGTATCCAGGATGGTGGCAAATGTGTTCCTCCATCCATATTTGTAACAACATATTGCACCCTTCGAAGAAATTTGCTCTTTCTCAACAAAGAGTGAGAGCTCGGTAGATTTCTGCCAAGATCAACAGCACTATAGTCCCATTTCCCTTTTTATCATAAAGTCGGCTATCCCTACTAGGCCCATCTCTATGTTCCCATCTTTTCTCGGGCAAACCAAGATACCCAAGAACGTCACTATGAAAGCTAATCCTCTCTGAGCTTCCCAATTGTCTTGATTTCCAGCGTGAGTAAGATCGGTATCCGACATTTCGAAGCCACGGGGATTCCCGTAACGTCGATACATAAAGTAGAAGGTGCAAAATCCTTTAGCCAGATTTCTGTCTCGGATGTCCCGACGGATGCTTAACGAGTCCAAAAATTTGTGGGGGGTCACTGTCCTTGGTGCTACCGGGTATTGACTTTTGAGATTCCCTTCGAAACCGACATAGCCTGCTATCTCTTCTAGTGTATGAGTTAACTCAAAATCCGCAAAGTGGAACACATTATGTGCTGGGTCCCAAAATGGTATCAAGGCCTCAATCACGTCTTTTCTGGGCTTGACCTTCAAAAGCCCAATAAGACCGCCGAATGCTTTTGTCAGAACTTTCCTGCTGTCACCCCCCAAATCATGCCACCACATATGTAGCTCCAAAGGGATCTCTTCATGGACTGAGAAAGGTTCATTTTGATTTGTGCTCATCCTGCACATTTATTAAGGTGATTTTAATTGAAAGAAAACCATGACTCATTTTGACTTAAGAGAAATGACCATTTTTCAAAATTTCCACAAAACATCCGGCCTTGCCAACACGGCCTTTTAGCACTTCAAAACGAAGATTTTATGGCTGTGTCAGCTAACCGGCCAAAACCTTTGAAAGTGACAAAACGTGGTTGTTCTTGCAAAAACAGCCTTCCGGCGCCCTTTTAGGGACATTCGGCTATTGATGGCATCACCCTAATTATTTTCAAATTAAAGTAAATTTTTTGTTCTTTTGGCTACTTTCGCAAAAAGAAAGTTGGACCCGATGGAGGTTGCCTACGTATCTCACACCCCGTGAGAATTAAACTGGCGTAGTTCGGGCAAATAAGACAAACTATTTTGAAAACAAGAGTCTTTTTTATTTTATTTTATAAATAAAGCCATTTCTGAAAAGAAAAACATTTTTTCTTTCATTATAATAAAAGAGGCTATTTTGAAAACAAAAGCCTTCTCATTTCTCTTTTTTTCTTTTCTTTCCCTTTTCATTTTCTCAAAAATTTGGCGTAGTTTCGACACTATTTGGACATTGATTTTTCAGAACAGGTGATTAACCCTTTTTACCCCTCATACTGCTATTTCTCTTTCCTCGACTTTTTCCGATATTCATAAGCCGGTCAGCATGCAAGTCCGAAGCAAATAAAGGCACAAGTAGCAAGTAGGATGCATCAGGATGGTCTTTTTGTTTCGGGTGCACCTGTCCTAGACAGACCCAACCCCTGTGTTGAGTCTCCAAAGTCAAAACTGCGCCTGATGCAAACAAACGTTCTTACTAGGGATCAGACATGAGGTATTGTTATACTAGGTTTAAATCCTGGGTTTATTGTTCTAGACCTGGCTTCTAGACATGGCTTACTCGAGCGGACAGCTCGAGCCGAGGGGGCAGCGTACCGGGAATACATAAGCTTCACCGGCTTTGCAACTTGTCCGAACCTCGTTCTAAATTTAGAATATGACTCTAACAGAAAAGAAGTCACACGAAGTGCACACTTCTTCATGATTTAGAAGACTCAGCGAGAAGAGGGATTTTGCAACAGTTAATATACAGTTCACGGAATATCAAAGCGGTAAAAGCAATCAATTAGCACATAAGGCCCAAATCATGTAACAAAATCAGATAATGGATAAAGGCAACTAAAACAATTATTTTAAGCTCGAATTTCTTGAACCCTTCTAGGTTCGATCCCCAGCAGAGTCGCCAGAGCTGCCACACCTCCTTTTTCTACCTACACCCCCGAGAAGAGAGTATAGAGGAGTTTTCCACTTTAAGTGACAATCGAAATGGGATTTATTTATTTAAGGATTCAGAGTCGCCACTTGGGAGATTTATGGTGTCCCAAGTCACCGGTTTAATCCCGAATCGAGGAAAAGTTAGACTCTATTTAACAGTCCGCGAATCAGAAATCCGGGTAAGGAATTCTGTTAATCCGGGTGAAGGTGTTAGGCATTTCCGAGTTCCGTGGTTCTAGCACGGTCACTCAACTGTTACAATTTGGCTTAATTATTTGATTTTAAACATTTCGAACCTATTTGCAAATTTCACTTTAAAATCGCTTTTAATTGATTTTTAAAGAAGATTGAACGTCGTTTAAAAACATGTCTTTGGATGTCGCCACATGACATGCACCCGCAATCCGGAACACATTTTATTCAACGCTTTAGGATTTGGAGTTGGGTCACATGAAATGCGCACCCAAGTTTAGGAAGATAATATTATTAAAATATACGCCTAAAGCAACTATACGTTGGTAACTTTGCGAGGGCCATAGAAATTTCACTAAATGGCACGCCTCAAATTCTAAGGATTAAATCAAAATTAATTAGGCGCACCTTGAATTATTCTAACTAGGAGGTTTCTAAATTAAATTATGAGGGCCAAGACTACTGGTACTATATCATGGCATGCCTTCAACAATTGGATGAGGAATGTTAAAGGGATTCTAATTATCTTGAATTGAGGACTTGGCCTCACGAGATAGACATTACAGATTCACGGGCCCCAAAACGTTTCTTCGAGATAAACGAGCGAGCATTCCAACTTGGGAAATTCGCGGGCTCCAGGCTTAAAAAGCCTATCACGTGACAAGAAAAAGAGAGGAACGTGACCTCATTCTCATCTAGGCCTGCGTTAGGCCCAAACTTGCGCCCCTATTTGTTGACCCAAAGAGTGCTAGCTAATGTACACAACATGGCATAAAGGATTGAATTGAAACGGACGCTGGTTTTGAATAAAATAAAAAAAATCGAAACCCTGGTCGTGGGAAAAAGTCTGAACCCATTTTTTCGAATGAGCTCGCTTACTAGTATTACATGAAGTTTGCCAGTATTAAGGAAACAGAGTTAATAAAAGAAACCTCACACCATTGCACCAGCTTTGGGACTCGTTGAACCATACTCATCATTTGAGGGAACTAAGCTAAAATAATGTTCAAATTCTGAAAGGCACAACTAAGCTAAACATGAACCCATTTAGGCTAAATCATATCTTAACCATTGACAAACGCAGATAGAATATTGAGTGTATTAATCCTTACAACCCAAATCCAGCAAAACTATGACATTGAGCCACTCATTCAAAAGCCACAGAAGTTACATATAGCAAAATGAATCCACTGAACACAACCAAGCCCTGATTCCAGCCTTAAGGCAAACAATAATACCAACAGCTACATTTTAAGGCCAAACGAAGGAAAACATTATCTAACAGATGATATTCATCACCCATATTCGAGGTATATATTATAGTTTGTAAATGAAATTCTCTGAATAAGATGAAACAGGCAAACAAGATAATAGACGATCCAAACTTGTTGAATAATATGATTCAAGAGTTCCAGGCCTTCACTTTTGGTTCCAAATCAATTTTACATTTAAAGGAATGCAGAATCGTACCTGATATTGGGAACAAAGAAACAAAGAGGAATCAACAGTGTCAACAACAGGGATCGACCAAAGCAACAACAGTAGAGCCCAGCAAACCAGAAAGTAGACCAACAAATAAATTTTTGAAAAAAACAAACAGAGCAGATACAATGACTCGGATTCCAATTAGTTGCTCAATAAACCAACAGACCAAAAATAAACTCGATTTTATTCCATGTTGGCACCAGCTAACCAGAAAATTCTTAGGCACTGAGAAAACCTCAAAGATCACCATAGAAATCAATGAAACAGTGCTTCTTGAGACCTTTCAGTAGTTTTGCTTCTCTTTTTTTTTGGATTTTAGCTCTTCACTCTATGAAAATAGTAACTTCCTGCAGCTTCTGTATTTTTGGATTTCCAGCTCTCTCAATCTGAATTGAGCTGCAAGTAATTATGCCTTTATAGGCAAGTCATTAGGGCAGCTTTAAAGAATTCAGTTTTGCATTTTAGACCTTTTGAATTTTCTTATTTTGCATAAAAGTCCCTAGATTAGTTTTCAGAAATTCACTTTAATCCTTACCCCCAGCTTCCTGGAAGCTTCCCATTCAGTTACACTCAAGATTCCTTAGGCCAATTCCCTAGACTACCCCTCGAACCCTGATTATTTACCCTCCCAGCCTAGCAGAACCCCTGTTGATATACTAGACAGACCGAATGGGCCATGGGTCAATTTGACCCAACTGTTCAGCCCCAAACGAGCCGTAATAGACCCCAAAACCCAACCCTCAAGATCAAAAGTCTATTCAGCCCGACTAGCAATTATAACACGGAAAATTACAGCTTTAGCATAAATGATTTACTTAACTAACCAAACTAACAATTTTTAAAAATTAATCTGATTGCAGCCCAACTATACTGACTAAAACAAGACTCCAATTACTCATGCATGAATAAATACTCCGGAATGAATGAAGAATGATTCAAGAAGAGGAGAAGAAACAGAAATCCGAAAAACAAACGGAAAATAGATTAAACCAGGAAAAGAAAAGAAGAATACTAAAAATTTCAGAAAATGAAAGAGGGGGCCTGGGTCTTCAGATTCTCGGATTTTCCAGACAAATATGATGTTTATCGTGCGTTCTTACGAAAAACACACGAATAAAATCGGATTCGACACGAAATTTTGCCAAAGCTTGACTTGGGATTTCTGGGGTTCATTCCTGATCCAATATTCGAGAGGATTGGATGACATTTGAGGGAAATAGAGTTGGGATTTGGAACGAGGGGGTCAGGGTGGTTCTATGGTGTGTTTTTGGTGAGGATTGGATCCGGCGCCGCCGGGCTAGGGCGGTGGGAGTTAGGGCGGCATCGCTAGGGTTTGTTAGGGGTAAGGGAGTTCTGAAGGGTGAGGAAGATGAGTGAGGGGTAGGGGGTGTTTGGACATTTATATATCAGACGAGGTTAGTTCTGGACCGTCATATCGACTAACCTTGACGGTCTAGATTAAACTTAAACTAAACGGGGTCGTTTGGTGAGGGAGGGGTCTGAATTGGGTTGGGGCGCGGGTATTGGGATACGTTGGGCGGGTATGAGGAAATGGTTTTGGGCCTGTATGTATTTCAACTGAGGGCATCCCAAATTTGGGTCTTCTTCCAACTCTTTTCATTTTTCTTTCTTTCGATTTTTTCTCTTTTTTTTCTTTTCTAATTTTTCTTTTTTTAAAAAAAAATCAAATTAAAAATTAGAAATAAGACCTAAATTAATTCCTAATCAAATTATTCTATCAAATTGAATTAATTAACTCTAAATAATGCTCACCTCCACTAATTAAATGCCAAATTAAAGGAAACCAACAAAAATTAGAAAAATTACAATTAAAGTGCAAAAATGAACTATTTTTTGTGATTTCTCATTTTTAAAAAACACTAAATTACTAATTAATCCAAAACTACAAAAATTAAATCCTAAATGCAAATACAGCATATTTTTATGTTTTTCATTAATTAAATAAAATAAAATGCACAGACAAATGCAAATAATTAATAGAAAATGCCACAAAATTCAAAAACATTGCAAATAATGAAAAGAAATTATTTTGTTTTGAATTTGTTGGAATAATTCATATAGAGCAAAAATCACGTGCTCACAAGCTTTATGTACTATTAAGCATTATGATCTCAAGATGTCATATATTTCTGCAAAACACTAAAAACACCATTGTGATGAATGAAGTAAAAAAAAAACTTACGAATGGTCAACTTCATGTTAGAATTAATTTATTAGGATTAGAAGAACATAAAATTTAATATTTGTGTCTAGTTCAATTGTGTAAGCCCTTAAGAAAAATTAAAATAAAGTTACCTTGCCGCCAAAATGGTATGTCCAAAGCCATAGAAATTAAATAACACCGACCACATAATCTTGAAATATAAGATTATGAAATGAGCAATTCGTGATGATAACGTGTTAAGAAACTTAGCTCAAAGTAATAATATAAAACAAGAAAATAAACAAGAATGTAGAGAGAAAGAGAGGAGAGATTCTTATTTCTTCCATGTATTCAAAGTGTATTCAATGTGGTGCCAAAACCCTTTATTTATAGGATTACATAGAGGTATACAAAAGAATGCCATAAACATGACATTAAACATTTGAGATCATGGAGGAAGATAATGGGGAGGTTATGGAGGTGTGGGAGTTACTACTATGATGGTGAGAAGTAGTGGGAATTATCTACATAATGGAGAAGCATAGTGGGAGTAACTTCTTTAGGAGTTATAGACATCCACTAATATAATTATAATATTTCATAACATTGATCCTAATTATATTGTTTAAAGTTTTAGAATAGTTATCTTAACAATTAGATATAAGACTCACACATCTTAATCTTAAAGAAAATTTAATATTCCTATTTCCTAAGTTGTGCTATATAAGGTAAAAGTTTCACATTTTCGCAAATGAAGTATACTAAGTTTAATTGCTAAGTGTTTTTCTTATATAACATATTAGAGAATGAATTTGTAAAATAAGTAATTTGGGTATATTAAGAGTATTAGTCATTGCACTTGTGATTATTTATATGATCTCAAAGCTATCTCAATGACTCAAAGAAGTACCGTGATCGGTTCCAAGATTGCACTACTATTAAGTAGCTAGGATGGTCGATGCAGTTTTAAACAACAAAGGTCGGGATTGAATCCATAGGGAGTTAATTAGTTTGGAGTTAGGTTTATATTCGATTAGAGATACGAGTTTTGCCCTTAATTACACTTCCACAAATGGTTGGTTTTATTTTCTACTTCTACTTCTATACTATAACATGCAATAGTTAAATTAAGTACAATATTTTTACTAGTTGTTTTCAAAGATTAAAAGGGACTAGGGTAGTGACTTCTGCCTAGGTGGATATCTAACGGGTATCGAGAATTCAGGGCAAGCTTGTTATGATTGGGGTCATGATATAACCATCATACATAAGTGTTGTCACGACCCGAATTTTTCACCCTCGGGAGTCGTGATGGCTCCTACTAGTGAAAGCTAGGCAAGCCAACCAATTGAACTATTTACTGTGTTTCCATCATTAATCCGATAACAGTTTAGAGCCAACAATTAGATAACAACAGAATTGAATAAGCGAAAGACTGCATTGTAAAGGTTTAATAATACTACTAATACCAATCCATAACAAATCTACCCAAGACTGGTGTCACAACTTCACAAACTGTCTAGGAGTACTACAAATAAAGGTCTGAAAGATATAAATACAACATTGTCTCTGGAAATACATGAAAGAAACAAGAATAGTAGATAGAAGGAGACGCCAAGGCTTAAGGACGCCTGCAGGACTACCTCGGGTCGCCAGATGGACAAGAAACAACAATGTCAATATGGTTCGAAATCTACAGCACTGGGATCTACACAAAAGAGTGCAAAGTGTAGTATCAGCACAACCGACCCCATGTGCTAGTAAGTGCCTAGCCTAACCTCGGCGAAATAGTGATGAATCTAGGACCAGACTACCAAATAAGCTTGTGCAGTTATATAATATGCAACGACAAATAAAATAGAAAAAAAAAGTGAAGATGGGAAGGGAACATGCTGCGGGGGAAATATCATTACCAACAATAAATTAAGAGAAGGACATAAGGACAATTTAGAATTTACAGTAAAACAATAAGGAACTCGTAATTAATATATAAACACTTTGTATTATCTATTTTTGCGGCGCACAACCCGATCCCAAAACATAATAACACTGTTGCGGCATGTAACCAGATCCAATTATATTATTGTTATGACGTGCAACCCAATCCAATTATATCATTGTTGCGGCATGCAGCCCGATCCAATTATATAATTATTGCGGCGTGCAATCGTTCCAATTATATTATTGTTGCGGCGTGCAACCCGATCCAATTATATCATTGTTGCGGCATGCAGCCCGATCCAATTATATCATTATTGCGGCGTACAACCCGATCCAATTATATTATTGTTGCGGCGTGCAACCCGATCCAATTATATGCAATTCAACACCAAATCACAAAGAGAGTCCCGGCAAGGGATCCATAAAGAAACAACACAATCCCGGCAAGAGAATCGATGGTAAAAGTAAAAATGTCCCGGCAAGGGAAAACCAGCTATAACCAAACTTGTTCCGACACCTAACTTCCTCAACTAGCACCAATATTCAATCATAATTTATTTCCACGAGAATAATCATAATCCTTGCTCAACACAGAGATTCAACAACATAGGCATTCGTAGCATTTATTAAGAACACAACAATTTCACTTTAAGACTCACGGTCATGTTTGACACCAACATATAGATACTCATCACCATGCCTATACGTCGTACTCAACAAGTAACACGTAGAAAATAGGACACAAGTCCTAATCCCTCAAGCTAAGGATAGACCAAACACTTACCTCGAACTTCCACGGCCAACTCAAGCCTCAAACACCGCTTTTCCTTTTGAATTTGGCTTCAAATCAATTGTATCTAGACAAAATCGACTTAATAACATCAATAAACGCTAAACAATCCAATTCCAATGCTTAATTATAGATTTCCTATCATTCTTCCCGAAAAGTCAAAAATCGACCTCGGGCCCGCATGGTCAAAACACGAGGTTCGGACAAAAACTCGATCACCCATTCACCCACGAGCCCGAATATGTAATAAGTTCCAAAATCTGACCCCAAAACGAGGTCTAAATCCCAATTATGCAAAAAGCCCTAACTCTACCCAAATCCCTAATTTTCTACCCTTAAGAACATGATTTAGGCCAAGAAATCTAATGAGTGTTAATGAAAATTGAAGAAAATGAGTCTAAGATTACATACCTATGGATTTGTGGTGAAGTTCCCTTTAAAAAATCGCCCAATTTGGAGTTTGGAAGAAGAAGTTTTGAGTTTTTGGGTTAAATCCCATTTTTGCTTCTGTTTTAAAATCAATGGACAGACCTTCATCGCGTTCGCCATGGGTCTGTCGCGTTCGCGATAGGTCAGGCCCAATTAACCATCGTGTTCGCGATCACAGGCTCGCGTTCGCAGAGCTTTTACTCTTCGAGTCTTCGCGTTAGCAGGCCAGTGGCCGCGTTCGCATAGAACAAAATTCCCTTTCCCCCTGCCCAGGCCCAAAGTCCTTCGCGTTCGCGATTGCAGGTCCGCGTTCGTGATAGCAGGTCCGCGTTCGCGATAGCAGGTCCGCGTTCGCGAAGGGAAACACTCCCAAAGCTTCGCGTTCGCGTCCTGTGTCTCGCGTTCGCGTAGAAGGAGATTTTCTTCAGCCTGACTAACCCTTCGCGTTCGTGAGAGTCCTTCCGCGAACGCGAAGAACAACACACCAGAACACCAGAAACTGAAAACCTGCAATTTGTTTCCAAGTTTAAAACCTTCTGAAACTCACCCGAGCCCTCGGGGCTCTAAACCAGACATGCATACTAACTCAAAAACATCATATGAACTTATCTGTGCAATCAAATCACCAAAATAACCTCTTAAACAACGAATTTAGCATAAAAATCTATGAAAAATCTCAAAACTTTCAAAGTATCAATTTTCACAACTACGGGTCTGAATCACCTCAAACGACTTCTGTTTCTTACCAAATTTCACAGACTCATCTTAAATCACATATAAGACCTGTACCGGGCTCCGAAACCAAAATACGGGCCTGATACCATCAATTTTTAAACACGTTTCATTTCCAAAAACTCATAAATATTCCAGAAAATAATTTTATTTAAAAAATTCATTTCTCAGCTTGGGATATCGGAATTCGATTCTGGGAATACGCCCAAGTCGCATATATTCCTATGGACCCTCTGGGACAGTCAAATCACGGGTCCGGGTCCGTGTACCCAAAATGTTGACCAAAGTCAACTTAATTCATTTTAAAGACAAAATTCATCATTTTTCACAGATTTTCACATATTTGCTTTCCAGTACGCGCCGGACTGCGCACACAAATCGCGATGAGATAGAAAGAGGTTTTAAAGGCCTTGGAATGCCGAATTTACTTTTAAAACAAGTAAGGTCATCACATTCTCCACCTCTAAAACAACCGTTCGTCCTCGAACGGACAAAAGAAGGAAGTACCTGAGTCGGGGAAAAGATGGGGATAACAGCTCCGCATATCGGATTCGGACTCCTAGGTTGATGCCTCAGCAGGCTGACCTCTCCACTGAACACGAACAGAAGGAAAACTCTTCGATCTTAACTGACAAACATGCCGGTCTAGAATAGCTACCAGCTGCTCCTCATAAGACAAGTCCTTGTCCAACTGGACAATGATGAAATCTAACATGTGGGATGGATCGTCGTGATACTTCCGAAGCATGGACACATGAAACACTGGATGCACGGCTGATAAACTCGGCAGCAACGCAAGTCTGTAAGCCACCTCTCCCACCCGATCAAGAATCTCAAACGGGCCAATAAACTTAGGGCTAAGCTTGCCCTTCTTCCCAAATCTCATCACGCCTTTCATAGGTGACACTTGAAGCAATACCCGCTCACCGACCATGAAAGCCAAATCTTGAACCTTACAGTTGGCATAACTCTTTTGCCTGGACTGAGCTGTACGAAGCCTATCCTAAATAATCCTGACCTTGTCCAAGGCATCCCGAACCAGATTCGTACCAAACAACCGAGCTTCCCCCGGCTCAAACCATCCAACCGGCGACCGACACTGCCTACCATACAAAGCCTCATAAGGAGCCATCTGGATACTCGACTAGTAGCTGTTGTTGTAGGAAAACTCTGCTAAAGGCAAAAACTGATCCCACGAGCCTCCAAAGTCAATGACACAAGCTAGGAGCACCCCATGAAGACTGCCGGACTGCCCGTCCGTTTGAGGATGAAACACTGTGCTCAACTCAACCCGTGTGCCCAACTCTCGCTGAACTGCTCTCCAGAAATGTAAGGTAAACTGCGTACCTCGATCCGAAATGATAGACACGGGCACCCCATGAAGACGAACAATCTCCCGATTATAGATCTCAGCTAACCTCTCGGAAGAATATGAGACTGCCACAGGAATGAAATGTGCTGACTTGGTCAGCCTATCAATAATAACCCATACGGCGTCGAACTTCCTCTAAATCCATGGGAGTCTAACAATGAATTCCATAGTAATACGCTCCCACTTCCACTCAGGAATCTCAATCTTCTTGAACAATCCACCGGTCCTCTAATGCTCGTACTTAACCTGCTGACATTTTAAACACCAATCCACATGAGCAACAATGTCCTTCTTCATTCTCCACCACCAATAATGTTGCCACAAATTCTGATACATCTTAGCGGCGCCCGGATGAATAGAGTACCGGGAACTATGGGCCTTCTCTAAAATCAACTCTCAGAGTCCATCCATATTAGGCATACAATCTCGACCCTAATATCTTAGAACTCCATTATATCCTAAGGTAACTTGCTTGGTACCTCCGTGATGCACCGTGTCTCTAAGGACACACAAATGGGGATCATCATACTGCCGATATCGAATACGCTCCAATAAAGAAGTACGAGCGACTGTGCAAGCTAACACGCGACTGGGCTTAGAAACATCCAACCTCACAAACTGATTGGCCAAAGCTTGAACATCCAAAGCAAGCGGCCTCTCACCAACCGGAATATAAGCAAGACTGCCCATACTGGCTGACTTCCTACTCAAAGCATCGGCCACCATACTGGCCTTTCCTAGATGATATAAGATGGTGATATCATAGTCTTTCAACATCTCCAACCACCTTCTCTGCCTCAAATTTAGCTCCTTCTGCTTGAACAAGTACTGTAGACTCTTGTGATCCCTGAACACCTCATATGCCACGCCATACAGATAATGCCTCCATATCTTCAATGCGTGAACAATGGGTACCAACTCCAAATCATGAATCGGATAGTTCTTCTCATGAATCATCAACTGCCACGAAGAGTAGGCAATGACCTTGCCATCCTGCATCAACATCGCACCAAGTCCAATACGAGATGCATCACAATAAACTATATATGCCCTTGAACCTGTGGGCAAAACCAACACCGGTGCCGTAGTCAAAGCTGTCTTGAGCTTCTAAAAGCTCGCCTCACACTCGTTCGACCACCTGAACTAGGCACCCTTCTGGTTCAACCTGGTCATCGGGGCTGTAGTAGACAAAACCCTCTCCACAAACTAATGATAATAGCCTGCCAACCCCAAGAAACTACGGATATTTGTAGCTGATGCTGGTCTAGGACAGTTCTTGACTGCCTCAATCTTTTTTGGATCAACATGAATACCCTCTGTTGATACCACATGACCCAGGAATGCAACTGAACTTAACCAGACCTCACACTTCGAAAACTTGGCATACAACTGACTATCCCTCATTGTTTGAAGAACCACTCTCAGATACTGCTCGTGCTCTTCCCGACTGCGGGAATATATCAAAGTATCATCAATGAAGACTATGACGAATGAATCTAAGTAAGGCCAGAACACTCGGTTCATCAAATCTATAAAGCTGCTGGGGCATTTGTCAACCCGAGTGACATCAGCAAGAACTCATAATGCCCATACCGAGTGCGGAAAGCTGTCTTAGGGGACATCAGATGCCATAATCCTCAACTGATGGTAGCTAGATCTCAAGTCGATCTTCGAAAATACCTTGGCACCCTGAAGCTGATCAAACAAATCATCAATACTCGGCAATGTATACTTATTCTTGATTGTAACCTTGTTCAATTGTCGGTAATCAATACACATTCTCATTGATCCGTCCTTCTTCTTAACAAACAACATCGGTGCACCCCAAGGTGAAACACTAGGTTTGATGAAACCTTTTTCAAGCAAGTCTTGCAATTGCTCCTTCAACTCTTTCAACTCAGGTAGGGCCATACAATACGACGAGATAGAAATGGGCTGAGTGCCCGGAGCCAAATCAATGCAAAAGTCAATATCCCTTTCGGGTGGCATATCCGGCAGGTTTGAAGGAAATACCTCAGGAAACTCATGAACAATAGGCACAGAATCAATAGAAGGAACCTCGGCACTAGAATCACGAACATATGCCAAATAGGCCAAACACCCCTTCTCAACCATACGTCGAGCCTTCACATAAGAGACAACACTACGGGTAGAATGACCAAGAGTCCCTCTCCACTCTAAACGAGGTAAACCCGGCAAGGCTAAGGTCACAGTCCTGGCATGACAATCCAAGATACTGTGGTAAGGTGATAATCAATCCATCCCCAATATGACACTGAAATCAACCATGCCCAGAAGTAACAAATCTACGCGAGTATCAAGACCCCCAATAATAACTATACACGAACGATGGACATGATCTATCACAACAGAATCACCCACCGATGTAGACACATATACAGGAGCACCCAAAGAACCACTAGGCATGACCAAATACGGTTCAGAATAAGATGACACATAGGAGTATGTAGACCCTGAATCAAATAGGACTAAAGCATCTCTACTGCAAACCAGAACGGTACCTGTGATAACTGCATTGGAAGCCTCAGCCTCAAGCCTAGTTGGAAGAGCACAACATCGGAGTTGGGCCCTACCACTCTGAACTACCTCTCTGGGATGGCCTGCTGCTGGCTGGCCTCCACCTCTAATACCTCTACCTCCACCTCCACCTCTAGCTGGCTGAGCGGGCTGAGCGAGTCCCTCACTGAACCTCCTCTCTCTCTCTCTCATAGTGGGAAGTATAAGAAGAGCATGGCAGGTCAAATCAATAAACCTAGTCTCGTACTGAGTAACAGTCATGGAACCCTACTGGAGATGCTCAAACCGCCTCCGATAGATCTCTCTCTGAGTGATAGGAAGAAACCCCTCCAGAAATAGCTGAGAAAACTGATCCCAAGTCAGAGCTGGTGACCCAAACTGGTCTGGACAAACAATAATCTCTCCACCAAGTCTTGGCGGATCCAGACAAGCGAAAAGAAGAAAAGTCGACCCCATTGGTCTCCACTATCCCCATGTTCCTGAGAACCTCGTGACAGCTGTCTTAATAATCCTGGGGATCCTCAGAAGATGCACCGCTGAAAGTGGTAGTGAAGAGCTTGGTGAAACCTATCCAACCTCCACGAAGCCTCCAAAGACGTATCTAATCTAACACCGGTCTATGCTGTTGTTCGGCTGAAGAAGCGGTACGTGACCTAGCCATTCGAGAAAGGACAAGAGTAGAGGTTTTGATTTAGCATTTAGAGAACAAAATAGCACGACAGGAAAGAATAGATGAAAAGCTTTTCCTAACTCTGTAGCCTCTGGGGATAAATACAAACGTCGTTGTACCAATCCCCAGACTATACTAAGCTTGTCTTTGAATTGTGAGACCTATGTAACCTAGAGCTCTGATATCAACTTGTCACGACCCAGATTTCCCACCCTCAGGAGTCGTGATGGTGCCTACTAGTGAAAACTAGGCAAGCCAACCAACTGAACTATTTACTGTGTTTCCATCATTAATCCGATAACAGTATAGAGCCAACAATTAGATAACAACAGAATTAAATAAGCGAAAGACTGCATTGTAAAGATTTAATAATACTACTAATACCAATCCATAACAAATCTACCCAAGACTGATGTCACAAATTCACAGACTGTCTAGGAGTACTACAAATAAAGTTCTAAAAGAAATAAATACAACACTGTCTTTGGAAATACATGAAAGAAATAGGAATAGTAGATAGAAGGAGACGCCAAGTCCTACGGACGCCTGCAGGACTACCCCGGGTCGCCAAATAGACAAGAAACATCAATATCATTGCGGATCGAAATCTACAGCACTGGGATCTGCACAAAAGAGTGCAGAGTGTAGTATTAGCACAACCGACCCTATGTGCTGGTAAGTGCCTAGCCTAACCTCGGCGAAGTAGTGACGAGGCTAGGACATGACTACCAAATAAACCTATGCAGTTATATAATATGCAGCGACAAATAAAACAAAAATAAACAAGTGAAGATGGGAGGAGGAACATGCTGCGGGGGATATATCATTACAAACAATTAATTAAGAGAAGGGCATAAGGACAATTTAGAATTTAGAGTAAAACAATAAGGAACTCGTAATTAATCTATAAACACTTTGTATTATCTATTTTTGCGGTGCACAACCCGTTCCTAAAACATAATAACACTGTTGCAGCGTGCAACCAGATCCAATTATATTATTGTTACGGCGTTCAACCAGATCCAATTATATCATTGTTGCGGCAAACCGATCCAATTATATCATTGTTGCGGAGTGCAACCGGTCCAATTATATTATTGTTGCGGCATGCAACCCGATCCAATTATATTATTATTACGGCGTGCAACCCGATCCAATTATATAATTGTTGCAGCGTGCAACCTGATCCACATATACAATTCAACACCAAATCACAAAGAGAGTCTCAACAAGGGATGAATAAAGAAACAACACAATCCCGGCAAGGGAATCGACAGTAAAAGTAAAAACGTCCCGGCAAGGGAAAACCAGCTATAACCAAACTTGTTCTGACACCTAACTTCCCCAACTAGAACCAATATTCGATCATAATTTATTTCCACGAGAATAATCATAATCCTTGCTCAATACAGAGAATCAACAACTTAGGCATTCATAGCATTTATTAAGAACACAACAATTTCACTTTAAGACTTGCGGTTATGCTTGACACCAACGTATAGATACTCGTCACCATGCCTATATGTCGTACTCAACAAGCAACACATAGCAAATAGGACATAACTCCTAATCCCTCAAGCTAAGGTTAGACCAAACACTTACCTCGAACTTCCACGGCCAACACAAGCCTCAAACACCGCTTTTCCTTTTGAATTTGGCTCCAAATCAATTGTATCTAGACATAATCGACTTAATAACATCAATAAACGCTAAACAATCCAATTCCAATGCTTAATTATAGATTTCCTATCATTCTTCCCAAAAAGTCAAAAATTGACCTCGGGCTCGCATGGTCAAAATACGAGGTTCGGACCAGAACCCGATTACCCATTCACCCACGATCCCGAATATGTAATTAGTTCCAAAATCTGACCCCAAAACGAGGTCTAAATCCCTATTATGCAAAAATCCCTAACTCTACCCAAATCCCTAATTTTCTACCCTCAAGAACATGATTTAGGCCTATAAATCTAACGAGCGTTAATAAAAATTTAAGAAAATGAGTCTAAGATTACATACCTATGGATTTGTGGTAAATTTCTCTTTCAAAAATTGCCCAATTTGGAGTTTGGAAGAAGAAGTTATGAGTTTTTGGGTTAATCCCGTTTTTGCTTCTGTTTTAAAATCAATGGACAGACCTTCATCGCGTTCGCGTACAAGGAGATTTTCTTCAGCCTGACTAACCCTTCGCATTCGCGAGAGTCCTTTCGCGAAGGCGGAGAACAACACACCAGAACACCAGAACACCAGAAACTAAAAACGTGCAATGTTTTTCCAAGTTTAAAACCTTCTGAAACCCATCCGAAACTCACCCGAGCCCTCGGGGCTCCAAACCAAACATGTATACTAACTCAAAAACATCATATAAACTTATCCGTGCTATCAAATCGCCAAAATAACCTCTTAAACAACGAATTTAGCATATAAATCTGTGAAAAATCTCAAAACTTTCAAAGTATCAATTTTCACAACTACGGGTCTGAATAACCTCAAACGACTTTTGTTTCTTACCAAATTTCACAGACTTATCTTAAATAACATATAAGACCTGTACCGAGCTCCATAATCAAAATACGAGCCCGATACCATCAAGTTTTAAACACGTTTCATTTCCAAGAACTCATAAATATTCCGAAAAATAATTTTCTTTAAAAAATTCATTTCTTGGGCTTGGGACCTCGGAATTTGATTACGGGCATACGCCCAAGTCCCATATTTTTGTATGGACCCTCCGGGACCGTCAAATCATGGGTCCGAGTCTGTTTACCCAAAATATTGACGGAAGTCAAAGTAATTCATTTGAAAGACAAAATTCATCATTTTCACAGATTTTCACATATTGGCTTTCTGGCTACGCGCCCAGTCTACGCACGCAAATCGAGGTAAGACTGCAAGAGGTTTTTAAGGCCTTGGAACGTTAAATTTAATTTTAAAACAAGTGATGACCTTTTTGGGTCATCACAAGTGCTCACTCTATACCTCTCGGTAGTTTGAGTGACTTTGCCCAATTTGGCTTTCTCAAGTCCAAATGGGTGTTCATGCATAAGATATGATATTGGCTCAAGTCGAGTATTACTATCTCTAGGTTTAACCCTTTAATTAAGGCTATCAATCTCTTGAATGCACCCCAATTCCTTGTTAGCCTAATTTTCCTAGACTTAGTCCCTTTTTCTCAAGAAGAGTCTAAGTCATAAAGGCACTAATCAATGTTTGCAACCACCAATTCTATAATTAAAGCATGAATTAGGTTAAATATCACTAACCCATAAACAATTAAGCCCTAAAATTTAAAATCCATTAAATATTCACACTAGGGTTGGGTCACAACACTAGCTAATGGGTTCAGCTACTCCTAATAAAAGTAGAAATCAAAGATGAAAATGACATATAAGCCATAAGATTCAAATACAAGATGAAAATCTTAAGATTGAAGGTAAATCTACTCTAAAATTACTCAAAAAGGTAAAAACCAGCCATTCACGTGTTCAGCAAAACACAACTTAACCAAAAAATGTAATAAATGATATATTTATACTAGGCTGAAATTCTCGGATAAAAATGCCTCTACGGAGAATTTGCGGAGGCGTAATTCTGACCGCGTCCGCGCTTGAGCTTCTGTGACCGGCAATAGAGAGCGCGGTTCACGTTTCTTCAATTCTGGGCTTGGGTTGGACTTGATTTAGCAGATAACTTAATTTTATTCACGTCTGCATGTGCTTCCATCGTAGCCATGTAATTTGGAAGCGGACCGCGTTCTTCTATTAAGCATGACTTGCAGGGTTTCTGAACTTCAATCACCGCTCTCAGCGAAAATACCACCACAGCCGTATTAGATATTCCGCGGTTGCGCTTTTCCATCGCGGTCAGCGGTAGGACTTGGCTCAAATTAGCCTCTCTGAACGTTACTTTCGCGGGCCGCGTATTTGTGAACGCCTCAGTGTTGGTCCTCACGTAGCCACGTATTTTGTCCGCTCTCCAGGCTCCAGTTCCCAGTCTTTAGTCTGTGCAAGTTTACTCCTTCATGAGTTTATTTTGGCTTCTTTGCCTCATTTTGACCAAACCCTACAAGTAAGCACAGTAAATTAGTTTTCGGGAATACTTTTACACATTTTTTATCCAAAACCTAAGCAAAAGAGAGCATAAGATAGGTTGAAACCCATAGTTATCAACTCCCCCAAACTTAAGGTTTTGCTTGTCCTCAAGCAATCAATGTAATTCCTACCTCCACAAGAAAAAAGAAAGAAAAATTTCAGTTGTTCTAAGGTGACTTCATCAAATATCAATTGGGACTAACAATTACCCTCAACACAAATGAATTATCAACAACACATAACCTTTTGAGTACCATAGTTCTAATGCAATACTAGAGCATCAAGGGTTGACTGAATTCACCAAGGAAGCCCGCTCTATTACGTATGTCGTTGTGGTACCCAAACTCTTTCTCCTCTACTCTCCATAAGCAAATCTCACTTAAGAATTGAAGCACTCAAAATAAGGATTGTGAAGAAGTACACTCATCTCTCACAATGGAATGTCACAAGTCTGGCTTCAAGTACCATAAGCTTACCCCTTGTGTGAATCACCACTAATGTAAGCCCACTCAACTCGAGATTACATAGGGCTTTTGCAGGAATGTAATGAAGGCTTTTGGATCAAGGTAGGATATATCGGTCTATGAAGGTTTCATCTTTCCTTAAGAACTTAATTTTCTCATTTCGGCTCACAGTTTCTTGACTCTTTGAGTCATTTTATTCTTCCTTACTTAACCGAGTAGCTACATAGTGTATTTTTCGTATCATATTATCATAGATAAATGAGCCATAGAGGTTGTCGTGAGATAAGTAGAATAAAACATGGGGAAATACTCAATATTGGACGACGCAACATGTAATCCAAACTTATACATATGATGTACGGGCCTATAAGGCCATAATAATCACTCCTACTCTGAACATAGGCCGACAAGGCTATACAATCTTTCATATACATGACATATGTCTACAAGCCTATAAGAGTACAAAAACATCATAAGGCCGAGACAGGGCCGCGACATACCAAACAACACATGTTAAAATCATACTAACCAAATAAGCAACTCCGGAGCAAAGGGAGCGCGCCAACATCTTCCGCTGAGCTGATAGCCTACTTGGAGGACTTTTAACCTGTCTATCGGGGCCTGTGAGCATGAAACACAACATCTCCATGCAAAAGGCACGTCAGTACTAATAATTTATCGAGTATGTAAGGAATTAAATTTAATAAACAATAGACATGAGAGAAACATGGAGTAAAAGACTCGACATGTAAGTTTGGAAAATTCTGTAAATCATGAAATACTTACAGTATCATGCATATGCATATGAATATCATGTCATGCATAGGTACATGTGTTCATAACATCATCAAGCCTCTAGGGCATCACATCATATCATCTCGGCATTGTGGGCAAATTCATCAACATATACCAGCTGATCAGGTGGTAGTCCGTATATAACACCGTAACCTTTTCCCATATCCCATATATATATATATACATATATATGCATATATAATGTCATCTAGTCATAGGTCAATGTACATGTATAAATGAATGCAATGCATGAGAAGTACGTCAATAAAAATCTCTCGGAATGTCATAAGACCATTATACCTCTGATTAATATCATGAAACAAACTTTATCAACTTACGTATTTTTTGAGACCCATGAATAGACGATAGAATAATAAGACATATGGGAATTCAAGAACATAGACATCTCTAATACTTCTATGAATAGAGTCATTTATGGAATTTGTGTATTTTCTCGTTTCATTCGTGTCGTATAGATCATGCCAAAAAGAAAGAAGGGATAGCCTTAACATACTTGGGACTGATTCTCTTGACAATTCCTCTAACACGCGTCTTTTGCGAAGAAACACATAACGGCGGATCGAAGTATAGGAATATCCGTATGATGTTATTGAGAAAGATTGCACCATACTCCCTTAGAATCGCAAATCCCACGTTGCTATAGTATTAGGTAGTCTTTGTATGAAAGATTGAAGCCATTCACGTTGCTAATGAAAATTCTTATCTTTGTTGAAGGCTAACATATCACATAGTAGTTGTAAGTATCCAATTTTGTAAATTAGAAAGACTTTTAAGTCTTGGTGGTGTGGGCCCCACTTTGTAGACTTGGTGTCACTAAACTTCACAAACTTTTGCCACCTTGAAAGGTAACTTAAGAGTCACAAATTTGGAATTTGTGGGGTGCCACGTTTGGACCCTTTGGTCTTATCCAAAATCTTAATTTCTTAGTTAATCTTCCCACCAAAATCATTAATTAACCCAATTATCCACATAATTAAGAATTGCCTCAAATTACTTAAAATATTACTCACTTTTTAGACACTTTATACACTTTACTATCATAGTCATGTGGTACCTTGTATGGCACTAGTCCATAAATATTGGGTATTATTGCTCGGATAGTATTTTATCCCAAATCGACAAACTTTGACGAAACTTATTTTCTTCGATTCACGTACCCTTTCACCTTCACGAATTTACTTATCACTTCTTTGAAACAGCAAAATACTTATAATCTCCAAATAATCTGGTCAATGAATTGATGTCAATTATCTTACGACAAATTCAACATGCAATACTACATGGTCTAACATCGTCATAATATAATACTATTGATTGTAACATTATCGTAATATAATACTGCAGAGCGTAACATCGACGTAATACTCGGGGCATAACATTATCGTAATATAATACTCCGGGATATAACATCATCGTAATATAATATTGCGGGGCTTAAAATCATTCCCCCCATTGGAACATTCGTCCTCGAATGTTGACTGATGCACTTATCATTCTCATAACCCATAACTTTTGTGAATACTTTAATATTCTCCTTGCCATTTAGGTAACTGCTCTTTGAATAAATTCAAAGGCTAGGGCATTCCCTTAAAGCCTCTTTCTCACACTACGACTTGTAGTTGGATTCTTTCTAATCTCGTAATTGTTGCTACCTTCTATCCTATAGCATGTACGACTCTATCTTTGTATATGCGCCTATGCAACTATTCTCTCCTCTTTCCTCCAGCTTTTGGCCAATCTCTAGGCCTCACTTTGTGAACATATACAAAATTATGCCAAGCTATCCATCTGGTCGTCATTAGCTTTACTACATCTAAGTAGGCCATACTATACAATAACTCTTACTTCGATTTATCGTTACTGAGGTCTGCTACCAAACTCCAGGTTACTCTCCTTGCTTATCTTATATGCATAAAGCTAAGTCTTTTAACACTTCTTCATTACTATTCATCTTAAGACTGATGGCCTAATCTCATCTCGAACTTTGTAACTTTTATCCATCCATTGTTGATTCACCTCAATGTTTATCTATAATTTTCCATTGATAACTTGAAACTTCTTACGTAATACATTGCCACTAGGGCTTACGTTGCATCGTGGAATATTTGAAGTGATTTTCCTGATCCATCTGGGGGCGATACTTTACTTCCATAACCCTATTTCATATCATAGTCATCCCGATGTGATTCGCCTTACGTGGGTATTTTAATCCTGTACAATTCATGAAATCATTACTCAATCGAAGGCCCAAATGTCATCCTTTATCTACCACAATTATACCCTTATTCTACTACCAAGGCAGCATTCCTTCTCTTCTAAATGCTATATGTCTTAGACTCCTTTGTGTTTATTCAGGCTATACTGAGCTTTCTATAACTTAGAGAACCCATCAGCTCTCTTGTTTTCACGGGTTTAATCCTGAGGACTTATCCATTTTCGTCACCTTCTCACTTATCTTTTCTTATCCTTACTCCTATCTTCCTAAAACCTTGTCGCTCTACCATACTTTAGCTTGCGACCTACCTATATCTTTTTATACTACTCGCAACCTTCCTTCAACTTGCTTGCACCATAGATTTCCTTATGTTATTCTGGAACATCAAGAGAGACATCACATCGTCTCTAACTCTTCTTTACTTTCTTAACTAGAACTCTCAGTACCTAGAAACCATGGGATGGAAGGTATGCCACTTACGCCGCCGCTATCATTCCTGGATATTGAATCACAATGCTTCTAGTCTTCTATTTGAAGTATGGAATATTCACAACCTTCTGCACTTGAGTATCTCATACGTTGTTCACCTTTACCTTACTTACCTTAAAATCTCGCATCCTATCTTCTATCTCTTTCATAACCCCCCTTCCACATAGGTATGATTCACATCTACAACTTGAAGTTCTATTATAATACTTGCACCTCTTGTGCATACACAATCTGGTGGGAGCTTCATACTTACTTCTTATGAGGCTGGTAATCTCCCAACTGGCTTTATTGTAGGGCCGTTATAGAATATGGTTGTTGTACTTTCTCTCTTGTACCTCTGATATTAAGAGTGATCTTGCAATGTTCTCAATAATGATTTCTATAATTTTTTGGGTCCAATAATTAGACTCCTGATTTACTTGGTTGATGTAACTCCTTAGTTTCCTCTTCCTTCTGATCAGCCTTTATGTAGGCATAAGCTATCTTTCAATCTACGGCTCCTGGTATTAGTTATTACTTTAGCCTTTCATGGGCGTTATGGAATATCCATGATACAATCTTCTACCAATTCAATCCTTTGTCTATGCCCTGGGCTCAATTCTTTCTTTTAACTTATATTGGAGTCTTCTATGTCTGTATGATTGTCAGAATATATGCTGCATGTATAAAACTCCGAACTCTTAAGTGCGTTCATAACGTACTCTGGGTTATTAATCGAATAGTTCTTTCCGTTCCTTCTTAGCTTTTTCTTAAATGTAAGCAATTACTTTTCTTGGTCTTTCTTCCCCCTTGTTGCGTGCATACTTAGTTTAACTTAGTGCCCACAAACATTGGAATTTCATACAACTCATATGATCTTGAATATCACTTCTGATTTTACTTCCCGTTAATTAGCCATCGTAGGTGCCATTTTCTTATGGAGTGCATACAATGTTGTTGTGAGACTGTTGTTGCAAGACCATTTTCTCTTTAGGTCATTGTGCTTAGGTTGAAGCCATCCTCCTTATTTCCTCAGCTAGTCTTTTATTGTAGTACTTAGGGAGGACCCTCTGACTCTTGTAAAGCTGCAAACTTATTGTATTTTATTCCCGATAGAATTTTGATGTTCGTACTCACCTATAATTGTCCTTAGTTACTTACGTCCATACTCATGTGCTCGTATGGTTTCTTCTGAACTAAATTTTTAACTATCTTTCCAGTGGCACTCTCTTTTATTTCCATAACACTCATACGGTACCTTTAACTACCCCAACTCCTATCTGAATATTTCCCAAGGGTCACGATGTCATATCTACGAGACTTAATTCCCCATGTTGGGGTTCACTATGTTTATCTTGCATGATCTATTGATTTGTTTGTATCCTCTTGTCTAGCCATAACTAGGCTCTTCCTGAATCAACTACTGACTACTCGTTGGCTATATCAATACTCCGTGTAATCTTTCTTGGATTATTTCCTTTGTCTTAACTTACCTCTCGCACTGGCTCCTTATTTATCAATAACATCCTGGGCAGGAACCCTTACTTCATCTACTTGACATCTTGTTTGCATAATGTTCTGGAATCGTAGTATATCTGTAGGATTTGCGTAAGTGCAATCTTATCTATTTCTCATTTTTTTATCGCATTCTTTCTTTACCATTCTGTCATTACTCGAACTACTTAATTCTGACTTAATTCCACATCACTCCATATTCCCCCCATAGGAGAGTACTAAGAATTGGAGCCACGAGAATCTACATATAGATGTTTTACCTTTTCATCTTTGGCGTCTTTTCACATCATCGATGACTCTTACTCGCTTTGCGGCAATCCTTATGTACTAAGGATAGCAAAATTCCTTAATCGTGAGGATGACACTTAGTATAACTGACACATACAGTCCCTTAAGGTTAACTTTGCACACATTGCTTGCTTTAGGGAAGCGTCTTCCTGACTGACCATTCTCTGAATTTCTCATGAATCTTCTTCTATTGTCGATTATATTATCGCCGAAACAAAATCTGAAATTCTCACAATACCGACTATTATCAAATCACTCAGTCCCTAATTCATGTTTAGTTTATCTTGTTCATCAGTCTATATTAATTTCTATTATTCTAGGGTCTAAATTTTTCTTCTGGTAATCATGTTAGAGTCATGAACTTATTTCTCGAAATGAGGATATGACTTTATGGCCTATACTCCTTTGTTGTCTCAAGGCCTATCACCTCTCGCCTTTTCACCTTTTCTTTCACTTAACTATAGACTCTGTAATACTGTCATTTTTTTATCTACCGTTGTCATCCATGTTGACATCTTACTCATAATGCTTCATTAACTCTCTCCTTATTTCCCTGCTAACATTTATGCCTATCACTTTATTCTAAAAAACTTCAACAAGACATTCTTTTTCTTTTAGCTCCCCTTGCTCCATCCACTGGCTCTTCAGGTTGGCTAACATTCTTTCTCTACTAGGGACGGGAGTCGTACTAAGGTAATATTTATCCCTTCCAGGATTCTAGGGCCTGTCTTTGTAAATGTTTTTTTAGCATTATAGTATCCATATCTAGCTGTACTACTCTAGAGTGCACCATCTGGGTGTCTCGTAGCGAGATTTATTAGCACATTTGCAATATCCTTCGGAAATGTCAGCTAACGCTAACAATACATCCAACATTTTGGGTTACTTTAACCCCAGCTGGATCCTGATATCCCGTCCTTCTCTTAAAATATATCTGTTGGCTCCCATAGAGCATAACTGAGATAGGCGTGACTAATTGCACATACCTCTGTTGCAATTGAAGGTAACTCAAAATGCTTATATTTATCTGTTTGAATTGTAAATATTGTTAATCTTCATTAACTGGGTACCTCGTACCCTTCTTCACCTTGCTCCTTTTACTTGCTAAAACTTGTGTCTACCTTCTGATTCTCTTATTCCTTATCAACAAGCTTACACATCTTAGTACGTACATGTTCTACTGAAACTTCACATTTATCCATTATAAGAATGATGCGAAATGGAGTTCCTCTAACTCAACTCTTCCACAGCCACATTCAATCTCTTACCAACTGTCTTTTTGGATGTAGGTATCATTGTATTATGAATCATAATAGTATTTCGGAATATGAATTCTTACAAGTGAGATCTACCACACGATCTCGAGTAAGAAAAAAGAGTGACTGTCCTAAATGCCCTGTAGCCTCCTCCTTATAAGTGTGGTGCACAACACACCTCTAAACAAGACTCTACTTGACATGGCTTGTAACCCTCTAGGATAGAACTGCTCTGATACCACTTTTATCACAACCCAAATCGATGGACCACGACGGGCACCCAGTACCTTACTCAACCGAGTACCTATAAAGTGTTTTTTTCGTATTATATTATCATAGATAAATGAGCCAGAGAGGTTGTTGTGAGATAAGTAGAATAAAACATGGGGAAATACTCAACATTGGATAACACAACATGTAATTCAAACTTATACATATGACGTACGAGCCTATAAGGCCATAATAATTACTCATACACTAAACATAGGTCGATAAGGCTATACAATCTTTCATATACATGACATATGTCTACAAGCCTCTAAGAGTACATAAATGTCATAAGGCTGAGACAGGGCCCCGAAATACCAAGCAACACATGTCTAAATCATACTAACCAAATAAGCAACTCTGGAGCAAGTGGAGCGCACCAACATCTTCCGTTGAGTTGATAGCTTACTTGGAGGACTTTCAACCTGTCTATTGGAAACTGCGAGCATAAAATGCAGCATCCCCATGCAAAAAGAACGTCTGTACAAACAATGTACCGAGTATGTAAGGAATGAAACTTAATAAACAATATACATGAGAGAAACATGAAATAAAAGACCCGACATGTAAGTCTGGAAAACTCTGTAAATCATGAAATACTTATAGTATCATGCATATGTGTATTAATGTCATTTCTTGCATAGGTACATGTGTTCATAACATCATCAAGCCTCTGAGAGCATCACATCATATCATCTCAGCCACTATGGGTAAAATCATCAACGTATACCAGTTGATCAGGTGGTGGTGCGTATATAATACCGTAACCTTTTCCCATATCCCATATACATATATATACATATATACATGTATATAACGCCGTCTGGCCATGGGTCAATGTACATGTATAAATGAATGCAATGCATTAGAAGTAAGTCAATAAAAATCTCTCGAAACGTCATAAGGTCATTATACCTCTGATTAATATCATGAAACAAACTTTATCAACTTACATATTTTTTGAGACCCATGAACAGACGATAGAATAATAAGACATATGAAAATTCAAGAACATAGACATCTCTAATGCTTCTATGAATAGAGTCATTTATGGAATTTGTGCATTTGCTCGTGTCGTTCGTGTCGTATAGATCATGCCAAAAATAAAGAAGGAATAGACTTAACATACCTAGAGCGATTCCCTTGACAATTCCTCTAACTCGCGTCTTTTGCGACGAAACATGTAACGACGGATCAAAGTATGGGAAAATCCGTATGATATTATTGAGAAAGATTGCACCATACTCCCTTAGAATCGCAAATCCCACGTTGCTATAGTATTAAGTAGTCTTTGTATGAAAGATTGAAGCCATTCACGTTGCTAATGAAAATTCTTATCTTTGTTGAAGCCTAACACATCACATAGTAGTTGTAAGTATCCAATTTTGTGAATTAGAAAGACTTTTAAGTCTTGGTGGTGTGGGCCCCACTTTGTAGACTTGGTGTCACTAAACTTCACAAACTTTTGCCACCTTGAAAGGTGAATTAAGGGTCACAAATTTGGAATTTGTGGGCTGCCACGTTGGGACCCTTTGGTCTTATCCAAAATCTTAATTTCTTAGTTAATCTTCCCACCAAAATCACTAATTAATCCAATTATCCACATAAGTAAGAATTACCTCAAATTAATTAAAATATTACTCACTTTTAACACACTTTATACACTTTACTATCATGGTCATGATGTACCTCGTATGGCACTAGTCCATAAATATTGGGTATTATAGCTCGGACCGTATTTTATCCCAAATCGACAAACTTTGAAGAATTTTTTTTTCGATGCACGTACTCTTTCACCTTCAAGAATGTACTCATCACTTGTCTGAAATTGCATAATACTTATAATATCCAAATAATTTTGTCCTTAAACTGATGTCAATTATCTTACGACAAATTCAACGTGCAATACTATAGGGTGTAACATCATCGTAATATAATACTGCGGAGCATAACATCATCGTAATATAATACTGCAGAGCGTAACATCAACGTAATTCTGTAGGGCGTAACATCATTGTAATATAATACTGCGGGGCATAACATCATCGTAATGTAATACTGCGGGGCGTAACACAATTAATTTTCTCCTTTTCTAATCATTCCAAGCCTGTCATCATTATTTTCATTGATTCCCTTCATCTTTCCATATTATTCACTTTCTTTTTGACTTTTTGGCTTTTCTTTCTTTTCTTTTGCCTTCCCTTTTCTTCATTTTGTACCTTTTATCACTTTCACATTCCTCGTCTCCCCCCCAAACTTATGATTTTGCCAATTGTGCTAAGGAAAGATCGGGTGCCAAGAGAGGGTCATTATAGAACGGATAAAGGTTTGTATCATGGTTATTAAAAGAACAAGGGCTTCAACTCAACAGGGTGGACTAGGGATATCATATTTGGTGGGCAATGGATGATTTCAAGTTTCAAGTTGGATCAAGGAGAACCTATATTCATTTCTCAAGTTAAGTTACACTTAGAATTTCGCCTAGACAAATATTCAGGGCAAGTTCTAGAATTATTGGCACGGGACTTGGACTTGCAAATAAATACCTCACCTCACAAGCTGTTAGATTGCTAAAGAGAATAGAGTCGAGTGTCCACAACAACCCTAGCTAAGATTGAGCAGCACAAATGGCTCCAAGAAGTCACTCGATAATTGTTTAGTCAATACAAGAGTCTAAAGGTCACAACTAGAACTATTATTTGCCAATTAACTTGTTTCCAACCATAAGGTCAAAGGTAAATGTGTTAGGCCCAAGTGAAGCTTTCCTGAGAAACTTTTATTTATTACTACTATTTACATAAAAACATAAAGAAAACGGACTCAAACCCTTGAGAAGGTTGTCATGCCATCCATCATCGGGAAGAGCCACCCGGTTCATACAACATCACCTTTGGAAAGAACCGTGGCATTAAAAAAATCAAAGGCTTATTGTCCACATAAAATGCAAAAAGAAACTATCAACTTAACAAGAAACTACTAAAGGAAATAAAAAGCTAAGCTATTAAGGAAAAAAAACACAAGAAGTTATAAAGTAAACTACGAAATGTAAAATGAATATGTACAATAATGGAAAGAAACGAATATATACATAATGGGAATGAATATATACATGGAATGGTAAAGTTATATACATACCAAAAGTGAAAAATAACGATAAGTAAAAATAAAGAAAGATAAATAGTATCATAATTATTACATACCAGACATCAAATCAAAATAGGACCCCCGCCCCCCAAATAAATGCTAGCATTGTCCTCAATGCTAAAAGCAAAAATAAGATCAAAGAAGGGATAGAGAGTAAATAAAACTCCCTATGTGGTCTGTATTGGATCCTGCACATCAGTGGGGTCCTTGGACTGCATAAGATCAATAGCTTCCACGAGGTCCTCTAACTGGATCTCCAAATTTTCCTGGAGGACCATAGGGTTGTTGAGCATCTGGAACATCTCTGTAGCAACCTGTGTAGTGACAGCCGGCTCCTCACACTAGCCAGCTGCTGGTGCCTCAGCTTGCTCCTCCAAGAGTAAGTCAAGTGGGATGTCACCAACAGAAGTGAATCACTCCACATCCTTCTTCAGCTAAGCCACTGACTCCTTTGAGGCCCGAGTCTTCTTTATCTTTTTCACTTGTTTGCCCAGATCTTGTATAGCTTTTCCTTGAGTCGCCAAAGTGTCCATGATTTTCTTTTGGTTGTCCAAGAGCTTCTTCGTGTTGTTCAGAAACTCCTTCAATGACTCCTCCACTGATGAAGGAACCTAGGGCTGTTCCGGAGCTGACTGAGTTGTTGCTGCACTGGATAAAATAGACAGCTTTGATGTAACTGCCTGCATCCAAGTGTTGATATTGGATAGAGTCTGTGAAAGCCACAGTGCAGTTTGGGGGTAGGCGGAAGAAGATGGCACATACAAGGGTATGGTAATGGATAGCCCGGATGAAGGTGGAGGTACAGCAGCTGAGGATCCCCAAGCTGTTCAAGGCTCTGACCAGGTGGCCACTACCCTTGGCTCTTGAGACTAGCTAATGGAGATAGAAGCTTTATCCTTTGCTTTATGGTTGTTCGGTCCTTTGGTGTTGTACTAGGAGAAGAGTTGCTTTGACTTTGTCTTGGTGTTATACTTCTTCTTCTCAACTCCTTGGTCCTCAAAGTACATGGTGAGGAAATTGGGGTAAGGGTAGGATCTCTCGTCTTTCCAATTGCCTTTGTGATATTATAGTGCATGTGGTTCCCCACATTGATGGGATACCCCGCCATGATTGAGGCTATCACAACACACCAGGTGATAGGGAGAACACTTTCATGCTGACACGGATCCAGCCGGCTACAAACAAAGGTGGACCACCCTTTGGGTTTAAAGCTGAGGGTGTTTCTAGCTATTGGGACCCTAGCTATGAGCCATGCCAGTGTCGTCCCGGGAGCTAATATCTATGCCAACCATGGCCGGGTTGCTTCACCAAGTGCTAGATTTTCCAAATATTGCAGCTTCCACATTCTCGAAACCGGCATACTCATTCAATGTATTGCCATTAAATCGGATCCTCAAATTCCGGACCTTTGTCACAGTGGTGCCCTTTTTGATGTGGGCAACATTAGCATAGAATTCTTTGACAAGAAATTCATTGGCATCCGGAACCTTGCTTGTGAACCGTTTCCACCCTACTCTCTCCGCAAATTGCCTATTGACATTTGGATTGTGGGGAAGAATGTCTCGCTCAATGAATTGACTCTCAAGGGTGAGTGACCTTTGGGCTACCATTCTTGGAATTTCTGGTAGGCTAACACACTAACAATTCTCCGTTGCCACACCTATGGATTTCTTGATCTTTCCAAACCCCCAATAATAGTGTCACCACCTCTCCCATCATCCAGGATGTTACAACCCATATCCGCACGCATTAGTTCATGTCATATATTAGTTAACATAAATCCAAGAAGGAATTACCTTTGAGATGATAAGAAGTTAATCCTATTGGTCTTAAGTGATACAAGGGTGTATAAGGGTGATTAACAAGTATTAGAACTTAAACGAATCAAGGATGTTGTAACTCGTGTTTTCAGGTAAACCTAAAGGTTCTTAATACACTTAAGACATCATGTATTAAGGTATTTGAATAATATAATATCCTTATCATAAATCTTGAAGAAAAACGAGTTATGAAACAAAAGTCGACAAACGTTGTCGCAACTTAGGTTCATAATTTTACTTAAACATTAGGTCAAATATTTCTAAGTTTTTCTCCCAATTTAAAAGGAATTACGGGGTGATATACCCACCAAATTAACGATCTATGAGTCTAGTTTTCAACGCATTAAACCATTTGTCAATACGATCTAGAAGTATAGAGATATTCATATTTTCGCAAGTCTGCGCAGATTGGTAGTTGACAAGTAGGTGCATCACCTACTTGCCAAAATGAGAGGACAAAAGTAAAAGTCCCAAAGTCGGCTAAGAGAGGAATTTTAAGGGATTATAAACACAGTTATTTCACCCTTATTTCAGACCTTCAAAACCAAATTAAACCCCTGCAACTCCTTCCCAAAAATCCCACACAAACCCTAATCGATTTTCCCTCTCTTTCAAGTTCTAATTGAAGATAAAACCTAGAGTTTATAGAACCAAGGGAAGGGCTGAGTTATCCAACATGTATGGTAAGTTACTGCACTCTTTAATATATTTTTTTCTGCTGTGAATTCATGGTAATTCGTTCTATACATGTAAAAACTCACGGGACGGTGATCAGAAGCCATGAGTTCGAGTTATTCACTTGTAGCGGACTGTTTTGTGGACTGTTTTGTGTTGCTGCTGGGCTTCGTGGTTTGCTACCATTTTGTGAAGTTTTGGAGGTGGAAGGGGGTGGAGAAACACCATATATATGTAGGGTTGTGGGCTGATAGTTCTTCATAACATTTTCGGGTCGTTTGACACGACTACGGTGGCCGTCGTATGTATGAAGTGATTAGGTTGTGCGTGGACTATTTTGGGAGGCTCAATATGATTATTATTGATGTTTTTGGGGCTGTGTGGTGATTGTTATGAGTAGTGTGAAGTCATATATATAGGGGAGGTGCTGTCCATTTCATCGTAAAATAGGTTTTGGTTGATACATAATAGTTATGACGCTTAAATGAGAAGGATAGTATTGTTTCTCTTATTGTAGACTAAGGAGTTGTGACAATTGCATAGCTTGAGATTGGGGCAGTATATACAAGGTATGTGAGGCTATCCCTTTCCTTCTTTTTCACGACTCCGATTGTACATAATGTAATGAACGAGCTTCCAAAGATACTCTACTCTTAGAAGCTAGCAGTACTTACATTGTTTTCCCTCTTATGGAACGATTGATGTAAATGTTGCTTCTCTTATTATTATGTTATCAATGTTGTTGGTACTTCCTGATTCTTATAATGTTCATAGTAAAGAGTTAGTCCTAATAACGTGTACAGAGGATACCGACCTTACGTCACTCTGAAAGGTTTAGAATGTAATTCCATGAGTCGAGTATGCATTATATATATGTATCTATTTTACTCTACCGAGCCGCGCTATAGTCGGCCAGGTACGGCACCTATTGTGAAACCACTGATCAGTTGGGTTTTACCGAGCTTCACGTGGCCGGGTACGATACTACCAAGCCTTATGATGGCCGTGTACATTTTTTTTACCGAGCCTATTACGGCCGGGTACGATATGATGATGATGATACCCACAGAGGCATATGATTTAAAAGTTTGTGTATTTATATATATGTATCATGCATTTCATGTCAGTAGCCCTCTGAGGTACTCAGATGTTACAAGTTGTATATTCTCTATCCCTGCTTACATTACTGTTCATATTTATGGTTCCCTGCCATACATACTCAGTACTTTATTCGTACTGACGTCCTTTTGTTTGTGGGCGCTGCATGTCGTGCTGCATGCCCTGATAGACAGACAGGTGTAGCTCCCCCACCACAGTAGGTTGTCCAGTTCAGCAGTGATTGACGAGATCCCTTCTTCGTACTTGACGTGGTCTTGGTATGCATTTTTGTTATAGACATTATGGGTATGTCGGGGCCCTGTTCCAGCTATGTTGTAGAACTTATGTTCATTTAGAGGCTCATAGACAGGTGTCTACTCATGTATAGTTTGGTATGCCTTGTCGGCTGGTTTTTGTTGTATAGTCTTTCATGGTAGTATGGTAGCTCATACCTTATACGTAGTTTCTTGATTATCTGGTCATTCTATGTTTTGTATGTTCATGCCATCATATTTTATTGTTGGTTGTCCATGATCCATGTCTACCATTTATATTGATCTCGTCAACCCTAAAAGATAATAAAGAAGGTTAGATAAAATGTACGTTGGTGCTCGGCAAGTATGGTTGGGTGCTAGTCAAGGCCCTCCAGTTTGGGTCGTGACAATCTTGGTATCAGAGCTAGGTTGTGTCCTAGGGGTTGTCTATGAGCTGTGTCTAGAAGAGTCTTGATTATGGATGTGTAGCGCACCACATTTATATTCAGGAGGCTACATGGCATCTAGGGTCGTTACCTTCTTCATGAATCTAGATCGTGCATAGAGTTGAGTCGTAAGTGTTCGTCTCTAATATTCACCTTGTTTTCTTTCAGTGATGCCTTCAACTAGGAAGCAAACAATTAGTAGACGGCTTGATACAACAGCGGGAGAGGGTACCAGTCAGGTGACCCAAGCCAGAGCAGGACAAAGTGAGGCTTAGAGTGAGATGCCCTCTCATACCTCATCTACTCCGTCTCTTCCAGAGGATATTAGGAGGCACCCAACACCTCCAATTCCTCCGTCTGGCACTACAGACCAGGGTATGCGGAGTGCTTTGCAGTTGTTGACTAGCTTGGTAGCTGCTCAAGCTCAGAGGCAGAATACAGGTGCTGCTGATAAACCAGTTAGTACGAGAGTTCGTGATTTTATTAATTTAGACCCTCCAGTGTTTATCGGATCAGACCCCAAGGAGGACCCGCAGACTTTTATTGACCAGGTTCATCGTACACTGCGGGTTATGCATGCTAGCGATATAGAGGCAGTAGAGTTGGCTTCTTATCAGTTATGGGATTTAGCGATTTTCTGGTATGATAGTTGGGAGAGATCCAGGGGTCTGAATGCTCCTCCAGCTGTGTGGAAGGAATTTTCTGAGGCCTTTCTTCATCACTACTTGCCAGTTGAGATACGACGAGCTAGAGCTGATAAGTTCTTGAACATTCGACAAGGTAATATGAGTGTGCGAGAGTATAGTATGCAGTTTGATTCATTGGCAAGGTATGCTCCCCATATGGTGGCCGAGATGAGTGATAGGGTGCATCTGTTCGTTTTTTTTGTAGAGCACGAAGGCTTATCGAGCCTCTTTTTATAGAGTGTATAGCAATTCTGCCAATGCAGTACAAATTGCATGGCTAGCACAATATGAGTACTATAACCATGCTGCCTGTATGAAAAAACAAACTTTGCAGAACCCTTTCACCTAATCGATCGTGGTGAAGTCAGCAATGGATTCGGCGGATCATACACCTTACGCTAGGATTTGGTGTTAACGGGTTGGGACCACATCTGATAAATGAGTGTACGACAGCCTCCTTGGCGGAGGGCGTGGATATTTCCCGTATTCAGGATTATGCCCAGACCCTAGAGGATCGTAAGCGCCAGCAAAGGGTTAATAGGGAGCAGGATAGGGGCCAGCATAAGGGGCGAGATTTGCAGGGTATTCTGATGACTTTAAAGGCAGTGTCAGTCCCCGGTCTTCGAGGAGTTCAGCGCCACCTGTAGCTAGTGCTCCTCCACAATTTCAGAGGCCTCGATATGATCGATTTACCTATTCTGGTCCAGGTCAGAGTTCGCGGGCATCAGGCTCGCAACATCATAGGGATACTAGTTAGACGAGACCCACAACACCACGTTGTGATCAGTGCGCCAAGGCCAACTTTGTACTGTGTCATCGAGGTTCTGATGCATGTTATTCTTGCGGATAGCCTGGTCATATGATACGGGATTGTCCTAATAGAGGAGGTGATGGTATGGCCCAGCCGACTGGATCAGTGTCAGGTTCTTCCTCATCAGTTTGACCTCCAACACGGGGTTTTTAGCAGTCGACAGGTCGTGTTAGAGGTAGAGGTGCAGTGCCGAGTTCGAGTGGTGCTCAAAATCAAACCTATGCTCTAGTAGATTGACAGGATTTTGAGTTATCTCCAGATGTTGTTACAGGTATATTGTCTGTGTTTTCTTATAATGTATACGTGTTGATTGATCCGGGATCTACATTATCATATGTTACACCCTTTGTGGCTAATATGTTTTGCATTGAACCTGAATTGATAAGTAAACCCCTTGCGGTATCTACTCCGATAGGAGATTCGGTGATTGCTAGAAGAGTATATAGAGGTTGCACTGTGATGATTTATAGTTGTCAAACCTCGGCAAATTTATTTGAGTTGGAAATGGTTGATTTTGATGTGATAATGGGAATGGACTGGTTGGCCTCATGCTATGCAAATGTTGACTGTCGTACGAAGATGGTTAGGTTTCAATTTCCTGGTGAACCCGTCATTGAATGGAAAGGGAACATTGCTACACCGAAAGGTAGGTTTATTTCCTATCTTAAGGCAAGGAGAATGATCTCAAAAGGTTACATTTATCATCTCGTTCGCAGTAGGGATGCGGAGGCGAAGCCACCTATTCTACAATCAATCCCCGTGGTCAACGAATTTCCATATGTTTTCCCAGATGCACTCCCAAGCCTTCCTCCTGAAAGGGAGATTGAGTGTAGCATTGATGTGTTGCCTGACACTCAACCGATCTCTATCCCTCCATACAGAATGGCCTCGGCAGAGTTGCGAGAGTTGAAGGTACAGTTGAAGGACTTGCTGGATAAGGGCTTCATTAGGCCTAGCACTTCACCTTGGGGTGCACCAGTCCTATTTGTGCGGAATAAAGACGGGTCGTTACGGATGTGTATCGACTATCGACAGTTAAATAAGTTTACTATAAAGAACAAGTATCCACTTCCAAGAATTGATGACCTGTTTGACCAACTCCAGGGTGCCAAGTATTTCTCCAAGATTGATTTACGTTCAGGGTATCATCAGGTGAGGTTTAAGGAGAAGGATATTCCAAAGACGACCTTCCGGACAAGATACGGGCACTTTGAGTTCTTGGTGATGTCGTTCGGGCTAACAAATGCCCCAGCAGCTTTTATGGATCTCATGAATACTGTATTTAGGCCCTATCTTGATGTTTTCTTGATTGTATTCATTGATGACATTCTAGTGTATCCTCGTTCGGAGGCGGAACATGCAGGCCACTTGCGGATAGTATTATAGACACTTCAGGATCGTAAGTTATATGCTACGATCTCCAAATGTGAATTTTGGCTGAACTCAGTAGCGTTCCTTGGCCATGCGATATCTAACGAGGGTATTAGTGTCGACACTCAGAAGATCGATGTAGTAAAGAATTGGCCGAGACCTACAACACCATCAGAAGTCCGCAGCTTCCTGGGGCTAGCAGGATATTATAGGCGGTTTGTAGAAGGGTTATCCTCTATATCATCACCATTGACTAAGTTAACACATAAAGCTACCAAGTTCCAGTGGTTTAACACTTGTGAACGTAATTTTCAGGAGCTGAAGAATCGATTGACATCCACACCAGCGCTCACTCTCCCTGAAGGAACAGAAGGTTATATGGTATATTGTGATGCCTTAGGTATAGGTTTGGGGTGCGTATTGTGCAGCATGGGAAGGTTATTGCTTAGGCATCAAGACAATTGAAGAAGCATCAAAAGAATTATCCAACCCATGATTTGGAATTGGCTGCAGTAATATATGCTTTGACGATATGGCGACACTACTTATACGGCGTCCATGTTGACATCTACACAGATTACAAGAGTTTACAATACATCTTCAAGTAGAAAGAGTTGAATTTGAGGCAGCGCAGGTGGCTTGAATTACTGAAAGACTACGACATCGAGATATTGTATCATCCCGGTAAAGCCAATGTTGTGGCAGACGCTCTCAGCCGTAAATCAATGGGAAACTTAGTACATATTGAGGCAGGTTGATGGGGGTTGAATAAAGAGCTTCATCAGCTAGCCAATATGAGAATCATATTGTTAGACTCTGATGACGGAGGTGTTACTATACAGAATACATCAGAATCATCTTTGGTAGCCGAGGTAAAAGCACGACAATATGAAGATCCTATCTTAGTACGATTAAGAGAGAGCATTCAGCAGTGTAAAAGTATGGCTTTTGAGATCGGAAGAGATGGGGCACTGAAATACCAGGGCCGATTATGTGTGCCTAATGTGGCAGGGTTACGAGAGAAGTTTATGAATGAGATTCATCAATCCTAATATTCCATCTATCCCGGCTCGACAAAGATGTATCATGATGTCAAGGAGCAGTATTGGTGGGATAACATGAAGAAGTCTATTGCAGAATTTGTAGCCTAGTGTTCCAATTGTCAACAAGTAAAGATAGAACATCAGAAACCCGGTGGATTGCTTCAGAATATAGAGATTCCGACCTGGAAATGGGAGGTGATTAATATGGACTTCATTATTGGATTACCTCGCTCTTATCATAAGTTTGACTCCATCTGGGTGATAATTGATCGACTTACAAAATGTGCCCATTTTCTGCCAGTTAAGACAACTTACACGGCTGAAGATTATGCGAAGTTGTATATCAAGGAGATTGTTAGGCTTCATGGTGTGCCGGTATCTATTATATCAGACCGAGGAGCTCAATTTACAGCTAACTTTTGGAGGTCTTTTCAGAAGGGTTTAGGCACACAAGTGAATCTCAGCACTGCATTTCATCCGCAGACTGACGGACAGGCTGAACGTACCATTCAGACACTGGAAGATATGCTACGAGCATGTGTTCTAGATTTTAAGGGGAATTGGGATGATCATCTTCCACTCATAGAATTTGCCTATAACAATAGCTACCATTCCAGTATTAAAATGGCCCCATACGAGGCACTATACGGGAGGAGATGTAGATCACCAGTTGGATGGTTCGAAGTCGGTGAAACAGAATTATATGGGCCAGATTTGATTCACCAAGCTATTGAGAAGGTGAAAGTGATACAGGAGCGATTGAGGACGGCACAAAGCAGGCAAAAATCTTATTCCGATGTTCGACGTCGTGATCTGGAGTTTTAGGTTGGTGATTGGGTTTTCTTGAGGATCTCACCAATTAAGGGTATTATGCATTTTGGGAAGAAAGGTAAGTTGAGTCCAAGGTATATTGGGCCATATAAAATTCTTCGACGGATTGGACAGGTTGCTTATGAGTTAGAATTGCCATCCGAATTGGAATTTGTCCACCCGGTATTCCATGTATCTATGTTGAGGAAATGTATTGAAGACCTTTCTCGATTCGTCCCTATCAAAGATGTACAAGTTACAGAGGACCTATCATATGAAGAAATACCAGTGGCTATATTAGATCGACAAGTCCACAAGCTGGGAACAAAAGATGTAGCTTCCGTCAAAGTATTGTAGAAGAACAAGAATATGGAAGAAATGACATGGGAAGCAGAAGAGGAGATGAAGTCTAAATACCCATACCTATTCTAGAATGAAGATAACAAGGATGTTGGTGGAACACATGATATATTGGAAGGTGAAATGGCTCTATGAGGTAAGCAATAACTTGAGAATACTCTTCCTTAATACAAAATGGCGATATGCAGATAATGTACATGTCCATAATGATTTGCATACTCTTGTAAGGCCATACGTTGAGTTAACTGCTTGCAAGTTCGTCCTCTATTTATGGGAGAAACTTGGCCGGAATCCACGATGATTTAAACTCCCCATGAACCCTTACATTCGAGGACGAATATTCCTAAGGGGGGGGAGAGTGTTACAACCTATATCCACACGCGTTAGTTCATGTCATATATTAGTTAACATAAATCCAAGAAGGAATTACCTTTGAGATGATAATAAGTTAATCCTATTGGTCTTAAGTGATACAAGGGTGTATAAGGGTGATTAACAAGTATTAGAAGTTAAACGAATCAAGGATGTTGTAACTCGTGTTTTCAGGTAAACCTAGAGGTTCTTAATACACTCAAGAGGTCATGTATTAAGGTATTTGAATCATATATTATCCGTATCATAAGTCTTGAAGACAAACGAGTTATGAAACAAAAGTCGACAAACGTTGTCGCAACTTAGGTTCATAATTTTACTTAAACATTAGGTCAAATGTTTCTAAGCTTTTCTCCCAATTTACAAGGAATTACGGGGTGATCTACCCACCAAATTAAAGATCTATGAGTCTACTTTTCAATGCATTAAACCGTTTTTCAATATGATCTTGAAGTATATAGATAATCGTATTTTTACAACTCTGCGTAGATTGGTAGGTGACAAGTAGGTGCATCACCTACTTACCAAAATGAGAGGACAAAAGTAAAAGTCCCAAAGTCGGCCAAGAGAGTAATTTTAAGGGATTATAAAATCAGTTATTTCACCCTTATTTCATACCTTCAAAACCAAATTAAACCCCTGCAACTCCTCCCTAAAAATCCCACACAAACCCTAATCGATTTTCCCTCTCTTTCAAATTCTAATTAAAGATAAAACCTACAGTTTGAAGAACCAAGGGAAGGGCTGAGTTATCCAACAGGTAAGGTAAGTTACTGCACTCTTTAATACATTTTTTTCTGCTGTGAATTCATGGTAATTCATTCTATACATGTAAGAACTCACGGGACGGTGATCGGAAAACGTGAGTTCGAGTTATTCACTTGTAGTGGACTGTTTTGTGTTGCTGTTGGGCTGCGTGGTTTACTACTATTTTGTGGAGTTTTGGAGGTGGAAGGGGGTGTAGAAACACCATATATATGTAGGGTTGTGGGCTGATAGTTCTTCATAACATTTCCGGGTCGTTTGACACGACTACGATGGTTGTCGTATGTATAAAGTGATTAGGTTGTGCGTGGACTATTTTGGGAGGCTCAATATGATTATTATTGATGTTGTTTGGGTTGTTTGGTGATTGTTTTGAATTGTGTTAAGTCATATATATAGGGGAGGTGCTGTCCATTTCATCGTAAAATAGGTTGTGGTCGATACATTATAGTTATGACGCTTAAATGATAAGGATAGTATCATTTCTCTTATTGTAGACTAAGGAGTTGTGACAATTGCATAGCTTGAGATTGAGGCAGTATATACAAGGTATGTAAGGCTATCCTTTTCCTTCTTTTGCACGACTCCGATTGTACATAATGTAATGAACGAGCTTCCAAAGATACTCTACTCTTAGAAGCTAGCAGTACTTACATTGTTTTCCCTCTTATGGAACGATTGATGTTAATATTGCTTCTCTTATTCTTATGTTATCAATGTTGTTGGTACTTCCTGATTCTTATAAGGTTCATAGTGAAGAGTTAGTCCTAATAACGTGTAGAGAGGATACCGACCTTACGTCACTCCGAAAGGTTTAGAATGTGAGCTGATCAGTTGGGTTTTACCGAGCTCCACGTGGCCGGGTATGATACTATCGAGCCTTATGATGGCCGGGTATATTTTTTTACCGAGCCTATAACGGCCGGGTACGATATGATGATGATGATGCCCACAGAGGCGTATGATTTAAAAGTTTATGTATTTATATATATGTATCATGCATTTCATGGCAGTAGCCCTCAAAGGTACTCAGATGTTATAGGTTGTATATTCTCTATCCCTGCTTATATTACTATTCGTATTTATGGTTCCCTGCCTTACATACTCAGTACTTTATTCGTACTGACGTCCTTTTGTTTGTGGACGCTGCATGTCATGTTGCAGGCCCTGATAGACAGGCAGGTGCAGCTCCCCCACCACAGTAGGCTGTCCAATTCAGCAGTGATTAGCGAGATCCCTTCTCCAAACTTGCCATGGTCTTGGTATGCATTTTTGTTATAAACATTATGGATATGTCGGGGCCCTATTCCAGCTATGTTGCAGCACTTATGTTCATTTAGAGGCTCATAGATAGGTGTAGACTCATGTATAGTTTGGTATGCCTTGTCGGCTGGTTTTTGTTGTATAGTCTTTCATGGTAGAGTGGTAGCTTGTACCTTATATGTAGTTTCTTGATTGTCTAGTCATCCCATGTTATGTATGTTCATGGCATCATATTTTATTGTTGGTTGTCCATGATCCATGTTTACCATTTATATTGATCTCGTCAACCCTAAAAGATAATAATAAAGGTTAGATAAAATGTATGTTGGTGCTCGGAAAGTATGGTCGGGTGCTAGTCATAGCCCTCCAATTTGGGTCGTGACACAGGACCTCGTCATCAACATCAAATTCAACATCAATAGGGGTAGGGACAGTTGGTGAGGCTGGAGTTGCAGCAGGTGGCGAAGATGATCCCGAAGCCTTACTCCCTTCCCCTGAGCCATCAGACGACCCAGAAGGAGAGGTAGTTTCATCTCTCAACTGGTATTTCCCCGAGAAATTTGTGGGGACATGGGTGGGAACAGAGTCACCTTCCGATGATTCTCGGGAATGGAGGTACTCACTCGTAACTGAGTGGTCTGCTGCTCTATCTGCAGCTTTGATAGCAGCTCGCACCTTTCCAATGAACTTTTGGACTGCTAGTGGTAACCTGGTCTTGCCTTTTCCCCTACCTCGGGAGGGTCCTGCCCTCCCTTTAGCTTTATCGCTTCCACATCGGGATCGGACCATTGTCTATAGAAAACAAGCAAAGAACACCATTTAGAATAAAATTAAAACATTGCAGTTGAAATGCATAACTTCTTCTCAGAACTAGGTAATGTGGACCGTGAAAAAGAGACCGCGGCCGCGATGTGCCAACTGCGGACCACGAAAAAGTAACCGCTGCCACGAAGAGAGTAGGATTAGACTACTAACTCTCTAAACTTTGATCACTGCAGACCGTGAAAATTTGGCTGAGGCAGCGAAGAAACAACTGCGGACCGCAAAAAATTAACCACGGACCGCGAACATACATACACAGTTCCCACCAATATGGTACCGCAGACTGCAAAAAAGGGGACCGCGGTATGCGAAATTGAAAAGGCACGGGCACTGAGGAGAATTTGTAACCTAGGGTTTCACTTAGTGCAAGAATTTTAGGCAATGAACAGGCATATTGAACAACCCTCTCCCCCATTAGGCATGCAAAACAAGTAACCACGCGAATTTTTAGCATCAATTAAGCGTGAGTGTAATTCTGGCATGTATAAACCCTAATTAAAAAGAAAAAGTAAAACTAAAATATAAGAAAAGAAAAGAAAAAAATAAAATTAACACAAAACTATGAACATACTAGTTGTGTGATTGAAAGGAAATTTGACTCTTGATTAGTGAAAGTGAAATTGAAAGCCACAGAAATGATGATGAACAATGCTATATCTCGGTGGGAAATCAGGGTGCGAAAAGGGTAAAAGGTCTAAAGACCTCATATTTATACTTAACAGTTGTATACCCCACCAACTAACCTGAACACGAACACAAAATTGTACTGCGGACCGCGTTCTTATACCTTATTTGAAGAGCTGTTGCAGACTAGACCGCTGAGAGCAAAAAAACAAGCGTGGCCGCGAAAGAGTAACGCAAACCGCACAAATTCAACCACGGACGTGAATACAACTCCAGAGAGTTGCTATTCTGGACTTTTCAAGTCCGCTGACCATTTACGCCCCGCAACCCCCCCCCGCAAAAAGCACCCGCTGACCGCGAAATGTTGAGTGCAGTCAGCGTAATTCCCCATACTTAGGTGAATTTTTCCAGTAACAGTCATGTACCGCACAAACAATTCCTACACAAACTTCACAACTAGTTAGTCCAAAACAAAGCCTAAACTAAGAAGAAAATCAAAAAGAAAGAAAAACACATGGGTTGCCTCCCAAGAAGTGCTTGATTTAACGTTGTGACACGACACATGTTACCATCAATCACTTGAAATGGATCATTGCCACCACGTGTCTACCATCAAACTTGTCAAGATAGTGCTTCACTCGGTGCCCATTACCTCAGAAGATTTCACCATTTTTTGTTTTTCAAATCAAGAGCACCAAACGGAGTTACATGCACCACTTCAAAAGGGCCGCTCCATTTTGACTTGAGCTTTCCCGGAATCAGTCGTAACCGAGAGTTGAATAGAAGAACCAAGTCACCCTCCTTGAATTCCTTGCTTTGGGCATATTTATCATGTAAGTACTTCATCTTGTCCTTATACAAGGACGAGCTGGAATAGGCATGAAAATGGAACTCATCAAGTTCATTTAGTTTCTCTACCCGAAGATTTGCAGCTACATCCCATTCAAGGTTTAACTTCTTCAGTGCCCACATGGCCTTGTTCTCTAACTCAATCGGAAGATGGCATGCTTTCCCAAAGACCAACCGGTACGGAGACATACCAATTAGAGTCTTGTATGCAGTCTTGTAAGCCCACAAAGCATCATCTAGTTTCCTTGACCAATCAGTCCGGTTTGCATTGACAGTTTTTGATAATATGCTCTTTATCTCCCTGTTGGAGACCTCAACTTGTCCACTAGCCTGGGGATGATAAGGAGTTAATACCTTATTATTGGCACCATACTTGGAAAGTAAAGTATCGAAGGCCTTGTTACAAAAATGAGAACCCTCATCACTGATGATCGCCCTTGGAGTGCCAAACCTTGGGAAGATATTTCTCTTTAAGAATGCCATCACACTCTGTGCCTCATTGTTGGGCAAATCCACAACTTCAACCCACTTGGAAACATTGTCATCAAAAACTAGAATGTAAGTGTTACTACATGAACTCACAAAAGGCCCCATGAAGTCGATGCCCCACATGTCAAAAATGTTAATGTCAAGAATAGTGGTGAGAGGTATTTCATCCTTCTTGGAAATTCCACTAGCTCTTTGACACTCATCACATCTCTTAACAAGCTCACTAGCATCTTTATACAGAATAGGCCAATAAAATCCACAACTGAGAAACTTTGAAGCAGTTCTCGCCCCACCATGATGACCATCGTAAGCCAAGGAATGGCAAGCATCAAGAATACTCATTTGCTCCTCTTCCGGAACACATCTCCGGATCACACAATCATTACAAATCTTGAAAAGATATGGCTCGTCCCAGTAATAATCCAAACTGTCCCGTTTACGCTTCTTCCTTTGGTTAGAAGAGAGCTCACTCGGGACAATTCCGGTCATAATAAATTTAGCCACATCGGCGAACCAAGGCATACTATTCAAATACACGGAGAGGAGTTGTTCATCCAGAAACAAATCATTAATTTCGAGTCCATCATGGGGCCTCCCCTCCTCTTCCAAGTGGGACAAGTGGTTCGTCACTTGGTTTTCACGCCCTTTTCGATCAATAATTTCAAGGTCAAACTCTTGAAGCAAAATAACCCATCTCATCAACCTAGCCTTAGAGTCCTTCTTTGTCATCAAATAATGGAGTGTCGCATGATCGGTGTGCATAATCACTTTGGTACCCATGAGATATGGCCTGAACTTTTCCATGGCGAAGATAATGGATAGAAACTCTTTCTCGATCACCGTATAATTGACCTGGGCATCATTCATTGTTTTGCTTGCATAGTACACCGGATGAAATATCTTGTTGATCCTTTGCCCCAAAATTGCTCCTATTGCAACGTCACTAGCATCGCATATGAGTTCAAATGGTAAGCTCCAATTAGGTGCGGTAATGATGGGAGTGGTAGTCAATCTATACATGAGAATCTCAAAAGCTTTCAAGCAATCATCATTGAACACAAACTTTACATCCTTTTCCAACAACTTGCACAAGGAGTTCACCACCTCTGAGAAATCCTTGATGAACCGACGGTAGAACCCCGCATGCCCAAGAAAGCTCCTAACACCCTTGATAGAAGTTGGAGGAGGGAGTTTTGAAATCACTTCAATCTTCACCTTGTCCACTTCGATACCGTTCTTTGAGATCTTATGGCCAAGGACAATACCCTCCTCGACCATAAAGTGGAACCTTTCCCAATTAAGCACTAGATTGGTATCTTCACATCAGGCCAACACTTTATCAAGATTGCCCAAGCATTCTTCAAAAGAGTCACCCACAACACTAAGATCATCCATGATCACTTCGAGGAAGTCATCCACCATATCCGTAAATATTGTTATCATACACCGCTGAAAGGTAACCGGTGCATTACACAAACCAAATGGCATCCGTGAGAATGAAAAGGTGTCATACGGACATGTGAAGGTGGTTTTATCTTGTTCTTCCGGTGCAATCAAAATCTGGTTGTAACCTGAGTACCCATCCAAAAAGCAATAGTAGGCATACCCGGCAAGTCTATCCAACATTTGGTTAAGAAATGGCAATGGAAAATGATCTTTGTAGGTCACTTTGTTCATCTTTCGATAATCCATGCATACCCTCCATCTGGTGACAGTCCTAGTGGGGATCAACTCACTTTTCTCATTTTTGACCACAGTCATACCCCCCTTCTTCGGCACATATTGTACCGGCGAAGTCCATGAACTATTCGAAATGGGGTACACAACCCCTGCATCTAGCCACTTGATAATTTCTTTCTTGATGACCTCTTGCATAGCCTAATTCAACCTCCTTTGATGTTCCACGGAGGGTTTGGAATCATCCTCAAGTATAATTTTGTGCATGCAAAAGTCGGGACTTATCCCCCGAATATAAGGCAGAGCCTATCCAATTGCCTTCTTCCTTCTTTGGAGCACCGCAAGGGTGACATCTACTTGCATGTTAGTTAAGCACGAAGAAAGAATAACAACTAAAGTTGAACAAGGGCCCAAGAATTCATACCTAAGGTGTGAAGGCAAAGGCTTCAACTCCAATGTATGAGGCTCCTCGATTGAGGGCTTTGTTGGTGGAGTCTTCCGGTTCTCAAGATCCAAGAAAAGTTTTCGGGGCTCATATGTATATGGACCCATTCCTCGTAAAGCATTGACACATTCAACTAAGCCTTCATCCTCGGTCACATCATGGTTCAACAACATATCTTCCAAAGGGTCCTCCACATTAATCACAGCACTGGTGTCTTCAACAATCACCTCAATCACAAGATACACAAATGAACATGCTTTGTTGCTATTTGGCTGCCTCAATGACTTGTAGACATGGAGCATAACTTTTTCATCACCCACCTAGAAGGTGAGTTCCCCTGTTTCCACATCAACTAAAGCCTTCCCTGTAGCTAGGAAAGGTCTCCCCAATATAATCAGCACCTCATAGTCAACCTCGCAGTCAAGAATCACAAAATTTGCGGGAAGTATGAACTTGTCGACCCGCACTAGCACATAATCTATAATCCCCAATGGCCTCTTCATTGTCCTATCCTCCATCTGCAACCTCATAGATGTTGGCCTTGGTTGCCCAATTCCCAATGTCTTAAACACAGAATATGGCATGAAGTTAATGTTTGCCCCTAAGTCGCAGAAAGCTTTGGCGAAATTGGCACTACCAATAGTGCACGGGTTTGTAAAAGCACCGGGGTAATCTAGCTTTGGAGCCATGTAATGTCCAATGGAACTCACTTGATGCGTCATCTTGATAGTTTCACAATTCATGGATCTCTTCTTTGTAATCAAGTCTTTCATAAACTTGGCATATCCTGGCATTTGTTCTACAGCTTCCACCAAAGTTACATTTATCGACAAACTCTTCATCATATCAATAAATTTCTTGAACTGGTTCTCATTATTTTGTTTCGCAAGCATCTGAGGGTATGGTGGAGGACGCCTTGGCTTTGGGAACTACCGTTTCCGGTATGTCTATCACGTATTCCCTAGACGGGTTCACATCATTTTGTGTCTCCTCCACGTTGTCATCAATGTCTATTCTTACTTCTTCATTCACATTTTCATCACTCACTTGCACATCATTGCTTTGCTCATCATCCTCTTGCACCAACACACCATCACTCACAACCTTTCTTGCATTAGATGTACTAGCAACTCCACCTCTACCACTCCTTATAGTCACCGCCATAGCGTTGCATGTATTGTTCCCTCCCTTCGGGTTTACTACCGTGTTACTAGGTAGTGCCCCCTTAGGGCGAGTATTCAACGCTTGAGAAGTTTTGCCAAGTTGGCCCTCCAAGTTTCAGGTAGAAGTATTGTGGGATGCCAATTGGGCATCGAAGTCGGCATTTTTCTTCATTATTTGCTCAAACATGGATTCAATCCGTCCCATCTCGTTGTTGGACGAGGTAGGACCTTGAGATGGAAATGGAGGTGGGTTGTTAGGTTGTTGAAACATCGGAGGCCTTTGAAAGCCCGGACCTCGATTCCCTTGATTGCCGTTATTCTAATCCCCTTGGTTGTTTTTGCCTCCCCAATTACTATTGTTATTTCCACCCCAGTAGCCTTGATTGCCTTGGTTTTCGCAATTTTAATTGTTGTTCCCCCAGTTGCTTTGGTTGTTGTTGTTTGCATTGTTCCAATTTCCTAGTTGATCTTGATTTCCCCAGTTTCCTTGGGATCTCCACTGTCGTTGTTGTTGATCGGAGCATTGTCCTGTTGTCCTTGGTAGTTGTTCACATACTGAACCTCTTCACATTGATATCATACCCATCATATTGATTGTAACCACTACTACCTTGTTCAAATTGATCCGGATTTGCTTGACTTTGTTGACCTCTTTGCCTCCTCTTGTTGACCATTATATTTACCTCTTCCTTGGCATTCACTTTTTTTGGCCCTTGAACTTGTTGTAACTGATCTTTGGACAACTGGTTCATGGTTGTAGTCAACTCGACTATAGCTTGGTCGTGGTCATGGAGCTCTCTGTGTAGGTGAATGACATTGGGATCACCTTGTGGCACATTAGCTCCTCCAGCATGTATCAACAAAACCCTTGAGATGCTTCTAGGCATTTTGGTGTGGAGATCCGGTGAAGAAACCCCTATGTTCCAAGAGTGTAAGCATAACATTGGTTATTTGGAAGTTACTCGCCTTAATCTGGGGCAGGACTATTGCACTTGCATATCCTTTGTTAGGCAACACCCGGTGTGCTGCCCTTGCTGGAGGTGGGGGAGGGTTTGGAATATTATCATGAGGTGGTCGGCCTCTCCTTTGTGCTTGAGGTTCGGGTTGAATCTCATCTACATTGTCATCATCTACCTCCTCCCCCAATGGAAAATTTTCGGGAGCATCATTGTTAAGAGCCATTTTGTACCTAGACGCAATTCACAAACAAAGTAGAAAATCAGAAGGAAAGAAAAACAAAATACATAAATACTCGGAGATATAGCTAAAACCGTTTAACTACCCAACAACGACACCAAAAATTGATCGGTTCCAAGCTTGCACTACTATTGAGTAGCGAGGATGGTCGATGCATTACCTAACAAAGGTCGGGAGCGACTCCACAGGGAGTTAATTAGTTTGGAGTTAGGTTTATATCCGAGTAGAGATGCGGGTTTTGCCCGTAATTGCACTTTCACAAATGGTTGGTTCTGTTTTCTACCTCTACTTCTATACTATAACATGCAATAGTTAAACTAAGTACAATATTTTTGTTGGTTGTTTTCAAATATTAGAAGGGACTAGGGTGGTGACTTCCGCCTAGGTAGATATCTAACGTGTATCGAGAATTCAGGGCAAGTTTGTTATGATTAGGGTCGTGATATAACCATCACACATAAGTGCTCACTCTATACCTCTCGGTAGTATGAGTGACTTTGCACAATTTGGCTTTCTCAAGTCCAAATAGGTTTTCATGCATAACAAATGATATTGGCTCAAGTTGGGTATTACTATCTCTAGGTTTACTCTTTAATTGGGGCCATCAATCTCTTAAATGCACCACAATTCTTTGTTAGCCTAATTTTTCTAGACTTAGTCCCTCTTTCTCAAGAAGAGTCTATGTCATAAAGGCACGAATCAGTGTTTGCAACCACCAATTCTACAATTAATGCATAAATTAGGTTAAATATCACTAACCCATAAACAATTAAGCCCTAAAATTCAAAACCCATTAAATATCAACACGGGTAAGGTCAAAACCCTAGCTAATGGGTTTAGCTACTCATAATAAAAGCAGAAATCAAAGATGAAAATGAAATATATGCCATACAAGATGAAAATCTAAAGATTGAAGCTAAATCTGCTCTAAAATTACTCAAAAGGTAAAACCCAGCCGTTCGTGTGTCCAGCAAAACACAACTTAACCTAAAATATGAAAAAGATATATTTATACTAGGTTGAAATTCCCGGAAAAAAATGCCCCTGCGGAGAATTCGAAGGCGTAATTCTGACAACGGCTGCGCAATGGAGAGCGCGGTCTGCGTTTCTTCAATTTTGGGCTTGGGTTGGACTTAGTTTTGCGGACAACATAATTTCATTCGCGTCAGCGTGTGCTTCCATTGTGGCCGTGTAATTTGGACACGGACTGCGTTCTTCTGTTAAGCATGACTTGCAGGGTTTCTGAACTTTAATCACCGCTCACAGCAAAAATACCACCGCCGCCGCATCAGATATTCCGCGACCGCGCTTTTCCATTGCGGTCAGCGGTAGGAATTGTGCTCAAATTAGCCTCTCTGAACTTTACTTTCGTGTGCCGCCTATTTGTGGATGCCTCAGCGGTGGTCCTCACGCGGCCACATATTTTGTCCGCTCTCCGCGCTCTAGTTCAAAGTCTTTAGTCAGTGCAAGTTTACTCCTTCATAAGTTTATTTTGGCTTCTTTGCCTCATTTTGACCAAACCCTGTAACTAAGCACAGAAAATTAGTTTTCGGGAATACTTTTACACATTCTTGATCCAAAACCTAATCTAAAGAGAGCATAAGATAGGTTAAAATCCATAGTTATCATACCACAACATGTAAAGCAGTTCCCTCCATGGTTAGAGCATAACAGACTTCGTTTCACTAGAATTTATCTTCTCTCATTTAATTTCCTTTTCTTCTCTAACTAGTTTCTGCACACAATTACAGTCTCTTCATTTTAAAAAATATATAGTCGGACTTGTTTTCTATGTTAATATAAAGTGGGCATAGCAACCAAAAAGTTAAGCAAAAAATTGTTGGTGTTAGAAATGAAAATGAAGCTTCTCTCGAATTCTCCGATGAAAGTATGAAGAAAGACAATGGAGACAAATTGGATAGGTTACTTATATTTTGATTTGTGTCTGAGAAGGGTGTATATCGTAAGGAAAGGATGGGTCAGACCTTTTTGGACTTGGACTCAACTCTAAACGGGCCTCTTTTGTTTTGGACTTAGTTCTACATCAAATGGGCCTTAAAGCTTCAGTTATTCTATTCCCCCATTCTAAGACAAACCCAAAAGATAGAAAGAGATATTTTATATAGTAGATAGAATCATTCTTTTGTAACTATTCTTTTAGTATGTTACAAAGGTTTGTTACAATAGTTGTTAGGAATAGGCTAGTAAAATACTGCCACTTGACAAAGTTTGTTAGACTAGATTCTATTATTTTTGTATAAATAGATTACACTATGCAGAGAAATACACACAGAAAATTTCCAAAATTCATTCTCTTCATGGTATCAGAGCAGGCTTGAACTGCTTCATTATTTTCACGATCCTTCAACGATTTTGCTGTTTCTTTTTTGCTTTTTCTCTTTAGCTATGAGTACCACTGAACAGACTCCAGATCTTCACGCATCATCCACTTCCACAATCGACCCTGTTGTACCAGCAACTTTATTTATGAGCGGAGTGGTTGATTCATTACATCCCTACTATCTTCATCCCTAGGATTACCCAGGGATGAATCTTGTGTCCACAGATTTTGATAGAAGAAGCTATGGTGGATGGAGAAGAGTTGTAGTAATTGCTTTATCTGCAAACAATAAGTTGGGTTTTATTGATGGAACTCTTACTATTCCACAAGTTGATTCTGGACTTCAAAAGACTTGGGCAAGGTGTAATGACATGGTATTGTCATGGATACTCAATTCTCTATCTAAGGAGATAGGAGAGAGTGTTCTTTACTCTCAAAGTGCCAAGGACTTGTGGAGTGATTTGGAAAACAGATTTGGACAAACTAATGGAGCGAAGTTATTTCAGTTACAAAAGCAACTTAGTGTTGTGGTATAAGGTAATTTTAGTGTATCAACCTATTTTACTAAGGTGAAAAGCTTATGGGATGAGCTTTATGCCTTGAACACTTTCTCAGCATGTGTTTGTAAATGTGAATGTGGAGCTCAGGTGAAGAATTCTAAGGCACATCAAGATGAAAGGTTGCTGCAGTTTTTGATGGGTTTGAATGACATATTAATAGTGTTAGGAATATATTGTTGTCTTCACCCTTACCTTCCATTGTACAGGCTTATTCACTGGTGATACAGGATGAGAAGGAGAGGTAGATTTATGTTGCTCCTGCATATCCAGGAGAATCAGGATCTTTCCTTGCTACAAACCAGCAGGGAAATGAAAGAAGGTTCAATGAAAATAAGGGACAGAAGGGAGGTTTTGATCCTAGAAAGAATGCTGGAATATGTACTTGCTGCAAAAAAACTAGGCATACTATTGATAAATGCTATAGGATTCATGGATTTCCTGCAGATTTTAAGTTCACTAAGCAGAGGAAGTTTCAACGGAATGTACAGGCAAATGTTGTGTTTAACACGAATGAAAAGGAAATCCAATGAAACACTAATGTACCAGGAACACAGTCACTTACCCAGGAAAATGTGACACAATTATTGCATCTTCTACAACAGGTCAACATAGGACATTAAGGTGCAGGAACCTCTGAAGCCTCTGCAAATCTGAGTTGTGCCGGTATAGCCAAATTTTACGATTCCTTTGCATGTTTCATTCAATTTGATAGTGAATCATAGATATTAGATAGTGGTTCAACTAAGCATATGACTTTTAACATAAATTTCTTTATTAACTATAAAGCCTTGCCTAAACCTGTCATGGTCAATCTGCCTAATTCACATAGAGTAAAAGTTATACATTCAGGTTCTGTTGCATTATTACCAAACCTAGTTTTGCACAATGTATTGTATGTGCCTTCCTTTAGATTCAATTTTGTTGTCTGTGCACAAGTTGTGCAAACAACTCCTATAGTATGTTCATTTCACTCCTGATTCTTGTTTTCTGTTGCATGGCCCTTCACTGAAGAGACCTATGGAGATTGGTAAGGAGACAGGAGGACTCTTCATTCTCAAGTCAAGACTTGCAGCCCCAGTTTTTAAAAGTTTCCCTAAGTCTAGTACTTTTGTACCTAGTCAGAGTTTACATTTTGTTCCAGTTTTTAATTCTTGTTTTGCTTTTTTTTTTTATTCTAATGTAAAAGGAAAGCTATGGCATTATAGGTTAGGCCATATGCCTTTGAGTAATATGAAGAAAATTTCTAATGTTTCTGTTCCTTCATGCTTTACTCATTCTACTCCTTGTCTTATTTGTCCGATGGCTAGACAATCCAAGCTTCCTTTTCCTTCAAGTTCTATATCAACCAAAAAGATCTTTGAACTAATCCATGTAGATACTTGGGGACCCTACAAGGATCCTACCTATGATGGTTATAAATATTTCCTCACTATAGTTGATGACTACAGAAGAGGGACTTGGACCTACTTACTAAGTAGCAAGTCAAATGCTTTCACTGTGTTAAAATCTTATTTAGCAATGGTAGAGAGGCAATTTCATACAAAAGTTAAGATAATCAGATTAAATAATACTTCTAAATTGGGTTTTGGAATTGTTCAAACATTTTTTTTTCTTTTCCAAGGTATTATACATCAAACCAGTTATGTGTCCACTCCACAACAGAATGGAGTTGCGGAGAGAAAACATAGGCACTTACTAGAGACAACTAGAGCTCTATTGTTTCAATCTCATTTACCTATATCATTTTGGGGGAACTGCCTGCAGCCACTTATTTGATCAACAAATACCCTTCCAGAGTATTAAAGTTCAAGACTCCTTATGAATTCCTTTTTCAAACCAAACCTAGCTATTCTACTTTAAGATGTTTTGATTGTCTATGCTTTGCCTCCACCCTTTCAAGACAGAGATCCAAATTTGACTCAAGGGTTGTTCCTTGTGTGTTTCTAGGCTATCCACATGGCAAAAAGGTTTATAAGGTGGTTGATCTGAAGACATTAAAGGTCTTTGTTTCTAGAGATGTAATATTTCATGAGGAATTTTTTTCCATTTGCTTCTATCAAATCTGATTCTTTAGGGGCTTCTTATCTGCGAACAGCCACATTGAACAATTCATTTCCCTTAAACTCATACTCCTCCTCACATTTGGTTTCATCTGACAACCAACACTCTACTTCTACTCCTTCTCCTGCCTCTATTGTTCCTTCTTCTCCTACCCCTACTGTTTCTTCTCCTACTTCTTACCTTGGTACAACTCTATTACCTAATAGCCTATTACCAGTTTAATCATCACCAGGCTGGTCCTCTTTAGTATCCTTTTTTCCTTTACTATCTTCACCTGTTCTCAGTCTATGGTAGATACTCTAATTAGAAAATCTACCAGACCTCACAATCCTTCTACATACCTCAAGGATTACAGTTGTAATGCTTTTCACCTCTAAGATGTGACTACTACATGTTTTCTTGCCCCAATCTCTCCTCCATTCTTATCCTTTAGTAATTTTTCCAACACTAATCAACATATGCTCAATTCTCTATCTAATATGCATGAACCTATTTAGTTATTCACAGTCTGCACATTATCCAGGGTGGCAAGAAACCATAAAACAGGAAATTGCCGCTCTTGAGCTCAATAAAACTTGGGAAGTCATAGAATTACCCCCCAGGTAGAAAGGCTTTACCTTGCTAATGGGTCTACAAGGTGAAGCAACGATCAGATGGTAGTGTGGAAAGGCTAAAGGCTAGGTTGGTGGTAAGAGGTGATATACAAAGAGGGGATTGACTTCATGAGACCTTTTCCCCGGTGGTCAAGATGACCACCATCAAATGCATTTTAGTTGTTGCAGTTAAGAAAAGATGGGGTCTTTATCAATTGGATGTGAACAATGCGTTCTTACATGGTGATTTAAACAAAGAACCCTATATGAAATTCCCAATTGTCTTTACACCACCTTCTCCTAACCATGTTTGTAAGTTGAAGAAGTCCATTTGTTGACTTCGTCAAGCTTCTAGGTAATGGTGTGTACGGTGAAATCGAAGGGTTCAATTTTCCTTCACTATGATGCCTCATAAGCATATTTCACAAGGTTCGAGACTAGGGTCGAGGTCCAACCTCGAGGGCTATCGACGCCCGACCTCGAGGCGATACAGACCAATAGCTATGATGGAAAAAAGGGGAGGTCTCGAGGTGAAGCTAGAACCGACAAAGTCTGTTAGGCTACTCTGAGCCCGTATCGTGGCATTAACTAGCTATCTCATCTCCATATCCTTGTAATAAATGCACTTGTACTATGTTGGGATTCCCCCTCTTATAAAAAGGTGATCCTTACCATCTTAAACATCTGTTGCTCCATAGTAAATATACTAGAACATTCTCTCTGCTCTCTAACATATTCTCTTGGTCTTGTTATCTCATTTACTGCTCATATTTATTGTGTTCTATTCATTGTTCATCATTTATTGCTTATTATTGGCCATAAAGAGCCGTATTTGATTTATTTATAATTGTTAGTCTCGACCACCCTTAATAGCTCCCAGCCGAGCTTCAGAGTCGACCCCGAGACCGTTGAATAGGAAAGCTTGAGGCCCCGATTGGCAGCGATTTGGTTTGATTAACATCTTATTTTTATGCTCTTATCTCGTTTATATGTCTTTCACATAGCATCAACTGCCTAACAACTAGCATAAAAATAGATCACGTATTTTTAGAACCACTAAATCAAATTTAATTGTTATTACCATTTTCACGGTAAATAGTTTGGCGCCCACCGTGGGGCTAAAAATAATAGTGATTATTTTCTTGCTGGTTTAACGACATAAAGTAAGATATCTTTCACACTTTTTCTTGCCCGGGATCTTTGATTTCAGGTCAAAATTTCCGACTCAGTGAACAATCTTGAGAACCACAGAGAAAATGGTGTTGGTGTACCACCATAAACCCCTAAGATCGCACCAGAACCGATTCCCGTGGACGCGGTCTCACGCGATGCTCAACACATCGATGTAAGGTCCCACACTAATAGGAGCGTGCACCAAGAAGACCGACAAGAAGCTCAGGAAACCCCGGATAGGGAAGAACGGGAGGTTAGATTTAACGTTATTTTTGAAATATTGCAGGAACAACAGCTAGCGATTGCTCAGCTGCAATGTCACCAGAAAACTCCCAGCATGATAGCGACGGGGACGGCTCCCCTGGACGAGCAGGTACCGGAGAGGTCAAGCAACAACGAGTCAGTAGCCAACCACACCATTGTAAAGATGCTCGAGGACCTCACAAAGAGGATCGAATCGGGCTAGAAGAAGATAGAAGCCAACGACAAAAAGGTCGAGACCTACAACTTCAGGGTCGACCAAATTCTGGGCGCACCCCCGATCCTGAAAGGTGTGGATTCGAAGAAGTTCATACAAAGGCCGTTCCAGAGGAAGCAACTCCAAAATCTATTTAAAAGAAGTTCAGAATACCCGAGCTTCCGAAGTACAATAGAACCTCGGACCCCAGTGAGCACGTCACTACCTACACTTGTGCAGTAAAGGGCAAAAACTTAAAGGACGATGAGATCGAGTCCGTCCTACTAAAGAAATTCGAAGAAACACTTTCTAAAGGAGAGATGATGTGGTATCACAACCTAGCTCCTAACTCCAGAGACTCATTTGCCATGCTGGCAGATTCCTTCATAAAGGCGCATGCTGGTGCCATCAAAGTAGCAACAAGGAAATCCGACGTCTTCAAGATCAAACAGAGGGAGAACGAGATGCTGCGAGAGTTCGTATCTCGCTTTCAAATGGAACGAATGGAACTACCACCAGTCTCTGACAACTGGACAGTACAGGCCTTCACTCAAGGTCTGAATGAGTGAAGCTCAATGGCTTCGAAACAGCTGAAATAGAACCTGGCCGAATATCCCGCTATGACCTGGTCGGACGTCCACAACCGATACCAGTCAAAGATCAGGGTCGAAGACAACAAACTAGGAGCCCCATCGGGCTCGGTCTACCCAAGTAGGCTTCTGGCGAAGGAGCCAAAGCCAAACAAAGAAAGGTACCAGCCATACACCGAAGATAGGAGAAACGCCCCGAGGCGTAACATACCCCGCACCGATCGAAGAACGGATCGGGGATAGAATCCTCAGGGACTTGTCAATAGAGCTAGGTTCGATTGGTACACAGGGCCGACGGAGGCACCTCTCTTGTCGGAATACAACTTCAATGTCGATGTATCAGACATTGTATTTGCCATCAGTAAAATCAGAGACACCAGGTGGCCAAGGCCTGTACAATCGGATCCTTCACAAAGGAACCATAACTTAGTTTGTGAATTTCACAATACACACGGTCACAGGATCGAAGATTGCCGACATCTCCAGGAAGAGGTAGCTCGACTACTCAGCAAGGGACACCTCCGAGAATTCCTCAGCGATCGAGCCAAAAATCAGTTCCGAGAAAGATAGGCGACCAAAAAGAATGAAGCAAATGAGCCGCAACATGTCACCCATATGATCTTTTAAGGTGTCGATGCCCTGCAGGAACCCACAGTCAGAAGGGCGAAAGTATCCCTCACCAGGGAAAAGCAAACTCGAGACTCTATCTCAGCCCCATTGCGACGCACTGGTAACTTCTTTTTTGTGGATACATTTCAAATTAAACTTGTGTTTGTGGGTCCAGGTAGCTCAGCCAATATTATCAGGTTGGGGGCAACAGAGCAGTTTGAACTGCTTAACCAAATTATTCCCACCCCTGGAACCTTCAACGGATTCAACATGGCGACCACAAGACACACTCTCGGCTATCCCCGACTAAACAAAGCAGGGGACCGTACCGCGTACTCAAACAAGCGACTGAAACAAATCAGGGCTCGAAACATCACTGGCACATTTTACACTAAGGTATGACCATCTCCTTTCTCTTTCAATTAGATTCTACACTGACCTGAGTGCGGGTATCCGATCAAAATGACCAAAGCACTCTCCAACTTGAAGGCCTTAGGTATCAAAAGCATGTGTTGCACTCTTTTCCTTCAACCGAATTTTTATCCCAAAAAGTGTTTTACCGGCGAGGTTTTTAATGAGGCAACATCTATATGCTGCCTAAGGAAGATCCAATAAGTATTCATGGCTTCTTTTGCAATCAACCGCGAATACTGGGGAGCATCCCCCCGGAAGGTCACCAACTCAGAAAAGCCAAGATACATCAAGAAGAGTCGCATTAGGAAAATAATATACCAGGCCAAACGGTCGAAAGAACCGTGTCCGCATAGAACAACCGAGCCTGCAACAACAAAAACATGTGTACTTGTACCAAGTTATCAAAGAATACTTCCCAAAAGCATTTTACATCTCATGAAAGATCGATATTTTTGCAAAAAAATAGCCCAAAGCTAAAAAATGTCTCGAATACTCGGGGACTGCCGACAATAACTTAAAACAATGCGATTCCCGGGTCGGAGCTGCTAACTTGTAAGCCCCGAATGAGGCAAGAACGAGATCACAAAACAATTCCATAGCCAAAAACGCCCCGAACACTCGTGAAGTGGCGTCGAAAACTCAAGGCTACACGACCTCCGGGTCGGAAACTCTGAAATCGTAAGCCCTCGATGAGGCAATGCCACGTTCACAAGTAATGGCTCCCGAGCCAAGAAACCCTCGATGACTCAGGGACTACCACCAATCACCATCTCCATCAACTTATCAAAACCCGAGTCTGTAAGGTTACATGCGGGTAGCCTCGGTCTCGTAAGACCTACATAAGGCAATAGTAATATCTGTAAGACCTCAAGCAAGGCATGGACCATACTTGTACCAAGTATCCCAAAACTGTAAGACCTCAAAGGCATGTAAAACATGTAAGACCTTACTAAAGGCATAAACCCGATCTCAAAGTTTCGGCTATATATCAAACTTGTAAGACCCCTAAAAAGGCATACCCTCGATATAGATGTCGAAACTACTTCACTCGGGACTTAAAGGCTCCGGCCAAACACAAATGACTCCGGTTATAAGGTTGTACCAGCCAAACTAACATGATTCGGGGACGCCCAACTGTCACTATAAATCACAGGCCTTTAATTACTTCGAATATACTTTGGAAAGAACCGGTTAAATAGTCTACCTTCGACATAGGTAAAAGAGCTTCGACCATGTCAGCTCCTAAACAACTGGCTTCGAGATAATCAACCTCCGAGCCAAACCTCCTCAGGTGCTCGATCATCGCCATATAATGACTCACAATCAAGGTTTTTTATTATGCCGTCGAAGAGTCAGGCAAACATTATTTCAAAAAGTCCTTAACGAGGGAAAATTAAAGCCTACTTAAAAGGTCACATCGACCCAAGGCATAAGATCCATTGTTTCCAGCCCACATAAAAGGTCGCATCGACCCAAGGCGTGAGAGCCTCTACCGCCAGCCCACACAAAAGGTCACACCGATCCAACGCGTAAGAGCCTAAGGGCCAGCTTGAAATTCAAAAACTTGAGGGTCGAATGAGCTCGAGTTGTAACTTGATTCGGAGATTGAACCTAAAACAGTTAACTGAATATGCCCAAGAGAAAACACGTAAGAGCCACTATCGTCAGCGCTAAAATTAAAGGTCGCACCGACCAAATGCTTAAGAGCCACTACCTCTAGCGCTAAAATTGTAGGTTACAGTGACCCAACGCATAAAAGACAGGTCTAACCCAAGAATACTCGGGGACCGACTTTCGACCATCACAGGCCGCTTAATAATAGCAAAAACCCGAGGGTATAACCCAAGGTCTAAGATCTCGAATCGATTGTCAAAAGTATCACTTATTATTCTCAAAAGGCAAAGGGGAAAAGAAATGATAAAAAGTGAAAATACTATTATATATATGGCTTGCAGAGGTACGTTTACAAGGCTTTTGAAAAATCCTTACAAAAAAGGGGCCAAACAAACCCTGATCTAGCATCGAGCCTGCATCTTCAATAGATCCACCAGAGGTCGTGCCCCAACGGTTTCGGCTACATCCTCAGGACTTTCGACGGCCTCTTCCCCTCGGGGAATCCCGCTTCCATCCTCGTCATCTTCTAAGCCACAACCCGGCACATCTCCAGAAGCAAACAGGGCAGCAACTCTCTCCTCTAGGGTCTTCACCCTCTCGTACCCGATAGACGACTCAATATCTCTTGCATGTGTGTCCTCTAGAGTTCGCCCCCGAGACTCTAACCGAGCGCACTCCACGGCTCGAGTCAATTTCAGCTCAGCCCTCTCAGACACTCTCCCAATGTGGGTATTTATTACAATGGCATCCTCTTTGTGTGCAGATATAAGCGCCTCAGCTTCGGTTTTAATCTCAGATAGTGCAGCTACTAAATCAGAGTGGAGACCTCTATATTTGTCATTATCCGCCCTCGCATCTTGAAGTTGACGCCCGACTGAGGCCATTTTTTCCTGAAGGGTATCACTCTCATAGGTTATCTCTCTCAAATGTCGTTTGAGTTCGAGGACTTCAGAGTCTGTGGCTCAGAGCCCATCCCTCAACAGGGCACCTTCCTTCTCAAACTGCATGAATCAAATCCAGGATTGTAAAACATTGGGATCCGGAAAATATTCAGACGATAGTAAAATGGAAACTACGTAACTTGTTCAACAAGATGAGCCTTCTCACGCTCATGACGGGTCACCTCAGCCTAAAACCGCGCAAAAGTCTGATTACAAAAACCTTGGCCTGAAGCCATGAAAAAGGCAAGTTAGAAAGACAAAAATCATAGTGACAAAGATCAAAATGACAGACAGGATTTAAAAAAGCTACCTGCTCGCAAATCTTGCTCATTTCGTCAAAGATGAGTGAAGCATCAAGCTCGGGAATTCCCCCGGGAGCGGCTAAAGGCCTATCGAGGGCCTCTCTGTCTCTAATAGGCACCACCGTATTGGAAGATTCTTCATTCGAGACACCTTGTATTCCCTTAGGGGGTAAGGTCATTCCCTAAAGGGAATCACTCACGACAATGGCACCAGTGGGGTCAATCAGGGCCATCTCTTGTCCATGAAGGGCTCCAGAACTGGGCTCCTCCAAGCCGCCTACCAAATGCGTTCCATATCAAGGGGTATTTTGGCCATCGGCTGGCTCGGGGACATCGCCCGATACTCCCTCAGTGGCCTTCTCATTCCGAAGTTGGACCACGATGACATCAAGCTTCGGCTCAAGAGCCTCCATCTCTATGGCATGAGAATCTATCAGGTTTTCCCCTACCTCGGGCGCTATCAAGAAATTATTTTCCCCTTCGCCTTCGACTCGGGGACTTCTAGTTGCTCCCGGAGTTAAGTATACCAGGTCGGCTTTAGTTTATTCCGCCTTGATTTTCTTGGATTTCAAAGGTTCATATGATTCCCTTTGTCTTTTCTTCCCTTCATCGGGTCCCAACGTACTCTTGCCACCAAGTGATGTTTCCTTCATCAAGGGAATCTCCCCCAGACCTGCACAAACGAAAGAGGTTAGCATAGGGATAGAGAGTGCTATCAATAACGATTCAGATTAAAAGCTACGACTGCAACAGGGGCGAAAGCACACTGTGGTCCTTAGCTTCCCATTGAGTTTGAGATAGGTTACGCCACACTCGCTCGGGATATGGGCAAATCGAGTCCAGTTGACCGACCCAACCCGAGAGGTTCGTGACCACTCCAGGATAAATTGCCACGGCTACACCAGTAGAAAAAAATAAGCGCATAGAAAGATGTACCTAAAAAGAAGTAAGGAAATGCTAGATAGCGTGTCTACTTACGTTCCATATTCCACCTTTCAGGGAATGGCATCCTTTTCACCAGGATCAGATCCGAAGTCCTTACTAGAACAAAGTGGCTCATCCACCCTCCGTTCCCAACTTCTTCGATACAAGCAAAGAGGGCCCTCGGAGCTCGGCAGTGAAGCTTAATCAGACCCCCAAAAGAGATGGGGGCCATCATCATGATCAGGTGATCGAGGGTGAAGGGCATCTCCTCAATCATGCTCACATAGTACCTGATCATGTAGATAGTGCGCCAGAATGAAGGGTGAATTTGGTCGAGGGTCACTTGGTGCTGCTGGCAAAAGTCGAGAATCACGGGGTCTATCGGAGGCAAAGATGGCCCCACCGGCCCAAGAATAAATGGGTAAGTATACACACTGAGGAAACCGGCTTTGTATGTCATTATATCCTCCTCCCGAGTAAGGATACCCACAAGCACTGTGTCCCCCCAGCAGCAATCAGCCCTCACCCTTTCGCCGTCTGATACCGAGCTAATATACTGAGACACGGGCTCGCGGCACCCAGTCTTCGAATAAGGTCTCTCGACTTTGAAATCGGAAGCCGTTGCAAAAATATTCTGGAACACATTCCACAGCCCGAGGAGGCATTGCCGTTTTACCTTTAGATGGAAGCGAAGAGGAGGATATCATGTTACAACCGATATCCACATATGTTAGTTCATGCCATATATTAGTTAACATAAATCCAAGAAGGAATTATCTTTGAGACGATAAGAAGTCAATCATATTGGTCTTAAGTGATACAAGAGTGTATAAGGGTGATTAACAAGTATTAGAAGTTAAATGAATCAAGGATGTTGTAACTCGTATTTTCAGGTAAATATAGTGGTGCTTAATACACTAAAGAGGTCATGTATTAAGGTATTTTAATCATATAATATCCGTATCATAAGTCTTGAAGTCAAATGAGTTATGAAACAAAAGTCGAAAAAAGTTGTCTCAACTTAGGTTCATAATTTTACTTAAACATTAGGTCAAATGTTTCTAATCTTTTATCCTACTTTACAAGGAATTACGGGGTTATCTACCAACCAAATTAAATATCTATGAGTCTAGTTTACAACGCATTAAACCGTTCATCGATACGATCTTGGAGTAGAGAGATATTCGCATTTTCGCGAGACTGCACCAAGCACTTCTCTATGGGGCCCACTAAGGCGGTTTAAGATATTTAGACCTATATAGGATGCCTCCAACCCGTTTTAAGTCATTTCTTCTCACTATTTTCAGACCTTAGAACCCTAGGAACATCCTCTCAAGGTTCTCTCAAGATTCAAGACCCAAAAAAGGGCAAACAACACAAATCAAGTGTCGGGAATTCCGTGGCGCTAGTAAGTCTCTTGTTCTTCTTGTTGTTGCTCATTTTTGTGTCGTTCCAGCTCGTGTGGGAGGTTTTTTTAAAGGGTTTATGTTCTGTAAATACTCCCTCATGTTCTTAATATCAATCCTAGGTGATTTCAAGCCTTCTAAAGTGATTCTAGTGCCGAAAAACACTAATTGATCGCTAGTTTCGTTTTTTTGTTGTTGTGGCAGCATTGGAGGGATATTTCATGGAAATTTAAGGTCAAATTGGAGTTGTTCTTTCTGTATAAAGGTAAGGAACCTCTTACTCTATATGTATTTAAGATTATCCAAGTTGCGGCTAAGCCATTGAAGCTAGAACTTGTGAAATATATATCGAAAGGCTTGGTAGTAATGTTATTGTTTTGTGGACTGTTTTGCGTTGCTGTTGGGCTGCGTATTTTACTACTGTTTTGTGGAGTTTTGGAGGAGGAAGGGTGTGGAGAAACACCATATATATGTAGGGTTGTGGGATTATAGTTATTCGTAGCATTTCTGGGTCGTTTGACACGACTACGGTGGTCGTCGTATGTATGGAGTGATTAGGCTGTGCGTGGACTATTTTGGGAGGCTCAATATGTTTATTATTGATGTTGTTTGGGATGTTTGGTGATTGTTTTGAATGGTGTGAAGTCATATATATAGGGGAGGTGCTGTCCGTTTCATCGTAAAATAGGTTGTGGTCGATACATAATAGTTATGACGCTTAAATGATAACGATAGTATCGTTTCTCTTATTGTAGACTAAGGAGTTTTGACAATTGCATAGCTTGAGATTGGGGCAGTATATACAAGGTATGTGAGGCTATCCCTTTCCTTCTTTTGCACGACTCCGATTGTACATAATGTAATGAACGAGCTTCCAAGATACTCTACTCTTAGAAGCTAGCAGTACTTACATTGTTTTCCCTCTTATGGAACGATTGATGTTAATGTTGCTTCTCTTATTCTTATGTTATCAATGTTGTTGGTACTTCCTGATTCTTATAAGGTTCATAGTGAAGAGTTAGTCCTAATAACGTGTACAGAGGATACCGACCTTACGTCACTCCGAAAGGTTTAGAATATGATTCCATGAGTCGAGCATGCATTATATATATGTATCTATTTTACTCTACCGAGCCACGCTATAGTTGGCCGGGTACGGCACCTATTGTGCAACCACTGATCAGTTGGGTTTTACCGAGCTCCACGTGGCCGGGTACGATTCTACCGAGCCTTATGATGGCCGGGTACGTTTTTTTTACCGAGCCTATTATGGCCGGGTACGATATGATGATGATGATGCCCACAGAGGCAAATGTTTTAAAGGTTTATGTATTTATACATATGTATCATGCATTTCATGTCAGTAGACCTCAGAGGTACTAAGATGTTACAGGTTGTATATTCTCTATCCTTGCTTACATTACTGATCGTATTTATGGTTCTCTGCCTTACATACTCAGTACTTTATTCGTACTGACGTCCTTTTATTTGTGGACGCTGCATGTCGTGCTGCAGGTCCTGATAGACAGGCAGGTGCAGCTCCCCCACCACAGTAGGCTGTCCAGTTCAGCGGTGATTGGCGAGATCCCTTCTCCGAACTTGCCTTGGTCTTGGTATGCATTTTTGTTATAGACATTATGGGTATGTCGGGGCCCTGTTCCGGCTATGTTGCAGCACTTATGTTCATTTAGAGGCTCATAGACAAGTGTCGACTCATGTATAGTTTGGTATGCCTTGTCGGCTGGTTTTTGTTATATAGTCTTTCATGGTAGCGTGGTAGCTCATACCTTATATGTAGTTTCTTGATTGTCTGGTCATCCCCTGCTATGTATGTTCATGCTGTCATATTTTATTGTTGGTTGTCCATGATCCAGGTCTACCATTTATATTGATCTCGCCAGCCCTAAAAAATAATAATGAAGGTTAGATGAAATGTACGTTGGTGCTCGGCAAGTATGGTCGGGTGCTAGTCATGGCCCTCCAGTTTGGGTCGTGACATATCACGCTCTCCTAAGAAGTAGAGGCGGAAGTTTTCGTCATTCTTAAAAGATTCTGTTTCGAAGAAAGAACAAAAGTAAAGGTATAAGGAACCTTTTTGGGGGCTTGGTAATGCAGTGAGTTGTAAAGGATAGGAAGAGGAGTATTTATAAAGGCCTCGCACGCGCGCTGAAGCATGCCAAGGGACAGTCAACCGCCGTAATCAATGTGAAGGCTTTCAAAGGCTGTGTGTACATCGTCTTTTGGAACCTTATGACTGCCGCCATTACGGAATTACCAGAGGGGAAGGAATTCAAGGTCGTTTCTTATCACTTTTACTCTAAGAAATGCGGGGATTATCTATGTACGGTAAAATCAGAGGGTTCAATTTTCCGTCACTATGATACCACGTAAGCATATTTCACAAGGTTCAAAAATAGGGTCGAGGTCCAACCTCGAGGGCTATTGACGCTCGACCTCGAGGCAATGCAGACCAACGGCTATGATGGAAAAGTGGGGAGTTCCCGAGGCGTGAAGCTAGAACCGACAAAGTATGTCAGGCTAGTCTGAGCCCGTATCGTGGCATTAACTAGCTATCCCATCTCGATATCTTTGTAATAAATGCACTTGTACTATTTTGGGATTCCCTCTCTTATAAAAAGGGGATCCTTACCATCTTGTAAACATATGTTGCTCCATACTAAATATACTAGAACATTCTGTATGCTCTCTAACATATTCTCTTGATCTCGTTATCTCATTTATTGCTCATATTTATTGTGTTATATTCATTATTCATCATTTATTGCTTATTATTGGCCATAAAGAGTCGTCATTGATTTATTTATAACTGTTAGTATCCATCGACCACCCTCAATAGCTCCTAGCCAAGCTTCAAACTCGACCCCGAGGCCCTCGAATAGGCAAGCTCGAGGCCCTGATTGGCAGTAATTCGGTTTGATTAACATCTCGTTTTTATGCTCTTATCTTGTTTCTAAGTCTTTCACATAGCAGCAACTACCTAACAACTAGCATAAAAATAGATCACGTATTTTTAGAACCACTAAATCAAATTTAATGGTTATTACTATTTTCACGATAAACAAATGGTATTTTAAGCTTGCTACTGCTCTTAATTTCAAGGAATACACACATTCATTGAGCATTTTGTCACGCCCCGAGCCCGAGGGCGAGACCGGCACCTAGTGCCTCATCTATCCTTGCGTACTACTTGCGACTAAGAGACTCTGAACACGTAATGTCATAATTTGGCTATGGTCCATATTACAAGATAATGTGCGATACAAAATCTAAAACTAAATGGAGGCTAACACTGACTAATGTCAACATAAAGCTGGGCCGGAAAGGCCGTCATAATTACTACAACTGACAAGCCAACAAAATATACATAAAAGGCCTATAAGCCCAACATACTGCACTAACTGACAGGATATATCTACAAGCCTCTACGGATAGATATACTGTGATCGGAACAGGGTCCCGACCTACCCTTAACCTATCTACATATATGCACAAGATGTACTCCAAACTGCTAGACCCGGCAACTCCAAGAGACAAGGAGCTTACCGATATGGCTGAACTCGGGCATACACCTACTGAGAAGGTCTACTCATTTGTATGTCCGAACCTGCACGCATAAAATGCAGCATCCCCAGAAAGGGACGTTAGTATGAAATAATGTACCGAGTATGTAAGGCAATATACTGAAGCTGAAACTGAACTGATAATATAATAACTAAAAACAACTGAGAGTCAAAGAAAATCTGAAGACATGCTCATCTACTGATACTAACTCAATTCTCTCAATATAGTGAGTAAAATAACTGCCCGGCCCTATAAGGCTCGGTATACATATATATCTGCTCTGTCGTAGTAGGCCCGCTCATAAGCGTTTGGCCATACTAGGCTCTGTATCTCGACCAACTGGGCTCGCTCATAAGTGCTCGGCCACAGTAGGCTCGGTATATAACTTACCAACTGATCAGAGATTGCCCAATAGAGGCCTGCCCATCGATTATAGCTTGATGGTAATGAAAATACTTCTAATACTGTATCTATGTAAATTATCTACTCTTTTGACCAAAATAAGGAAATAGTCAACTGAATATGCAGTCCCGATAAGAAGAATATGGTAACTTACAAAACTAGGAAAATATATGTAATTTGCGAGGCTAGCAAAATATACGTAAATTTCGGGATACGAATTTTTCTTTACTCCTCATTATAGAACTTGTGTAATTACGATATCATGCTAAAATGAACGAAAAGCTTAGCCTTAACATACCTGAAGTGGGAAAAACTCCGTATACTATTTCGTTGGAAAATCTTCGTTGATTGAACGAAATTTGCCTCTGCTCCTTAAGTATTCACGGATGAAATTTGTTTCTGGTTCCTTAAATTTTGGAATGAATTTGATCTGATTTGGAGTGAGGCTTGGACGTTTGGATGGATCTTGAAATTGCTTCTTCTTTTTACATTGGTTAATGACAGAATGTAACAATTGTTCTTGTTCTTGAAATGAAATGAATTTGAAGTCACCAAAATGAAGCTTTTTTAAAAAAATGGAATTTGCTTCTGCTTTCAACGTCCCTGGGCAGATTATGGTCTTGAAGCTTGTTTTCAAGGCATTTCTAATAATGTCATGGGATAAGATTGATAAAGCTCACAAAAAAAGTCTTGATAAGACTTTGAAATTTAAACTTTGACACATGTAAAGCTCAATCAATGACTCACCTTATACTAAAGGGGGGGCTGCCACGTTACTCTTTGGGGGGTGATTTTGTTAATTTATCTACTTATTAGTTAACCGGATAATATGTCATTACTCAGTAATTAAAATAATACCCGCATAATTTAAAATTTATCACAAATTACTTAAAATTCTATTTATTTTCAAAATACATCATACATACTTTATATATTATACTATCGTGGTTATATGGTACCTAGCATGGTACTAGTTTATAATTATCGGGTATTATTACTTGATCCGTATTTTATCCCAAATTGGCCATTTTTAACGAAACTCATTTTCTCTAATTCGTGCATCCTTTATCCTTCATGACACTTATTTATCGCTTGTTATAAATAGTGTAAAAACATTAATGTCAAGATGATCTCACCCCCGAGTCTACGTTAATTAATTGGAGATGAAATTTTAACGTACGAAAAACGCAAGATGTAACATCCTTCCCCCCTTAGAAACATTCGTCCTCGAATGTTCAACTCCCCATGATCCATATAAATTTGGCAGGGTCGTCTTTATAATAACACTACTACCAACTCTCCCTATAGAAGCTTAATAATCCAACGCCACACTGGACAACAAGTATCAATAACGACAATGGCCTCACATGACCAATGACAATAATCAACACAAGAATTTATACACGTACCTTATAATTTTGATGTCTCAGTCGAACCCTTCTCTGGAGGGGGAAATAAGTAGGTATATCTAGACTTCATGTTTCCTCGGCCTCCCAAGTCATCTCTTCCACATTTTTGTTTCTCCAAAGTACTTTCATGGAGGCTACCTCCTTATTCCGCAGCTTGCGGATTTGTCGGTCTAGGATGGAAATCGGAACTTCCTCGTATGATAAGTTCTCTGTAATTTGTACGTCATTCGTGGGCACCATTCGGGTAGGATCGCCAATGCACTTTTGTAACATAGATATGTGAAATAGCGGATGGACAGACTCCAGTTCCGAGGGCAATTCTAACTCATAATCTACATGGCCCACTCTCCGAATGATCCTATAAGGTCCAATATACCATGGGCTAAGTTTGCCTTTCTTGCCAAACCTCATCACACCTTTCATAGGTGACACCTTTAAGAATACCCAGTCATTAACCCCGAACTCTAAATCTCGTCGCCGCACGTCAGAATATGACATCTGACGACTTTGAGCTGTCAATAGTCTCTCCCAGATAAGCTTTACTTTTTCTATGGCTTGCTGAACCAGGTCTAGCCCATATAACCCAGATTCTCCAACATCGAACCACCCTATAGGATATCTGCACCTACTCCCATACAAAGCCTCGTACGGAGCCATCTAGATACTGAAATGGTAACTGTTATTATATGAAAACTCGATAAGAGGTAGGTGTTCATCCCAACTTCTTTTAAAATCCAGCACACATGCTCGCAACATATCCTCGAGCGTTTGAATCGTGCGCTCGGCTTGTCCATCAGTTTGTGGATGAAAAGTTGTGCTAAGATTCACCGAAGTTCCTAGACCCTTCTGAAATGACCTCCAAAAATGTGTAAACTGAGCCCCACGGTCAGATATAATAGATATTGGCACTCTGTGTAGTCGCACTTTCTCTTTAATATATAACTTTGCATAACCTTCTGATGTATAAGTAGATTTGACCGGTAGGAAATGAGTTGATTTCGTGAGCCTATCAACTATCACCCTTATGGAATCAAACTTATGATGGGAACGAGGTAAAGCCGTGATAAAGTCCATGTTTATCGCCTCCCATTTCCATGTCGGGATCTCTATAGTTTGTATTAGCCCCCTGGGCTTCTGGTGCTCTATTTTCACTTGCTAGCAACTAGGGCAATGAGCGACATATTCAGCAATTTTCTTCTTCATATCGTTCCACCAATATACATCCTTAATGTCATGATACATTTTTGTCGACACAGGGTGAATGGAATACCATGAATAATATGCATTTTACATAATCATGTCTCATAGCGCTGCTATATCTGGAACAGACAAATGACCCATGTATCTAAGAACCCCATCTCCTTTGAGTTCTAACAACGACTTCTTTTGTTGTGGAACCCGCTCTCTCAACTTGACTAACTCTGGATCCTCGCACTACCTATCCTTTACTTCAGCTATGAGGGATGATTTCACAGTATTTTGGAGTACAATTCCTCCATTGCCAGAGTCCACTAACTGAACCCCCAAACAAGCCAATTGATGAATCTCTCTTGTTAATTGTCTTTTCTCGGCCTCTACATGTTCTAAACTACCCATAGATCGATGACTTAAGGCATCTGCTACAACATTAGCTTTCCCTGGATGGTAGAGAATGTTAACATCGTACTCTTTTAATAACTCAAGCCACCGCCTCTGTCGCAAATTCAACTCTTTTTGCTCGAAGATATATTGCAGGCTCTTATGATCTGTGAATATATCAACATGCACACCATATAAATAATGTCGCCATATCTTAAGTGCATGGACAACTGCAGCTAACTCGAGGTCGTGGGTCGGACACATCCTAACCCGACACCTGAGGCATCACAATACATGGCATAACCATATGGACCTTCTGGAAGTGCCAGAACTGGCGATGAAGTCAACATGTTCTTAAGCTCTTGGAAACTCTGCTCACAGGCCTCTGTCCACCGAAACTTAGTAGCTTTCTATGTCAGCTTTGTTAATGGTGCTGAAAGAGAAGAAAAACCCTCTACGAACCTTCGGTAATATTCTGCTAAGCCTAGAAAGCTACGAATCTCTATCGGAGTGGTAGGTCTAGGCCAGGATTTCACAGCCTCAATCTTCTGAGTGTCTACCTTTATACCTTTATCGGATACAATGTGCCCCAAGAATTCTACAGACTTCAACTAGAACTCACATTTAGAAAACTTAGCATACAATTTATTATCACAAAGGGCTTAGAGTACCGCTCGCAGGTGATCCATATGCTCATCCTCTGAACGTGAATAAACCAGAATATCATCAATAAAGACTATCACGAATAGATCCAAATATGTCCGGAATAAGCTATTCATCAAGTCCATAAATATGGCAGGTGCATTCGTCAACCCGAAGGACATAACAAGGAACGCAAAGTGTCCATATCGGGTCCTGAAGGCTGTCTTGGGAATATCTTTCTTCCGAACTCTAACCTGGTGGTACCCTGACCTCAAATCTATTTTTGAAAAGCATCTAGCTCCCTGCAACTGATCAAAAAAGTTGTTTATCCTTGGAAGGGGATACTTATTCTTAATAGTTACCTTGTTCAGTTGCCTATAATCGATACACATCCTTAGCGAATCGTCTTTCTTCCGCACAAATAGTACCGGTGCACCCCAAGGTAAAGTACTGGACCTGATGAATCCTTTCTCCAACAAATCATTTAACTGCTCCTTCAACTCCTTCAATTCGGCAGGTGCCATTCTATATGGAGGGATGGATATTGGTTGCGTTCCTAGAAGCAAATCGATGCCAAAATCAATCTCTCGCTCTGGAGGAATACCTGGAAGTTCATCTGGAAATACATCCGCGTACTCCTTTACTACTGAAATAGACTGAAGTGTGGGTATCTTTGAATCTGTATCTTTAACTCGCACAATATGATAAATGCACCCTTTTGCGCTCATTTTACTTGCCTTCAAATAGGAAATAAACCTGCCTCTGGGTGTCGCCGTATTACCTACCCATTCAAGGATTGGTTCACCCGGAAAATGAAATTGGGTTGTCTTTGCTAGACAATCAACTGTGGCATAACAAGCTTCCAACCAGTCCATGCCCATGATAGCATCAAAATCCAACATCTCTAGCTCAACTAGGTCGGCTGAGGTCCGACGACCACAAACTGATATCGTACAACCACGGTAAATGCATCTAGCAATAATCGATTCTCCGACCAGTGTAGATACCACAAAAGGATCACTTAGTATTTCAGGCACTATACCAAATTTCCTCCGACAAATGGGGTAATACATGATAAAGTAGATCCTTGGTCTATCAAGGCATAAACATCGTGAGAACAAATGGTCAACATACCTATCACAACATCTAGTGAGAACTCTTGGTCCTGTCGACCTACTAGCGTATAGATACGATTCTGGTTATCACCTAAACTGGACCCTCTACCTCTGCCTCGACCTCTACCAGCTGAAGACTAAGACTCGCACCCTAAAGGATGCACGGACATAGCTGATCCTGTTGCTAAATTCGATGGCTGCGCCATACCCCTATAATCTCTATTTGGGCAATCTCGCATCATATGCCCTGGACGTCCACATGTATAACAAGCATTAGAATCAGCTCAATATTGGCCCATATGTCCTCGGCCGCAGATGGCACATTGCGGCGGAAACGGCCCTGTTTGTCTTGAACCTCATTGTCGCTACAAGCTTGATGCTTGGGAGCTCCTACCTGGTCCTGACTAAGTATAGCGGTCATACCTGTAACCCTGTAGCTAAGGTGGCAGAGGTCTAGGGGGACGTTCGAAGTATTGGGGTCTGTAACTACCCTGAGACTACTTCTGATATCTAGCAAATCTCATCATCTTATGCTGCCCTAACTCAGTCCTCTCCATACTCTGCTGCCGACGCCTACCCCTCTCTAAATTATCGGCAAATGCCTGAATCTAGGAGATATCCACACTATCCTATAATGCAGCGGTGGCACATGCCTCGGTCAACTCTGGGGCCAGCCCTGCTATAAACTTGTGGATCCTTTACCGCATAGTAGCAACTATAGATGGTGCATATATGGCCAATGAGTCAAAACAGGGACTATATACTCGAACGCTCATATTACCCTGCTTGAGGGCTAGAAACTGATCAAGTCGGGCCTGTCAGACCTCTCGTGGTAAGTACTGGTCAAGGAAGGCATCTGAAAAATTCAACTAAATAGCAGGAGGTGCATCACATCCCCTGGACCTTTCCCATCCCTCATACCAAAGGATGGCTATATCTCGGAGTCGAAAAGCTACTAACTCAACTGCCTCTTTCTCTATAGCATGCATAACCCGAAAGATCCTATAAAGCTGATCTGTGAAATCCTGCGGGTCCTCCCTCTAATCTATCCATATGATTTTTGGGGGATTCAAAGCAATAAACTCTTGGACCCTTGAACTCCCAGATCCCTCAGAAGGTCCTGCACTAGCGGATGCCCTAGCCTATTGCTGGGTAGCTACCAACTATGAAACAAATGCACCGCACTCCTCAAGTCCTGATTAGATGGAATCAAGGGAACTGGATGTGCGGACTCCCTAGGAATATCCTCAAGTGGCGAAGGAGCCGGTAACCGTTGGGTGTCGCGCCCCTTTTTTTCCCCTTTCTATTGGGAGAGGAGTTTCCGGGTTTCGACACTTATGGGGTGTAATGACTCATTTTCCTTTTTTGGGAATTGGGTATTTTGAAAAGTCGCCACCTAATAATTTAAGGCGCATTAGGACACTTATAGATTTCAGTTACAACTATGTTTGATAACTAGAGATAGGGTAAGGGCTTGAAACTATCCCAAGGGGAAGGTTTTAGGCACCCCTCAGGATCCACTAGTGCGGCTCCCGGCCAGATAGCTTTTTGTGAATTTGTGCAATTAGCAAGTAATCAAATAAAAGGCTCAAGTAATAGAGGATTTAAGTTTAAATACACAAGCGCAAACAATTATTGAGAGGCAGGGTTTTGGAAAAAAGAGTTATAAACTAGACATGCTTGTAAAAATGAAGGGGGTCCTAGGTTTGTTTATAATATGGATCGCCTCAATGCAATACCCGGTATGACACTCCTTAGAAGAGGGGATACACGTGGTATTAGCGCACTAGCCATCATATCCATATATACCCTTCCCACCCCGTTAAGGTATTAAAGTGTGGATTGGTCTCGACGTCTATTGCGTGCTATTACACATACCATTCCTATCAGTCCCAGAGGAATTGAAGACTATTATTACTATAAAAGGGGGGATTTTAGGCTGACTCTTAGGTTTAAAGGTAAAATGGCTAAGGTGACATATAAAAATACGTAGGACTGCATTTTGAGGGGAACGTATAAACAATTAGAGGGCTCATATATACCTCTGCAAACAATTCATATAATAGCATGACTTAAACACAGTTAATGTCTGAATTTTAAAATCCTAAAGTAGAGTTTGAGTCAGAACCAGATTCATTGTATAACTCAGAAAAGAAGTCTGAATCAGGCCTGCCTGCTGGCTATAACAGTTGGTAATTAAACAAAGGCAATTCCAATTTTTATTTAAGTAGTTACCTAAGGCTTGCCTAGGCGTAGTAGTGATGTCCTATGAGCATGATATATATATTGATGCAGAATGCAGTAGAGCAATGATTAATTTTAAATGGACAACTTGAGATCCTATAGTCATACTTTCTAACGGTATTAATTAACACGAAAAGAGTAGGTTATTTAATCTGATTCAGACAGGCACGAGTCAAACTAATTTTGTTTAAACTAAACTAGTTTTAGACCTTATAGGCATGATTTCTATTACAACTGATTTTAAATCCTATAGGTATGGTATCTAATTATTAAAAGCGGACTTTAGACTTATAGGCATGATCTCTAAGGGAAACGAATCTGGATACATGCTGTAATGAAAATTGAACTTCAATTGATTTTAACCCTATAGGCATGATATCTAATTATAAAGCTGATTTTTAACCCTATAGGCATGATATCTAATAAAGATAATTTTTAACCCTATAGGCACCAAATAGAATGAGTGCAGTGTGGAAGGGCCAGCTCTTATGTGTCCAAGTTCAGAGGGAGCCTAAGGGTCCCAAGGCAAGGCTCACACAAGAGGGGCAGAATCTAGATTGTAGGAGTATAGTGGAAGTGCAGAACATAGTTTGAAAAGGAGATTTATTTTTAAAAACGAGACTGACAGTCCATTTTGAAAGCAATTAGTGACAAAGGTGATTGGAATCAGTAGTAGTAGTAGTAGTAGATTTATTTTTAAAAACTAGACTGACAGTCCATTTTGAAAGCAATTAGTGACAGAGGTGATTGGAATTAGTAGTAGTAGTAGTAGTAGTAGTGGTAGTAGTAGTAGTGGTAGTCGTAGTAGTGGTAGTAGTAGTAGTGGTAGTAGTAGGTAGTGGTAGTAGGTAGTGGTAGTGGTAGTGGTAGTTGTAGTGGTAGTGGTAGTGGTAGTGGTAGTGGTAGTGGTGGTAGTGGTGGTAGTGGTGGTAGTGGTAGTGGTAGTGGTAGTAGTAGTGGTAGTGGTAGTAGTGGTAGTAGTGGTAGTAGTGGTAGTAGTGGTAGTCGTGGTAG